>NC_064246.1:62818911-64129745 GCF_003254725.2 Canis lupus dingo | reverse complement strand
CTTGATCTCACCACCCTGAGATCATGACCAGAGCTGAAACCAAGACACTTAACTGACTGCCACTTAATTGACTGCCACTGCACCCCTCACTACTATTAAAAATCTATTTTATCCCTTTATTTACTTTGTTACAAGTTATAATTATGGATGATATAATTTAACTTACCAGTAATTATGCAAATTCATGAAAAATAGTGGTTTTTATCTGTTTTAATTAATTAATTTATTTTTGTGGCAATAATGAATGTGTGTATTATAACAATGCTATGAGTCCCATACGTTTTAAGAAAAAAAGGAATTTTTTTAAACACAGATCAGAAAGAATAATAGTATGTACATTAAATATACTATTATTTATTTCACTTTTTTCATTCAATCTTGGCAGAGACCATATTTAGATAAATTAATAATCATTTTCATTTATCTAATATATTTATTAAATTAATAAATCCTCATTTATTTCCTTTTTTAAAGATTTATGTATTTATTCATGAGAGACAGAGAGAGAAAGAGAGAGATAGGCAGAGGGAGAAGCAGGCTCTTCTCAGAAGCCTGATGAGGAACTTGATTCTGGATCCCAGGATCATGACCTGAGCCAAAAGGCAGTCACCTAACCACTGAGCCACCTAGGTGTCCCACCTCATTTATTTCCTATTGGACATTTAACTACAATGTCATAAAAGAATAGAAAAATTCAACACATTTCTGAAAGCTGCCACCTGCTTGGAATGTAGATGCTAAAGCCAAAATTCAACGTGACTGGATTTTTCAATAAACTGGTTGACCTATTTTTTTCCAGAAATGTTCACCATTCAGTCACAAGAACCATTGGCAAACATCCACCTTAAAGACTTAAACATATCAGCTCATATCTAAGAACTTTTTATGTCTATGGCTTTATGTAAATCTGGCCTATTCTTTAGATCTGACAAATTACCAACTACTTAAAAAAAGGCATTTTTTTTAAGTTAAAAAATATTCTTGGGTAGGAATAACAATAAGTGATTAACTGTAAGTTAAAACTCTTTCCTAATTTTGAGAACTGTAGGTAGAAAAGGAGGGATATTGCAGAGTGGGTAAAACTAACACAATTTATTGAATGTAAAAATTAATTTGAAAACACATTAAGTTCAGGATATGATGATACCTCTCAAAGATGGGGGTGGAGTATGTATTCAAGCTAGAGACAAGGCAGTCCTCCAATTGGTAATGTTTGCTGATAAAGCTTGTTCATGAATTTTCATATCCATATGATTGGTGCTCAGAATGGAACCAGTGCCTGGAGAACAGAGGGGAGAAAATCAGGGTGATGGAGAAAGGAATATTTACATATGTAGCTAGCTATGCTCCTTGGAGAATAGAAAGAAAAGCTTTTTAAGATGAGTCTTAATTTATAGTGTTTTATCAGTGAAGTTCTGAGAAAAGAGTAAATAGTACTTTTCCAGTTTCTAGCAAGAAGTAAATAGTAAATGAGTGCCTTATTTGTTTTATAATATCTTTAACATAAATTAAAGTGTAATAGAGGGTAGGGAAAAAAAAACCAACAAAGTTTTCTTAAAGTTTCCAGACCAAACGCCAACATTTAAACAACAATATTAAGTTTATATAAATGGAGGTGCTTTAACCCAGACAGGCTGGCAAATACAACGCTTAAGTGAAAAAGGCACCAAAATGCTTCCTCCTCTATTAAAACCCCAAAGAATTTTAATTTAAACTTAATTAGAGTTTTAAGTAAAACGTTACACATTAATTATCCAGTCTCAAAGGACATGCAAAATAATGTCCTTTCACAGGAAGTTGGTTCAGCATTGACTAACTGCCAACTGTCAGACTAAGGAATTTTTAAAGGGACCTGCATGCAGAAGTTTAAAAAGGTAGGGGAATTAAGATCATATAAACATATATATGTATAATTAGTATAACTTTTATAATTCTCTGTGACACTATATTTTGTAACGAAAGACAGAAGATTGCAAGTGGGGAAAAAAGTATTCATTTATATATGAGAAATAAAATGAGAAAGATAATTTTACATAAATCATCACTTTTCTGTTTTAAAAGAAATAACTTCAATCAAGAAAATATTCAAGTTTAGAGATTCATGTCCTTACAATACACAAATCTTTTCCAAGTTGGTCTTAAAAGTCTATTTGCTTATTCCAGTAAACAAATGACAAATCTATAAATTAAATACATAACCCATGAATAATGGCATCTCAATGAATTTATAAGTGAAATGTAGAAAATTCTCACATGTAAAATATGTCATTTATATTTATTAACTTCAAATTTTACATGTACATAATGCAAGTAATTGAACTTGAAATACAGAAAATCATCATTCCTAAGGGTTTAATGTTGATTATGAGCCTAGACATTGGCCAGTCTTCAACAAATAACTTCAACCAAGGTCCATTTGCAAAGGTTCCAGATCACCATTAGCTGTTTGAATCGAAACTGAAGTAAAGTTTTCATTGGGAGAATTTTATGTTCCCTAAAATTCTTCCTCCTGGGAAAGTAATGGAGTTGTAATCTACCTCTATTTTCTAATAGTATTTAGCATATTGCCATGTGTATATGGTTTTGAAATATACATTTTTACATGTAAATGGAAAACTATCAGCTATCAGGCTCAAGAAGAACCATTGTTTCAATGTCACTCCAAAGGCTAGAAAAGACCAATGCCCCAGTTCAAGCAGTCCTCTCTTGGAGCCAGTTTGTCTTTTTATTATATTCAGGTCTCTTTTTTTTTTTTTAAGATTTTATTTATTCATGAGAGACACAGAGAGAGAGAGAGAGAGAGGCGGAGACACAGGCAGAGGGAGAAGCAGTCTCTCCATGCAGGGAGCCCAACTTGGGACTTGATCGTGGGTCTCCAGGATCAGATCCTGGGCTGAAGTCATCACTAAACCACTGAGCCACCCAGGCTGCCCTATATTCAGGTCTTTAATTGACTGGATGACTACTACTACAGCAAGCTACCTTATTCAGTCTATCTATTCAAATGATAATCTCATTTAGAAACACCCTCCAAACATACCCAGGATAAATTTGATCAATTATCCTGAGTGCCCCCTAATCAAACTGACACAAAAGTCATCACAGTGACTAATCTGGTAGTGCAACTCAAACCTTCTTTCCTGAAGGGGCTGAGCTCTTTGTAATCATATCATTCTCAGGCCAAGGTTGCTGTAAAAGTCCGCTTACAATTTTAACAAGAAAATATAGTACTTCAAGGTACCAACGTAGATGACCTGGGCTCCACATGTACTGTTCCATGTTGAGATCACTTGCAAGAGTAATCATTTTGTCTACTTGATATTAAATTTCTTTTAAAGATTTGATGCACAATATATGTGGTCTTCTTTTTTTGTCCTATATTGAGCATCAAGTTAAATTAATTCCTTGGTGGTAAGTTCTTTGCTATTTGAAATTAATAATTTTTCATCATTTCCACTATTAACTTCAAAAAATCTGTTTGCAGGCTCTAAAGTTGTTTTTTTTTTTTTTTTTTAAGATTTATTTGTTTTAGGGACAGAGTGAGCATGAGCAAGGGGAGGGGTGGAGGGAGAGGAAGAAATCTCAAGTAGACTCCTGCTGAGCACTGAGTCCAACTTGGGGACCGACTTAGGACCCAACACAGGGCTTGCTCCCACAAGGCTGAGATCATGACCTGAGCCAAAATTAAGAGCCAGCTGAGCCAGGTGCCCCACAAGCTCTAAGGATTTTTGCTTTCCATCAGCCATTTCCTAAAACGTTGGAAAAGAGTCACAAATTGTGAGACGAAGTATCTTTCACATTTGTTCTTTGTATGTTGTGATGCATTTTGCCAAAACCTGATTGCTAAGTTTTAAGGACTTTCTTGATGTTAAAACTAGTCCATAAATCTGTTAATGGAGTAATATCATACCAGCTACTACACATACTATTTGAGAATCCAAAAAAGACCACTTAGATACGATCTTCCCAATCAATAACTACAGGAACTAAAAACATAACCGGGGGGGGGGGGGGGGGGAGGCTACTCAGATAAGATGTTCCTAATCAATAATAGAGGAATGTCTGGGAACTTATCTGTTATCAAAAGAGGTTTGTTTGCAAGATTTTCCTCCTTCATGTATTCCATTATGAATAATCACAAAGATAACACTTCCTATAATCATTAAATGCTTGTTTCACAAAGCACTCTTCAATGATCCCTTAGGGGCCATGTGGTTCAGGGAATGACAAGCTTACAAATTTTTAGCTTAACAGTATTCCATAATTTCCACCTAGAAGCAATGCTAGCCTATCCTTGAAAGCTTCAGGTGTGTGGCACTGTCTTCTCCCAGTTATCTGAAATAAACCTACATGATGACATTCATCTCTAAAGATATCCAATTTCATCAAAATTGAAAATGTGCTTTTGCATAATAACCATGTTATCAATAATTTCCTGCAATTTATTGAGGAATATCAGCAGCAGTTGCTTCACCTATGACTTTCAAATTACATAGTCATGCATAGTTGTAAAAGCTGTTGAAGCATCCTGAACCTACTTAAACTAAGGTCTTTCGGTGACCTCACTTCTCCCTTTCTTTTCTTCAAGTCTTTGAAGATGTTGAATGCTTTCTGCTGTTTCAACATGGTTCTCTATGGCATTTCACAATGACTGGGGCTTTTAATACACAATGCTTGGTTATTTCTCTAGTTTTTTAGTACCAACAACAATTTTCACATTTTTTTTTCTTTTCTTTTCTTGTCTTTTTTTTTTTTTTTAACTTTCTCACATAAAGAAAAATTATTGCATGTCTGGTAAACAAAGACAAGTGCTTTGCCTGGCTTATGTCTTTTATGAGTTCTCATCTCTCAATTCAATTTAGCACTTAGAATTTTTCTATCAATGAATGGATTTTCTGGACTTTAGGTTTGCCTAATTTCTTAAAAGATCCTTTCACTTAATAATGTAAAGAAGACAATAGATAATGCACAATACTTTTATTTTTATTTTTATTTTTTTTAAATTTTTATTTATTTATGATAGTCACACAGAGAGAGAGAGGCAGACACAGGCAGAGAGAGAAGCAGGCTCCATGCACCGGGAGCCTGACGTGGGATTTGATCCCGGGTCTCCAGGATCGCGCCCTGGGCCAAAGGCAGGCGCTAAACCGCTGCACCACCCAGGGATCCCTGCACAATACTTTTAAACAAAGATCCTATTAGAAGAGTTAAGATATGACTAAAACAATCTACACAATCTCATTCAAACTCTTAATGCAATATAATTGTTTTTACTATTACTATGTTCTCAATAATGAATGTGGGGGAAATTTTGCAAGTATTCATAGTGAGTATGTGGTTAAGAGTTCAGATAAGTGATAATTAGAGATACGTGTATATTTGTAATATTATATGATTCAGTGATGACTCATTCACATGTGAAGAGAATTGTTTTTATTTGGACCTCTAAGCAAGTGTGAGTGGGATACAGCTGTCAAGAGGATTTGAATTTCTTGAGAGTGTGGGTAGAACAATGCTTCCAAACCCAGAAAGAAAATACTATTTACATTAAAAAATATGAGGCTAGTGGGGAAAACAGAGATTTATTTGGAAAATAAGAACTAAATGAGTATTCTGTCATAAAAGCAAACAGAAGAGAGATTATATAATGAATTATGCCAGGAATTTGAGAAAATGTTTTATTTTTACATGGAAACTTGAGGCAGCTTTACATGATCCTAAATTTTGTGATTAGTTTAATTACTCCAAGTAACCTTTACACTTTTGATACATCTTAGAAAATAATAATACAAATTATAGTATATTTTGTTATTCAAGAACATTTTCATATAATACATCAAATGGTAGTTTCAGAAGACCACCAAGGAAGAAGCTAAAAAATAGTTGTCTTTGGATTCTTGTTAATATTTATTTTGAAGTCTCAAGTCTATGCTACCTAGTAAGAATGCATCACCACCTTGTGGAAATTCCCTCAAACTACAGACACATGATCCCAAGATCCAGATGGATTCAACAGACTAGTAGATCAACCTATTTCATTTCCACTTAATTTAATTTGACTATTATTTCTTTTTTAAAAATATTTTATTTATTTATTTGAGAGAGCGAGAGAGAAGGAGAGCACAAGTGGGGGAAGGGGCAGAAGGAGAGGAGGTAAAAGCAGACTCCCTGATGATCAGAGAGCCCTGGGATTACAACCCCAGTGGAAGACAGATGCTTAACCAAATGAGCCACCCATGTGCCCCAATGACTATAATTTCTATGTAGCTCACAACTTAATCTTTCAACTCAGCTTCCCTTTTCAGTGCTAGACCTATCCTTTGCTTTCCTATCTGATGTTCTGCGGCCACGTCATAACTTCCCAACCAAATTCTTCATAATAGTTCTATTTAAATTAGTGGACACTCATGTAATGTTCATCCATCCAAGCTAAACACTTTAGCTTTCTTTGACTTATAAAAATCTCCCATAAAAATCCACTCCAACTTAAAATTAGTCACCAAATTCTGTAAATTATAATTCTTAAATGTCTTTCCCACTTATCTTCTTTTTATTTCTATTAATCTAACAAATTCTAGTTTATGCCTTCAAAAATTGCATAGCCAGGCCATTTTAACAATCTTATATCCATATCTATGCTTTTAGTATCTCTTCTTCCCCCATTGCCACTATTAATACTGCATCTTTTCCCTTGTTAATCAGTTTACTTGATGTCTTAGGCATTATGGCTTCTAATAGTCCTATCAGTGTCTATATGTTCCTTGCCTTCTTTCCTACTAGTGTGATGAATATCTGGTGTTCCAACCATATGCTCTACTTACTATGTTTCAAATATGCTCTATTGCTTTCTTATCTCTTTTCTCAAGCTCATACCTCCTCTCTTTGGTATGCCCTTACATCATATCTGGATTTCAAGATCCTTGTGAGTTTGAACATTTGTCTGAAGAAATGTTTGGTTTTTTTTGTTTGTTTGTTTAAGAAATGCTTTTTTTTTTTAACATTTCTGCAGTGATGGATGGTAAACTTAAAGACCTTTTTCAGGCTCTTCTCTATCTAAAAAGGTATTCCAATCTGGATGTTAAAGGGATACACAAAGGTGTAATGGATATTCACTTGACAAGCTATGTAGCTAAATCCATATTATAATGAGTAGCATTTTTAAAAATTGACATATAAAAAAGAGTGTTTCTCATCATCTATCTTAATTTTAATTCACTTAGTTTGATATATAGCTTTTGTTCTTTCTGTGTAAAATACTGAACAACTATTTAATAAAGTTTAACAAGCATTTTGATCTTTCAACTTCATGTGATATCCCAAATCTCCTCACTAAGTTTGCATTTTAATCCAATGAATTTCATGTTTTTAAAAAGAATCATGCATATAACTTTAGCTTTCAATAGATGATTTCTGTGTACTGAGCAAAACAATATAGGGTGAGTTAATGAGAGAGGAATTGTCACAGGGTGGCAGATATAAGTGATGACTAGGGTTGGGTACATGTTTAGAATCAGATCAGATCACAATTGCAACAGAGGTTTTCCAGGAGATTTGGCAGGATTGTAAGGAGGCAAAATAAAACACCTTTAAGCAAGATGTACTAAAAACAGATCAGATAAGCAGTATTTGAAAGAAGATGAAACAGAGGAGGCAGTCTTTGGTCAAGTTTTTAAGCAGCACCAGGGAGAGCTCCCTGCATATGTCAGTCTCCATTTGCAGGAAACTGGTGGTGTATTTTTTTTTTTTTTTTTTTTTATCACTAGCAGCTAGGAACTTTTCAGATGGACTTGATTCCCAAAGGTAGTCTATCTGACAGCTTAGATCTCTGGCCTGTTTAGTCACATCTCAGTCCTCAGTGGAGGAGGCTTCATTCTTATAAACCTAAAAATTATTGGGATGGTAATCCAGGTTGATTTGAAGCATGGGTTAGATTAGTTTTGGTGGAAAGAAGATTCTCCTAAAGTCTCAAGTTCATTGTGGTCAAGTCTTTTGTTTGTTTTTCTCCACCTTATAATCACCCTGGAGAAGTGGACTGAAAAAAGTCACCTTGCCCAAAATTATATCTGCCTTTCAAGGCCAGCCCACAGTCAGTGACTCATTGATTCAGTGTTATAAAGGCCAAGCTCTCTTTTCCCAACTCAGAGCAACTCTGAAGAGCCATTAAAGTTTCAAGCCCTTCATGGTATCACCTGAGGCCTCACTGGGACTGTACAATAGTACAATTTCTTATTTAGCCCAATCCTGCTTCATTCTCTTCTCCCACAAGTGTTGATCCTGAGAATGCCCACCATGGGAAAGACACTAAACAACCAGATGGATAGAACAATTCAGCCAGTTGACATCAGTCCAAATCCATCATTAACCACCACAGTGCTAATAAAATGGGCACATAAATAATAGTAGCCATAGAAGCAGAGGTGGTGGCTAAATGTGGGCTAAAGATGGTGGGTTTTTACTCACCAAAGCTGATATAGCTACTGTTATAGCTGAATTATCAACTGCTAGTCATAGAGACCAACAATGAGCACCTAATATGGCACTGTTCCTTGAAGAAACAAATTAGTCACTTGGTGGTAAGTCTATTACATTCGATCCCTCTACCATGATAAGTGTTATTGGTATACCTTGCCAGTGACTGACATGTATTCCAAGGGTGAGGGTAACTTTATTGTCCATACAGGTTTAACTAGCACCATCATTCAAGGGCTTACAGGATGTTTGATATACTAACACATCATGCCCTATAACTTTGCATTAGACATATGGGTCCACTTCACAACACAGGAGTTATGATAGTGAGCACATTACTATGAAGTCCACTGGTCCTGTCACATATTACACACACAGAGGCTTATGGCTTTGTAGAGCATGAAATGACCTATCAAAATCACAGCCAAGGTGCAAGTTTGGATATGTTACCATGTAAGGATGATGGTACTATCCTCCAGGGAACAGTGTACACAGTAAACAAATGACTGTTATAGAATCCAACAACCCCCATAGGTATAATACATAGATCTGAGAACCAAATGACAGAAATAGCCATGGCCCTGCCTACCTGATTCCCAGTGACCTACTTGTGGAACTTGAGCTTCCCAAATCTGCGATTCTGCAGCCCATATGCAATGACTAGTAAATATGGAATTATAAGGACTAGCTTCCTCACCTTAATTTTGGACAAGCTAGAAGGGCCATCCTAGCTCCAGAACAACCCATAAGGTAGGCCAAAGCCTTTGTTACATTTGCATCAATGCCCAACTTTCGCCTCTTCCTAACCCTGCTCTCATCCTTTTGCAAAGAACAAAATTGCTACATACCATCTTTAATTTTGAAGTTTGCTTCCCAGGGCACCCAACTGATGACAGCTACTAATAGTATATGGATCTGGTAGTTTTGTGGATGATATAAACTTCTGTTAATAACTACAATAGACATAACCTTCATGATCCGTGAAAGAAATTCTGTTATGAATATTTAGTTAGATTATCAATGTGTTCAATTGGTGGAAAAGTATAAGCTCTCTGGACTGATTCTCATTTTTACCCAATAGAAATTTAATCTATTCACTTCAAAACATCCTTAACCATTGGGAAAACATCTTAATATTGAAGAGAACTGAAGTTGTAAAGCCTTAGTGTCTATATTCCATAATCACAAGATTACATCATATATATATAATTTAATTTTTAATAAATGTGTCCCAGGTTTTAGTTTCAGGAAGCTCATTACTCAAGTAGAGCAAACTGTTATCTGTCTGGTCAGGAAAAGGAAAGTGTTGATTAATCATATTCCCCTTAATAGAGATTCCATATGTACTGTTTGAATGAGAAATTTACAAATAATTCAAACACATCAATATACACTTAATGTCTAGGTGACTATGAAAAGAATCTAATATCTTTTTAAAATGAGCCAAAAGTCATTTTAGGATCCTATTACATTACAGGTTTATCAATAAAGACGTTGTAATTTAGACTCACAGGAACAACTGGTAAGAAAGACTTCCGATTGATCTACTGTTGGAGCCCAGAATGACTATTATACTGTCACAATACACTTTGAACTACATATTCTAGGTGCAAAGACCACTGGAGACTATCATGCTATCTTTTAACCATATGCCATAGTTGTAAAAAAAAATAGATGACATGTTTGTTTAGCTTTCAAGTTATAAACTAGTTGGTCAGTATGTGTGACTTAAGAATAACTGGGGGAAAAAAGTGAACAGTACGAGTAAACAAATGCAAAAACATGATAGGTCGGTATTAAGTATCACGTGTACCTATCCCCTCTGCTCCATGGAAATCGTTGTCAATGAGAAGCTCCTTCATTAGTATCTTTGCTCACAAAAGAAGACAAGGTTGTTCTGATATATTTCCTCTGAACAACTACAACTCACTTTATGAATACATCTGACATGCACTGGGTATCATTGCAGCATTCACCCAACCTTGTTGTCAAGGAAACAGACATCACCATCACTTAGGAAGTAGTGAAAAGAAATCTGTAAAAGAACAGAAATGTATTGTATATTGCAGGGTAAGAGTTCTTTTCTCTGAAAGAGAATTTGATGAGTTTCCCATTTTAATGAGTTGAACCCAAACTCACTGCAAAGCATAAAATCTGAGCATGATAGATAAGATGCTATAAACAATGCTCACTGATGGCAGAATAATAACAAGGGTCAATTGGCTTTATATTTACAGATAGATTCATTACAGAGTATGCTCATTAAACCCAACATAAGATACGCCATGTCCACATACGAAAATTATTAAACTGGCTTAATTGAGCAAATTAGTCATTTTTAAAAAATTAGCAGCTATAAATAAGTATATAAGCAGTTGACTAAATGCAACTAATTCATTTTGAATTGTAAATTCATTTGTTTGGGAGACGTGTTTTTGTTAAAGTCAATGTATTAAACGATTAAAAACTCAGCTTCTGATTCAAATATCCTTATAATCAAATCGCAGCTAATTTCCAAAGGGAGAGAAAAAGATGGCACTTTCAGAGGGGTTTAAATGAAAATAATGAAGGATTTATTTACAGAGATGTGGGAAAGTAGAAAGAAATAACAGGAGACATCAAAGAACCCCAGGACCAGCAAAAATGAAAACCATTACTACCCTCAAGAACTCAAGGAATGGTAGTTCCAGAATTTGGTGAGAGTGGAAAGAACACCTAACAGAAGCTATAGCTACATAAGAAAGCAGACTCTCTATGCAGCAGGACAGGAAGGGAGATGGAGTGACAGTACAGTAATGAAAAGCAACACCATTTCTCTCTTCTTTCACCACCAAGCTTGCTGACCTCTCCCTTTAGTTAAAGCCAATCAGAAACCAGAGAAAAAGAGGGCCTGGATCATGCAATGTGAATAGTTCAACCTCCCAGAGCCATGCAGAGTGGAAAATTGATCTAGGGAAATGAATAGAAAATGATGTCCAACATATCCACTTATTAGTTATATTACATATTACTTAATCTATATATCTGTTTCATCATCTCTAAAATGCAGTTAATAATAGTATCTTTCTTACAGGGACATTGTATATGAAAATGGCTAGAAAAACCTAACAACTCAATAAACCTTACTAATTATTATTTCCCCAAGTCAGTTTTTTTTTTTTCAATGAAAAATGTTGAAGTAGTCATGCCATGAGATATGGAGAAGGTAACTTGAGAAGTTGAACATTTAGAAGATATTCAAAATATAAAGGCCTACATATATACAACCATGTTAACATTAAACAGAATATTAGTTTGACATTTTTTCCATTCTTCAAAAAAGAAAACACTCTTCGAATGATAAAAGTAACTCGTTGTTAGTCGTGAAATGTGTAAACACAGTCTCTAGTTTTAATCTCCCTATAGCAGAGACTTCAATTTCTTTCACATTAATAGGCTAGTTGGGGTCTGTGGTCTGCAAACAGAAAAATGGCTCCCCAAAGATGTCCATGTCCTAATCCTCAGAATCTGTGAGTACATTACTTTATGTGGCGAAAGGGATTTTGCAGATGGGATTAAGTTAAGGATTTTGAACTGAAGACATTATTCTGGATTACATGGGTGGGCTTAATGTATCCACAAGGGTCCTTAGGAGAGGGAGACAAGAGGGTCAGAGTGAGAGGAGGACCTGAGACAACAGAGCAGAGGGTGGAGTGATTGGAGGAAGGCCAGGAGTCTAGGAATACACAGTCTCTAGAAACTGGTAAAGGCAAGGAAACTAACTTTCCCCGAGAGCCTCCAGAAGGAATGTAGTCCTGTAGACACCTTAAATTTAGGACTTCTGACCTTCAGAACCATAAGAGAATAAATTTGTGTTATTTTTAAGCCACAAAATTTGTGATAATCTGTTACAACAGAAATAAAAAATCGAATACAGGGTCTGTGCTAATTGTTTCTGGCTTCCCAGATCAGATCCATTTTCTACTTCTCCATCTTGATCTGTGCCATAGAAGGCTAACCTCCGGCTTCTAGCTGAGATCAATGAATGGGAGGTACCAGCAGGCAATGGGAAGCTGGAAGAGAGAGGTAGAGTATTTATTCCTATGTGACCCATGATCACTGCCCTTTTGGCCACAACTGTCCTCCCTTCTGCAGCTTCTAGCATCTGAAGCATAGGGATGATAACGACTCCCCACTGCTGCTAGCCCCAGCTGTTTCACTACCTCTTGGTTCCCTTAACCCTGCCCGCACTTACCTAAATAATCCCTTCATTAATAACTCTCGTTAAGCCCTTTGAGTGTGCCACTTCTTTGCTGCCAATACACTCTGATTCAACGCAGAATATCTTTTTCATAATTATTCATTTAAGATTCAATTAATTGTGAGGCACATGAGTGGCTCAGTCGGTTGAGTGTCCAACTCTTGATTTCAGCTCAGGTCATGCTCTAGGGGTCATGGGGTCCAGCCCCACATGAGGCTCCATGCTCAGTGGGGAGTCTGTTTGAGCATTCTCTCCCTCTCTCTCTGACCCTTCTCCTGCTTGCAAGGACACTCTGCTCTCTCTCACTATCCCTCTCTCTCTCTCTCTCTCTAACAAATAAATCTTTTTTTTTAAAGAATTCAATTAATTGAGTCTTAAATTGTCCTTGAGGTGCTCTGAAGGAATCCCAAACATAAGAAAGTTTGAAAGTACAATAGTCTACCAGTAATTAAAATTTTAAATTGTTCATCTTTCAGATTGAATTATAGTGTCTGTCCCCACTACAAAGAAACTGAATCCTCATCTGTTAACACACACACACACACACACACACACACACATTTACAGTGGTTATATATATTTACACATAAAAAAATAACATTTACCAAATGTCACAAAAATACCTTCAAAGAGAAAAAAATGTGTTTTAGGCACTTTTAAAACTAATTAGCAAAGGTAGAAAGAAGAATAGAGACATTTTTCATTAGGTAATACAATTCACTGCAACACTAAAGGTCAATTAGATATAACAGATGATTACAAGAATAAACAGTAAGTAGGATTTAATTTTAAAAATGTGTGTGCTGGGCAGCCTGGGTGGCTCAGCAGTTTAACGTCACCTTCAGCCCAGGGTGTGATCCTGGAGACCCGGGATCAAGTCCCATGTCGGGCTCCTTGCATGGAGCCTGCTTCTCTCTCTGCCTCTCTCTCTCTCTTTCTCCCTCTCTCTCTCTCCCTGCCTCTCATGAATAAATAAATAAAATCTTAAAAAAAATGTGTGTGCTCATCAGGAGCACATGTGTTTTATTTATAGTCTATTAAACCAATTACCATGGCTGTTTTCAGAAACCTTATCAATGCAATGCCAAATATCTAGACTGATCAAAGATATTCAGTCAATCTTCTAGAGATTTGCTATGATATGGAAAATAAATATCCAAAAGACTGATATCCAAAATACATTTATCACTTTACATCTGGCTCTTTTATACTGTGTGTATATATACATCAACTTAATTATGCCCAAGTAAGAGCTGGGTCAAAGTCGCCAATAGAAGGAAGTTTGTATGAACTTAAATCACAAACATTCACACTTCATCAAATTTGATAAATTAGATAAAGTGATAAAATAGCATAATTTTTACAACCCTCCACCAGTCCACTCAAATTGGTTAAATAACTTTACTTCATGCAAATCTTGAAAGTCTTTCTCGATTTTATAAATAAACCCTATAGATTAAGTTTTGCTACAGGCAGATGAGGAAAGATTCTGGAAAATAAAGCTAAAGTTCTCCACCAAGTGGGGTTGATATTTTTTTCTACATCAATTAAAATTGGCTTTGGTTACCATTTTGTTATATTTTCTACCTCTTCTCACTTTATTCATGGATGAATGTCACAAAGGACAGAGGACTGGTGATGGTTCAAAGCACATTATCACTACTGGACATGCCACAAAGAGTCTTACATATAGAGACATGATAATGTCAGTTCTACACTCTCACTGAAACAAAGATAGAAGAGTAGACTTCACTCTATAGGTAATGCATATTTTAAAAATGCCTCAAATCAAACGATTGTAAAATTATAAAACTGGTTAAATATGCACATTAAGATTATAATTTTAGCATTTACTTTTATCTATAAAATAGGTTCCTATCTCTAAGGCCTATTAAGAACAGACAAGATTTATGCTCATGTTGTCTGCATTAAACACTTGTTTGAACTACACTGAGCTGCCTTCATTAGACTTACTGGTACTTGTTAGTAAAACAATGTGCTAGAAGTACACATATATGTGTAAATACTTGCATTTCCAAGATCAATTTAACATTTTTACACAATATTATGATAATTTATACTTTGTAAGAGAACTAAGATCGGATTTTAATTAATATATATGATAGTTGGTCTTTGTTATGAGGTATTAGCTTCTGTTTAACTTGATGTGTACTATAACATGTGTGAATAAAGTTATAATGTTGTGATATAATATCACACATTACATCATGGATGGTACTTACAAAATACATGCACAACATTAATGAATATGTGCTCATCTTAGTATTTATTGGCATGTTAAACACACACATAAACATAAATATATATAGGTAACATGCCTGGAATCTCTAAGAAAAAAATAAAGCTATGTATTTCTACATGGCTAGAAAAAATATAATAATCATCAGCAAATTATTAACTAGCAATTAAATCCTTAGTGTCCTTCCCATTCTTAAGTCTTTGGTGACTTGAACAGAAACAGATCTACTATATCCTTCCTAATGCTACTACTATCACTACTACCAATGATAATAACAGTAGTAATAATGGTAGTGATGATGATGATGATGATGATAATAATAATACCATTACTTCCATCACTACAATGCCTATAGAATCAATCTGCTTGGTATTTACAAATTATTTTCATCAATTATCTTAGTTTTTTCACATCAACCCTGTGATGTTAAAATATAATCTTTAATATTAGAAGTACAGAGGTATGCATTACACAGTTAATATTAGAGATATAGCGGTATAGGGATCCCTGGGTGGCGCAGCGGTTTGGCGCCTGCCTTTGGCCCAGGGTGTGATCCTGGAGACCCGGGATCGAGTCCCATGTCGGGTTCCCGGTGCATGGAGCCTGCTTCTCTCTCTGCCTGTGTCTCTGCCTCTCTCTCTCTCTGTGTGACTATCATAAATAAATAAAAAATTTTAAAAAATAGAGATAAAGCAGTATAGAGGTATGATGCATCACATCAATCTTTTGATTTTAAAATATAATCTTTAATATTAG
This sequence comes from Canis lupus dingo, assembly GCF_003254725.2. Taxonomy (NCBI): domain Eukaryota; kingdom Metazoa; phylum Chordata; class Mammalia; order Carnivora; family Canidae; genus Canis; species Canis lupus. The sequence continues at coordinate 64,114,020 of NC_064246.1, read as the reverse complement.
AGGTATAGAACTATGGTAGAATAGGAAAATTAGATTTGTCTCATGTATCTCTTGCAACTAAGACTTAAACTTTACCTTCTCTATGAGTAGACTTTCCACACATGAATTTAGGAAATCTGAAGCAGATACCTTCAGAATGCATTTTCTGGGTTGGTGTTTGAAAATCAACCAAACCTCAGGTAAGTGGGCTGCCTCAACTCACCAGAGGCATCAACTGAGAGCAATGAGGGTGCTTCAGTGGCCAAATAGGAATAGGAAATAAACCTAGAATGGATAAACCAAGGGTGGGAGACTATGCCTGACTGTATTATAGTCCAGATCATCTTTTTGGGCACTTGAGCTCAATCACGACCAGCCTAGGCATACAAATGACTCTCATAGAGTTCAGAGTTTGGCAGGATATCCCCTCCAGCATCTGGGCAATTATACCATATGATGTGGAAGGTGATAAAAATCACCTGCTTCATCAAGGTACCTTCTCAAGAGACAGCAATACCTGTTCTCTTTCCCTTTAATTTATCAGGTGACCTGGATATAAAATAACATTTCAGTTTACAGATTGCAGGAGGCATGTGTATAGAACACCTGGCAAAATTAAGAACCGAGAAACTGAATAATGAATTTGGTGCCCTTTTGGCTGCTAAGCTGATCTATGGTAACTGCTTACTCATCTCAAAGACTTGATGTAAATGCATGTTCTATGGCAGCCTTTCAGGAGTTATGGAAAGAAGGTTCGGTATTGTGCTTACATCACACGTTTTTCAACAACGTTAAATGAAAGATTCTGAAAGATTTCATCCTTTGAATACTGAAATTCAATCCAAACACTCAAAGATAACTCTCATTTTCTGACTTTTTTCTAGGAAATTACAAGTTTTCCTTACTTATTTTTACAAGCAATCCACATTTCATTTCAGATAACTGTGCACTTTGTAGAGAAGGTTTGCAATACTTGAAAGACTGAAAAGGTGAGGAATGCACAATATTCCAGCTGGAACTTCAGAGTGAATTTGGAAAGGGCCACTTTCTTTAATAAAAAGATGGGGTACAGTGTGAAGAAGAAGAGGCTAGAACGACCCCCGGACCAGCCAAAGCCCGTGCCACTGAGTCCCCGCGTCCAGCGCTTGCGTCCTGCCGCCGTCACCACCATGCCCAAGAGAAAGGCTGAAGGGGATGCTAAAAGAGATCAAGCCAAGGTGAAGGATGAGCCACAGAGAAGATCTGCAAGGTTATCTGCTAAACCTGCTCCTCCAAAGCCAGAGCCCAAGCCTAAAAAGGCCCCTGAAAGGAAGGGAGAGAAGGTACCCAAAGGGCAAAAGATGAAAGCTGATGTTGGCAAGGATGGAAATAACCCTGCAGGAAACGGAGATGCCAAAACAGACCAGGCACAGAAAGCTGAAGGTGCTGGAGATGCCAAGTGAAGTGTGTGCATTTTTTGATAACTTTCTACTTCTGGTGCCTGTACAGTTTGAAATATTATTTTTTATCAAGTTTTATAAAAATGCAGAATTTTGTTTTACTTTTTTTTTAAAGCTATGTTGTTAGCACACAGAACATTTCATTGTTGTTTTGGGGGAAGGGCATATGTCACTAATAGAATATCTCCGAAGCTAGATTGATAACAAGGGGAAAAACACCTTTCCCTTCTAGTTTTGAGAAACTTCCTCTGGACTCCCAGGAGGAGGGATTCTTTGATGTTGGCATACATGAGCCACCTTGGTGGTGTGGAAAGACTAAAATTCATTTTTTTATGTCCTCTTCTCTCTCTCTGCCTTCAACATAGACTTGATTCTCTTAAACCCAGAGACCTGTTGGAACCTGACCCCAAGAAATGGTTCCCAGTATGTTATGCAATCCGGACTTTACATTGTCACCACTGAGATGGCGTCCCTCAAGAGTTCCTTTTTTTTTTTTAGCTTGTAGATCTTCAGATTGATAATTCTACCATTTTCATTTCATTTCCTGAAAGTCAGGGTCGGCTTGTGAAAAGTTGTTAAACAACATGCTAAATGTGAACTGTCAACCCTCACTCTAAACTTTCCCTGTTCAGAGCATCACATGAAGAATTCATTGGGTTTTATAGTGGCTTTCTGATTTCGGTAGTCCATTGAAGAAGGGGCTTTGAAAGTTGTTGTATGCTGTTAACAATCGTCCGCCCATGTCCTTCCTGAAATACCATGATTGTGAAAAGTATCTTTAATAAAGCTGGATACAGTTTGGCTTGGAAAACAAACAAACAAACAAACAAACAAACAAACAAATGGGAAAACAGAGTGGTTGTTCAACCAGTTCAACCTTCTTCTTTCTCCAACTTTAAGGAGAAAATCATTATAGACTAGACCTATTTTGGACAAAGGACATTTCGATGAGTAGATAAGAAGGGAATCTCTGTAAATGCTAGAGGAATCTCTAAATGCTAAACTGAACTGTTCTTCATTTTGTCTCGGTTGGAAGTATTTATTTGCCCACCCAAAAAGCTTCCCAAAATATAGCTTATTGAGGTTATTAAAAAAGATAAATATTTAGAAGGACACAACATACTCAACATATTTTTAGAAAATGTTGATATTAGCAGCAGCAGTTAGTTGTTTATTTTATACAATTTTGAAACAAAGACCAATCGAGATAAATCCTACAAGTTCTCACTAATATACTGATTCAGGGTGCAGATGGTTAATAATGCTTTTTCTCAACAAAGTAGATATAGTAGATGTTATATATTATGTATTATAAATGTGTCTATAGTTATCTTTAGAGTAATGCTTTCTCTTAAAAATATATATCTGTAAGTATATATATGTTTGTATTTCATATATGTATGTATATGTGTGTGTGTGTGTGTGTGCATCCCACCAAAATAGGACATTTCAAACATGGAAATGCCTTGAAATAAAGTCTAGAACTATTAACAACATTATATTTCTACATATATATTTATGTGTGTAATAGACCGATTATAGTTGCTCTATCCCTAGTTCTTTTTTTAAATTTCTTTTTATTGGAGTTCAATTTGCCAACATATAGCATAACACCCAGTTCTCATCCCATCAAATGCCCCCCTCAGTGCCCATCACCCAGTCACCCCAACCCCCCTGCCCACCTCCCTTTCCACTACCCCTTGTTCGTTTCCCAGAGTTAGGAGCCTTTCATGTTCTGTCACCCTGTCTGATATTTCCCACCCATTTTCTCTCCTTTCCCCTTTATTCCCTTTCACTATTTTTATATTCCCCAAATTAATGAGACCATATAATGTTTGCCCTTCTCCGATTGACTTATTTCACTCAGCATAATACCCTCCAGTTCCATCCATGTCAAAGCAAATGGTGGGTATTTGTCGTTTCTAATGGCTGAGTAATATTCCATTGTATATATAAACCACATCTTTATCCATTCATCTTTCAATGGACACCGAGGCTCCTTCCACATTTGGCTATTGTGGACATTGCTGCTATAAACATCGGGGCACAGGTGTCCTGGCATTTCACTGCATCTGTATCTTTGGGGTAAATCCCCAGCAGTGCAATTGCTGGGTCGTAGGGCAGATCTATTTTTAACTCTTTGAGGAACCTCCACACAGTTTTCCAGAGTGGCTGCACCAGTTCACATTCCCACCAACAGTGCAGGAGGGTTCCCCTTTCTCCACATTCTCTCCAACATTTGTTGTTTCCTGTCTTGTTTATTTTCCCCATTCTCACTGGTGTGAGGTGGTATCTCATTGTGGCTTTGGTTTGTATTTCCCTGATGGCCAGTGATGCGGAGCATTTTCTCATGTGCGTGTTGGCCATGTCTATGTCTTCCTCTGTGAGATTTCTGTTCATGTCTTTTGCCCATTTCATGATTGGATTGTTTGCTTCTTGGGTGTTGAGTTTAATAAGCTCTTTGTAGATCTTGGATACTAAGCCCTTTATCTGATAGGTCATTTGCAAATATCTTCTCCCATTCTGTAGGTTGTCTTTTAGTTTTGTTGACTCTTTCTTTTGCTGTGCAGAAGATTCTTATCTTGATGAAGTCCCAATAAAACATTTTTGCTTTTGTTTCTCTTGCCTTCATGGATGTATCTTACAAGAAGTTGCTGTGGCCAAGTTAAAAAAGGGTGTTGCCTGTGTTCTCCTCTAGGATTTTGATGGAATCTTGTCTCACATTTAGATCTTTCATCCATTTTGAGTTTCTTTTTGTGTATGGTGTAAGAGAATGGTCTAGTTTCATTCTTCTGCGTGTGGCTGTCCAATTTTCCCAGCACCATTTATTGAAGAGGCTGTCTTTTTTCCAGTGGATAGTCTTTCCTACTTTGTCGAATATTAGTTGACCATAAAGTTGAGGGTCCACTTCTGGATTCTCTATTCTGTTCCACTGATCTATGTGTCTGTTTTTGCACCAGTCCCACACTGTCTTGATGATCACAGCTTTGTAGTATGACCTGAAATCTGGCATTGTGATGCCCCTAGCTACTTTTTTTTTTTTTTAATATTCCCCTGGCTATTTGGGGTCTTTTCTGATTCCACACAAATCTTAAGATAATTTGTTCCAACTCTCTGAAGAAAGTTCATGGTATTTTGATAGGGATTGCATTAAATATGTAAATCGCCCTGGGTAACATTGACATTTTCACAATATTAATTCTGCCAATCCATGAGCATGGAATATTTTTCCATCTCTTTGTGTCTTCCTCAATTTCTTTCAGAAGTGTTCTCTAGTTTTGAGGGTATAGGTCCTTTGTCTCTTTGGTTAGGTTAATTCCTAGGTATCTTATGCTTTTGGGTGCAATTGTAAATGGGATTGACTCCTTAATTTCTCTTTCTTCAGTCTCATTGTTAGTGTATAGAAATGTCACTGACTTCTGGGCATTGATTTTGTATCCTGCCACACTGCCAAATTGCTGTATGAGTTCTAGCAATCTTGGGGTGGAGTCTTTTGGGTTTTCTATGTACAGTACTATGCCATCTGTGAAGAGGGAGAGTTTGACTTCTTCTTTGCCAATTTGAATGCCTTTTATTTCTTTTTGTTGCTGATTGCTGCAGCTAGGACTTCTAGTACTATGTTGAATAGCAGTGGTGAGAGTGGACATCCCTGTCTTGTTCCTGATCTTAGGGGAAAGACTCCTAGTGTTTCCCCATTGAGAATGACATTTGTTGTGGGCTTTTCATAGATGGCTTTTAAGATGCTGAGGAATGTTCCCTCTCTATCCCTAGTTCAATGCAATGTATTACATCATTTGTGTCTCTCTTTTTCTCTCAGTAGAGAGATTCTCTGGGAGAAAGAGAAAAGCAGCCACTGACATCCAGGAACTTGGCCTGATGCTTACAGCTGGGCCTCACTCACTACTGCTAATTGTTAGGAGCTGACCTGGCCCTTCCAGCTAAGACTCGGTTTTCTCCTGTTCAAACAAAACAATCTCACAGAATATCAACATGAGGCTCTATTTCTCTGTCACTATAAAGACCACTTCATAATTTTTTCTAAGCACAGGGCACTGCACAAACCACAGAAATATCAAATATCTTTTGGCTAATTTGACTGCTGCTTCCTCACAGCTTTATTTTCCTTCTAGTCTTTCCTTCTTCTAGAAAAGATTTATTAGGATACTCAATCATAGAATTTTCCCCATTTCCTGATAGCACCCATTCCAGAGTAAGCAAATCTCCATTTCCTTGACTTCTTCTCCAAAGTCACCAAACCACGGCATGAATCCTCTAAATCCCTTCAAACACCATTTTACCAACACACTACAGAGTTCTCCATGGTGTGAAGTATTCTTTGCAACGAACAATAAACCCAGCATGTTTGACTGACTAAACGTGAATTCCTAGTAGTCTTTTGGAGGGAAGGCATTAACAAACATGAACATTTTATGACAATACCATGTGAGGTGTGATTCAATTTTTTAAAATACAGATGCATATATGTATAAATATATGATTACATGTTTTATTATATATATGAGGACTTTTATTTATTTTTTTTAAAGATTTTATTTATTTATTCATGATAGTCACAGAGAGAGAGAGAGAGAGGCAGAGACACAGGCAGAGGGAGAAGCAGGCTCCATGCACCGGGAGCCCGATGTGGGATTCGATCCCGGGTCTCCAGGATCGCGCCCTGGGCCAAAGGCAGGCGCCAAACCGCTGCGCCACCCAGGGATCCCGAGGACTTTTATTTTTGACTCTTGTTTAAATTTATGCATTTAACTAACATGTTTTTGTATTAATTTGAAATTACTTTTTTTAACTTATTCTTTTATATATTTTCCATTATAATTACTTTCCAGATATTTTAACAATTAGGAATTGTGTTTGATTGCAAGTAATACAGATGTCCCTGTCTATTTGGCCAAAGAAATGAAAAGTTCATCCTCTGGATGTAAAGCCCATGGGTAGTGTTGTAAGCAGAACTCTTAAGATATCCTCCAAGCTTCTCCCCTTCTGCTATGCATGCCTTTTTTTTTTTTTTTTGTAAAGGTTTTTATTTATTCATAGAGACAGAGGGAGAGGGGGCAGAGACACAGGCAGAGGGAGAAGCAGGCTCTGTGCAGGAAGCTCGATGTGGGACTCGATCCCAGGTCCCCAGGATCACACCCCAGGCTGTAGGTGGCGTTAAACCGCTGGCCACCAGGGCTGCCCTACCCATGCCTTTTGAGTGTGGGCAAGACCTGTGAATATGATGGGAAGTCACTCACCTGATTAGGATACCATATGTGGCAAAGGTGAAAGAACTTTACCGATGTAATTAAGGTCCTAAATTGACTGTTTTTTGAGTTCCCCCAAAGGGAGATTATTCTGGGTCACCTGACTTCATCAAGCAAAAGCCTTTTAAAAAAGGAAGCGGCCTTTTTTTAAAGAGAGAGATTCTTCTGCTGGCCTTGAAGAAGCTAACAGCCATATTGTGAACTAGAGAGATGGCCACATGGAGTTGTCCTGGACTACATGCTGAGAGTACTCCCTGGAGGACAGCTAGCATGAAAATGGAGACCTCAGTTCTACAACTGCAAGGAAATAAATTATGCCAATATCCTGAGTGATCCCAGAAGCAGATTCTTTCCCCAGTCAAGACTCTTGATGAAAATGCTGGCTGCACCTTGATCGAAACCTTGTGAGACCTAGAGCAAAGGACTTATGCCCAGACTCATGACCCAAGGGAACTATGAGATAATAAATGAGTGTTGTTTTAAGCTGATCAACTTGTGGTAATTTGCTATGCGGCAATAGATAATACAGCCCTTCAGAAATGATATGATGGCCTTAGAAAATAATCAGAGATCCACACAACCCTTCCAACTACTTGTTTTGTATAGCTTCTTCCTCAAGGTTATCTCTCAAATAGAAGATGGCTTCTGGAGCTCTGGCCACAGGTTCTAATCAAGGAGAGAAATCAGTAGGAGCAAGGGAGGTACATGCTAGTTGTCTGTGACCCTTTTAAGTAGTTTTCCCAGAAGACCTACACATAAACTTCCATTTCTGCCTTATTGGCCACTCCTATCTACAAGAGAGGCTAGGAAATCAAGTGTTTCAGCTGAAAATATCTAATAAGCAAGCAAACAAAAACAGAATTCTATTAGTAAGAAAGAAGATGGATAGAAGGGGCATGGACATTTGGTGAGCAAATAAGGGTCTTTTCCACAAAGAGAAAAACAAAGGAAAAAGCACATTTCCTGACATCAGTCTTTCAGTCTTTTTTTTTCTGCTTTGAAAGTTTGCTAGTAGGAGACAATTTTCTAAGCAGAATGCCTCTAGAAAGAAGCACAGAAGCATATGAAAAAGCAAGCTTCTAACCAGGGTACAAAGGAAGGTTTCTAATTAACACTAATGTTCTTGATCTTGCTTCATCTCTTCTGCCTCCAAATGCCTTACACCCTTCCCTGTCTTCAACAGTCATGTGTTCACCTACTGGTTTCATGTCCCATCCTGTGGAAAGATCCAAAAATGAGCTACTGCCTGATCCTTTCCTTGGTTCAGGTGATGTTTAAACCCCAAATCCAAAACATAAAGAGAAAGAAATCTTATATTTAAGGACTAACACATTTAAATCACTTCCCTTTACCCTTCTCCCTGCCTGCCTCACAGCAAAACCTGTGTGTTGCTGAATGATTAAAGGCAGAACCATCACGACTGCTTGAAGATCAGATACAACGGTCAGCTCACAGCTGCTGTGAAGGAAGAAGGAATGAGCTAGGACATGCTGGAGACCCATCCACAGTGGACAGAAAGAGGAAAGTGGCTAACCTATCTGGGAAGCCTTAAGCTGCAGCCAGGTATTGGAGGTTGTGCCCAAAGTGTATGAAAACTCAGACATAAATCAGGCTGACTCTAGCATCCACTGGGTGACAGAGCGGAGTGTTCAGGAATTTTGTTCCCGTGAACCAACCAGCCACTGACATCTGAGGAAGTTCAACCAAAGGCAGCAGGACTACAACAATCTGGTTGGGAGATCATTTAATAGTTCATTAAAGATCTTGAGAAAGCCAATGGTTTATAATAATGGTGTAGAAGTGGACTCTCTCCTAAAAAACTTAAGAGTTTTTAAAGATGGTAGAAAGACCTATACCTAAACAAGTATAAAATGACATCATAAAAAATTACCCTTGGGCAGCCCCAGTGGCCCAGAGGTTTAGTGCCGCCTTCAGCCCCGGGGTGTGATCCTGGTGACCCGGGATGGAGTCCCATGCTGGGCTCCCTGCATGAAGCCTGCTTCTCCCTCTGCCTGTGTCTCTGCCTCTCTCTCTCTCTGTCTGTCATGAACAAATGAATAAAATCTTTAAAGAAAAATTATCCTCAAAGTGCTAGAAACTAGAGAATTAATTTGACTCTGGGGAAAGCAGGATATTTGAGATGCTGTCTTTAGAGTGTATGCTGGGATCCCTAACACTGTTACTACAAGAGGACAGAAAAGTGCTGAAAATTATGGGATTAGATCAAAGGAAATTCAGGTTGGTGAAGATTTTATTCACTTATTTGACAGAGAGAGAGACAGAGAGAAAGAACACCCAAGCAGGTAGGGGGAGAAGCAGGCTTCCCACTGAGCAGAGAGCCTGATGTGGGGCTTGATCCCAGGAACCCAGGATCATGACCTGAGCCGAAGGCAGATGCTTAACGGACAGCCACCCAGGCATCCCCAGATTAGTGTTCTTGAACAACAACTGACAAAACACTGGTCAGGCCAATGGTTAAGGTAAGTTTCTTCTTCTCTCCCTTCAAATGCCTTATTTTATGACATACAATGCTGTGCATTATTTGCCCTTTGCTCTATCACCTCACTGTAAAAAGTGTGTAACAATGATAATAATCATAAAAACAATAATAATAAAGGGTAAGGTGGGGTGCCTGGGTGTCCCAGTCAGTCAAACATCTGACTTCAGCTCAGCTCATGATCTTCCTAACTCCTCCAACCCTGTCAGACTCTGTACTCACCCTGGAGTCTGCTTATCCCTGTCCCTCTGCTCTTCCCCCTCCTTTTCCTCTCTCTCTTTCATAAATAAATAAAATCTTGAAGAAGAAGAAGAAGAAGAAGAAGAAGAAGAAGAAGAAGAAGAAGAAGAAGAAGAGGAGGAGGAGGAGGAGGAGGAGGAGGAGGAGGAGGAGGAGGAGGAGGAGGAGGAAGGAGGAGAAGAAGAAGAAGAAGACGGCAACACAGTACTCAGTTTCCTCCTTTCTTGGAATCTATTTCAATAGTTTTATTGAAGTATAATTGACATATGATAAACTGTACATATTTAAAGTGTATGATTTGGTATATATATTTGGTATATATATATATTATATATATATATATATAATATATATGTGAAACAATCCACTCAGTCAAGAAAATGAACTTCCAAAAGATACATCACTTCCAAGTTTCCTGAAGCCCCTTTGCAATCCCTCCCTGCTGCCTCTCCGTCACCAACCCGCATCCCCAAGCTCCAGTGGATCTGTCACTCTGCATTAATCTGTGTATTTCCTGGAATTTTATATAAATGGAATCATACAATGTGTCCATTTGTCAGACTTCCTTCTTCCATTCAGTTTATTTTGAGTTTCATCCGGGTGATAGCATGTGTCAATGGTTCATTTCTTTTCAGTGTTAAGTGGTATTTCATTGTATATCACTTGTTTTTAAGTCCATCTTTGTTGTTTCCTTTTTAACATCTTTTTTTCTTTCTTACTGTCAACACAGCATGCTTATTATACAAAACTTTCATAATCATACAAAAGGATAAAGAAACAGGGAAAAATCACCTACCAAAAGCTTCAGTATTTAAGTTAAAAAGAAACGAACAAAACTAAACAAAAATATCTGAAGATTAAAGAGCCTTTATGAGTATCAAGGAAGTAAATCTTTACCAGTTAGTTGGTGTACCTTGATAGAACCGAGGGATGCTATTTCAGCTGTGGTACCCTTCCTGAGAGCCCTGTAAACTGCACTGCTTAGGGCTAACCCGTTCAGTCTTCCAAAAGCTGTCATGTAACATGTTTTGCTTAAAGGTGCTTCAACGAGGAGAGATTATGAAATAAGGCAAGATGCTATGCTAAATCTAACAAACACAAGGGGCATACATTGAAAAGAAAAGTCCTGGAGATCCATAGGCTAATGACAACCAAGAATCTTTATAAATGGGTACTATCCCAAAGTTTATGGCATGAGCACAGAGAGGGAATGCATTTTTTTTCCATGGGAATGCAATTTTGATTCCTGTTGTGTTATCAGAAGTTTTTCTATTGTTGAATCACAATAATTTTCCTTTTGTTAACATTAAAAATCCTTATGTGTTCCCCATTGGCCAAGATATACACTCAGCAGCTGCTTCTTTTAGCCTAGCAAAGATCAACCTGACCTTGGCCAATCGGCTTGTACTTTGAAGAGTGTACTTTGTGAAACATGTGAGTAGAGAAGTATTCATGCTTGGCAGAATTTGCTGTCTCTTTTGCTCCGTATTTTACCATGATTAATCCCCATCCATCTCTGTGCTGCTGCTGCTACCAATGCTGTCAGTCTCATATTTCTTCTCTATAGCAGACGCCTTTCAAATGTTGTTGGATTCTGGCTGGGTGTGACCTTTTATGGGGTACTGCTGCCTCCTATCAGGCTTTTATGGGCCTCTTGGTTTGTGCACATGTGCAGACATTCTGACCCCATGACCTCCAGAATAGATTCTATGAGAACAACTGTATCTGACCTTTTCAACATTTTGGACACCCAAACTGTCTCAAGTGCTTGGGTGCGAAGAATGCTCCCTGGTGGTTTTGGCTTACATTCTTCTCACATCCGAAGAAACAGTCTAGGAGAACGTGAAGCCAGGTCAGAAATGCTAACATAACAGCAATGTTGCTGGCAGCCCTTCAAATAGCCTGTCATGAATTTGAGCATAAGGCAGCATTTTCACATCTTTCTGTTTGTATTGTGGTTTAAGTGAGCAGTCCTAAACATATGAATTACACCTTCCGGTATAATCCAATCTGTAGAAAAAGCAATGCTAACAAAAACTGTAGAATATTTTAAAGCCACTTTTAAAAACTCCTTCTCAGATCTAGTCTTTTCTCCTGAGTCCTGAATTCTGTTGTTAAATGAGCCTCTCTCTCTCTCTCTCTCTCTATATATATATATATATATATATTTATTTATAGATAGATAGATATAGATATATAATTACATATATATAATTTTAATGTAGGAGTCCATTTTATGATAGTTCCAGCACTTTTGGTTTGCATGTTCTGTGCTGTAACAGCTTACCAACAGTGAGCTTACTTTAAGCATTCATTCTAGTATATATTTAAAGATGAATGCAACTTTTAAATCTTGCCAGGCTATTAAAAAAAAAAAAGAAAAACCCCTTAAATTGGAGTTTTAAAGTTTTAAATGCCAGATTAAAATAACTATATAAACTCTACTTTTTCCCAGTCTTCATCTACTTTCTCAACTTCCATCTACAACTCATAAGGATCTGGATTTTGCTCTTAAATGCAGTCTATCAGGATGAACTGGGTCACTGAGGCCTGTTCCTTTCCTTTGTTTCTCTTGACAGTGACTTCATTCTTCTCTTTCCTCATAAACTTTCTCTTTCTCTTCTCAAAATGGAAAACTTTTCTTCTCTTAGTCTAACACCTATTTTCCTCCTCTTTTTTGATGGTGGTTAAAGTCATGTACACTCAATTCTTCCTCTACCACCATATTCAAAAAGAGTGATTTTCCATCCACTCACCTTTACTTCCACTTTGAGATCCATACTCATGTTTCTTCCTCACTGCTGGCATAATTCAAAAGAATATATTTGACCTGGCACAGCACACTAAAGTCATGTCAGCAATTCTGCAATGGCCTGAGTACAGGATTATGGAGAGGCACATCATGTGACATTCGGGACAGCTAAATCAACATCTTGGGATTGGCAGGAATACACCATCAAGACCTAAAAGATGATTTTTATTTTTTCATACACCATACAAGAATCCAAAGCTATATAAAGTGCTTCTCATCACTATCACCAATGGTTTGTGTAGCTCATAAAAAGGAGAGTGTATAATAAATTCTAAGATGAGGCCAAGAAGATAAAATGGCATAGCACATTGTACCACATTCTGAAGTGAAATATAAAATAATTTGGGTCCTGATATTTAAGTGAAAGTCAGCAGGATGCTAGTTATGGGCAATAATATAATTTCTGATTTAGCATTACAGTTCAAGATGCAGCGATCTTTCTAGGCTGTTACATGTATCTAGGGAGTAGGGAACAGACTCTTAAAATATGGCAAAACATCAATTTAGCTACATTCAAGTGAGACCATACATCACATAATAATAGTTCAATGTTTTTACAACTAGATCAAACACTCTGATAGGAGAGTGGATAGCTACATATTTGTTACAATATGATTCTTATTATTATTACTATATTTTGATAATAAACCCTAACTAGCCATTATGGAAAGAAGTTTACACTTGCTCTTTTACTTTATATTAATTTCTTGTAAATTATGATGGGGTGATATTATCTTGTTATATTATTCAGTTAAATTAAGTTTAACATAGTAATATTTACATTTAAATAAAGAGGACACAATATCGTCAAAGCACAAAAGTTATTTAATAATTCCTTAAGCATTATTGATGACTTTTTCAGATTTTATTCCTTGCTGATATGACAGGATCAGATATTTCAGAAGAGTTAAATGATAAAATACAAATTTTAAGTGCACAACTAAGATAAAATGAGATTGTGCAAAACAGGAGAGTATTTACTCAGGGTATTAATCTGTACGACCTAGATATGTACCATCATCATATTTCATTGGATTTCTGTTCTCAAAGTTTTGGATTTTGTTCTCTATAGAAACACCTCTGAATATCAATTTTAAGCCTGCTAATTATTATTATTATTATTTTTTGGACAGAGGGTGTTATGTGTAGAAGAAATAGCATTTCAAACTTTGCTTTATAGCATTAACTTTTAAAAATGATGTTACATTAGCATATAATTATAACAAATTATACATAAAAGATGTGCTATACACTTTTGATATCTTTCATATAGATGTGAGATATAGACAATCTATAAATAAAGCCAGTTAAAATAGACCTGTATTACTATTATTATATTTTCACTAAATTTTTTTTTTGATTTTCTTTTTTTGGATCTAATTTTGTACAGTGGAGGCACTGCAGATAGAAGTCAACAACAGACAACTGAGAAAAGGCACCAAGGTAATTGTTACGTCTTGGCTGGTGAACTCTTAAATCAACAAAGGAGCCCGTCTCTCTGCTAATCAGCCCAGGCGAGTCCCCCGCCTGACAGTGGAGCACAGAAGTGAATCTACGCTGCGGGGTTTCTCTCTTGTTTTCCAATTCAACGTTTGCAACACAAAGTGAGTAGAATAAACTTGAAAAAAAGGGGGGGGGGCAACTAATACTTTGAGGTGTCTATATTTTGAGGACGATATTAAGAATTAAACTATTCTCTAAGGGTTGTGGACTAATAAGTATACTGTCGTTTCCCGACGCAGGGGGAATGCTGTCCTTACAATTTTCTGGAATGTAGGCACTCGGAGAAAGTTGAGCCTCAGGAGCTGGCACGAAGAGGTGATGCGACCGGGTCTGAAGCAATTAAAATGGTACCTTGATTCTTTCATTTTTCACGAGTGCATTCATTTGGAGGGAAATCCGGGAGATTGAAGCGCGAGCGGAGAAGGGAGCGACCTGGAGCCTTAACCTTCCCCAGAGGGTTGCATCTCTGAGGCCACGGGCGGGGGCTGAGCGTTCTCTCTCCACTCTCGCCTTCAGCAGGTTGGGAGGTCCCCCAGCAGACGGCCCCCAGGTGGCCCGCGGGGACCCGTCCTCCTTTAAGGAGCGGAGCCGCGGGCGACAGGATTCACCTTTGCCTTCACGTCCCCACCTGGGCCCACCACCGCGCGTCGGAGGCCAGCCCGGGCTCTGGTCCCAAAGGCGGGTGGCAAGGAAATTCACACTAAGGACCTGAGCGGCCTCTCCAGGGGCTGCGCTCGCCAACCTGGGGAGCAGAGAGGTCTGCATGCAGCTGCTCTTGTCCTTAGGTCTGGGGGGAGTGAAGGCAAGGGGGTAGATCCAGTTCTATTTTTCCTCTTTTGTCAGTGGGAAGATGGAATCGAAGAATGCCCTTGAGCGCAGAACACTGGGGAGTGGGGGTGAAGGTCCCACTAGAGGGTTGGCCAATTGGAAACCCTGGAGGGACGACGAGGCCCAGGGGATCCGGAGGGGGCGGGGGTGGTGCGTCTCTTTGTTTCAGGCTTCTCTTATCCCGGGACCCGGGCTAAGCTAAATTTCTAGAACCATATGTGCTTGAACACGGAAGGGTGTGGGTTCTAGGCAATACCAGGCACTTGATCGCAGGGGTCTGCGCCCGAAAAGAGCCACAGCACCGGAGTTCCGGGGCCCTGGCGGAGAGGTTACCTGGGGTGGGCAGGTTGCCCTGGGCGCCCGCCGCGCAGCTGCGCGGGGGGGGGGGGGGGGGGGGAGGGGGGGGAAGGCGTTCCTAACCCTTTCCCGAGCAAGTCACTAACTCAGTTGAGCTGATCAAGTGGCATTCTTTCTGGAACGGGTCGTCTCCAGAGCCCCCTTTCTCGGTATTTAGCAGGTGGAGTAGCAGGGCCAATCCGTCTCTGAACCTGAAGTCTCACAAAATTGAGTAGTTTTCTTAACCGACTGGATCCGGAGGCGCAGGTAATTGTAAGCGCAAAGACGCCCAGAGCTCCATCCTCTCCATCACGTCCGTCCGAGGAGTAGAAGCAGACGGCAGTCTTCAAAATTCTCGCTAAAATCTCTCGAACTGATCAACCACTTACCAAAACAACCAAATCCACGTTCCCATCCTCCCTCAGAGTCTACTTGTAGATGCCACCAATGATTGCCCCTCCCCTTAAAAACAGCCCCTGCCCCACACATCTCTCAGCTACTCTAAACAGCCCTGACAGTTTAGCCACTAGGTTAATTCATAGAAAGTAGCTATAACTCTTGACATCACCTCCGCAACCCACCCGAGGACTCCAGCCCAGGACACCTTGCTAGGAGGCTGATTTTTGAGCGCTGAATTCTGAGGCTAAGGGAAGGTTATTTGAGGCGTCCTGATAGATTTCCGGGCTTCCAATTCCCTCCCCCGCTTGGCTGGTAATTTTCTGCTGCTCCTCCTTCTCCTCCTCCTCCTCCTCTTGACCTCCTCCAAGGTACCTTCGCCTCCCCTCCTCCACTCGTTCCCAGTAAACCTCCAGCAGGCGGTGGAAATCAATCCTTTGGCGCTAAAGTCAGAGCTGCCCGTTGGACAAAATTGTAGTGGGGGACAGGGTGTCATTTCTTTCAGAAGGAATGTCATTTGATCAACTCGACTGAGTTAACTTGCTCCCGGTTTCCTGAGAGCTCGGGTGGGCCCGTTTTGCTAGATTCAGTGCAGATATGTTAGCTTTCAGGCTGCTCGTCCAAGACTTGAGAGATAAAGGTTTCTCTCTTCTCCAGATTCCCAACTACTCCCATGAGAATCCGATACATTTAAGGAAAGCTTTGCCAGATGTAGGTTTCAGAGCGTCCTTGGGCCAGAACCTCCCAGTCAGCACATTGCCTTCACTGGCTCCAACTTGGGCTCCACACAGAACTCCCAGCAAGTTAAAAATTACCTGTTCCTAATCACTGACAGTCCCAAAAACAAAAAAGAAACACTCTCCCCTTCCCTAAAAAAGGGGGGGAAGAAAAAGATTTAACCTGACATTACTAGCCACTTTTGTGCGATCATAGTATTTCCAGAAGCACAATTTTAAATGAAGGGTACAAATTTCTGTCCTCCACTGGTCGAACTCCTCCCTGCAATGAAGAGCGAACCTCACATTCTCAAGACCGATCTGAGGTTTGTGGCTTCCCCGCCGCCGGGAGCGTGGAATTCTATCTCGGCTGGTAACCGAGCAGCAGACCGCACAGGAACGCTGCCTCCCGGGCTGCCTCTGCCAGTAAAGAATATCCGGAACGTCGGTGACGGAAACAGCCACCTGAACCCAGAAACACATTTCAGCTTGCAGAAGAAGATACTTGCTAATTCATCCCCAGATTTGTTTCAACTGGTTAATAAAGCAATTGACACTCAAGGAAACCACATTTGCAGCAGGAGTCTTGGTCAATAAAATGAGAATCACAACTGAAGGGTGGTGGTTGTTGTGGTGGTTAACAACTGCCTTTATTATTATCATTGCTTTGTATTTTCTTAATGGACAATTAAAAGAGAGACAATCATTTCAAACCCAATGGTTCAAAATAAGATCTCTTCCCTTTTCCTCTGAAATTTGAGTGCAGATTCTCATGATTCATCCTCAGTAAGCCACCACCTATAAAACAACTGGAAGAGGGGCGAATTGGCTCTAAACACACACACCCTCATTCTCGGTGGAATATAAATGATTGGATATGATTTAAGATACTGGTTTATATAGCCTTATTCTACGTGAATAAGATTACACTGAAAAAGTAAAAATGAGAAGAGGAACAGAGTACATATACATATATTCCATACCTAACTTCTGAGGTGAATGTTGATTTTGACCTCCAAATTACATGTTTTTTGGATATCAGAAAAGATATGATATATATATGTATATATATATATATAATTTTTTTTTCATGGAAACTGACAGCCCAATTATTATACTACTCTTTCAAACCCGATTCTGATGTAGGCTAAAGAGAGTTTCACCTCCCTGGGAAGAAGTTCCCAAAGAAATCCATATTTCAGAGACAGCTGATCAAAACCCTCTTTCCTTCCCAATCTTGGTTATTGAGGAAGGAAAAAGCTTTTTCCTTTTCTGTACATAATTTCATAAATAACGGACTTAAAAATTCCTTATATCTGCCAGTTCGGGAATAGATACTTTCTAAATGTGTGATTAACACTTTTCAATTGCAATTAAAACCTATTTAGATTTTTGAAAAGTAGCCTGAGAACATATTTGTTCAGGATTCTGTATCTGGCATTAAGTTTGATGTGGAATGTTCAAATTTCAAAGCAGAGAACGTAACAGCACACAAATACTTGGGCTTAAGAGCCCACCAGGAGTTTTAGGTGTAATAACTGTATTTTGGAAGGTGCGTACAAGTGCACGTGGGCAGACACCACAGACTCAAGTGGAACTTACTAAATCTCAGCATACCTTTTATATTCAAAGACACTGTGAAGTATATTGAGGTGTCCTGGAGGTAATCGGAACTATACTTAGAAACTACTAATATTCTTCTTCTCTCATTAATAGAGGAGCTCACAGCAGGGGATTCACACAACTGCTGTTCTGAAAGATGTATTTTTGACCTAACAGAACGTGTAAAGGTCAAAATAAGTCCATTTTTGTCAGGAGAAGGGAGAAGTTCTAATCTCCCCTTCGAACACAAGAGGTCGCTCCTGTGATCAAGTACTGGGGGAAAATATTGCTAATCACATTTTGTTGTGTTCTATAAAAACATTACACATTTTTTTTTTACTGATATATTCGATGTGTTAAATGCACATGTAGCAATCAGCTAAGGAAAGAGGAGAATAATCTGTGGTCATATCTGAACTTTCAGGTGAAGTGAAAAAATGACTGCTCCCCTAACTTGGATTCTGATGCAAAATGTATTAGCAGTAGACACAGAACTTCAGAGCACATCCATCATGGAACAATATATTATTGGGTTCCTTCTAATTTCTCCCTTTATCAGAGAGTATCTTCTGCATGAGCTTTACCTCTTATCAGCTTAGGAACTTATCAAGAAAATTCTTGGTTACAATAACAATGAAGGCTGAAAAAGAAGGAAAAAAAAATTGTCTTCACCATTACGATGAAATTACCCATGAGTAAAGGTTTTCCTCCAAGCCACATGCCAGCTTTTCTATTTGGAATTGCTACCATCAAGGGCAGTAATTCTTAGGAATAGGTTATTAGTTTAGGAAGTTAAAATATCACACTGTGTATGTGACTGATTTGAAGGAGTATGGATAGTGAGGGCGTTTTGTGGATCTCAAATATGTCATCAGGCTTCTGGCAGCTTCTGTTTAATTCCATGTTATAAAGGTGGCGTAAGGGAATATGATTGGCTAAAATCCTCTATTTACTTTCCGGCATTATAATGGTATCTTAAAAAAAAAAAAAAAAAAAAAAAACTGGAGTCAACTTCATTATCTATAAGGGAAACATGCCCTTATACCGGGAAGACTTGCTTCGTGTTTTGATTACCAGGATCAGCTTTGCAAAAGCAGCCTGACAAAGGGCTCCATGCATGTAATACCGGGAGGCTAGAAACTTTAAAGAAAACAGATTTTTAAACAAAAAAAAAATTGATACATTTATCCACCTATGTGTCTATTCCAACTTTCAATTTTAGACACACACACACACTGATATAACTTATAATAAAAACAGAAGGCATGAGATCCAGTTAAACTCTTCCTTGAGAGAAAACAAAATGAAACAGATACGTGTTCTTGGTAAAGCCCAGCTAGGTCAGGAGGAAACTCAAACATCTTAGCTTCTTTTGCACTCTGGAAAAGCATATACATGCAAACGGAGCCATTGAGGCCAGCTGAGAGCTCACAGCTCTTATCAAGGGTTAGATCTGGCGAGAAGTACAAAGAAAGGAGTTTCCTAACCCAACTGGGTTTTTTTTTTTTCCCCAGGCAGCAAGACACCGAAATTACGCCTTCTACTACTTGGGTTTGTGGACATTTTAAGAGAAAACTGGCAGTCACTTTAGATAAGGGATGTCTATTTAGAAGCTTTGGGAGACATGTGGGTGTTCTTCGTGGCCTTCCCTGTGACTTTGTTTTGGGGGGACTGTAAAAGGTGACGGGTACGTGTCAGAAATTATTGGAAAAGGTTCCCCGCGAGTTGGAGCCAAGGTTCTTCTCTCTCCAGGTTGTTTCCCCGAGAGAGAGAAAATTATCAGATAAACAAACCCGGTGAAGTGAAACAGGTATTTCACTGCCCTTCAGTATTAGATTCCTCCCTAACTCGCTCCCTTAGACTAACACATTTTTTTTTTTTACTCTCTAGACTAGAGAGACATGGAGAACGGTCCTTATAATTGCCGAAACACCACCAGCGAATTGCACACGTTTGCTTACAAACAAAAGGGGGAGGAGGCCAGCAGAGAGAGGAACTGGACAGGATATATATATATATATATATATATATATATATATATATATATATATAATTTTACGAACTTTTTCACTCCTGGAAGATCATTTCAGGCTTTGGCTTTGGGTTAGTGCGCTGCTACATTCCAGGGCCAAACTGCAAAAGCAGACCTCAGGGGCCGTTAGGAGGAGAGAGGAGCCCGCGGAGTCCACTTGGTTTTACCTGTGTGCGCCCAACCCGATTCTCCGCTTAACGCAAGAAGCGCTCTTCACCTCCCACCCTAGCTTTTTTTTTTTTTGGGGGGGGGGTGCTCTGAGGTCGGTGGTTAACGGAGGAGTGGGGTAGCTTGAGAGACCATGCCCCTGGGCTTATTCGTGCGGTTCCCGGTTCTTCTCGCCCTTGGGCGGCAGCTCCCTGCGCGCCGCGCGCAGCCAGTTCGGGAACTCCCCCTCCCCGGCGGCCCAGCCGCGCCGCGCCCGGCGCTGTGAGCTACAGCGCGGGACCACAGCGAGCCGAGCGGCCCGTCGTTCCAAGCCGCCCCCTTTCCTAGAGCCCTGGAAGGGCCTCGTCGGCAGCAAGACCTACCCACCAGCCACTCGCCACCGGCGGCAGAAAAGCGCCCCGCGCGCAGCACGGCCGGCCGGACTGCGGGGAGCCCAGGAGCGCAGGGCGGAGGAGCGGCGCGGCGGGCGGCGGGCGGCGGGCGGCGGGGGCGCCGGCGGCACGGCCGGGAAGGAGCGCGGGAGGGGGAAGGGGAGGGAGGGAGGGAGGGAGGGAGGGGCGGGCGCGGGGAGGGGGCGCGGGAGGCGGAGGGGGAGCAGGAGCAGGAGCGGGAGGCCCCGAGCCAGCGCAGCCGGGCCGCCCGAGCCCCGCGAGGGAGCCGCCCGAGCCCGGAGCGAGCGGCCCGGGCCGGGAGCCCTAATCCTCTCCCGCGGGCTCTCGGAGCGGTCAGTGGCGCGCGGCGGCGGCGAGGCTGAAATATGATAATCAGAACAGCTGCGCCGCGCGCCCCGCAGCCAATGGGCGCGGCGCTCGCCTGACGTCCCCGCGCGCAGCGTCAGACCAATGGCGATGGAGCTGAGTTGGAGCCGAGAAGTTTGAGTAAGAGATAAGGAAGAGAGGTGCCCGAGCCGCGCCGAGTCCGCCGCCGCCGCAGCGCGTCTGCTCCGCCAGCTCCGCCGGCTTAAGTTGGACTCCCCGACCCGCGAGGGCGCGGCGCAGCCGGGCAGCGGCCCCCCGAGCCTTGGCAGCCCCACGCGCCACTGTCTCCCACTTAGCCACAGCTCCAGCATCCTCTCTGTGGGCTGGTCACCAACTGTACAACCACCATTTCACTGTGGACATTACTCCCTCTTACAGATATGGGAGACATGGGAGATCCACCAAAAAGTAAGAGGCTATTTTACCTTGCGGGGCTCGGTGTGCTGTTCTTGTGCGGGGGTCTCTCTCAGGCACGGGGGCCAGGAGCTCGTCCGAGTTGGAGTCGCTGCCTGCAGAGAGGAGAGAGAGAGAGGAGGAGGAGGAGGAGGAGGAGGAGGAGGAAGAGGAGGAGGAGGAGGAGGAGGAGGAGGAGGAGGAAAGGTGGCTTGCTCTCGTTTGCCGCCACGCCTGCATGCTTGCTGTCGGTTCCGATCTTCGGGAAACTGCTCGTGCCTCGCGTTTGAATTCGCCCGTGCGCGCTCCAGGACCCGAGCGCTACTGCTGGTGCTGGGCGGTGGTTTCCTCCTCGGGGCCCCGGAGCTCTCCGAGGAGGTTATTCTGTTGCAAAAGGTGCCGCCTGCACATACAATACCCGGAGATGTGAATTAGCATTAGACTTGCAAAAGAGAACGAGTGACAACTGTATTGATGTCTGCTCTTGCTAACAATATCCAGCCCTATGTGCTATTAAAGAGCATGCTTCGTGGAAAATATAAGCGTTCCCTTAACGCTGCTAGTCAAAACCTTTTCTTTGACTTGACTTCTCCATAATCTTTCCCAATGATTACGGCAAAGAGGGAGGAGGGGTGGTGGTGGTTGGGGGGGGGGGGCAAGAAATACAAAATGAACGGGTTTGATTGCGTGCTAGGCTTACAAATGTAAGACTATTCAAATCTGCATTTTACATATATTCCACCTCCTTTTTAAAATGAGTCAGGGTTTTGATGGCACACTTCAATTACCATCCCAAAGTGCAATACTCTTTAAAAGAGAGAGAGAGAAAGAAAGGAAGGAGAAGGAAGAAGAAAAAAAAAAAAAAAAAAAAAAACCTCCCAGAGTACGCCCTATAAGAGAACGACACTAAAAGTGTGTTTATCTCTGTAGGAAGTAAACGGTTAGTCAATCATGTATTTATTTTCATTTCAGAAAAACGTCTGATTTCCCTATGTGTTGGTTGCGGCAATCAAATTCACGATCAGTATATTCTGAGGGTTTCTCCGGATTTGGAATGGCATGCGGCATGTTTGAAATGTGCGGAGTGTAATCAGTATTTGGACGAGAGCTGTACGTGCTTTGTTAGAGATGGGAAAACCTACTGTAAAAGAGATTATATCAGGTACGCCATTTACATTGCTTCCCTAACTCTGAGAGTTCCCTGTCTCTCCCTACTCCTTTTTAAGTATTTGATGTAGCTTTGTCTTTTTGTGAAGTTTGCCTTAGTGGGGTCCAGTGTGCAAAAGTTATCTTTAAGGACGTTGCACAAATTAAACTATTCTGTTTATTCCACTTTTTAGGGGGGGGGACCCCACAAACTCAGTAGTGGCTTTCGTAAATTGGGTGGCGTTGAAGCTTGTTTAATTGCTCTTGGAATTGGCGATGCTCAAATTATTTTCTTCTTTCACCCTCCCCCTCCCAAAACAAACAAGCAGAAATTTAAAGATGGATAACTTGGGGTTTCTAAACTTTCTTTTTGAAAGGTTGGTTTTTATTGTATCGTACAGTGCAGTGTTTTTCTCTGTTCATTAATTTATTTCAATAGTTCAGTATTCTGTTAGTAATTGACAAATTCTGTGGAGATGTCAATGCAATAGGCGAAATAAAAGTTTGACCTAAGGATTTTTAGAAGTGCACTTTGAAAGTGCAAATAGAAATATTGCCCCCTTTACTTTTAGGGTAAGAGTCCTTTCTTGGAAAATTTCAAAACCAACCCAAATACTCCCTGCAAAAAGACCGGAAATTTAATCTTTTTAAATATTAACCCTTTGGTGACATCTGACTATCTTTTCTTTCTTATCTTATCTGAGCTGATGAATTAGACAGAGCAGATCAAATTGCCCATCATCTGTCTACGAACAATTGGTATATTTAGATAATTGAACAGCTTCCTTTCTCACATTAAAATCTGGTAACTGATAAAATGAGCGAATTGCCCATACTGACAAGACTAAAACCACACAGGGAACATTCTGAGTTTTTTTTTTTTTCTTCCAGTTTATTCTATGCCTAAAGTTCATGCTTCACAAATCTCAAATTTTCTCTGACCTGTGTATATGTACGGCAGAAATTCCATCTTCTGCCTTAGGAAACCAGTAGACTTCCTAAAGAAAATTTTATTGTTTTAATAACAAACAAGAGATAACACCTTCTCTATTCTGTTAAATGATATCAAAATATTATATACTTTTTAAATGTCTCCAGTGGCTAGTAACAAGTAATTAGCTTTTGTAAGGCATAGAATTTCTGGAGCTGAGAACTTAAAGTTTAGTCAAGAGTTAAGTATGCAGTCACAATTTTTACTTGTTTGTCTAGTGTCCAGCACTTTTTCGTCTTGTAAAATCATGAAATAGAGAGTATAATCTTGATAGGTAAAACTGAACAGTGCATGTAAGGGTTTATTAATACTTTGCTGAGGGGGGGCAGTGGGAGGAAATAGGGGAAGTGGGGAACTGGAGGAAGGGGAGGGATTTTCCAAATTGTTTGGTCACAGGCAAGGTAAAGTCCTCATCCTATGAAATGGAAGATCTCACATAGAGTAGGCGGAGGGAGGAAAAACTTTTGAATCTACCTTCTAACCTCTGACAAATGAGCTGTTTTCATTGTTTACTTGATTAGTGTGTGAACTCAAGATTCTAGAGAGGGAGAGCTCACTTTGCACCTCTAGGACTATCTTTCCTCCTGTGGAGATAGTGTTTTGCTCAATTACATACAGACCTTCACGTAGCCAATTCTTGCGTACACATTTATAGAAGGAGCCGATAGCTTTTGCCTTTTCCCCTTCAGTCTCTCTCGGTTGTGTGCGTGTGCCCCTTTGAACTCCTATAGTTGTAAAAGCAGAACACAGAGACTATTTAGATTTCTGAATGCCCTTCTTCCTTTTGGGGAGAGAGGTGCCCTCCCTCCACCTCGTGTGGATCTTTTCCTCTCCTGGATTCTATTTGTAGGAATGCCCCCGCTTCTGTTATTACCGATACACAGGGGGGGAGGGGGCAGGTCAGTGCTGCCTAGGTGGAACCTACAAGGATTGTCCCTTTGTAGGAAAGATCAGGAGCAAGAAAACCCTTAGAAGTGAGTCTTTTCATTTTTCTGGGTGGTCATGATTCTCAAGCAAACTGAAATAGAGGTAGATGCTTCAGCAACTTGTAAAAGATTGAGGGAGCAGGAGCAGATTTTCAATATAATAATAAAAGGAAGAATGGAAAGGAAACTTTCTGTTAACATTGTTGCCCGAGGAAAAAATCTTTAGTTGGGGGAAAAACTGCAACGTGCTTATTGTGCAGAAGGGGAATCTGGAAACCCTCAGAGGTTTCATTTTGTTACTCTGTTGTGCATCTCTGTATATTTACAAATGAGTGGGGTGACAGTCTCATCCCCTAACCTTTCTTTTTTCTCTTGGAAGGACTTTTTGTAGCAGTTTTAGAGACATTTCTAGCAGCAGAAATTGGGGGATAGGAAGGCAAAAGTGTGGGGCCAGTGGCTACTAGAGTCCCCCCTGCCTCCTTTCTGCAAAGAGCTGCAAGGGTTACCCTGGGCCGGGGCTAGAACAGAGGTCCAGGTTTCCAACCCGTCCAACATTTTTACTTTAGGGGTATTCTGAATTAAGGAGGTACTGACGGAGACACAGAGGTTCATAAGAAAGGAAAGGGAGGATAAAAGACCAGAAGGAGAAGAGGGAGAAACCAAATGATTTCTTTCCGCCCATTCCCAGCTGGTCGGCCAATGCAGATTTCAGGGTCCCGTGTGGCCGGGGGTCCTCAGCAATCTCGGGCCGAGGCAGTGCCGGCTTAAAGTGATCCCCTCTTTCCGTGTTTGTCTCCCCGCCCCGGGCCGGCCGCGCGCTCAGGTTGTACGGGATCAAATGCGCCAAGTGCAGCATCGGCTTCAGCAAGAACGACTTCGTGATGCGCGCCCGCTCCAAGGTGTACCACATCGAGTGTTTCCGCTGCGTGGCCTGCAGCCGTCAGCTCATCCCCGGGGACGAGTTCGCGCTTCGGGAGGACGGGCTCTTCTGCCGCGCGGACCACGACGTGGTGGAGAGGGCCAGCCTGGGCGCCGGCGACCCGCTCAGCCCTCTGCACCCAGCGCGGCCGCTGCAAATGGCAGGTACTCCTTGCCCGGAGGGAGGCCGCCGGGGGAGGCTGGCGCTGGGCTGGACCAACACGGCCCGGCCAGTGCGCGGGCCCCCGCGGCACCCCTGGTAGCCACGGGGCAGTGGCTGCGGCAGCGGCTGCGGCCCACAGCCAGGGGAAGTGTTCTCGGAGCAGTTTGCCCTGGACTTCGCTCTTTTGCGCAAGATTCGGTGCACTTACTGTCTCCTCAGACTCCCCTTCCCCAGCACACCTGTACGCATCTAAATATGCGTACACATGAATGTACACCACTTGTGCATACGTGTATACACACGTCCAAACAGTACTTCCAGTTTACCTTGGCCTCCAAACCGGGGCTTACTGAAAATGGGCTTCAGCTCCCCGCCAGGTAGTCTTCCTGCCGCTGCCTAATTAAAGGGGTGGAGCTCTGGGCCCCCGGAGCTTCCTCCTTTAACCCAATGAAGGAAGCTTAGGTGGCCCTAAGTCATTTAGTCTTTCAAATCCTTTTTCCTTGCAACTGCCCCACACTCTGAAATATTTTTAAAATTTATTTTTATCCTTTTGTGAAAGAGTGGATGTGAAAAGATACAGTCTCAATAACTGCAGGCCATTGCGCAGAGCTGTAATTTAAAACTGTCAACAAGCTAATCTGCAGTAATTGCCTTTTAAAGGGAGCCTGCCTCTTTAAACCATTCATTCTGTGTGATTTGGTGAGAATTTCATCTTCAGGCCTGTCGCCCTAACACTAAATTGACCCAGTAGGTTTTGACCTGACCCTAGGGGTCCTGAGAGGTGCGGGATTTGTACCATACATTTCAGAGAGCCCTTTCAGGGAGAAGGAGAGTAGAAACTCAGCAAGATTGGCCACGAGGAGGCCTTCCCTGAGGAGGCAGACAGTGTTTCCAAAACCTTACTTCCCTTCAGGAATAAGGGAAGTACCTCTACCGCTCAGGAATAGATCTACCTGGGGCATTATTAAAGTATCAATTCTCGCTAAACACTGACGGAGAGGAAACACAGATCTGTGCACTCTGCTTTTTCAGAAGCTGTAAGGCTTCTGTTCTGGGGGGGTACACGACTAGCTTGCACAGGGGCAAAGACAGAATGGCAATTTCAGTTCTGTGCAACCTGTGCTCGGCTTTGTGGGAAAACACAGAAGAGATGGAAATATTGGGAGGCAGTCAGGAGACAGAACTCTCCCCAGCTGTCATTTGTCCCGAACCCAGGCAACTCAACAGTTTCGGTTTTCCTTTGTACTGGGTCAGTCCATCTCATGAACAGCCAGGTAGATTTAGTGGAAAGATCAAGGACGGGAGTTATGGCTGAAATACTGAATTTCTTTAGCTCCGTGGCTTGATTACCCTCTCTGAACTGAAGTTCAAGGCTTTCTGTCAGAATTCTCTTTGACCTTTGCATTAGAGACCTCCCGGCTTGTATAGTGTCTCTGGCTGACACTGGGGTGTTCTGCATTTCCTTCCCATGTACAGTCTGTGGCTGTTGTCCAGGAGTCTGGAGGCGGTGGGTACTCTTGTAACCTGGGACCAGTCTGGGTATGAGGACGGGCAAAGAGGGAGGAGAAACAATGCTGAACAGTGCTGCCCCAGAGAAGTGCGCCCCTCTGCTAAGGCTATGTTGATAAGAGCAGGGGTGGAGGCTGCGTTCTGAGCCTGAATTACTCAGCATTGACCTCTCAGGTTGGAGAGCCAGATGTTATTCTCCCTTTTGCTTCCCTGATCCCCACCTCTGCCACCCCCTGCTTTGTTTGTCGTGGCTGCAAAGCACTGGCCATTGTCTGGGAGCAGCTTGTGAGGGCGAGCCACCCAGGCCTGCGCTCGCTGCTCACCGCGCCCCTTGCCGTCCCTTGCCTCGCAGCCGAGCCCATCTCTGCCAGGCAGCCAGCCCTGCGGCCCCACGTCCACAAGCAGCCAGAGAAGACCACCCGTGTTCGGACTGTGCTGAACGAGAAGCAGCTGCACACCTTGCGGACCTGCTATGCCGCCAACCCCAGGCCAGACGCACTCATGAAGGAGCAACTGGTGGAGATGACGGGCCTTAGCCCTCGTGTGATCCGGGTCTGGTTTCAAAACAAGCGGTGCAAGGACAAGAAGCGGAGCATCATGATGAAGCAGCTCCAGCAGCAGCAGCCCAATGACAAAACTGTGAGTGGCCCTGGGACCGGGGATATGGAACTTGAGTGGGGAGCAGAGCAAATGCACGAGGTACAAAGGGCTGCCTAGGTTGGCCTGCAAGTGGGTTCCCTCCTGCTTAAAAGCAAAAGCCAGCAGCCCCTTACCTCCTCTAGCCAGGCCCAGGCCCCAGGGGAGAAGCAACTGGCAAGGGCCCAGTGTAGAGCCCTGTACCTCCACCCCCAGCCCATGTGAGTGGGCTTGTGCCCTTCAACCTGTCCCCCACCAGCAAACACTCCTGCACTGCTGAGCAGGGGGCAGCAAGGCCTGACCCTTTCTGACAGCATTCAGGTTGTCAGTTCCTCAGGCACCAGAGAGAGAGAGACACCTCCTTGGCTCCCTGTCTAATTCAGAGGTGGATGGGTGGGTCGTCCTGGCGGTGGACCCCCTCGGTGTGTTGCTTGAATCTTGACAAGGCCTGCCTCAGTGCCTTCAGACCAGTGAGATCCACCAAGGTGACCTGCGAAGATAGGACACCCTCTACTCTAGTTCAAGTCCAGGCCTCCAGAGATATTATTATCCACTGTCATCCCAAGCCCATGGCAGCACCCACTCCACCAGGATTTCTGGTTGAGTTAAACTAAAGAGGTTCTCTTTCTTTTCTTTTTACCGCTTCAGCCCTATTTTTAAATCCCATAAAACCCCTGCTGTCATTAAACTTGGCAGGCCAGCCAAGCCTGTGCCGGGGCACTTTTTAAGTTGGTAGTAGCACAATAGTAGCCAGACCCAAATGCTTGGGGGTGGGGGTTGGCTCTGTGAAGAGAAGTGCCTTTGCCTGTAGAAAGTGTAACTGAAATGGCCCAGAAAACCCACCATGTCCAGAGGCTGCAGCTTTCTGCCCCTGTGACACTACCGCCTGTGAAGGCAGATGGGAGGAACTGAGATAAAATGTGGATTTAAAGGGAAAGGAGAAAGTCAGAATAGATATTAATTTAGTAAGTTCCAAGCAGACCTACTAGTCCCACCCACAGAAGCAGAAAAACAAAATACAATAAAAAAAAAAAAAAAGAAACCCTCTGGCTAATATCCATACATGCAGCAGATTAACTGAGTCAATAGTGGCCACTATATAGATAAGATAATGCTAGGGTATATTTGCTTAGCCTCTGCGGACAATGGAGGGAGGGAGTTTGGTCATTAACGTGTTGGGATTGGGGGGGCCTATTCACAGAATATCCAGGGGATGACAGGAACTCCCATGGTGGCTGCCAGTCCAGAGAGACACGATGGTGGCTTACAGGCAAACCCAGTGGAGGTGCAAAGTTACCAGCCGCCTTGGAAAGTACTGAGTGACTTCGCCTTGCAGAGTGACATAGATCAGCCTGCTTTTCAGCAACTGGTAAGTGTCAGCTCTCAGAGTGAGGAAGCTGAATCTCTAACAAAAAGAAGATTCTGGTTTAACTGTCACACAATGAAAGATTCCGAGGGGAGGGTGCTTCCTTGGCCCCAAGGCTGGGGAGAGATGAAGGAGGCTTGGCGAAGAGGAGACAAGCGCTCAAGGGAAACAAACTTCTTGTGAGTCCTTTCTCTGAGTTCATAATTTGACCATATAGGTTGAATTTTTTCTCAACTGGGCCCGCTTTGAGGGATAACTTCCAAGGTGTCTAATTAACTAGACATGCATAGGAAGGTGTACAGGGTTGCAAAATCATGTATCTTAGACTTTTAGAGCTGGAAGGGACTTTTAGAAGACCTTGTCATTTTGATCAGCAATTAGTAAATTTACTCTCTCCTCCGCTCCTAGAGAATGGTGTATTTAAAGACCTAAATTGAGCTGTTTATGTTAATAACCGATGTTGTAAGACATAATCAATGTTATTATCAATGAGCAGCAGGCACCTGTGTGGGTATGATTTTCAAATATATCAATAAAGAGTTCAGTTATTTAAAGACATGATGGATACTTTCTGTTATTAATACCCCTTTCTGGGACCAACCTAATCTAAAATGTAGGATTACTTTAACATTTTAAGTGTATGAGTTCAGATGTTATGCACAGTCTCATACTGTGGGGCATGTATAGCCAAATGAACATGAGTTCTACCAATCAGAGACAACACGTAAAAACCTGTTAGCATTAGTATGTTTCATACATCCAGAGAAGTGAAAATTAACTCACCATATGCCTACAAAAGGCTTAAGGGTCCAGATAAACAAGAGTATTATATATATATACTTAGTGATATGGCATATATACACCTACTTTTTTCTTAAATAGTCAACGGTCCTGTAGAATTTTCTTCTGTAAAACCAGATCTATTCTAAAAACTTGTTTCTTTCTTTGGAAGTAAAACTTTAGTTGAGGTTAGTTTTTTACCCTCACATTTACCTGGAGAACATTTTCTTTCTCTGTGGTGACAGTTAGGTAATAGGTCAGAGGCAGTGGTTACAAGGACTTGGTCCAGGTTTACATTTGTAAGTGGGCCAGTCTAGAGGCTAGGCAAATTTGAGAAGCCCCTTGACCTCTCCATGGGAAAGTTTAATAGGATAGAAAGGAAGGCAAATTCTGGAATTAGGCAAAAGAACTTATTTAAAGTGAGAGTAATCTTATGAGTTATTTGAGCAAAACCTGGATCATAGAAGGCAAGTCAGAGGAGGGTTCAGGGCAGCCAAGTGTTTGTACCTTCTAAAACTTTAGTGTTAGATGAGAGCAGTGGGAGGGAAGCCAAGGCAGGAGGGGGTTATAGGGGTAGAGTGGAGAAAGAGGTTTCCAACAGCAACACAATACTTTCGGTTTAAAAGAAGGAGCCAGATATTTATATTGCGATGACGTTATAATATATGGGTCTCCTCTCGGAAGGAAGAGCCTGATTTAAAGAGAGAAAAAGAAAGAGAAAGAGAGAAAGGCCAAAAGGCAGCAGGACCAACAACAAGGAAGAAAGCCCACGCTGTGAACCCTCTGAGGAGTTAATCATTGTTCTGTGGAGCCTCTTCTGAATCTCCTGTCACACGATCTGAGCGTGTGTTATGGATTTTCCAACTCAAGAAGAGAGGCTTTGATGCCTGGAGACTGAGGACTTGCCTGCTCCCAGGGCAACATGTAGCCAGCAGGATAATTTTATTTCGAGCATGCATGGTAGAGTTGCGATGCCATTTTACAGTGGGAAACACATTTGTCCTTAAATAATTTAACGCAACACAATGTTGGGAATTCAGTTTCAGTTAAAACAGAGATCTCTTGAAAGATGGGAAAGCGAGAGGATTTCTTCTCAAGTTCTTTTCTTTGTGGGCTTTCTTTAAGCCTGTTAAAATTCAGTTATACATGTAGATCTTTATCTGCATATCCATCTACACACAAAAACACTTGCACGTACCTATACACATATGATGAGCTTATAATCCTTTTAAGAATACAATCGCAGCCTCCTTTATTCATTTCTCAACCTTCTATGCAGGTGAATTTTTCAGAAGGAGGACCGGGCTCTAATTCCACTGGCAGTGAAGTGGCGTCGATGTCCTCTCAGCTCCCAGATACACCTAACAGCATGGTAGCCAGTCCTATTGAGGCATGAGGAACATTCATTCAGATGTATTTTTTTCCCTGTTGGAGAAAGTGGGAAAGTATAATGTTGAACTCCGAAACAAAAGTATTTAACGACCCAGTCAATGAAAACTGAATCGAGAAATGAATGCTCCATGAAATGCACGAAGTCTGTTTTAATGACAAGGTGATATGGTAGCAACACTGTGAAGACAATCATGGGATTTTACTAGAATTAAACAACAAACAAAACCCAAACCCAACATACGCTATCCAATGACCTTAGGAGTACTGAAAAAAAAAAAAAAGACGTTTTTAAAACGTAGAGGATTTATATTCAAGGATCTCAAAAAAAGCATTTTCATTTCACTGCACATCTAGAGAAAAAGCAGAAATAGAGATTTTCTAGTCCATCCTATTCTGAATGGTGCTGTTTCTATATTGGTCATTGCCTTGCCAAACAGGAGCTCCAGCAAATGAACAGGAAGAGAAACTGGCCTCCTTGGCTGAAAGAGTCCTTTCAGGAAGGTGGAGCTGCATTGGTTTGCGATGTTTTTAGTTGACTTTAACAAGGGGTTAATTGAAATCCTGGGTCTCTTAGCATGTCCTGTAGCTGGTTTCTTTTTTACTTTTGCCCCTCCCCCTTCTTCGTCGTCCTCTTTTTTTTTTTTTTTTTTTTTTTTTTTTTGAGATCCATCCTCTATCAAGAAGTCTGAAGCGACTTTAAAGGTTTTTGAATTCAAATTTAAAAACCAACTTATAAAGCATTGCAACAAGGTTACCTCTATTTTGCCACAAGCGTCTCGGGATTGTGTTTGACTTGTGTCTGTCCACGAACTTTTCCCCCAAAGATGTGTATAGTTATTGGTTAAAATGACTGTTTTCTCTCTCTCTGGAAATAAAGAGGAAAAAAAAGGAAACTTTTTTTTTTTGTTTGCTCTTGCATTGCAAAAATTATAAAGTAATTTATTATTTATTGTCGAAAGACTTGCCACTTTTCATGTCATTTGACATTTTTTTTGTTTGCTGAAGTAAAAAAAAAAAGATAAAGGTTATACCGTGGTCTTTGAATTATATGTCTAATTCTATGTGTTTTGTCTTTTTTCTTAAATATTATGTGAAATCAAAGCGCCATATGTAGAATTATATCTTCAGGACTATTTCACTAATAAACGTTTGGCATAGATAAATAAATAAATGCAGTGATCCAGGGTCCCTCTTTTATATGTTTACAAGTAAGCCATTAAAATGTCTGAAATTAAGAACTGCATGTGCATGGGGTAAACTGACATACAATAGGTGTGATATTTTATTGCGAATAGTTAAGGTCCAACTTGCAGTTTGCATTTTAACAGTTGAATCAAAACTGGTTGGAAGCCTTTGGTTCTCAGCTGTGATGTTAACTGTCTTTTTTTGAAAATGAGGGGCTATCCCGGTCCGGCACCCCCACCTCTCCTTCCTCCTCCTGGCTCTTTTCTTGCCCGACCCACCCCACCCCAAATAGGAAGAGGGTCCAGCATAAATGGGTTTTGATTCGGAGTCACTCT
The DNA here is from genome assembly GCF_003254725.2 of Canis lupus dingo. NCBI lineage: Eukaryota > Metazoa > Chordata > Mammalia > Carnivora > Canidae > Canis > Canis lupus. The sequence goes on along the minus strand of NC_064246.1, from coordinate 64,081,710 downwards.
TTTATTTTCTGGGAGTAAGTGCTTTATACCAAAGTCTCCTGCTTAGGATTGTTGAAATGACCTATATTTCCAGTCTCAGCTCTTGCTGCGAGAGAGCCTTTCCGCCTAGTCAGTGAGCTCTGCCCATCATTTACCAGGGGCGGCTGTCAGCCGATTGAGAAATGCTGCTTTACTTGCGCAGGAAGAGCAGGCCGAGGGGAGAGAGTTTTCTCAGCAATTCCCAGACCAGTGAGCGTGGGTCTTTTCTTGTCCTGTTCCCCACCCCCGCCCTCCCCCGACTCCGATTCCGGGACCCTTAAGGGCTGCCCGGCCGGGGCGGAGGAGCGCGGGGGAGGCCCCTCGGGGAGCCGCGGGCCGCGGCAGGCCCCCTCCGCGGTCGGAGCGACGTGCAGCGGCGCTGCCCCCCACCCCATCACCTCCACCCGGGTATTTGCAGCAGCTCCAGTGCGAGCGCCCAAACCCAGGGGTACGTGAAGGGCCCTGCCCCAAATCAGGCTTCTTGGTGCTTCTTGGTTTGCGGTGTAGAGCTAGGATTTGGGGCTCCACCCTGTCCCCTTCTCTTCCCCCACCCCCCGGATGATACTTTGACTCCTTAGAAACTGGGTTCATTTGTGTGCGCGAGTGTCATGCCGTTTTAAGTATGTGACAATTCTTAATAAATAGGAGGGCTAACGTACCCTCGTGGTGTGTCTGGCGGCGCGTGCCCCTGCGGGCCCCTGACCGGGGCGGCGTGGAGGCCCGGCTGGAGACCGGGTGAGCCCCGCGGCCCCGGGCTCTCCAGTGGCTTTCACCCTCTCCGAACCTGCCGCAGGTCGGGAAGCGAGCCTCAATTAGCCTTTTGTTTGGCATCGTTCTACATAACGGGTTAATTACAGGCTCTAACGTGGGGGCAGAGAGAAAACAAACTTTGCATTGAAAATGTTACAGTGCATTAGACATGCCCGTTGATTACTTTGATTGTTGTGTCTAATTCTTCACCGAGGGGTAATAATTTGGCCCGCGGTAATAATGGCTTGTGGTCTTCAGTTGAGAAAAACAGGAGTTGCGTCTTATCTCACACAGATCTTCTGGATAGATCTCTCTCTCTCTCTCTCTCTCTCTCTCTCTCTCTCTCTCTCTCTCGTTTCCCATTTCTCCCTAATCCTTCCTATTGGACTTGGCTCTTTTACCTTTAGACTCATTATTTGCCCACCTTTTCAGTTTTCCTTTTTCTTCCCAGGACACCTGGGATAGCTAACTGATAAGTGCAAAGGTGGCAAGGTCAACGTGAATATTGGTGTCTGCATAGTTGCTAAAGGCCCACGCCTTAGTTTGGAAACCATGAGGTGCCCTTTCCCAGCTGTAGCCTTTGGTGGACTCTGTATAGGTTAGATGGGAAATAGAAACTTTTAGGGTTTGAATGCAACGGAAGGACTTAAGTGAGGCACACATCTTTGTGATGCTTTCTTATCCTGACAATTATTCCCAAGATTTGGGGGGGGGGTGGAGGGGTGGGGAAGGAGATGATGTTTTACATATATAGATGTCAGACTATTCTGAGGTCCACAGCTTGAATTTAAGTACAGTAATTTGGGAAGGGAGTGATGAACGATTTGGTTTCACTTGCTAGATTCAAGATATTTGTTGCCTGATGGCTGAGAATGGATTGATGGGTCGATAGCATTCTAGTTCTTGTATTATTCATATGAAAGGTGTGTTCCCTTCTAGACTCCTCAGCATGTGCTCTAAAATGTGTAGCTGAAATGTCTCCTTGTTTGCAAACCACCTCTTGCACATACTCTCCTTTTCCCAGCACACCTCTGGAGACCTAGCTTTAAGCTGTGCTCTTCTAATGAAATTCCTCCTGTTTGCTATTATCTTTGATCCTCCCTCCCCTTATTACTCTGAATTCTTCCTTCTGGACATTATGACTCATTTCCTCCAGCTTCTGCAAGCTAAAACTTAATGCAACTAAAAACATCCAGGACACTCTCCTTCAATCAGGCAATCCGTATCAATATCTATACTCAGAGAGGATACCCCCCTCATTGTTTCAAAGCAATAACAACTTCTGTTTCAGTCTACTGTCTCTCTTTCCTTCTCATTAAATGGACCTGGTTTTCCTTACCATTAAAAAAGGGTCCTTTCTAAGTTAGAATCATATTTGAAGAGACTTTTTTCTTCGTTGAAATAACATTTCTGGTTATTTGACATTCTTCGTGGGTGTGTGTACCCACTTACCAATTCAAAAGGTTTCTTTCTTTCTTTCTTTCTTTCTTTCTTTCTTTCTTTCTTTCTTTCTTTCTTTCTTTCTTTTCTTTCTTTCTTCCTTTCTTTCTTTCTTTCTTTCTTTCTTTCTTTCTTTCTTTCTTTCTTTCTTTCTTTTTGGTTCAAGATTAAATAAATGACTGTAATACTCTGCTGCTATTCACCCTAATAAGTTTGTTAAACTCATTGCATTTACCTCTTTCTTGGTCTATCTCAGCCTTTTGACTACTAGCTAAAAGACAATGTACTTTTAAGATAGAAGTACTTGGCATTTCCCTAGCACCTTGACTCTTTAAACCATAAGATTGTTCTCATTGAAAAATCTCTTGTAAATCCCATATGGATTTATTTAGTCTTTTCCATTTCCTTAAAAAAAAAGAAGAAAAAGTTAAAACTGTCCAAACCACCAGAAGAGCTAAGTTTGGATATAACTCAACCAGTTTGTGTGAGTCCCACCCCTAGTACAAGTAAACTAAGCAGAAAGTACTAATTTTTTTTATTTGTAAAGTTTAGTCAATTTTTGTAAGAGAGATTTATAATCCAAATTATGCTTGAGTTTTATTCATTAAGGACTATATTTACTTCTTTTCTGCTTATCAACAATTAAAGATTAGTCACAACAAGGAAAGTCCAATCTTCTTTGGAAGTGCGGAGAGAAAAGGGTAAAGGATTTTTGCGTGTGTATGTACCTTTATTTAAAAAGTGTTACTTTCGAAAATGGCCCCAAATCTCGAATTCTCGTTAACTATTTCAAATAAAAACAATTAACTTGTACAGTGTGGGTCAATATTTTTAAACTAAAATGCAAGTAGTTAATTCAGGGCGCTGGCAGCCGAGTCTGTTTACTGATCTTTTCTGATTGTTGTTTTCTTGATAACTGAGCAAGCCACTGAATGGCTGTTTGAGCCCAGGCGCCACAAACATAAACTTCACAGCTTACAATGTCCCAAGTCGTGATGGAGGATCTCTCCACACCTCCCGGAGACTTCTGAAGTGTAGACAGAGAAGTTGGTTCACAGGGAGCAGAGGAGGGGGAGGGGCGGGAGGGAACGCTGCTGAGTGTTTGCTGTGAGCATTGTTACTATCACATCCTTTAATTTTTATGGCGCTTAAGCTGTTAGCTCTGAGAAGCCAGTTTCTGTGCCTTGGAGAAGCCAGTGTCTCCCCAGAGCCTCACTTAAAGACTCCTTGACCCTTTATTTTTTAAAAATCTATTTTTTTCCAATCTTTCTGCCTAATTACCCTTTGGGAAAGCGCTCCGTGATGATAAGCAAAGCCTTCTAAAAAAGAAACCTTGTCCCCCCCTAACCTCCCATTCCCCCAAAGCCCCCATCCCCCCCTCCAAAAGGCAACGCCTAGATCGACGTGGGGTAAGATTGCTCTCCGCCAGGTGGGGGGAAACGCACTTCAGGACAGTCCTGTGGGAGATTCCACTTCGCCCTCTCCTTGCCTGGGATCCTCTTTCCATCCCATTGATTGAAAGTTCTTGCTTATTTCAGGGTGGCGTTGCTGATGGACTTGATTGAGGTGGCTGCTTATTTTTGCCGACCCCTCCTAGGGGTTCTTCGCTCCGGTGCGTCTCCCGTGGGTGGGTGGGTGGGTGGGTGGGCGCGGAGACGCGGGGACCCGACACCGGTCTAACCAGCCCCGCGACTCCTGCGGGCAAATCAGCCCTTGATCCCTTGAAGGAGGGACAGTCGCGGCCCGGGAGAGGAAAAGAGGGTGTTGCTGGGCCCTTCTCTTTCAGGAGTTGATCAGGTTGGCAGATCTGGAGGGCTAATCCAAACAAGGCGCTTGACTTGTGAGGTCGCGAGTCTAGACAGAGCTGGTGGCTCGGCGGCTCCTTATCTGTGCCTGGAATCAGCCGAAGAGGCGCTCCCCCGGCCCACTGCGCCCCGCGCGCCCTTGCCGGAGCCACCGCTCGCCACAGACGGCACAACAAACACAGCACCTGAGGCTTTACAGCTCGCTTTATTGTTTAATGGGAATGCTGCAAAGCAGTCGTTTGTGCTCTTGGGCCCGCGCCGCGGCCGCTTCGCGTTCTGGCCACCGACTGTGTGTGTGTGTGTGTGTGTGTGTGTGTGTGTGTGTGTGTGTGTGCGCCCCCGGCACTCGCGCCCTGCCTCCTGCCCCGGCACCCAGGCCCCGGCGGGGGCCCCCTCTGTATGCTGGGCCCCGAGGCGGAGCGGGTGGGTGCAGGCGCTGGGGGAGAAAGCCTAGGGCGAGGTGTCTTGGGCTAATCCAGGATCTCCTCTTGCTGCCTGGAAATGACAGTTCTGCGCTAGAGCCATTTATGGTTTGCGGGGTCAGTGAGCTCTGACTCAAGGGCGATCAATAAAAACATTTAGTTCAGTAATATGCTGCTCCCCACCCCACCCCCCCGCCCGCCGCCACCTCTCAATGTACCGAGAAAGATGCGTCACCATCTCGGACAGGGTGTCCCTGAGCGGCCGAGCGCCCTTTCTTTCCCCAGGAGCACAAAGAAGTGACGTGGCTCTCCAGTGTTTTCGTGACCGCTTCACTGGGCAAACCATGGGTCTTCCTTGATCCTCCAGCTGGCTTCCACCACCGAGAAGCTGGCACTGCCATCCAACTGGGAGCAAGGGCACCACTGGGAACAGAGCTTGCTTGCAGTGCCCTTTTTGGAAGGACAAATAGCCAAGCTTGGGGATTCATAATCAAGGATTTGTGGCTCGCATTTCAGATTAATTGAGGTTAAATTAATTATATTTTTTGTCCTCCCCATTTTTCTCTTGTTTCAGAAAGGAGGGAGAGTTTCTAGTTACATCTTGTTATTCACTATTCTTGTAGTTTGCAAACAACATTCTGTGTGTGTGTGTGTGTGTGTGTGTGTGTCATTGTCTTGGAATAGATAATATTGCCTCCTTTGAAAACTAACCATAGATGTGGGTGAGAGTAATTTGGTTATGTGCTTAATGTGGTGGTAATACAAACACCACCATCTCCCAGTTTTGGAAGCACCACAAATCCATATCATGCTTTCTCCCTGTCTGGTCTCAACCTCACAACTGTGTGTTAGATGAAAAAAGACAAAATGTGACAAAACTCAAGTTTCATGAAATTGACGAATTTTAGTAGGGATTTTTTTTTTAATGCTTTCTGCAGAAAATAATTCTCAACTGTACTCAGGCACTGACTTGTCTTGTTCTCATGGGTAAGGGTTGCTGTTTATTTTGACCTGTCACAAATACAACGTGTTGTTTGAAACTTGTTATACTTAGCAGGTATATGGAGATAATGCTAGACAGGCCACTGAATATGATAAAGTAAAATATGGTGGGAATCAACTTTTAAGGGCTATGTAGGACTTTAATTTTTAAAACCTAGTAGCTTTTTAAATTAGTATTCCTTCAAAATGTTCTGTTTGCTCATAGTCCTGTAATACCCAGCAGTAAACTACTTGTTCAGTGAACAATAAAGGTATGATTGACAAAATGTTACTTGTGCAGGTTCTATCCTGCAGTCATTTTGATAACTTAAATTACCTATATTCTTAATTAGTTTTAAATAAATTTTCTCTTCCTTCGTTAAAAAAAAATGCCCACACCCAGATAAAAACTTTTTGCCTTAAAATTTTCAATGATTACTTATTGAACAACTATTGATTTGGTTTTTGGTATGTACAGAAGGTTTACTTTAAAAATAGCTTTAGCAAAGGAAAAAGCATATTTGATTTTGGGAGAGGACTAGCAGGAAACAGAAAAAAATGAGATAGATTTGTGAAAAAAGCATATATACTTTAAAACAGTATATTTTAAGCAACACAGGGAAAAATACTTATGGATCAAATAGTGAAAAAAAATCTCATTTTAAACTCATAAAATATACCTGCTAGTTATTTAAAATTTTATACCAGTAGTCAAAAAATTTTGTTATGGTATATCAATTCTTAAAAAGAAATACTTGAAATTAAAATTGCCTGTCAACCCAAGTACAGTTAAGATTTAATTCCTAAAACAAGATGGGTGACTTTATTTGTAAAATGCAGTAATTTGTTTCCACCAACAGTGAATGCTGAGTGTCTACAAGGACTAATTGTGGAACATATAGATTATCAGTTTCTGGAGAATGAAAATGCTTAGTAAATTTTGAAATAATTCACTTTCCGCAGTAACACATGGAAATATCTTAGAGATCACTACTTAGAATTCTGTATTTGTATCAAAGTACATTTCATATTTTTAAAACTATGATGTATCCTTGAAGTCTTTACAACTTCAGAGACACTAGTCACTCTTGCATTTTCTGCATGGACAAATTTCTGCCCATTTACGAGAAGTTAAACACTTGGATGAAAGATGGTATATCACCAATAAAACCTCACCTTTTAGTTCTGTTATCCCATCAATGGATTCATAGGTCTCATTAACGTTAATGGAAAATGTCTTTATGTGTCATGTGCAAAACAGCACGTGGAGATATTTCACCCAGCAATGTCTTTATAGCAAGTATGCTAGGGCTAAAATGACCTAAAAAGTCGTTTCCATCACATCAAAGCCCAGAGTGTTAGTCTTGCAGGTGCAAATGAGCATATGAAGTGGCTGGATTAGAATTGGCTTTAACACCAGATGTATTATTTTTTTAAAGGGCCTGAAAATACTCCCACCCCCTTTTAGAATTTTTGGAGTAACTTTATTTAACTAATAGTTCAGAAATATTTCTGCCAGGCAAATCCAATAGATTCTCTACCAGTGAGACCTGGGACCAAAGCTGGTTATATACTGCTTACTCAACATATAGGAAGTTGTTTCCATTGAATTATTTACCAGAATTTGAGTGACGCTTTGTTTATTTGTTTTCATTTTGTAGTGGTGATGGACTCTATGAAATCATTCTTGTGGATAAATATATGCATTTGTAATGTGTATTATGGCAGCCTTTGGCCGTGGTATAGAGTTTTCTCTAGGGCAAAGCTAAGTGGCTAGCCTCAGAATAGGATCTGTAACATTACAGAATTGAGTGATGGTCCAAGAGTATAAATGATAAATGTTATTCATCATGAGTGTTGTTTTGGTTTTTCAAGTTGAAATATTCCAGAATCGCTTAGTCTACTGACTAAGAATATTTTAAATCTTCTTTATAAGGAATATCAAGAAAGGAGGTGGTTTCTCCTAGAGCAAAAGATGCAGGGTGGTTGTTTCTGCCATGACATGACACTTTTCTATCTGTAAAGCACTTTACAGTCATTCGTTATGCATGAGAGTCCACAGAGCCCATTTTCTTAATGACCTCTATACCTGTTTCTCAGCACAGTTCTCTATTTCTTCTTCTTTCCTGCATATGTTTAAGAGCAGAACATCAAAGAAGCAATACTCTGTCCTTGATGACTTCAATGAGGACTACATTAGATCAGAGAATGGAAACTATTTTGTAGACATTTTCAGTGATGCCCACTCTCCTTACTTCTAGGAATTGAGGGGAAATGCTGAATGGTGATGCGGGTGGATGCAATAAATTAGCAAAACTATAATTTATCTCCTGAAAGTAGTGATTCTCAAACTTTGATTTCAGGACCCCTTTGTACTGTTCAAAATTATTGAGGATCTCAAAGAGCTTTTGTTTATGTGGGTTATGTTTATTAATATTACTATATGAGAAGTTAAAAGTGAGGACTTTGAAATATCTATTATTTATTTAAAATAACATGTTACCATAAATAACTTTTTAAAGAAAAATAAGTATAGGTCACAAAACAAGAAATTTATTGAGAGGAGTCGCAGAGTTTTCTAATTTTGCAAATCTTTTAAGTATTTGGCTTAATATAAGAGAGCTTAATCCTCATATCTGCTTCATTATTCAATCTGTGGCCATATCTCACATTATGTAGCCTTTGGAAAACTCTATGTCCATTTGTGAGAGAATGAATGTAAAAAGGTAAATAATGTTTTAGCATTATTATGAAAAGGGTTTGACCTTATAGACCTCCTGAGAAAGTTTCAGGGACATCCCTTCAGAGGTCCTCAGAACATATAGTGCGTACTTCTGCCTTAAAAATGGGCTTTTAGGGCAGACTGGGTGGCTCAGCCCTTTAGTGCCTGCCTTTGGCCCAGGGTGTGATCCTGGAGACCTGGGATCCAGTCCCACGTCGGGCTCCCTGCATGGAGCCTGCTTCTCCCTCTGCCTGTGTCTCTGCCTCTCTCTCTGTGTGTCTCTCATGAACAAATAAATAAAATGTTGTGTTTAAAAAAAAAAAACAGGCTTTTACAGAAAGCTAATAGAGAAAGTATTGTTTGACAGACTTTAATTGCTTATATAATGCTCTAGTGATAAAGATTTGTTTTCAACCCAAGTCCGAGCTTTATTTTGTGACTTTTAAGTTCCATCATCAACTACTGATCTGAGAGTCATTTATATCCAGGGCCTTGAAGAAAAAACATATTGTGATGCTATATAACTGAAAATATAAGTCTCCTTCCTAAAAAAAAAAAAAATCTAGGAATGACAAACCTATGAATGCGGACTAGTGCATATAATATGTACTGGACTCCTTTATCTTTTTATCCTTTATCCCCATGTAGTTATGGAGACTGATGAGAACTAAAATCCATAACAAATAATTCAGATTTGGCATAGGTAGAAATTGCTAGCCACAGCAGTCTGAGACAAGGAATTAAAAATAGTTATAATTTGGAGAAGTCATTTGGTTTTTGGAATGAGATAAGCTTGTGAGATGAAAGATTGAAGGCTTGAAAAAAAGCAAGTCAAGGATCATAGCGGTTTCAGGCAAGGGATGGACTTTTTTATAGGCAGCATGAGGAGAAAAGGAAAGCATTGGTTTGAGAGATATTCTGAGAAATTGACTAATGTGGAGGAGACTGGCAGTCGCCCATCTACATTTGTTTTCCATTTCTTTATAAGCACATGCATTGGCCACATATCCTAGGTTCCCTTACAGTTGGAGGGTGGTGCACATGACCATCCTTGGTGCACATATACAGAATATTGACCATCCTTGGTGCACATCCTTGCCAACAGAATATAGGCAGGAATAATGTAGGTTACTCTAGCCTTGGGGGTGTGCTTCCTTTATGTTCTATTTTGCGTTCCCGCTAGCTGGAACCCATGAAAGTCCAGCTTTAACTGGGCAGATGATGAAAGTGCCCTATGGGTATGATGGGACAACATGATGGAAATAACTAATGTTCTAAATAACTTTGAGGAATGCAGCTGCCCACTTATCTTAAGCATTCAGCCTAAACTATAATTGAGAAACAAATTTTTACCTTCTTTAAGCCGCTGATTTATTATTGGGCCCATTGATTACATCAGCTTAGCCTTACCCTCCTACAACAGAATATAGAATAGAGCTTTGAGATACTAAGAAATCAAGGATAACTCTAAGGTTGTGAATCTGAATGACAGATTCTGAATAAATCATGTATGTGTTCATTTCCTTACTCACTTATTCATTTACTCTCTCAAATATTTATCTGGTGCTTATTATATGCTGTGCACTGTTCTTTGTGCTGGCTATATGGCAGTGGACAAAGCAAAAAGTTCTTGCCTTCATGAAACCTGTATTTTTGTGGTGCATTTCAATGACATACAAATAAATACACACTATATGAAAGTAGTAATAGATGCTATGAAGAAAAATCAAGCAGATAAACAGTGCAGAGAATTTGAGGAAGAGTGATCAAGTAAGACTTCTCTGAAGAAGTGACTTTTGAAGAAGTGGTGAGCCTTGAGAAAGTGAAAATGAGATACGTATGTACTGCGTTGGGTCTATATTGAAACTGTACATTTGAGTTTTGATGTGCCCTCGTTGTATCCGGGACTATAAAGAAAGAAATGGATCAATGTTGGAAGGTATCTGTAAGTTATTCATCTATATAACTTAGTAAAAACAAAGCAATCTGTGTGGAATAGAAGCAAAAAGCAAGAGGATACAAGGAATATAGTAATGATCAAAGATCTGTTGGAAGAAAAGTGACTGGGAAAGTATAAGAAAAAAAAAGACATATAAACGTGAGAAATAGGTGAAGAGATCAGGGTGGTGATGAAGAAAAATAAAAGACAATAGAAATGTCTCAGGAACTGAAGCCAGAAGTCTTCAAAGGGGCAGGTATGAAAAGCTGTGCCCCATACATCAGAAAGATCAAGGAAGATAAGGACAGAGAAAATGCCTTTGAACTTGGCTGAATTGAGATCATTGGATACCATAAAGAGGCAAAGATGGAAGCCAGATTTAGGAGGGGAATTAGGGGGAGAAATACTTTAAATATAGTTCATCTAACTCCTCACCATTGTTATTGGACATTTATTGAGTGCAGTGATTCTATAGAGCTCTACTCTGATAGCCAAAGTATTCACTGAGTCTAGTTACCACATTTGTGAAGAATGACTGAAGAAGTACCAGAGTCTGGCACCTCTGTTAACCCTTTTAGAAAGACTCTGGAGGACAGAATTACAAAAATGTTTTTAACCTCTGGCTGCCTGGCTTTGCTGAAATCAGGAAGACTTGAGAATCCACAACCTAAGCAGACAAACCAATTAGATGTTAAAATCCCAGAGGCTACAACTAAGCTGTCAAAAGAAAGTGAGTGTGGAGAGGTAATTATCCAGCAATTATAAGAAACTAGGCAAAAATCTAAGAGGAGAAAGGTCTATTGGCATGTTGTAAAACTGTTTGAGAGGTTAACAATTTGCTTAGTTTTGTTGACACTAGGCTAAAATGTGTTTCATCAGAAGGTGATGTTCCTTGGACTCTATAGTACTATACTATTAACAACTCAGCTGAAAAGACTCTGAAAACAAACAACATGTTTGAAAATTACAGGAAGTAAAGACATCAGTTGGGCCTTAGAAATTCAGCTGGCAAGAAGCAAAATCCTCCTGCATTTTGTATTGTGATCCATCATACAGCTGATGCTTTGCCAGGCTGAAAACACTTTTCAGAATCAGATGGCATACAGCTTTGCATCTCCAAGGTGTCTATGGCAAAGGAAAATCAGTGAGAAAATTTACCATAACTTGCCTTTTCTGAAATGTATTCTTCCCAATAACTGCTAGTTTCTCTGAGTTTTACTTCGCGCTGTGCAAAATAATAGGGCATATAAAACTGTAGGTTTGCCTGTACTGCAAACCCATTAAGAGTAAATAAAAACTAAACCTAGTAACACACACAAACACACTAGGTTAGTTATTATTTGTAGTTCAAAATAATTTTAGAAGATCAATTATCCCCTACCCAATACTTTGGAGTATAATCAAGAGGATAAAACATAGAATCTTTAGTGAAGGTAGCCATGAATTGAGGAAAAAGAAAAAAGTCTTACTTGATTTGAGGCCAACACAAATGAAATGGAAAGGGATGGGTAAATGAACAGGGTGGAGTATGGAAAAGTGTGACTAGACAAAGCAAAAGATTTCAGTGAGGATAGTTGAAATACTTAGTTTTAAAAATGTTTTGTCATGGTAATTTCTTTAATGCTGTTTTTCTCTCAGAATGATAGATATTTCATTTTTTTCCCCAGGCTCTAAATTTGGGATTATGTTAAAGCACATAGGCAATAAAATAAAGACACCCTATAACTGTAGAGGTTTTAGTTATTCTATTCCCTGTGTAACCCAGAATTGTCACACAAAAATAAATTGTCACACAAAATTAAATTGTCACACAATTTAATTTATATTTTTTCTGAAAAAAATTAGCATTTGTGTTTATCCTATGTACTTTCTAAAATGTATATCATGTACAAAATATATTAGTAGTGGAAATATCATTTACCTCTTATAACTAGACTAATTTGCTATCACCTGACATTAGTTACTTTTTTTCCAAATACAAAGTCTTGATTGTCTTTATGGAAAAAAAAATGCCACAACAAGCGAGTCTACATTTGTTTTCAGAAAATTGTTTTTCTTCTACAGAGAAAAAAGCATTTTTCTTCAAAATGAATGATGATAAATCTATTTTTATACTTGAGATTCAATGAGAATCCTTTCCTTCCCCACTACCCAGTAAATCAGAGTGGCAGCCTGAAATCACTCACTACTGCTTAGCAAGAATACCTAAGCAACAAGTTTGGGAAAGTTGTAGAGTTACGTGAAGGTCTCGGTTTTGTAAGACATAATGCAATTAACGATCTTAGAAAAACAGGATAAATTCATGAAGTTGGACATTCTATAAGAGTCCCCAAACCTCTTGGCATTGAACTAATTAGCCCTATAGTAAGCCATGCATAAGCTAGATGGGTGGCTGGATGACAGAGGCAGTAAATGAGATCTTTTGTGACACCTTCTTCTTAGTTTAGGAATGTCCTAAGTGTCCCCAGAGGCTGTATCCTGAATGAATCAAGGCTTCTGTTGTGATCTATAGCCTCTGATCCCTAGCACATATTCTTATATCAAACATGAATGGATAGGAAGTATGGGGAAGAGAAGAAGGCTTGCGAATCATTAACCCAGTTGAAGTTTGCCATGAGTGAAATAATCTTGTATTTGAACAGCCAGTCAGGACTGGAAATCAAGTGTGAGGCTGATGAGAAAATGGCACTTCCTTCTTCTTGTCACAAAAATGAGACTTATAAACATTTGGCTCTCGAAACTCTTCTACTAGAACTACCATTTAATGGTTGTCTTCTGTGTACCAGGCACCAGACTAGGTGCTAGCTTTATATTGTTTCTCTTTCTCAACTACAAACTTGTAAGACAAGTGTATCCCAGGTCGCAGAAAAGGAATCTCCAGTCCAAAGAAGTTGCCCAGTGTCTCAGAGTCTATGGCTAGAGACACGACTACATTTAAATTAATTGCACTTGCAATTTGCATAACAACACTTCATTCTGATATGTTTATTCACAAAGCCCTTTTCATTGTTGACATGCAATCAAGGAAAGCCTAAAAAGTTTTAAGTGTAGCTTTTTGACATCACGAATCATTTTTTTCCCTTGAAAAGCAAACCCTTCAGCTCATCAGTAAACAAAACTTATAGGTACAACCATGTGTTTGTGGTTATCATTGCTCTCCAAGTCCAGCTCTATGGGTCACTTTCAGTTTCTGGAATGTACCATGTTTGTTTTGTCTTGGTTTTGTCTTCTTTTGATTCTCCCCACTTGGCCCTCTATAGGGATTATTTCCTATAATGCACCATCCATCTGCCTAATCCCAACTCAGCCTTTGGTTTCTTAGTTCAGACAACAGGTCCCTAAGAAGCCCTGGTCAAATGCCCCAGCTGTGTGCTCATACAGACTGCCTTTGCCTGCTTGAATGCTTCTATCCCCCACTAGCCTACAGGTTCCCAGAGTCTATTTTCTTCAGCTTTGTATTCCCAGAACCAGCACAATGCAGAACAAGTACTCAAATATTTATTTACTGTATTTACATTAAAGTACGAGTGACTATAAGATCCACCGAAGTCAGAGGGAACTGCACTGCTTTATTAAGGCAAGGAAGAAACAGAAACAGAAAATAGTTGCCATTTTAGAATGAGGGCTGGAGTTTAATAAAATGATGAGAGAGAGACATAGGGTTGGAGGTGTGGTGAGAGAGAGAGTGAGAGAGTGTGCTATAATTTACTGGAGTCAGGCAGTCTTGGATATTAATACTTGCTCTTTGACCTTGGGCATGTTACTTTACTTTTCTGAACCACTTTTTCATGTGTTTACAAAAGGGTTGTTGGACTAGTTTGATGTGGGCCTACTATGTAAAAAACCCTAAATATGGTATTATTATTATTATTATTATTAATTATTATTATTAGTAGTAGTAGTATGAGAAAATTATTCTCCTGAAAGAATTTACTTGGTTCTGTGCATCTTTTCTTTGTTCTTTGTTGAGATGGATGCTGAGTCTTTATGCTTTTTCTTGATTTTAGACAAGGTAGGGGATCTGTTTTCCTTTCTGTTGTTCCTATTTTCTTCATGAGAATGCTTGTATACATATACTCCTATGGCTTCTTTTAACTGAGGAGAATATGCAACTTTATTTTTTTTATTTATTTTTTTTTAGAATATGCAACTCTAAAAGGATTTAACAAATAATTAAAAGATAATCTTTAAAAAAATCATACTTTAGTACAACCCAATTCTTTTTTGCATATAACTTCCCAGAAGTGCAGATTCTTACCTTGTTACAATTTTTGTGTATGTTTATCATATATGTGCATATATAAAAATATATATTGTATTTTGCTCTTTTGCTTAATATCTTATAATAAGTATTATCCATCTGTACTCCCAGAATCAAAAACGTCTTGAGAAAAAGGCTTTGTTCCATCCATTGATCCCTTAAGCTCTTCTCATTGGTTACCATTGTACAGTCTAAATGTAATAGTCCATCTGACATTATTGTGGATGTTCTATTATTTCATCACATTTCTTGTGGCATAGATTCCTAACCTTTTAATTATGGCAAAATATTCAAAAGGTGAATGAAACAACCCCCAAAGGAGCTTCTGGTATAATATAGTAGCCCAGGCTTATTGTCCTTGGCTTAAAACTGATTATGTGAAAGAACAGTGTGCACCTCTAGAAAGGCAAGCAATTCTGTCATCAGATAAATGATTGCAGCCTTCAGTGGGCTGGCTCCCTTTATTTTAGCTACTGGTTGTAGAGCTGTGAGAGAAGCCTGCATGGAGAATGAAGGCCCAGACTTTTTCTTTCTTTCTTTCTTTCTCTTTTTTTAAAAACTGAAATGTCAAGCTATGTGACTATGCCCGGCAGAAGACGACCCCCTGCGAGATGTGATAAGCCCCAGGCCCTCTCCACACACTGCTCTGAATATGCTGTGGGAGGGCTTCCCAGGCTGATGGAACTAATGACAGTAATAGCTCTGGGTAATTTGTCTTTTTCCTTACTGTGCACATTCTCTCCATGTGGTGCACTTTACACCTACCACCAGGCTCACATCTGGAATGCTACGACCCTCTCAGTCCTGATTCAGAGAGGTTGAATTCTCCTGTAAAGTAAATCTGACCTCTAATTTTCTTAATAATTCAGGATTATGCTAATGCTACTCACAACCAGTGTAGAATGGTACAGGAACACTGAAGAAAGCTTAATCCCTTGTACTGGAAGCATGACCAAGCTTTTCTTGTATATTTGGCTATAATTTGTCTTCTATATCATTCTAATAGAGAAAATAAAAATTTTGAAAAATGTGTCATTTACATCACTTATGCCTTGTTTCTGGTTGTAGGGCATCCTCTGCTTAAGAAGAAATTGTCTGTTTCTTTTCCTTGGTAAAAAGATTTTCTACTAAGGATTTATAAGAATACTAATGATAGGTTTGGGTTTTTAATTCTAACTGTAAAAAATACTTAGATAGTTAAAAAGACTGACAAAATAATTTCAGGGATAGATAAAACAGACTTCACAACAGCTTAATCTCATAAATGCAGAGTGCTTTCAGGAAGATTTTAACAATAAAAAATCCTTTTTTTTAGTGCTGGTTCCACAACAAGATTATACTTTTAATATTGTATTTACGTCTTATGTTTTTTGTATTTATGTTTTAAATAGCTGTATTATTAAAAGTGTAAGCATCTGAACATATCTTTTAGAAAAACATGAATGATCTTAAGTTTTAAGAAATGTTTGTACTACATTAAAAAGGGTAGCCTCTTTAATCTTAGCTCTCTGTGAATAAAGGGAGAATAAATTAGTATGTGAAAGATTCCCCCAGAGAGCAAGAGATTCTCAGCCATTGTAGAGGTATGAGAACCACACTATTTGCCAGGAAAAAATATGTATGCTTATTAGTATGGGTTTCTGGATCATTCTGTCAAAATATTTATAAAGTTATTTCTACGTTATACATAGACACTTAATTTTATTATTTTCTTCTTCAGTCCAGGTGTAAGAAGGCACTAGCCTTGTTTTGAGGACTAAAGATTGTACACAATTATGAACTGTTTATATTGGTTAGTAATTTATATTTCTCACAAGCAATGTAGAGATTATAAACATTTTCCATAAATAATATCTGTGTCTATAATTGGTCAATAAAAAGATAATTCATCAGTGGTGTTCAGTCTCTCTCAGTACCCTTCACTACTGTCCATCGTTCAAGCTTCACACCAGTTTGAAGGCAGAATAATTCTCATCCCCCAGTATCAGGTCACCTTAGAATTTAACCATGGACTCAGACTACTCCATAAAATCCCTTATTTACCTTCTGGATGGATGGTAGAAATGGATTCCAGAAAAAATATATATTTTTTTCTGATGGGTATCCTAAGAGGTCAACATCTACCAATTGGTTTAGGATAAAGCCAATCTAATTAGGGAAAGAGAAACAGGGAAAATTATCATCCTGTATGTCCCAGTGTCCTCCCTAGATCATTCCCTTCTGCCAGGTCTGAGCCTTTAGGAAGGGTTGCTCTAGGAAAAAATAATGATCGCTATCCCTGGGTAAAGTAAAACAAGCTGCAGAAAGGCTGCTGTGGAGGCTGATTGTGACAGGTGTACTGCATTGACCTTCCTGGGTCTCATCCCTTTGGGCAAGATTTGTGCACAGAGTGGAACCTTCTGCTTATATGACAGATCATGGCAAGTGAGGTAGTTGAGAGCAGCTTAGCTGATAGGTTTGGGATCCTGCAAAGATCTGCAGCATTTTGAATATTACACTCTCTTTTATATATAGTTCTTTAAGATATTTGACAAGAAAACCCCCAAAGAACAACAACAAATTAGATATTATCTGTGTGATTTCAGCAGAATCTGTGTAGGATGAAGTCAGTCAGTTTATATCACTGAATTAGTCGATAACCCAGTAACGAGAAATTTACAAGAACACCCAGTTCAGGATGAGACCAAAGTTGACTACACCAGTTGTTTTACCAATACCTTGCATTTACTGAGCTACGATCCTCATATGCATTACTTTACACAATCCTCCCAACTGCTCTCAATGGTTCATGTTATTACAGAGAAGGAAGGTGAAGATCAGAGAGGCTCAATACAGGGAAGGTGATCTGTTTGATTTCTGTCAAGCCCTCCATCTTGTTTCTCATCCTCTAATCCACCCTCCCTTCTCCTCCCCACTCCCTTCCCTGCCCATGTGTGGTTTTCATCTCAAAAGACAAGAATGTTCTGGGGATCCCTGGGTGGCTCAGTGGTGTAGCACCTGCCTTCAGCCCAGGGTGTGAGCCTGGAGCCCCAGCATTGGGTCCTGCATCAGGCTCCCTGCCTGGAGCCTGCTTCTCCCTCTGCCTCTTCCTGTGACTCTGCCTCTTTGTCTCTCTGTGTCTCTCATGAATAAATAAAACCTTAAAAAAAAGACTGGAACATTCTAAGAAAACAAAGGTCTACACAAGAAAGAATCAAATGCATGGAGGCTTGAATCCCATTTCTGCCAGTTGAGTGAGCTGGGCAGTTAGCTGACCTCTCCAGGTCTCACTGTTCTCCTCGATGAGCTGTGGATCATCCTAACTCATAGAAGACTGAGCGAGAGAATCAGATCAACTGCTGAGCACAGCAGGCACTCAATGAACACTACGCATTAATTTATAATGATAAACCTCCCAAAGTTTGAAAGGTTTTTTTTTTCCCCCTTTCCTTCAGGAACTTGAAGTAGAGGTCTTTATAAAAACATACCCTTTTTCTTTAGAAGACTCATAAAATTGAAGCACATTTATACATAAAGGCATATTTATTTACACTTTTATAAAACGTGGCCTCTAAGATAGTCAACATTTTTTGGACACAGTTATTATATGTAAAATAAGACTTGGAATATTTTTCTTTAAACCAATTTCTTTGGCTTGTAAAAACGGTGAGCATGGCATTTTGATTTAGAATGTAGTTAAGATTTTACAGCTTATTTGGCTGATTCTTGAGAAATGCTGATAGTCACATATCTTGAGCTGCCTTCCTGCCTGTACCACCTTTCTGGAGAAGTGCTTCCTTGCATATTGCAGGCGGAATGGGGAAGCTAACCTGTCCTTAAGAAAGCTTACTGGGTAAGTATCTCAGCTGTTACACTTTCATTACTTCATTGATTTAGCATAGGCTTAGTGAAGTCTTAAGTATGTCTAAGTTCTATGAAATTACAAAGATATGTAAAAAAAGGCCTTTTGACCTAAGGCTGCTTATTATTGAGTAAGGGAGCTGAAACATTATCTATGAACAGATATAAACCTGTGGAAGGGCAAAAAATTGAGTTCACAGGAGGAAGAATCCCTTCAGCTGAAGGGATTAGGCTTCACAGATGGGTGAATTTTGAACTTGGTTATTGATTTGAAAATGGATAAGGGGAAGACATTTTAGGGGGAAGAAGGAAGGAATAAAATGAACAATACCATGAATGATGGTGTGAGGGCTGTGTACGGGGAACAATGGGAAGGCCTCTCTGATGTGCATTTTCGCAGTCGGTTTACAGCAGAATGACATACTCCCAAACCTACCTGAACCTCCCAAAAGTCCCTCTGGGATAAGGGCTGGGATCAGCATGTTTAACATGGATCCCAGCTAACTGGGATAGAACCACACGGCTGAGTACCTGGAAGTAGCGGAATGGCTGGCGGGTAGACAAGTGGTTCTTAGTCCAGGCTGCACACACATTAGGATCCTACAGAGGTGGATCTTCTGCCTGCCACCCTCTTTCTCTCCCTTTTCTCTTCTTCCTCCTCCTCCTTCCTCTATCTCTTTCTTTTATACCTAAGCCCCAGACCAATTAAACTAGAATCTGAGAATGGGAACTTGCATCAGTGTATATATTTTTTACTTTTTATTATGGAATTTAAAGAATTGAAATATAATTAACATACAGTGTTATGTTAGTTTCAGGTGTATAATATAATGATTCAACAATTCTATATGCATTATTCAGTGCTCATCACAATAAGTGTACTCTTAATTTCCTTGATCTATTTCTCCCATCCTCCCATTTACTCCTCTGTGGTAGCCACCAGTTTGTTTTCTGTATTTAAGAGTTTATCATGATCTCAGGTCCTGAGATCAAGCACCTCATCAGACTCTGTACTTAGTGGGGAGTCTGCTAGAGATTTGCTCCCTCTCTCTCTGCCCTTCACCACCACATGCCCATTCTCTTTCTCCCTCATTCTAAAAAGAAATGAATAGATCATTAAAAAAGGGAAAAAAAACAGTAATTTTTCAATATCGTGAAATAGCCAGTTACATTCTAATTTTTTGCTGTTTCATAAATGTGAATGCATGTGTGTATAATTTTTTACAGATTGTTTGAATCAGAGTTTTGACTAAGTGCACACATTATGATTGGTTGGTATGTCTCCTTCAATCAATGTGTTTCCTCTCCATTTCTCTCTCTCTCTCTGCCTCTTTTGGTTTAGTTTTCTTCAAAAAACTAGATTGTCCTACAGTTTTCCTCACCCTGCATTTTACTGATTACATTCCTGTGGTATCATGTAACATATTTTCTAATCATTTTGTAGATATTTGGATCTTGAGGGTTTTTTTTTTTTTTAAGATTTCATTTATTTATTCATGAAAGACACACACAGAGAGAGGCAGAGACACAGGCAGAGGGAGAAGCAGGCTCCATGAAGGGAGCCTGACGTGGGGCTCGATTTCAGGACCCCAGGATCACCCTTGGGTGAAAGGCGGCGTTAACTGCTGAGCCACCCGGGCTGCCCTGGATCTTGAGGTTTAACAAGATTTAGATTCCAGGTTTTTTTGTTTTGTTGTGTTGTGGTTTTGTTTGTTTCGTTTTTTGCAAGACCATTTTCTAGATAGCGGTGTGTTCTTCCATTAAAAGCATATAATACCTGAGTATCTCTCTTACTGAGGTGTAGCAACCACTGATAATCAATGCCTAAAGCCATTTATTTAATATAACTTGCAAAATGATGATATTCTATCTTCATTTACTTGCTGGAAAACTTCTGTAAAGAGACATTTTATCTCATCTACTAGCTGCTTAAAAAGTGGTACCGTTTGAATAGGAAATGCAGGATACATCATTCTTTCTCTTATCTACCAGTTTTCAAAATGATGAATTTGTTCATCAGCATCACGTAATGGAATACAACTATTAAATTAATTATTTTACTTACTATTAATATAAATGTAAACATGTATGGAGTATCCAAGTCCAAAGCAATGTTACTGTTATTGATGCTCAGATTGTTCTTTCTTTGCTTAGTGGGAACCTCTTCAGTTTGGCTCCTGAGTTCTTTTGATATAACCCTAATAGTATTTAAAATATTATTTACTATCTGGTATGACAATATGTTCCAGTATCATCACATACACTTCCTGCCCCAAACCTACAGTCAATTATCTCTCCAAAGAGCCCTGATATCTTTTAGTTGGAAACCATATTTTAAGACTACAGTATGGATGCTAGTGGTTCTCATTGCTATTATGCAATGTTTTTGAGCCTTTTCAAAAGAAAGAACTAGGGAAGAATTTTTTTTTTAAGTTACCATCATATCACAAATTTATACTGATACTTTTATTTTTTTTATTTATTTTTTTATACTGATACTTTTAATTCGAAGCCAGAACTACAGGGTATTTCCTCTTCACTGGCTTTCCTCCAAATCCCAATTCTCAATGACAGAAATATTAGAATTGGAATGTTTTATACTAAATCATTTGCTTTGTCCTACAATGCACACATGGAAGTTTCATATTAACAATACTAGAGTGGAGGGGACTCTGTGTAGTGCTGCCAATGTCCTGTTGGAGCAACAAGGTCATCACTGATTTTGAAATATTTAAAGTGGATTCAGTGCTGTTTCAGCAATGCAGAGAATTAAGTGCAGTGTTGTGGGCAATGGTGCCATTAGTAACACATGTGTCCTGATATCCTACACAACTGATTTCCATCTGAGTATGTACTGACTATTTTTTGACAAACATGCAGTCATAGTTATGATTGGTGGAGAGCCATATACTCTCGGACTTTTTGGTACTGCAGGGCAAGAGGATAGTGACAGATGATGACGGCCGAGTTATCCACAAACAGATATATTTCTAGTCTGTTTTTCAGTGGTCTCTCCATCCTCACTTGAAAATATGAAGGAAAAGTGGGTGCCAGAGATAACTTACCCTTGTCCAAAGGCTCCTTTCTGGCTTGTTGGGACTCAAATTGACCTCTGAGATGACCCCTCTACGATTGAGAAACTTGCCAACAACAAACAGAAGCCTATCACTGCAGAGACTGCTGAAAAGCTGGCCCGGGACCTGAAGGCAGTCAAGTGTGTGAAGTGTTCTGCACTCACACAGAAAGGCCTAAAGAATGTATTTGACGAAGCAATATTGGCTGCCCTAGGGCCTCCAGAACTGAAGAAGAGCCGCAGGTGCATGCTGCTATGAACATCTCTCTAGAGCCCTTTCCGCACAGCTGTTGTCAGCGTCATTCTAAAAGCAATGTTAAATCAAACTAAAGATTAAAGGTTAAAATTCGTTTTTGCAAAAATGACAAATGCCCTGCACCTTCCCACAGGCACTCTGGTGTGAGACAAGGCCTATAGGGATGATCTCCTTCCACCTCTCAGTACTAGTTTATTAGAGTAACTGTGTATTGTCAGAGGTGATTAATATGAGTTTTTGTTTTGTTGTTTTAAAAAAATTGTTTAAAAGCAAGACATGCTTATGATGACTCTATAACAGACTAATTTGGGTCATTGAAGCTGCTCCCAGACTCCATCTATCCACTCTGGAGAATAATCTGGGATATTTAGTTTTTTGTTGTGTGGGGGCAGAGCATGTGTTTGGAGTTTGTTTTTATTTAGTCATTTTTAAAAATATTAATTAATTAATTAATTTATTTATTTATTTACTTATTTAGAAGAGACACAGAGAGAGGCAGAGACACAGGCAGAGGGAGAAGCAAGCTCCCTGCAAGGAGTCTGATTTGAGACTAGATCTGGAACCTGGATGCTAAGGGCAGACACTTAGCTGCTGAGCCCCCCAAGCATCCCCATTGAGTCATGTTTTTAAAGTTCATTAACCACTGGACAGCCTTATGGTTTGATGGATTGATGGACAGCCTTTATGGATTGATTCCACATTCTACTTCCTAGACCCAGTTTAGAAAACTTGTTCCCACCTGGTGTTCTTAGAAGGAGTATAATAAATGCCTCATTTAATAACATACTCCTTTTTGAACATTGCCTTTTCTCTCCACCCTTAAGTCGGTCCAGTAACTGATGAAACTCATGAAAATAAGTGGAACCTATCATACCCCTCTTTTTTTTTTCTAAGATGCACTATTTATGTGACTGTGACTTTCAAGAATTGTTTGCCATTTGCTAATTTTTTTGAAGTTAATTTCTAACTTCTTTCGCTGATAAATGAAGAAAAATATTTCAACTTTTGAAATACACCAAATGGATTGAGTACAAAATTGAAAAACATTTTTTTCCCTGTCAGTTATTGTCTTATATGCTTAGGATAGATGTCCAGCTTACTAGTGCATGATACAGTATTCCTAGAACATAGACGAAAACCTGGTAAATCAAGGAAATGTGAGGGTGTAGCCAGAAGATAGATGTCTATGGAATGATGCACAACCTCTTTCAAGTTGGGAGGATGGAGACTTGCTTCATGAAGAAGCTGGGGATGGGGAAGACATTTAACAATATGAGGACCAGTCACATGAATCCCCTCATTTCTCTTTTGTTTATGAGGAGCCCTGGAGTAGCTTAAGGGCTGTATAGTTTAATAAAAAAAAAAAATTAAAAAAAATGTAGAGTCTTACGATTTTGCTTTTCTTCATAACTATGTGTTAGTAAGGATTTTGTTTACCTATTTTGCTTTCAATTTCCAATTTAAAAGAAATGTTTAGGTAATCTTGTCCCTCTTCCCCAAATCCTAATTCTTGTAGATTCACTCCTGTTTGAACCGATGCTTTCTCATGTCTCGGTTCTTTGTATATGGATTTTTTTCAGATGTAATAAAGAAACAAAAAACCCCTTAAAAATACTAACACCTTTTCTAATAGTATTACTGCTGAAATGCTGTTATTTTAATCTTTTTTTCTTGGTGTATATGCCACTAAGGATGTATAGGCATTTGCTCTGCCTTAAAGTTACTTTGAATAGTTCATCTATTTGATTACTCCAGCAGTTTGTTACATATTCATGCTCCTTTGTTATTTTATTTTAATTTTAGAGGTTAATTTTTAAATTTAGTTTTATTTTGTAATTATGTGCAATATTTATATGGTTTCAAAGTTACATTTACAAAACAAATTGTTGTCAAAGTAATTTAGCCTGTCCCATCAGCCTCTCTGCTTCCTCTCCCTGTGGATAACCATTTAAGCAGTGTATGGTTTGTCATTCTATTGTTTATGTTCAGTACATAATTATAAATCTGCCCCAGTGATCTTATGTGGAGCCAGACTAGAGAGCATTTACTGTAGAAAATGATGAGCTAGAATGTTTTTCAGTCTTATGGAGCAGGGACTTTGTACAACATATTTAATGCTGTATTTCCTACATCTAGATTAGTATCTGGCACCTAGCAGATGGTTGGGAATATGGGTTGAATGAATGAATGAATATTTAGTAGAAGTTTGCGATCAGAAGAGTGAGAGAGTCAAAGCTGTCCTTTTTTGAAAACTTAATCTGACAGTAATGGTTAAGGCAATTTGGAGGGAAAAACTGAATACTGGATGACTAATTTGGAGACTTATTTGGTTAAGTGGATGATAGCAATTTTGAAGAAAAAATAAAAAGCGCGTGTGTGTGTGTGTGTGTGTGTGTGTGTGTGTGTGCATGCATGTGCATGAATTCTGTGGACTGGCAGCGTGCTGTCTGGACTGGCTCTATTTATCTCTGTTGGGTGTACTTGTGTTTCTGTGGTCAGCTGGCAAGTTAGCCGGCCTCACTTGCATCACTGGCAGGTGGCAGGCTTTGGCAAGGAGGCTAATTGTTGTCTGTGTCAACTCACTTCTTTTTGCGGTGTTTCATCTTTCATCTTTCGGTGGACTAGCTTAGGTTCTTTTCCATCTATTCAGGGTACTAAGTACAGCAAATGGCAAGACCCAAGGTGCAAATGTTTTTCAATCTTCTGTTTGTGTCATGCTTGCCAAGTTTTCCCATTGGCCAAAGGAAGCCACAATAACAACCCTGATTCAAGAAGTGGCCATACAGACTTTAGCTTTTGGTGGAAGGGAGGAATTTACAGCCATTTTGAATTTTCCAATGTGGGATGTATGTGAGGCATATGTGAATAAAGTCATCTATTTCTCACAGCTTTTAGTTCCAGTTCCACACGAGGTTGTTAATTTACATCTCTGCATCCTTTCTATGGCCTTTTCTGAAATGTTTCTCAACCACATAGTCCATTTTGAGTTCTGTATCTTCCACAAAACCTTTCCTTACTAAAATTTCACTTATGAGAGTTTCTTTAGTACTTCTGTTTTTTGGCGTGGTGATTGCCTTTTAATTCTACACTTTATAACATATTTATATATGTTTTATACTTACATTACATTTTATATTGTTGCATTGTGCTCTAATTTTTTGTGTATACTTCTTCTGAATTCTCTACTAATTTGTCTTATTTTTCTCAATGAATTATTAACCTCAATGCATTTATTTGTTTTTATTTTTTAAAGATTTTATTTATTTATTCATGAGAGACACAGAGAGAGAGGCAGAGACAGGGAGAAGCAGGCTCCATGCAGAGAGCCTGACGTCGGACTCAATCCCGGGTCTTCAGGATCACACCCTGGGCTGAAGATGTCGCTAAACTGCTGAGCCACCCAGGCTCCCCAACCTTAATGAATTTAGAATAGTGTTAGAATATAAGTACTCTATAATTGTTACTTGAACTTTGGATTAACTTAGAGAATCCTTCTGAAATTGGATGTTACTAAAGCCTTCTTTATTTTGCTTTTCAATGGATCTGTCCAATTATGATTTACTATGTCTAAAAATATTGGCTAAGGAAATCTGTTTAAATTCAGCAGGCTATCTGTTTTTAAGTATTTTGACATCTGGATCAAATCAATTAAAAATAAAATGTTTGTAATTCTGTTTTTTAAATACTTTAAATGTGCAATGAGACCACTTATAAGTAAGACATATAAAATACTCTTGCTAGGGCATGTGTATGACTGAGGAGGTTCAGGTAGTGAAAGCAAAACAAGCAACAAAGATGGTGATGACCCAGAATGTGTCATTGGAAAATCTCTTAATTCCCTTTAGCAAAAGGTCATGTTGAGGAGATCTCAAGGAGAGCTGGTGGTATTTGTGTGAGACAGAAAAATAAAGATGAAGGCTAAGAGAGAAGGTAGAAGAGAAGAGAGAAAATAGTGCCAGGCTAGGACAGCAGTATCATCTTACATCTCTGGTTCTGATTTAGCTTCCTGTGACCTGGGGAAGAGTATTGAGGAGTTCTGAAAAGAGGAAGGAATAAAGACATCCTTTCCTTCTTATCTTCACTAAAAATTCCAGAGAAGAATGAAGGCAAAGGGAGAGAGCGAGGTGGGGTGGTTTTTGTGAAGTGCTTGATCATTGAGAAGTATGGTGCTTGGGAAAGATAATTGTAAGATTTTTCTGCATAATGAGGGATCTATAAAATTTTTAAAGATTCTATTTATTTATTCATAAGAGACATGGAGAGAGAGAGAGGCAGAGACACAGGCAGAGGGAGAAGCAGGCTCCATGCTGGGAGCCGGATGTGGGACTCCATCCTCGGTCTCCAGGATCATGCCCTGGACCCAAGGAGGCGCCAAACCACCGAGCCACCTAGATTGCCCAGGATCTATAAAATTTTGTTTTGTTGTCTGGAGACTGCCAACCTAGACAAAAGTGAATCTCAAAAGTATTCATTGATCTCCTGTAAAAGAAAAAGACTGCAAAGGAGTTAATATGTATATATGGAAAGAAATGAGGCTTAGCAAAATGCATAGCAATTCATCAATGAGAGCTATATTAGTATCCAGAAGTCTAATGGATGCTATCCCTGTCAATAATTGTTGGAGACTGCTTGTCAACAAACTGGATTGTTTGTCATAGACACTGACAAACTGTAGTATAAGGATCTTGAACTTTTGCATACATTGGAAATACTTATGTGAATATACATATGCATATGTATATTTGTAATGAGAGTGTTTTCCTGCATTATAAAGTTTCAAGATTTGTCCAATAGGGCTTGAAGTCTTTTTTACTAAATGGTGGATCTTATCATGACATTTATGTACTCTAACATCCAATCATCTTGGTTTTAATGAAAATATTTTCCTTAAATATTTTGAAAGTAAAGCATCTTCACTGAATCAAAACTGACATTTTAATTTGAACTCTCCAGTCTGAAAAGAGTTTGCAGTCAAAATTTGTCATTAAAAAAACTCAATGAAATGAAAAATAATGATATGCTGGCTTGCCCCTACAGGTATCTGGAATAGAAGTGCTAAAGATACTATATTTTAATGCTCAGTTGGCTTCTTTTACTGCCAGGCAGGGATTAAATGGGAGGCAGCTCTTGGTTCTGTGGAAAGGACCATGGTCTTAAGCTCAGAAGAACTGCATTTAAGACAGAGCTGTCTCATTTATCAATGGGATAATCTTGTTCAAGTAACTTAGTTTCTTCATTCTTAAAATTGGGATTATAATAGATATGTCACAGAGCCTTAAGACAACGATGTATAGAAAAGTGTTACAAAAAAAAAACTTATACAAATGTAAGATTGTTGAAGATATTCCCTATATATTTTCTAACAAATGGTATTGTTTATATTCAAGATCTATAAAAATTAATCCATATTTGTTTCAATTATTTTATTGCAAAAGCAATACATGGTGAAGAGAAAATTTTAAAAAGGAAAATTAAAACTAAGCAAAAAGAAGGAACTGAGAATCACCCATAATTGTTCTAAATAATTATTATTGTGTTTATGTGATTTTCATCTAAGCTTTTACTTCTACATATAGTTTTTAAAAATATACACCATTATTGCAGTGCACAAGATATGGTATATAGTTTGTAGCTTTCCCCTTAACATTACATTATGATTATATGTGATTATATTATGATTATGTTTTTAGGACAATACATGTACTTTATAGGATTGTGTAAGTTAATATATACTCCTCTATGTGAATGAACCATAATTATAATTTACCTACCTATTTCCCTATTAGTTGAACAAAGACTTTAGGATTTTTCAGTCTCTCAAGGAGATGACTATTCTATAACTCCTTGTATACATTCATTAATATTTTTGGATGAAAGAGTAGTATTTTGAGCCTTTTAATATACATTGCCAACTTGCCTTCTAGGCTGAATGCCAGTTTCTGTTTTTCCTAGTAGTGTGTAAAGGTGTCTGTTTCCCCACATCCTAATCAATATTGGGCATTACAATAATTTTAAAAAATCCATATCAAGGTCATAGGTACAAGTATTATCTCACTTTTTAAAAAGATTTTATTTTTTTGACAGAGAGAGCAAGCACTCTGGAGGAGGAGTGGCAGAGGGAGAGCGAGAAATAGGCTCCAAGCTGAGCAGAGAGCCAGACATGGGGCTTGATCTCAGGACCCTGGGATCATGACCTGAGCCCAAGGAAGACACTTAACTGACTGAGCACCCAGGCACCCCATACCACTTTTTTTATAGCATTTAAACGAATATATATATATATATATATATATATATATATATATATATATATCCCAGTTGTAATTCTTCTTATTAAATGAAATGCTTGTTCATGACATTTGCTCTAACTTTTTCTCATTAATTTTTAGGAGATCTTTACACATTAAGATTATTAATCCCTGCTTATGTTTGTTGTGAATATGTTTCCCCACTTTTTTATTGCCTTTAAATTATGTTTGTGATGATTTTAAAAATGATGTATGCATTTTCCATTCATAGGTAGTGCTTTATTTATCTGGTATTGTCAATGAATGAGGAATTCCACCTAAATAAAGTTTCCAAATAATTGAAGCATCTTTTAATAAGTAAGAAGACAATTTTTAAATGAAAGATCATTCCAAATTGTGTAATCCACTTCCTTGCCTCCTTATACAAAATGTGCTTCACAAAATTATAAAAAAATTATAGTTTATATATAGTTATATATATAAAATTTGGCCTTCAAAAAACCTTGGAAAATAGTTACTGTTATCTTCTTTTGTACCTAGGCCACTGAAGTTACAGAGACAACAGATAATAGACACAACTTACATGGCGTAGACCTATCATTAGAACCCAAGTTTAAACCCACTGCTTTTTATACTATAGTCAAGACACTTCTACTATCTATTAATATTCTGAAGCCCTCAAGTCTGTATAAATGTCCAAGGATATATTTGCATGACATTTTGGGTTTGTGGATATTTTTAAATTAATAAATTAATTAATTTTCAAGATTTTATTTGACACAGAGAGAAAAAGCAAGAGAGGGAGAAGCTTGCGGGGTGGGGGTGGGGGTGCTCCATCCCAGGACCCTGGGATCATGACCTAGGCTGAAGGCAGATGCTTAATGGACTGAGCCACCCATTGATATTCCTTTTATTTCTTCTCTCTCTCTCTCTTTTAAGATTTTATTTATTTATTTGACAGAAAGAGAGTGATCAAGAGTAAGAGACGGAGAACGAGAAGGGGAGGGGAAAGGGAGAGGGAGATGCAGACTCCCTGCTAAGCAGGGAACACAATATAGGGCTTGATCCTTGAACCCCAGGACCATGACCTGAGCCGAAGGCAGATGCTTAACCCACTGAGCTACCCAGGCACCCCTGGATATTTCTTTTAAATATATGTGTTTCCTCAATTTCAGCAAGGTAACTCTAAGTGTGTCCTGCTTTCAGCTTACTTGCTTCTGACTTGGGCAACAGTAACGAATAAATACAGATGAGTCACTTTGTGCCATCCACTGTAATGGTTGCTTGGCGCTTTTCCCTACCAGTGTTTTAATTTGCTACTCTTAATCTGTGGTAGGATGAAAAATGGATAACCAGGTTGGTAAAAACTATGTACAAGAAATGAGTAAAGCTTTTTTTTTGAGCAAAGTCCAAGAGGCTTTTCTGTATATAAATCTCCTGACTTTCTTTTGCCTCAACCTGACTCTCGAATTTATTCATGTTTGCAGCGCCGCCTGAAATAAACACTTCAATAACTTTATCCCATTTAGTCCTCAGGATGACACTGCAGATTAGAATAATTATCCATTTTCACCTTAAATCGAGGAAACTGAAATTTAAAAAAGTAACTAACTTGCCCAAGATTCTATTACCTCGAGTTTGTGGCTTCTGTTTGGAATTCTTTATTTGCTAATCTTAGACTGGATGGCAAGACAAGAAGTCTTAAAATAACCGAAGAGTTACTGTATCTCAGCATTCAGTGGCAATGATCAGAGAAAATATGAAAGGTAGCATGTGACTAAAATTTTTGTTTATGAGGTTCAAACTTTAAAGAAAATCTGTACATTTTAAGATAATGTTGAATTTACTGCTACAACTGGGTGTTTGGTTTGTGAGTGTTCTTACCTTGCCAAAAGACAAACATCTTGTCCTCTGCCAAAGATATTTGCAGTGTACTACAAAATAAGATTCCTGTTATGATGAGAATATTTATATAGAATAAATGATACACAATTATAATTTATTTGATAGTGATGATGCAATTAAATATGTATGTTGAATGTTCGTCACCATGCTATATGATAGAATTAGAATTGGGTGGATGGAGTATAGTTGGGGAAAGACTACTAAAATATTGGATAACTATACAGTACAGAATAATATTAGCCTGCACATCTATATTTACAAAGTGCTGTTATATCAGATTTATTCCTATGTGTGTTCTGACACCTAACAATGACAGAGATCTATGGAAGTCAAATAAACACTTTGACCTGAAGGTCAGATTCTGATAGAGAATGAGAGAGAAATCTTTTTTGCTGGGTGGGGAATAATATATTAGTTGTTGGCTTTTGGTGACAAGTAACAAAACTGACTCTGATAACCAGAACTAAAAAGAGATTTTAAGTGGCTGCCAAAATAAAAAGCAGAGTTTAAAAAAAGTCAGGTGTTTTGTTTTATTGTGTTTTTTTTTGTTTGTTTGTTTGTTTTCTTAGGAAGCATTTGCATGCATAGGGGTAAAGGGCAAAGGGTGGGAGAAATAAGAGAGAAAATCTTAACCAGGCTCCACACCTGGTGCAGAACCCCATGTGGGGCTTGATCTCACAACCCTGAGATCATGACCTAAGCTGAAACTAAGAGTCAGGCATCCCAAGAGAAACATATTTTAAACTTTGGGTATGCACTAGTATATAAAAATACTGGGTGTTCTACTTCACATGATTTGACTCCTTTCATCTTGATTTGAGATATAGCACTGTGCTGGTTAATTCTTTGTGTAATTCTATTAAGAATTAATTATTAATTTCTTAGATGAGCCATGAATTAGCAGATATTCAATCAAACATTATTCTGGATGTTTTTATGATGGTGCTTTTATTTTGCTTTTCACAACCTTGTTGCTGTTGATGTTTCTGTTTCCAAATTTTTTATTTAAATTCCAGTTAGTTAACATGCACTGTAATATTGGTTTCTGATATAGAATTTAGTGATTTATCACTTATATGCAATACTCAGTGCTCATCTGTGATGGTGTTTTTGAATGGAATTTACATTTAAATTGGTGGGCTTTATGTAAATCATATTGCCATCCAAGATGTGGATGGGCCTCGTCTAATAAGTTGAAGTCATGAATAGAACTAAGGTGGACCTCTCTGGAGCAAGAGAGACTTCTCCAGCAACTGCCCTTGGACTTCATCTGCAACATTAGCTCTTCCTGGTTTTATAGCAAATGGCCTTTAGGCTTGAACTAGAATATTAGTTCTCCTAGGTTTCTAGTCTGCGGCTCACCCCTTGCAAATTTTGGATTTGCCAGTTCCATAATCATGCAGCCAATTCCATATAATGAATGTTTTTCTATTTATTTGCACATGCTACTGGTTCTGTTTTCTGGACAATCTTGACTAATGCAGGTATGACATAACATTTTTGTGTAAAACTCTTCAAAAATGCTCTATTACCAATAGGAATGAAAAAAGTCCTTAGCTCCTTCACGATCTCATGTCTTAGAATTATAAAATACTTGAAATTCTCCAAAGGGGCCATGCTTTTCCTTGCACATGTGACCTTCTACTTCATATGCTTTTATGCTCCTTGTTTGTTTGGACAAGTCTTATCCTTTAGTTCTCAATTCAAATATCATTATAGTTCAGGGAGTATTGCTGGATAACCAGTCAAAGCTAAATGCTGTGATTTGGAAGCATTTGTTCATCTTCTTACACCATTTATCTCATTGCTATAGCTATTTGTTTCTTTTTTTAAAGATTTTATTTATTTATTCATGAGAGACACAGAAAGAGAGAGGCAAAGACACAGGCAGAGGGAGAAGCAGGCCCCATGCAGGGAGCCCGACATGGGACTTGATCCTGGGTCTCCAGGATCAGTTCCTGGCTGAAGGCGGCGCTAAACCACTGAGTCATCCAGGCTGCCCTAGCTATTTGTTTCTATATCTGTCCTCTCCATCAAACTCTGAACTTCATGAGGTGAGCGATCTTATTGTTCATATTTTTGTTATTTAATGAAGTTCCCAGCAGCATTACTAACAAGCCCATACTGGTATAGTATCCTTCCAATCAAAGAACTCAGTTATTCTGTTGTGTGTACTTCTGGCCACAGTAATTAGCCTTCTTGGGAATATTAATGGTTGCTAGAGTCTGAATTTTTGTAGATGTTCATTACCATTGAATTTCTAATATATACTCCAATAATTTTGAATAATATAACAAAAGTTAAATAGACAGCCTTTGTTTATTTAGAATAATACAGATTGTGGGGTACCTTTAATCTTTGAGGCCCTAATGGCTCACAAATAACTTTTCAGAAGATTCATTGTGATATTTTGAAAATCCAGGTAAATATGGAAGCATTTTTTTTATCACAAAAAATTTCTGCATTTTCTTAGGGCGTACTTAATTATTATACCTCCTTGAGTATTTACTTCAAGTTAGTTTTTACCTCCTTGACAGAGTGATGGGCTGTTGGGAAATATAAAATTTCATTTTATAAACCTCTGTAGTAAAGATAAATCTGAAATAACAATGAGAAAAATATGCTGACATTGACAAAAATGACATTACTATTCATATTTCAGAATATATCAGTTGAAGTTGGCTTTATCTGAACAGGCCAGTGGAGGAGGAGAAGTCAAAAAAGTTATGAGGAAATTCTGGGTAGCTGTGAATCATATATTCTTTTCAAGTGAGGTGTATTTTTTTTTATGTGATTCCTTCATGAGAAAAGCTTCTTGGGGTTACTGACATCTTCCAATGTGTCTGTTTTGTCTGCCATCCCACTACTAAAGCATCATTCAAATAAAACTGCAGAACCATGATTCTTAATTCCTTTCTTAGCTCACACAAATTGTTGCTTCAGCAATGCTTCAAATCTATTAAATATACAGAAATTAAATTATACACACACACACACACACGCACACACACACATATACATGTATAGATATCAGTATCACTTCACAAAGTCCCTGGGATTGGACACTAACAACTGCAAAATGGAGCATTTTATCAAAGTGGTAGCAAATTGTCTTGATTGGCAATTCTTCTTATTACTCATTATACTTCATCCTGTTCTGTCATCTTAGGCTAGACTCATTTACACCCAACATTAATTTTGATAATGAAATTTCTGATAATATAACATGTTCCTGTGCCACAAACTTCTCATAAATGAAGACTTGATAGTTCTTATAAATGGAGCGTGACTCTTAGCTCTGTGCACCAGGTCTTCTGGAAAATAAAAAGTTATTTCTCTGTTCCTGCCCTAAATCAAAGTCAATAAAACCTTTACACTGTTCCTAAAGAAATTGCTTCATTGTCCCTGTAGACAAACCTCATTATATGTTTACCAAGCAAAGGGTTTTCTGCTTGCAATGATGCCTAGTGGGCACGAGATGCCCAGAACTCTTGTCAGGTACTGGCCTACTCAGAGTGAGGGTAAGACTCCATCCATTTCAACAGCTTTAAGCATGCTGACTTTGTTTCCTCCCTACTCTGGAGTCTAGATTTTCATCATTTTTTTTTTTTTTTTGTATTCCACACACTGATTAGTCATTTATTTATTTGGCTTCTGATTGTTGGGGCGTCTTTATAATAAACTAATTTGGGTAGTTTCTGTAAACTACTCTTATTATTTCCTTGGACTTTTCCAGAATTGTAGCTGCAAATCAAAGAATATGTGCAGTTGTAAAGTCTTTAATTTAGATTGCCAAATTGCCTTCTAGAAATGTATCAATTTATACTTGTGCTAGTCATGATTGATCAGTGTTCTGCATCATCTCCTAAAACACAGTATTTTTAACAGATTCACACTTAATACTTCATGGAGGATATTATTAAGGCGCTTGTCAATATAACAAACTGTTTTGGGGTTCAGTTTTAGTCTTTAAAATTCTTTTGCCTGTATTTTTTTTCAATGCTTACTTATTATTAAAAATTCAGATTTAAGGAATGATGATTCATTAATTCACCAAACAGTGAAAATGACTAATGGGATTGTAGAGTAATTTCTTTTCTGCATAATGGTTGATTGAATTATATATCAGAAAATCTTTCATATTGTTGTTAACTTTAAGACACTAATAGAAACTTGTACTTCACTTTGCTTTTTTTAAAAAGATGTATTTATTTCTTTGAGAGGGAGAGTGAGAGAGAGAGAGAAAGAGAGAAAGAGAGAGAGAGAAAAAAAGAACATGCAAACAGGAGGGGCAGAGGGAAAGGGAAATAGAGAATCTTAGCAGGCTCCACACCCAGCGGTCAGCCGATATGGGGCTTAATCTCACATTTAACCAACACTTAACTGACTGAACCATCCAGGTGCCCCTACTTCACTTTGCTTTTAACATTTTATGAAAGACTTCACAACAATTTAGTATAGATTATCTCACCATATCTTTTTTTATTTGAATTATTACTTCAAGGGATTTTAATCTTTGACAAGAAAAAAAATCCAAAAATTTATAGTAGACCATATATTAAAACAAATTAAAAATTTACTAATTTTTGAAAAAGCTATGTGCTCTGATTTCAGAATTGGGAAAGACAGCAGAAATAGAAAAAGAACCTGACCTTTGAAAATTCTCTTGTTTTCAGTATTTGTTTCGGTTTCTCTATTTATGATTGTTGTCTCAAAGTTTTTCAAAATTTTTATTTAAATTCCAGTTAGTTAACATACAGTGTAACATTATTTTTTTTAAAAAAAGATTTTATTTATTTATTCATGAAAGACACTGAGAGAGAGAGAGAGGCAGAGACACAGGCAGAGGGAGAAGCAGGCTCCATGCAGGAAGCCTGATGTGGGACTCGATCCCGGGTCTCCAGGATCACACCCTGGGCTGAAGGCAGCGCCAAACCGCTGAGCCACCCAAGCTGCCCTACAGTGTAATATTACACTGTAATACAGTGTACAGTGTACAGTGTACAGTATAGTGATTCCACACTTCCATACATCACCCTGTGCTCATCACAAGTGATGATGTTAATCCCCGTCACCTATTTACACCATTTCCCTCCTCACTCCCCTCCACAGTGGTAACCATCAGTTTGTTCTCTATAGTTGTGTCTGTTTCTTGGTTTGCTTCTCGTCTTCCCTTTGCTCCTTTGTTTTGTTTCTTAGATTCCACCTATGAGTGAAATCATACAGTATTTGTCTTTCTCTGACTGACTTACTTCACTTACCATAATATACTCTAGCTCCATCCATGTTTTTGGAAATGGCAAGATTTCGTTCTTTATGATGACTGAGTAATATTCCATTGTCATCTTCTTTATCCATTCATCAGTTGATGGTCACTTTGGCTGTTTCTAAAATTTGGCTATTTTAAATAATGCTGCAGCAAACATCAGAGTGCATGTATCCTTTGAATTAGTACTTTTGTAGTCTTTGTATAAATACCCAGTAGTGCAATTGCTGCATTGTTGGTCAGTTCTATTTTTAACGTTTTGAGGAATCTCCATTTTTGTGTTTTCCACGTGGCTGCACTGGTTTGCATTCCCACCAACAGTGCAAGATGGTTCTCATTTCTCCACATCCTTGCCAACACTTGTTGTTTCTGACAGATTAGAGGTGATAGCCATTCTGACAGATTAGAGGTGATATCACACTGTAGTTTTGATTCGCAATTCCCTTATGATAAGTGATGTTGAACATCTTTTCATGTATTGATTGGTTATTTAAATGTCTTCTTTGGAGACATGTCCTTCATGTCTTCTGCCCATTTTTTTAACTGGATTATTTGTTTTTTTGGGTGTTGAGTTTTATAAGTTCTTTACATTTTCAATACTAATCCTTTATTGGATATGTTACTTACAAATATCCTCTCCTGTTCCATAGGTTGCCTTTTAGTTTTGTTGATGGTTTCCTTCTCTGTGCAGAAGCTTTTAATTTTAATATACTCCCAATAGTTTATTTTTGGTTTTGTTTCTCTTGCCCCAGGAGACATATCTAGAAAGAAGTTGCAATGGCTGATGTCAAGAAGTTACTGCCTTGTTCTCTTCTAGAATTTTTATGGTTTCAGGTCTCACAATTAGGTCTTCCATCCATTTTGAATGTTTTTGTGTGTGTATGGTGTAACAAAGTGGTCCAGTTACATTTTCTTGCATGTGACTGTCCAATTTTCCCAACACCATTTAGTGAAGAGACTATCTTCTTCCCATTGGATACTCTTTCATGCTTTGTCAAAGACTAATTTGCCACATAGTTGTAGATTCATTTCTGGGTTTTCTCTTCTGTTCCATGATCTATGTGTCTATTTTTGTGCTAGTACCATACTGTTTTGATTACTATAGCTTTGTAATATAACTTGAAGTCCAGAATTGTGATGCCTCCAGCTTTCTTTTCTTTTTCAAGCTTGCTTTGACTATTCAGGGTCTTTTGTGGTTCTATACAAATTTTGGGATTGTTTGGTGTAGCCCTGTGAAGAATGCTGTTGACATTTTGATAAGGATTGCATTAAATGTGTAGATTTCTTTTGGTAGCATAGACATTTTGGCAATATTTTTTTCTTCTGATCCATGAGCATGGAATATTTTACATTTCTTTATGTCCTCATCAATTTTTTTCTTCAGTATTTTATATTTTTCAGAGTACATGTCTTTCACCACTTTGGATATGTTTATTCCAAAGTATCTTATGAGTTTTGGTGCAGGTGTAAATGGGATTGATCCCTTAATTCTCTTTCTGCTGCTTCATTATTTGTGTATAGAAATGCAAGATTTCTGTACATTGATTTTGTACACTATGACTTTACTAAATTTATTTATCAGTTGTAGCAGTTTTTTTGGTGGAGTCTTATATATATATATATATATATATATATATATATATATATATATATATATATATAATTATATACCTGGGAGTTGGGAGGGGTTTTAGGATAGTGTACTCTCTAAGGAATTTTGGAAGCAAGGTTTCCAGGACCTTGAGGACTAGCTATTGTGGGGGGAAGGTCACTTATTACCATCTATTAAAACCTGAGTCATGAGAACCTTCAGATGTATATCAGTGGGCCATGTGCTTGGAGGATGATTGCCAACACATATCTTAGGGGTTTAGAGTTCAAGGAAATTTCTAAAGGAATTTTTATATGTTAAAGTAGACTTACAGGATCCTGGGGGTCAGGCTAAAATTTCCTTTGCCCTTAGAAAAGTATTATCATTGAGGCAGTTGAGTCTGTAGAGGAATGTTCCTTTGCCTGTTTCAAGGACTTGTCAATGTGCTGCCCAGGCTCATGCTTTGTCCTCAACTAGCCCCTGTGTTCCCCCATCGTTTCCCCCCTGAATAATTTTGACCTTCAAATCTTTAAGGTTGTTGTGGAAGGTGGAAGGTCTCATCTTCTGTAACTTCTTCCTGCTGAGTAGGGGTGTAGAGATGTCCCTTCCAATGGGTCAATATTTTACATATATATATAATCACATCATCTGCAAGTAGTGAAACTTTGAATTCTTCCCCACTGATTTGTATGCCTTTTATTTCTTTTTATTGTTTGACTGTTGTTGCTAGGACTTCCAGGACTATGTTGAATAAAAGTGATTAGAGTGGACATCTCTTTTTCCTGACATGTCTCAATTTTTCCCTATTGAAGATGATATTAGCTGTGGGTTTTTCATGTATAGCCTTACATTGAGTTGTATTCCCACTAAACGTACTTTTTTGAGGGTTATTATCATTAATGGATGTTATACTTTGTCAAATGCTTTTCCTGAATATATTGATATGATCATATAGTTCTTGGCCTTTTGCTTATTGATGTGATATATCATGTTGATTGATTAGTGAATATTGAACGACCCTGGTAACCTAGGAATAAATCCTACTTGGTCATGGTGAATGATTTTTTTTAATGTATTATTGAATTCAGTTTGCTAGTACTTTATTGAGGATTATTGCATCTATGTTCATCAGGATTATTGGTCTGTACCTCTCTTTTTTAGTGGTGTTTTTATCTAGTTATCAGGATATTGCTGGCCTCAAATGAATTGGGAAGTTTTCCTTCCTTTTCTATTTTTTGAAATACTTTGAGAAGAATAAATTATTAACTCTTTTTTTTTTATTGAAGTTTGATTTGCCAACATATAGTATAACACCCAGTGCTTATCCCATCAATTGACTCTTCTTTAAATGTTTGGTAGAATTTACCTGTGAAGCCATCTGGTTCTGGACTTTAATTTGTTGGGAATTTTCTGATCACTGATTCAGGGTTTTTTTGCTGGTTATCAGTCTGTTTAACTCTTCTATTTCTTCTTGTTTCAGTTTTGGTAGTCTATATGTTTCTAAGAATTTATCCACTTTTCTAGGTTGTCCAAATTGTTGGCATATAGTTTTTCATAATATTTATCTTACAATTAGTATTATTTCTGTGGTGTTGGTTGTTATTTCTCCCCTCTCATTTGTAATTTCATTTATGTGAGCCCTTTTTTGTTTTTTCTTGAAAAGTCTGGCTAGGAGTTTGCCAATTTTATTGATTTTTTTCAAAGAACCAGCTCCTCGTTTCATTTATCTGTTCGATTGATTTTTAGTTTCCATATCATTTATTTCTGCTCTAATCTTATTATTTCCTTCCTTCTGCTGGTGTTAGATTTTGATTTTCTTTTTCTAGCTCTTTCAGTGTAAGTTTAGGTTGTTTATTTGAGATTTTTCTTGCTTCTTACAGTAGGCCTATATTGCTATATACTTGCCTCTTAGAATTGCTTTTGCTGCATCCACAAAACACATGGATGTGTTTTCATTTTCATTTGTTTCCCTGTGATTTTTTATTTCTCCTTTTATTTCCTGCTTGACCCATTCATTGGTTAGCAGCACATAATTTAATCTCCATATATTTGTAGTCTTTCCAGATTTTTTCTTGTGGTTGACTTCTAGTTTCAAAGTACTGTGGTCAGAAAAGAGGCATGATATGACTTCAATCTTTAATTTGTTAAGGCTAGTTTTATGGGCTAATATGTGGTCTATTCTGGAGAATGTCCCATATACACTTGAAAAGAATGTGTATGCTGTTTTAGGATAGGATGTTCTGAATATATCTGTTAAATCTATTTCAGTATATTATTGTTTACTTGTTGATTTTCTGTTTAGATGATCTGTCCTTTGATATAAGTGGGGTGTTAGAGTCTCCTAATATTATTTTACTATTATCAATTAGTTCCTTTGTGTTTGTTATTAACTGTTTTATGTATTTGGGTATTCTCATGTTGGGCACATAAATATATAATTGTTATATATTCTTGTTGGATTGTCCCTTTTATGAATTATACAGTGTATTTCTTTGTCTCTTATAGTGTTTTCTTTGTCTCTTTGTTCTAAACTCTGTTTTGTTTGATGTAAATATTGCTATTGATATTGTTTGACATTTATTTGCATGATAGATGCTTTTCCATCCTCTCACGTTCAATCTGTCTTTAGGTCTAAAATGAGTCTCTTGTAAGCAGCATACAGATGGGTCTTGTTTTTTGTATCCATTCTATCACCCTATATCTTTTATTGGTTGGAGCATTTAGTCCATTTACATTCAAGGTAATTATTGATAGATATGTATTTATTGCCATTTTATAATTTGCTTTGTGGTTGTTTCTGAAGGTTTTTTCTGTTCCTTTCTTGTCTTTCTTTGTTTCATGTTTTTCTTATTTTATTTAGTGATATATTTGGATTACTTTCTCTTTATTCTTTGCATGTTTATTAGTGGTTTTAAATGTATGATTGTCATTCAGTTTAATAACTTCTTCTGCATATAGTAGTCTGTATTAAGTTGATGATCATTTAAGTTTGAACTCATTCTCTTTTTTCCCACCTAAATAATCTCCATACCCAATATGGGGCTTTAATTTATGATCCTGTGATCAAGAGTCACATGCTCTATTCACTGAGCCAGCCAGGCCCCCCATGAGTCCATTCTTTTACTCCTGCCTCTTCATATTTTAGATATATATTATTGCATTTTATATACTTTTTAAGTGAATTTCTTGACTATTTTTTTACAGAAATATTCATTTTTTACTGCTTTCATGTTTCCTAACTTTATACTGTCACTTTTGGTCTCTTCTTTCCATTCAAAGCATCCCTTTTGATACTTCACTCAGGGTTGGTTTAGTGGTCACAAATTGCTTTAGTTTTTTTTTTTTTTTTTTTTTTTTTTTTTTTTTTTTTAATTGCTTTAGTTTTTGTCTGGGAACTCTTTCTCTCTTTTTCCACTCTGAATGATAGCCTTTTTGGATAGAATATTCTTGGCTGCAGACTTTTCCCATTCAGCACTTTGAATATATCATGTCACTCCCTTCTGGGCTTGTAAAGTTTCTGTTGAAAAATCTCCTGCTAGCCTTATGGGTGTTTCCCTTGTAAGTTACCAACTTCTTTTGCCTTGATCCTTTTAAGATATTTTTCTTTATCATTATATTTTGCAAATTTGATTACCATGTATCTTGGCATAAGTGTGTTTTTGATTTCTCTGTGCCTCCTGGATCTGGATATCTGTTTCCTTCCCTAGATTAGGGAAGTTTTTAGCTATTTCTTCAAATAAATTTTCTGCCTCCCTTTTCCTCTCTTCTTCTGGGACTCCTATCATAGGAATGTTATTACATTTAATGGAGTACCTGAGTTCCCTAAGTCTATTCTTCTTTTGTGTAATTCTTTTTTTCTCTCTGTTGTTCAGCTTGATTACCTTCCATTACTCTGTCTTCTAGGTCACTAATGAGTTCCCCTGCTTCTTCCATCCTTCTTCCATTCCTTCAAGTGTGTTTCTCATTTCATTTATTGAGCACTTTATCTCTGGCATGTTATTCCTTATCTCTTTGTTAAAGGTCTCACTCATGTCTTCTACTCTTTTCTCAAGTCCAGTGAGTATCCTTGTGTTCATTGCTTTAAATTCTCTGTCAGGCATGTTACTTATATTGGTTTTGTTTAGATCTCTGGCCATGACTTTGTCTTGTTCTTTCATTTGGGATAAATTTCTCTGTCTTCTCAGTTTGTCTGCCTCTCTATGTCTGTTTCTCTGTGTTAACAAAGTCAGCTATGTCTTCT
Source organism: Canis lupus dingo (assembly GCF_003254725.2). NCBI lineage: Eukaryota > Metazoa > Chordata > Mammalia > Carnivora > Canidae > Canis > Canis lupus. The sequence continues at coordinate 64,040,953 of NC_064246.1, read as the reverse complement.
GCTCTTGAAAGTAGTGACTTTATAAAGTGCCTGTAGTGCAGTGTCTCCTGTTGACCAGAGCCTGATACTTTAGGAGAGATCCTATATGTGTTGCTTATGCCTTGCTGTTGTGTCTGAGTCACTTTTTCTTTCAGAGCAGTTGTCTGTATTGACTCTCTGCCTGTTGTGGGCTGTGTTTGCTCTCTCTGGTATTGTGGGACCCAGGCAGGCCAGATCTGAGGGGGGTGTATTGTCTGGGGAATTGGGGGTAGGGTGGTAGTATTAGCAAAATTTGCATTGGCCCACTAGTTTTATGCTGGATTCCCTAAAGCAAGTGGTGGCTGGAGGCTGTGTACCATGGTGGCTGATGGCATGAAGGTGGAAGCAGCATGTGGCCACGGCTGGGCATGTGGCTGGGCACTGTGCTGCAGCTGGGTAGTTTATGCAGAGGCAGCTGTGCACCTGGCTGCTTGGTGGGGCAAGTGCACAGCTTTAATAAAACTTTCCCTGAGCCCTGGGCCAAGGCTACAAATGTCTGTGTAGTCCCGCATCCCATAGGCGGCTCTGTGTTTATGCTGGGGGGTAGAGGAGTAAAATGGCCCCTGCCAGCTCCCTTGTTTTCAAAGAAGTCCTCCAATATGCTCTGAAATCAAGAAGAACAGATTTGTCTCCAGTTTTCCCCCAGTGCTTTGTAAATTGCCATTTTTATATTTCCTCTCCATACAGGCTACTGTCTTTTTAAGGGCAGTAACGCAACTATCATTCATCCTCCTGGCCTACCCAGTGCTGAGTCAGAGGACTTTTAAAGCTCCAGGCTCCAAGTCCCACTGGTTTTACAGGGGATTCAGCCATTCCGGTTTTTGTTTTGTTTTGTTTTGTTTTGTTTTCATTTGAGAGAGAGAGAGAGAGAGAGAGAGAGAGAGAGAGAGAGAATCAGACTCCCCACTGCTCAGGGAGCCTGACAGGGATCTTAATCTCACATCCCTGGGTCTAGATCTCATGACCCTGAGATCATGACCTGAACTGAAATCAAGAGTCAGATGCTTGACCAACTGAGCCACCCAGGCACCCCAGCCATTCTGTTTTTTTTTTTTAAAGCCAAACATTATGGGGATTAGTCTTCCCTGTGTGAACTTCTGGTGCAAGGGCCCATTTCTCTGCCCTCTCTGAGCATGCAGCTCCCTCTGTCCTGCAGGCTGCCTCTAACTTTCTGACATTTCTAACCTTTCAGATGCAGCTTCTGCTCTTTATTTAGTTGTGGAGTGTGTTCTGTGAGTCTTCAGATCATTCTTCAGTTTATTGGCTTGGATATGGATGATATCTAGCTGTAAATGTGAGACAGGGTGAGCTCATGGTCCTCCTATTCCATCATCTACCCAAGCTCCTCCTTCCAGATCCTTTCTTAATTTCACCCTCCTTTTAGTATATTCCTTGAAGTCACTTTATAGAACATCAGTATAATCTTTGTATATTAAGTTATGCTAATTCTAGTGGTATATCATTTTACCGACATAACTACAATGGCTCCAAAGTACATCAATACATAAATTATAGCCTTCAGTGATGACCCCCTGCTGTGCTAAAGTCAGAGTTCCATAGTAGATGTATAATAAAAGAAGACTAAGTTCTGAGAGGTTTCCTTCTCTCCCACTGAACCCATAATTCCCATGTATACATGGGAAATTTTATCTCCAAGAAATGTGGAAAAAACATCTTGAGCCAAATTGCATATGAGAGAGACAAAAGGAGATGATACCATCTCTACTTTGGTATATTACTAAATTCTGTAGATGATTCAAAAGGCATGTGTGTGTTTTAATATTTTATTTCTTTTTGCAGCATCATATATGGTTATGTAGACTTCCTATTATTACTATATTATTTTAATTACTATATTTTATTATAATTATGATGATGAATAATGAAGATAAACCCTATAAAATATACCCTATTATTAATGATAGGGAGCTGAAGATGGGCAATGGTGTGGTGCAGAAATAAGATGCTAAAGAGATATTTTGAAGCATACCATGATGGCAGAGTTCCTTGTCACTAGGAAGCAGCACAGCAAACAAATCACACTCAAACTGAAGGAAAATATTTTTGAGGCTCTGTGTGTGTAAGAGAGAGTGAGAGGGAGGGAGATACTGTAGACCATATAGTTACAAAATACAGCAAAAGCTACATTAATATTGAATAAAATACTGCAATCCTGTGTTAGAATTGTTTTTGGCAGACTCAAATAGTAAGATCATCACATTCAATTATCATCTTTTGACAGGAAGAGCAATTTTAAAAATTCAGTAATTTTTCTTCATACTATAGATTTAAAGTGAGTTTTATATTTCAAATATGAACAGATACAAGATCATTTTCCATACGTGGTATATTATTTAAATTTTTATACATTTTAACATATATGCCACATAATATAAAAATTATTTTCTTATAATTTAATTGCACTTCCTATTTTTAACTAAAAGTACAAAAAAAAAAAATAAAAGCCCCACTAATATCACTCTGCCTGCTGCCAAGGCACAGTGCTTGTGTGATGTATGGTCTATGGCTTACTCACTGACTTGGTGCTGATTGGGTTTCCCAAACTTTGGAGGATTATCTCAATAGGAGAGCACAATAGGAACTCACCATGTGGTCTCTAGGAGACATTCTCTGAACTAGAGTCATCTCAGACAGACACCATGGTTTCATTTTTGGTGTCAAGGTCTTAGAGCCAATATAAATATTACAGTCTCTCAAGATGACTTAACTCCCAGGGTGGAACTGTCAGCCTGAGAATCTGGTTTGTTGAAATCTGATGTAGATCTGAATGCCATGGTCACTAAATAGATCTATTATCTCTCTCACTTGCTCTCTCTCTTTGTCTTCTTGGGGCTCTGTGGTTCTTTAGAAAGTCATTGAGGGCTACCAGAAGTATGTGAGATAGGCCAGCATCAGAGTCTAGGCATAATTCTCATCTGTTTACATGACATTTCAGTGGAAAATAAAAACAATATTTAAGAGAAATTACAAAAATCATAGAATTAGATGATCTCTAAAACTCATTCTAATTTTATCCTATGGTAATTCCATCACTTTTGAGGACTTTGGTCCTTTCCTCCTAAGGTTCCAAAATTTTGAAGGGTCGTGAACTTATTTGTTTTATATGGCAGTGGATGACTGAAAAAAAAAAAAAAAGGATTTTTGAAAAATGGATTGGTTCAGCCCTTGATTGGTAGCATGCCCATACATGAGACATGTGATTTTGTTTTGCCGTGACCTTTTATCCATACAACTAACATCATAGATATTTGCAGTATTGTGTCATCTAAGTGGATTCAGCTAAGTAATAACAAAAATGTGTGCTTCCTTCAACTGATATATGATACAGATAACTATAATATATATTTGTGCCTTAACATGCCCTAAGCTTCTGTTGCACAGAGAGGAAGGAGTAAGTGGTACTCTATTAAGTCTGTAATTTTCTTTGGAAATACTTTATGTGTTTTTAAGCATAATATTTGTGATCTATATATATATATTAATTTTCTATAAAAATGATTCATCATATTCAGAGACAATTTTTCAGGGGGTTACCACAGAGCAGGATAAATGCTATATTTGGGGTTTGTCTAATCTGTTCCTTTAGCTAACCTTCCAAGTCAGGATGGGTTAAATATTAATATTTAAACATTTTGTGAGAATTGGACAGAAAATACAGAAAAAAATCATTAAACACTGTTTTACATTCTTCCTTCCTTCAGAACTACAACTTGCCTATGCTAGGATTCATGCTCTCCTTCTTCACTTTTGTCACAATGGAAGAAAATTTTCTGCACCTCTGCCTCAAATTCCTCATTCCTTTGATGGTACATTTTTTCTCTCATTATTTTCTTTCACTTCTTTCTGGATTATTACCACTAGCATTCATTCATGTGTTAATATTTACTACTGCAAAAAAAAATTAAATCTCTCTCCTAGTCTGAATAAACTTCTCAAAAGAACTATCTACACATGTGTCTACTTTTTTGATCTCTCACTCACATATCATCTTGGTCATTATTACACTGAAACTGCTGTAGTCAATGTCACTGATAACTTGCATGTACCATATCTAGATGACTCTTTGTCCTCAATTTAACATTTTTCTACTTGATTTATTATCTTTTGTTGGCTTAGTGGACATGTCTCTCTCCTGGTTTTCCTTCTCCACAACTGACCCTTCTATCAGTTCCTTTTTTGCTGGTTTCTCCTTTACCAAACTTATGAATATTGGCATTCGTCCACATTTACTACTGGGTTCACTTTTCTATTCCACATTTCTGCCATTGATGATGATCTCATTAAGTCTGATGCATCAGTTTGTTCTGATGACTCCTACGTGTATTTCTCTAATCTTCACCTGTGTCACAAGCATTCTATTGTCTACTTGGCATCTCTTTTTAGATGTATTATAGTCACCTTGAACTTCATATGTCCATGATGGAAATCTTGATTCTTCATCCCACAATGCTCATTTACTTCTCCCAGTCACTTCTGATTCAGTAAATAGTACATCCTCCACTTTGTTGTTGAAGCCAGACACTAGGAGCCGATGTTGATTTGTTTCTTGTCCTATGCCCTGCTCATCTATTAGCAATCTTCCTTATTCTCTCTACAAATAGATACGGATCCATTCTCTTTCCTCTAGTTCCACCACTACCACCTTAACCCAGGCCTCTGTTATTTCTCTCCTAAATGACTGCAATGGTCTAATATTAGGTCTTCCCCACAGACTTTTCCTCTCTCCCAATGCAATTTTTTACTTGGCAGGAAAAGTGACCTTATCAAAATGTCAACAGAACCACATTACTTTCCTTGTAAAAGTATTCCACTGATTTCTCACTGCACTTAGAATTACACTGAAACTTCTTACAAAGGCTGAAAGATCCCTATGTGTTGCAACCTTTGCCTAACAACACTCTCTTCCTCATTTGCCTGGTGCCAACCTAGCTAATCTTTTCCTTTGTTACAAGGGCTGAACCCTGTCTCTCCACAGACTTTGTATATGTTCTCATCTCTGCTAGCAAAATTCATCTTAATGTTCATCACCTAAACAGGTCCCCCTCTTCTTGGGCCTCTGCTGAAATAGTCCATTTCTGACTGCTCTCTATCATTCTTGTCCTCAGACCATTGCTTTTCCATCATAGCATTTACTACAATTTGTTTTTTTCTAATTGTTCTAATAGTCTAAGCTCTGTGAGAGTAGAAAAGATGTCTATATAGTATATTGTTTTACCTTTAATGAGTAGCACATTTCTTTGCACATAGTAGCTGCTTAATAAATGTTGAATAAACAAATATATGTCACTTTATTTTATTTGGGGATGTGAAAAAACATACAATTAGGTGCATTTTCTAATTAAAAAAATAATATGAAAGTAGAGTGATTCTGATAGAACTAGTGAAATGGGAAATAGGAAATAACATGTAGTGATCCAAGGAGAAATTTGCATTTTCATTCAATCTGTCTTTCACTACAAAGCTAACGAACATTATTATATGTTTGCCACAATTTGGGGAATTTTGAGGGTAAAAAGAAATATACGTTGTGATCCATTATAATAAATATTTTATAATCTAGTTTTCTTCAACTATCTAAGTCATATGTATAAGAAGATCATTTCTGCTTGAATTATTTGGGTAATAATTTCAATATAATAATTTTAGTGAAAGTATTCATAGATAATATTTCCATTGGCTTCTGTTTCTCTTTTATACTGGTGGTTTCATACTCTGCTAGGCAGAGGGTGAAGGAGAGTATCTTGTTAACACAGACCATTTTTTAGGTCAGGCACTTTCATTTTCTATTTCCACTAAAAATATATTTCTGACCCACATCCAGTGGGATGTGGATTGCAAGTTGTTGTGGTTTTTTTCACATATAATCATATTTTTTTATGATTTACATTTGTCCTTCAGTAATATTGGTAAAATGCTGACTGGGGATAAAGTTGCCAGCAAGGGCTGTTGTTGCTGCATTTTCCTCCCTGTGAAAAGAACTACATTTTCAACCATAGCACTGACTTTGTTAATAATACGCTCACAAGAACTTCTTTTTAAAGTCAGTCACTTGCGTGATATCTGTCTTATATCTGTCTCATCTGGGAATGATGCACCTGTTGGTGTTCCATTTTCAATGGCTCTAGTATAAGTGGGACTCATTGAATTCATGAATAAGGCAGATAACTTGTGTATTTCTTTCACATGTTAGGATTTTCAAAAACAGGGCAGCCTGGGTGGCTCAGCGGTTTAACGCCGCCTTTAGCCCATGGTTTGATCTTGGAGACCTGGGATCGAGTCCCATGTCAGGCTCTCTGCATGGAGCCTGCTTCTCCCTCTGCTTGCATCTCTGCCTCTCTCTCTTTGTGTCTCTCATAAATAAATAAAATCTTTTTTTTAAATGATTTTCAAAAACTATAATTGTGAATTTTACTTATCTGTTTCACATCAGGAATTTCTGTGGTCTTTCCTTACTTTTCCTGATATTTAAGAGTTATTGATGGTTTTAAAAATTGCTTTAAATATGCAATTATTTCTTCATCTCATCACTTATGATGGAAACACTTTTCATGACCATGTATTACTATTCATTTAATGTATGGCCAAATGTGAGGAAATAATTCATTTCCATTTTGTTTATCTTTTGCATTTTAAATAAGCAAGCTCTTGAAATTTCTATATTTACAGAAAAACAAATATTAGAGAGTGTCATCTTATAAAATTCTAGTTTATTTTTTAAATGTCAACCTTTCGAGATATCGTTTCCACACAATAAGATGTACCCATTTTAAAAGTATGGTTCAATGACTTTGAAAAATGCATCTCCCCATGTAACCACTACCACATCAAGATATAGAACATCAGGGATCCCTGGGTGGCGCAGGGGTTTAGCGCCTGCCTTTGGCCCAGGGCGCGATCCTGGAGACCTGGGATCGAATCCCACGTCGGGCTCCCGGTGCATGGACCCTGCTTCTCCCTCTGCCTATGTCTCTGCCTCTCTCTCTCTCTCTGTGTGTCACTATCATAAATAAATAAAAATAAAAGATTTATTAAAAAAATATAGAACATCATTATCTCAAGAAGTTGTATGTATGTGTGTATATATATATATATATATATACCCTATATATATTAAAGGTTTTATTTATTTATTTGGCAGGGAGATAGAGAGGGTCAGAGAGCACAAGCATGGGGAATGGCAGAGGGAGAGGGAGAAGCAGGTTCCCCGCTGACCAGGGAGCCTGATGTGGGGCTCGATCCCAGGACCCAGGGATCATGACCTGAGCTGAAGGCAAACACTTAACTAACTGAACCACCCAGGCGCCCCTCATGATGGTTTTAAATTCACATGCATCTGAAAACTAAAGATGTTAGGAAATGTTCCTCTCTTTGAATTTTATGTGATGCTTAGTGTGTTTGCCTGTGAAATACTTTACTGAGACATAACAGGTGGCAATAATGAGAGGTTAAATTAGAGTGAAGTTCAGAGAAGAACAGAGGTGGAGCAAGGGTGGAGAAAAGAAAACAATACACAATGAAGATATTTATGGAATTCCAGCCCCTAAATTGTCTTTTGTTTTCCTCTTGTTGTCCTAGGAAATCTAGAGATGGTTCTTTCTAGTTGTTGTGCTTTGTTGATTATGAATGAATGTGTAAATTTAAGAAAGTGGTGTGTGTAAATTTCAATATGATGGGAACAATTAAACAGTGTAGATTATTCATTGTTAGAATCTATTAACTGAATATAAAAGAGAACGGAGTTCTGGATTTCAGTAAGCTAAGTTGTTCCCTACTTCTCTTGAAAGTACAAATATCCATTTAAGTTTTCATAGAAAAGTTGCAAATAAATATATTGGATCTGAGACCAAATATAGACATTGTGACTCTGACTTCATTTAACCCAGGTGCCTGATTAACACTGAGCTTATACTTTTTTTTTTTTTAACACTGAGCTTATTCTATGTGAACTTCTGTTAAATATGAATTGAACAGATATTAAATAATAACATCAATATTTTAAGATACATTAAAAGCTTAGAATTAAAGGAACATAAGAGAACCACATTGAATTATTGATATAAGATTTTATAATTTATTTTTAGCAAAATGTAGACCCAAACAGGGGTAGCAATAATCAATGACTTTCAGAAATATCAGGTTTTCATTTTCTCTCCTTCAAGGAAGTATAAGGAAAATCAAGTGATACATTTTGATAGTAGCATATATCTTGCTGAGCTTTCATATGTAGATCAATACAAGAGAATTTCTGTCTACATTCCAGGACGACATTATGTAGTTTTAGACACCATGGTCCTGGCGATTACCACATAACTCAAGTGCCACATAAATTATCTTTATAAATAAAACTTTGCATACATATGCAACATCAGAATGGAGCAATAAATTGGCCACGACTCCTTGTCTCCTGTGGCGCCACTTCAGCACTTCCTTTAGCAAGTTGGGACTGAGGGCACACCGGTGAACGCTTTTGTCTAATCTCCTATCATGATGCACCTCATATTTCAATCTACAACTGGTACAGTTGGCCTTTGGAGGAAAGAAAGTTTCAGTTTCCTGCATGTCAGTCTTTTTACCTTCCTGCCTACAGCAAACTTTAAGAAAATTACTTGGGAGAAATGTTAAGCAACCAAACCTTTTACAAAACATGTCAAGATTAATTGCTGGTTTCACTCATGAGCTGTGTAGACTGTTCCCTAATATTCTCATCTTATTAGATACAATGATTCATATTCCCTTTCTTGGCAAAACATCTGCTTCTTTACAGATACCCCATCAATAACGTAGGCAGTGATGGGGTTCTGCTAGCACTGGAGTTACCTACAAAGACAAAGAATAAAAATGTTTCAAGAATATCTTTGCTCTTTGGTACCTTAGACTTTAAATATTTGGTGTTTTGGTAATTTAGAAATCTCCTCCTACTTAACTATATTACAAGAATGATTTGAATCCTTGAATTTGCTTTTTATTCAACCCAAGTTGGAAAGCTGTTAATATGACTTATTGAGTTTTCTTAAGACTATGGAGTCTTCTCTTCTGTGACCTGGCAAGGCTAACTCTGAAGTTTCTATGTCATGAACTTTCTCTTCATGTGGTGTTAACTATGGCAGAGCCTGAGAAAGGCCACTGTGACAACCATTCTCAATTCCCTATTCCCTTCCTGTTCCAATGAGGTGACAAACTTGAGAATCAGTGATACACTGGTCCTAATAGCGCTGGGCCTTGGAACCATTGCCAAGTGCCTCTGCCATCTCTAGATTCCTTGTCCTGTGAGGAAAATGTTCACCTGTGTATTCAAACCACTTTGTGGCAAATTTTCTTATCTTTGCAGCTGCAAATAAACTGCTATGATTACTATTGGAAACATTTGGCCCCCAAATGTCCCACTGAATTTAGAGAGAATCTTTCAGCTGAGGGTAAGATCTAAAGAGCAGTGAAACAATAAAATAGGTTTTATTTTTAACGTTTTTCAGGCAAAGCTTTATGATAGCTGATACTGCATTAGTGCTAAAACCAGGCCTCATATTTGTAACTATGATGAAAGCTTATTAAAATCCAAACTCTTTAGACAGACATTAAAGCTCTTTCCCTTTCCCTCAACTACAGGGGTATCTATTCATAATTTCCTAGAGAAGCAACATCGATTTTGACCCCTACCTTTTTCTCATGACTTCCTCTAATTTGCTTTGCTCTCATTTTTTCCTTTCATTCAAAACCACTCAAGTCCCACCTTACCCGCATAGGATGACTCACCTGAGACACAAATTAGAACGATCACTTTCTCTCCTGTTGTAAACCTTGCTTACTTGAACATTCATTTAGCATCTCTTATTGCTCTTTATTCTGTTATGTTTTTAATATTCAACTAGATTAGATGTTTCCTGAGAGCAGAGAATGTGTTTTTAATGAATGTGGCATGAGTGGCCCCTTCCTCATGGTAGACACACTATAAATGTTTGTTGAATTTATGTGCATTAATGCAGATGCTTCTCATTTTTATTCATTCAAGCCTTTGATACAGCTATAGCAATGTTATGCATTTGTCTGCTCCTAAGACGTCTACTACCTGTTAAAGAGTATATGGGCAATATGTGATGTACTCTTAGAAATCTCAATATAAAATCATTAAGTCCAAATAGAAAAATGAAAAGAACCTGATTAGGTAATTCACAGATAAATTAATTTGCAGATAAATTAAAATGAGCAAAAAATAATCTATGAAAAATATTAACCTTATTAATATAAAAAATACAAGTTAAAAAAACAAGATGCCACTTTTTCACTTATCAAATTAAAAATGGTTTTTAATTTTAATATATTATTGGCAGTGGTGCTAGGAGTGGGTCACTCTCATGCATTACATTGGGAGTGTCACCCTCACTCCTGGAAAACATTTTGGCAATATATTCATTCAATAGTTTTAAAAGAATTTGTAGCACTTGACCCATATTTTTAGGAAACTTCCATAGAAAATAATGAGAGGAGTAAAAATTAACTGAAGCATTTTTTAAATAAAAGCAAATTATTGGAAGAAGAAACTCTTACCTATCTAAAAATAGTGAATTAATTTTTTTTAATTTAAATTCAATTTACTTACCATAGTGTATTATTAGTTTCAGAGTAGAATTTAGTGATTCATCAGTTACATATGATATCAGTGCTCATTACATCACATGCCCTTCTTAATACCCACTACCCAGTTACCCCGTTCCCCTACCCACCTTTCTCCATCAACCCTCAGTTTGTTTCCTACAGTTAAGAGTCTCTTATGGTTTGCTTCCCTCTCTGTTTTTATCTTTTTATTTTTCTTTCTCTTCCCCTATGTTCATCTCTTATGTTTTTTAAATTCTGCATATGAGCAAAATTGTTAATTGAGAATAGTTCACCATGACAAAACAAAGTATTTTTCTAGGAGCTCTAGGAAAGGACAGGAAAGAAGGAAAATGTTTCTTAAAAATTGATGGTTAGGAGTGGGAGATACAAGCTCCCAGTTATGGAATAATAAGTTACAGGAATAAAAGACAGCATAAAGTCTATAGTCAGTGATAGTGAAATAGCGATGTAAGAGACAGGTGGGCCTTACACTTGTGGTAAATAGAGCATAAGGTATAAACTTGTCAAATCATTAAGTTTTAAACCTGAAATTAATGTAACCTTGTGTGTCAATTATACTAATATATATATATATAATAAAATGTAAAAAAAAAACTAAGAAAAAATTCTGATTATTTAAAGAAAGAAAAAAGGTTAAAATCAGATGTATTAATACAAAGTAGGGAAGCAACTAAAAATAATGTCATCATTTTTCTGAATATCTCACAAATCAGAAATAAGAAATAAAAGATCTTAATATTTGTTATTTTGACATTAAATGTCTTTTAATCAGATGTTATACCACACCCATATAAAAATAATAATACAAATTATGATTTCTAGTATCTATTATGTAGACTCCAGGTCCTGTACTAAACATTTTATACTCCTTTCTCATTTAATTTTCTCTACAATTTGATAAAGTACTAAAGCAGGTTCCCAAACTACCATTTTACAAATGAGAAACTGAAGCTTCAGAAATGAAATAACTGCCAAAGCAACACAGTTACTGAAAGATGATGCCTTAAATAGGTAGTTACATATATCTTTATCTACCAGTATTTGATTTTTTTAAATGATAGATTCCTATGAATAGGGTTACTGGGTAAGTCAGTTGTATATTTACTTTAAATGGGCTTTGTCAAATTAATTTCCAAAAAGGAAGCAATCATGAATGAGAATATGCTTTTCTGAAACATTCCTCTCTTGTTCATTTTTGGTTTGGGCAATATGATAAAAGTGAGACAATAGAAAAATGAGCATTGGAAAGTAACATATTCAAATGTTTCACAAATATATATTTAAAAAAACAGTAAGATAAACAAATTCAAATGAAATGTCAATGAGGGATCACTTTATACTTGATAGATTGGTGAGACCTTCCCAGGTACTGCTTTCTGAGGTCTCTCCTGGGGACTTTATTTTGCTAATCCTTCACTCCAAGGGGCTAGAGGCCAGAGAGCACCACCATGCTCTCTGGCTCCTCCTCCCTGGCTTTGCCTACCTTCTCCTCCCAGCCACCACTGGAGTTGGAGATGAGAGAGGAAAGATGATTGTGTTAGCAAGTCATTTTTGTCCTAGAATTCTCTGCCTATCTTTTGGAGAAGTTCATTAAACTCAGAATTTCATGAAGCAACAAAATGTTCATTGAAAATGACTGAACTCACATTAGGGAGTAAAGCTCTGTGCTGTTTACTGTGTGAGGCAGCCTTGCATGTTTATGTTACGTCCTTAGCTTTGTAAAGACACTGCATTTGGCACCTCTGGCCCATTTTTAGCAAAAATATTTGACACTCATCACCATCCATGTGCATGCAACCCCTATGGCTGGGCCAGGCAACTAGCTTTGGCTAACAGACGATGAGTTTCTGTATACATGTGACATTTCTCTGGCGAGACGAGGAAAACTCCTTGCACAATCAGCAGTCTTCCTTCTTGGAAGGCATGTGCTGAAAATGTGGGGACATAAGATGGAAATATGCTGGATCCTTGAGTCAGCTCCAGGTTGAGGAGCTCCTACGAATTCCCAAACCCACAGAGGATTTTCAGTAAATGAGAATTAGAACAAATTCCTATGTGTTAAGCCACAGAAATTTTGGTGTTTGTTACCATAGCCTAGTTTACCATACTCCGTCTATCATACTATTAGAACTGTGCTAGGGGCAGCTCCTGTGTGTAATTACTGTCTCACAGATCAGCAGAGTCATTGATTACCAAGGAATACATATGTCGAGAGTCCACAATTGACAGCAAGTCCTAGAGAGCTCTAGACAAAAAGAAATTTGAATATTTCAGGCCCCCTATAATATATATATTAATATATGTCAGAAGACAGTTTCAGCAATAAGATGGCAGCAGCCAAAATATAGGTAGGGAAATAGCTGGGCAGTATGGGATGCAGTCCAGGTCATGGCTAATTTGTGCTGCTAATTCACTTTTCTATGCTTAAGTGAAAATATTTTAGATTTTTGTAAGCCAAATAATCTTAGTGCTTTTTTTAAAAAAAATATTTTTAAAAATTTATTCATGAGAAACACACACACAGAGGCAGAGACAGAGGCAGAGGCAGAGGGGGAAGCAGGCTCCATGCATGGAGCCTGATGTGGGACTCGTTCCCGGGACTGCGGGATCATGCCCTGAGCCAATGGCAGACACTCAACCTCTGAGCCTCCCAGGTGTCCCTCTTTCCTTTTCTTATGGTAGTAAAATGCTGGCAAAAATGTCAGCTAGTGTATTAGCAGTGGTCAGAAAAAGTGTTTTTGTCCATACTTGGACAAGAATTATAAAAGGAGATTGATGCAACCCTGGTGTCAGGGGCATGGTGACAGTGGTGGAAGCAGTGAGAAGCCCAAGAGAGTGACCTTCAGGGAACAGAATTCTTCTGGTTCACCTTAGAGATTATAGATATTCAGCTAGATGGAATTTCTAAAGGTTGATCTGGGGCTGGGTATTCTGGATGGAGAACAGAGAGTGAGCATAGAGTCAGGAAAGTGATTGCTGAGCAATCACGGGTGAGGTGATGAGGGAAAATGCTTCTCCCATCCTTTCTTCTCTTACTGCAACAATGAAGAACTACTGATCTAACTCCATTCTTCCAGAACCCTTGGTGGGGCTACAATGAATAGGGAATCCAATCACTGTCCAGAGGAGGTAGGGGAAGCCACTCCTCTATAGTGGCATTCCTTGGTTCTCTCTGGGCATACAGCTGATGCAGAAAGCTGACCTCCAGCATGTGTCTATTCTGGCACCTGCCTACTCTCTGTTTCTCCCACATGAACAAAGGCAACTCATCTCCATAGCCCCTTGCAGTAGAATAATGGGGGAGGTTTTTGGTTCAGCAAAAGGGGAGAGATCCCTATAAACCTGTATGTTAGGCTCCAGGGAACCAAAGGGCTCTACATTGGGCATAGTGTGTATGACCAGGATTAGAAATAAATGATCATGTGTGCCATTTACCTATTTGTCGGGAAGCTTCTAAAGAGAGGATGGGGCAGGAGTTGAGCATTTGTCATTCCTAGCCAACCAGTGTCCAAAACCAGCAAAACCCATGTGAGTAACTCTCAATGAGGAATTAACTAATATCTGAAAATAAGGATGCTGATGACTTAACAAACTTCCTTGAGAGTAGTTAAATGGTAAATGACGGAAAATACACTTCATTAGTTTAGTATATACGTATATACATTGTTTTTTCAAATGCAAATCAATGTGTGAGAGCTTGAATGAAGTAAGCCTTTCACAATTTTACAAAATAGTGAATCCGATTTTTAGTTTTTTTAATCTTTTTATCTTTTTAATAGCGTGATTAAAATAACCTGAATATTTTCTGAAACGTTGTTTCCTAATTTTTAAATATACATAGATCCTTATCCTAAGATTCATGTATTCAGATCAGCAATAACATATCATCTGTTTAAATTCAGTAAAGTTTTCTCAAACAAGAGACCCCTCAACTTTCATAACTGTAATCTATTAGTTGTGTAGTAGCTTGTGAGATTTTAGGAAAGAAATGAGCATGGAAACATAAAAGTGGACCCAATCCCCCATTTTACTCTAAGAATGCAATAGGCACGAATGAGCCTCCTACTGCTCCATGCATTTCTGTGATCAGTAGGATAAAAATGGATACTTTGAAGGTGCTCCTCTAGATGAATTTTTTAGAGTTCAGTAGTTTTACTCTATGCACAAAGCAATGGGGGGGCGGGGAGAAACTACTGTTTTCTTTTCCAAAAATACAATGGATTTTGTATTTTGGAGACCTCTAAAGTTTTTCATTTTAAATATCCCAAGATTTTCTTTAGACAGTTGATACCCTCAACTGACATTTTCCAGGTACTGAGAACTCTATCTTCCTTCTGAGATTAGAGACTTGTGATAACGACAATATTCCCTTTTAATGTCTGCAGCACTGACTAAAGAATCCCATACTTTCTCAATCCATGTGTTCGATGAGTAAAACTAAAATATATAATATATACGGGGTAGATTTAAAATATGATTTCACCCTTTTGCTTCTACAAATGACTTGAGGCAGCCCTAGTATCACAGATGAGAGCATGGTTTCTAAGATCAACAAGATTATGAGAAGTTAGAGCTAAGCCCTCCCAAGGCTAAGTTTTTCATCTATAAAATTTAAAAAAAAATTCACTTATCAGGATTTTATGAACACTAGTACTTTCATCAGAGTCATCAGTGACCTAAAGTTTATCTAACCCTTGCTAGTCCTAACACCGTAGCTGTATTTGGTGATGTTGACTCCTTGCTTCTTGAAATGATTTTTCTTCTCTAGGTTCTGAGATATCCATTGACCCGTTTTGTCTTTCTTGTTCTCTCACTGGCCACTTCCTCTAGCAGATTCTTGTTCTGGTCTTCTAGAACTTCATATACCAGCTCTGGCCTGGCTATATGCTGATAGGACTCAGATTTCTATCACTAGCCCAGACCTTCCTCTTAGGTTCCAGAATGTGTATTTAACTCCCTATCTTACATCCAGAGGTCAAATAGACATTACAGCCTTAATGTGATTAAAACAAAAGTCTGAATAATCTCTCTAAGCCTTTTTCATCTCAGTCAATGGTACTATCCTCAGTCTAGTTGCTCAGACCAAATTCCTAGGAGTCACGGTTGATTCCCTTCTCTCCTCCCATCCCTCAGTAAGTTCAATAAGCTCTACCTCCAAAATATAGCTTTGACCCATCCACCTCTTTTATTCCCATATTTAAAAAAAATTAAATTCAATTAGACAATAATAGTATATGTTAGTTTCAGATGCAGAGTTCAGTTATTCATCAGTTGCATATAACACCCATCCACTTCTTACCATTTCCACCATTGTGACCCTCCTCCAAGGCACCACTGTCGCTTGGCTGTCAAGCACAGTTTCCCTAGCTCCACACTCCCCCTGCTGCAGTACGTTTTCCATCTAACAGCTAAAGTGATTTTCTTCTGGCATTAACCATGTTCTACCCTGCTTAGAGCCCTACCATTTAAATTAAATTTATATCCAAACTCCCCACAAGGCTCCTCGTGAACTCCTCAAGACCTCCTTGCCTCCCTGGGGGTCTCATCTCCCTGCTTTCATTGACTCTGCTCTTCTGGTCTTTGTTCTGTCTCTCAAATATGTCACATTTGTTCCTATCCAGGAGCTTTTACCAGATACTTAGAAGTTTTTTCCTTGGTTTGTTATGGTTGCCTTCTTCTCATTCCTTCAGGTGTTAATGCAAATGTGGCCTTCTCAGAGAAGTCATCTCTAACTTCACCAATGAAAACAAATCTCTAATTACTCTCTAACATTTATCAATACAGAAAATTATTTAGTTACGCTTTCATTTACCGCCTACATCCCTGGCTCTTGCCACTAGGTTTTAAGTTTCCTGTGGTCAATACAATTTTGTTCCTATAGTTTGCTATAAACCCAGTGGCTAGAGCCATGCGTGGCACATTATAAGGGGAGACGAAATAGTTACCGGAATTGACCTATCGTTACTTCAGCTGAAGTTCAAACACTCACTAACGTGTGCATTAGTGATGGCCTCGTCATAATTTCTACCTTTGTTAGTTTTTTTATTACCCAAAAAGTTGTTACATCCTGTTTAGGGTTGTTAACATGTGGAATATTCGTTAACCATGACTTCATTAGGAAAGGAAGGACTTGTAACTACAGGGTTGTGTGTTATTTACACACCTGCAGTTACCATCAGTATCCATAATCTTAGAGCCATGGAGATTCAAGGTAAGATCAACTAGTGGAACCACCTTATATGAAACAAATAAGCTAGGTAGAACTTTCCCCCTAAATAAAGTTTTTTTTTTTTAATTTTTATTTATTCATGATAGGCACACAGTGAGAGAGAGAGAGGCAGAGACACAGGCAGAGGGAGAAGCAGGCTCCATGCACCGGGAGCCCGACGTGGGATTCGATCCCAGATCTCCAGGATCGCGCCCTGGGCCAAAGGCAGGCGCCAAACCGCTGCGCCACCCAGGGATCCCCCTAAATAAAGTTTTATTAATTACTTAGAAGTACAATTAATTGCATCACTGATTATTTTTCCCTCCTTATAGGCAGTATCCAGTTTTTGTTATTTAGTTAACTCCTCTCACCTGCCCCCTCCTCCCTGTTCCCCCTGTTTACCTTTCCAATTAATTTTAGTCATTTGAATTTTTGGTTCTTGCTAGTTTATTGAAAAATGTGTGGAATGATTCTATAATCCTTTATATAGTGTTGAAATTCACTTTCCTTAAGACTTGTAGTCCTAGTATGGATTTTACATATGTTTACCAAAATTTATTGGAATAATCTTTTACCGGCTTAAAGGTTTTGAGCAAAAGTTAACAGACTTTTATTTTAGAACTTAGTTTCAAAGTTCAAGCCACTTTGTTTGCCCAACTGAATTCAGGTATATTATGAACGCCAATTTTTCTTTTGAAATTTGATAGTTCCTTCCAGGTGTTTAATTCCATGTACTAGATACTCTGCGTCTATGAGCCCCTTGCAAATACTACAGTTGATTGAAAGTCTAGTTATTATTCATGCAGCACTGCTCTTGCTCCATCTTGCTTTTACATTTATATCAGGTTAACTTAATAAGAGCATTCATATATAAATTAAAATAAGGAACCAAAGAATTCATACTTTATTTTTTATTTTCCTCTTAAATTTTATTGTATATTTATTGTTTTGTTAGAATTGTTTTATTTTTTTAAAGATATTCAAAGGGAGATGAAATTTTGACCATAGAAACCAACCAACAAACCAACCTACAGGAAATGTCAATCCAGGGGGAGAAAAAAGGGAAAGCTGTTGTTCTGGAGTCCCACTTGGATTAACTGTATGAGAATAGAGAATAAGCTGTCATGAGCATCTGCTACTGGCTCCTAGGATGGTAGGAAAGCAAGAATAAAATAAGAATTGCTGGATCAACTGCTCAGGAATTTGAAACCACAGGATATTGTAGTCCTTTGGGATTCTAAATATTCAGGCATCTGTTAGGTAGCAAATTCAGCTAAATATGGATCATCAAAGGAATACCAAAATGATGTTGAGGACAAGTTTATAATCTATAAAGAAGGAAATCAGTCACTGGGGAAGCTATCCTGTAAGGATATAACAATAATAATCGTGTTACTAAATAGAAGTTCTTGGAAAATGTATTTCCAAAAATTTAACCCCTTCACTTTGCCTTCCCTCTCCCACCTTGCCAAAAAAGAATGCCAGCTAAGAGGGAGGAGGATGGCTCTGAGAAAATCAAGTTGGGCTCTATAGCCAAAAATATAACACTCATCATTATCCCAATGGATAATTGCTATCTCAATAGACTCTCCCAAATGAAGTGTAATTTAGGATGGTTACCCCAATTATTTTCTGGCTTCATTTTATAGTCATAAAGGGGAAGAGGCTTCCCTGTTTTTTAAAATATTTTATTTTCTTAAATTATCCTTTGAATTGTTGATTTCTAGAAGGACAAATCAAAATGGGAAGTCTAACTAAAAAAAAAAAAAAAAAAAAAAAGATTTAGTATAGATCAGAATTCCAAACTATGGAAACATAAAATAAGGTGGAATCTATTATCACTCTATCATCTCAGTAATATGAGGAACACTCATTCTTTCATTCAACAAGTACTTATTAAGTGCCAACTGTAGGTACTAGGTTTTAAGAATACAGTGGTGAAGAAAAACAGGCACAAATTCCTGTTTCCATGGAACTTCCCTTCTTTCTCATAGGAAAGAGAGAGTGTGTAATTATAAAATTACAGAGGAAGAAGACTCCCAGAGAAGGTTGATGTTAAGGGTGTATCCCAATGCCCTATCTACTCTCTTCTATTTAGTGATAGGAATTCTCTCCAGAAAATGAGTTTTTGGGTTTTATTATTTTTAACTGTTTTTCTACCTACCAGTCTTTACCAAATAATGAATTAGCAATAAATTTGTGAACCTTCACATATTTGATAAAATGGGAAAAAACTGGAAAATGTATACACCTATCTTTCTATTTGCTTGCCTGTGGACTTGCATAGTCACTGAGCTTGTTCCTTACACTGCTGGTGGATCCATTGAACCAGGAGAATAAAGAGAAACCAAATACATTTTGAAGATGCTTTGGTTAAGGATCAGGAGAAAGGAAAAAAATCTGTTACAACACCATAGGTCAGGGATCAGGATTTAAATCTGCTCTGCCATTAGGAGTCTTCTCATTAACCTATAGCCCTCCTTTTCTGTTTTCTCTCTTTTAGATATCCCTCTTATCTGACCAATTTGAGATCCTCATCTATAGAACCACCTGAAAATCTTACTAGCATATCAGAGGAATGACTTGTGTGTCAGAACCCAAATCTGGCTCAAATGTGCAGTTAATGTGCCTGTAGATGATGTTATAATCTTAGTGCTAATTGGCATTAAACAATTTCTCTTGGCTATATTTTTTTTTCCACTAGTTGCTATTGTATACAGGTTGAGAATGATGATTTAGGTCCTTTGGTTTTTCTTTGTCCAGTTAATATCTTTACCTCCTGGTCAACTTATTGTCCACTGACAGTTCTATTAGCTAATTCCCAAATTAATCAATTCTGGTAGTTGTTTGATATAGTTTGGTGTCTGCCATAAGTTTGAGGGCCTATCTTATAATTTTAACATAGGGGACTTGCAACAAATTTGGCACAGGTAAAAGACATTAGAGCTCTAACCCTTCTCAAAATTCCCAGGGCTTATTTTAATGGGTTAGGCATAGTTCCACTGTAGAGCTCAGATGGAGCACTCATAGTTACTTTTACAGCTCACCTCTTTAAGAAAGAACCTTCACAATGGAAAACAGCACTGAGAGTTGGAAGACTTTAAAAAGGAAGCTGTTAGTGCAGCAGTAAAATTTGGCCAGGTAATTTTTTTTTTCTCTCTCCCTCATTAGGTTTCAATATTCTTTAGTATTATGACTTATCCAAAACAGACTAGCATTGAATCAGAGCTTTCCATTTTTGAAAAATTATGACATGTTTATCTAAGCTCTATTTTAACCTGAATCAGTGTTTTTGGGCTTGAACTTCAATAATTCTTTTATTAAAATTTTCAGGATAAGAACTTCAGAAGTCAATGCTTGAACTATGTCATTAGTTAGGTCTTCCAGAGATTTATTTAACTTAATAGAATCTCTTTAATAGCTTCATCAGTATAGAAACATGATCTTATGCTTATGTATTTTTCTTTAAAAAACTTATTATGTATCTTTTCAAACATAATGAAAAGTAGAAAGTACAATAAACCTCCATTTATCTATCACCTGGCTTACCATTCATGTTTTGCCATTCATGTTTATGTTTTAATAATTATAGTCACTAGGTATTAACAGGGAAGATCATCATCTGCTATCATTAAAAATGCTAGTAAGATTCTTCAGTTTGCAAAAAGATGACTTGGGGTTAATTTCATTTTAAAAAGTAGAATATTAATTGTAGAATAGTGATCAGATATGCTATATTGAATTTGAATAATTACTTCTTATTTCTGCTTTTTGTAGCTAGTATTTAAAATATCGATGTAGTATGAAGTTTTGTTTTCCAAATGTCAGCTGTTCCTTTCTCTATTCCTGGTTCAAAGCCAGCATTGTCAGAAGGGAGACAAGTTGGCAACTAGCCTAAATACCAGTGGGAATACATCGTCTCTTTTGGACTTATATTCTTAAATACCACCTTAAAAATCTGAGATAATTAGTGCAGCAATCTTGAAAATATTAATTAAGAAAAGAGCTAATAATTACTATGCTTCAAATTGAAAGTGATATAATTAGACTTAAACTGTGAGGTTTTTATTTGAAATTGATTAAGACCTTCAATGAATTACTTGGCAAAGAGAAATTTCCCATTTCTATTCTCTACTAGTTAACAGAAATATAAACAGTCTCAAATATTTGTTTACTTATAGATTCTCTCGTCTAATTCCATTTCATTTTAATTATTTATGGGTAAATGCTTTATTTCCAATGATGAGATTCAGCAGAACTGGTCAAATAATCCTGACAAAAAAAAATGAAGAAATTTAATTTTACTTTTAAAAAGCTCTATCCCTTGAACATATATTTTCTTTATTGAAATTTTAGAACATTTTCTACAAGTCTACTTTAAATTTTTCCCAAATCATTGTTTATGCATGTGAAACACTGCATTGAGTTTCTTTTTTCCCCTTTCTCAAAGAAACTTGAAATGGTGAATTAGAAAATTTTGAATAGCTTGGTGTTGACAGGCTGGGTGATAGTTTAGGAGTATGACTGCTGATACTACTCTTGCTCTTGTAGATGATGATATCCCTGTGAAATACACTGCCCTGATCTGCCTTCAGAAATCTTAACCGCATCAGTCAACCCCTGTCGCCTGAACCTATGAGGTCATCATTATTACTCCATTTTTTATTCCTATATAATCCAGGCTGAACTTCAGAAGCCTTTCTGCTTTTCCCATCACAAGTTATTACTCCGAAATATGGAAATAATCTGAGAGATCTTTTATGAAATATATACTCCTCCATTCATCCTAAGTATGCTATTGAAGCAACAAGCTAATATTCTCAGCAATAGATTCACCAAATCTAAATAAATTTCAGGTAAATCAAATAGCTTCCCTCCATGAAAATAATACTCAGGGCAAAAAAGACAGAGATGTAATACTAATGGAAGAGGGATGGTAGTACTGTGGGGAAGGAAGATAGAGTTTGATGAGAATGAAAAGAAATTTGAACAGAAACAATGAATGCATTAATGAAAAAGTGCCAGAGATAGCTGACATCACTAATTCAAGCAATCTAAGAAAAAATAGTGGATTCCTTCTAAGTGGAAAGAAAAGTCCATGAGTAGAAATAATAAATTAGGAAAAAATTTCTCAGGTAAAAGCTGGCGTATATAAAATATGGTGGATTAATGACTTATAAAATCAATATGGAGGTTAAAACACTAAAGCAGTAATATCAATTATATATACAAAAATTAATCAAGGTATACACAGAATAAAAAGATGTGGAATATGACATCATCTACATAAAATGTGGAGGGAGAAGTAAAACTTTAGTGCTTTTAAAATGTGTTCCAAATTAAGCAACCATCAACTTAATATATACTGCTATACACATAGGATGTTTTATATGAGCCCAGTGATAACCCCAAATCAAAAACCTCTAATAGATACACAAAAAATAATGAGAAAGTAATGCAAGCACAACATTAAAGAAAGCTATCAAACCACAGTGGAAAAGAAGAAGAGAAGAAAGGAATAGAGAACTATAAGTATGAGAAAACAATGAACAAAATGGCAATGAGTACATACCTATCTATAATTACCTTAAATGTAAATGGACTAAATGCTCTAATCAAAAGATATAGGGTGACTGATTGGATGAAAAAAACAAGACCCGTTTGTATGCTGCCTTCAAGATTCTCACTTCAGACCTGAAGACACATACACACTGAAAATGAAGGGATAAAAAAAGATATTCCATGCAAATGGAAACAAAGAAGAAAAAGCTATGGTAGCAATACTTATATCAGACAAAATAGACTTTAAAACGAAGAGTGTAGCAAGAGACAAGCACATTGTGTGATGATAAAAGAATCAATCCAACAAGAGAATATATTTATGTACCCAAAACAGAGCACCTAAATACATAAAGCAAATATTAACAGACATTGAAAGTAATAAAATAATAGAAGGAGATTTAACACTCCACTTACATCAATGGGTTAGATCATCCAGACAGAAAATCAACAAAGAAACAATGCCTTTGCACAACACATTAGACCATATGGACTTAACAGAGAAATACAGAACCTTCCATCCAAAACCAAGCAAATACATAATCTTTTCAAAGACACATGTGATATTCTCTAGAATAGAACATGCTAGGCCACAAAACATGTCTCAATAAATTTAAGAGATTGAAATCTTATCACGCATCTTTTCTGGCCACAATGGGGTGAAACTGGAGGTCAAATATAAGGAAAAAAAAAACACCCTGGAAAACACACACACACACACACACACACACACACACACACACAGAGGCTAAATAACATGCTACCACACAACAAATTGGTCAATGAAGAAATCAAAAAGAAAATTAAAAAACACAAGGAGACAAATTAAAATGAGACACAATAGCCCCAAATCTTTGAAATAGAGCAAAAGCAGTTCTAAGGGGGAGTATATAGTGATAGAGGCCTATCTTAAGAAACAAGAAAAGTTTCAAATAAATAACCTGAACCTACATCTACAGGAGCCAGGGAAAGAAGAACAAATAGAGGCCAAAACTAGTGGAAGAAAGGAAATAATAAGTATTATAGCAGAAATAAATGAAATAAAGACTAAAAAAAAAAAGATCAATGAAAGCAAGAGCTGGTTCTTTGAAAAGATATACAAAATTGATAAACCTTTTAGCCAGACTCATTAAGAAAAAAAGGGAGAGAACAACAAATAAATAAAATCAGAAATGAAGAGGAGAAATAACCAGCACCATAGAAATACACAAATGTATAAGAGAAAATTATGAAAAATCATATGGTAACAAATTAGATAACCTTTAAAGATGGGTAAATTCCTAGAAACATACAACTTTCCAAAACTGTATCAGAAAGAAATAGAAAATTTGAACAGAGCGATTATTACCAACAAAATCAAATCAGTAACCAAACCTCTAAACAAACAAAGGTCTGAGACCAGATGGTTTCTCAGGTTTCTCAGATGAATTCTACCAAATATTTAAAAGATTGTTTTTGTTTATTCAGGAGAGACACAGAGAGAGGCAGAGAGAGAGGCAGAGATAGGAGAAGCAGTCTCCATGCAAGGAGCCCAATGTGGGACTCGATCCTGGGACTCTGGGATCATGCCCTGAGATGAAGGCAGATGCTCAACCATTGAGCCACCCAGGTGTCCCTCTACCAAATATTTAAATAGTTCATTCTTATTTTTCTCAAATTATTCCAAAAAATAGAAGAAGGAAATTTTCCAAATTCATTCTATGAGGCTAGCATTATTCCCATACTAAGACCACAGAAAGTGACTGCAAAAAAAAGAAAACTATGGGTCAATATCCCTGATGTACATAGATGCAAAAATTCTCAATAAAATATTAACAAACTGAATTTATTTATTTATTAAATTTTTTTATTTTTTATTCATGAGAGACATAGGCAGAGACACAGGCAGAGACGCAGGGAGCTCGACGCAGGACTCGATCCTGGGTCTCCAGGATCCCACCCTGGGCTGAAGGAGGCGCTAAACCGCTGAGCCACTGGGGCTGCCCACAAACTGAATTTAACAATACATTGAAAGGAATCATTCATTAATGATCTAGTGGGATTTATTCTAGAGATGTAAGGTAGTTCAGTATTTGCAAATCAATCAATGTGATATATTACATTGACAAGAAGGATAAAAACCATATGATCATTTCAATGGATGCCAAATAATTGTTTGACAAAATGCAATATCTATTCATAATAAAAACT
The DNA here is from genome assembly GCF_003254725.2 of Canis lupus dingo. Classification (NCBI taxonomy): domain Eukaryota; kingdom Metazoa; phylum Chordata; class Mammalia; order Carnivora; family Canidae; genus Canis; species Canis lupus. Next base: position 64,016,346 of record NC_064246.1, on the reverse strand, counting down.
CTCAACAAAAAGAGTTGAGAAGGAACATATCTCATCATAATAAAGGCTATATATACAAAATCCAAAGCTGATAACATATGCAATGGTGAAAAACTGAAAGCTTTTCCTCTACAGTCAGAAACAAACAGGGATGACTATTCTCACCACTTTCATTCAACATAATACTGGAAGTCCCAGCTACAGTAATCAGACAAGAGAAAGAAATAAAAGGCATCTAGATTGGTAAGGAAGAAGTAAAATTGCCACTATTTGGAGATGATATGACATGATATAGAGAAAATTGTATAAATTCCACCAAAAAACTATTTGAACTAATAAATGAATAAAGTTGCAGGATACAAAATTAATATACAGAAATCTGTTGTATTTCTATGCACTAATAACAAAGTAACAGAAACATAAATTAAGAAAACAATCCCATTTACAACTGAACCAAAAAGAATAAAATACCTACGAATAAATTTAACCAAGGAGGTAAAAAACCTATACTCTGAAAACTGTAAGATATTGATGAAATAAATTTTGTAAAGATTTTATTTATTTATTCATGAGAGACAGAGAGAAGGCAGAGACACAGGCAGAGGGAGAAGCAGGCTCCTTGCAGGGAGCTTGATGTGGGTCTCGATCCCAGAACTCCAGGATCACGCCCTTAACGGAAGGCAGACACTCAACCACTGAGCCACCCAGGCGTCCCTTGATGAAAGAAATTGAAGACAAATGGAAATATACTAAACAAATGGAAAGATACTATAGGTTCATGGATTGGAAGAATTTTACTATGGAAACAAATAAACAAATGGAAAGATACTATAAACAAATGGAAAGATACTATAGGTTTATGGATTGGGAGGATTTTACTATTAAAATGTCCATACTACACAAAGCATTCTGCAGAGTCAATGCAATTTATCAAAATACCAATAACATTTCAGAGAACTAGAATAGTTCTAACATTTGTATCAATTATGAAAGATCTTGAATAGCCAGAGCAATGTTGAGAAAGAATAACAAAGATGGCAGATGGAGGTATCATAATCCTAGATTTTATTTATTTTCATTTTTTAAATTTTAGAAAGATTAATTAGTTAATTAATTAATTATCCATGAGAGACACAGAGAGAAAGGCAGAGACACAGGCAGAGGGAGAAGCAGGCTCCATGCAGGAAGCCCAACTTGGGACTCCCATCTGGGGACTCTAGGATCATGCCTTGGCTGAAGGCGGTGCTAAACCACTGAGCCACCTGGGCTGTCCATAATCCTAGATTTTAAGACATACTACAAAGCTATAGTAATCAAAACACTATGATACTGGCAAAAAAATAGACACATTGATCAATGGAACAGGAGAAAGAGCCCGGAGATAAATCCGCACTCAAATGCTCAATCCATGACAAAGGAGGCATGAATATACAACGGGTGAAACAATCTTTTCAATAAATGGTGTTGGGAAAACTGGACAGCAGCATGCAAAAGAATGAAACTGGACCACTGTTTTACACCATACCCCAAAATAAACTCAAGATAGATCAAAACCTAAATGTGAGACTTGAAATCTTAAAATTCCTAAAATAAAATATAGGCAGTCATCTCCTGGACAGCAACCATAGCTATATTCATAGATATGTCTTCTCAGGCAAGGTCAATGAAAGCAAAAAATAATTGGGACTATAAACAGTATGGAGTTTCAAAAAAAATTAAAAATAAAAATATCATATCATCTAGTAATTCCACTGCTGGGTATTTACCCAAAGAAAATGAAAACACTAATTCAAAAAGATATATGCACTCCTAAATTTATTCCAGCATTATTTACAATGGCCAGATAATGGAAGCAACCTTATAGTGTCCATTAATAGATGAATGAGTAAAGAAGATGTGGTACCTATGTGCAATGGAATATTGACTTGCAATGAAAAAATGTTGCCATTTGCAACAACATGGATGGACCTAGAGGGTATTATGCTAAGGGGAATAAGTCAGAGAAAGACAAGTGCCATATGATTTCACCTATTGTGGGATCTGAAAAACATAACAAATGAACCAACAAACAAAACAACAAACTCTTAAATACAGGGAAGAAACTAGCTGCTGTCAGAGGGGAGGGGAGTGAGGGGGGGTGAGTTAGGTGAAAGAGATTAAGAGCTACAAACTTCCAGTTATAAAATAAATAAGTCACAGAGATGAAAAGTACAGCATAAGGAATATACTCAATCATACCATAATAACGTGGTGTGGTGACAGATGGTAACTACACTTAGAGTTAAGGAGAGCAAGGAAACCTGTATAGAATTTTCAAATCACTCTGTGGCACACCTGAAACTAATATAACATTGTATGTCAACTACAATTATTAAAAAAAGGTGAATTTCTGCATCTTTTAAAATTGGTTAAGGGGATCCCTGGGTGGCGCAGCGGTTTGGCGCCTGCCTTTGGCCCAGGGCGCGATCCTGGAGAACCGGGTTTGAATCCCACGTCGGGCTCCCGGTGCATGGAGCCTGCCTCTGCCTATGTCTCTGCCTCATTCTCTCTCTCTCTCTGTGACTATCACAAATAAATAAAAAAATTTTAAAAATGGTTAAGAATGTGAGTTCTTATCTGAATAAAGTTTGACTGGAGTGTGAATCCCAACTCACCACCTGTTGCTAAATATCTTAGATCTTGCTTCCTTCTATGGCAATTTTTTATTGAGATATAATTGACAGAAAATTTTGTATTAGTTTCAGGTATATAACAAAATGATTCACTATATGAGCACACTATGAAATGATCACCACAAATCTAGTTAACACTCATCTTCACACAGTTAAGATGTGTGTGTGTGTGTGTGTGTGTGTGTGTGTAATGATGAGAACTTTTAAGATCTACTGTCTTTGCATCACCATGCTGTATGGGATTGGCAAGTTTTTTCTATGAGGGGCTGGAGAGGCTTTGCAGGTCATATTGTGTCTTTCACACCACTCAATTCTGATGTTGTAATATGGAAGCAGATATAGGCAATACATAAATGAATGAGGAAGCTGCATTCAAATAAAACATTATTTATGGATACTGAAATTTGACTTGTGTCACAAAATTTTTTTAAATATTTTATTTATTTATTCATGAGAGACACACAGAGAGGCAGAGACGCAGGCAGACAGAGAAGCAGGCTCCATGCAGGGAGCCCAATGCAGGACTCAGTCCCAGGTCTCCAGGATCACACCATGGGCTGAAGGCGGTGCTAAACCACTGAGTCACCCAGGCTGCCCAATGTCACAAAATATTCTTTTGGATTTTTGTCATTATTCAAAACTAAAACCAATCTTGGCTTGCGGACTAAACCAATCTTTTCTAATGCTGGAAAAGAAAAAAAGAAAGAGCTCAGATGCCTGGATTTGGCCAGTGGGCCATGGTACTCCTAAACCTGATCCATAACAGCAGTTTCGAAGTGTGGTCCACATACCAGCAACACCAACACTGCTTGGGAACCTCCTCAAAAATGCAAATTATTGGGCCTTAAATGACACCAAGTGAATCAGAAACTCTCGGGGTGGAATGCAGCAAGTGTTTTAACAGGTAGTTTTAACTCCACATGATTCGAATACACACTCGAGTTTGAGAACCATTGATCTATAGATACTGCTACTTAACAGCTTTGAGTTCTTGTGAGAATTGATGAGATAGTGAATTAATAGTGTTAGCATGATGTTGAATGTCATCAATAGTGTGAAACACCTGTTCGCTATTATAAGCAAGGTCAAAGTAAGTTGGCTTTAATTTTGAGCATATTTTTTCTCCTTTTTGAAAAGATGACCAGGTACAATAATAGTCCTTTGTGAGAATGCTGTAACAAACTAACGCGAGGGGATATTAAGAATAGATCTTTCAAATCTTATTTGCCTAAATTGATGAAACATGAAGATTAAGAAAATTAACTCTGGACAATGTGACAGACTATGATTTTCTTGGAAAACAGAATGTCTTTAATGCTAATACTTCCTTTGGCCTGTTAGTAATTATAAAATGTTAGAAACAGAGCTTGTGGTGTGACAAATCTCGTAGCAGAATACATTCTTGAAAAAAAAAAGCAAAGTATGAAATTATACTTACAGAACAAAAGCATCTACTACACAGCATTTCTTGACTTTTATTTCTCCATCAGTGAGTGAGCACAAGGGATGTGGCTGGCCATTTCCACACGGGGTATGAGAATCACATGCTGTCTGACTTATCACAGGTTCTGGTTCAAATAGGATTGAGTAGGTGAAGGCAAAGGCAAAAATAATATTACCTCACAAAATAATTTATTTGTGCCTTTTGTAGAACTGATGTCATGGAAACCTGCTTTCTTACGGAAACCTCCATCATTACTGAGCTGAGCATTTTGAAATATAAATAACTAAAGGAAAATGAAAGAAGACTTATAGAAAACGACCATTTACATTTCTTTGACTTGAAGTTTAATACTGACTGTAAATGTTCCTAAATAATCCCAGGTGAACAGAAAACATAATGAAGTTAAGAGTTGACAGTCTTCATGAATATGGACTTCGTAGCAAGCCCTACAGCACACCACGTAGAGAAAAAAGGGAGATTCTGTTTTTCTCACAACTACCTGGATAATTTTTTTAATAATTATTTTAAAATTAAAATTTTTGCTATGATGTATCTGGATAGCTGCGTCTATGTAGGTTTATAAAAATGCACCACACAAACATCCTGAATTTTTATTTTGCTTTTATATGTGCATATTTTATTGCAGATACTCACAAAATTTCTTGGGTAATGGTTGGGCTCTTAATGTCCTCATCATGACCAGTGAATTTGCAAAAGCAGATGAAATCCTTCTGTAAACACAAGTAAACTAGGAGGAAAAAAAAAAAAAAAAAGCCTGGGCAAGTCCCTGGAATAGAAGTTGTGCTTTTTTTTTTTTTTTTTTTTTTTTTAAGTTTTCCTGTGTTTTGGTATTTTAATAAAGACCACATGATGTAAAGGTTACTTTTTGTTATTAACTTTGGTTGCCATTCCCATGATGGTATATAAAGATCAGACTTTTTTTTTTGTCATTGTGGCCAGGATTTGTTAGAAGAGTAGTAGCAGGAATGAGGTCGCAACATGCCTCTTTACAGCCTATCGATGCATTCTGGCAGCTGAATCATTCTGACCAAGAGAATATTAGATTTCACTTTGTAGATTATGTAACATTTGACACTTCAGTATATTTCTTAATTTAGTAAGCTATTAGGTACATCTTCTGCAAAGATAGCCTTAGTGGAAATTACTAGAAAATATTGTCAAGTCTTTCCTGAGCACAAACATGAAATAGTCATAGCTCTCAAGCAAGTATCATGTTGGGTTTAATCCTGAATGTAAATGACTACAATCCAGATGTTTCCTATTTTTCATATCTGCAAGTTTCCTGTGGTCATCAACTTTAATATCAAAATCAAACGCCTTGAGCTCTACTGTGGGAAGCCCAGAATCTTCCCAACTCTCTGGAGTTTTTCTGGAATGCCCGTGCTCCTACGCGAGCACGCATCCATGACTTCCATGCACCGTCGCTTACTCCTGACCCCTCCTGCGGGTGACCCTACCTGTCCTGGCCTGGTGTGGGGTGCTGCTCCTCTTCCTGCACCCCAGCAAAGCACCAGAGACTGGGGCTCCTATGAGTGGCAGCCTTGTACGACAGACTTGAGGGTTGCAGAAAGGAGTTGCAGGTCTGAAAATACTTCAACTTTAATGTCAGGTACAGATATGAGTGTTCCAAGTAATTTGTCAGCCAGCCCCTCCATCGGAAGTTTTTCGTGGCTGTGTGCCCTTGTGGGCTCCAGCCTCCAGCTATGCACCAGCAGCCCTCTTTATTATTTTCCTAGATCTTTCTGGCAACTCCCCTTTCTCCTCATTCCCAGGCGTCTCTCCCAGGCTGCCCGCAGCACAGCCAAATTCTCACTTAATTGTGTAGAGTAACAGAGCAGCTTCGATTTCTAGCTCACTCGTCCAGCCCCAAACACCTAGGTCAGGGACCTGACCTTTCTCAGTGAAAGGAAACAGCTTCCACCATGAAGGTGTTTTTCTTAAAAGAAGAGCCATCTCCCCAGAGGTTACTTATGCCGCATCGCTGAAAGGCAGAATCAGCTGTACTCCGTTTTTCCTTCCAGGAGTGATTGCTTCTCTTTCTGATGTGCACAGTATTTCCTCCCAAGCAAACCACAGTGATCCCTCATAGGTAGATTATTTTTACCTCCTTGGTAAAAATACTGTAGCCAGATGATCTCTGCAAAAGGTAATCCCATCGTGCCATTCTTTTGGTTAAACTGTGGGTAGCATCTCACTGCTCTCAGGACCGAGTTTCCAATCGGTGAGAGACCCTACAGAACTCTATGATCCTGCACCCGCTCCCCTCCTTGTACCGCACCAGCCCTGACTTGTCTGACTCTCTTTTTCCCCTGTTTTCTCTGTCTCTGAAGGCACTGGCCTTTTGGCTTCTGAAACAGAGCATGCTCCTTCCTACTTTGGGCTCTGGGTGTTGTTTCCTCTGCCTGGAAGTCCCTCCCCCTTCATCTAAGTGATTTCTTACCATTTAAATTTCAGCTTAAATGTTGCTTCTTAAGTTTTCCCTGATCCCCAGCTAAATTTAGGGGGATGTGTATTGTTTTTGCACATCGCACTTCTCTTTCATGGCACTAATCAAAATTGTAATTCATTCATTTTGAAATTAATCCATTTTGCTATGGTTTCTTTCATGCAGAGATGCCCAGGATTGTCTGTGTCCTTCTCTGAAGTTAGCTACAACCAGCTTTTTTTTTTTTTTTTCTATTCTGTTAACTGTCCCACTGGCTTCAATGCTCCTCCAAACTTGGAGTTTGACCTCCATCGGCCAACCCAGGGTGACACGTTGCTCAACTGTGTCAATCATGTTGTTCCCCACATTTCCTGTCTGTATTCTAGTTAGCACACTCCTAAGTCTTATCAAAAAAGAGAAGCCTACCTTAGCCCTGCTAAGGCTTCTCTTTACCTAAATTCTACTTATCCTTCAAGACTTATCTTACATTTTAGTCTTCTACAAAGATTTTCCTCACTCTCTATCCTCCTCAGTCCACAATAGGATACAACTGGCAGAATAACAGCCCTAAGTGATGTCCACATTCTAGTCCTAATCCCTAGACCTGTGTATATGTTATGTTACTGGGAAAGGGTGGGCTAAGGTTGTAGATGGAATGTAAGTTGCTAATCAGGTGGTCTTGAAATTGAGAGACTATCCTGCATTATTTAGGTGGGCTCAGTGCAATTGCAATAGACCTTATAAGTAGAATAGAGAGGCAGAAAATTCAGTGTCAAAGAGATGAATGTGAAGGAAAAAAAAAAAAAAAACCTCCTTTGGCCATTGATGCCTTTAAAGGTGGGAAGGGGAGACAAACTAAGGAAGGCAGGCAGCCTCTAGAAACTGGAAAAAAACAAAAGAAAACAAAAGATTCTTTCCTAGAACCTCCAGAAGGAACATAGCTCTGCTGGTACCTTAATTTTAACCCAGTGAGATACATTTCAGATTTCTGACCTCCAGAATTGTAATAGAATACATTTATATTGTTTTAAGCCACCAGGTTTTGACAAGTTTGTGACAGTAGCCATATAGGAAACTAATATAGTGCTCTTTCCAGGGCTTCCAGATTCTGTACTTCTTTGTCATAGCTTTTATCACCCTGTGTTACAATTGCTTATTAGCTTGTCTGATCTTATTTATTTATTATTATTATTTATTTATTTATTTTTTTAAGAGAGAGAGAATGCATGTGCACAAGAAGGGTTGGGAGAAAGGCAGAGGGAGAAGGAGATTAGAGAATCTTAAGCAGCCTCCACGCCTAGTGTGGAGATTGATGCAGGGCTCAATCTCAAGACCCTGAGCAAAGATTAGGAGTCAAACACTTATCCGACTGAGCCACCCAGGTGCCTCTGTCCTACTATTTTAATAGCCTCAAAGTCCACAAGACAAGAGCAGTGATTTTCTTACTTACTGTTGTATATCCAGATGATACCTGCAGTGTCTGGAAGATACTAGGCTTTCAGTAAGTATTTGCTGAGGAAATTAATGGCAGAGCTAGAATTCAAACACAGATTTTTGACATGATGCAGTAGCCCTTTAGTCCAGAAACACACGCTACTTAAGATTTTCTTCCCCCAGGAAATCCCCCTAGAGATCATCTGAAATCAGATGTAGGTTGGCCAAACTTAGTTATTTGAGAAAAATTTCCCAGATATATACAGATTCATTGTGCTATGGCATCTCAGTTACCATTGAGAAGGAAAACATTTGCAAAAGAATTTATTGGATCCCATTAACTTCTTGAAGCAGGAGGATGGAGCATTTCTCATTTGCCCTTAAAATACGTTACATACATATGTTTCCATGATACATTGTTGGGAAATGACCAGAAGCAGCTTGGTGGAGGAAAGAAAGACTGCAGACGGGACACACACTATGTTTCAGATTGCTCTGTTCACCGCATCTCTCTCTCTGGACACAGGGCAAACTTAGTCTCTTTGAAGGTTATTTCCTCAGGTGACATAAACACAGTTTCATCTGCTTGAGCCATTTGCACAACAAAACTGGAACATCTTAGCATTCCAGGAGCAAATGCTGTGGGGAAGCCTCTCTGCTCCATGAAAGTTCCTGGTTACCACCTACATGACAAAAGAGAAAAAAACTTGTTGGAGTTTTCATATGATAAAAACCAGACTTTTTATTATTTCCTTTTTGGTATTTCTCTCTAGTGAACAATTTGGTGGGTGAATATCAAAAGCTATTGGAACTCAGTACATTATCACTCTCTATGCCTTATATTTTTAAGATGGAATGAAAGGAGCAAAAAAGAAAAAAAGCCCTCCTAAATGATTCTTTTTATCTTTTCCAAATACAGTCACACTACCAACTAAAATCACTAAGAAATTAAAGCTGATTAAGGAACATTAGAAAAGCTGTCAATGCATTTTAAAAATCAGGGTAAAAGTTGCAGCGTTCATTAAGCCCTCAGGGGAGGAAGATATGTTCTTCCAAATCACAACAACTGAAATGTATTTCTATTATTTTTTTGCTTTAGACTCTTCAAGCACTTATCCTAAATTTTAGAGTGCTTCAACTTCAAACTGATAGTTAAATGCTATGAGAAATGCTAGTGTGTGAGCCAGAGAAGGAGAGACATTCTGGACTTCGAGCTGGCCGGCAGGTTATTTTGCGGAATAGAATTTTGGTAATGTTTAATCTAGATGACCCTGAAAATTTACCCACATTTTCTTTTGGACTAAAAAAGAAACATTTTGTTATAATATTGTGGGTTGAGGTTTAAGAAACCTCCTTTAAAAACCTGGATATTTATTTCCTATAGAAAGAGTCCAAATTGCAGAAAATTAGGAGATTTAAAAAGTAGTCAATCAGATTCTTTTGGATCATGGAGAAACTTCATCAGAAAGTTCTCCACTGCAGCTTCTGTGAAGACTATTTTGTGAGAAGAGCCAGAGACTGGGCTGCATGTGGAAGTGTAAAAACCGAAGCGTTAAACGGGCTGCGTGGACTCATCACAGCCTTCCTGAATTCCATCTGGAGTGTGAGCAGAAACCCAAGATCTGGCTCAAGGGCAGAATGCATATGGCTGGGTCTATCTGGGTTTCTCTGTGAGAGAAAACAGATCAGCAACTAACTTCAGATCAGTCGAAAGATTTTGAAAATCTTTGAAAGTTTGAAAGTGAAAGATTTTGTAGAATAGAATGGGAAGAAATCCAGAGTAAAACAGGAAGAAAAAAAAAAAAAAGCACCAGCACAAAATTGGTTTCCATATAAGAATTGACAAGGCAAATACCCCTCTGGTATCTATCTTGTATCTATTAGGATTTTACTACCTCCAGTCAGTCCCTGTTCCAGGGATTTGCAAGCATATACCAGAATAAACCAATGATTCCCAAAGCCCTCGTTTTACCTCCATGCAACTAGAAAGAATTTGAGTTGATTATGTCCAGATTTTAATGCAGTGAAGCAGTTGCATCTTTGTAGTGGTTGGGTCTTCCATGAATGCACAAAACACCTTCACACAGTCTTCTCTTCTATCCACGTCAGAACCGACCACCTACCACAATATACTTCACATGTTTTGCTGGGTCAAACCAGCCCGCTGCAGCACATCTGTCTCATAAACACTGCTACGTAAATGCAGTGTTGTAATCATGAAGAAATAATGTAACCCTCAGTGCTTTGAAAGCAGATAATTTACATCTTATTTGATTATAGTGGAAATGAAAAGAATTCGTGTAAAGAAGTTCTGAGAAAGCACCATGTTTGTAGAAAAGACAAGAAACACACAACTTGTGCTTTCAACTCACCAGAACTTGAATTTAACGTGAAATTTGGCAAATTATTTTGGAAGCCGGTTTCCTTGGAAAATAGAGGTCAGTTTTTCAAAATAGGAAAAATTAAAATGAATTTGTATAGGGATAAAAGTATATTACAGCAAGAAAAATCTCACAATAAATTCAATATTAGATATACGAGGAAGCACTTGTGAAAGTCCTTGCATATGTATTTGCCATGTCACTAAATGTTGGCTGAGTTTGGTGTCGCTTTCTCTGGCATTTCTGTTAGTATTTTTTACAGTAGGAAATTTCCTGATTAAGGAAAGCTAATTATTAATCAAAAGTGTAAGACTGTTTCCCTCTCTACTTAACTAAAGCCACGGACTGTCCTGTCAAGTTTTGAATTCTTGCCGTTTCTTTCTCATCCCCTGATATCAAAATGACAACTTGTTTTTGTCTGACATTTTCCTTTAAAATGACATAGGTATTTGCTGTTTTGGATTTGTTATAGGCTGCTTGAATTGCAACCTACCCAGTAATGGTGTGCCTGAGCGTTAATACTGCATTCTTTAATTTCTAATTTTTGTTATTTTTTCTTTTCTTAGAATACACACTTGCAGTTTACAAATAGGGTTTGTTGCAAAACAATATATACATTGTTTGGTGGAATGAAACTATAGTTTTCTATGGGTGTGAGGGTTTACTAATGGGAGTTTTTTTTTTAACCTTCAAAGACTATTTAACCGCATTATCACATTGTAACAAAGAAGATTCATTAAGCCACAGGCCAAACTGGTCGAGGGCCTGGGTCTTGAGTCCTTCCTCCACTCCACCCACTGCCAAATTTTACTTCACTCTTGTTGAGCTTCTTGAATTTGAGGGAGGCAAGGGCGAAGGTGAATGGTGGAGAAGTGGTGAAAGAACCTATGGCTGGAAGTGAGAGGATCCAATGCCATTACAAAGGTCTCCCCTGGCTCAGATTAAAGGGACAGAGGTTGGGTTAGGACCCGGGTGCAGGAGACTCAGCACAAGAAAATCTGCAGCTAGATAATGTACTCATAACACGTGATGATAAAACTTTGTTATTAGCTATTACTGAATTAAATCTTAATAAAAGCCTGAGCTTTTCCCTAATTAAATCAAAATGTCTTAAGAAGTCACGTATAATCTTGAATATCCTTTGAGCATATGTGATTTTCACTATAGTCCTTGTGGGAGTTGTGTTATGTACAGGACAGATGTGCTCTAAGTATCACCATTTAGATTACTTGTTCGTGGCTTAGAGACCCCACTGCAGTAGTCAGTGGCTCCCTATTCTAGGGGACAAAAGCTTAATGAGAATCAACACATAGGAAGACAACAAAATTAGTCACTCTTTCAAGCAAGTAACTTGACAATTGTGAAAGGAAAGAGGTTCTTTAAAAAAAATAATAATTGGAAGTTTATTTTCCAAATTGCAAGATGGCCAAATAATTAGCATATCTCATAAAACCTCAGTTTTAATTTAACACTCAAGGTGGTATCACCAATAGTCCATAGCTCATGATAAAAGCAATTCATCTTCTTATGTGTCAGTTTTCTTGTTTTCAAAATCAGTGATGGTTGGATTTAACCATCTCTAAATGATGTATAGCATAACTACAGATAATTGAAGATACCTGAATTTATTTCCCCGGTTTCCCGTTGGTTGTGATAAATCTTCAGCATACTTCAACTCTCCACTGAATCTTTATATTTAATTCAGGATCAAAGGGAACATCTTAGGAACAAAAGAACAAAAAAGTAGAAGTTGTTTCAAATTGGAGAGTGAGGAGGATTAACGACAGAACTAGATTCCTCCCTCACAACTTTTAGTTTTAAGAGTCCTTTCTCCTCTTCTCCCCCAGCTCTGTCTTCCACCTCAGGCCCTAGCTTTTTATTAACACTCAGTATAAAATCAGTTTGGGGAACAGGGAAAGTGAAATATATTTATTTAATAAAAATTACAGAAATAATTTGAGGAAAGTAAAAGCAAGTGCATAATTTGGAATCCAAAAAGTAAATAAAAACTTTTCCATTTCTAAAAAAAAAAAAAAAAAGTAAAGTGAGAAAGTCTTTATTTAGTATGACTAACAACGAGAATTATGATTTCATATCTCCTGAGAATGGCAACAGTATTGAGACATGTAAGAGTTTTTAGTGGCAGATGTAAAAGATATCTAAATAAAAGTCCAGCAAGGGAAGGATATTTTCAGAGGCTACTACCTAATTTTAAAACCCCATTTTGAAATTTATTAATTGAACATTTAATAAATTTATTTGGCTTTTACAGGTGTGACATATATACGGTCTCTTGATTTCTATAACCAAATTATAAGAGATAAAATAACATTAACAGCAATAGGTGATTTTTCAATGTGATAGAGAAATGTGATGAAGCTTGCTCACTGAAAAATTAAAGTGAGTGCAAGTGCACAAAGGCAGTTTATACAAGGTTTTATACTAAAGAATGATCCATTTAAATGGATGACATTTTACTATTTTTAATAGATGACTTGAAATGCAATCAATGACAAAATGTATATGGAATACCTGACTATATTTGATTTAAAGAAAGCTATCATAAAAATTATGATTATAATTCATTTTAGTGACTTAGCACAATGATTACAGTAGCTATTAATTAATGATTCCATGATGATCTACACAACAAATAGATATAAGAACAAAAGGTGACAGTTAAAGAACATACAGTATAACTTTAAAATGCTTTGACTTGTATAAACTTGATTTTAATTTATCAAAAATAGTGTGAATGTTAATTTTTAGTCATGTTACTTACAGTGATCTACCAAAGTATAAAATGTACCTTTTCAATTTTTACATTTCTAAAATTGTAGTTTTTATTATTTATGCATTCTCTCTGCACACTATTTTGAAGTGTCAAAATAATTGTCTAATAGAATAACATGGAGAAAGACTATATCACTAAAATGTATCTAATCAGAATGTACATAAATATATATTTATATGAATATAAATTTACACCCCTCCATAACACACAGCTCGAGGTACTTTCTTGACCATAATAATAAAATTGAATATTATAATTAATATGCTCTGAAGAATCATAGACAATAACATGATTGTAGGATTGTTATTGGCCAAGAAGTCCAATCATTTTGATTTTTGATCTTTTGAAAGGGCACACTGAAAAATATTTTTGAGCTTCATAAAATATGTTACATTTATTTTAGTGCAATGTAATTATAAATGATAAAAATCCAAAGCAGTCATTTTGGGTAGAAAAGTTATTTTCTAGATCACATCTATGAGTCACTAAGGTTACTTCACCAGATTTTAAAACTGAACATGTTTGAACAAGCTACTTCTCATCTTAATTTTCAAATTACAATAATGGAATGCCTTGCAAATCTTAATGCCAATTATTTCTGTCTGAATTAACTTGCAATCTTTATTGACACATGGAAATCCAGGGGGTTCTTTCCTTGCTGATGATTACATTGTTCTGGTTGTTAGAATTATAGTGTCTCTGTTTTGTCCAAAGCTAGTCAGAGCAAGTCTTTTGAACTTGGATTTATGACTCCTTAGTTGTGATCAGTCTATCACGACCTTAAGAGTTGTGGCCAGAGACTCTTCATCTTATATTTTAGCATATTAAAAGGGAAGGAACATCAACGGAGGGACCCTTGGTACAAACAAGGTTTAGGAATATTTATTTGTGCAAGAGAAACTGCTTTGCATTTATGTGCCATTTATTTAAAAAAAAAAAAAAAAGACTTGCTGTAGCTTTCAGTTTTCTCAAATAGAAGAGGTAGACAAAGTATGTCCCCTGAATTGTATGATCATATTATGCCAAAGAAAACGAGCCAGTCCATTTTAGGGGATAAGAATTAAAGTATTTTTTGAGCAAAAATTTTTTTTGCAATAGTCTCCCTCCACCCCCCTGCCCAAGTCACTGCTTCTTTTCTTACACATGGATACTTTTCTATTGTGACTTTACCTGTCGCCTTCCCTCCCCCAGCCTTCTCTCTTTCTCTTTCAAAGCATTTTTTCAATCAGCACATGAGGTTCTGAAAGAAAATTATTTAGTCTTGGCTTTTCCCTCAACTTTATTCAGCAAAGCTACTGACTTGAACAAAAGCAGTACTGTACCTGCTCCTGGCCGCCAGAAACAATGACGAGCGCCTTGATAAGATTAGATGTAATTTTAAATGCAGCAGGGACAAAGCCTCCTTCCCACTAACCCCACTCGCAATCCCCTACTGTAATTCCACCACAGTGAGCAGTTGAAAAATCCCTGACCAGAGCCAGACTGCTTGGTAAGCGCCACCTAACAGACATAGAAACATGATCTGCATCATTTTCAGGCTTGGCAGACATTTTGTGCATAAAAAAGAAAAGAAAAGAAAAAAAAAAAAAAAGGCCATCTTTGAAACCAGACACAAGCAAACTTTATATATTCCCAGTTTTATAGTTTCGAGAACTTAATCTGAAATATCAAACAAAAAAAAAAGAAAAATATGTTGAAAACACATATCAAATCAGTTTTAAAATTAGTTTTCCTTTTGAACAGCAACTATCCCTTTTTGTCTAAGTTAAATTGTTCCGTGGATTGTGGAGTGTTTTGAATGATGGAAGTAAGCATAACTGTGTATGAATCTAAGAAGCAAGGTGCATTTTTTTTTTTACTCATCAAAATTTGCTTTTTAAATCAATGAAAGCACCTATGGAGCGTTAGAGTTCTTTCCTTTTCTTCTGTCCTTTGGGTTAAGAAATTTGACCTAATATATGTGTTTACCTGTATGTGTTCTATTTGTTCTGGCCACAAAACTCTGCTGATTCTTCTTCTCTTGTACAAATATGCATATAATAATGTTAATTTGTATTGTTAATCTTTTTTGTCATGTACTATATCTATCTATCATCTCGCTCTACCTATCTACTCTTTTCATAAATACAAAAAAAAACACGGATTTTAAGGGGAAAATTATATTGACAGCTGTAAAACATATTTGTTTCATTAATTGTACAGATGCAACTAACTTGGGCCACACAAATGCTTTTATAACAATATATTATTTCCATTTTTGTGAAACAAATCATTTAAACTGTGTTATATAAACTGTTTTTAATCAAAGCTAACCCGTTTGTAATGTGGATAAGATCTCCTTAATTTGTCAGTTCTAATGCATTTTTTTGTGTGTCAAATGTTCTTTATAGGGGGCATGACTGAATGCTGAAAAAGTCAGATGTTGAAACTGGATAAAGAGTCTTAACTGACTAAATTTGAGAGGCTTACTAATCTCTGAACTTCTGATCCCTTAGTAGTAGGTATTTTTGAGTTAATACAAGAGGGCAAATCTCTACACTGGCCTAGTTATGGAAATTAGTGGCATTTCGAGCATGGAGCCTACCCATTAACCTGACAAATATACTGCATGTGTGTGTCATGATTGTCCTTGTTTTTTGTCACAAAACTTCAGAAAGCTGAGAAAATACAGTTGGAATCTCAGTTTTTATTCCAACCTACCCTAAATTCATATGCTGTTTTCCTTCAAGAGAAAAAGAAACCTAAACAGAAATTGTGAAATCACAAGATTTCTGTTAATTAGACTCCACTCAACATTAATGAAATGTGCTATTATCCTTGAAAGTAATGGACTATATTGATTTTTTAAATTGTTTTAGTGAGAAAGAAAAGTTTTCTTTTTCTTTGTCTCTTTCCTTTATCTCTTCTTATTTGCTTTTGTTTGGGTTTTGTTGTTGTTATTTTTGTTTTTATTTTGGTATTTTTTGATCTGCCAGGAGTGGAACCAAATATCTTCCATGCTCTTCTGTCTCTCTTTTGTGTCTACCTCCATCTGGTCCTGGAAAGATGTGGATAAAAGTGACATTGGGAAAATTGGAGAGACTTTCCTTCTGACAACCTCTTCCCAGGTGTTCAGCAGCCTCTGCATATTAGTGGATCCTCAGCAGTTTTCCTGAGTGGTTCTTTTTTTATCCCTCTCCACCCTCCTTTCCTCATCTGACTTTCTGCAATGCACTGGACACTGTCTTAGGGGCTGGGGATTAACAAGACATGAGTAGGATGTAGTTCTTGCTCTCAAGTTGCTCACTGCTTGGTGACAGGAGACTCAAGAAAAGAAGCAGTGTCTGCTTCCAGCCTTACCTTCTCACCTGCCCCTGATCAGAAGCAAAGCTTCCCAATTTCCCATTCCTTCTATAGGAAGCTGGGTGTGTGTGTGTGTGGGGGGGGGGGGTGCGGGGGCGGGGGGAACAAATGCAAGCTAACTTAACCCATAACTTTAAAAGTGTTCTCATCTCAGACAGCCTTTGCATTTTAACTCTTGCCTGCAAAAGTCGGGTAACTACTGAGGATTTTGTCAGCAAAGAGCACAGCTAAAAGGGAGGGATATTTTATAATAGAGAATCTTCCTCAGAATCTCTCAGTCATCACCAAAATGTATTTATACTAAGGTTGACCTCATCTTTTTGGTCCAGAGTTTATACAAATCCATCAGGATTCAAAGTCAGAAAAATTCATTACAATTGTATGAATTTACTATTTTTTCATGTTCATCACATTTAGTGCATACTTTATATAAAAGAGAAAGAAACCGAATTACTATTTACATGCCAACAAATTTTTATCATAAAACACATTTTGACATACTTTGAAGTATTGTTTTCTACATTACTAATAGATCTTTGTAAAACTTAGAGATGGTCTCCAGCTTCAGAAAGTCAATACCTGGCAACTCTCCCACTCTTTTTGGTGTGTTCCTGCTAAAAGCATTATTTTAAATCCATAAATAATACACGTTTGTTGTCATAAGATCACAATAACCACATAAACAAAAGGAACAAAAAATAAGAGAAAATAATACATTTTTACTATATTTTTAGTCCTCAGAGATATTAATTCTTAACACCTACTTTCAACTTTTTTCTACTCAAATATTTTCGTATTCTTTCACAAGTGAGATCACAGTGTTCACAGCAGTTTTAAATCATTTTAACTTAACAGTATATCACAAATGTTTAAATTCACTAGAAGGATTATGTTTAATGTTTCTAAATATGTTTCTATTTTTAAATATCTGCATTGTGTGGATGTCGAATTCATTCAAGATTATCCTTTGTCTCTTGTCTTCTTTCCCCTTCAATTATACTAATACATTCTCTCTTCTTTAACCTCCAGCCTCCAAGCTTTTTTTTTTTTTTTTTCTTATCCTGTTCCTTCCAAATGGAAAGTTCTTCCTTTCTTTATCGCTTGTCTGGAAATTGTATCCACCCTACGTGACTCAACTGCTAGGCCTTTTTCTCAACAAAATCTCCAATTCAGCTTCATCCTCTGCATTCCTATCATGCCTTTAGTATACTGGCATTGTGGAATTTATCACATACTATATGGAGTGGCATCGTCAGAGATCAGACTCTGTAAGGTAGGCAAGTGTCTTAACAATGCATTCTCCTATGGGTCTGCGTCAGATGCTCTGGGCAAAGCAGCCTCTAGATGGCACAGACTGTTTTGGGAGTTCATTGCTTGTCATGGAAAACAGAGGACCTGATGCAGCTGTCTGACTAAATTCTATAATCTGCATGGGTCTATGAAGCCATATGTGAGAGAATGTGAACCCAGATCATAACTGAGGCTATATTCTCTCACATGTGGCTCCATAGGCCTTCTCTAAGAGAAGGTCCCTCCCAATTCCTTCCCAATCCCTCACTCAGCCCACTGACTCCTGGAGGGATCCCAAGTGAAGATTGTACTTCCTCTAGTCAGATTGGTAGGGGTTAGGGTATGGCACCTAGTGTGATACCAATAAACACATTACCCTTGTATATTTCTAGCACTTAGTTCAGTGTCTTGTAGATGTCTAACAAATTCACTTATTTATTAGACCCACAAATATTACTATTGAAGCCTGATATATACCTGGCATTATTCTAAGCATTAGGACAAAAACGGTCAGCAAAAACCAGACATGGTTATTGTCATGGAACTAAATGTTCATTGAACTAAAATTTAAGCAAATAGGTTTACATTTCATTACTTTCCTATCTCTTCATGCAGTCTATTTTGAAAGATAATAACTCAAGTTTTATGTTATCTTCATAGTGTGCTCTTAAAAATGTGGAGGAGTAAGCAGTTCTAAAATATAAATAACCTAACATATTACAAATGATCCTTTATAGGTCTTGTTATGTAAATTAATACTTTGGAATATACATTAGTTTTTCCAAGTCACTAGACCCAAGTGACTTGCTTTGAAACCCTAAACTGTAGGGGAAATGTACATTTTGTGTATATGAAATGTCACTTATTTGGAACTGTGTTCCTAAATCTATTTTGACCTGACAATGAAACATAAAATAAAGATGGATAATTATTTTGAACTGGATTATTATTATTTATTTATTTATTTATTTATTTATTTATTTATGATAGGCACACAGTGAGAGAGACAGGCAGAGACACAGGCAGAGGAAGAAGCAGGCTCCATGCACCGGGAGCCTGACGTAGGATTTGATCCCGGGTCTCCAGGATCGCGCCCTGGGCCAAAGGCAGGCGTAAACCGCTGCGCCACCCAGGGATCCCTGAACTGGATCCTTTAACAATTGCTATTAATTTCTTAATGTAAATAAAACAAAAAACAAAAAACAAAAATTTCTTAATGTATCCAAGATAGTATGCTTCCAAAAAAAAAAAAAAACAAAAAAAAAACAAAGGTGAATAAAAGATTGGGAAAGTTGTCTTGTGAAAGAAAAAAAAAGTTGAATAAAAGATTGTTTCTAATGTCACTATAGTATAAAACTAGTAGATTTGACCAAAGATGTAGTTTTTCAAAATGAGTGAATTGCAAGATGCTACTGTTGCCCCACTGTGAACAGATCACAATCATACTCTATGGTGTTCAGCCTACGTAGAAGATGAGATATGTATGTAGTCCTGGATGCAGACAGCAAATGGGATTGTCCAGGCAGTGTGAAGTAGACTGAGTGCTTTCAGGCATTCATTTGTACATACTAAATGTATCCAAAATATCTCTATCCATTTCTCACTTGAGTTCTGTTATTTTTACAATCCTAAAGTAGATTAATTTTCTATAATAATCATAAAAGACATAATAATCAGAAAAAGAACAAAAGCTACCTGTTTTCAAAAGTCTTCTTCATTCTTCAGGCGACTCAATCACAAAAGTAATGTGTATAGCATTTCATATTTTATAAGGAACAGTCACACATTTAATTTTTAAAGCAACCCCATGAGCCCAGTTATATGATCTTAATTTTATAGGTGGCAAAACTGTGCCAAAGATATTAAGTAATTTTCCCAATTTGACTAACACAGGGCAAGAATTTTCAGTAATCAGAAAACACATAAAAATCACTTTTCTCCCACTTTGGGCAAAACATAATATATGTCTAGGTGGTTTGAGGGTATGCTTGTGATAAGGATGGCGTGACTTCCATCTACAAAGACTTTCTATTTGAATAAAGGTAAGGTAAAGAAACTCTTTATGTCAGAGACACAGCATCATATTAACAGTACAAAATAATATAGTGAAAGTTGTAGGAATAAATTCTGAGGTCTTCTGAAGTGATGCCATAGCTCAATTAATGTTAATGTCATTAATACTAGAGATATTGTTTTCTCAATGTTCAGGAAAGGTGTTGGGTGATTACCTCTGAGTCACTAGAATTTTATCATAAAATGATTGCAGAGAAACCAGGAAATAAAATTGGCTGTCTCTGAGCAGTAGAAGGTTTTCATGGAGAGACCTTTTACTTCATAATTTCTAATTTCATTAATATTAAATTAAAAAGACTGGAAATAAAACATAACTAAAGAGAGAGGGAGAGAGAGGGAAATACACTCTTAGCTATAGAGAACAAACTGATGGTCATCAGAGGGAAGGTAGGTAGGGGGATGGCTGAAATAGGTGATGGGGTGAAGGAGGGCACTTGTGATGAGCACAGGGTGTTGTATGGAAGTGTAGAATCACTATATTGTACACTGAAACTCATATTATCTCGTACGTTAGCTATACTGGAGTTTAAATTTAAAAAACACTAAATTTTTACTAAGGAGATGATATTTTCCACATGAAAAATCCATTTGTATGTGTATGTGTGTGTGTATTTTACAAATAAATATAAAAGTTTATTTAAACACATCAGATATTGAGGCAGAAATTTTTAAGCCAGGGTAGAAAGATGGACTCCCTTTACTATGCCTTGTCTCTTTTCTCAGAAGGTGCTAGGAAAAAATTGTACAGGGATATATATTCCCTTTGAAGAAAATGTTGAAGAAAGAGAGAATGTAATACCTCACCTCCATGTAATGCAAAGTGATACTTCTTTGGGTAGAGGTTTTATTTTCCAGCAGACCTACAGCATATATTCCCCCAGGTGTAACACTGACCTCCACCGAGAGGTTCTGAGATATCTACTAATTAGGGACTCAAGCTTTTGAAGAGAAAAAGATTTGCAAAGAAAAAAGTTGCCTACATCTTTCAAGCCTCAGGGCAGCTACCATGTACAGGGCCAGTGATGAGTTATGCAGGCCAAAGCGTCTTCACTTGCTGTTCTTAGAGAAATAGTGGAAGTGAGTTTTGCTGAAAAAATTTTTTTTTTCCGTTTAGACTTTTTTCCTTACAGCTTCAATGGAAAGAAATCCTTATGAAGATTCTAAATAAGGAAGAATGTTTGAATTCAGACAGTTGATGTGTGACTTTTTTCTTTTATTTATTTTTGTAGAGAACAATTGTACAGACTGGTATTGCTTACAATGTCGATTAATTGATTCATTCTTCAGATATTTTGTCTACATTCTAGCTAGTAAGCCCCAGGGTAAGAATTTGTTCAAGTAAAACAGGAATTTCTCTAAACCAACATTTGAAACAGTATTTGCTTGAATCCTATCGGTATTCTGAATTATAGCCATAGAAGTGAATAGATGATTTTACTCACTTATCATTTGCTAACCTTAATAAGTTTTTCTTAAATTATTAAACTTATTAAACTTACTAAATTTCAGCCAAAATTGTTAGGAGCTCAACGTATTTTCTCACTATTAGGTTTCTGAAGAAATGAGGCAAAAATCTTTTTATGATAATAAACATGACCTGATATGATATGTACCATTGTCATTGTGGTAGCAGAATTCTTAAATATTTTTTAAAGGTTTTATTTATTCATTCATGAGAGACACAGAGAGAGAGGCAGAGACACAGGCAGAGGAAGAAGCAGGCTCCATGCAGGGAGCAGGGAGCCTGACGTGGGAGTCGATCCCCGGTTCCCAGGATCACATCCTGGGCCGAAGGTGGCGCTAAACCGCTGAGCCACCCGGGCTGCCCCGAATTCTTAAATATTTTTATTTTTTAATATTTTGGGCCTTAAAATTTTATTTCTATACCCCAATTTAAAACTAAGAGTCAAAAACAATGACCTGTATTATTGAGTGTAGTTACAATATTAGAAATCGAACAAAAGTTATGCATCTTTTTGCATTTGAATGACGCATTTGGAGGTTTTTGGCTGCTCTTGACCATTTGGAAATTATTTATTTTTGAAGAACTCACTAAAGCTCTATGCTAGGTTTTTTTGAAACATAAAACAAGCATTCAGTGCAGTTTTAAAGATAGTATTTTTAGAAAAAGTGCTTCAGCTGTGAAAACTAGTTCTAATGCACAAACATTGCCAAAGTAATTTTGTTCATTGTAGATAAACTTTAAAAAAAGAATGTGGAAAACTAATTTTTTGGGAAATCATTTTATACATTTATTCTATATGTTCATATTAGATAATAAAATGAAATAAGAGATAATGGAAATGTCCAGTGTAAACTCAGGTAGGGTATTCATTGGAAACAGAGAAAAATTAGCATTTATATAGGAATTAAAACAATGGATTTCTAGCTAAAAGTGAAAGGACTTCCTTTGAGTTGATAATAAAGGATATGATGCCACATTTACTCTTCCAATGGTTTAGAGTTAGGGTCAGAGAGTTAGAGATTCAAACCAGTGGAGTAATGGCATTTTTAGTACATAGCTCTTTCTGAGAAAATGCAGTAAGATACTATTTTCTGATGCTTTCTTATAAGGAGATATCATTCCACAGACATGCTTTTCATAGGGGTAATTATTTGTACCAGATTATGAGCAGACCCAAAAAGAAGATCCTTCTGACCCAAAAGAAGAATTCTGTGAATAGATGGTATATCATATTTTTATGAAAAAGGAACCATCATCTTGCTGATTAGATTCAAGTTAGAGATGCCCCCCTATCATAAATTCACAGGGGAAGGGAAATTTAGTTAAAATAAGTGTGCTTCTAGGGGGATTGTTCTTTTCATTGTTGGGCAGGAAGAAAGAGGGTTTACTTCCAACTATGACTGGAGAACATATTCCTACAAAAAGCTATATAAAAGTGCCTGGAAATCTAAAAGATAATTAGACGTCTTGACTTTTTCTTTTTTCCCCCATGTTTTTTTTGGTCAGTGTTAATATTGTGGGCATATTCTCCACAAAAAAAGGGGGGCTTTTCATGTATTAGACACTTAAAACTATCTCTTTAATGGATGTTGAATGGGAGTAGATAATACACAGCACTCAGGATTCTGGATTATTTTTACTATGCTGAAAGGCTAATGCTGAAAATCCCCAATTGTCCTTTCTATAGTGAATTGCTGATACATTCTTAAATTTGGCTACAAAATATTAATACTTGCTGTGAAAGTTAACTTCAAATAAAAAGAGGTATCTGTGTTAAACTTACAGATATTTAAGTTCAAGTTGAGAACCATTAAGATTAGAGGAATAAACCCACAATTATATGGTCAATTAATCTTTGACAAAGCAGGAAAGAATATGCAATGGGAAAAAGACAGCCTTTTCAACAAATGGTATTGGGAAGACTGGACATCAAAAAGCAAAAGAATTAAACTGGACCACTTTCTTACACCATATACAAAACTAAATTCTAAATGGGTTAAAGATCTAATTGAGAGACAGGAAATGATCAAAACCCTAGAGTAACACAGGCAGTAACCTCTTTGACATCGGCCATAGCAACTTCTTACTAGATATGTCCCCTGAGGCAAGGGAAACAGAAGCAAAAATTAACTATTGGGAGTACATCAAAATAAAAGACTTCTGCACAGTGCTTTCTTATAAGGAGATAATAATCAACAAAACCAAAATAATCAACAAAACCAGAGGCAACCAATGGAGTAGGAGAAGATATCTGCAAATGATGTATCTGATAAAGGGTTAGCATGCAAAATATATAAAAAACTTATAAAACTCAACACCCCCCAAAAATAATCCAATTAAAAATGTGCAGAAGTGATGAACAGACAGTTCTTCAAAGAAGACATCCAGATGGCCAACAGACACATGAAAAGATACTCACTTAACAAGAGGGAAATGCAAATCAAAACTACAATGAGCTATCATCTCACACCTGTCAGAATGGTTAAAATCAACAAGAAACAACAGGCTTGGTAAAGATGTGGGTAAAAAGAACACTTATGCACAGTTGGTAGGAAGGCAAACTGGTGAAGCCACTGTGGAAAATAGTATGGAGGTTCCTCAAAAAGTTAAAAATAGAACTACCCTGCAAACTAGCAACTGCATTACTGAGTTTTTACCCAAATAATATACGAACAGTAATTCAAAGGGATGCATACACTCTTATGTTTATAGCAGCATCATTAACAATAGTCAAGGAAAGGAAGTAGCCCAGGTGTCCATTGATTTATGAATGGATAAAGAAGATGTGTAAATATACAGTGAAATACTACTCAGCCATAAAAAGAATGAAATCTTGCCATTTGCAACAACATGGATGGATGAGACTAGTGAATATAATGAAATAAGTCAGAGAAAGACAAATATATGATTTCACTCATATGTAGAATTTAAGAAACAAAACAAATGAGCAAAGAGAAAAAAATAAGAGAGAGAGAGACAAATCGAGGAGCAGATGCTTAACTATAGAAAACAATCTGATGGTTACCAGATGGGAGGGGAGTGGAGGAATGGGGGAAATAGGTGATGGGGATTAAGGAGCGCACATGTGGTGACCACTGAGCGAGGTATGGAAGTGTTGAATTACTATATATTGTACATCTAAAACTAATATATACTGTATCTTAACTAACTGGAATTAAATTAAAAACTTTTGAAAAAATAGAGTCAAATCACCATTTTAAAAATAAATGAACATTGTTTTAATGAATATGCCTATTTTACAAAAGTAACTGAAACAGAAAAAGTGAATGATGCTTATGTGCCTTTCTAGTAATTTTAATTGAGTTTTAAGCTATTTTAATTCACTAATGGAAGGAGACAAGGTGAAATACTGGCATGTTTTGTCTCTCTAGTTATTAACATAGCAATTTTCAATAAAATTATTAAGGTGAACTTTAATTATTTTTTAAAAAACATATTCTTATAAAATAATCTTAGTCCTCATGTATTGAACTAAAAATTATAATCTTTGTCCTCATTTATTGAACAAACTTATTTGTTTTTTGTAAAAATTCCAGACCGCTGCATTTCAGAATTATAAGGGGTAAATATGTCAGGTAAATGACTATCATTTATGAAAGATGGCTTGAGAATATAATCTTTAAATCTAAGTGAGGTTTGAAAAGTATTTTGATATATAACCTGGTTCATTTTTTTCACTTCAATTTTTGGAAATTAAATCACTGCCAAGAATAAAAGCATTTTGAGTATACTAATAAAAATAGAAAAAGACAAGCTAATAATTGGGTGGGTAAAAATCTACTTACACACACACACACACACACACACACACACCTTTGACTGGCTATCTAGATAGCTAAGGCATTAAAAGGTCATCTTTTACTTGATCATAAACATTAGCTTCAGGGATTATTTGAACCTTCCCCTAAGGCTGCTGCTAGTTATGACACAGTTATTAAGCTAAACCCATTTGTCCTTTTTAGAACTGCTACTAAATATCTGTGAGTGATGGTTAGGTACTTATCCAAGTAGAAGCTAGGCACCTCAATTGAAAGTAATAGAACTAAGAGGGGCAAAGATTAATATCTATCCTAAGATAAACAAGCTAGGATATATTTTTAGTTTAATGAGTACTTTTACCTTAACTTTGGCATATATTACATATTTTTACCTGGAGAATATGCTTATTCTGCATACATACAATCTTGCACCCTACTGAGAAACTAGTCTTGTACATAAGTGATACCCACACTGCAGTAGTTTTAAGAGTTAAAATGACCAGAGAAATTAACAGTGCTGATAGTACTAAGCTACACATTTAGAAGTGACACCTTTGTCCTTTGATATCATTTCCCAACAAGGTTATCGTCGAAACTTGTTCCATTCGAAAGAATTGTATTTCTGACAGCTAAAGTAGCTGACAACACAGTGTGAGTTGACATGCTACTCTAGGTCCTTCCTTTTCTTTTTCTTTTTTTCTTTTTGGAATTCTCCTA
The DNA here is from genome assembly GCF_003254725.2 of Canis lupus dingo. Classification (NCBI taxonomy): domain Eukaryota; kingdom Metazoa; phylum Chordata; class Mammalia; order Carnivora; family Canidae; genus Canis; species Canis lupus. The sequence goes on along the minus strand of NC_064246.1, from coordinate 63,990,530 downwards.
AAAGATTTTAGTTATCTATCATCAGGCACAAGTTTAGATTCTCCTGTGCCAAAGCAGCTTGGAATGTGTTGGTGAAGAGGACACTCCAGACAGGACAATATGCTTGTCCACAGAGTGAGCGTGAAGAAGAATGCTGAGAGTCTGTAGCAGTATTGCTTTGGCTGGAGTGAGCCTTGGAGGAGAGAGTGGAGCCCCCGTGAATGAATCCTGGTGCTGAAAGGGTGCACTTCAACCTTTCAGTTTGTACACAAGCCTCAGAGCAACAGCACTCTCTGGCAATTGGCCTTCTTATGCCTAATTTCCAACCCACAAGTAGGAGTGAGGTTGTTGAGGATATCCTCACCCTTAGAGTTATTCACTTTGCATAATGACTCTACTTAGCACGTTAGGAGGGAGTGCTGATGTCTAAGTGCCCATCTGCTTCCATAGTCATTACTGTACACCCTTCAATTAAGCAGTCCAGATATGAGTTCTTTCAAGATAAACTGAAAGTGATTATGGTGGTGGTTACATGAGTATGTACATTTGTCAAAACTCATCTAACACTTAAAATAGGGGAATTTTATTGTATGTAAATTATACCTCAATAGACTTGATTTAAAAAAAAAGTTTAGGAATCTCAAAGTGTGAAGAACTGTTAGATAAAATAAGAAAGCTGCTGTCAACAGGGACATGGTAATTTCTGCTATTGTTACAGAAATAAACTTTTCTGAGTACAGAATACATTAACCATTTATAAGAAATAGCAAAACCAGCCTGTAATTGATGTATTTTGCAATGATTTTATGAAACCGCATGGCTCCCTTTTTTACCGTTGTATTCCCATGGATTATCTGGTGCACTGCACATAGTAGATACTCAATAAATACTGGTGGAATCGTTGATGTCTGGGTTGATATCTGAATAATTGATGTGCTGTGTCACGTAAGTCTCAGGTGTTTTGAATCATTCAGGGAAGCATGCTGAAGGGAAGATTATATCTTGATTTATGAAAAAGCCTTTACCAATTTGGTTGCTTTCACAAATATTTATTTTTCAGTCATTTAAATTATGAAATCCAAAGAGGGAAAAACAAGGTAGTTAAGAGGAATGGGTGAATTTCCTCTTTGGTTGAGGGAAGATGGTGGATGGTGATCACAGTGTTTGGAGGAAAATATTGTGTGTGTGTGGGGGGGGTGTTTTGGAGCCTTTTCTACTAATTTTGCAGCTCAAAGCAATAGTTAGGTTTGGCACTCAGTTGAGTGTCTGACAATTCACAGCACAGACCTAGAGATTATGCATATGGAGAAAGCAATGCCTTTTGCCTTCTGCACCGTGTTTAGCTCTCACTTAAACACAATAGGGGAAGAGACTGGAGCCATTAGCTTGAAGTGCTATATTTGAAACCCTGCACCAACGGGGCTAAATATTTAAAAGAATTAACTCAAAGTGTTTCTTGGAATATTCACAAATTAAGACTTTTGCCTAGAGTGTTTCCAACCTGATGTTACTTACGATTATATTTACCTTGTTTTCCTTTTTAAATAAAACATTTTATTTATTTATTCATGAGAGACTCAGAAAGAGAGGCAGAGAGATAAGCAGAGGGAGAGGCAGGTTCCTGGTAGGGAGTCCCAGGCGGAACTCGATCTCAGGACCCGGGGAATCACACCCTGAGCCGAAGGCAGACACTCAACCACTGAGCTACCGAGATGTCCCTTTACCTTGTTTTCTTAGAATAAACTCTTCTTTGAGAAAATTAAATCACTTTACTTAATTGTTATATGAAAGCCATGTAGAGAGAAAGGAGAGGAATGAAAATAGATAAGCATTGCCATCATCACGAACCCTTTGTGGCTCCAAGTTTGGACCTAATGTTCTCTCCTGCTAATTATGTTAACTTTCACCATAGACTCATTTCACTCATAGACACCATTTCATTTTGACAATTTTCTCCACTACACTATAAGCTGCGTCATGGCTGGGACAAGTTGAACTCTCTCTGCACTACCCACAACGTCTAGCACATAATACGATGCTCATTGAATATTTCTGGAATGACCGAATACATATATTAACAAATACTGTGACTAAACGCATCAACTCTTTCCATTTTCTCTTTTTTCTTTATGTTCCTAGACCCTCCAAGTTTACACGGAGCACACGACTTCTCACAGTTTCCATTTTTCAATTTTTCTTGAAATTTATTTTATTATTTTATTTTTTATCATTTTTTAAAGATTGTATTTATTTATTCATGAGCGACACAGAGAGAGAAAGAGAGAGGCAGAGACACAGGCAAAGGGAGAAGCAGGCTCCATGCAGGGAGCCTGAGGTGGGACTCGATCCGGGGTCTCCAGGATCAGGCCCTGAGCAGAAGATGGCGCTAAACCACTGAGCCACCTGGGCTGCCCTTTCTTGCAATTTTAATAATAATTCAGGCTACTCTGATATTATCAGAAAAGATGTCTGCAAAGTTTGATATTTCCAACTGAAGACAAACATTGGCCTTGGATTTCAACTCTTTTCTCAAGAACTGGAACTCTAACTTGATTGTGAGTCAGCTTTGAACATGCAGAGAAGGATGATGTTCTATGAAATGACAGACATGAAGATGGAAGGAATCTGAACCTATGCATGACAACTTGCAGCACAATTATTTTAGTCCAGATCACCAAAGGTGGGGCAAGAAAGAGAAGTAAGCATCTCTTTCTTTTAATCTATTTCATTTGGGACTTACATACCAATATATGTCATTTACTAATATGTACAGGTGAGTATGTAATATATACACTCAATGACATACCTCTACGAATTAAGAAAAAGGAAAAAAAATCTGAATGAACCTCCTAAAACAAAACAAAACAAAACAAAACAAAACAAAACCTCTCCTTTGTTATTACTTCAAAGTAATATGAACACTATGTAACATGAGCACTATGAACACATAGTGCTTACATAATAATTTGGCACTTTCCAGACTTAAAGATAGACTACTATACAATAAAGAGTTCAAAGTCAATGCCTTGATTTTGAATTTATGACTTAATCTTTCTGGGCCTCTTTTTCAAAATCTATGCTTTGAGCTCTAAAATTTTATTTATCTTTGAAATTCTACGAATTCTTCTTAATGTAATAGTAATATATATTTTTAAGAATTCTGATAAGATAACTTCCCAATGTTCTTACGCATGGCTAAAATATTTCCAAACTTCAGCACAGGGCTCATTAGAAAGAACTACACAATTGCTTAGAGTATTCCCTCTATGGCTAATCACGGATGTGCAAACTATATTCCTTATTTAGAGGAATGAATAACAAGATGCCCAGTGGTTGTCTTAATGAGTCTTTTGCCTTTGTGAGTTTGTTTTTGGACTTCGATCTATCTGTTCTCAAACTGCCTATTCCTTTTCCATTATTTTCAACCCATAAGACCAACCCAAGAGATTTTATACTAGTATAGATGGAAGAAAGACAGGCATTAAACTTTCCACTGTTCTCTTCTAAATTTTACTATTTAAAATTTTTCACGGGATCCCTGGGTGGCGCAGTGGTTTGGTGCCTGCCTTTGGCCCAGGGCACGATCCTGGAGACCCGGGATCGAATCCCACGTCGGGCTCCCAGTGCATGGAGCCTGCTTCTCCCTCTGCCTGTGTCTCTGCCTCTCTCTCTCTGTGTGCGACTATCATAAATTAAAAAAAATAATAATAAAATAAAAATAAAATTTTTCACATCTAGATTGAGAATATTTATTTACTATTATTTACTAATAATATTATATATTATTTAATATATATTACTATTAATATATATTACATATAATATATAATATATATTATATATTACTATATACTATTATTAAGTATATCAAAGATTTACATTCTTTGTTTTTAGTTCTCTCAAAATTTGTCATTCCAAAATTATTAAAAATTTATAAACGTTATAATAATTTTATGCAAGGCCACTGTGGTAGTTGAGTGGATATTTCAGACATGCTTCTGTCCATATTTCAGTGGACAGAGATTTCAGACATGCTTTCTATCTTTAAGGTGTCTGCAGACTCATGAGAAAATAGAATACATATGAACACACGCACGTACACAAATAAAAATGGAAGATCATATTATAGATCTTTTTACTTGAGGAGCTCAGATACAAGAGAGATACAAGTGAAATGGAGAAGCTTGTGGTTTAACAGTCAACATGCATTTTAAATAGACCATGTGGTACAAATAGGCCCTAACCAAGAGCTCTGAAGCATGGAACTAGGTACAGACAAGGTGGAGATGTTTACATCATATTCGCGAAGCCAGAAGTAGTCTGGTTTAACTGAAGCAGAGGGCTTGAGTAGGGCTTATGTGGAAAGTAGGTTTTGGGGATCATTTTGGGCCAAATCAATTCAGTTCTGCAGATGAACTTAAAAAATGGATTTTGCTTTTTTTTTTTTTTTTAAGAAGGTACATGAAAATCAGCTTCTTAGGAAGATTACTTTGAGAGCATTGTGTGAAAAGAATTAGAGAAGTCAAATTGAAGCCCAAGAATTAAATTGGGCAAAAATTGCAGTTAGCTAGGCAGAAGGAGAAATAGTTTTGAACTAGAGGAAATGCCAGAATGCAGGACTTTTAGACTCCTAATCTGTTGACAAAAATTTGAATTTCTTTCTTTCTTTCTTCTTTCTCTTTCTTTCTTTCTCTCTCTCTCTCTCTTTCCTTCTTTCATTTCTTCTTCCCTCATGTTTCTTCCAGGGCTCTTTCTTCGGGCTTGTCATTATTAACTTTGAATCCTTGAATCGTTCACATTAAGAATTCTTATTTAAGTAGTTATATCAGTAAAAGTAGAAGTAGTTGCTATCATTTGATATAACTTTTGTTGGTCACTTACTATTTGTCACGTTCCATCTTAAGCAACTTATATGTATTACCAAATGTAAACTATGTGTTAAACCATATGAAATTGCCATTTTTGCAGGTTAAAAATGATCAGAGAGTAGCAATTTCATATGGTTCACTTAACCCTCACACGACCATTTGAGTTAGTTACTATTATTATTTAAATTTACATTCAAGGAAACTGAGGCTTAGAGAGTTTAATTTGTGTAAGGCTATAAAACCAGTATATGGCAGAGCTAGGATTCAGACACCAACAGTGTTGCTCCAGAGCTTGTTGTCTAAAACACTGTTATCTGCTTACACTGCATACTTATATAATCTTCCCAATGATCTTAGGAAAATACACATTCTTACTTTACAAATGAGAAGCATGAGACACAGAAGAGTAACTTGCCCATAGTTATCCATATCAAAAGAAAAAATCCAGATTTGAACCTAGTTCTGTCTGACTCTAGAATGTTAATGTTCAACCTCTTCATGAGGAGACAGGAGACAAGATTGGAGTACCTCCTGATTGCCTATTGATATTTTAAAGAAATTATTCTAAAATCCTTCACATTATTTTACTTTCCTGTTTAATTCATGAATTTTGTCAATAACTCAAAATCTTCTACATCTTTAATCTTCATCCTTGACACTGCAACTTTCCATCATTCTGTCTCTCCTGTGTCTACTAACATTACTTTTGACTTTAAACTTACATCAGCTTCTTAATCACATTTTATTTAACTTGTCTCATGGTTTTTTTTTTTTTCTTGTTTCACTTCATATCCAAATCATAATGGATGCTACAGTCAGTTATTTCATCTCTACCTTCCTTATCATTTTCAATTTCCTCACCCATTGACACATTTGTTTCAGTTTGCCAGTGAATCCCCACCCTGGCTCAACCAAACTATCAATTTTCTCTAATTCTGTTCTCAGGCAATTTGGATAAAATTTGGAGAAAATTATAGAACCATGTGGACTGACTTCAATATAAATGTATGATTTCCAATCTAAGTTGGACCTTTGAAACTTAACACAGTAATCTTTTAAAAAAATCATTTAACTAATTTATCTCATTTTTATTCAAATTTCTAAATACACATGGGAGTTATTTTAAATAATTTCTTCTTGTTCTCAAACTGCCTATTCCTTTTCCATTATTTTCAATCTCAATCTCTCATTCATAGAAAAATGAAAACTTTGTACTCCTTCAGTCTTATGATCATGTTTGTTTACCTCATCTCCAAACCTAATAATATTTTATCCTACTCAGAAAAAAAGCCATTCTCATCTCCCCCTCCCTCCAAAGTCCATCTTTCTCCCAAAGTTTCATCCTCTTCTAGGACTTTGAGCGTTAGATTTCCTTTCTTTTTTGAATCATCAATTCTCACTCATTTTAAATAAATCTCTTGTTGCTGCTTAAAAACATACTCAAGGCTTCAGTCACTCCTTCCTAAAAAGAAAAACAAATCTGTCCTCAATCTGGATTCTGTGATGACTTCTATGGTTAAAGTTGCCAGCTCTGCCCCAGAGCCATTAAATGTTTTCCAATTTATTCCTGAACCCCTTTTCTTAGCTCTTTTCACAAAGTGCCTCCTTATTTTCAAATCTTTCCCATTTCTCATCTGGTGCTCTATTTGCTATTTGCAGCCTCATTTTGCTCTTCTCTATACCATGAGCTTAGCTTTGCATCTACTTAATCTATGTTGTTCTTGCATAGACTCCCTACTGGAGAATCCTCCCAGCCTTATGAGTGGCATGCAGATAATTCTTTCACTATCTGCCACCCTAACTCCTTTCTAAATGAAACTCTCAAATCCATCCCAAGTGTGGTCTACCTGTGTTGCCTACTCTTAATCTGTCTTTGATGTTTCATCCTTTTGTAATCTAATTTTATTCTTACCACTCCACTGAAACTACTCTTCCTATCATAATCAATGACCTTCAGGTTGAGTTCCCAAATCAAATTCTCTCATTTCATTTTTTTCTCTTCCTGCTCTGTGGTCAAATCATCCCTCTCCAAATTATCTCTTTTCTGGATTCTTTGATAATCCTGTCATTTATTAATTAATACTGTAAAAGAAGTTGAGCATGTTTTATATTATGGGCAACATACTAGGTTCCAGGGATTCAGAGATGAACCAGATACACTTCTTGTCCTCAAGAAATCCTTGTTCTAATGAGGGTGACAGATAAGAAAATAAGCATTTATGAACAATGTTTTAAGTGTCAAAATAGAGCATGAAGAAAACTATAGGGAATATATTAGTATAAAAAGGATGAAAGGACAGTTTCTTGGGTTGGGAAGGCTTCTTATATTTCTTCTTTTATCCACATCCACTAATTTATCTTCCTCTTCTGCTCACTAAATACCAGCACTCTCCAAAGTTACCTTTTCACCTTATTCCCCGTTTCTTTTCCAACACTACTTCATCTTTCCTTTTGAAATGTCACCCATGTCCCTATGTTAACTCATTTTAACATCCAACTCAATACTTGTATCAGCCAAGTTCAAGACCAGTTGTTGCCTTCTTGCAATCTTTTCAATATCTTGAAAATATTCTTATTTGATTTCCTACAAAATCTTTTTCTCTTGAGTTTCTTTTTCTGTATAATAGTCTTATCCATTCTGAATAAGACTATTCAGTCCCCAAGTTATTGACCTCACATTAATCTGGAATACCACACATTGTTTATATACTTGGATCCCCAATTAGGTAATGTGTTACTTAAATACAGACTCTTTTCATGTTTGATCCAACTCTGACTGGAGTATTCAGGGCTTAATCATGTTTATAAATAAATGTATGAAGATAAGGAAACACATTAAGAATTGTTAACAACATATTAGAAATCATAGGTGAGATTCAAGTTTGAGTCTTGGTAAGGGAGGAAAGGTCATGTCATTAATATTCAGTGAGGGAAAGGAGGAATATTATTTTTAGGTTTGATATAATGGTGAGGTTTGCAGATGGAGAGATTCAGGTTGTATTTGGAAATACTGTTCTGGAATTGCAAAGAAATTTGAGAACAATCACTGAAGAAAGGGATGGAAATGGCCTTTTTAGAACTTGGATGTAGGGAAACAGAAAAGGACAAATGGCTCAAAATCTTTAAAAAATGGTTAATAGTGGGATCCCTGGGTGGCACAGCGGTTTGGCAACTGCCTTTGGCCCAGGGCGCGATCCTGGGGACCCACGATCAGGTCCCACGTCGGGCTCCCTGCATGGAGCCTGTTTCTCCCTCTGCCTATGTCTCTGCCTCTCTCTCTCACTGTGTGCCTATCATAAATAAATAAAAAAATGTAAAAAAATGGTTAATAGCAACATTTTGCTACTATTAGGGACATAAAGATTTCTGGAGGGATTTTATATATACAATGTTTGGAGTCAAAGTTGAATATCCAAATGCAAAGCCCCTGAAGATTTGTTTAGACAACTCAGGAGAAGCAAAGAAACAACTGTTGAACTGGAATAGTGTCCTGTCACAAAAATCAAAGTGGATAGGAGAATGGTGTTTGGTTTGACTAATCTGGTAAATAATAGTGATGGTCCCCTCCTGACTATTGTATATAACAGCCAAGAAAATAGACTTTTGTAAGGAGGTAATCTATCACCTTGAAATAAATTAGAGCTCTATCTGAATAAGATGCAAAAGAAATGCCAACTGAATGTCCATTTGATTGAGTGATCTTGTGGAGCAAAGTTACAGTAGGATGATAGCGGTGGGAGTTGGGTAGCAGGTGCTTAAGGAGAGACCAATGCTGGAAGTAATGGACATAAAGCATACTTCCAGGAATTTGGCAGGAAATGGAGGGAGAATACAAGATACTTCCTTGAACAGTAACAAAGTCAAATATTTTAATTTTACCTTAACTTCCTTTGCTTCTTTCTTTTTCTTTGCCCCTTTTCTTTCTTTACTTTTATTTAGTGGGTAGGAAAGGAAATCCTACTCTGTTCATAGGTAGATAGAATGTAGGTAGAGTCGAAGAGAAAGGTGAAAAGAGATAATTGAGCATGAACCACATTTAATGAGTAGCTCTCTTGGAAGGTGCTGTTGGGTTAAACCTAGCCTGTTGGTGTTGGGTAAGTCTATTCATAGACCCAGGCCACAAATAATTTTTTTCTTGAGGGCATAATGCTACCTTAGTGATCTGAGTCCAGGATTCTAAAATGATTTTTTTTTTCTTAAGTTGGGGATGTTCAAACATGTAGACATCTAATCCCACCCCTAAACTTTATATACCTTAATTTGTGGTTTTAAGGAAAAGGGGCCAAGAGAGTGAGTAGTAACATGAGTCTCACAGTTTGGATGCTGGCTATACACATAACATGATTGCAATTTTGATAATTTCTTTGCTAACAATTTATTCTGGGAACACAAAGTTAGTAGTTGCTCAGGTGCAAAGCATAGGATTTTATCAAGTGTAATAAAATAATTAAAATGTTCTGCAGAAATTGAAAGAACTACATTTGTATATTTTACATTTACATATTTACGCAATTTACAAAGTAAATTGCCTTTGTAAATGCTAATTCATTGATGCTAATATTATCTATCACCTTTTCCATGTGAAGACCCTCTTACAAAACAGAATTAACTGTTATGTTTTCTTGCATTGGCAGCACTCCCGAATTTGTGTCTTCTCCAGTTTGTGAGAAAGTTTAAAAAAAATTTTATAAGGATTTATTTATTTATTTGAAACAGAGAGAGACAGAGCACAAGCAGGGGAGTGGCAGGCAGAGGGAGAAGGGAAGGAGGCTCCCTGCTGGAGGAGGCCCAGGTAGAGCTAGATACCAGGACCCTGGGATCATGGTCTGACCTGAAGGCAGATGCTTAACCAACTGAGCCATCCAGGCACCCCTAAAAATGTCTTTAATTAGTCAACAACATACATTTGTATGTTTTTTTCTGACAATTTCACAAATTCATTCCAAGATTTACATTTATTTAAAAATACCCTTTTTTAAAGTTAAAATTTCATTGAATTCTTAACGGATTCCCATAAGCACAACATATTTGAGTTCTGGCATCTTCAAGCCTATGTTTATGATTGGTTTAAGCATTTCCCCTTAGAAAGCTAACATAATGATACCACATAACGAAACGATCTTTTTTGCCTAATAATATATTCACATCCTCAAATTTGGTTGCAAATAAAGAAATTACAAGTTTTTTATTACTTAGAAAGAGGTGCATTTCTGACCCCAAAAAATGCCTAGAACTTGGTACAAACATTCAATTTTTAAATAAAAGTAGTTGTTTCTTGGTGCTGTCATCATTTGTAAAGAGATTAATAGAAGTTGACAACATGTGCCATTTATGTGTCAGGCTGGTTAGCAGAATCTTTTGATATGCAGAATTATTTGTCAGGTAACACATTTCTAGTTCTCTCTTCACCTTGAAGTAGATCTATCCAGTTTGGGTCATTCCTATCTGTTTCTGCCAGCAGGGCTTTAGCATAGCCCAGCCCCATGATTTTTTGCATTCCTCTTATTCTCCTTTCTTAACACATTGAACAAATCCTGGTGGCTTTTTTTTTTTTTTTTTAAGATTTAATTATTATTTTAGAGAGAGAGAGTGAGTGAGCAAGCAGCAGGGCGGGGCAGAGAGAGGGAGAGAAACTTAATTAAACAGACACCCTGCTGAGCACGGAGCCCCACTAGGGACTCCATCTCAGGACCCTGAGCTGCAACCAAGAGTTAGTCTCTTAACTGACTCCACCACCCACCCGCCCCTGAACAAACCTCAGTTTTAAAATACCTGTTAAACTTTCCTCTACAGCTGCAGAGCAAAAATGAGGTAAAAAATGGCACACAGTTCTAGTCTCCAACAAGAACATTTGGGCAATTAACCTCAATTACTTGTATAATTCTTTTAGTTTAGTATCTACTCTTATTTCCATTTAAATATAATCAATATCTACAATCAAATATATAATAATGTATAATATATAATGCAATATTGAAAATTTAAAAGTTAACTCACCAAAGACATTTTAGCTTCCAATTTTATATGAGTGTCTGACCCGAAGATAGTTTAGAACTTCAACATTTGACACACTAAACAAATCACATCAGCAAACAGTAAACAAAAGGACAGATTTCTTTTCCCTAATTCCAACTTTCTCATTTGCTATATGTTTTATCTTAAAGGTCCTTATGATTGTGCAGTTTTCTTAGTAGAAGGTAAATCCATGAATCTAGCTAAAAGTAATTTCTTTGGATACATTCCCTTTTTAATTTTTTTGGAGTATTTCTTAGTGAATTCAATCCTATGTTTTCTGAGATTTGTAATAACTAATGCAATTCCTGTTCATTATGAAAGTCACTACACTTATTTTTTGATGAAGTATAAAATTAATATTTTACTGGTTTTAGAAGTCTTCTGAGTTATATAAGAAGTCAGAAGGGAAAACATATTTTTAGACTATATTTCTTTGGCATTACTGTTTATTTGGAGAACTGTGTCCCTAATATTCTAATTGGTTATGTAAATCATTAGTTCCTCTGTTACTTTCTTTTTTTGTTGTTAAAACGGATAGCCCATTCCATATTTGGGAAATGACTGCCAATGACTTAATATTTTTGTAATAGTTTGTCACGCGATGTTTTTTTCTTCATCAGATAAAATTAAATTGTACTCATATTACTTCAATCCCATGAACTTCTAAAGCAGTCAGGCTACAAATTTTATATGAAAAGCAAAGCAAATTTTCCTATGTATTATAATATTGCAATTTTTAGAGCAGATAATTCAGGGGGAAAAATATACTTTATACCGGGGATGAAATATATTCGCCAACTTCTCAAATTCAGCCTTCCATCCTTTTTAGAACTTCATCTAATTTTGCATTAAATCTGATTTTGATTTATTTTATAAGTTACAGTCAGCTTTTAAAGAGAATTGTTTCTAGCATGTGAAAAATGCTTTTAAGTTACACTGATTAAGAGAGAGCTGTCTCTTGCTTTGCCAAACCCATCATGTCAAGCTGGCAATTAAAGGGTTATTTAATTGGAGAAGTTCAGAGTCAGATCAGCATTTCCCAGTGGCACGTATCTTTAGCAGTAAGTGTGGAAGCCAACTCGGAAGAAACACGTTTGAAGTGGCAGGACTAATCATGCAGAAGCAATTTGCGATTTTCTCTCTCAGCCTAGATAAAGCAGAGCATTATGACATTGGCTGCGCTGAGCAAGGTCAATTTACTGTGAAAAGCCAGCTATAGACTCCAACTTCAAATAGACTTTTATCCTGCATAGCTAAAAACGGGATTTACTCTATTGCTTACACTACAGAATGGGCAAAATGAAGTGGACAATTCAATTAGGATGCATCCGTGTTTGTCACTACTTTTTTTTTTTTTTTATTTTTTAAACTGTTTCAGATGATCAGCCTGTAACTCGATCTCAAGATTTCTCCCACCCCCCTGGGAGCGAAGTATAAATACTTGCAATAAAGTTTAGTTTTTAGTGTTTTTATATTTAGTCATTAAGAGTCTTCCAGTTACCTTTAAGAAATACGATGCTGGATCTCTTTTATTTATTTTTTAAATAAAAAAATTACAGTTTGGCTTTAAAATGAAAGATTCGTCCCAGAGATATACACAAAACTATCATTACAAAAATATAGCATATTAAAAGCGTGAAAGACCTTTTTTGGCTTAGCATTTATGTAATATGCTGTATAATGTTTAACTTATTCCTAATATGGGAGACACTACATAAAGAGGATCCTCCTTCTGTTGGACTAGATATGAAATTTGCATTAATTTTTGGAAATGATTATATTTATGGGAGCAATCATATATATTGTTTGGCTAATCACAGTGAATAAACAGTCTATTCCCTTAGCCATGGGGGAAAATACTCTTCTATCTTCTTTTTTGGCTGATATCCAGAGTAGATTAGTCTTATGAAAAATGAAATAAGAGTGCACCTTAATTAGCTGTTCAAGGATTCAGTCATCTGAGATATCCATGTTTTAGTGCATTTAACTTTATTAGGTGCATCTGATAGACTCCTTCGGTCACAGTTTATATTGATAATGGTGCCAATAATCAATTGTAGTCAAAATATCGTGAAAGTGGGATGGATGTTGTTTCCAGAAGCTGAGCCAGAATGTAAATGAAGATATGATTAAATGTCATTGTTATTATAGTTCATAATAAAAAATCTATACTTATGCCTGGGGTACAATAGCCCTACAAATTAATGTACTAGTCAACAGTTTTCTGGACCATATTCTGGTGCTCTTTTTAAAAATTTGGCAGGTGATGGAACTCCACAGTGCTGACATTCACTCCCAGAACATTGTAGAAGCCAGTCTTTTAATATTTTCATTGGCTTACTAAGATACTGAGGTCATGCAAAGCTCATTGGTCTCCTGCTTTTGCTTCCCCCATGATTGACAGTAATGTAATGTTCTTTTAGAATTTATGACTCTGGGTAAAGGACGGACTGAAATATGTGACTCAGGTCAAAAATGAGGATGAAGAATATCAGAGATGAGGTATTTGTTTTAAATAGAAGTATAGAATCAATTTTTAATTCTGTTTTAAAACTCTACCTCAAGATAATTAAAAACAGTTATGAATTTTTTTTCCCACAGAGACTAAGGTTTCTGTTTACTAACAGTCAAAACATTAAAAATTTTAAAGTACATATATGTAAATGAATTTTGCTTTGCATTTTTAAAACTATTTCCTTTTGGTTTCATAGGGTATTTATTCTTTTAGATAATCCTCCATAACTCAGAATCTATTGTGAACTTATAATAGTTAGGGCTGGTGGATTGTAAACCTTATGTTTCCATTGTATTAGAGCATAACTGAATTCTATTTTACATGACAAAATATAATCCAGTCAGTGATTTGCATATGCTATTTTTTTCACAGAAGTCCAATTTAAGATTTCTTAAAAGTAGAGAGTTTTAAAATAAAGAAGGTATCTCTTGAATAGAACCTTAATATATGCATATTATTCTGTAACTGTGATAGTGATCACCAAAATAATACTGTCATGTCATTGTGTCACATCACAGTGTTCAAACTTCATTGGAATCACCTGACTAGTTTCAAATTATATTGTGCTTGCTCTCCCCCCTGAAATTGTGATTTAATTGGTCTGGGATATTGCCTGACCACAATATTTAGAAAGTAAAACATGCCAACAGTTTCTTGGTCCACATAACTCCAACTTACTTGTTAGTTCACTGCAAATTTGGGAATGGATGTTACGAGTTCTAAATATATTTTTTCTATTATTTACTCTGATCTTTTCTTCAGTTCTTCATCTTGCCTAAGTATAACCTAAATTATAATATTTCTCTTTTGTGTGTGTACATGTACAATTGACGAATGTCTCAGAAATCAATTTTAATACAAACATTTCTGTATTGCATATAGGAAATAGTTTTAAATGCTTTATTTGAAATGCACCTATACAGATTATTTCTTTAAATTATTTGCAGTTTAACAATCATTGCAATGGAAACTTTACATTGAATACAATTACATATAAAGGGATATAATAGATGTGAAATGTTTTTAAGATTAAAAAGGTCCAAAAATAAAAAATAAAAAAAAATAAAAAGGTCCAAACAAATGTGAAGTATTGGTGTCAAGGTATTATTGTGTATCAACAAATATACTTAATTGAGAAGTCTATGTTCATATTCACATAATCCAAGCATTCTCATTATGAAGAATATTTTTTTTTTATGAAGAATATTTTAAGTAACTTCTTATGTAGTCTGACACTTTACACTTGTATTACTTGACCTATCAGTTTACCTAACTTTAGTTAAATTTCTTAAGGCTTTAGAGTTCAGGATATATGCGTGTGCATGTATGTGTGTGTGTATGTGTGTATCTTCAAAAAGCAATTTCAACTGTAGCACATATTTTGCATTTGGATAATCTAATCATGACAAGTTAATACTCTTGATTTAGTGCCCAAATAAGATACATCTTCAGGCTTAGTAATTATCAAACAAGTTATGAAATAGTTTCACTTTCTAACCTGCCATGGCCGAGACTTACATAATAGTGTAATTACACTTAAAATTGTACACGCCCCTTCAAAAAAACCAATATATCTACAAAAGAAGTCAGTAATCTGTGACAAAGCCAACTTTCTATTTTTTTTAAGATTTTATTTATTTATTCATGAGAGATACAGAGGCAGAGACATAGGTAAAGGGAGAAGCAGGCTCCCTGTGGGGACCCTGATGCGAGATTCAATCCCAGGACCCCAGGATCATGACCTAAGCCAAAGGCAGATGCTCAACCACTAAATGACCCAGGTGCCCCCAAAGCCAACCTTCTGCCTGTCATTGGCAAACTAGCAGAACAACAAACATGAATCTTGTTTTCTTGTTTACATTTTAAGGAACATATCCTAATTTCTTACAATTCAATTGACTGCATACTGTTTGTCAAGAGTACAAAGCAGCAAATGAACAAAATGAAAAAACAAAGCCAAATCATAATCACCTCACCTTTGCTCTCACCACAGAAAATATCTCTTTGGAAAACATACAAGCAATTGGGGTAAGTCAGACGGAGTACACTGTTCTTGAACATATCTGGCATACAATCACTTTTTTAAAAAAGATTTTATTTATTTATTCATGAGAGAGAGAGAGAGAAAGGCAGAGACACAGCAGAGAGAGAAGCAGGCTCCATGCAAAAAGCCCGATGTGGGACTCGATCCCAGGACTCCAGGATCACACTCTGGGCCAAAAGCAGGCGCTAAACCGCTGAGCCACCCAGGGATCCCCTACAATCACTTTTTTAAATTGAATGACAAAATATCCTTCTTAAATGCTTCATGGAAAGTTTTCAGTATTAGGTATAAAATTAACACTCCTGAATAATCAAATAGAAATATGTGAATAGCTATTTTGAGTGAAGGGTTAGTTTTGCATAGAAAGGTAGGAAAGAAATGACAGAGAGATATTAATTTAAGGGAAATTATAGAAAATGAGCAGAGAAGCTGATATTAGTGCTGTATCACAGCTTACTTTTTAAAACTTTGTAGGTAAATTTCTCCCCTTCACTTGAGATATTCAGCCTAGCGCGTATGTGTGTGCCTGTGTGTGTGTGTGTGTGTGTGTGTGTGTGTGAGAGAGAGAGAGAGAGAGAGAGAGAATGCTGAGTGCTGGGGGAAGAGGTGGATCAAAATAACAAGTGACTTTTTTAACAAGTGACTTTTTTTAAGCGTTATAACCAGAAGAGGAAAATGAAATGACCAATTGTTATACCTACAGAAAATTAGACTAGAAAAAATATTTGTCCAAAATGTTTAGAATAGGATACCTGCCCATTGAAATAAAAATTTGTCCATCATTTCTAAATTTCACTTTTGAACAGGTATAAATGGAATTTGTTTATTGAACAGTAGTGATTTTAAATATTTAATTGTCTTTGAAATTGAGATTATTCAGAATGCCAGGCAAAGAGAAATAAATCAGAAAATGAATAAACAAGCAAACATATAGACCTTCTTTAATTTATCTTTAAGCATTCATATCTCTTTTTGGTTCTGTCCAAAAGTAATCCTAGAGATATCTCCCTTCATGGGGATCTTTAAATCCAGAAGTTTACAATCAGGTGGAAATGTCATCTGCTTCCAGTGTATTTGAAAACTGGGGTTACTAGTATTATTTTAATTCATTATTAAAATAATTCATTATTTAAATTAATTATTTAATTTAATTAAATTATAAATTTAATTATTAAATTAAATAGTATTATTATTAATTCATTATTCATTATTTTATTAAATATTATTGATGTTTTCTTTTTTTGTACTCATTTCCACTGCTGTTTTGCTACTGTTCTGGAAAGCCAGCATTTCACTTCTGAGAACTGTTCATGTTTAACTCTTTATCTAAAAATAGTTGAAAGCATTTTTTTTTCTTCTTCCACATGAAGGATACCAGAGGCACCACCAGTACAGCGATGAAAGGAGATGCAGGCCCTGGTGCCTTGGCAAGTGAGGGAGCAGGGGTTCAGTAATGCCAGGACTCTTGGGGGTGGATGAGAGGTGGGCGAGGTACTGACCCTGATGGAGTAAAAGAATGTTGAGTACTCTGATTTTCATATTATGAAATTACACAGTCCTAGGAGTTAAGGATGGTCTGCCTTGGAATCATTGGTGTTTATATTTGAAAAGTTAATATTTGAAAATTAATATATTATATTAATTTTGAGACTATAAAGAAATGAGAACTACAGCACAGTCAAGTGGGAAGGTAAGTGATGAAATGTCGGAAGACTGGGAGTCTGGCTTTGACCTTGTAGTAAGGCACAAGCAAATGGATTTCTCCATGTCCAGTGTTTCCTTCTGCAGAATGAGATTTTATTTTTTTTACCTAGCACAAAGAAGTGCTATAAATATATGTAGATCCTTTTAAATTAAATTAATTAATCTTTTAATTTAAATTCATTTTGCCAGCTAGTATAACACCCAGTCCTCATCATATCACATGCCCTCTTAATGCCCCTCACCCAGTTACCCCATCCCCCCATCCACCTCTCTTCTCCAGCAATAGTATGTTTCCTAGAGTTGAGAATCTCTTATGGTTTGTCTTCCTTCCTGATTTTTCCCCATTCAGTTTTCCCTCCTTCTCTCCTCCCCTATTTCTTCTATTCCACATATGAGTGAAACCATCTGATAATTGTCTTTCTTCTACTGACTTATTTAATTCAGCCTAATACTCTCCAGTTCCATCCATGTAAATGATATTCATCCTTTTTAATGGCTGAGTAATATTCCATTGTATAAATAAAACACATCTTCTCTATCCATTCATCTGTTGAAGGACATCGTGGCTCCTTCCACAGTTTGGCTATTGTGGACATTGCTGCTATCCACATTAGGGTGCGGGTGCCCCTTCATTTCACTACATCTATATATTTGGGGTAAATAACCAGTAGTTGTAGGGTAGCTCTATTTTTAACTTCTTGAGGAACCTCCATATTGTTTTCTGCGGTGGCTGTACCAGCTTTCATTCCCACCAACAGTGTAAGGGAGTTCCTTTTTCTCCACATTCTCGCCAACATTTGTTGTTTTATGTCTTATTAATTTTAGCCATTCTCACTAGTGTGAAATAGTAACTCATTGTGATTTTGATTGTATTTCCCGGATGACAAGTGATGTGGAGCATTTTTTCCTATGCCTGTTGGCCACGTTTAGGTCTTCTTTGGAGAACTGCCTGTTCATGTCTTCTGCAGATCTTAAAAACTGTTTGAAGATGTTTTGCTTAAGATGGTCAGACTTGAGTCAGCTCTGCATTCTCCGTGAAGTATTACTTGGCCTATCAGTTTCTCCTTCTTCCCCTCTGTCCTCCTTTCCCTCTTCTCCTGGGCTCCTTTAGTACCAACATACTAACCAGGACTTTTGTGTACAGTTGTGCAGGATGAGTGTTAACACAGAGGGTGCTGAGTATTTATTTAGACCAGTGTATTTATGCATTTATTTAGACAAACTTCATGTAGATGGCAGTAAATCTTTGTTTCAAAGATGTCTATATATTACCAGAATATTCTGGTAGATGAAAGTAAATTATTTTCATAAAGGTTTTTCTTCTTTCTTTAAATATTTTATTTATTTATTCATGAGAGACACAGAGAGAGAGAGAGGCAGAGACACAGGCAGAGGGAGAAGCAGGCTCCATGCAGGGAGCCCAACGTGGGACTCGATCCCGGGTCTCCAGGATTACACCCTGGGCTGAAGGCGGTGCTAAACCGCTGAGCCACCCAGGCTGCCCAAGGCTTTTTCTTTTTCAATAGCACAAAAACATTGTTTGAGTTAGCAGTGATCCATTCTATTCTATTCTATCTCTATTCTATTTGGCTCTAGGTCTGCCTTCCTTGGTAGACAGTGTCTTCACCAGGGAAGGGATCGTTTCTTATGTAATTGTCTCTCTTCCACCTTTTCTGAAGCATATGAGGGACACTAGAACCTAATAAAAGTTCTAGTGGGAGATGGCTGAGTGAAGTAGGAAATGATGACTAAGTTTAAGGTTCTAGGTCTTTATGAAAGTTTTTACATAAATCTACGATGATATTACTAGTAAAGCTAAGTAGCTCCAAGGACTCCAATAACTCTTAGGATGTTATAATTTAAGTGTTATTGAGTGTACTGTATGGTGAAACTATGTAAGAGGAGCCTGGAAAGACCTTTTGGTTCTTGTTTTTTTTTTTTTTTTTTTCTCAATATTTTTGACTCTTCTGCTTCCATAAATATTTTAATTACTCTTAAGAGCTTTTTAGCAAGTTTATTCATACTTGGAGTTGATAGTCTATGCAGTACATGGGGTAGTTGTCTTCTGAGAATTAGAACATAAATTTGCTCTCTGAAAGTCAAGCTATAAATTAAGATATGATGGAACAAAGCAGATATTTTCAAAAACATCTTAAAAAGAACCTAGCAAGACCTGGCTTTAACCTGATGAAAGACAGTATATCTAAAGAAGGAATGTGCCAATCAGGATGGGGCTTCGTCACCTATGCAAAGTCAAGAAAGGAGGGTCCCATAGGCAAACTTCTGCCTCTCTTGGAAGAGTCCATACACCTTGCTTCTCCTGGGTTAATGCACAACCTTCTGAACTTGGCTTCTAGGCCCCTGTGTCCTATCCTCTAAAATCCAGAGTGAGCCCTTCAATAGAAAAATAAGATTATGCCATGACCATGCTAAAACTCCAGTGACTTTCTATTGCATTTAGAACTCCATATCCTCCTGCAGAGTCCCACATCATACTTTCCTGCCCATGTCTCCAACTACACCTCTGCAGACACTCTGGCCTTCTTGAGTTGTTCAATAAGCCACCTCTTTCAACTAGAGGCCTTTGTACCAGCTGTCCCTTCTGCCTGCAATGCTCCTTTCAGGGAGAACCTTTCTGAAGCTGTCAGTTTCTTTCTTTCTTTCTTTCTTTCTTTCTTTCTTTCTTTCTTTCTTTCTTTCTTTCTTTTTTTCTTTCTTCTTTCTTTCATTTTATTTATTCATGAGAGACACACAGAGAGAGAGACAGAGACACAGGCAGAGGGAGAAGCAGGCTCTATGCAGGGAGCCGATGTGGGAATCGATCCCGGGACTCCAAGATCATGCCCTGGGTCGAAGGTGGGTGCTAAACCACTGAGCCACCCAGGCATCCCTGAAGCTGTCAGTTTCAAGGTCATTCCCTCCACGACAGCTTCCCCACACCATCTAAACATAAAGAAACTCATTACTCTTCCATACATTAATCTCTTGTAATTAGCTCCATAATTTTCAGGCACTTATCATTTTCTGATCGTTTGTTTGTTTGAGGTGGACACTGCTTAGAAGTCACCAAAATGTGTTTATTCTTCTCTATACAGCAGGCGAGGGAACATAGCAAGCAGCTTACCACCTAGTTGTGGAGACAGATCAGCGAGCTTGCCTCCGGATCAGGATTATGGGCAAAAGTTAGAGTTGGGCAATCCAAAGAATAGTAGAGAATCATGCAGATGTCACAGAAGGTATGACCTCCTGGGATTCCAGGAGTTCGAGTTTCAAGGCAAGGTTGGGTAAGTTCTTCTGGGATGGATTGGAGCTTCACACTTGGGGCAGGCTCCATCTAGGACTTGGAAGGGGAGGCCAAGACCCTGTGCTTAGCAGAGGGCCTGAGCAGAATGCACAGTCTCAACCTCAAGAAATTTCTCCAATGAGATTTCACTTTAGCTCTCAAAACACTTCCTGAGAAGACAAGAGTAAATCCCAGGCTGCAGGCTGACTTTGGCAAGTAAATAAACATTGAGCTTAGTGCCCAACTTCATGTTTTAACTCTGTAACATTTTCATATAGTTGTAGGATGGGTCACATTTTGTCCCCTTTACTCTGGATCTCCAGGTACTCATGCAGCCTTTCAAACATGTCTGAACCCGATCCAAACTTCTTCCCTTTAACTCCACTCCCCTGGATCAAGTCTTCCAATGCCTGCCTAGGATTTTATCTAGTAGTTGCAACACTGTAGTTATGGAAAACCAAAACACAACCTCAGAACCTTTGTGTATATGTCTGTATGTTTATTCCTCCTCACAATCTCCTTGATACCAGTGTATAACAACAGGCATGATGTTTTTCAAATTCAGTTCAAAACCTGTCTTGTTTTGTTTTTAATTTTGACTACTGTGAATTCCATCTTAACTGAGATTAAAGATAGCAATAGGAAAAAGTTAAAATTACAAGTCAGTCGACTTAAAAATCAGGAACCTACACGGAAGAAAGTTTGTAATTGCTGGCTGATAATCCCCATGGCATCTCTTACTGGAGCACACCAGAACGCTGCAGGGGAGTAGTCAGAATGAGAATCAAGACTTCAGCTTCAGGCTAAAAAGTCAGGATAAGCTTGCGACTTACATTGCCACCCATGACTCAAAGAACATCTATTCTTTCAAATGACAGGTTTTCTAGTTTAAAGCATACGCATGAAAAGGAACATGCCTTTCACTGATGCATCATTGTTACTGTGGTTTAACTTCTTAACCCCTCTTCCTGTTGAAGACTCCGCCATAACTGAAGTGTCTACAGCTTTAGCTGCTAATTACATTTCCACCTACGAAGCTTGGAAAAATAAAATTTAGGAAAACTGTCTCCTTCCAGGTGTGCACTGGAATTTGTTTTAAATGAATTCATATTTTGGGTGATTGTGTAAAGGGCAAGTTCTTTCTGACAATTCAAATAATTAGTCAAATCATCATTTCTTGGCAAGTTCTATTTTGATTTATTAAAATCAATATATGCCTTTAAAAACAACTATTATTAAGACTCATTCGTTTGAATACTTTCACATTGTATACCAGAAAAGTATAAAATTGCTCAGACCATGTAAACTTCTGTTAGTATTTACAATTTATTTTCCTGTATTGTATTTCAATTATTAAATGTTATTGCTGCCTTCAAAAGGAATTTTAAGGAAAAATATGATTTTATATATTTTCACCCAGATTAAAAAAGCCCCAACATCCTGATGTTATTTGTTTCATGTATCTTACATACCCTTTGCTCAGCTTCCCCTAATGTCAACATCCTATACACCTTGGAACATTTATCAAAATTAAGAAATTATTACTGAGACATTCCAAGAGCTAAAATACAGAGTTTATTTGGATTTTGCCAGTTCTCCCACATGTCATTTTATATTTGTCCAAACTCTTACAATGTTCAACACCAAGAGAAAACTGTAGACCTTAGGTAATTTGATATAGGTTCATCAGTTCCAACAAATGTGCCACTTGGGCAGGGAATATTGGTAATAAAGTGATGCTTTGCATCTGTATGTGTGTGGCAGGGGTACAAGTGAGTAATGACAGTACCTTCCCCTCAGTGTTGCTGTGACACTTAAGCTGCTCCGAAAAACTTTAGTTTTAATAATAAATTCATTAATCATATTCCTATGTGTCAGTTTCGAAAGTTCCTATAATGTGCCATTTGATATATGCATCTATCCTTCTGCCACACTATCTTGATTATTAAAGTTTGTAGTACATCTTGAAGTTGTGTAGTGTGAATTCTTCAGTTTTGTCTGTTGCTTTAAGGATTGTTTTGACTTTAAGAACTTTAGTTACTTTTCATTTCCTGAGATGTCAAATCTATCACTTGTTGTATAATTTGGCATCAAAATGATTTGGCATAATTTGGCATCAAAATGATTTGGCATAATTTGGCATCAAAATGATTTGGTAAAGGAGAAATATATGTGCTGTCAATTAAAATCATGTATGTGAATGTGAATAAAGGTTAAAATTGTAGGTTGAACAAGAAACATCTGGCTTTTGGGATGGGGCTGCAAATTAAGCATACTAATGGCACATTTTTTAAAAAGTCCTTTAAAAAATGAATTTAGGGACCCTGGGTGGCACAGCGGTTTAGTGCCTGCCTTTGGCCCAGGGCGCGATCCTGGAGACCCGGAATCGAATCCCACGTCGGGCTCCTGGTGCATGGAGCCTGCTTCTCCCTCTGCCTATGTCTCTGCCTCTCTCTCTCTGTGTGATTATCATAAATAATTAAAAATTAAAAAAAATGAATATAGATGCACGCTATAAAACCAAAATGATATAGATGTGGAGAAAAGTTTTGTTTAAATAACTCAATATGATAAAATGTATCTACCTTGCCATGTTTTAAATTAATGTTCTATAATGTCATCTACTATTTCTTGTTCATTCACTTGGTATCTTGGCTACTTAATAGGGAAGCCAATTATCACTTCTATATTCTTGACCCAAAACATACTATAATTTTGAATATTGACCTATTAGTATACATATATCTTCTAAAAACTGTATTTCTCAGTAATATAAAACTATAACTAAATGTAGATGTTTATAAATAACAATAAAAATCTGCAATAGTATTTTACCAGCAATGTAATTCTTAAATTATCTACAAAAGAATTGACTGCTGTGGTACTTGTAAGTAAATTTTACACAAAGCATGCATAGGATATGAAATGATGCAAATATGGTAGTGTTGCAGTAAGAACTGTACTTTTATTACTACACATTATGCTATCAATAGTTACATTAAATCCTATTTAAGAGGCTAGTTCTAGTGTATGTACCTATTTCAAATGTAACTTCTTAAAATTTTATAGGCAAAGTCCCTCAATGAGCAATGAAAAGATGATTAAAAAAAGACGGTTGAATAGAAAAACAGCCGGCAACAGTAATTCATTTTGGATACAGTTTTACTTTTTATGAATAAGTCTGCAAAATATCAACATAAAGAGTGTACTTTTTTTATGAATACAGCCTTAATACTGAAAGCCAGTTCAAATAGTGAACATTTAAAAATTCTTATGACATGGGATTACACCCTTGTGGTTCACACAGCACATGTTGCATTGGTTTGATTTTTACTACTCAAAGAAGGGGAGAGTACAAGGCAAATAATTTGGTTTCTTTAAAAAGAATCTATGCCATTTTATTTTTCTATGCTATTTAGGAAATGACCAGGGTAATGCCATACAAAAGAGGTATCTGTCTTTATGGGCATTTCACATTTCATGTGTATTAAAATATCATTATCATTAATAAATGCTCACTTTATATGAGGTACTATCCAGAACCACTAGAAAACATGATACTTGACCACAAAGAACTTTGTGATTAAAGCAAGAACAGTATAAGGGATATTTACTAGCCTATATAAACATTTTACCAGCTCATTCTGCCCCATGGAACTAAAGTGAAAAGAATTAGCATTTGTAACTGCTGTCTCCTATCAGGGATTAGAGACTAGTGAAGTAAGCATGACTTTTGTTTCTCCTAGTTGAGAAAACAGGGCAAAAAAATAAATAAATACATCAGAATTTTGCCCTCTTCCTGACATTGTCAAGTCAGAGACACAAAGTAGTAGAGAGTCTTTCTTTGTACTATCAATGAACCAATCAAATAAACAGGCAACCTAAGAAAAACAACAAAACAAACAGACAAAAAACAAAAAAGCAAAACAACTTCAAGATATATTTTGCAGTTTCTTTATAAAGAAATTTCACAGCCGTTACTGTATCCCCAAAAAAGTAAAAAGTAGAAACAGAATCAGCTGTCCAGGGAAAATAAATTCCAAAGTATTACTATTTGGGTAGACAAGTAAGATTTCACCAATGAGAATCAAATAAGTTTGTTGTAACTGAACCCAAATAGTTGCAACTGTAAGTTATATAATTCCTGAATTCTTACTAAATTCCTGATTTAGACTGTACTGATAAGAGAAAATGCACTGTTTATTAGAAAATGAAATTATATTAGTAAGTTGGTAGAAAAGATCTTTATGGAGAAAGATCAAATCCTGATTACAGGGCAGCTCCAGTGGCTCAGTGGTTTAGCGCCGCCTTCAGCCCAGGGTGTGATCCTGGAGACCCGGGATGGAGTCCCACGTCAGGCTCCCTGCATGAGCCCTGCTTCTCCTTCTGCCCGTGTCTCTGCCTCTCTCTCTCTCTCTCTCTGTGTCTCTCATGAATAAATAAATAAAATCTTTTTAAAAAATTTTTTATTTATTTATGATAGTCACACAGAGAGAGAGAGGCAGAGACACGGGCAGAGGGAGAAGCAGGCTCCACGCACCGGGAGCCCGACGTGGGGATTCGATCCTGGGTCTTCAGGATCACACCCTGGGCCGAAGGCAGGCGCTAAACCGCTGCGCCACCCAGGGATCCCAATAAATAAAATCTTAAAACAAAACAAATCTTGATTACATTTTTAGTATATTTAAATTTGGCAAATAACAGTTCAAAATTTGCATATTCTTTTTTTAAAGATTTTATTTATTATTCATGATAGACCCAGAGAGAGAGGGAGGCAGAGACACAGGCAGAGGGAGAAGCAGGCTCCGTGCAGGGAGCCCGATGTGGGACTCGATCCTGGGTCTCCAGGATCACACCCTGGTCCAACGGCTAAACCGCTGAGCCACCCAGGGATTTCTCCCAAATTTGCATATTCTTAATTTGTTACAGGTGACGCTTTCTTGTGGCATTCCTGTTTCCATAAATACGTACTTGAAATAAGACCAGGCATAATAAGCTTCAGCCAATATAAATTGCTTGAGTAAAGATGGTCAGAAGAGTCACTTAAAATAATGGCACTAACTTCTATCTCTTAAAACTTTACAAAAATAGTAATATTGATTAATTATAATAAGGAAATGAAATATAGAAAAAATGTAAAGAATTTGAGATTATTTGCAGTTCTTCTAGAAAGAAGTTGGGTTGATAGTGTACTCTTTCCAATTATTCTAAAGACGATATTTACATAAACATAAATGTTATATGTTACTTATTTAATAAGACTGAAACCATGCTATATCTATAGCATCATTATGAATATTGCCTTATATAATTAAATATTTGTTTAAATATAATTTTTAATTGCTCCATAATGTTTTCACTTTGTGGATGAATTTGAATCATTCTCCAATTCATGAACATTATTGTTGGGTCGTTTCCATTATAAATAGCTCTACATAAAAGTGAGTGATCTTAAACATAAATTCCTGACTAAATCTTTGGCAATGTTCTTGGGAAAACAAGTGGGTTACTGGATAAAACATTGTGACTATTTCAAATGTCTTGATCTATATTTCCCAATTGTTTCCTAGAAAATTTGCTATCACCACATCTCTAAAGTCAATGAAATTATTAATTTCATCTCACTTTTGCCAAAATTAAGTATTATCATTTTGGTGTTTGCCTTTTAAAGATATAAATAAAACATTAGTAGTTTAGTATTTTTTCATGTACTCAATATTTATGTGAATTTTTCAAATTCCTCTGCCTTTCCTAACTTTTCTACAAAATTTATGATAACTTAATTTTTCTTTTGATCTCTATTCAGGTTTTCCCCTTTAGCTAATTTATATGTTATAATAAATAAATTTTCTTCCATTCCTTTACAAAGTCTCTTTAGTTATTCTGAATTATTTTATGTAGTCACTACCATATTTACTTCAGGAATTTCTATTAAATTCACTTTAGGCAATAAGTTGAAGTGTCTGTAGTATTCTTTATTTGTTCACCTGCATCATATTTTAGATTTATGACTCCCATTAAGTTAATTTGAAGGCTTTCAACCATGTTTGTATGTGTGTGTTCTAGAATTATTTTTATTAAAACATAAAATATGTCCAATCACTGAAGCTTGAAAATATTTTCTCTGGGAAGCTATCTTGTCAAAAGTTTCATTAGAAGGGAAGTCTGACAATTTTTCCATTTCTTTTTTTTTTTTAAGATTTTATTTATTCATGAGAGATACAGAGAGAGAGAGAGGCAGAAACATAGGCAGAGGGAGAAGCAGGCTCCCCGCAAGGAGACCAATATGGAATTCGATCCCAGGACTCTGGGATCATGACTTGAGCCAAAGGCAGACGCTCAACTGATGAGCTACCCAGGTGTCCCAATTTTTCCATTTCTATTCCAGTTTTGTTTCACTTAGCTATGCTTTTGGATGAAATCAAAGAGAGTAGCTTCAGAAGGTAAGTGAAAGAACTGAAGGAACTGAAGAACTGAACATAAGAAGGCCTTCTCTGGAATAGTGTTTCAGTAATTACACCTAAAATGCCAGGCAGTTGCATTAGGTAAACTCTTGCAGAACTGTTTTCATTAGATCTTAGGTAGGTAAGCAGGGAAGAACACCAATGGTTAACTCTCAAAACCAAGAACTAGAACAGGATGGATAGATTTTGATAGAGCTTAGAGGCAGTGAGGACATGAAGCCATGCTTTTCTTATGAACAGTCCAGTTGGGAGTCTGCAGAGCTAACTCATGGGGGCTGCTGGAGTAGAATGAGGCCATTGAGTAGCAGAAAAATGGGAAGAAGCACGAAAAAAGCAAGTGGGTGATGTTCAAGAACAACTTTTCAGTTATGCTGGTGTTATATTTATTAATTTATGTTTATGTTTTCTCCTCCATCATCACTCATCATCATGTTGTCATGACAATCTATAGTATCACAAATCATATATATTAATTAATGTATCATATATTTAAATGACCACTTATTCTGCATATATTTCCATATAAGGCATTGTGGAGAATACCAAGGAAATGATCATCACAATAGCATATAAAGTATATTACAGTTTATATAACAGCATCTTTTCATTTATTACCCAATTATAATTTGTTTGGAATTGGGTTGAGCAATAAATCCTGAGGACATGTCACCATGAACTGGTGAGGAAGGCATCTCAGAGGAAGTAGGATGTGAACAAGCTTTGGAACAGAGCATCTTACTAGGAAAGAAGTGTTTCTTTGACACTGCTGTATCATTAAAAGAGGTAGGGTAACAAAGTGGCATGCTAAAACTAATGTTGGACTATTAATCTGAAAGTCATTTGTCAAATGAAGTATAGAGGGGGAGATCAGGGAAAAGCAAGCCAGCTGAAAAACTACTTTTAATTATCTAGATAAATGATTAAGTGTCTAGAATACAGAAACTTTGCAGTAGAGTAGAAAAAAAAATCACTGAGTTCTGCTCAGTCAGAATATCTAAAGAGCTCTAGAATGTCCATCTTTTCTTCATTTGTAAAATGGAAAGTTTGGATTATCTTGAGGCTGCTTTCCATATCTAAAATACAGTCTTCTCCATATTCTTCTGAAAAGCAATGGAGGAAAACAGTCATATTTAATTAAGCCTTTAATTAAATCCTTAGGGTTTGGACTAGACCTTTGGTTGTAGCCTCCATCAACAAGATGTCAAAGCTTTCAGTTCTTACCTTCAGTTCAGTCAAAACTTCAAAAAATCATATGGATGAGTGGGAAGAAATATGTTTATGATCCACCTGGCCATGGAGTTTAACATCACACAGAGAAAGTCTTAAACACTTCTGAGCATTGCTAAAAAATGTATTTATATATGGACTTTTACTTCTGAATTCCAAGAAGTTTTTATTCCTGCCTTAGATATTAACATATTTAAGCAATAAGAATTTGGATTTTAGGAAACAGAGCTAGATAACAATCATAAAATATTAAAAAAAAAAAAAAAAAAAAACTTTCCATGTATTTACTCTTCCTTCCACTAGGAGTTCTACCCCTCACCCACATCAGGTGGCCCTAGCAATTAAGAAACAAATAAAAGCAGTAGGAGATGGTAACTCTGCCTTCCAGGAAATAGATGCAAATAAGGTACATTGTAAAAGAAAGGGTTGTAGAGAAGAAAGATGTACATTAAACTTTTATTCCCCTTTCTTAGACTCCCTTGTCCATTTCCTTTATATCATAGTCATTCTATTTTCCACTCAACCACAAGAAATATTTCCATAATGAAAACATAAATCAATTTTTGAAGACCTTTTAAAAATTAAAATGCATCCAGCCTGTGAGAGACAGAATGAATGACATGGGTTTCCAGGAGCAACAAGGAAGTTCCAGGAAATAAGGATTTTGAGCAGAAGTATCAGGTCATACCCTTCCAAAAGAAAGGAGGTTTAGTGTCCATGAGCACTAGAAAAAAGTAAATGTTTTCAATGGACAGATTGGTTGGCAAATATCAAGGATAATTTTCAGCTGAAATAAAATTCCAGGTTAGTTTTAGTCTTTTTTTTCCCCCTGACCTGTAATCATTTTTTCCCTCAACTCTCGGGACTTGACAGAAACAGAGCTAATAGTTGTACTTGATTTAGAGGAGTTTCAAAACCTGCACATAGATGGGAGCAGCGAAGTTTGTAGTTTCATTGATACAGAGATGTAATAAAGATTTAAAGGTAACAGCTGGTTCCTCAGGAAAAAATAGATGTCAGGCAAAGAGATGCAGGAGAAGTGTTTTCAAGACAAAAGAATGATGGTAGATTTCCAATCATATTAAGAAATAGTTTAGGGATGTCTGGCTGGCTCAGTCCATAGAGCATGTGACTCTTGATCTTGGGGTTGTGTGAGCCCCATTTTGGGTGTGGAGATTACGTAAAAATAAAATTTTTAAAGAAGGGAAAAATTTATAAAAGGCTTTTATGTAAACAATTATATGTGGAAAAGTGAACTTTAAAGAAAGGCAGACTTGCAAACAATGATACAATACAATTAATTATGCCAGGTTTTGTCACACTGTCTTTCTAAAGGTTAAATTTAATCCAAAAGTGTCACACTTGATGTTTTGAAATTCTTTTATCATTAAAGTCAGTGATACAGTGTGAGTCATACATCCAAAATTAATATTTTAGACTATTATATATATTTCTTTGTATTAGGATTCAGCTTTCCACTCAATGAAACCCATAACGACTTAGATGTTACTAGATGTAAGACTTGATAATATTTCAACAAACATTTGAGCTGATTTTTATAAAGGCATTTTTTGAAATTTTATGTAATGTTAATAATGTAAAATTCATTCTTATTCTGAAATGGTGTTAGTTCAAAGGCTTTGGAAACCAAAGTGTTCTTTGAAGTGCTTTGAAAGATTTTAAAAACATTGTTTGCAAACAAATTTGTTTTTTACAGACTGCTCTGCTCATTGACACACCAAGACACCACTTCAAACGTGATAGCAGAGCTGTAGACAGGCAGGAAGTTTCCCAAGCCGCCAGGGCTGTACCTAGACAGACAAGTTGCAATCCCAGGGAAAGAGACTTAAAAAAAAAAAAAAAAAAAAAAAAAAGGAAGGAAGAAAGAAAGAAAGAAATTCCAAGAATCTCTCAGACCAGAGGTTTAAAGTCATTCACCAAGTACACCAGTTTCTGTAACCAGAGCTTCTAGGTCCAAATGTTGTGCTATGGAGAGTGTGAAAACCAACGCTGCACACTATTGATCTCTGCAGCTAAAGCTGGATTTCCAAAGCAGAGCATGGTTCCTACAGCAGTGTCTTTGAACTTGGGAGATTAGCAATTGGTTTGCTCATCAGTAAAAATCTATTTTCAGGTACATTGTATCAACCATATGAACTGAAAATTAGTAGTTCCCACACTTTTTAAAAGAAAAGACCTTTTTCTTAAAATAATAATTTAAAAAATCCCATTTAATCCTGTGAAGTTCTCAGTGCATATTAGTTGAGAAAACATACAATATCCCAAACTAGTTAGAATGTATAATGTCTTCAATAAACTTCAATTTTGTCAATCATGAAAGTATTTACATCCTTTGAATTTGATATATATCTATATATATATAAAATATATATATAATTATAGTTTATTCATACATCATTTAGAGCTTAGGACCTCTTATAATAGCTATGAGGTTTGTAACATGGGAACAACTAACCACTCTTCTCTAAAATTTTATTTTGGCTCTTTTACATTAAAGCTTACTTACGTGGGATTTCCAACTAGGAATGTGGTTCAATTTACAGGCTTCTGAAAAGATATTTTAAAAATAAAGCAATTTATATTAAAATGCAACAGGAGAGTTTATTGTTAAGAACTTCATTGTAAATATTTGGATCAGGAAGGCTTTTTTATAAACAATGTATATTTGCAATACTTGACATGTTGTATGTTGGACAACAGACAAGAATTGGTCTGTATATGGAGTTATCAGACACGATATGAAAAGGAAGATCTTTAAACCAGTAATAACTTACTGTCTGGTTGGTAGAAGAGTAAATGTAATAGAGTTAGGATAAAGTAATCATAGATTAAATGCCAATTTAGGTATTTTTACCACACCCATATGTACAACATTTAAGAAAAACATACACAAAAACATGGCATTTGGCATAAAAATGATTGGGGGATCAGAAGTAAAGAGTGGCTCACAGAACTGCTTTGGTCAGAGGAAAGAAAATTACAAAATGTATTAACAATTAGCAGAAGTGGACGGGAAAAGATAGGCAAATATTGCACTTATATCTGAGTCACTGAAGAAGAGGTATGTAGGGTTCATATTAAAATTAATCAGTAAGAAGATATTTATTTTTAGGATCATAAAGACAATTATAGTAAAAATTCTTATTGTTGAATGCATAAGTAATAATGATGAATCTTAAAATGATAATATGCCTCTACCCATAAAAAGCCAGGGAGGCTACAAATCAATCTACTGGAAACTCCCTTCATTAACTCATTGACTTTATAAAATATAATTTGTGACTTAAAACATTAAAGGACATGAAAAATACAAATTTAACCATTAAAAATTAGAAAATAATATAATGATTTGTTTCATCAGTAAAAATATGAATAGCTATAAAAACTCAGGCACAAGAACTAAGAATTCACAGAGAGTGACTTTAAAACTTAGGAAAAAGGAAAACAAAAAAGTGTTGGAGGTGATCATGCTATAAAAACAAATCCTTTGTTATATTTTACTCAGAATATGAAAACTTTCTTTGTCCATATAATCTTTAAAGATGTTATTACAGTTCCTGTATGCTTAAGATTTGAAATAGAAGTATCTTTAAACATCTTATGGCTATTTGTTACCATAGTGAATTAAATAAGACATATTTTCATAATAACTTTTTTTCTTAGCCTTCACCCACCACTTGCTCAGCAACTTCTACAACACATATTTTGGGGGCATCTGAGTGGCTCAGTTGGTTAAGCATGTGTCCTCTGCTCAGGTCATGATCCCAGAGTCCTGGGGATGAAGTCCCACATCAGGCTCCCTACTCTGCAGAAAGCCAGCTTCTCCCTCTCCCTCTGCCTACCATTCCCCCTGCTTGTGCTCTTGTGCATTCTTTCTCTTTCTGTCAAATAAATTACATTAAAAACATATATTTTGTACTGTTGTTGTCACATATGATAATCAACTTCATAGAACTGCACTGCCTTTAATGCAGGCTCATTTTTGGTGGTTGAAGCAGTGTTACTGGAAGAAATCATCTTCAATTTCTGCTTACTATATTCCTAAAAAATATCTGTCCCCTGTATTTTTTGAGAAAAAGATACCAATATAATATCAACATTAAATAAGTGACATAGGTAGAATATATATCAATATTAGATTTCCATGTTAGATTACTTATTTGTACTTTTTCTCCTACTAATGTATAAAGATTCATACAATCTTTGCTTTCTTAGCAATTATCTCATCATGATACAAAATAAGACCAGTAGAAGAGAAAAAGTGCTATTGGAATGATAGTTAAGGAACCCATTAGGGATTAAAAGTGTGCCAGCTATTTATTTTTAAAAAGAAATGCTTAAAAAGACTTAGATAAATGTCAAAGGCTCAGGTGAACAAAATATGATTTTATTTTTCATCCTGTATATTATGAATTATTCGTTGTTGTTTTTTTTCACAACCCAGTGGAGAATGGAATACCTGTCTCTAATATAGAAGCCATTGCTCATAAACTCTCAACTCCCTAGGAGTTGATTGATTGGTTTTTGCACTTCCATTACCAACAATGGCTATCAGAAAAGACTCAGTCTTTGTGACTCTGAAAAAGGATTTTTGTTTATTTTTGTTTCTACAGAATGGAAAAAAAGCACACATGTATATAAATAGCAAATACTCAAATTGAACTTGAGATTTTGATGAATTTATACCAAGCATCACAATAAAAGGGCAAATAAGAAAAAAATTGTGAAGAAAAAGGCAGGAATCTTTTATATTGCTGAAAATATACATAGAGTTTTCTATGAGAAGACTTGGCTTATAAGGAAAAGTCTGGGTAAAATTTCAGGATTTAAGAGAATACCAATAAAGTGAAGATTGACATTAACCAGACCAGGCTATAAATACCACACAAAGAGACCAAACAAGTCCTCCCCTGACAGGTCTGGCCACCTCTCCCCTTCAGCACAAACCTATAATGAACAACACTGGAATAAATCCTGTTGTTCTTTTAGGATCAGCGAAACTTAATATGTTAGTTAAAGCACTTTTGTTTTTGGATGAGTTCAAATTTGTGTATTTACCTCATAACTGTGTTAAGTGTAGGTTAAATCATGCAGCGTAACAGTGCAGTCAAGTCTCGGCAAATGTCATCATTTAATCATCTCTATTATCTTTCTTGTCTTATCACTCAAACTAATATGACTTCTTTTCTCTCAACAGCATTTTGATGTGAAGGAGGAAACTCCTCTCATGTTTAAGAAAAATTTCTAATTACCTGTGCCGAGAAAAAGGAAAATATTAACATGGAAGTAAATATACCTCTTTTTTCTGTTCTATACTATACCCTTAAAAAATACTAGTGTGCAGAGCTTATTTTATATTAAAAGCACTGGCTTATATATATTTTTATTTCCTTTTAGCCTATGAAAATCTCTGTTCAATAATCTGTGGAGATAGTTTAAAGGTGACACGATGTTTAAATTAAAATCATGATGAGAATCTAGACTGTTCTTTTTTATTCCAGTGTGAAGCACAGTCCTAGCACATGGTAGGTGCTCAGTAAATATTTATTTCTTTACTAGTGATGATAATGACAAATTGGCCAATATCCTGTATACATTCAATGATACTGAACCCCAATAAACTCAAAGAGTGACAGCAGAAAATTTAGTTTTAGTTGTTTCTTGTCTGTTTCTTATGTTTATGATTGAGTTAAATTTGGTGTGCTTTTGTACTAACTTTTGAATTTTTAAATTTTAAGTGAAATTATATTCCTCGAAAGTATATAATTAAAAAGGGAAAGTTTAAAAAATAAATTTAACAATAAATTAGACTATTCAGGCTCAAAACGGGACTAGTGGAACATATTTATACATATCACCTAAATATGCAGCCATTACTATCATACTGATAAGCACACATCCAATGAAGCAATGTTCTAAAAACGCACACAAAATGAGGTGGAGACACAAGTCCTTCATTATCTTGGCCTACTTTTTAGAGGATAAATGGGTCTAGAAGTACCTAGCTGGCTCAGTCGGTAGAGCATGGACTCTTGATCTCGAGGTTATGAGTTTGAGCCCCATGTTCGGTGTGGCAATTACTTAAAAAATAAATAAAAATTGAAAATTAAAAAAGAATCTTTAAAAGGTTAATGAGTCTAGCATAATAACATTTGACAAAATTGCCTATGGTTCATTTTTAAGCACAAAGAAGTATAACAATGATATTACTAGTAATCTTTTGGCATATATTAAACAATATAGTGTTATAATAATGAATACAGCAAGGTCTAAATATGTCAATTGATATGCATTCATAGATCTTGTCAAAGTAACTTAATCCATCAGAAACAGTCACATGCTATTAGGAAAAATATTTATTAATCCTTCCACTATGGACATTACAACAAGTATGTTGAGAGTAGAAGCAGTGATGCAAATGCAATTGATAGTATTGTGACATAATCTGGAGATGATCCAAAAGTCCATATCTAAGATATTATTAAATCAAAGTCTAATGTCATATGAAATATTAATATAACTAGGAAAAAGGAGGGATGTTACAGATTTCCCCATAATTTTTGTATTGCACAGGCCAATATAAAGAAGGTCTTTCGTGAAAACATTAAAAAAGACATAAGATGGAAAGAATATTTAAAGTTTCTGTCACATCATTAAATATGTTGGCAAAGACCTACTGATTAC
This sequence comes from Canis lupus dingo, assembly GCF_003254725.2. NCBI lineage: Eukaryota > Metazoa > Chordata > Mammalia > Carnivora > Canidae > Canis > Canis lupus. The sequence continues at coordinate 63,955,726 of NC_064246.1, read as the reverse complement.
TTATAGTGACTGAGAAGACTGGCAAAGAGTGTAGAAACAGTGGGTTTTCTAAAACCTGTTGCAGAAAAATGTATTCAGGTTTTATCTTGTTCGGTGTACAGATAAACAGAGTAGTTCTTAAGGTGCATTACCTTTATTAAAGTGATAGATAAGGGCACCTGGGTGGCTCAGTGGTTGAGAGTCTGCCTTAGGCTCAGGTCGTGATCCCGGGGTCCTGGGATTGAGTCCGACATCGGATTCCCCATGGAGAGCCTGATTCTCCCTCTGCCTATGTCTCTGCCTCTCTCTGTGTCTCTTATGAATTAATAAATAAAATCTTAAAACAATAGAGTGATAGATAAATTTTATACAAGCTATATATTTTATTAAATTCTTGACTTTCAATTGCAAATTTTTCAGAGGTATACATAGTGATACATTTTTTACAAAGTGGAAATTTACTGACTCCTCCATGGCAGGGTGTTAGCACAAATATCTCAAATGAGACAAGAAACGCTATTTTCAAATAAACACATTTTGTTAACTAAAATTAGCTCAGATATAACATGGCTTTCTCATCATGCATATCTTGCTAATATTTGGAGCAAGCCAAAAACGCTCCACTTGGCCGTATATCAGCGTCATTGTACATAATGAAAACTGAAGATAAGGTATTAACAATCAAAACAGAACTTTAAAGTTTTGATTGGAAATGCTAAGCAAAATATATTTATTGATTTAAAACTCTGAATGAGTAATTTAGCTAATTTTGGAAACTGACATTGTTGAACACAGAATGGGTAAAAGATACATTTGAAAATTATTTTTCAAAGAAAGGATGATTTAAAATGGATGTGGACTTGCTCATCACCAATTTCAACTTGAAAATTTAACAATTAAGGATAGAAGCAGATGTTGGATAATGTTAGTGATTTAACCTTGAAACAATTTTCTGCAATTTCTCTGTTAGTCTTCTAGATGAGTTAAATTGAAGAGCCTCACAAAATTGCAGGATGAGCCATTAAAAAACTATAATTTGCAATTGTTTTAGGTAATGCAAAATTGTCTTTATATGATGCAACCCAAAATAAAATATAGAAATAATTTGGGTGTTATAGCTGCTAAAGATCCTAGCTCTCATTTACAATTCTCTTTGTAATCTTTTGCACTGAAAATAACTTTTCTATTCTCATTGCGTGCCTTCAGAGTAAATACTGTTTATTAAAACTTTAAAAAAATGCATACAAATATATTATCATTTTATGTATTTACTGTTTGTGGTTCTATGTTAATTTTAATTTAGAGAAAAAGTTTGACCTGCTAAAAGTGTTTGAAAAGTAAGTCCTAGATGTCCTATTCAAGTATTAATATCAAGGACATACCTCTAATTTCCTCATATAAAATATGGTAATTGTAATTACTTGACTGCCAAGGTTGTTGTAAGAATTACAGGTAATATGTGAAATATTTGAAGATAATTTAGGGAGCACTATTTAAGCACTGGGCACAGTGTCTGTCCTGAAATAACCATGCTATGCTATAAATTCTGTTATTATTATTACTGAAGGAGGTGCCCTGTTTGTGAATGAAGGAGAAAGGATTCATTGCATTGGGAACATCCTGGACTGTTTGGGAATTTCTGGCTTCCAGATTACAGCTCAGCTACTAATATTTCTTAACTTGTCATAGTTTCTGTTGAAAACCTAACAAAAAGCTGTAGGCATTCTCCCACGAGTATAAACTTTTGTATTTTTCCAATGATCACAGACTTCCCAAAGGATCTAGTGTATCCTGAGAGTCCAGATTAAGATCTCTTCCTCAAGTTTGGTCTTAGAGATCGTGGTAATGCAGCTAGTTCTTCGCTGAAATAAAACCAGGATTTTTTTTTCTTCAGAAATACATTTGACAAAGACAACAATTACAAGATTACAGAATTTACCTTATTGATTTATTGCTTTGTTGTTTGCAAAGAACACTCCTATGGCCATTAAATTGACCACTTGCAGACCTAAGCTCAAATTTCTGCATAGCCCCTTCTCTTCAAATGGAGAAGATGACTGGGGAAGAAGAAAGTAAGGACTGGCTTCCCTCTTGTTCTGGTAACAGGCCTAGAATTTTTGGAACTTCTTTCCTCAAGCTCCAATATGACACTCATAAAAATGGAAACATGAGTATCATTGATAAGCAAAAACTAAAGGAGTAATACAAATGAGCTTTTAAATTGAGTTAATGTTTTAACTTAGATTATTAACTTATATTTACCCAAATTACAAATTTTGTTAAGTGAGCCAAAGGGAATGCAACTCCTTTCTTTTATATTCTGAATGTTTTAAAAAGTTTTTTTCAGATAAAAGCAAAAGGATTTTCTCTCTCCTTTCTCTTAAAGAAATAAAAGATGTGGATGATTAGCATTACAGTATATCGGTTAGCGTCTCTGTTCTCTTCCTAATATATCAAATGTCAAAACTTCTCTCTTTAGAATAACAAAAATGACCTTTTGGTGCCATCAGCTCTGGCTGACCTTTGAGTAGCCATAACAGTGGCAGAGAAACAATAAAGATACATCAAGCGAGAGTTCCTTTTTGCCACTGGGATACTCAGGGCAGGAACCAGAGTACTCTACGGAATTTGAGCTCCTAAATTTTTTAAGTAAAAATTAACGAAAGGACTTTCTATTATGAGAATCAACTTTATGACCTTGAAGTGGTATTTAAGTATTTCAGTTAACATAAAACTTACAGCAGTCTGCACTTTAGAGAAAGCACCATTTTCAGAATATGCTTTAGTGAGTGATATAAACATCAACATTTCGAAAGCTACATATACAGCTTAAAGTAAATTTATTAATGGAAAATCTGGTTTAAACACAAGAGCTGTGTGGCATAATTTAAATAATTTAATACGGAATAATAGTTTTTTTTATTTTACTCCCTCCCATTAATTAAAATGTTAACATCAGCCTGTCACAGAGAAACAATTTCTTTTCAAAGGACTTGGAACCACACACTGGCTGATGTTTGAAATCCTGTATCTATATGATTTATCTGTAGGCCACCATTTGAACATTTATTATTTTTGCTGTCCAGACTTTCTAATTTTGTTTATGTTTTTCATGAAGTGTGGAATCACGATTATGAATTTATATAAACCCAAGCTCAGTAGTTCAATAAGATGAAAGACCTGAATTACTTCAGGACATTCCAGTATGTGCAAATTGGAATTCTGGTTACAATGAAGCTCCCTCTTTCAGTTAAGTTGGACAGAGGGAGAGGATCATTTCATCAAAGGGAATTGACCCTGTGTAAGAGAATTTAGCCTGTCAAACAACGGGTTCAGCCCATCAAATAAGGTTTCAGTAATTACTTATTTGCATGTTGCTGTTTGTTCATCGAAAGACACCTGTAATAATATTTCTCTTCTTTATTTTTGCTGTGATCTCTTAACTTTTTTTTCTTAGTTATCAGCTTTTTTAAAAAAATTTGACCAATCTCGAAGTCTATAGCAAAATAACTTGGAATCTCTCTTAAAATAATTAAACAGTTGTTCACTTTTCTCTTAGGCATTGGCATTTAAAGTATCTTTTAAAACAATGTGTTCTCTTTTGCAGAAATTTGCCTCATATAATTAAAATTTAGGTTTAAATTCATAGTAACTTTTGTTAGAAGACTTCTCGTAAAAAATTCTTGGTTTCATTCATTTATTCAGTGGGCACCTATTAAATATCTACTATGTGTTGGGCTCTTTTCTATGCTTTTGGAAACAAAAATGAATAAAACAAAGAACACATAGAATAAATCTTGTTGAATAATGCTGCATCTCTATTTCCTCTCCAATTCAGCTCTATCATGCTAAAGTGGTTGGGGGATTTCACAAAAACTGTTCATTACAACATCATTGGAGGAGGGGATGATGGGAATGAGAAAGAAAACAACACAAGCCATATAGTCAGTGGTTTTGAATAGAAACAATTTTATTTTCTTAATTTTTAAAAATATTTTATTTATTTATTTATTCATGAGACACAGGAAGAAGGCAGAGCCATAGACAGAGGGAGAAGTAGGCTCCTCACAGGGAGCCTGATGTAGGACTCAATCACAAAACTCTGGGATCACGTCCTGAGCTGAAGGCAGATATTCAACCACTGAGCCACCCAGGTGTCCCAAATAGAAGCAGTTGTAAATCTAATCTTCCCTTTCAGACTGTCTCTCCTTGCTGTCACCCCAAATAGAATTCCTCTCTTCACTTACCTTCCTTGTAAGGCTCAGGTGAAGACACAACCTTTTCCATTTCCAAGCAGCCATCCTCTCTTCCAGTTCTTAGTGTGCTTGTGGAACTTTCCAAGGTACTTACTCCTGGTACCACCCATTTGATATTAGCATATGTAACTATGAATTATCTCTTTATTTAGTGTTTCCCCTAAACTTGTTATTGGGATTTAAATACTGAACAGAAGGATTCATATCTTCTGGGGTTTTGAGTTGCCAGTGAGGTGCCCTAATTATATGGGACACTGAGGAAGTGATTATGATGATATTTTTCTTTATTTGTAGCCAAATATAGCACCTCATTTATTGGTGGTTAATAACAAATATACTTTTACCCTAATGAGTAATACACACGACTATAAGAGTGAAAGGAATAAATATCAAAATCTCAGGAAGCCTTTAGTAACAAAAATAATGCTAGCTTCTATCTTTCAAGAGTCACTGTAAGTATGACAGAGAGTAAAGTGATGAATATCCGGATAGGGAGAATTTTAACTGGCATCTAAATTAGAAACTGTTTTCTTCCTACAAAAATGTAGGAAGGCTTAATTAACAAATACATCATGCTGTGTAGTTGCAAAAGTCTCCAACTTTATGTCTTTCTAATCTGTTGTCCAAATGGCCACGCCTTTAAAGCTGAAATCTGAGACTTTCATGTTTCTGCTTAAAAATTATTTGGTAATCCCCTTTGTATTCTGATGCTCCAAATTCTTAACATGTCATACACAAGGCTTCTAATGGATGTCTCCTGACAAACTCTAGATTTCATTTTAGTATTTTTTTCTCATCATCCCCCTAATGTTTGATAGGCAAGTTGAATTACTGGCTCCTTATAAGATCATCTGCCTTCTCCTCTGGGCCTTTGTAAGTGGTACTTATTTTTGGAATAAACTTCCTCCTTATCTTTCCTGGGTAAATAATTCCTTAGGTGTCTTCTGTAAAGACTTTCCTTCCCTCCTATCAGTGTCCCTCTATCCAACTCTTCCCTCCCTCCCCCTGCATTTGTGCAAAGCTATGCACAGTACTACTCAGTTACCGACCCCAGGGCCACTGTTCGCATTTTAGTCTCTTCAAATTGCACTGGGAAAATCATTTACCTAGAATAAAGTGTGGATGTCACACAATACTGATGCCTTGTCTTTTACTAGTTTTCAGTCCACTACTAAGATCAGAGTTTCTAGAAGTAGAGTCTAAGTTTGCCATGTATCACTGCCATATAGGTGTACTTATAAAAACTGAAGACTGACTAAATTGGCACAGCAAAGTCCAGTGGCTAGTCTTTGGGTCTGGCCATTTGTTTTTTAAACAAGCTACTCAGAAGATTTCTTTGCCATCTCAGTGTAACTATTACAGTTGACTTGAAACTCAGGGGGCACAAAGAGTGTCCTAGCTACTTCTATATCTTCAGTACATATTGTGGAATGTAGCAGCATTTAATATTTAAGTGAAATATATTTTCCTGAGTATGGAAATAATTTTGTATCCTACAAACACTATAATCATTTATAAATTACAGGAGGTTTTTGTCTTTTCTTTGGGAGTTTCTACATAGACAATCATGGCATCTGCAATCAGTTTTGTTTCTTCCTTCCCAGTCTGTATACTTTTATTTCTTTTTCTTGTCATATTACTTTAGCTAAGACTTTCACTATTTTGTCGAACAAAAGTAGAGATAGGGGACATCCTTGCCTTGTTCTCAGTCTTAGGGGGAAAGTATCTAGTTTCTTATCCATGAGTATGATGTTAACTACAAGTTTTTGTAAATATTCTTTATCAAACTGAGAAGTTCCTTCTCTATTTTTAGTTTTCTGGGTGTTTTTTTTTTTTTTTTAATTTTGAATGAATGTTGGATTACATCAAATGCCTCCTATACATCTGTTGAAATGATCATATGATTTTTCTCCCCTAGAATGTTGATGTGCAGGATTATATTAATTCATTTCAAATATTGTATCCATCTTGTACATTTGGAATATATCCAATTTGCTCATGGTGTATAATTACTTTTACACACTGTTGAATTCAATTGCTAATATTTTGTTGAGGATTTCTGCATTCATACTGGTCTGTAGTTTTTCTTTATTTTAATGTCTTTGGTTTTGGTATTAGGGTAATGTTGGGCTCATGAAATATGTTAGGAAGTGATCCCTCTACTTCTACTTTCTTGAACAGATTATAGGAAATTGGTATCATTATTCCATAAGTATTTGGTATTGATGAGTGAACTCATCTGAGTTCTTTTTGTTTGAGGTTATTAATTATTAAGTCAATGTCCTTAATAAATATAGTCTTACTCAGATTAACTATTTCTGTGACTTTTGGTAGATTATGTCTTTCAAGGTATTGGTCCATTTCATGTAGGTTATCAAAATTGTAGGCATAGAGTTGTTGATAATATTCCTTTATTATTCTTTTATTGTTCATAGGCTCAGTAGTTATGACCACTCTTCCATTTCTGATATTTGTAATTTATGTCTGTTCTCTCTTTTTTTTTCTTTGTTAGCATCATTAGAATTTTATCAATTTTCTTGATCTTTTCAAAGATCTAATATTTGGTTTCCTTGATTTTCTATAATTGATTTCCTGTCTTCAATTTCATTGATTCTTGTCTCATTTTTATTTCTTTTCTTTTGCTTACTTTGTTTTTAATTTGCTCTTCTTTTTCTAGTTTTCAAGAAAGATGAGATTCTAGATTGATAATTCTAGATAGATGATTCTAGAGAGATGAGAACAGAGTCTCACTTTTAGGTATTCCCTTCTAATATATTTAATTTTATAAATTTCTCTCCATCCCACAAATTTTGACAAATTGTATTTGCATTTTCATTTAGTTAAAAATATTTTTATTTATTTTAATTTTTTAGTGTGCCAGTAGAGGGAAAGGCAGAAGGAGAGGAAGAGAAGCAGACTAAGTGTAGAGCCTACACTTGAAGCTCCACCGCATGACCCCAAGATCATAACCTGAGCTGAAATCGAGAGTTAGAGGCTTAACCAAAGGAGCCACCCAGGGGCCCTGAGTTAAAAATATTTTTAAAGTTTTGTTCAGATTTCTCTTTTCCATGTGTTATTTAGAAAGGTGTTGTTTAATTTCAAAATATTTTGGGATCTTCCAGTTATCACTATATTATTGACTTCTATTTTAATTCCATTGTGATTTGAGAGTATGCATGGTATGATTTCTATTTTCTAAATTTGTTAAAGTGTGTTTTATGGCCCAGAATATAGTCTATCTTGGTAAATGTTCCATGTGAGCTTGAGAAGATTGTGTACGCTGCTATTATTGGATGGAGTAGTTTATAGATGCCAATTACGTTCAGTTGATTGATGGTACTCTTAAGTTCAATTATGTCCTTACTGATTTTCTGTCTGCTGGATCTGCCAATTACTGATTGAGTGGTGTTGAAGTCTCTAACTATACTAGTGGTTTTGTCTGTTTCTCTTTTCAGTTCTATCAGTTTTGCCTCATGTATTTTGATGTTCTTTTGTTAGCTGCATATACGTTAAGGATTGTTATGCCTTCTTGGGGAATTGACTTCTTTATCCATGGTGATTTTTCCTTTTCTGGAGTCCTCTTTGTCTAAAATATGATAGCTACTCTGACTTCGACTAGTGTTGATACATCTTTATCTGTCGCTTTACTTTTAATATTTTTGTGCATTTGTGCTTAAAGTGGATTTCTTATGGACAATATATAGTCAGGTCTTTTTTAAAAAATATAATCTGGAAATGCCCATTTTTTAATTAGTATATTAAGATAATGCATATTTTAAATGATGATTGATACAGTTGGATTAATATCTACCATATGTAACTGTTTTCCTTCATTTTTATTTTTTTATCTTTCACTTTTTCTATCTTCTCTGCCTTTAACTGAACATTTTACATGATTTCACATTCTCTCGTCTATTAGCATATAAATTCATACTTCCTTTTAAGATTTTTTTCAGTGGTTTCTCTAGAGTTTACCATATACATTAACAACTAATGTAAGTCTACTTTCAAATAATACTACACTGCTTCACAGACAGTATAGGTACCTTATGACAGAGTTTTCCTAATTTCTCCCTCTCATCCTTTATTATACTGCTGTCATTCATTTCACTTATGCATAATTTATAATAAACCGGTCCATTGTTGCTATTATTATTTTGATCAAACTATTACCATTTACTAGATGCTTTTAAGATTTTCATTTGTGGTTGATTTTCTGTAGTTTCTGTATGATATGATTATATGCCTAGGTGTGGAATTTTTCCTGCTTGGGTTCTCTGAGATTCTAGGGTCTGTGCTTTCATGTCTGTTATTATTTTAAAATATTCACAAATGCTTTTCTTCACGTATTTCTGTTCCTTTTTCTCTTCTCCTTCTAGTATTCCCATTATGCATCTACTAGGCCTTTTATAGATGTCCTACAATTCTAGGATAGTCTGTTCTGTTGGGTTTTTTTCCCCCTTGTTTTCCCTTTTTAGTTTGGAAAGTATCTATGACATAACTTCATAGTCCACCAATATTTTTCCTTATACATATCCAGTATTCTGATGAGCCCATCAAAGGCATTCTTCATTTCTGTTGCAGTGCTTTTGATTCCTATTATTTCCTTTTGATTTTTTCTTTTCTCTTTGATTCTTTCCATCTCTGCCATATCATCCACCTATTTTTGCATGTTGTCTACCTTTTTCATTAGCATATTAATCATAATTGTTTTTAAATTTCAGGTCTTTTTTTAAAAGATATTATTTATTTATTTATGAGACACACAGAGAGAGAGAGGCAGAGTGACAAGCAGGCTCCACGCAGGGATCCCCATGCAGGACTGGATCCAGGGACTCCAAGACCATGCCCTGGGTCAAAGGCAGGCGCTAAACTGCTGAGCCACCCAGGTATCCCCTAAATTCCAGGTCTGATCATTCAGAAAATCTCTGCAATACCTAAGTCTGGCTCGGATACTAGTTTTGTATATCTCCTGACTATGTTTCTTGCCTTTTTAGCATGTCTTGTAATTTTATTGTTGTTGTTCAAAAGCAGACATGATGTGTTGGGCAAAAGAAACTGAAGCAGATAAACCTTTAGTTTATGAGATTTAATTTATGAGATTTTATGTTTATCTGTTTATTTTATGTTTATCTGGCTAGCAGTTGCATTGTATTCACTGATGCTACAGCCATGGTTTCAGAGGTTACAATTTCCTTTGTATCATTGTTTTTGTCTCTTCTCTTGACTTTAGTTTCTCTAGAGACTCTTTAAATAGGGTCCAAGACTCACAGTTCTTTCAGCTCTAATTCCCTGTTACTGCACTAGAACCTTACCATTAGGTCAAACTCATACAAACAGTGAGTAGATTACTAGGTTCTAGAGTGAGGAGATATTGAGGAGTGATGGCTAATGAGTACAGAGTGCTTTAGGGGAGAGTGATTTAAATGTTCTGAAATAGTAGTGGTGATGATTGCACAACCCCATGAATACACTTTAAAAGGGTGCATTTTATGTTATGTGAATTATATCTTTAATAAAATCTGGTAAAGAAAACATGGGTGAACACATTTGATTTGGTGACAAGGAAAATTCAGAATTATTTTCAGCAAAGTATTACTTGCAACACTATATATAGTTTGGAAAAATTGGAATATCCTAAATTATGTTATATTGAAACTACAAAGTTTTTGCAGTCACTAAAAATTATGCTATCAAAAATGTCGAAAGTTAAGTAAAAAATCAAGATGGTATTGGATACAAGATGTAATTAAGTTTTATGAGATATATCTGTATGTCTATATATATTTGTGGTTTTCACTTTAAATTTATATATTTTAACAAGAAAATAGCATAAGGGCATTTTAAAAAATGTCAACTGTGTTTATTTATAAGCGGAAGTGTTATGTGTGATGGTATTCTACTATTTTTCTTGACAAATTAAGAAATTTTCCAAATTCTTTATAATGAACATTATACAATCATTTATAAGTGATTATAAAATAATAAATTAAAGATAATTATCTGTTTACTGTGATTCTTAAATTGATGGTCTATGATGGAAGGTAAAGCCCCCATCTAAAATTTTTTTATGAATAATAATAATAAATAATAATAATGACTTAATCAAAACTCACCATCTAGTCCTCACTCCCCGTATTAATATATTTAGTGGTTTTGCCAATGCTGCTGTAATGTTCAAGCAAATGGACACAATAACACAAGCAACTTCTCAGTCCTTCTTAGGAAAATCCATTTTAGGATAAAGATTTTAGCAATGTAGTGCATGGTCAAGTAAGGCAATTTAGAATACAACTTTGGAGCTAAATTTAATTATGTAATCATTTATGAGGTAATTTTTATGGAGTTCTGTAAACTCCATTATAATTTTTAAAAATGCATTTGTAATGCCCCTTTAGTGACCAACCACAAGATGGAGGAGGTAAGGCAAAACTCATTTTAGAGAAATAGAATAGAGCTGAAAATTTATGAGAAATTCTGAATCAAGTTCACAATTTTACCCATTACTCATAATGATTACACAAAAACCAGAACAGGAAGAAACTGGACTTATTAAAAGAAACATTAAACAAAGCACTAAACAATCTAGGCTTGCAAACTACTGTATCTAGAAGCCATGTTCCCCTGTGGACCTGCCAGAAAAACACATAAAACACTAAGAAATGTTGATGATATGAACTTAAGAAACAAAATATTCCACCTGGAGCAGTTTTCTTTAGTTATTTGCTTAAAAGCAATTCACATTATCCTAATAGGTCCAAGCAAGCATTTTAGGTAACACAGCACATGATATTCACTTTGGAGCAGAGCCTGAAATATTTTTAAGCACTTTGTTTTCCCAACTTCCTATTTTTGTTTTCTTTTGGCTACCAAAGCCCTAATTCCTTTTTTTTTTTTTCAGAAGATCCAAAGCACTTAGTGTTTGTACCAAATATTTAGAATTGTATTATATTTTGTTATATACCATACCTCTTATTAAACCAAGATGTGTTCATGTTTGAAATGAGGTTTCTCCAAGGAAAGAACTGTGTTCCATTTATTATATATACTTTCATAAGGATCCAGACTTGCACTGGGCAATGCTTAATAAATATAAGGTCTAGTTTTGCTGGTGTTACTTTCTTATCTATAAACTTCAATTTAATTGGGCTGACATTCACAATTTCCCTCAGAAACTCTGCATCTACACTTTTTTTTTAAATTTAAACTCTTGCCATATCATCATACCATCATATTTTATATGGTCATTCTTTCATTCATCCCTCTATTCAATAATCTATATACAAACTGGTTTTCTTCTCTGTTGACTTGGAAAATTTTCTCTATAGGGAAAAGTAAATATTTCAGGCCTTGTGAGTCATAGGGTCTCTGTCACAGGTACTCTCTTCTACCATTGTAGTGCAAAAGCAGCCAAAACAATACATAAAGGAATGAGTGTAGCTAGGTTCCAATAAAACTTTATTTACAATGCAGCTGCAGGTTGTTTGGCCATGGGCCCAAATTTGCAGATCCTTGCTCTAGTCCATCTTCTTCTTTCACAAATTCTCCATGCCTGTATTCCAATCACCAGAAGACAAAATTTTTTGAGAAATCATACTTCTTCATTGCTGATAAATCTTCAGTAATGTTATTGGTATTCTCAGTCTAGTTTTAAAATACTTGTTTCTGCTTTCTAACATTCCTAAACATCTGCTACTACAACTAAACTTGTTGGTTTCCCAAAGTTCAGAAAAACCTTGAGTATTTTCTGGGAGTGACATTTATACATCCCATTCTATAACTACTAAATTGTCCTTTTACTTAATTTTTCAAGAATCACCTCCCCAGGACTCCTGGGTGGCATAGTCAGTTGAATTTCTGACTCTTGCTGAGGTAATTATCTTGGAGTCTTGAGATCTAGCCCCTCCTTGGACTCTATGCTCAGCACAGAATCTGCTTGGGATTCTCTCTCCCTTTGTCTTTGCCCCCTCTCCATACCCTGCCACACTCTTACTCTCTCTAAAATAAAAACAAACAAACCAATAAATAATAAATATTTTTAAAAATCACCTCCCTTATTCAGCATTCAAAAACTACTCTTACTCTGACTGCCTTAGCAGGAAGCTGCCTAGCTGTGATCATCATTTGTATAATTCATTGAACTCTCTATCATTTCCTCTCTATTATACACTTCATTTTTTATTAAACACAATCACTATTCAAATCCTCTTACCTTTTTTTTAAGCTTAAAATTTTATGTTCCTAATTAAGATGTAATTCATTAAGGAAAAGAACTGTTTTATACTTAGGAATTTTCCCCATTGGATCTACCTTTATAATCAATAGTACACAGCAAACTTTTCACCCAATATGTAGAGCTAGACCTAGATTTGAGATAGGACATAACTTGGACTACCTGTTTTTTCTAATATGGAAGAGGTAGCCAGGAGTGTTCTCTTCACTGATGAGATGCTTTCTTTGGTAAAGTGATTGCTCCACCATGAGAACAGGAATGATCTTACTGCCTGGATGCAAGATGAGCTGGTTTACACAGGCACAAATAATGGATACACCTGAAATCCAGGAAGGGGCAATTTCAGTTGAAATGATTGTACTGAACCTGAAGGGGAAAGCAGAGGCAGAAATTAGCACTACTAAAAACCCATTTCTGTCTCCCTAATAGGTTCAAATACCAGTGGGAAGGCTCTCAACAGATGAAAAAAAAATGAGCATAAAAAATGTGCTGGTAGAGAGAGACGAGAAAAATAAGAGATCTCCCAGTAGAGGCCATGGGATTGGTTCCATTGAAGAATTTTGTTCTTGCTTTAAGGTGTAGATACCAAATCACAGGGTAGAATCTGGCCATCATTTTTCCTTCTGTGAATCATTTCCTTTATGATCTAATGGTTATAGTCAATGTCTAAATGAAAATGTAGCATTCTTTTCACTTGGATGTCACCAAACAGCTGTATAATTTAGTTTTTCAATTTAGTTTTTTCTGCAATTGTAATGTATTGGTAAGAAACACTCTAAGTACCCAACTGACAAATATGTCTGTACAACTTATACACTTAACATTTTGACATTTTTAACAGGTGCATAGAAACATGTCTTAAGTGACGAGAGATCATTTATTATAAGGGTTGAATTACTTAATGTTTCTGAGTCATTATCTGCTACATCATCATGTTATTTCCTCATATTTTTACTCATAGATGTTATTGTTTTTTCATTATTAATAAAGCTTTCAAAAAATCACTCAATAGTAGATGTACTATTACTGTTTGACTTGGTGGCTGTTACTCTGTAGAACTCCTATTAATATCATCCATGGAAGTGTCTCAAGATGACAGTACAGATTACAACTGATGGTTGGTAAAATATTTTTGTCTCTCAGAGAAAATAAAATTTCTGTGGAGCAAACATATAATTTGGGGCAATGAATGATTTTAATAGCATTAAATATATATTTCTAATTATCATAAAGAATATTAACATGTAAATTAAAGTTTATCAATAGCTATACTAAATTTTAATAATATTTGACCTAGTTACCAAATGTCTATCAAAACAGTCAATTTTTATGAGCTTATAATAGATGAATAAGAAGAACAGTTAACAGACAGGTAAAATATACCCATAGCTGTTTTCCCCAAATAACATTTTTTCCTTTAAAGGAGGGATAAAGCAAGTTTCTATGTAATGAATACTTATTTTTCTATACTTTTAGCGTGTATATTATGAATACAGAATGAATAAAGTTTTGTTGTGAAATTTCTTTGTTACACAAATGATTAACAGAAAAATCTAGGACATTTTAAATGGTCTTTAATATCAATTTATGTTGAATCAGTCTCCAAGTAGTTTGTAAAGCATTACAGGAAATAAGATCTTGGGGAAAAACTTGAAATGATGGTTAATTTTAAGCGTGAGCTGCCCTCACTTTCTTGCCCCTGTGGCCTGAGTTACACAGGCCTTGAGAATCGCCCCCTGTCTGTATGCTAGAGTGGCTCACACAGTAGCCTTCAGGGTACCCTGGGGGCCAAGGGCTGCTGGCCTCTTCCAATGGTGGGTGTAGGTGGCTGGGACCACGTGCTGGTGGCAGAGGGATCCCCTGATGCTTCCTCCCATATAAAGAGTTACAACGTTTCCTTTTATGGAGAGGCTGCTCCTTATATGGTGAGCCTTTGGACAGCTGCATGCAGAAGAATGAAATTGGATCATTTTCTTACACCATACACAAAAATAGACTCAAATGGATGAAACTCCAAAATGTGAGATAGGAATCCATCAAAATCCTAGAAGAGAACAGAGGCAGCAACTTCTTACTAGGCATGTCTCCAAAGGCACGGGAAACAAAGGCAAAAATGACTATTGGGACTTTATCTTAAGAAGCTTTTGCATAGCAAAGGACATATTAAACAAACCAACAGAATGGGAGATAATATTTGCAAATGTCTTATCAGATAAAGGGCTAGTATCCAAAATCTATAAAGAACGTATCAAACTCAACACCCAAAGAACAAATAATCCAATCAAGAAATGGGCAGAAGACAGAAACAGACATTTCTCCAAAGAAGACATACAAATCGCCAATAGGTACATGAAAATATGCTCAACTGTACTAGTCATCAGGGACAACAGATAGAGCCATCAGCAATGTCAATGGCACAGAGACAGCCTGAAAATCAAGTTCTTTCAGATCAGGGGTCCTTGGAGGAGCCAGGTGTACAAATTCTTCGGGATCTTAGCATCTTCCCAGCCTTGAAGGGATGAATTACATTTTCCATCTGTTGGTGGCCCAGCCAGGCTCCTTAACCAAAGAAGAGCTCTAATTGTCTTGGGATGTTTAAAAAAAAAACATTTTTAGAAATGTCGATCCCTAATGCAAGATGGTGCAGCCACTCTGGAAAACAGTATGGAGGTTCCTCAAAAAGTTGAAAATAAAGCTACCCTAAGACCCAGCAATTATACTACTATGTATTTACCACAAAGATAAAAATGTAGTGATTCAGAGGTGTACCCGCACCCTAATGTTCATAGCAGCAATGTCCACAATAGCCAAACTATGGAATAACCCAGATGTCCATTGACAGATGAATGGATAAAAAATATGTGATAAGTATTTACAGTGACATGGTTAGAACTAGAAGGTATCATGCTAAGCAAAATAAGTCAATCAGAGAAAGACAATTATCATATGATCTCATTCAAATGTGGAATTTAAGAAATAAAACAGGATCATAGGGGAAGGAAGGGAAAAAATAAAACAAAACAAAATCAGAGAGGGACAACACAAAGAAGAGTCAACCATAGGAAGAAAACCGAGGGTTGCTGGAGGGGAAGGGTGTAGGGGAATGGGATAACTGAGTGATGAACATTAAGAAGGACATGTGATGTAATGAACACTGGCATTGTATAAGATGGATGAATCACTAGGGATGCCAGCATCGGTGGCTCAGGGGTTGAGAATATGCCTTTGGCTCAGGTCGTGATCCCAGGGTCCTGGGATGGATTTCCACATCAGGCTCCCCACACAGAGCCTGCTTCTCCCTCTGCTTGTATCTCTGCCTCTCTCTCTGTGTCTCTTATGAATAAATAAATAAAATCCTTAAAAAAAAAAAGACTGATGAATCACTAAATTTTACCTCTGAAACTAATAATACATTATATGCTAATTAATTGAATTTAAATTAAAAAATACTAATTCAAAGGAATACATGCACCTCAATGTTTATATCAGCATTATCTACAATAGTCAAATTATGGAAACAGCCCAAGTGTCCATCAACTGATGAATGAATAAAGAACATATGATGGATATATATATATCCATAATGGAATATTATTCAGCTATAAAAAAGAGTGAAATCTTGCCATTTGCAACAATGTGGACAGAGCTAGAGAATATTATACTAAGCAAAATAAGTCAGAGAAAGACAAAAGCTGTATGATTTCACTCCTATGTGGAATTTAAAAAACAAAACAAACAAGCAAAGGGGAAAAAGAGAGAGAGAGGCAAACCAAGAGTCAGACTCTTAACTGATGATTATCAGAGGGGAGGGAGTGGGAGGAATGGGTTAAACAGGTGATGGGGATTAAGGAGCTCATTTGTTCTGATGAGCACTGGGCGATCTATGGAAGTGTTGAATCATTATACTGTACACCTGAAACTAATACTACATTGGATGTTAACTAACTGGAATTATTTAAAAATTGAAGAAAATAAAAACAGGGATGTATTAAAGGAAATAATATGCTCTTTTTCTGCCTGGTTGTCTTTTCTCTGTTTGACTATCTATCCTCAAGCTGGAACAGAGGTCTTCTCCTGCTGTTGAACTTAGACTAGAACTTACACCATCAACTCTCTATCTTCTTAGACCTTTGGATTTAGACTAGAAGTATACCATCTGCTCTTCTGGGTGTCCAGCTTGTTGACTATAGATCCTGAGACTTGGCTTCCATAACCACATGAGTGAATTTCTGGTAATAAGTTTATTTATTATATTATCTATCTATCTATCTATCTATCTATCTATCTATCTATCTATCATCATCTATCTTTCATCTATTTATCTATCATCTATCTATCTATCTATCTATCTATCTATCTATCTATCTATCATCATCTATCCATCCATCCATCCATCCATCCATCCATCAATTCTCCTATTGGTTCTCTGTCTCTGGAGAACCACTAATGCATTAGCCTTGAGTTAAGCAATCTTCTCATCTAAGACCATTCTGGAGTCCTCCTATTCTATCTCTATAGACTATCAGGTATTTTTCCTACATATTTCAAATCATCTGTATCTCTGTCTTTGAAAACATACTTTATGTGATTCTTCCTCCAAATACATAGCAAGCACCTAGAAGACAGGGATGGTAGCATTTTCATATTGCCTGGTGCAGTCCTTGATGCTTAGTAATGGCTCAGTAGATTTTACTAGAGTCATGCATGCATATAAAAAGATATAGAGATTGAATTTGCATTAATCTGCACACCTTCTCCCAATTCTCTCTGTATCTTTCTAAAAATCAAATCTATATAGAAAGGACAAATAGAAGTAGGGAAAAGCACACTAATGATTCCTTAGCAGACAAATATATTTTTTTTTTCTGAAAGTCAAGTTAAATAACTAATAAACTCAATACTTTGACATACATTAAATTCAAATATATCTTTTGAACTCTGGTATTTATGCTAAAAACCAGGTGTGTAAATACTGCCCTTCACTCGCTACAAGCTTATTTTAATGAATGTGCTTTTTTTGGTAGTAGATAAATTCTCTATATGTAAGCTATGGGTTTGTAAAACACTCATAAATAACCCATAATATATTTTATAAGAAGCAGCAAAATAATGGCTCAAATAGGTTGGCACAGAAATTACTTCAGAGCAGAAATAATGACCTAAACAACGCTTATCTAAGGAGGATGAAAAGAAGTAATGATGTATAAGAAACCAGTGCAGATAAAAGATCCTAATTTGGAATGTGCCTAGACAAGTAGGGGGAAAGACTTATGAGTGTTTGGTATGTGTAAGTCCAATATTGGGTAAGAAATCTAGTAGGATGTCTTTACAAAAGGTAGAATTGACTGATATTTTTAGCAGAAACCGTATTAGAGAATATTGAGGACATTGCCTAGCTCTCATGTGTTGAAACCATTTGGATCTAGGAAATCAAGATCAAACTTAATGATTATTAAAATAAAACTGCAATAATCTATATTCCTCTTTAGAGATCAGCGGATAATTTTGTTCTGAATCACAGGGGAAGAGCAAAGGGCCAGGCTGATAGAGGGAGCTGAACAAATAATTATTTGCTCAAGTTTTAAGTTTTCTAATAAAAGAGAAAAGCACACTTTTTTATTGAAAATACTCAGCTCGTGTGAATGAAACCATATGATGATTGATGAGATGAGCACTGGGTGATAGACTATATGTTGGCAAATTGAATTTAAATTTAAAAAATTAATAAAAAAAAGAAAATACTCAGTTTGTTTTTGAAGTCCAGAATAGGGAACATCATGATGAAATATAAACAAAATATTATAGCAGTTCAGAAAAGATAGTGACCACAATATGCTGGGCATAAATCTTTTAAAGTTTTATAGAATAAAGAGTATTGGTCTGGCTCAGGACCAAGCATAGAGGATGTTAAAAGTTGAAGAGGACTTTGGCAGAGACAATGGCAAGACTTCAGAGGCTTCAAGGTGACAAAGTAGAAGACAGAATGTGGAAACCTGGAGTTCTCCAGGTCAGGGAGGGTATTAGGGACATAGTAGAGGACTCTAGTAGTAACCAGAGTAATGAATTTGGATTTCATTCTCTGAAATCCAATTCACTGAATGCTACTTAGCAAGCAAATGATGTGATCACATGTGTGTTCTTTTATAGGATACAATAAAGAAGGCAAGACTGGCTCATCCAGGAAAGATAGTATAAGAACTAGAACTGAGGTAGGAGCACTGAGAATGATATCTGAAAGAAAGGAAATGCACTTAAGACCTACTGTAATGGATTAATTGACTTGGTAACTGCTCGGATGGGAGGTTGTGCCTAGTATCTCAAGGAGGTGTTGGGAGTTAATAAATTAGGTTTTGATATTTAAGAAAGAAGTAATATAGGTACATAATAAGTCCTTGATGCATATTTGAGTTAATGAGGAATAAGTGAAGTCATTAAAATATGTAAAGGACCCTCAGGACTGGAGATAAAAATCTGAGAGTTATTTCTAGAAGTTGATAAGCAAAGCTATAGGAATAGGAAACTTCTGAGTAGGATGGAGTCATTTGCTTCAGATGAACAGTGCCATCAAGAACAAGTAGAAATACTGTGGACACCTGAGTGGCTCAGCGATTGAGCATCTGCCCTAGGCTCAGGATGTGATCCCGGGTCCAGGGATCGAGTCTGGTGGGCTCCCTGTGAGAAGCCTGCTTCTCCCTCTGTCTATGTCTCTGCCTCTCTCTGTGTGTCTCTCATGAATAAATACCTTAAATTTTCAAAAAAAAAAAAAAAAACAACTAGAAATACTGGATACAATATAAAAATCATATATTTAAAGGTATAAGAGAACTGCTAAAGCAAAACAAGGGTTAGAGAGATAATATTCCAGTGAGAGGAGACATCAGACATGAGCTGACAATTTATAACTACCTCTCCTTGGAAGGGGGCCAGTGGGGGGAAGCTACTTGCTTCTCTGAAGCCTAGGCAAGAAAGTGAAAATTCAGGCTTTATTTAGACAAAAGAGATACTTTGAGGGACAAAGAAGCCTGTTGGAGAAAACAGATGTGCAGATGAAATAGCTTTTAAAAGAAGTGGGGGTATTTAAAAGGTCTTAAGTACCTGGCTGATTTCTTTTTCAAGAAGTTTGTTGAATTCTGAAACTCCACAGGGTAAGAGGCTTAATAAAAATAATCTTCAGATCTCTAAAAAACAGAGAAATTTTCATAGCCATTCAATGCTGAGAAGGCAAAAATTGGCACTCTGGCCCTACCAGGAATTGGGTCCTGGAAGGAATGCCAGGTCCAAGGAAAAATCAGATGTCAACTGAGCCTTGCAAAACTTGCAATCCAGCCTTCACTCAGGTTAGATCCTCGTTTGGATTAAAGATGGTTTCTTCTCTCCCCACCACAGGCCATACTCCTCCTCTGAAGTCTCTAAGGAAGAATAAACTCTTTGCTTTTTCTTAGCTTCTGGTGGCGATCAGCAAACCTTGCTGTTCCTTGGCTTGTTAGCTGTATCACTCTAACCTCTATCTCCATTGTCACTAGGCCTTCTTTCCTCTGCATATTTCTGCATCTTCAAACCTCTCTGTTTTTAGACACAAGTCATTGGAATTAGGTCATACTAATCCAGTATGATCTCCTTTTAACCTGATTTCATCTGCAAATATTTTATTTCCAAATAAAGTCAAGTTCACAGGTACTAGTGGTTAAGACTTGAACATATCTTTTGGGAGGGACATAATGTAATCCAAAATAGGGGGAAGGTAGAAAACCAGTGGGCAGGTGTTATATAAAAATGGATTAGTTATGACTCAGCTCCACAGATTGTTGCCAGCTGGGCTTGCTGGCCAGCAGTACCACATGTGAACTGTGGGCTGCCAGTATGCATATTTTGCTTTCAGGAAAGTATTTACCTTGAGGAGGGTAGTTTGTTACTGGGGATTAATAGAAGGGGTCAATTGTGAGCACAGAGCCTTTAGTTTTACATGGCTTTAGAAAATCGTAAATATGTCCTACTATGTAGTAGAAGAAATGTTCTGGAATGTCAAGACTAGCAGAAATAGTATAGTTGTAGAATGTCAGAGAGCCCTATCATAAACATTTGGCAATATCATTAAAAATTACATCTAAAAGATGTAGTGAGCATAGATAGACTTATGTATAATGTATAACATTATAATCAAGTTTTCTTAGAAAGTTTCCACTTACATGTACCTTAATCCATAGTTATTGGATTTACTCATTCCCCTTATGACACATTTATGAACTTGACAAGGTCACTTTAATGCAATCAATCTTGTTTTAACAACAATCTCCAAAGGCATGGGATGGGAATGCAGCCTGTTTAGACTTAGAATCACTAAGGTGGACTGCATTTTTGTAGTTCCCAATGTGGAAATTATCTATCCTGAGGAATACTTACTTACAACTCAAAAGAGATTGCTCAATATGAGAATATATTCTCCATTGGTAGGGAGAGATAGGATTTGAAATCTAGAGAGACTGCAAGTAAAATCACAGTCCGTGTCTGAGGCTCACAATGTCACAGGAATTAAATGAGTAGGATCCAACCCAACTATCTCTTCTAGGAGTCAACTATAAATAACTTCTTGTGTAGTGGGCATTTCTTAAGGTCTTATATTTCTATTGAGTTTTCCTCCTGCTGGAAATACCAGAATTGGGTAGAATATTTCTCCCATGCACACATTTAATCCTTTTTTGTTGTTGTTTATTTTACTTTTATTTATTTATTTTTGTCTTTTGTTTCTAGAAGCAGTAGGGCACTCAACCATGAACTTTGCTGATACAACAAAATTTAAATATGGCCTTTTTACTGGACTTTCATAGTCTCATTGCCTAACTAAGGTTACACCCTCTAACATCTACCATCCAGCTATGGCTGTTTTAATAGTTATACTGCAACACAAATTTTACACAAATGTAACACAAATTCACAGCTCCCACGTGGCTAATTCCAAACATGATTTTAGCAATGATCTTTACCATCACTTTTGCTCATTCTATTCCACTATTTCTGTATGGGTCTACCATTAGATTGTAAAGTCTGTTGAGGGAGACCTTTTCTTTCTCCCTTTATTAATGTGTTTTCATATACTAACCATTTAGCAAATATTATTATAATAGCTTCACAAAACTAGTTAACAAATTGAAATAATTCCATTTTTTCACTAAGAAATTATTAATGTAAAACAAGAACAAAACACAGTTTTAAGCTAGGACCACACAATATGGTCAAATCATTATTAACCACCAAGTAAACTCCAAAGTCAGGCAAGCGAATTATTTGTGCCTAGGGTAATTTTTATATCATGATTTCTCCACTATATCCCATGATGGAAAGACATTTAATTAATTAATTGACAACACTCCAGGTGACTTTATGAAGCACTAGATTGCACTTACTTTGAAATCGAGAAAGAATTTTTTCCTACACAAAGCAGTGAAATAAATTTGTTGTATTTATGTCATGGAAGGAAAAAAAAATGCAGTCTCTGAAAAGATTTAGCTCTTTGGGGATTGCAGTATTTCAATTAATGACATTTTCATATCTCTTAAATCCTGCCTTTTGCTCAAAATTCGATTGTCATAAATTTATTCTGTTGTGTTAGGACAAGTCTAAACTATCAAAGGGAAGAGGAAAATAGAGACAATTATTCAGATAATTGAGGCAATATACTTTTTTCTCATTTCGGTATATTTTCAGATAAAATCTTTTTAAAAGCCTGATTACATGGGCAGCCCAAGTGGCTCAGCGGTTTAGCGCCGCCTTCAGTCCAGGGTCTGATCCTGGAGACCAGGGATGGGGTCCCATGTCAGGCTCCCTGCATGGAGCCTGCTTCTCCCTCTGTCTGTGTCTCTGCCTCTCTCTCTCTCTCTCTCTTTCTGTGTGTGTGTCTTAAATAAATAAATAAATAAATAAATAAATAAATAAATAAATAAATCAAACCCTGATTACATGTGGAATTACCCTAGTCTCCTTTCTAATAATGCATAGAGTTAGATTATATTATTTAAAATATCTGATTCTTATGAACTTTGTGCCTTTGAGACTTGTTCTATCCACTAGTGGGGCTAAAATATGCTTGGGAATTGAGCTCAAAGTAAAATGTTAAGCTTCAGCTAATGAGTTTAAATATTAGAGAATTTATCCAAATAGATATATAAAAATCTCTTCTCTTGAGTCTGGATCCAAATAAGTAAATAAAATAAAGAATCAAAGTAATTATCTCAGTAAACAAAGTCCCAAATTCACCTCTTAAATGCAAAACATACGGATAGTAGATATTTTTTTAAAAAACAAAACTTTTGCTTGAATCATCCAAATTTGAACTTCACCTTACATTTTGTCATTTATGATTTTGTCATTTTTATAATTTAAAACTCATTTTTGTTTTTGAACTTGCTTTTGTCATTTCAAAATAAGATATAATGATATTATAAACTATATACTCCTCTTTGCTACAATTATCCTTTTATGTTAGTTTTCTTCTGGTTCCTAAATTATTCCATAATTGTCTATTTTTATATTTTAGGGGCCATTAAAATGTTTATTTGAAGCAGCAAATATAATGATTTGGAGATAGCTAGCTCATTGTACAGGAAAAATAAATTTGTTGAACATATAAAAAGGCATACTTAGGTAAATTAAAAACATAAATGTGAAAAGTAAAACGAGAATGAAATTAAAAATTTGTAATGAAGGATTCCTTAAATCAAAAGACATACTATAAAGCAAGAATGAAGGATTGAGCACATTAATTAAGGACTTTTATTAAAAAATGGTAAGCTTTGAGAACATGAGTAGAGGTTGATATTGATCTAAAATTGTACCAGGTATTATTCTGAAAATGACAAAGATTTAATATCTAAAATACAACTCATGCAAGTCGGTAAGAAAAGCAAACAAGAAACAGTATAAAAATTGACAAAGAAGAAGGAAGAAATTTAAATGACTCACAAATATGTTAAAAGATGATTAATCTCATAACTAATCCAATGAATGTAAATTAACACAACAATTAGGTATTTATTTATTTTTTTTTAAATTTTATTTTATTTATGATAGGCACACAGTGAGAGAGAGAGAGGCAGAGAGAGAAGCAGGCTCCATGCACCGGGAGCCCGACGTGGGATTCCATCCCGGGTCTCCAGGATCGCGCCCTGGGCCAAAGGCAGGTGCCAAACCACTGCGCCACCCAGGGATCCCAACAATTAGGTATTTATATGCCTCCAATTATTGAAATTTAGACAGTGCCTATATTGCCCAGAATGTAAGAAAAGACAATTCCTTAACCATTGCCTGTGACAATGTAAACTGGTATAATTCTTCATGAGATATATTTTGCCTGTTTTGATGAAATTAAATATACATATAATCTATTATCTAAAGATTCTCCTACTGAGTATTTACAGAGAAATTTTTGCATAGCCTATTGTTGCCTTTGTGTGTGTGTGGGGGGGGTGTGTGTGGTAGCAAGAACACAGAGAACCAAACTACGGTCTATCGCTATGGAAATGGATAAGCAAAAATAAGGTAGATAAAAACGATGTGGTATTATGATGGAGTTACAATCAATGAACTAGACATACAGTAAAATGAATAGATCCTCAAATATTGGGTGAAAAAGCATAAAAATAGAACATTTATAGCCTCACATCATATATGAAATTAAAATATATACATGTACAAAACTGCATTACATTATGTAATAATATATGCATTATTAAATACATATAGTAAATAAAAATAGAATGTGTATAGAATGGGAGTGAGTTTTGTTAATGAAGAAGAAAAAATAATAAAATAGAAGAATCTCAAGTAGACCAAAAATGATTGTGTTTCTGTTGAGCAAATAAAACAACATAAACAAGGCCTTCATATTTCATTCTTCATGAAATCGGAGACTCTTACCTTTTCCTCTGTGATACTCTAACTCTACCAATTCACATGATATTTACATTTCTCAGATCTGTGATTCCTTTGATTGACAGATCTGCCTTATCCACCTTATTTTTGTCTGTTTCTTGGTTATTCTCTGCCTCTTGTTGTTGTGTCTCTTGTTTTATTATACTACTCTGAAGTATACTTATTTTTTAGTTAGACAGTAAATTCTTGATATAATTAACTCATAATTTTGCAACTTTGAAATATTCACATAAGGATTCCTGGTTTTAAAAAATGTAAAAGATATTTAAATAATACACATTGACTAAACTATCATATATCAAATAAAATGATTCCTCTACTGGAATTGTTTCCCTATAGGGGAGGATATCAGAGGATTAAGGAAGACTCTGCCCTTCTAAATATTTTCTCCATATACTGGCAATTACCTAAAATTCCTTTACAAGCTATGTAGCTTTTCTATTCCACAATTAGTCATATAGTTCACATTTGTAAAGCTCTGTTAAGAGCAACAGACCTTAAAAGAATGAATGGGAGTGCCAGGGAATAAGCAACAGAGCAAAAGGTAAGAATTTTCAAGTGTTTGTTTGTTTGTTTTTGCTTACAATTGGCAGTTATCATCCAGAAATATGAAAAATTCTTTAGTTCAGGACTAGACTTTTCCCTTTCTTTACAAACAAACATGGTTTGTGGTATGAACAGAGACCACATAGGGTTTTCTAGACTTGGGTTTCCACCTTAAACTAAAGATAATGAGGAACCACACTCCTGCCTCACTGCTTGTGTTAGATGAGCCCTATTGGAGGTCTGAACTTTTACTACTCTTCAGAGGTTATGAGGTCATTCTTCCATGGTGTCAGTGGAGGCCACATGAGGAACCAGAATTCTTATACCTACCCAGTAACAATTAGCAGGCTCCCTCTCCTGCCAATGTGTCAATGGAGGCTGAGCAAGAGACCTGGACTTTTATACCCACTTAGTAATAACCTACTGGCATTCCCCACTTTCTCCACCAGAGTGTTGTCAGAGGATGCCTAAAAAAGAAAAAAAAATTGAATAATATTGAAATGTTCATAACATACCCCAAATGTCAGATTTTAACAACAACAACAAAAAATCACTCAAAAGAGAAAAAAGAAACAATTAATAGATCTCTATGCTGAGGTGAAACAAAAGTTAGAATTATCTGAAAAGGATTTAAAAGTAGCCATCATAAAAATGCTTCACTTAAACATTTAGGAGGGGCATCTGGGTGGCTCAGTTGGTGAAGTGTCTGCCTTCAGCTCAGGCCATGATCCCAGGATCCTGGGATTGAGCCCTGTGTGGGACTCTCTGCTAATTGGGGAGACTGCTTCTCCCTCTGCCCCTCCCTCTCATCATGCTCTCTCTCGAATAAATAAGTAAATAAGTAAATAAATAAATATAATCTTTTCTTAAAAATTAAGAATACGCTTGAAATGAATGAAATAAGAAATATAAAACAAAGAAATAAGAAATATAAAAAACTAAATGGAAAATTTAGAGCCAAGAAATACAGTCACTGAAGTAAAAAGCTCAATGTATGAACTAAATCACAGAATGCAAAGAGCAGAAGAAAGAGCAAATAAACTTGAAGCTAGAGCAATAGAAATTGTTCAATCTAATCAGAGAGAAAACATATTGGAAAAAAATAATAGAATCTTAGTGATCTATGGAACTATTGCTCACATCTAAGATTCTTGTCTTTACAGTCCTTTAGAAGAGAAGAATGGTGGCACTGAAAAGCTTGCAAATATGTTCTTGTAAAATGTTCTCAAATTTGTCAAAAGACAAAAATCCATAGATCCAAGAATCCAAGCAAACACCAAACAGGATAAAAAGTAATTCATGCCAAGATAGATTATAATTAAACTTCTGAAAACTAGTGCAATAGGAAATACCTTGAAAGTAGTGAGAAAAACACCTTACCTACAAGGGGAAAATAACTTGAATGACAGAAGATTCTCATCAGAAACCATTAGGCCTAAAGGAACTGGTACAATATTTTTGAAGCATTGAAAGAAAATAACTGTCAACCCAGACTTTATATACAAGGAAAATATCCTTTAAGAATTAAAGAAAATCGAATAATCTCAGATAAAATAAAACTAAAAGAATTTGTAGCCAGCAAATCAAATGTAGCCTAAAAGAATGAATAAAAGGAGGTTTACTAAGTAGAAAGGAAATGATCTAGGGATGAATTTGGAACATAAAGAAGAAGAGAAGATAAAGAATAAAGAGTTAAAATATGCATAAATACGATTGACTTTCCTTTTCTCCTTGAATTTTTGAAATTATATTGGAAAGTTGAAATAAAATTGTAACTCTGGCAGACATGGTTTTCAATATAGGCAGGGTATATACATACTGTGTATATGTGTCTCTCAGCCACTAAAAAAGCTATATAAAGACAAAAACATTATATATAAGTCAAAATAAAATTCTAATAGATTTTTCAGGGACACCTGAGTGGCTCAGTGGTTGAGCATCTGCGTTCAGCTCAAGACATGACCCCGGGATCTGGGATTGAATCCCACATCCGACTCCATGCAGGAAGCCTCTGCCTATATCTCTGCCTCTCTCTCTGTGTGTCCCTCATGAATAAATAAATCTTTAAAAAAAAAAGGGGGTTTTTTCAAGTATCCCATAGGAAGGCAGAAAAAAAAAACCCCAGAAATTTTTAAAAGAGAGAAAAACAGAAAACAAAAAATAAAATGACAGGCTTACGCCCTAATATATTAATAATTTCATTCAGTGTAAATTAAAAGACAGGCTAAGAAAAGCTAAGAAAAACATCATCCGGCTCCATGTTATCTACAAGAGACTCACTTCGAGTATATTGGCATAGGTAGATTGAAAGTAAAAGCATGGAAAAAATAGAATACAATGTAAACACTAATCAAAGAAACCAGGACCAGCTATAGTAATATCAGGCAAAATGAGCTTCAAAGCAAAGAAAAATACCAGAGCCAGAGCCAAATATTACATAATGTTAAAGAGTAAATCGATCAAGAAAATACAGCCTTCCAAATGTGATGAACCAAGCAACAGAACTGCAAAATAAGAAGCAAAAACTGATGGAACTGAAAGAGGAAACTGACCAGTTCACAATCATGGTTAGAGACTTCAACATTCTTCTTTGAATAATTGATTGTACAACCAGAGAGAAAATTTGTGAAGTGTAGAACTCAGTCACATCATCAATTGGCAGAATCTAATCAACATTTACAGAACACTCCACCAAAAAAAGCAGAACAGCTCTCTTTTAGGACCCATGGAACATATACCAACGTACACCATATGCTGATTCATAAAACAAAGCTCAACAAATTTAAAGATTAAAATTATACAATGTGTTCTCTAATCACAATGGAATAAAAATAAAAATTTAAAAAGAAACATAAAAAGAAAATCTCCAGATACTTGAAAAATAAATAATATGTTTCTAAATAATCTGTGGGTCAAAGAGGAAATAAAAAATTACAGTTAACTTAATGACAATGAAAATATAATATATATCAATTTTCTGGACATTATTAAAGCAGTTGTAAGAGAACTTTATAGCAGGAAATGCTTCAATTAGAAAAGAGAGAATTTATAAATCAATAATCTAAACTCCCACCTCAGGAAAGTAGAAAAATAAGGGCAAAATATGCCTAAAGCAAAAAAAAATAAAAAATAAAAAATAAAAATAAATAAATCAAATAGTAAAAATACAAGTATAAAGCAATGAAATTGAAAATAGAGAAAATCAAAGAAATGAAAAATCAAACTGATGCAACAAAATGGATTCTTTAAAAAGATCAATGAAACTGACAAACATTTAAGGAGACAGATAATTTTATAGGTCATCTTGGTTAAGCCCTAGTGCTTGTTTTCAGTAAAAAGCTACTCTAGATGTTGCTCTGAAGGCATTTTTCAGATATGATTAACATTTAAATCAGTAGACTTCAAATAAGGCAGTTATTCTCCACACTATGCATGAGCCTTGTTCAGTCAGTTGCAGGTCTTAAGAAAAAAGACTGAGATCCCCAAGAAAGAAGGAACTCTGCCACCAGACAGCCTTCAGACTCAAGACTCCAATGTCGACATTTGCCTCTAGCCTGTAGCCTTCCCTAGAGGTTTTGGTCTTGCCACCATCCACAATCGTGTGAGCCAGTTTCTTGAACAAAGAAACAAACAAACAAACCCCTTTCTATATTTACACATCCTGTTGGTTCTGTTTGTTTGGAGAGTTCTGACTAATATATCTAGCATTACTGATAAAGGAAAGAGAGGACTCCAATCACCAGTATTAGGAAACAAGAGTTATCACTACAGACTGTGTTGATATAAAAAGGATAATAAGAGGGTACTATGAATAACTACACACATAAATTTCACAGGTTACATGAAATGGGCCAATTCCTCAGAATACACAAACTATCACAATCGACACAATATGAATTAGATCATTCATATTTGAATGACCCTGTAACTATTAACATAATTAAACTCATCATTTAAGAACTCATGAAAAAGAAATCCCAGGCCTACATAGATAGTTTCACTGTAGAAATCTACCAAACATTTAAAGAAGAATTAACATCAATTCTACACATTTTTTTTTTCCAGAACATGAGAATGGAGAAAACACTTTCAAATTTGTTTTATGAAGTGAGTATTACCCTGGCTATGTGACTGTAAATGGGTCATCTTTACAGGTCAGGAACATCTTTACAGATGAGGGACATCTTCATGGTGATGACATGGTCCTATACCTTGATCATGGTGGTGGTTACAGGAATCTAGGCATGTATTGAAATGAATAGAGCCATAGATACTAAATGTTCCATTGTCAATTTCCTGGTTAGATATTGTACTTACTGTACTTAAATAAAATTAAAAGATACGTTAAATCAGGGAAACTGAATGATACACAGGATCTCTCTTGTACTATTTTTGCTACTCCCTGTGAATATATTATTTCAAAATTAAAAATTCAGAAAAATCTTAGGATTTCATGTGCTCTTTCAAATAAACTTTGGTGCATTGTAATATTGGGGAACTAAAATTTCCCAGGATTGGGGCATCTAAGAGGTTCAATGGTTGAGCATCTGCCTCTGACTCAGGTCATGATCCTGGGGATCCAGGATCGAATCCTGCATCGGACTCCCTGTGTGGAGCCTGCTTCTCTCTCTATGCTTCTGCCTCTCTCTCTCTGTGTGTCTCTAATGAATAAATAAATAAAATCTTTAAAAAAAATCTCCCAGGTTTGCATGCTTTTGGATACTGTGAAACATGAAAATTCTAGAAAGTAAGTTCTAAGTAATTCATGCCAAAACAATTGAACACAGTGCCTGATCTATGGTAGGCAAATACTAAGATACTAAGTAGTTTAATAGTTTAGAAGACAAAGGGATAAAAAAATGACTGCAAATTTGTAAAACCAAAATCAGTGGGCAAGTTTTCTCTGGAAACTGTGATGGATTTTGTTGTTGTTGTTGTTAATCTTTGGGATGACATTCTCTTATTGGAGTATTATCCAGTTGAATCGTCAATCTCTTTTGACTGCTGGATACTTCTCAATCTAATCTTCCCATTGCCAACACCTCAAAGTCATAAAAAA
This sequence comes from Canis lupus dingo, assembly GCF_003254725.2. Lineage (NCBI taxonomy): Eukaryota > Metazoa > Chordata > Mammalia > Carnivora > Canidae > Canis > Canis lupus. Next base: position 63,925,728 of record NC_064246.1, on the reverse strand, counting down.
TGTGACCATTTGTAGATATCATCTACCTTAATGTATATTATCTCATCTCATTTAAACTCAACTCTATAGATATAAAAACTATAACTGTACATATATAGGAATCTTTGATGAAGGAATGGAAGGAATTAATAAGCTTATATAGCTAATGAGTGACTTTTTACATGAAAAGTGCAATTTCATGTTAACAATCTAGAGAAAGAATAATAGTATGTGTAATGATCCTTAAACATGGATGATTGCTTGCTCTAAAGTTGGTTAATCCTCAGTATGTTTGGATGCATCTGTAAGTTCTTGGCAATAGAACACAAAAGTGTGCAGTCCTAGTTAGAGAAAAAAGTGACATTCGATTGCTATATCATAATAATGATATTACCACTTAATGTGTTTCTGACATAAAATATGATGTCAATAAGATTTTCATGCTCAGAAATAGTAAGAGTGGTATATACAATTTTGGTCTGAACATTTTAAACAGATGTTGGACTGAAAAAGAAGATCCATAAATGAAGATGCTAAAAGAAATGAATACAGTGTTCATAGAAAGTAAAAAAAAAAAAAAGCAATGAGAGCTCTGTAGCTCATAGAGAGGAAAATAGAGGAAGTCCTCAGATTTATTACTCCAGATCAGTAACAGCAGCTTCTGCTGTGAGGCATGGGACATAGAGCCTGTAGATACAACTTTTCAAAGTGATACTTCTGGAGATGTGAGCAACTTAGAAGTTTGAATTTGGCCTTCCTTTAAGCCAAGCACTACCATCACATAATTTCTTGCATTTTCTTTCAGAATTATGACTTTTTTTTTAAATGGACTGAACTGAGGTTTCAGAATATGTGCACCATTACCTTAATTAAAATAGAAAACCCAAGTGTGTCCCTAGTGATTGCCATGTTTGACTTCATCTCTTTCATAATCTTAATTGTCTCTTTAATTAAGGAATTATCTTACTGATCAGTTTTAAGATAGTTGGAGCCATGGTATTCATCAGTGTACTTATTTTGAACTTGTAAGGAAAAGTCTGAGTCCAAGGTTAGGTAAGATGGTGTAGCACATTTTTCTTTAGGTTTCCAGACATAATTTTGTTCTCTCATCTTAACACTTAGTGTGTTAAGAATCATTCTTCCATCTCTTTCCAAAGCTTCTGATGGCTGTATAGTTGACCAGACTATAGTTTAGGACCTAAACTAAAGACTATTCTACAAATGTGGTGAGGAAGATTTTTTACTCATTTGCTGAAGATTTGAGTTTATGTGGCATTTAGACCATTGGTTTCCTCAAGGTTTTAAGTGTTCTCTTACAACAAATATACCTTAGTGTGTAACACAGTTTTGTTGTTGCTGTTGTTAAAAGCAGGAGCAAGTGAAGTTTTACCAAAGAGATTTAAAACCAGCTTCTTGACAATCCTACTAATGTAAATAAAAACTATATAATGAGAAATAGTGCAAAGAATTATTTTATTCCAAAGAAGTTTGTCATTTTTCTAATGGGGTGTTCTAAATATCATTTAGGAAACAAAGTGATTGGTATTAAAATACATGCAGAAGGACTGTGGGATATTGTAAAGAGCACAGATTGAAAGTCAAGAAAACGAGAATCAAATCTCAGATCTGCTTGTATTAATGGACAAGTCATTTAATCTCTCTGTCTCATTTTTCCCATTTGTGGACTGGAAATAATATCCATTTAAGGATAAACTATATTGTTAACTGTGACTAAAGAAAGAATCTCGCTTTTATTGAGTAAGAGGGAGATTTTAAAGCTTATTTATACCATTTTTCTTCCTAAAAATGTGAATAATTTTCTTAAAACAGCAACAAGAGCAAAGTAGAAAGTCTTCATTAACATGGCATGAGGCATGATACATCCATATTGGTTACTGATAATATACCAGTTACTGAAAATTGTCTAAGTTTGAGATTTGCTCAATAGGTAAACTAAAACCTTCAAGCCTTCACATGGACCTGTATTTACACACAGATGCACCCTCCTCTCAAGGTTATTGTTTTCTAACAAAGTATTGTTTATATGTTTCATGCAAATTGGTTTGAAGTGTTGCTTCGACAATCTTATTATATTTAGGAATAAAAACTTCCATCAAGAAATTGTACAAAAGAAAATGGACACACCAGCTGGGTAAATCTATCATATGCGGGGAGTGGAGCGGGTGGGGGGGGGAGCACTTTTAATTAGCTGAGTGAATGCAGTTTGCTGAACACAGAAAGCACAGCCTCAGTCATATTAAAATGTGCCTAATTTTCTGTGAAAAAGTCCCATCTGAACAGGCCTGACCACAGTCAATCATACTAAAAGCCACTGGTGCTTAATTTGATTTACCAATATAAAATGCAAATTAGGTTATTAAGTGGAGTGGCAGACTGAGTAGGGCCCCTTTCAAACCTATCAAGTTAAATGCAAGCAGACAGCAAACTGGCTGTGCAAAGAAAATTTTAGCATATTCGTTTGATTAGTGCTACAAAAATTTAATTAGGTTGGCTAATTACTTGACAAATTGCTCTACACGAGAGAAAAGGCAGAGGAGTTGTTTTTTTTTTTTTTCCTTTTTCATTGCAAATATCCTGTGTGTATTTTAGCCCAAATGCTATCTGCCAATTTGCAAAAACATTATTAAATGAATGGAAGATGGTCCCCAACAATGGTAAATCGTATAATGCATATAATTAGACAAGACCCACACAACTGTACCCATATGTCCATACTCTCTCATGACTAAAAATATTTAACACAGTATTTTTACGTAACTACTGTCAAAACAGATTATTACAAAGCATTCAGTTGTTCTTAAGAAAGAAAATATTGTGCACGATATAGAAAAGAGACATTTGTGAAATTCCTCCCAGAGGAGTTTGTTTGTTAACTATTAAATGAAGTAATGGTGACATGCTGAGGTTTATCATCACAGAATGGACCTGTCAGCCAAAACATGTCTGATTGAGGCCAGGGTTACAATGGAGTAGAGAAAATTATCTCTTTGTGGTATGTTCAAAATGTAAAACTATTAAATAATTCTCAAAGTCGACTGACATCTTATAAGATGAATTTCCCTTTCTTGAATGTTGTTTGTTAGTCTTTGTTTCTTCCTGTCTTTTCCCAGTCACTATATGAGAAAGCAGACTTGAGATACTCATCTTGGGGGAAAGCTTGCAAGTTGTGTGACTACAGAATGAAAGAAAATTTTCAGCCCATGTCAGTATTTTATTGAGAGATTAAGAATAACCTTGAGGGGATCCCTGGGTGGTGCAGCGGTTTAGCGCCTGCCTTTGGCCCAGGGCGTGATCCTGGAGACCCGGGATCGAATCCCACATCGGGCTCCCGGTGCATGGAGTCTGCTTCTCCCTCTGCCTGTGTCTCTGCCTCTCTCTCTCTGTGTGACTATCATAAATAAATAAATAAAAATTAAAAAAAAAAAAGAATAACCTTGAGTAATGGAAAGTTTCTTTCTCTGTTCAGAGGAAAACTTGATTTTTTCCTAGAGACAGCATATGTTTTTATCAGCACTCAAGAGAGCAAGAAAGGGAATTTCACATAATCATAGCATTCTTTGGAGGATTTTTTTCATATACTTTATTTGATTTTTGTTGATTTTCTACAGAACTAGTGAATCTGTTCTAACTCAAACACCATGATTTTACACATAGATGACCACTTTGCCTGTTCAAGTGGAAAAAATAAGTATCATGTTTTATAAACATAAAGCTTAGCAGTTAGTAATTAGATACTGTATTTAACCTGTTCTAAAGTGACATTCTAGGAAACTACAAACTATAAGAAATATTCCGTGAACATTTATGCAAGATGTGCCTTATTTTTTTAATTAGCATTTTCTAACTTAAATTCAGAACACAAATATAATGACACTGCACAATGCAAATGTGGTAAAATTATTTTCTGTAACACCCCCACGGTTGCTGCCATTTTATCCTAACTTACCATTTTCAGTCTTTTTAGATTTACAACCATCACCAAAGGAAGTAGAGCATAGATTATGTGTAGCATATGGGTTATGCAGAAAACTTTACTACTGTGGAATAAAGTTCTGGGAAAAAGTGGTGGTCTCCTAAGCATACTTTTGGCCATGAATTGCTGGCTTTACATATATTGGCCTCAGGGACTCCATCTTTTTACGTAAAGGTAGACTCTACAAAACACTGGGTCAGAAAACATAAAATTCAGTTCTGAAGTAAAAGTATTTTTTTAATATAACACAACTGTACCAACTCTTGAGGTTTTTCCCTTCAAGGTATTGACTGATTTTCTTTACTCTCTCTTTTTTGATTCTTTGTTTTCAATTTGATAAACTGATTTTTTAAAAATCTGGTAGATACAGTCTAATAAAAATATTGAAGTCTGAGACATTTTATTAAGGGCATGAGTATAAAATAGTAAAAATTACTAACTTGCAAACATGTTTTTTGTGTTAATATAAAATGTATTTGTCCAATGAATGCTGGCATGTTAATTTCTGAAGATGTGATAATATTTGATTATAATTTCTTTGTGCTGCTTGGCACCAATTACATGCATGTAAAATAATAGTAGTTATCTTTTATTGAGCCCCTACTATGTGAAGGCACAAAGTTTAATGCTTACATTTATTTTATTATTTAATTCTTTTTGTAAACTAAAGATATAAGTACTATCATCCCTGTTTTAGAGAGGGTGAGATTGAGACCAGAACAGTTTAAGGAAAATTCAAAATGGAAGACCTAGCAACTGACAAATCTGAGATTTGAACTGAATTCTGTCTAAATTCCAACATCATGTTCTTTCCCTATGCCCTGAGTAGTTTTTGAACATATATTTTTGATGCGATTTTATACATGTATGTGTTTGTGATATAAAACCGGTGTATAGAATTTGTATATTATTTGAGATATTGTGAAACCATTGTGATTTGTATACAGAAAGCCTATCGGTTTTAGGGAGTCTATATCAACTATGGTGATTCAGTCTGACAAGAACCTTTGGGAACATCGTATCTTCTAAAGTTGCATAGACAGAGTCAGATTATTTGCTATATTGGAGACATCAAAAGAAACACACACACACACACACACACACACACACACACAGGAAAGACAGGTATGGGATTGGATTAGGAAAACTGAAGTTTCCATCTCCATGACAACAAATGCATTGGGGAAGAATACACCAGTGTATGAAGACATGAATTAAAAAGCAGTGTTAGCCTATTATAGGGCTTTATTTTCTTTCAGTATAGCTATGTTGTGAATTTTTTAAAATTTTGGTTTCCAGATGGGATAAAACTCTTTCTTCTTAACATCTTAGAAGCTTATTTAAGATACATACATATCTATGAGTAGTAAACAGTTATTAGTCATCTGAATGCCTTTCTACATGTTACTGATAGTCCTGAACATTTTGTTTCAAGTATTTGATAGACAATAAATAACTTTTCATGTATAGAAATGTCCATCCTCTCGAAGTAGATTTGAATTAATGGCAAAAATTTCCCCAATATTTCAATTTGAAAAGCATTCTTCAGATCTTGAACTGAGTAATAAAATAGATGACTCTGGGAGACACAAGATTACAACCCATTAATTCACTATATTTTAAAGTTCAATATACCGTGAATTGCATGGTATTAATCATTAATATATATCATAATTCCTTCAATACTTTCATATCTAGAAAAAAATCTTTCATTAAGTTGAAATTTAGAGGAGAATTATGTGGAATTTCAGCTTTAAAAAATGATTTGATATTTCGATCAGTGTCTGATCGTATTCCTCGAGTACCTCGACTTTGTCAAGGAAAACAAACATCCTGTTATATGTAGGTCCCATATTATAATAAGAGAGCCATACCAAGTGTTAACTCCACCATCTGCAGCGTCCAGGGAACACTTCTTTTCCCACTGTGGGAATTCTCTTCATGCAAAGTGACCAGTAGTGGATCAGTTCTATTCTGTGTTCACAAAGGAAAAGTTTAGCTTTCTGATCTGTAGTTTCACTATACCGTGTGTTATGCATGTCATCTGTGATGCAAAATATAAACACAAAAGCTGCTATGCAGTTAGAATAATAGGTGCGTATGCTTACTGAGTTGAGAAACATCAAGAAAAAATGCATGATCTAGCCCAGTTATTCGTAGTCAGAAAAATTTACCCTGATATTTAAATGTATGAACAAAAAGAAAAATAATTTTGCCGGTGAGACCAAAATTTAAACTACAAGAAGGCAATAACTTAGAATTAGTTTATCTGGATTTAATGAACCTAAAGAAGGTAATCTGATGAAGAGGAAATTGCTTATAAAGAATTGTTGCAGTTCAATTTCAAAACCTCAAATATTTGAGGCATTAAGTCTAAAATCTTCGCCTCTTGTCATAAATACAACATTAGCAATATTATCATTTATTATTTATTTGCAGAATAATTTATAGTTAATTGTGTGAAAAGGGGACATCTTTACCTTAACATTTTGGGCAAAATTGTCTATTTAATTTGTAGGCAGTTGAGTAGGATGGACAGTATGCAGATGAGTGCTAGAGAGAGCATTGACACAAGGCCAGCTAGTTCTCAGGTCCTTTAACTATGGGGCTTAAGAAAGAGTTTCTGGTATCAAGGAACTTCATTTTAATCCTTTGACTTAAGAGCTTAAAAAAAGCCCCTGAACTTTGTACGATAAAAGCCATATGATTACCAGGAGCTCTTCATTAGGCAACAGCTGTCTGTGTCTAGCATGTGAACTTCTGTGGGGGCTTTTCCATTCAGCATTTCTAGGCAGGTCTAGAACAGTAGAGGTAATAATAAAATGAAAATAATTGCTGAACTATAAAAAAATGAACTCGAATAAGTTGTAATTTTAGAATAAAATCATAGGTTAGCTCACTTGTTAACCGAATGGCCTACACATCCATATTCTTATATTTAAAAAATCCAGATAAATTTTTATCTTTCACATATTAAGTCACTTTCTGAAAATGTCTTGAAACTGCTGTGTAAAACAGTATGACCAGGTATTCAGTAATAGTTACTTGTCTTGCCTTAGCTAACAGCCTCATTTATGGATTGAGAGTGATTTTGAAGAACAGAAGACATTAAATTGGATTGTCTATGTTCAACTCTAAGAGTAACAATCAGTCTTTGTTTCACGGATTTTCATCTTGGTGCCTATAACCATGTCTTCTGCTTGTGCTAGTACTGGGCACAACACCCTGAGGAGCTGAGGCACTAGGTATGATTGAATCAGCTTAACATTATGTACAGTATTGAACCAACATAATTATTACCAAATATTAATTCATGGTATTATCAAACTGATAAAAATTGTGGGTTTTTTGAGGAACACAAACACTAATTTACAGTTTTCTATTAAAACTATAAATACAAAAAAAAAACTATAAATACAGGGTGGCTGTATTTATAAATAAATACAAACCTGTATTATAAACCTGGGTTGCTCAGCTAGTTAAGCATCTGCCTTTGCCTCAGGTCATGATCCCAGGGTCCTGGGATTGAGTCCTGCATTGGGGGTCCCTGCTCAATGGTGAGTCTGCTTCTCCTACTTCTGCTCCCCCCACCCCCCGACACCCCTGTTTGTGCTCTCTCGTGCTCTCTCTCTGTAAAATAACTAAATAACATCTTTTTAAAAAGAACTGTAAATGTAGTAAAATCTTTGTTGCAAAAGAAACACTTTCCTGCTTTTTCCCCTCCTTTCCCATTATTAAATGATCATTTTTAATAGCAGTTGTTTTCTTTTTTTCTTGATGATAGAAAATGATTGTTTCAGCTTAAACAACATAGTCTGTTCATCTGAGAGTATATTTTTCCTTCTACAGAGCTGAGTACCTTTGTATTTTAGCAGGACTTACAGATTTCCAGGATGTTTTTGCTGCTTTAGGACTAATTTTTGTCTTTGTTTCTCCCAAAGTTAAAAACAGTTAGTGCAAGTCACATTAACAAAGACTTACCTGTACTGAGATTCTAAGTTGAAATCCAGCTGCTTTACTATTATCATATAAGGCACAATTAATCAGCACAATCTTTCACTCACCTGAGAAAACGGCTTCTTTCTCAAAGGTGTAGGTAAGGGACAGAATCACCTTAATAAGATTCTATAGGCAGGGCCTCCTATAAAGCCAAAATTTGCAGTGAGACTACAAATTGTCCGTTTTTCCCTTAAAAGTAAACCACTGATAAGGATATATGAGAATAATATTTTATACACAATGAGCCTTCTATAACTTGGTCATTGTTCACTTCTAAGAGTGTTGAATTGTTTCCCTGCCTGATAAGGTACTGGTTTCTTTTATTTCTCAATATTCTCTAAAGTATTAGTTACACATATGTGAAACATTCTTAGTTTATCATGATCCTGGAAGTTTAGCATTACAAGCTGTGAATATGTTTTAGATACCTGAGAAAATAGGTACAATGTGCAAAAGGACTATTCGACTGTCTTGGTCCTGCTATGGTTTCTTTGCAAAGACATAAAGACACCAGATCTTGCAGCAGGACACTATCGACTTTCTTTACTTTTCTTTAAATGGGAAAATTGTATGGAGTGGCAAAAAGAAAAATAGTTAACAAATAAAACAATATAAAAAAGCCACCTCCCCACACTTGTGAAATTTAAAATTATTTGATTAAGAAATTCTTTTCAAAAATAGTTATTAAGCTGCTCTGGCATCAATTTAACATTATAAGCTTAACTTTTCTTTTTTCCCTGAGTTGACTAAAACAACTGTAAATACTAATGTTTTTAAATTATAAGACAGAATCCAAAACTTTGAGGTTAACTGCATTTGCTTTCTAGGGAAAAGTAAGAAGACCTTTAAAAATTAAAAAATTATAATTATAGATAATTTTTCTTTCTAAGTTTCTTTAAATTATTTTAGCTTGTTACATTTCCTTCTCTTCTAAGAATACACTTTTTATTTATATATTATATGTTATTCTTATCTTTGACTACAATATATGACAAATTAACAGGAACATAAGACATCTAAAGTTTACTGTATTTTATGTTTTATATTTGCAGCAAGTCAGTTTTTTGATAAATCCTCTTAATAAATTCTTTTGATAACCAAATATATTAACCACAGTAGAATCAGGAGGGAAATAGACATGACCAAAATTGTTTTAAATTTTCCTAAGTTAAAGGTATCATAATTGTGAAAGGATGTGGCATTTTACATTTTTAAATATTTGCCTTTCATAAATTTTCCCCATCTAAAAGTAACATTTGGGGGGTGGTTAATATATAGAAAAATGGGTTTTGGGCTAAACAGTTGTTTAGCTTAACAGGTGAGTGCTATGTAAATATGAATAAAGACTATTAATTTATGCAACTGTTATTTTAAAAATTCTCCTAGAACTCATTTACTTCCCCAGTGGAGACATTGAGGTCATTTGCAAAAGTTCATTCTTAGAGAAAATATAATCAATAAATCTAATATTTTCTCCCTTTTTAAGTATAAGCATCTAATTGTGATGAGCACTAGGTGTTGTATGAAAGTGTTGAATTGCTAAATTCTACATCAGAAAGTAATATTACACAGTATGTTAAATAATTGGAATTTAAATAGAAAATTTTTTTAGAATGGAACAAATAACTATTTTTGTTTCAAATAGTAGAATTACTAGACCCTACTCTATCTTTCTGTTGTGGTGGTTTAATGTTGAATGGAAGGTAATATAGCTGTCTTCTATTATCTCAACATTTCCATTCCTTCATTTATTAATCTATTCATTTCACATTTATTAATTCATTTATTACACAAACTTTTGAGTATTGAAACAATAGGAATTGTTTTGATATATAAAATAATGAATTGGATGAGAAATGAATATACATAATATTAAGTTATTACAAATATTTGAGACTGTAAGAAAGCAGATAATGCAAAAAGACGTATTAAATAATGATTTCAACTCTAGAGCTTATCTGTTCAAAATCTATGGACCCATTACAATGAATGCAATAAGGACTACATAATGAATATCAGTTGTGCCATATTATTAAGGAACATATAAACCTTTCTTTTTAATCTGTGAAATAGGAATTTTGGATGCAGGCATTATCGACATTAAGGCTATTCCTTTCTCAAGAAGCAATGAAGTCAATCTATGAAAACTTAATCTGAGTCAGGAAGCTTTCAGATTTGCTTGTCTCAGGGATCCCCTTCTCTCAAATACTCCTTGAGCCCTCTTCATACTGAAGACAGACTTTTTCTCTTAGGTGGATATGTGTTTTTTCTCTTTAAACTTCTCTGAAGCAGAGAATGAATATGAGCATTAAGCTTCAAAGAATTTCTCTGCATGCAAGCAATCGCTTGTCAACAAAACTATGATTAGTGATGCTTTATATAAAAATTCATAGAAAACAACAAGGTGCAATTAAAAACACTAAAGAAAAGAGCATTATTTCTTAAACTCTTGAAAAATTACACATGCTTACAGATACTTCTGAACTAAAAGAAAATACTTTTGGTAACTTGTTGAATAATGATTAACAAATCTAATTTCTTCACTTAATACAAACTTGTGATGGAAATAATGAATGAAGAAGTTTATTTTTGTTTAGGAGATTTCCATCAGCAAGGACCAATAGAGGGAGAGAGAGGGAGAGAGAGAGAGAGAGAGAGAGAATTGAAACATATCAGGTCAGCATATGGCTGTGTTCCTTATGTAGAGAACATATTAAATTACAAATCAGGAAACCAGAATTGTGATGTTTCCAAGTAGAATGAGAATATATCACATGAGCCTTTAATTTTGGGCACCCTAGAATCCTTTACCTATTTCCCTAATTGTGATTACTATGCAAATTTCAGAAACATTTTTTTTGTTGTTGTTTTTCTTTGCCTTTGTTAGTATATTTTTCTTTCCTTTTCTTTCTTTATTTCCTTTAAATTATTTATTTGAGAGAGAGAGAGAGAGAGAAAGAGTGCATGTATATGTGCATGCCCGCCTGGGGAGGAGACAGCAAAGGTAAAGTATCTCCAATAGACTCCTTTCTGAGTGTCGATCCCAATGGGGGGGGGCTCCATCTCATGACTCATGAGATCAGGACCTGAGCCAAAACCAAGAGTCAGATCTTAACTGGCTAAGCCACCCAGGTAACTCTCCATCTTCATTTTTAATAGCTGATAGTAAATAGAGAAGTTCATAACACATATGTGGGGGGGGTACTCCCATATGTACTAAATTGGTAGCTTTCGAATCTAACACTCCCTCTCTTTGGCAGAGAGGAAACAGTTACACACACATCTGAACTTATTGTTCTTTCAAAGAGATATACACCACCTGTTCTGTGTGTTCATTGGAAATACTGTACAGACTTCTGATGCTTTTGCTACAACAGCAAAAAGTGAATCATAATTCCAAGCAGATAAACATTACTGTTCTTAGTTCAGTCCTTTCAATAAACCCAAATATACATAGTTGGAGCTATAAATATATGGCTTTCCTATTGTAGAACTTTACTTAAGTTATATTGTTATTTATATACTTTTGTACAGGTTAAAATAGAAAACATAATACTTTATAGGAGAAGAAATGTAACTTTTTATTACATCTTTATTGTGTCTCTAAACATCTATATATGTCATTCAGATTCATCATAGTTTTGTCTTCTACAGATTACTGAAATAATAAATATTTCATTATACAAATTTTTGAAAATAAGAAAAAAACTTTAAGGAAGGAAAAAAAAAAACAAATGTTCCCACTCAGATAGTTAACATTCTGAAACATTTTCAACAGTGGTATATATGTTTGCATTTCCTCTCTCACTTTGATAAATATTTAGACCACACGATGTGTGTGTGTGGGTTTAATACTTTTTCACATTTCATCATGAGCATTTGCCATGTTATCAAATATTACTTGAAAACATGATTACTAATGATAGTAGATAGTACAATATTACAATAGGTTAAATATCATAATTACTTAGCTGAGGCTGTCAGTGTTTTACTTTACAACTATCGTGAACATTCATGTGCATAAATTATTACATACATTTATGGGTTTTCTTTTAATGGATTTTAATTACAAATGTAATACATGGCCTTGGTAAAAAAAAAAATCACACAGTACAGGCAAGTTTAAATTAATAAGTGTTTAAGTGTTTTCTTCCCACAGATGCCTGTTTTCAATTATAGACATTTCTACTATTAACAGTTTCTTATTAATACTTTCAGATTTTTTAAAATGAAGCTATTTTGCACATATTGTACCTTATATATTTTTTGAAACAAATTTTTTTGAACTACCTTGAGGGCTTTCTATATTTGAACCTTAAGAACTAATTTAATTCTAGTAATGTTTTCATTCTATTCTATGCATTGCTCAATGCCGTAATATATTTATTTTCCTTATGTACTCATTTAATTTCTTTCTTTTTTTTCTGTTAAACAGCATACAAAAATATTTTGATCCACATATCTTTCAACATGGTTACTTGTAACTGCAAGATAAATCCCTAAAATATAAGAAGCTAAGTAAGCATTCAAATGCATTTAACAGTTTGGTAGTTGTTTCACATTTCATTTCTAAGACTTTTTACCAATTTTTGCCTCTGAAATAAAGTATGAGAGTGTATATTTCACCATTTCTTATTTTTTGCTGATATATATGCTATTTATCTTTTATTTTTCACTGCTTTAATAATGAGCAAAGCTAAGTATTTATTTTGTATATTATTTGCTCACCCTTTTCTTCACTTTCCTTTCCCTCCTCCCCTCCTTCCATCTTTCCATCTTTTGTAAAGCTCTGGATAATATTTTTTATCTAGAAAGCTCTTATTAGCTTGGACATGTTTTCATATATGTGTGTCTGTGTGTATTTAACTACATATAAGTTTAAAAACTTTTGCATACCTATCAAAAAGAGGAAGAGGAGATAATTCCTCTTCTTAATAATTTGTTGTACACAGTTTTAGAATTTTGTATGTCAAATTAATGATATTTGAGTTTAGGTCATACTTAGAAAATCTTTTTTTCCTTTTTTTGAAAGAGAGAGAGAGAGAAAAAGACAGAGAATCTTCAGCAGGCTCCATGCCTAGCTCAGAGCCCAATGTAGGACTTGACACAGGGCTCAATCATGACTGGAGACTGAATCAAGAGTCGGAAGCTTAACTGACTGAGCCAACCAGGTGCCCAGAAAATCTTTTTTTCCTCCAAAGTTATTTTTTAAAGTTTGTGTTTTTAACTACATGGATATTTGGACAAGCTCTTCTCTACAAAAACCATTAAATCTGCCTGCAAAACTATTTTTGAAAATATTCTTAAAAGTATCAATAATGAACACAAAAAGAAGTGATAAAACCAAAATCTACTCATAAGAGGGAATTCCCAGAGGTAAGAGAAACATGGACTGTCTTTCAGTCCCCTGGTCTTGAGACCAGAAGGAATAAGGATTCAAGGTCTCACAGGAAGGGAAGACAAAAAGCAAATGCTTGAGTTGACTCAAGGTGGGGAATATAATGGAAGATTCTCCCTGTTTAAGGCAAGACCTAAAAGGTATGTTTTTTGTAAAAGCATGAAGCAAAGATAGAATTCTTCGCCCCCTGTTCCCCAATTATGCAAGGGAATTTGATTTAATTCTGAGCATGGCAAGGAGGAAAAATCCACAAGATGGTGTAATGATTATCCAGTCTTTGTGTGGATGTGCAGCAAAAAATTCTATCACCTGACGGTGCAAAAATACTGCAGGTCATAAACTTTTTAAAGTGATTTCTTGCTAGTAGAGTTTTCAAAGGCCTGTACTAAGCAAACATAAATTCCCTCTGTAATAAAGAATCTTGGGGATCCCTGGGTAGCGCAGCGGTTTGGCGCCTGACTTTGGCCCAGGGCGCGATCCTGGATACCGGGGGTCGAATCCCACATCGGGCTCCCGGTGCATGGAGCCTGCTTCTCTCTCTGCCTGTGTCTCTGCCTCTCTCTCTCTCTCTCTCTCTCTCTCTCTCTCTCTCTCTCTGTGACTATCATAAATAAATAACAATTAAAAAAAAAAGAATCTTTACTCGTGATCCAAATAATTTTGTAAAGTAGTTGAGCAGCTCAAAGTAAAAAACAAACAAACATGAAACAAAATAAAATGAAACAAAGAAAGTCGTAAACTCAGATCCAGTAGAAAAAGAATGCTATAAGCAAAGGTGCAAAACTTTCAGGTATGGGAATTATCAGACACAGTTACACAGATTATAAAAAAACTGTGCTTACTCTATTAAAAATGTTTAAAAAGCAAGTCAGAAAATACATCCAGAGAACAAGAAACTAAAAATAGTCACTGAGAGATTTGGAAAACATCTGGAGAGGAGCTTAGAAATTATAATGAGATAATTGAAAGAAAACAAATGTAATAATGTTGTGTTTTGGTATAGCTAGAGTGTCCTGTAATGATGGGCTAGTAGAAAGCCATTAGAATGCAGCACAAAAAGGTACAGGTGGCAAATATAAAAGAGGTTAATAGATGAGAATAGAGTGAGATATTCTAACTAAAGATTAAAGAGATGACCACCAATATATGTAGCTGAATGACATTCTCAAGGATGTTCATCAGGCACGAGAAATTGGAATCCAAGTAAAGTTGTGATATGGAAGACTGAAAGAGCTAAGTAAGTAATATAAGCCTAAATAAAACTGAATATATGAAATGATAGAACCATTGACCCTTGAACAGCATGGTTTTGAACTGTGTGAAACCTCTTATATGTGGATTATTTTTTGATAAATAAGGTACGGAATTGTAAATGTATTTTCTCTTTTTGAGAATTTCCTTAATAACATTTTATTTTCTCTAGCTTCCTTTATTTTAAGAGTATTATATATAAGACATAAAACATAAGAAATAGGTGTTAACTATTTATGTTATCAGTAAGGTTTTCTGGTCAGCTGTAGGCTCTTAGTGGTTAACTTTGAAGACATCGACCTCAATGATAATTTTCATAGAAATTGAAATTTAAACCTCAATGCGTTACCATTACAAATTTTCCCTCATACCAAAACCTAAATATCTGCTAGTATCAAGCATTGGTGATGATATACTGCAACAGCAATTCTGCTGTTAGTGGGAACTTGCATAAGTAAACTTCTTTGGACGATAGTTTGGATATTTGTTAATTTTATTATTTGTTATATATCTTAGAAAAACTTTCTAATGAGTACTAATACTAGAATATTCATGGAAGCATTGCTCATTACAGACCCAACCCAGAAAATTGAATTGTCAATTGCAGTAGAATGGACACGTAATTTGTGGTTCATTCCCAGGAAGAAATGCTATGCAGCACCTGCTAAATGTGAAAATGAAGGAACTGTAGCTATGAATGAATATGTTATATGCTACTATTTACCCATCATTCTGAACCAAGCAAAGTGACACTATCTTTCCGTATCACTGTAAGCACTCCTGTTGAGAGAGTGAAGTGGCTCCTATCAGCTAGTAAGAGCTGATGGTTAAATTTTCAGTAGTTTGTTAACCATTGGTAACTTGAAATTTATCATTCTAAAAGTATTAACATGACAACAATCAGAAAATGCTACAAATCAGAGCTTTTGTGTTATTTATTCCATGGGGAACTAATTGTTTAACATTTGCCAGCATCCTATTAAGTGAGGGACACTAAGGCTTTTAGAAGTCACAATTGTCTATGTCTATATAAGATGGTGGTTAAGTAGGTTTTCACTCTCAAGTGAGACTTAAAACTCTCAAGCACTTTTATGTTTTATTCTATATTAATTATATCTTACAATAAAAGCAATCATAGCAAAGTGATTCTTTTAATAATTTCATGGTGTTAGATTCATGTATAATTTTTAAAAGATTATATTAATTTTTTTGAGAAAGAAAGAGAGCATGAGCAGGTGGAAAGGAGCAGAGGTAGGAGCAGACTCCACGCTGAGCTGGGAACCTGACTCAGGCTCCACCCCTAGACCCTGGGATCATGACCTAAGCCAAAGGCAGGCACTTAACTGACAGTCACCCAGGCATCCCTATGTATATGTTTTTGACATAATTGGAATGTATTTCAGTAATAAGAATGAAATATGAAATCTAGTCTCATCGTTTTCAAAACTGGTTAGTGGCCAAACCTGGATTCGGATACAATTGTCCAATTCAAAGCCTTTATTCTTTGCTCTATTGGAGGATACCTTGATTATGTCATGTGATTTTTATCCAGTTTCCCACTTGTCTCTTTGTAGCACCCTGCTCAAGAGTCACAAGGATGGAGGTTAATGTTATGAATTTGCTTTTGCACCATAAGGTCAAAGAAATGAAATTATTTTGGCAACCAAGTAGTGGGTTTGATTCCATGATTTCAAGACAATTGTTTCCCCAATTTAAACAAATATCAATAACCCAAGAATATTATAACAGTCAAGATATATATATATAGTCACAATCTCTCATAATACACAATCACTGTATCATATTTTCTTAATGCCTTGTTTAATATTTCTGGAAAAAATCCTCAAAGTCAGAAACATCTTACTATTACTTTTAAGTTTAACATGATACATTTGAAACAAGTATACTGTAAATTAAAAAATCAGTGTATCTTACTGATGATTTTTGTTCACTGCCAAGTCATATATTATATTTCTCGTACCTGGGTCTTTCTTCCTTGACTTTATGTCTGAATAGATATGTTTTCACCAAAAAGTACCTCTGAGTATTGTAGAAGTATATTTTAATAACCAAATAAAATTAAGACTGCTAATTAAAAACTTGGTATTTAATACTGCTGGCTGTGACACAATGTAATTTACAGCTTTGTAATTCCCCTTGATGGAATACAATCTTTCTTTGCTTTCTTCTGGGGAAAGATCATGCCATATTAAACGGAGTTCTGATACTGTCACGCTCCTATCATATTACAGAAAGCACTAATCCTTAGGCCATTCATCTGACTGCCTATTCCTGAAGTAATCCATGTTGGGCTGCTCTCTTGAGAATTTGCCCTTTTTTGAGGATGCTGAGATCAGCCTTCTTGTGCAAAATGATCTTGGTTTTATGCAAAAGATGTCTTATTTCCAGATGTTTAGTAAGAATTTTATTATTTTTCACTTAAAAATGCCAACTAGGTGCTTACAAATGTTGTTCATGCTCATTACTTCTTTCTTCCAGTGTCCTCTACTGGAGGGCAATCAGTGGAAAAGGAAGTATTTTTGTGACTTTTAGACAACTGGGTGGCAGTGGTAGGAAAAAAAAATAATAAGAAAGAAAGAGCAAAGAATGACAGATTAGCTTAATTTCATTCATTAGTATTTCATCTACCCAATTGTAACATACTTCAAAATTAAGTATATTCTATGTTTAGCCTTTTTTGTCATCATGAGAAAATATTTGTAGATGAAGGGACTCAGTTCCTTTTCTAGGATCAGAATTCAATATTTCTTTCTTTTTTTTTTTTTTAGACTTATTTATCTGAGAGAGACAGAGACAAAAAGAATTAAGTGTGCAAGAGAGGGGGGAGGGGCAGAAGGAAAGGGAGTTTCATGCAGACTACATGTTCAGCACAGAGCCTGATGCTGGACTTGATTGCATGACCTGAGATCACTATCCAAGCCAAAATCTAGAGTCGGATGCTTAACCAACTACCACCCAGGCACTCCAGTGTTAAATATTTCTCATAAAGATAAGTCCTTTGAGGAAAACAAGTCAATGGAAATTTGAAACATTTAGATGGGAAAGATATCTACAAATATAACTTAAAATATTTGAACTAATGTATCAATTATTGCAAATATGCCCTCCATAACTATTTCTTGGAAAACATTCCCCAGAGAAGCTGACTTACAATTGGCTTAAGAACTATGATTGAATAGAGAGAATGGATTTTGAAAGACTAACATGTAAATGAATTGTGATGCACAGAACACTGTGCCCATAAGATACTAAAAGATGTTCAAAAAAATGAAAGCACAGAATATTATATGATTAAATAAATTTTAGAAAATATGGGTAAAGTAAGTTTTATTGATTTTGTTTTTATAAGAAAGACCTCTGCTCACCCCACTATATAGACCTAAGAGAATGCAAAATTTTCCTTGACCATGGACCAAGGGATCTCTCTCTTTCTCTATGCATATAAAGTATATAATGATAATATATTAATCTCTATCTATACATTATATTTATGATCTTGAAATATCTAGTAACATCTTAATGCAAGAAAGGGTTCTGCGAACAATACTATGATGGGGCATAGACAAATATATATATAGTTGATCAGCAGTTGGGAAGTATATCTGGGGATATCTGATGTTAGTGAGGAGAGTAGATAGAATTATTGAGGAAAAAAATTTAAAAATTGAAAACTGTAAGCAAACTTTATGCATAGGGGCAAGAGAAAAAGTCAAAGAAATTTAAAAAGTAGAATTAAAAGAGTACATTTGTATCAGGCAATGAGAGGGAAACCTAATTGTGTGCCCTGGTGGGTGGAATACATATGAAACTAATGCTTTCGAATTTGGATTGAGAATGCAAATACTGATCTACAAATGAGCACCTTTGGATGAATGATGAAAACAGTGTCTGGGCTGCAAATGGTGGAGGCATGAATGTGTGGTTAGAAAAAAAAAGCAAATGCTAACTCTTCTTAAGTGAAATTATATTCTGCATATGGTAACAAAGAGGGGTGGGGAATTTGTGAGCACTGCTGGAAACTTAGGAGAATGAACCCCCAAAGGGAGGAGGAGATGAAAAGAGACAGGGAAGTCAGAGTGGAGCATAGGATGAAGGAGGGCCCACCTATTCTAAGACAAAAGGTAGATGTGTAGACTGAAGAGCTTCAGGATAGCCTTATTTCCTTTTGTCAATTCTTAGCATAGAAGCTCATAAACACTAATGTCACAGGTAAAATCATCCTGGAGAATTAATTAATCATTAATGTTGGCTCTGAAGCATAACACTTAAAGTTTTATTTTAATCATTTATTAATTTTAAGAGTAGAATCAAACATTTATTTATGGATGGATGAGAGATATATAAAGTGACTGATTATATCCTTATCATTAGTGAGTCTAGAACGACGTTCAGAGAAAATTAAAATTCTTCAGATAATAAAAAATACAGAAAGATAAATCTGCTTCATCATTAGACAATCAGAATTAAGTCCCTGACCTATATATACTCCTCATTCTGCCACTTTTTAGTTATGTAAGTAGAAATTAATTCACTTGGTGTTGATATTTTATAATTATTATCAATATTTCAGTATCTTTCAAATAGAAAAGAAAGATTGTCACAAAACCTGGATTTCAAACCTCATATATGAGCCACAATACATTTATTTTAAAGGAATCAATTTAGATTAAAAACCCATAAACATTTTATTTCTTGGGGGTTTGATGAGTTTTACTCATACATAATTTTCCATGGATATGTTTAGATAATTATCTAAGAATTGATGTTTTAAGTATTTTGATGGAATGATGGACTATTGTTGGTAATAATGAATACTTTATACAGTGTCTCTGCAACAACCACTAATTAGCTTCATTATAGCCCACAGTTAATTCCTGCGAATAACTTATGTAAATGATGAAACTCTAGTAGTTTTTCTGAATTCCCTGACAATGAGATTTTGAGAGTAATAAGTGTGGCAAATTTCTGACAGCAGGTACATGTCTTTGTTGCATTTTGAGAAAGGAATAATCCAAATACTAGAATTTATTTAGCTGTGGAGGTTTTTCGTATTCCAAAAGCTTTGAAAGTATACACTGAGAAAAGCAGGCTAAAAAGAGCTTCACATTTGATTTGCATCTTAAGAACAAAGAAACAAATGAAAATGTGACTATTGTCTTTATCTTCACGATTATTGTGTGCAGTATCCTTCTATAATCTTTTCTTGTAATGAGGCTTAATAGCTGCCTTTGAGATATTAATGGAAATTGTCACAGACAAGGGAGATATTACTGCATCTAATGAACTAAAGTAAGACTAAAAGGAAGGGAAAAGGAACAATAAGTAAAATTTGCACAAATAAAAAGAATTTAACTAGTTTCTAAAATTTAACCCTATAGATGACTCTTGATATAA
Source organism: Canis lupus dingo (assembly GCF_003254725.2). Classification (NCBI taxonomy): domain Eukaryota; kingdom Metazoa; phylum Chordata; class Mammalia; order Carnivora; family Canidae; genus Canis; species Canis lupus. The sequence goes on along the minus strand of NC_064246.1, from coordinate 63,905,692 downwards.
AATGCAATAATAGAAATGCATTACTAGTCCATTTTCTAAGACATCAGTCATCAAACACAAGTGGCAGTTTCTCTTTTTATTATTTTGTATTTATGTGGCATTTAAAAACCTCTTGACTTGAACTTTACCTGATGCCCTAAAGAAGGACATGTCATATGGCTTCAAAGGACAAGTGAGATCATTAGGTTTGTAGCATGCAAATAAGAGGATAGATTCTGAGAAAAAAAATTCAAATAAAATAATGGTAATAATATAAAGAACAATGTAATAATTTCAATTAGATTCATCTGTATATTGAACGATGTTTGGAAAATTTCAAGTTAAAATCACTTTTTTATAGTAATTATACTATTGACTCTGACTTTTCAATGCTCACCCTTAGGTTATAGTACTTGAAAGAAAAGTTGATGGTTAGGTATTATCATTTCATAAATGTACATTCTTTTCCTTGATTCTTGAAATGAAAACTGAGAGGTGAGTAGCTGCCATTTGAGCGCAAGTGTATTGCCATCTGATTGAATGAAGGACGTACAATTGAGCTGTCAGGTAGAGAATTATGAGGTTAGTACATAACTTATGATGGCAACCAGACTTCTTTTTCTCAGGGCATTCCCTGAGGAACAAATTGTAAATAACGCCATCCAAACTTCCTAAGAACAAGATGCATGCCAGGTTTCTGCCAGGATAGCAGTTGATGCCTAATTGAGCCCAGGATTGTTAAAATGTCTCGTCTTTATAGTCCTGAATAATGTAGAGCTAACGAACAGATTCCATTTCAGATCTGAAGCATCAGCTCCCTAGCAAAGATTCCTTTATGATTTAGCTTATTTTTTTAATTAAAAACATAGAGATTGTTCTTACCACAACCCCTGTCTACATATGATGCTTAATTCTCATCAAAATTTATATGTAAATTCTTCGTTGTACATATACAGCTATTCAAAGTAAGAACTGACTGGTAAATTGATTGGTCTCAAAAACTACATTCCATTTTAATCATATATTTTGGTTCAGGAGTGAAAAAACCTGATTCCTTGTCCATGGCTGTCTTCTTTTTTCTCTTTCAGACATGTAGAACATTCCCGAAATTTTTAGACAGTTAATGCTTATCCCGTGCTTAAGAAGAAATACTTATTTTTTCCTTCAACTGTGGATATTACAAACAGAGATTAGTGGCCTCTCACTTCAGAGCTGTCAGTGTTGAAGTGGCATGAGCTATTAACATTCTATTGTAAGTGGTCAGAAGCTTCCTTTGGCATTCCTGTCAAAAGGCCACTAAACCTCCCAGTTTGTGTTGTTTTCACTAAGATAATCCATTCCTGTCCTTTTTGATTGGTTGGTGCCATTCAAGATACCACATTTACTAATGATCCTATGCAACCACTGAATCTCTTCTCCTTAAAAAAAGAAATAACAGGTAAGTCTCAGATCAGGCTATACTCATATTGACGTTATGATTTGGTTTACACAGAAATATTTTATTCTAGGAAAAATGATATGAAAGGAAATGAATGATTTGTGAACTACCTTTTATTAGTTAAATAAGGCAAAATATTGTTCTGGTTTTGTATCAGAAAAACTATAAAAAAAAATCAGAAGGTCATTCATCTAACCACTAAGATGGAATTATGTGGAGCACTAACAGATGTCCAAAAGCTAGACTCCATCATTTCCTGGCTCTATGCTTCCCGTAAATTATATGATCAGTGCAGTAACAGTCCTAAACTGGCATTTGTTTTTTTTAAAAAGATTTTATTTATTTTTTCATGAGAAATACACAGAGAGAGAGGCAGAGACACAGAGGGAGAAGCAGGTTCCATGCAGGGAGCCCAATGTTGGACTCTATTCTGGGACTCCAGGATCACGCCTTGAGCCAAAGGCAGACGCTCAACTGCTGAGCCACTCAGGTGTCTCCTGGCATTTGTTTATTGAAGGAGATAACGTTATGCTTTTCTAAGAAGACTATACATATATTTTGGGTCCCCTTATTCCATTAATTTACAAAGTACTACATATTCTTTCCCAAATGTTCTAAATCTCCTAACTGTTTCTTGGCTAAAAATCAAAAGGTAGAATTCATTTCCATATTTTGAATACATACCTACCACGTAACAACAGTCTTCTGCAACAACTATAGTGTATTTTCTTTTTCTCTCACTTTTATTGAGAAATAATTGACATACAGCACTGTGCAAATTTAAAGCATATGGCATGATGGTTTGATATATATATATAGTGAAATGATTACCACAATGGGTTCAGCCAACATACCTCTTCTCATACAGATACAATAAAAAGGAAGGAAAGAAGAAAAGAAAAAGGGAGGAGAAAAGCTCTTGTGATGAGAACTCATAGGACTGACTTTCCTAAAACTTCTCCTGAGTATCATACGGCAGTGTTAGCTGTAGTCATCAATTGTACATTACATCCCTGGTATTCATTTGTCTCAAAAGCAAAAGCCTGTACTTTCTGACCACCTTCTCTTTCCACCCTGTGCCTCTCATGAGTCTGATTTCTTTTTCAATGAGTTGGGTTTTTTTTGTTGTTGTTGTTTGTTTGTTTGTTTGCTTTAGATTCCACATAAAAGTGAAATCTTAAATGTTTGTCTTTCTCTGCCTGACTTATTTCACTTAGCATAAGGCCTTCCAGGTCTAACTAGTAATGTCAAATATTTTTCATGTACCTGTTGACCTTATCTTTTTTTTTTTTTTTAAGAAATGTCTATTCAAATCATTTACCCATTTTCTAATTGGGTTATTATTTTTTCTCTTCTTTTTTTGGCTATTGAATTTATGAGTTCTCTCTCTATATATATTGGATATTAACCCCTTATTAGATATATGGTTTGCAAATATTATTTTCTGTTCCATAAATTGTTTTTTTACCTTGTTGATAATTTCTTTTGCTTGTAGAAGCTTTTTAGTTTGATGTAGTCACACTTGTTTATTTTGTTACTTGTGCTCCAGGTGTTATACCCAAAAAATAATCTTTAAGACCCATATCAAGGAGCTTTATTCCTGTGTCTTCTTCTAGGAGTTTTATGGTTTTAGGTTTTACATTCAAGACTTTACTTCATTTTGAGTTAATTTTTGTGAATGATGGAAGATACGGGTTTGCTTTCATTCTTTTACATGTGGATATCCAACCATTCCAGCACTATTTATTGAATAGACTCTTTTCTTCATTGAATATTCTTGGCTCCTTTGTTCAATATTAGATGACCAGATATGCTTAGTTTTGTTTCTGGGCTTTTGATTCTGTTCTATTGGCCTTTTCATCCATTTTTATTCCACTATCATACTGTTTTGAAGACTATAGCTTTATAGGAGAGCTTAAAATCAGGAAGCATTAGGCTTTCTACTTTGTTCTTCTTTCTCAGGATTTCCTTGACTATTCTGGGTCTTTTTTGGTTCCATATAAATTTTAGGAGTGTTTTTCGACTTCTGTAAAATAAAGTCATTGGAATCTTGATAGAGATTGCATTGCATCCATAGATGGCTTTTGGTGGTATTGGCATTTTAATAATATTAATTATTATTATTATTATTATTAATTATTTCCAACCATAAACACAGGATACCTTTCCACCTAATTTGTGTCTTATAGTTTTCAGAGTAGAGATTTTTCATCTCCTTAAACTGTTTTGATGCTGTGTAAATGGGATTGACTTCTTTAGTTATTTTTTCAGAAAATTCATTGTTAGTGTATAGGAGTCCTACTGATTTTTGTATGTTAATTTTGTATTCTGAAACTTTACTAAATTCATCCATTAGATCTAACAGTCTTTGGTTGAATTTTTAGGATTTTCTATGCATACAATTATGCTATTTACAAATGAGGATAATTTTATATATTCTTTTCCAATTCTGATACCTTTTATTCCTTTTTCTTGCCTGATGGCAGTAGCTAAGGCTTCTAATATCGTATTGAATAAGAGTGGTGAAAATGGACATCCTGTCTTATTCCTGATCTTAGAAGAAAGCTTTCAAAACTTTCATCATTAAGTATGATGTTACCTGAGGGCTTATCCCATGTGGCTTTTATTCTGTTGATGTATGTTTCTTCTGTGTCTAATTTGTGCTTTTTTTTTTTTTAAGATCGTATTTATTTATTCACGAGAGACACAGAGAGAGGCAGAGACACAGGCAGAGGTAGAAGCAGGCTCCTTGCAGGGAGCCCGATGTGAGACTCGATCCCAGGACCCTGGGATCATGCCTTGAGCCAAGGCAGATGCCCAACCACTTAGGCACCCAGTTGTCCCTTCCTAATTTGTTGTTTTTATAATGAATGGATATTGAGTTTTGTCAAATTGAGTTTTTCTTTCATTCTGTTAATGAAATGTATCACACTGGTTGATTTGCATATGTTGAAATATCCTTGGATCCCAGGGATAAATTCCACTTGGATCCCAGGGATAAATCCCACTTGATAAATCCCACATCCTTTCAATGTGCTGAATTAGGTTTGCTAGTATTTAAAGAGAATTTCCACATTTATGAATATTAGAGGTCTAATGACCTCTAATGAATATTAGAGGTCTTGTCCTGTGATTTTCTTTCTTAGTAATACCTTTTTCTTGTTTTGGTATAAGAATAATGCTGGTTTTATAAAATGAGTTTAAGAGTGTTTCATCCTTTTCAGTTTTTTGGAAGAGTTTGAGGATTGATATTAATTCTTCTTTAAATATATGGTAAAATTCAAAAGTCCTGACCTTTCTTTGTTGAGATAATTTTGATTACTCATTCAATCTCCTTGCTCATAATTTGTCTATTTAGATTTTCTATTTCTTCCTGCTTCAGTCTTGGTAGGTTGTATGGTTTCTAAGAATATTTTCATTTCTTCTAGGTTATACAGTTTGTTGGTGTATAATTGTTCATATTAGTCTTTTATGATCATTTAAATTTCTGTGTTATAAGATAGAATGTCTCCTTTTTCATTCATAATTTTGTGGATTTGAGTCATTTCTCTTTTTTCTTGGTTAGTCAGCTAAGGATTTGTTAATTTTATCTTTTCAAAGAAACGACTTTCAGCTTAGTTAATCTTTTCTATTGTTTTCTGTTCTCCATTTCATTTATTTCTGCTCTAATCTTTATATTTCCTTTCTTCTGCTAATTTTGGGCTCATTTTGTCTCTTTCTTGTTCCTTAAGGTTTAGAGTTGGGTTATTTGTTTAGGATCTTTTTTTGTCTAATGTAGGCATTTATTGCTATAAACTTCCCTCTTATAATTGCTTTTTCTGCATTCCACAAGTTCTAGTATGTCATGTTTCCATTTCACTTGTTTCAAGAAACTTTTTTATTTCTCCTTATCCATTTATTGTTCAGGAGATTGTTGCTTAATATCCACATGTTCCTGAATTTTCCAGGTTTCCTCTTATTAATTTTCAGGCTTTTTTGTCATTGTAATCAAAGAAGATATTTGGTAGGCTTTAAATCTTGAATTTGTTAGGACTTGTTTTGTGGCCTGACATATGTTCTATCCCAGAAAATGTTTCATGTGCACTTGAGAAGAATGTGTGTTCTATTGTTGGATAGAATGTTCTATATGTCTGTTAGGTCTATTTATTCTGTAGTGCTGTTCAAATCTGCTTTTTTCCTTTTTTGGTTCTGTCTGGATGATCTATGCATTGTTGAGAGCAGGGTATTAAAGTCTCCAACCATTGTATTATGGCTTATTTTCCTTTTAGCTCTGTTAGCTTTTGCTTTATATATTCAGATGCTATGAAGTTTGGCATATAAATATTTATAATTGTTATATCTTCTTAATTCATTGACCCTTTTATCATTATACATTGACCTTCTTTATACAACTTTTCACCATTTTTAGCTAAAAATCTATTTTGTCTGATATAAATATAGCTACCTCTGCTTTTTTGAAATTATCATTTGCAGAAAATATCTTTTTCACTCTCAGTCTATGGGAGTCTTTAAGACTAAAATGAGTCTCTTGTAGGTAGCATGTTATTGGATCTGTTTTTTGTTTGTTTCTTTGTCTTTAATCCATTTAGCCATTCTATGTCTTTTAATTGGAAAATTGAATTCATTTACATTTAAAGTAATTATAAATAGGTAAGAACTTAAAATTACCATTTTGTTAATTATTTTCTGGTTATTTTGTAGATCCATTATTCATTGTTTTTTATACTGCTATTTTTATTTTGTATGTGTTTTGGTATCTTTTGGTATAAGTACACTTGTACTTTTACTAAGCTTTTTTGCATAGTTACTGTTGAATTTTCCCTTATAGCTACCATGAGGCTTGTATAAAATACAAGACTTAAACTTAAAGCACCCCATTTGAAACTGGTAACAATTTCAGTAGAATTCATAAACTTTATACTTTTACTTCTCCTTTCCCTCACATTTTAGGCTATTGATGTTTTTGTATTGTGTAACTAGTAACAGATTATTATAGTTATGGTTATTTTTATTTTTATTTTTTTATTTTTATTTTTATTTTTTTTTGTTATTTTTATTATGTTCTTTTTTTTTTAACTTTCAAGTTTGAATTGTAAGTGAATTATACACCATGATATCATATTGTAGAATCTAATTATGGCTGTATATTTACAATTACAAGTGATGTATATACTACTTGTATATGTTTTTATGGTGTTAATTAGTGTTCTTTTATATTCATTCAAGGAACTCCTTTAGCATTTCTTGTAAGGCAGGTGTGGCAATAATGAACTCTCTCAGCTTTTGTTTGTTTGGGAAAGTCTTTATCCCACCTTCATTACTGAAAGACAGATTTGCCAGGTATTGAATTCTTGGGTGATGGTGATTTTCTTACTGCATTCTGAATATGCTATCTTTTTTTCTCATGACTTGAAAAATTTCTGTTGAGAAATGTGCCCATAGTCTTATGGGGGTTTCTTTGTATGTAACTGCTTTCCTTTCTCTTGCTGTTTTTAAACTTCTTTCTTTATCCTTAACTTTTTGGTAATTTAATTGTAATGTGTTTCAATTTAGCCATCTCAGGGTCAATGTATTTAGGCTACTTTTTGCCTCATGGTTGAATGTCAATTTCTCTCTCCAATTTTGAGATATTTTAGCCACTATTCCTTTAAATATACTTTCTATCCTTTCTATTTTTCTTCTCTTTTTCATTCCCATAATGCAAATATTGTTTCTTTACATTGTGTATCAGAATTCTTCACTCTTAACTTTTTTTTTCTCTTTTTTCTCTTCTGACTGGGTAATTTCCAATGGCTTATCCTCCAGATCACTGATCTCGTCTTCTGAATGGTCAGGTCTACTTTTGAAACTCTTTATCAATCAGTTTAGTTATTATATTTTTCAACTCTAGGATTTCTGTTTTTATTTTATTTATTTTGGATGGTTGCCATTTCCTTGCCAAAGTTCTCATTTTGCTCAGACATTGTTTTCCTACTTTTGTTAAGTCATCTGTCTGTGTTTTCTTATTGTTCACTAAATATATTAAAGGGGATTATTCTGAATTTTTTGTTTGACAGTCCATAGATCTCCATACTTTAGGGTCAGCTATTGGAACTTCATTAGTTTTCTTTGGGAGCATCATATTTACTTGATTTTTCGTGATTCCTGATTCATTTTGTTTGTATCTGCACATTTCACATTTGAGTAACTGGGTACCTCATCCAGGCTTCATAGGTAAGCTCTGGCAGAGATAGTTCTTCACCAATCAACTCAATTTGGGTTTCTTGGTCTATCTGCTGTTAATATCCTTGAGCAGGTGGCAGCCTGCTATTATGGTCGGTTTTTGGGTGAGGCAACTGTGGAGCTCTGAGATGGACATTGGGGGTATGCCCCTACTGAGAGCAGGTGGATAGGACTACTGGTTGATGTTCTGTCCTAGTGAGACTGTAGGATGGACTCCACATTTGCCTGGAGTCTCTGGTTGGACTTACTAGTTAAGACTGGGTATTATATTCAGTAGTAAATGAGGCTGTGAATTCGCCTCCCTGCCCTAGGAGGGCATCAGGATGAGTGAGACTCAGGGCCTGTACAGCTCATTGTTTGGGTACTTGAATCCAGACCAGAGTGTGCACTAACCTCCCTGGTTGGATGATGCAATAGAGTATGCTCTACAGACAGGCAAAGACACAGGTTTTTTTTCTATGTTCAAGTGTCATTGTAGATAGGGCCACTGAATGGATTATACAGCTTCCAGTGTGCTGTGGTCAGTTTTTCTGATTGGACAGCCAAAAGGCTGTATTCAGTGATAAGCAAGGCCATGAATTAAATTTCCAGCACAGGAGCACAAGTGCAGCAGGAGAAGCAGCTCTAAAGCTGATAAAGCTCTTTGTTTTTTGGCTAACTCAAGCTGACCTGCACCCTAAGTTCCCTGACCAAACTAGCCAGTGGATTTGTTCTGCAAACTATCAGCTCTGCCCACTCACCTTTCAACTCAAGTGCCACTGGACTGTACAGTTTCCAGGAATTGGGTTCAGCCCTTCTGATCAGATAGGGCCAGTAGACCCTCTTCGCAGCAGAGGGACTATGTTTCAGCTCTTTTGCCTGGATGAGAGGAAGAGGGGCTGCTCCAGGCTACTTCTAAATAGGCTTTCCCAAAGGCTATCTGGTTGGGAAGGGCTGGGAGCTACCCTTAGTCATGGTTGTGAATTGATCCTCTTGCCTTTGCATAGCATGGAAATGCTCCACATTTGGTACTTTGCTCTGGGGACAATCAGCTCTGCTTGCCCTCCTCTTGGCTCAAGTATAACTTCCAAGAGTTGTTGCCAACTCTCCTGCTCAGCTGGGTCCAGAAAATACTCTCCACAGTGGGTAGGGCTGTAATTTAGCTCCTTACCTGGGTTTGGGCAAATCAGGCTCTAGGACCAGCAAAATTCATTTGAGGATCTGAATCAAGCATATCTACATCCCACTGAATTCCCTTGTCAGAGTGCACCCTGACTTGGTCCTGCAGATGAGGCAAACCTTCAGTTGGGCTTACTACTTGGATACTGCAAGTATGTACTTGGTCTGCCAAGATTTGAGTACTGTTTGTTGCAAGTCTTCACCTTCTTCTTCATCATAGTCAGATTCCCAGTAGTTAAACCATCCAGATTTTCCTGAAATCCTCATGAGGCAAACTTAAGGAGGGGTTCCTGAAAAGCAACCCACAATGCTGGAAGAGCTAGTTCTTCCACCAGAGGAATTGGAGTCTCCGGGGAAACCTCTCTGTGTAATGCTGCACTGGCCTGGGAAAGGCACAATGTGGTCAGTGGATATCTTCTTCGTTTGCCCTTTGAATATCGTCTTTCTTGGTCTCTTTGGTAGAGAGTGGTGTTTCAACTTATATTTTAGGATTCTCTCAGTAGGGTCTTATTTTTAAACATCTGCTGATTATTCTTGGAGGGGAGGACAATCTATGATGTTTTATTACCAAGGAATGTATTTTTAAACTAATTAATTAGTTATTTAGTTCATTAATGATTTTTTGTGTGCTTATTTTATGATAAACATTATGCTAGACGTTTGAGCTAGAACTGTGAACATATGAGACAAAAAATTCCTAGCCTATAGGATTTGCATTCCAAAGAGAGGAAATAGAACCTAAATAGATAATATAGTATATCAGGTGATGAGGAGAGCTATGAAGAAATATAAGCTATGAGGGGGAAAAGAAGGTTCCAACAAAGAATACCATATTTTATCTAACTCTTAAGTTAGTAAGAGATTGATTTTTCAGATATGAGAAATTTAGTTGTATTATTGGGTAACTCAAATATGGTTTTCCCTCATTTTATTGTCAAGCTTTTAGATTTGCTAATTATTTAGGCCCTGGTCTAAAACTCCCACTTTTACATGTTGCTAACATATTTATGTGAATTCTGTAATTTTCTTCAGAGAAAGAAGAAAAGAAGGCTTTCGACAATAGATAAACATTTACCTGGGTTTTACTTAGAATTAGTCCTCTCTTGAGTCACATTGCTCTCTAAATCTCCCTCAGTTCTGTTACTTTTGAATGTATTCCACATTCTGATAGATAAACAAAGGGGAGAAGAAGAATATAATGGCATTTTGATTACCGTGACTATATTCTTTTAAATATTAGAGTTCTAAAGAAAAATGCAAGTATTCCTAAACAAAACTTTCTATTTTGCATTGCCTTCACTGCAAGCAACTCTAATGAAATAGATTCTATTTTAAAATTAGTCTTTTTTTTTTTTTTTTTATGGCCACAGAAGACTGATCTTGTGGACTCTGAGGAGCCAGACTAAATTGTGACCCAGTTAGAATAGGATAGCTTTTCTTTTATTAGATAATATCCAAGGTTAATGTCAGATAGCATAGATCGACCCCTGTCCTCCACTTAGCTTCAGTGGGAGTTGTATGAGTTTTGTAGGGTGTGAATATGGCCCTGGAAGTCTAACAGTGGAAAAACTAGATTACTTTTTTAGGATTTAGTGATTGTTTTTTAAAAAAAGTGATTAATCACTTTGACAGATCCCATGCACCACCTCCCTTTTTTGGAATGTAAGTGACTCTTTCTTGAGAGATAAATAATCTTATAGAAATTTCCATATACATTTCTGTCTAACAATATTAGCCTTTTTAAACAGAATGTACCTGTAAAGACTTTTATAAAGAAATAAGGCCTGACTTTGCTCATAATATGTGCCATTTTTAAATTATATTTCTTCAATTTTAAAATTTACTTAACTCACAATTTTAGTGGATTCCAATTTTTACCAGAAACATTTATATTATTGCTAATTAAATATGTTTTCTAAGTAATTATCAAACTTTTTACAACATATAATTCTATTTAGAAAAATAAATAAATCTACTTTTTCTTCTTCTATCCTCAGAGGAGTAAATTGCTACATAAAATTAATTTTTCTTCTCATCATTACTAATTACATACAAAAGTTTATGAGGTAATAAAAAACAATGTGGTGTTGAGATTAGGGAATATCATAGCTATATTCAGCTCACATGTTTCTGTTCTTTTCCACTGATAGTCAATTTTTAATCTTCAATAATTTATAAATAGCCTCATATAAAATATGTAACTTTTCTATTATAGGGAAATACTCTAGTCTGCAGAGAAAAATAAAGTGGAAGCTATTTGTAATAAAAATAGACTGTTCAAATGTTTAATTGAATCTCTGACAGTGCTTGTTCAAACACTTTCACCCGTATCCTCTTATCAAATGAAAATAAAAACAGTCATATAATTAATATGAACACCCTGGAAAATTAAACGAAGCTCATTAATGCTGATGCATTGATTTGAATAAGAATAACAACCATACATACCTAGGACATCTTATTATATGGTTGAAAGTGTTTATTTTAAATATTTTCTCTCCTTTGGGGTAAATAAAATATATTTGATGTAAAAAGTTTCAGTGCAGCTGTTTTATCAAGATATAATATTTATTCATGCTTGGATTTAGTGAACATTTATGGGAATGAGCTTTGTGCTGAGAAGTGGGCCAAAAACATGTATGAAGAGTTTCCTACACAATGGGAAAGACACACAATGAAATAAATAATGAAGATATGATGGAATTGTGCAGTAGTAGAAATATAAACAGCATGTACAAGAATTTAATAAGTGGGACAGCTTTGCATAGTGGATCAAAGAGGGTTTGGCATGTAATACCCTAGTTGTGCCAAACCAGAAAATAACTAGAAGTTTACCGGTAGAAAACTGAGTTAAGGCTGAGTATAAGAGATAACTCAGACAACATGAAAAAAAAAAATCAGCATCCAGAGAAGCGGGCAAGAATGACATATTCAGGGAGCACAGAATAGTTTGATGTAACTGGAGATAGCATCTTCACCTTAGAGGGATCAGGCTCAGGATCAATCATAAAAGTCTTTATTCACTAAAAAAAAAAAATCTTGGTACAGAATCCAAGTAGTTTTTAAGCATTTTGTTACTCATTATGACCATCCTGTGTCCCTCAAAATATACCAAATCATGAAACAATTATTCCACAAGTTCCAGCTTTCAAGTGGAAATGACAAATATGTAGATGTGTAGGATAAGAAAAGCCAGCACATTTTATGTTGGTTATGAAGCATTTGGAAGTAGAAACACTGTACCCCCTGGTTGTTCTCTTGTTTTCTTGTGTTGTATTTAGTATACATAAAAGAGATGTGTAATCAAAATAAAGAGCTTTTGCACAGCAAAGGAAACCATCAACAAAATGAAAAAGCAACCTACCGAATGGGAGAAGATTTTTGTGACCTTCTACAACTCAACACCAAAAAACCCCCAAAATAATCTGATTAAAAAATGGGCAGAGGATCTGAACATTTTTCCAAAGAAAACACAGATGACCAACAGATGACCAACAGATGGCCATGTGTCTATATGAAAAGATGGTCAAGATCACTGACTATCAGAGAAATGTAAATCAAAACCACAATGAAATATCATCTTGTACCTGTCAGAATGGCTAAAATAAAAATGACAAGAAATAACAAGCATTGGTGAGGGTGTAGAAAAAGAGGAAACTTTGTATACCGCTTTTGGGATTGTAAATTGGTATAGCCACTGTAGAAAACAGTATGCAGTTTGCTTAAAAAAATAGAGATGCCATATGATCCGATAATCCCACAACTGGATATTTACCCAAAGAATATGAAAACATGGGATCCCTGGGTGGCGCAGCGGTTTGGCGCCTGCCTTTGGCCCAGGGCACGATCCTGGAGACCCGGGATCGAATCCCACGTGGGGCTTCCGGTGCATGGAGCCTGCTTCTCCCTCTGCCTGTGTCTCTGCCTCTCTCTCTCTCTGTGTGTGACTATCATAAATAAATAAATTTAAAAAAATTAAAAAAAGAATATGAAAACATGAATTTGAAAAGATATATATACATCCCTGTGTTTACTGCTGCATTATTTATAATAGCCAAGATATGGAAGAAACCTAAGTATTCATCAATAGATAAATGGATAAAGAGGATGTGGGATATAAATTAAAAAAGGATGAGATCTTACCATTTGTAACAACATGGATGGAAATAGAGGGTACTATGCTAAGTTAAATAAGTCAGATGGAGAAAGACAATTACCATATAATTTCACTTATACATGGAATCTAAAAACCAAAACTAATGGATAAGTGAACAAACAAAAAATAGAAACAGACTCATAAATACAGAGAATAAACTGATGTTTGCCAGAGGTGAGGGAGATGAAGGAATGGACAAAATGATGGAAGATACAGCTAGTTATGGAATGAATAAGTGATAGAATTAAAAGGTACAGTATAGGGAATATATCAATAATATTATAATAGTGTTGTGTGGTGACAAATGGTAGCTACACTTGTGGTTAGCATAGCATAATTAATAGAGATGTTGAATTACTATATTGCACAATTGAAACTAATGTAATATTGTGTGTCAACTACACTCAAAGAAATAAAATTTAGAAAGAGAGATATGCAATCAATCTTTGGGAGAGAACACATAACATGGTTCTAACAGTAAGTAAATATTGACTGAGTACATTTTAAGAGCCTGAAGTCAGGGGTACACATATAGATTTTATACACTTCTTACCTTGAGGATTTTAGGATCTCCCAAAGAAGACAAACAGGTAATTTCAAATACTAGTTGTAAATTATAAGAAAGGAATAGCACATGCAGGATGATTGGGAGCACAGAGAAGAATCTTCCAGGCATTTAAGCAAGACTTCTTGGATGAGGTCCCACTCAGCTCAGTGTAGAAGAATAAATAGTGAGTACCCTTTAGTGGAAAGAGACTAAGCAAAAGGCAGGAATTTCTATGGTGTTTGCAGGAGCACAAGGAGTTTGGAATACTTAAAAGAGTGTCTAGTATGAAGTAGATGGATGAGCCTATAAAGTTGAAGCTATGGAACTAGACAGGGATCTGTCAAAACGGAGCAGGACTTGTATCCATCTTTTGGAGTTTGGAGTTAGTACACTAGGTAATGAGACATTAAATAGTTTTCGGGAGGGGTAGGGCATAATAGTATTTGTATTTTAAACCGATGTCTAGCTGCAGTATGCTGCTGGTCTATGTAGTACTGGGGGGAAGATTCCAGGCTCTAGGACTGCAGGAAAATTATACATCTCATTCACTACTTGGCACAATCACTTGCAAACTAAGCAGGTGCTCCATAAATTTTTGTTGAATAAATGAATAAATAAACAGTTTGGGGTTATTGATGAGAAGGACAAGCCTGAGCTAGGGCCATGGTAATAGGGATTGGAGAAAAAAAGAAGAATATGCATATAGGAATATTTGCTAGGATATAAAGGTTAACAAAACATGGTAATTAGTTCTGAGAGGGAGAAAGAAATAGAACGATTCAAGGGCTTGAGGAAAGGCAACATTTTTGGTCATGATGATTTTTAATTCCATATGGAAGACAAAAGTATTAATCTGTCTTCTTAAGGATGGATTGATATTTTTGGCTCACATACATCTAACATTAACAGGACTCCAGAAGAGTTATTGCTTATCCGTGTGTGTGTGTGTGTGTGTGTGTGTGTGTGTGATTATGCATAATATATATGCAAAGAGATTGTAAGATTTCTATGGGGGCAGAAACAATGCCTAATACTTCATGAAACTCCTACATTTGGTATACAGCATGCTTTTATTAAATATCTATTAATTGATTGGCATTACTGTTCCAATTTAAGTCCAAATTTCAAATACTAGGTTTTTTTATAAGTATAATTTCACAGTAGATATCATGATACTTTTCTAGTCTCTCTAAAAATACTATCTTCACTATCCATCCCATAGGAACTAGGCATAGTTGAAACTCTTATAATTTGTTCTTTTTGGTATTTTGCTACCTTATCCTCATTAGTGTCTTGGATAGATTACTTTTATAACAAACTGTGACCTACAGTAATGAGGACAGACATATTGTCCTTGTCGTGCATTGCTGATTCCAGTTGGTATGTGGACTCTAACTTCAGAAGCTAGATCAAGATCAGCCCTTCCTGTTTATTATTCCAGTTTGTGGTCTCTGGCTCTCTACTGTAACTTGACAGTTTCCATTAGGCTTTCGGTCTTCAGCGTATTTTTTAATGTATGTGAAATATATCTTACAGAGCCTATTAATTTACTTAAGTAAGTACCTGTGACAGCTCCAGCAGGGGTGATATTCTAGGGAAAAAAAAACATTTTCTCTTTAGGAAAATGGGGAGAAGATATAATTCAGGAAAAATAGAGCTTCTCATTCTTTCTGAAGGGATATTTGTTTTTTCATGTAAAGGGCAAAATTGAATTTAGTTACACCTATGCATTGTATGAAGGGCTTTGTGCAGGTTGTCAGAAGGGATTTTACAGGTGGAAAAAAATGAACCAGATTTATATATATATATATATATATATATATATATATATATATATAAATTAATATTATAGTAGTTACAAGTATCTTGCACAGGTTTTGCTAGTAAAAACTGAGTATACTGATGAACACAAAGAAGTAAAAGAACAACATTATTACTTCATCCTTAAATATGCTTATCCTAACACCTGAAATTTATTGTTGTAGAGTAAATAATTTAATGCAGTCTTATTGTTTGCCAGTGTTTGCAGGTAAAAATTCTGTTAGAAACAAATAAACTCACCTTGAAGGAGATGCTTCTAATACCACAAAATCAATAGTAAGTTATAGTCCCATAAAAATAACTAATTCAATTTGTTTCACTTGGGTAAGTTATTTAAACCTACAACATCTTTCTTTTTTTTGTCTGTTCCATAAAATGGAAAAAAGTATATATATTTAAATCTTGTTATTAGAGGTTGCTGGTAAAGGTATAATTAATTAATGTATAATTTATTCCTCACTTCTTTCCAAAACAGGTAAAATTCAATAGTGGGGGTGGGAAGAATAAAAATCCTAAATATTTTTTGAATGATTGAATTAGCAAGGAAAAAATATTTGATATGACTAATGCATACTCTAAATATGCATTAAATTTTTAGATTTTTATTTATTATAAAAATTGAAAGCAGTAGAAATGTATCTTCTCATTTTATAGATTTATGTAGATATTGGAAAATCTCCTGCTATTTGAAGTTTTTTTCCAAACCTGTGCTTGATTCTAGAAAATTTCCTTCACTATTTGAAATGTGCATTGCAGAATAATCTCTTTAATCTACAAACATTGCAAATAAGAAAATAACTATCACTTAATACGACAAAGAATAATTCATGTGGGATTGCAAAATCAGATTTGTTCTTTATATAGCAAGAAGAGAGACAAGTGGATTAGGTATGAGTAGTATCTTTTCAGCTGGGGAAATTGTGTGGTCATGGAGTCATATATTTCTAATTGTGTAAGTTGGCTCTGTGTTCAGGAAAATATCACTTGGATGTCCTTGTCTTGAGCATTTTGATTTTTTAAAAATATATGAGTCTCCTTTAAAAGCTTTCAGGCATGAGCCTTGAGGTAGTAAATCAAGTTTACCTGAGTGTGCATTATAACTGTCTAATCCATGAAAGTGATACTCTATTTGTTTTGTGATATTTGATTCCCTGTTAAATACTTTAAAATGGAGGTTCCTGTCTGGCCGTGTGGTGTGAGGGTACTTAATATCTAAGAGGATTCAGTTGTCATGACTCTATTTAGAGGGTCTTAAAATACTCTTTTAGAGTGGAGTCATTTTGAAGATTATTCATCACCCATCTCTAAAAAAGGTAAAAGTTGGCAATTATAATGTATCATGAGGGACCATATATATTTCTCCTCCTTCTGTCTAGTTCAAGTTTGAGAGCTCTAAAATGGAGCTAAGAGGAGATGTTAGGAAAATTTAGGCTTAAATACTGTCTACTAGCTTTTAGGATACAACTAAACTGGAAGTGACTGCACTTGACACACTAATTTGATTTTTGGAATTATTTTATTAAGTGAAGTGTATTCACTTAAAACTATTCCTTCATATATATGTAACAAAGATATTTTCCTTTTTTTATTAAGAAATAGCATCTATAAGAAGTAGAATTTTGATATGGCAAAATAAAATGTATCTATGAATAGAAAATAAAACCTAAAGCAAAGATGAACTTAAAAATAGCTACAATGATCTTTAATACATTTACAATTTGTTACCAAGTTCTGATATGTCATACTAAATTAAAACAGAACTTAAACAGAAACTTGAAAATAGGGCACATGGGTGGCTCAGTGGTTGAACACCTGTCTTTGGCTAAGGTAGTGATCCCAGCGTCCTGGGATTGAGTTCCACATTGGGCTACCTGTAGGGAGCCTGCTTTTCCCTCTGCCTATGTCTCTGCCTCTCTCTCTGTGTCTTTCATGAATAAATAAAATAAAATCTTTTTAAAAAGAAAGAAACTTAAAATACTCCAATTAAACTTGAAATTTAGGTTTGTCACAAATCAGTACTTCCAACTCTTTGATTTTGCACTCTGAATTAGGGTTTACATTTCTATGTTCATTTTCAGCATACATCCAATGTCAAATAACTATAATTATTTGGCAGGAATTTATTTATTGCCTTCCACATGGTGAGTTCTATTCTAAGTCCTAGTTATATAGTGTTGAATGAGACATTTATTTACTCAAAAATATTTATGAAGTGCCTTTTATATGCCTGACATTGTTGTAGGTTCTGGAGCTAAATAACAGGATTGTGGGGGAAAAAAATCTCAGCCCCAATGGATTGTGTGTATGTTGTGGAAAAGAAAGTAGAAAATAGACAAGATAGTAAATAAAATAAAAGTGGTTAGATGGTAGTGAGTGTTAATGGGGGAAAATGAAGCAAGGGAGGGGTGTGGGTAATTGTGTAGTGGTTGTAGTGACAGGGTTTGCCATTTTTGATGGGGTAGCTGCGAAGTTCTCATGGAAGATATAAATCATGAATAAAGCCCTGGGAAGAGCTACTAAGGTGTGAGCAATGAAGAGGCAGGAAAAAAGGGTCTTCAGGAAGAGGGAATGGCAAGAGCAATGACCCTCAAAGCTGGCATCAGCATGGTGCCAATCTGACAAGTTTAAATGTCTTGGAGGATAGTCAGAGAGGGATAGGAGTAAATGATGGGGCAGCTGCTTCCTTAGAACTTTGTGTATATTACAAGAACTTAGCTTTTACTTAGAGGTCAATGGGAAGTCACTGAAGGGCTTTGAGTAGCAGAAGGATAAGATCTAAGTTTTATTTTAATGGGATCATTCTGGATGCTGGGTCAAGAATAGATTGAAAAGAGAATGGTGAAAACAGGAAGTCCATTTAGAAGGCTATTTTAATAATTCATGGAGAGCTGTGGGTGGAATAGACCAGAGTGGAGAGGAAAGGTTGGGTTCAAGATATCTTTAAAAGGTAAAATATTAAACTGAACTTGGGCATTTGGCTGTGGGATTTCATGGAAACAGAGGAGGTGGGGGTAGGGCCGTAATTCCAAAGATCTTGGCCTGGGTAACTGAATACATGAATTTACCATTTCCTGAGATGAGAAAGACTATGAGAGAAGCAGGCCTGGCATGAAAATCATGAGCTCAGCTTTGGCATGCTAATTGTGAATTTAAGTAGCTGGGTATGACTATGGAATTCAGAGAGGCCAATTGGGCTAGAGAATAAAAATCTCCTCATCATGGGTATAAGAATGATATTTAAGTCTATGTGTCTGGATGAGATCAGCAAGATTGTGAGAGTAGATTGAAAATAGAAATGAGGCGGCAGCCCGGGTGGCACAGCGGTTTAGCGCCGCCTGCAGCCCGGGGTGTGATCCTGGAGACCTGGAATCGAGTCCCACGTCGGGCTCCCTGCGTGGAGCCTGCTTCTCCCTCTGCCTGTGTCTCTGCCTCTCTCTCTCTCGCTCTCTCTATGAATAAATAAATAAATAAAAAATCTTAAAAAAAAAAAAAAAGAAAATAGAAATGATTTCCTAACTGCTCTGTGGGGGGCTGAAACATTCAGAGATCTGGGTAATGAGAAGGGACCAGTGAATGAAACCGAGAAAGGTTATTCTAGTCAGGTACACGGAAAACAAAGTAAGTAGTTCATTGTGTTCATTGTCCTAGAAGTTAAGTGAAGGATTATTTCAAGTATGAGAGGATGATCAACTAACTGTTTTGAACGTTAAGTCAAGTAACAACAACAACAAAAAAATAGGAATTACCATTTGGATTTTAAAATATGGGGATCATTAGTGATCTTGATAAAAAAGCAATAGCAGAGGGCATTTGATGGGATGAGCACTGGGTGTTGTACTATATGTTGGCAAATTGAATTTAAATAAAACATTAAAAAAAACCAATAGCAATAGAATCATGGGGGGAAGGGTCCAATTCAAACAGGTTAAAGAGAAAAAAAGTGGGACAAGAGATATGTAAGATAATGAATTTGTACCTTTATTTCAAAGCATTTTGTCATAAAGTGAAAGAGTGCAAAGAATCAAGAAAGGTTTTTTTTTTTTTCAAGATTGGTAAAAATAACATATTTGTATATGGATCAGAAATTCCCAGAGGACGTGGAAAATTTAAGAGACACAATTCTTCCTATCATGAAGGATATGAGGTATAGAATCTAGCAGTTACATAATTAGGGCCACAATCATGTGCTATGATGCAAATAAACTGCTGTAAGAACATAAGTGAAGGGATGAGATCATTTTTACCAAGATGTATGTGATTGGAAGGAACCAGTTGTGTAATAATAACTTGAAACAGGAGTCTTCCAAGTAAAGAGACGAATAAGTGTGAAGACCCCAAGGCAGGATCTAGTCTGGTTTTCCACACACAAAATGAAGTGTCTTATTTTATTCTGAAAGCAGTGAGAAGGCATTGAAGGGTTTTGTAAAATTGTGCTCATCACTACCTGTAGAACGGATTTAGGAAAAAGACATGGGTGGAGGCATGAGAACTAGTTAGGCAGAGATTTCAATAGCTCACATAAAGTTGATGGTGACATGCTTAAATGGACATGGATAAAGATAGGATTTTAATTTTATTTAAATAGAAACAGGGGCTCCTGGGTGACTCAGTCGGTTAAGTGCCTGACTTTTGATTTCGGCTCAGGTCGTGAGATCAAGCCCTACATTCGGCTCTATGCTGGGCGTGGAGCCTGCTTAAGATTCTGGGATCTCTGGGTGGCGCAGCGGTTTAGCGCCTGCCTTTGGCCCAGGGCGCGATCCTGGAGACCCGGGATCGAATCCCACGTCGGGCTC
The DNA here is from genome assembly GCF_003254725.2 of Canis lupus dingo. NCBI lineage: Eukaryota > Metazoa > Chordata > Mammalia > Carnivora > Canidae > Canis > Canis lupus. The sequence goes on along the minus strand of NC_064246.1, from coordinate 63,885,578 downwards.
CCGGTGCATGGAGCCTGCTTCTCCCTCTGCCTGTGTCTCTGCCTCTCTCTCTCTCTCTCTCTCGCTCTCTCTCTCTGTGACTATCATAAATAAATAAAAATAAAAAAAATTAAAAAAAGATACTTGGAAAATTATTTAAAAAAAAAAAAAAAGATTCTCCCTGCCTCTCCCTCTCCCTCTGCCCTCCCCATCCCCCACCTGCACATGCTCTATTAAATAACAAAAATAATAGAAACATTTATATTATTTTTTAAAGATTTTATTTATTAATTTGAGTGACAGAGGGCATAGGAGAGTGAGAGAGAGAGGCAGACTCCCTGAGATCATGACCTGAGCCAAAGGCAGACTCTGAGCTGACTTAGCCACCCAGGAACCTCTAGAAACATTTAAATAAGCATTTTAGATCACTCTTCATAATAACATTACAATTACACTAACTGGCATTTATTGAACACTTACTGTTTCCTGAGTTGTGGTAAGCAATTTTTAAATTTATTTTCACATCATTCCTATATGATACTCTAATTATCCTCATTTTGCAGATGAGAAAACTGAACTCCAGAGCAGGACTTTAACTTGCTTAGATGCCACAGCTGGCACATATAAAGGCTGGGTCTCTATCCTGGTTTGATCACTCTAGAGTCTTCTTTATTGTCTTCCAAGTGATTATGCTATATTATCTACTTGTAGCGGCATAACCATCTCCATTTGAGGTCTCACAATAATACACTTCATCATTTCCAGTCTATCGTAAAACTTGTGACAAGTCAAAAGAAGGCAAAGTCTTACCTTCACTGTCAGGGACTAGAAGATCCCCAAAGTAAGATCCAACAAATGATATACAAGCTTATTTTCCCATGCTACTTATCACCTTTAATTTCACTCAAGCCAGATCCCCCTTTTTGGTTAAACCCACATTAATTTTTGTGTGTAATTTGTGCCACTGTGAGTAGAACAGTAGGTAAGCCATAGTCCACTCCTTTACATAAATATGAAAGTAGACTCTTCCCAGTCAAGAGCATGAGTCTTTCTGTACCACTTGTCACCTGGCCCAATTCCAGAGAATATATACTATCTTGGATAAGTTATAGCATGAGATGTAGAGAGACATTTTATTTACACAGAAGCAATCTATTTGGTAAAATATAGTTCAATCAATTTTTATTTTATGTTAATGTTCTTGATATTAATTAATTGAAGTCCACACCTTAGGGAAATGAATAGAAGTATAAGCTTCTGCTCCTCAACTACCATGCCTGTTGGAATAGTGAATCCTATAAGTAAAAATTCTAAGGTACAGAGAAGAACCCTGGATTTAGAGGGAGGAGACCCAAAGGGATGATAGTTAAAGAATGACTTATGTTATACCTAACCAATGCTGGTGCACTGAATGGGCAGCTTATGTTCATTTGTTCATTAATGGCACTATTACCATCTCCATTTCACAGATGAGAAGACTACGAGTGATTGAGATTAAGTGGTTTGATAAAGTTAACAGAGCTAGTAAATGGCCAAGATCTGAATTGAACCACTAGGACTCTGGACTGACTTAACCACGGTATTTCCTGCCTGTCCTTTTGCTTCTCCCCTCCCATTGGGACAGTTTTCAAACCTCCATTAATTGAAAGAAAATTAAGCTTAGGACCCTGAGTGTCAAATTATCCTCTCAAAACTTATTTTTCTTTTATCATTTCTCTCACCATTGGGAAATGTAGTCACTTTCAGGCAAGAGGATTTCCACCATACTGCTTCAGGAAACTAGAGTTCTGGGCTGAGCATGGAAGCTGGGACTCTACAGTGATCTTTACTTGTCCTCAAATGAAGGGGATAAAGTGTAGGAAAGTCTTTTAAGCTGTGAACTGTTACAGAAATGACTTAAGAAAATGATGACAATTTTTAAAAATCCTAGACCTTTTGGCACTATGAAGACAAGTTTGCTTGATGGCTATTATTTGCATTTACATAAATAGAAAAGGCATGTTTTCCCTCTGATCATATAGATGAAGACAGGAGAAAGTGGTTCTATGTGAGAGAAAGTTAGTTCCTTAAATTTCTTTAGTCTCATAAAAATAGTAAAATTGCCAATATAATTTAACTTACTATATTTTGGCTTTTTCTATCCCCCCTTCCCTAAAAAATGTTATATATTTCAACTCATTTAAAATTGACCCTCCCTGAATAATTAATCATTTCAATAGATTGGATATTCCTAACTGATCAGCATATACAAGGCCACATTCTTTTATATTTTGGCTATGTGATGTCACCATACCTGATAGTCTGACATTAGGGGAAAAAATAGTTCAGCTATACCAAAAATGCCTTACTAACACTTCCTGTGAGGGTTTTTTTTTTTCTTAAAGATCTATTTATTTTATTTTAGAGAGAGAGAAAAAGCACGTAAGAGGGGGAGAGGGGGAGAGGGGGAGAGGGGCAGAGGGAGAGGGAGAGAGAGAATATCAAGAAGACTCTGCCCTGAAGCAGAGCTCAAAGCAGGGCTCTATCTTACAACCCTGAGATCATGACTTGAGCTGATACCGAGAGTTGGACGCTCAACTGATTGAGCCATCCAGGTGTCTCTCATGAGTCTTACCCACAAATACCATGGCCCAGAAAATATTTGTCCATTGCTGAAGACTTTCTCTCCAAGAAAGAGAGTCTGTATAGTTTTCCTTCTCTGGATTTCTTTCCAAGTGGTCAGAAAAATATTGTAAAACTTCTGGGAAATGCTACAGATTTTTCTAACCACCCGACTCTGTGGATTGGGATTCTGATTTAACATGGTGGGTAAAGGAAGGATAATTATTTCTTGTTGAGCCTGAGGAGGTTGCATTGCATGGTGGTTAAGAGCATGAGTGCTGAACTGCACTGCTTTAGCTTGCATCTCTGTTCTGATGCTTACTAGTTGTGTGACCTTGGATGAGTCATTTAAGTCAATTTTCTCATCCATAAAATGGAGGTTATTGTAGTACTGATTTCACAGAGTTTTTCTGAAGGTTCAATAAATGAAAAATCATAAAGTACTTAAAAGAGAATCTGGCACTTAGGAGAGTTCTGTATTTATCAAATACATATTATTTCTAATCATCGCCTTATAGTTTATTGATAATCAATAGCTTTTAGTCAAATAGTAAATCTATTTATTCAGAAATTCTTGAAGCAGCATAGATCAAGTTTCAAGAATCTAGATCTATTAATTGTTTTAGCTATTTAGTAAAGCGTTCAGAGAATAATTCTGCTCACTTTAAAAATCTGAGATTTTTTTTTATTAAAATGAGGTCTGCAAATTCAGCTAAGCCAACCTTTCTTTTCATAGACATAAAATCTCTGGATCAGGTCAAAAAGGGCACAGTTGATTACTATCAGAATTAGGACTAGAACTCAGATCTTTTGATGTCCAGTCCAGTTTCTAATTTCTACAATGATGATTTAGTCTTCCAGTTAGGACTCTGCCACCAGTTTATTCCTAGTAACACAAATATTAGTCATTTTGTAATGCTCTCTTTACCATCATGGCCTTGACTCAGGGTTTATGTTAACTTTCAAAATATAGTAAAGTGAATTTTGGGACAAAGATAATAAGAAGATTCATCAAAATGTTAAATGATGACTTTATTCAATTCAATGACTTTATTGAATTGACACCCTCCAATGATTCAGGCTTTGCCAATTCACACAGAGGAAGTTTCAAGTCTTTAAAACTTAGTGTATGGAAAGTATAAGACTACCAAGAGGTATGTTATATTCAACAAGCATTAGTCAATTAGAACTGTCTATTGACCCTGAATTCAATTATTCTAAGGATACAGTGGTGGATCATGGGGAGGTAAAGCATCTGATGCAGAAAATAGCCCTATACAGTGAATAATAAACTTAGAATCTTTGTTCAAAGAGATGCTATAGACTGAAAATAGATTAACTTTAAAATGTGTAGATATATTTATGCCCAACAGGTCCATGCTAGATTATGAGTAAATGAAGATTATTTTTTGGGTGGGAGCCATATAGAATAGGTAAAATTGATTGCAAGAAAGATGAAATCACTTTCTACAGTAAAGTTACAGTACACCCATGTTTCATGTTGACTGGGAGCCAGACTGTGAAGTGCTTTATCAATAACCTTTTTGATATTTCATTGCTCCTCCCCCCAGTAAATTTGTGTAGAAAGTGTAATTATGAGATGCTTGGCACATAGTGGCACTCCATGATTAATTGTAGCATGAGTAAGGAAACTGTGGCTTAGTGAGATGCCTAGTAGGTGGAGGAACTGATTTTGAAAACCAAGGTGTGTGATTCCAAAAGGCTACAAATTTTTCAGTCCTCACTGTTTTCTGTTCCAACTTCTTGTCAGGGTCAGAATACCGGATGTTGCACAGATGGACTTACTTGTGTTAAATTTTCAGGTTGATTCATGTATCTTTATATAAATGAGCCTTAAGATCCAGAAAGAGGGAGAAGCAGACTGCCTGCTGACCAGGGAGCCCAATGTAGGGCTTCGTCCCAGGACGCTGGGATCATGACTTAAGCCAAAAGCAGACACTTAACCAACTCAGGCACCCCAGAAATGCAATTTTCTTTTAAAGGTGTTCTTTATACAATCTTCTTTTTAAATAAATTATTATTTTAAATAGACATTGTAATAGGTCTTTTGTGAGTATCTATCTATCTATCTATCTATTTATCTATATATATTTACGATTCATACACAACACTTACTATTGTGAAATATTCATTAGGAATCTGATAAATTATATACTGAATATAATTCACAGTACTTTCCTTGACACACTTTTCATAGGGTAAATTTCCCAGCAAGCAGTCAGTTCATTTTCATACCACAAAGGGTTTCTCACCATATTTTAATTATTTATCACATTACTTTAATCTTTTTAAAAATAACTTTTGTTTACTATTTTACCATATATTAGCTTCTAAGAATTCCATAAAATGTTCATTAAGAATATATTTAGGGGGGTTCCTGGGTGGTTCAGTTAGTTAAGCATCTGACTTTTGATACCAGCTCAGGTCGTGATCTCAAGGTTGTGGGATGGAGCCCCTTATTTGGCTTTATGTTCAGCAGGGAGTCTCCTTGAGATTCTCTCTCTTCTTATCCCTTTCCCCCTCCCTCTGTGTGCATACTGTCTCTCTCTCTCTAAAAATAAATAAATACATAACTAAATATTTAAAAATACATATGAATTCAAAAGCATTTTAAATAAAGACTATATGCAGATACTTGTTTAAAGGAACATTCATGGTGGCATTGGAGGACTAAATTTGGTATTGGTCTCAAGCAACAAAAGGACCATTCTGTAAACAAAAATGGTACTGCCTAGACTGAAGGCCTAATATAACATGGAAACACAATGTATAACATATAATAAAAGTAGAGCAACTATGCCTATATGATTGTAGACATTGGTAGAGAAATGTGCATATCAATGTATTAAATTTTATTATGTTCAATTAATTTTATTGCATAATTAGTATGATTGGCATTTATGTGAGCCAAAATGGTCCTTATGTGACAAAATTAAGCCAGGGAGAATGTTTTAAAATATACACATATTCAGTTATTGGATATGTTTATTTATTTGATATTAAATTATTTTACATTAAATTAAAGTTTATTCATACATTATGTGTTTGATGTTTTAATGTTAAGAGATATTGTCTTGAATTACAAAGTTGATCCAAATCATGGACTCCAAAGTGAATTGCTACTATGGAAAAATAATCTGTAATGTCAAAATCAGGCACATGTATAGGTTAAGTTTTATTTTACATGATGAGATGAGCGCTGGGTATTATACTATATGTTGGTAAATTGAATTTAAATAAAATATTTTAAAAAGCTTTATTTTACAGTAGAAATCAGAAAAAATTGTATAAGAAAATATAGTACTTGTGGGGAGAAACTACTTTTTAAAAAGCATGCATTCTGTAGGAAAGCTCAAAAAAGGGTAAAGACTGATTTTGAACAGATTTCATGATGCTTAATTATTTATAATATGAAAATATTTGTCTATACTTGGAAACGAAGTTGATGTGGAGAAAAATTATTATTCCATTTAAGATTTCTTTAAATAGCAAGTATGACATGAAATGTAGTGTTTGTACAAGAGATGTTTAAATATTCCAAGTGTACTGAAGAAAGTAAGAAAAAAAATAAAATCTTTTCATGACCCACTTCTCAAAGGTACTATTCTAACAGATTCTCCTCTACTCATATATTTACACACATACTTCTTAAAATATTATTACATATTAAATTATGGTATATAGTTATATTGTATACTGTCTCAACTTGCTTCTTAACACAATAATATACTCTGTTTATTTTTCACATTAACGCATATAGCTTATTATCTTCAACTGTTACTTAGAAACCCATCTGTAGATGTACCATGACTTATTTGATCAGTTCCCTATAGGTTAATAAGTTTTTTCCCAACTTTTTGTTATTATTATTGAACTATGTCTTCATAGTCCTTGCATATGTAGCAGTGAGGAACGTATTCACAGACTAAATTCCTAGAATTGGAATCTGGGCCAAAACTTTTCAAGTATTTCAAATTTTGATATTGACAAAATATCTGCTATAGAGTTTGTACCAATTACTAAAGTAGTATGAAAGCATCTATTTTCCTATTCCTTCATGAAATTTAATGTGATAGATAAAAAGAATATTGCACTTTGAAGTGCATTTCTTTAATTGTGAGACTTTATCGGCATTTTTCCATGTTTACTAGCCATTGGTACTTCTTTTCTCATTACATATTTATTCCTTTGCCCATATTTCTACTGTATTAAGCATCTTTTTGCTATTGAATCACAAGTTCTTTTTTAAAATTAAGGATAGTAGCACTTTGCCTCTCATAACTTGAAAGTATTATTTCTTGATCATCATTTTACTTTTTACTTTGTTTATGGTATTTTCATATTGTATAGTATTTTTAAAATTAGAATAAATTTTTAATTGTTCCCATGATATCTTCCTGGAAAAAATCTAGCCATCCAGAATTTTTTTTTTTTTTTAACTGAAGCAGCACCATGCTTCTGATTTCATTTTGTACATATAGTTTACCTATCAATAACAGTATCAAGGTAAGGGAAATAAGCTGAATATTTTTCTTTGATGAGAATTGAATAGAAACCAAATTCATTGTGGTATAAATTTTTTAATCTAAATTATGTCAAATATTTTAATACTAATATCCACTATTTTTTTCTTTAACAATTGAAAGCTTTTGTTTTGCTTAAGAACTGATAAAGTTATCAATGTGCCTGCTCTATAGAATATCTTCTTTTGTAGTTGTACTTTTAGGGGGAAGCCCTAATTCTTGTGATTGCATAATAGGTAAATGAAGTAAGAAGCCCAAAGTATGTAATGAAAACTAAAAAAATCTCATACATCTTATTAGGCTTCTTAAATGTAATAGTGAGGTCTTAATTCAAGGGAGACAATGTACTTCACATCTAACTATATCACCGAGTCTTCACGCAGTCATTTATGTACTATTTTCTTATTTATAAATTTATTTGCCTATAATATTTCAAATTGTACTTGTATGACACTCAACTAATATGTTTGTCCACAAAAGAATAGTTGTACTTAAAACCAGAAGCTTTGAATGTAAATAACTGCTTACTGCTGGTAAAATGATTTTGAATGGAAAGCATAAGCTGTTATAAATATTTCTTGGGTATAATATTGGGCCCTTCAGAGCTAACAATCATCAGTATAAGCTTTCCTAAAATGCTAAAATACATGAAAACTGGCAGGTGAAACAGAATCATTTCTGTCAAGTTCTAATTAGAGATGAACCAACCTTGATTTAGTTGATTTAGCTCTTCAGGGGAGTTTTCTGTAAGCTCTACCATATACTCCTATATCCTGAAAATATGGACCATGATTTGTGTGTATAGTGTTAAGATCTAAAAGCTGCCTGGCTCCAGGCCCAGCTTTTCAACCAATTCTTCCCAGTGTAATAACTATTAGGTATTATAATTCACTTGGCTCTTGTTCTCCACTGCTCCTGGCTGAAAATCCCAATTCAAGTTAAAGAGTGGTGATACACGAACTTTTGAAGATTTGTAGGTTTGGATAAAACCCCAATGGGATGATGTCTTTATCTAAAAGTTCATGCTAACCTGTATGAAGATTCTCTACTTAATTTCACTTAAAGATCAGGAAAGAAACCATTTATTAATAATTAATTTAGAGAGAAATGATAATTTTCCTTACCTTTAGAAAATGGGCAAAATATTACTATACTGAAATAGATAAATTTAGAAAAATTTAAAGATTATTTTTTTATTATGATGACAACTCATGGCCATACCAAAGTACACACTTACTGATGACAGTATTTTATGACTCACATCTATGAAATGACCAAGTATCACAAAATAATTTAACTCACATTACTATGGGGGAATCAAATTTGAAAATGTTTCAGATACCTGTCTGACAATTAACAATCATGGTAGCAGTATTATGTTTTCTAAGGCTTTGAACAGGAGATTCTTGTCATATATGTTGTTGCTTCCTGCCTTTGAAATTGAAACGGCTCCACCCACTATGAGGCATCCAGAAGTGGAGAGAGTCCACAGTGGCTTTATAAGTGAAATCAAGTGAGATCCTTTGAATGAGGGGCAAAATAATGACTCTAAGGAAGATTAAAATCGCTAGTGCATTTATTACAGGGCTACTATTGCACACAATCTGAAGCCTACACGTGAGATCTTATAAGGTAATCTAAACACTAACCAGACATTCTAATTCTTTTTAATATGCTCTGAGAGTATGCACTTAAGGGAAATTTTACTTGGAGAAAGGCCATCCCCCCACCTCCCCCTTTGTACTATTTGGGTCTCTGCTTGCTCCAGCAGTGGTTCTGATCTAGGACCACATGTCATTATTGGTAATACCACTTCTGTTAATCACAGTGAAAGCCAAATTAAAATGTCCCAGACAAAGATGTACACTTTTCAATTTGAAAAACATGTACCAATTTAGTTTTTGCTCGGAAAGATCACATGCATGGCGTATTGATTAGCTTGCATGAACATAATATTGTAAACAAAATAGACTGATGGGCTTTCTTAGGCATAAGGCCATGGGAAATGGACTGCAGAGTGAATCAGGAAGTCATAATATTTCACTATGGAGAGGATTCTGCAATCAAGAAGTTTCAATAGTAAATTGAAACTAATAACCTTTTCAGTATCTGTTGCTTTTAGTTAATGCTTTTCAAGTATTCTGCTGTATAACAATGTGTAAATCATCTAGAACTTTTAAAATAATTTTTAGAAACCTTTCTATTGTAGTCAAATGGAAATGGTTGGTTTCACTGAAACAAAATAACTTAAAAATTGGTTAGGACATATTTTCACATAGGCAAACAAAATCTTATTCCCTGTTACATTGCAATGAAGTTACAAAGTATCTAATGTTTCCATTCTGAAGCTACAAGGATTCTAACTGCAAGACATTGGTAAAACTATGAGAATGTGAGAGGAATTGAGTATTTTGACTTCTAATTATACTAGAACATTGGGTTGAGAAGACCACTGGACAACATTTGTCCTCTCTCTTTCTAGCTGAGTTATAAGTGGTATCTATAGACTATATTAAAGAATAGGATTTGATTTTTTGAAACTTGGCTATAAAAGTTTTTGGCAAAGAAGGCCATGCAGTTCCTAAGTATGACCTTCTCCTCTCCACAGTGGCAAAGGGTACAAGAGGCACAGCTGAGAAGTTGAAGTGCTAATGATAATGAACTCACTGTCACCCTTTTTCCTACTACCCATTTCTTTACCCTTTTCTGATCATGGTCTTATCTGGAATATCATATTACTTTCAGGTATCATGTTTCCTTAGGTTCTTCTAGGCAATGATAATTTTTCAGACTTCTTGTTTTTGATAACCTCTACAGTTTTGAGAAGTACTGGTCAAATATTTTGTAGAATACCTTTCAGATTTGACTGTTTAATGCATTTCTCATGATTAAATAGGAGTTATTGGGTTTTGAGGAAGAAGACAACAGAAATGAAATGTCATTTTTCAGTGTATTATATCAAAACTACAGATTATTAACATGGTATCACTATTGATCACCTGGCTGAGGTTTGTTGAGTTTACTTATTTATTATTATTTTTAAGATTTTATTTATTGGGGCACCTGGGTGGCTCAGTGATTGAACATCTGCCTTTGGCTCAGGGTGTGATCCTGGGGTCCTGGGATCAAATCCTGCATCAGGCTCCCTGAGGGGAGCCTGCTTCTCCCTCTGCCTATGGCTCTTTCTGTGTGTCTTTTAAAAAATCTTTTTAAAAAAGTATTTATTTATTTATTTATTTATTTATTTATTTATTTATTTGACAGAGAGGGAGAGGAGAGAGAGCACATAAGCAGGGAGAGTGGCAGAGGAAGAGGGAGCCTAAGGGGAGTATTGATCCCAGGACCCTGGAATCATGACCTGAGCCGAAGGCATACACGTAACAGACTAAGCCACCCAGGCTCCCCTGTTGAGTTTCTTCACTATAACATTTCTCCTTTTTACTTGCTTTATATACTATGCTTTTTGGAAAGAAGTAACTATGCCAACCCACATTCAAGGGGCAGGGATTTATGCCTCTCTGATAGAAAGTATCTACATAAATTATTTAGAGATTTTTTTTTTCCCATAGGAGATTTGTCTATTTTTCTGATTTATTTACTTATTCAGTTATTTATTTCTATCAATATAGACTCATGAATATCTACTTTATACTATGATTATGATCCAATACTACATTACCTTACTACGTAGTCCCAGCTGTAACCACTAGGAACATTTTTAGTTGGTTTCTGTGTTTCTTTGACATATTCCCATTGTTGGATTTTTACTCCTCCCCACTCCCCCGCTCCACCCCTTTGGTACTTTCTTGCTTTCTGGCACTATAAAATGCTCCCAGTTTATTTTGTATGTTCCCAGCCCTGTCTTAGATTTAACTGTTTGCCCAAGGAATCCCACTTCTTTTAATTGGAAAAATGGTATTTGAACCCAAAACCTAGTTGCTTCTGTATTGTATTTTTATAGGGTCCCTCAGCTGACAGAGCAAGAAGTTATATGTGTCTATACTAATTCCTGTGTATATAGATGTCTAGAAATACATCCCCATGTAACTATCTTTGTGTATATTATGCTAAATATGGTTCACTGTGATATCTCCTACCGTAACCCATTCCTGCATGGATCCTTCTAGCCTCCTCTCCTTTGTCTGTACTCTCTCACTCCCATAGTAAGAACTCTGGCTCCCACCATCCTCCATTCATTTACTTAATGGGGTTCCAGCATATGTCTATAGTGGTTTCAGAACCTTTAACTTGTATGCCTATGAGAAACAACATTATCAAGTGGAATACAGTTTTTATGTACAGTTTCTTTTGCCTTTAGTCTTGCTATCTCCAGGCATCTCCAAAGTTACTTAAGTCAGCAATTTTTCTCCACTCCTTTTAGTGAGGTTATATTATATATTTTATAATACAATTAGATTTGGGGGCCCTTAGGTGGCTCAGTATGTTAAGCGTCCAACTTGTGATTTTGGCTCAGGTCATGATCTCATGGGTCATAGGTTCGAACCACCAGCCAGGCTCCATGCTCAGGAGGGAGTCCGCTTGAGATTCTCTCTCTCCTTCTGCCCCCTCCCCACTTGTATGTGCACCCCTGCAGTCTCTCTCTCTCTCATATATAAAAAAAAACCCTTTACTAATAAATTAGATTCTTTTGTTCAATTCTTCATTCCATCCTGATATCTTCTGACTTGTTAAATGATTTAATTTTTCTAAGTTTGCATAAATTAAGGTTGATACTTTGTGTTGTACAGTTCCACGGGCTTTGAAAAATGCAATGTCACATACACATCATTTTAGTAACACTAAATACTTTTGCCACCCTAAAATCTATGCTCCATCTATTTAATCCTCCCAGCTTCTCAAATCCACATCAAACACTGACCTTTTTAAAATCTTTACATGTTTTTTTTCTTTGAATGTCATATAAAAGGAATAATTCAATAGACAGTAATTTTGGACTGACTTTTTGCTTAGTAATATCAATTTAAAATGCATGTATGTTTTTCATAGCTTCTGATTTCACACCTTTCTATCACTGAATAGCATTTCATTATATGGATGCACAATGGCTTGCTTATAAGTTCACTCACTGAAGGATATCGTCAATGCTTCCAGTTTTTAGAATAAAGCTGTTATAAAGATTTGTGTGCAGGTTTTTCTGGGGACATAAGTTTCAAATTAAGTAACTAGCTAGGAGTACAATTGCTGAATTGCAGAATATAACTAACTATGTTTAACTTCATATATGAGTTTTTGTGTGGATGTAAGTTGTACAATACTGATTTTCAAAGTGCTGATACCACACTGCATTCTCATCAGCAATATGTGAATGTTTCATTTGTGCTGCAATTTTTGCCAGTGCTTGGCTTCAGGTTTTATTTATTTTAGGCATCCTAATAGGTTTGAAGTGATATCTTAATATTTTATAATATTTTATTTCTATGATGACTAATGACTTCATCATTTGATGTTTGTCATTAGTATATTTTCTTTGGCGAAAAGTCTGTTTATATCTTTTGCTCATTTTTAATTGTTTTCTTATTATAAATTTTGAGAGTTATTTATATATTTTGGATACAAGTCCTTTGTCAAAAATGCTTTTTTTGTAGCTTTATTGTACTATAATTTACTCATTGTAAGTATACAATTTAATGAATCTTATTAAATTTCTAGAGTTGTAGGACTGTATTATTATGATTACTATTACATTGTAGTTAAAAAAAGCTTTTAAAAATATATTTATAGATACCAATAGGAGCTCCTCATTTATTGAAGGATAAGAATTTCACATATATTTATGTCCTTCTTTCCTTTTTAAAAAACATTTTATTTATTTATTCATGAGAGACACAGAGAGAGAGAGAGGCAGAGACATAGGCAGAGGGAGAATCAGGCTCCATGCAGGGGGACTGACTCAGGACTCGATCCTGGGTCTCCAGGATCACACCCTGGGCTGAAGGGAGGCGCCAAACTGCTGAGCAACCGAGGGATCCCCTTTTCTTTATCACCTAACAGACTTTTGGATTTGAAACTAAACTATGAGTATTACATCTTATTACTTATATTTTAAATCTCTTTAAGGTATTTTTTTATATTGACCTTATGTTAATATGACTGTAAGAATGATTATTTGAGTTTAGTTTTTAGTTTGAGTTATGTTTTGAGTTATATCTTTAGTATTGTGACTCAGTGAATTTGGAAACAACTGTCATTATACACCAGAGAGTAAAGATGAAATAAAGAGAGATTTAGGCATGCCTGGGTGGCTCAGCAGTTGAGCGACTGCCTTGGGCTCACAGCAGGATCTCGGGGTCTGAGGACTGAGTCCCTCATCAGGCTGCCTGCAAGGAGCCTGCTTCTTCCTCTGTCTGTGTCTCTGCCTCTCTCTCTGTGTCTCTCATGAAAAAATAAATAAAGTCTTTAAAAAAAATAGGGAGATTTAAAGATGCATACAAGAGTGGCTTCCTCCATCTATGATTAAAAATTAAATGTTATCTATATTGGAATGTAGTCGTTATGTTGGTTGACTGTAAGTCAGTGGAAAGATTCAACAGTAAGGTAAATCTAAGCTTGCCTTAGCCGATTTGAGTGATTGGAATACTGAGGTGCAGATTCCCACTCCTCCTATACACACTGACCAGAGGCATGCTGGAGTGCTGGGTTTAGTTTTGTTTGCCATTCTATAAGAGAGACATTGACAAATTGGATCTAATACATAGGGCAACCAAGATAGTAAAAGGGCTAGACATGGTGTCACATAAGGAATGTTTAGAAAAAACTGGAATGTTTAGTCTGCAAAAGGAAAGAATGATGGGGCTGTGGATTGGTTGGAGGAACATGATAGCCATCTATCTTTAAACATTTACAGGACCAACAAAATAAAGAGGATTTTTTTTTTTTTTTTTTTTTTGTCACAAAGAGACTCACTAGTAATATAGATTAAGTTCAAAGGAGGCAGGCTTGACTTATACAAATAAGAAATTCTTTATTAAAAAATTCTGAAATGAAATGGTTTTCCGATTTAGATGCAAACTTGGTAGTGGGGGGGTAGACTTCAATGTCAACAGCACGCAGGAATCCTGTCTAAATATTTTTGAAATTTACTACTTATAATTCTTCATATATTTATATTCCATCAAAGAATATTTTCTATAATAATTGGAACTATGTGATCATGATAGCAAGCCTTCTGTTGTCCTGGACATTGAATATAAAGTATGCTGGAGAGAATGGTCAATGAATGATGAATGATAAAATTAGAATTTTAAACATGGATAGCTTTTGAATATGAGAAAAGCAAGTATTTTAATTGGAGAATTATGTCTAAGAGTACAGAAAAAAATAAGCAAATATGTCATTTTTATAAGGCACCGAGTAGACAAATCTGACTGAAAAACAACTATATGTAAATATTTATGAAGTAACTATTTGGGATGAAAGCTTTGGTTTGTCATTAATGGCCTCTAATAACTTCTACAGTCTAAATTAAATGATCAGTTTATAGCCCTCGTCTTGCTTGGCCTATCACCAGTCATTGATACGGTTGGTCACCCCCTCCTCTTTGAAACAAATTCATCACTTGGCTTCCAAGACACTATGCATGCCAAGTTTTTGTTTTTCCCTTCTGGATGTCCCTTCATAGTTTCTTTCCTGATTCTTCTATATACTTAACTCCAGAAGTACTGTAATTTCACTAACATTGCTTTATATGTCACATAGAAGCTGCTATTTTCCAAATGTGTCTCTACCCTGTACTTCCCTGAATTTCAATTTCAGTTATAAACTGCCTACTTGATACCACCTCTAGTGTATTTAACTATAGAAAACTAAACCTGCCCTAAACTGAACTTCCACTATCCTATTCTACCTCCCATCACCACCATCCCTTCCCTTGTAGTATCCTCCTCTCACTACATTATAACTCTATTATTACAGTTCCTTAGGAAATTAGATTGATTTTCTGATTTCCATTTCCTCTCATCATCACACAGTCTATTAGAAAATTCTGTTGTATCTACCTTCAAAATATATTCAGAATGCAACCCATTCTCATTCCTTTACAACCAGCCCCTGATCCCAGACACCGTTATCCCTTTCTTGGATTACTACAGCTTCCTTTTGCTTCTAACTTTGAGTGCATTCTCAGCAAAGCAGCTTTTAACATGAAAATCATATCATTTCACAATTCTGCTCAAAACCTTTCAATGGCTTCCATCTCATCAAAAAAAAAAAAAAAAAATCGGAATTCTTTACAAGAATCCACAAAGTTCTGCTAATCTGGCATCCTTCCCTGTCTGACCTAGTCTTTTAGTAGTTTCCCCCTCACTTACCTCTCCTCTGGTCTTGCTATTCTTTTTTTCTTTCCCAACATATAAACAATGTCCCTTATCAGGACTTTTGTAATGTCTGTTCCCTCTACCTGTAATACCCTTCTGTTGAATATCCATAGGACATGTGCTCTTATTATGCCTTTGGGGCTTTACTTATCACCTTATCAGTCAGCTCTACCCTGTATAAAATCTCAACTTCATCTCAACACTGCACAGCCCTTTTCCTGCTTTATTTTTCCTTAGCACTTCTCACTATAAATGTATCATTTACATACACTGTGTAACTTTATTAATAAATTTGGCTGCTTGTTTCACCTCTTTCCTAGATGTAAACAACCTTTTTGTGCATGTTTTTCACTGCTGTACTCCAGTGCCTAAAAGAGCTCATGCCATGTAGTCATTGCTCAATAAATATTCATTAATGTTTAACTACTTTTTGAGAACCCTGAGCCATAGGCCAAAGAAAGAATTGTGTTTACTTGGCTTTGGAAAGAGTGCGGAAGCTTTTTGACAGTAAAAATTATGTTAAAGATGTGTTGTCAGAAGACTCGCTTCCCCAATTATGGTTTAAATATACAGAATACTGAGAAGTTGCAAAGGTTTAAGAAAAGAAGACCTTGTAGGAGTGTGTTATAATAATTTATACCATCCTGTGGACAAAAGGAAATGTGGCAACAAAGAAGAGACTAATTACAAAGAAAGAGTTGTTATCTAAAGGTTAGTGATTGGATAAGAGGAAAAGAAATAAAAATCAATGATTTTTGAACCCCTCCTTTTTTTTTTTTTGTTTTTTTTGTTTTTGTTTTTGTTTTTTGTTTTTTTTTTTTTTGGTAGAGTAGTGAGTGAAGTAACAAGATTAAGGAAAAAAATAGTGTAATGAATGATAGAGTACACCACACCAGTCTCTCAGGACTAAAATTTTCATTCTTCCAGCTACTGATAATGTTGGCTGACAGCTCTTAGTTGAGTCTTTTTTCCTAAAATTTCCCTTGGCTAAAGAATTCCCACCCTCCCAAGGTCATGCTGCTTCCTCTGGAAGTAGGTTTCATCCATAAGTCATCAATGAGGAGATATGAAGACCTTAAAGTGAATAGCTGTGGGGCACCATCCCAGTCTGGAGCCTGTAGTGGTACACAGTGAGGTCCTAGGTCTGCGTTGCAAATCATCTACTCTTTTTACTCAATCTAATCTTTCTTTTCCTCTAGTGTTCTCTTGAAGGCCCTCTCCATAACCCTCCTGCATGTGATGCTGTTCCCAAGAAACCCAACCCAGGACAAATAGACATCTGAGAAACACTGAAGAAAATAAATATGTTAAAAAGTTGGGAGCTAACAACATTTATGTTTATAATGGATAAATAGATACATTTCTTTTTTTTTGAGTTTAATTAATTTATTTTTAAGTAATCTCCACACCAAACATGGGGCTCAAATTCGCAACCCTGAGATCAAGAGCCACATGCTCTTCTGGCTGAGCCAAACAGGCACCCCAAGAGGTATATTTCATACATTAAGTTCAACTGAAGTCATTTAATTTTAATATGGATTTATTAAACATTTAGTGTTTGTAGAAAACCATACTATTTACTACTGGGAGTATAATAAAAACAAGATGGCCCTTGCCTCTGAACCTCACAATAAATACTTTCAATTTATGAAAGAGCATTGATACTGAGGCTGGAATCCTGAATCGCAACCAAATTCATGATTAACAGCCTGCAGATGTGCATAAACTTGTGAAAATGTAATGTCTCTGAAACATGTGAGATGATACTAGCCTGTGTTTACAAAGCATTCTTCCAAAGATACTCCATGCATCTGTAGACTATTTAGTATTTTAACTACCTTCTTAGTTCTTTAAACAGGCTTACATCTGTAGTTCTAAGAACATAAAAAGAATAGAAGTCAGGTTATAGACATATCCTCTTGCAATGCTATCCTTTCTGATCTTGGATTAAGGCAGTGTATATAGATGGGCAGTTCTTAAGGGAATACTGAGAATATTAGTTAATGGTTCAAAGACAAGTAATTGCCAACAATTTTGGGAATAATCTGTGGATTCGAATACTAGGAGCATTCATGTGATGATATTAAGTTAGCCTCTTAACTTTTAATGTTCTGTAAGAAACAATTCCTTTTCCCCTCTGAAACCATTTAGCAAAACCAGCAAGAACTTGGTGTCTGAATTTTCACCATTTGCACTCTCACACATGGATATTGCTAGTAATTTGTCACAGGATAGTGACGTACTCTGTAAAGTTGGATTGTAATAAACACATGAAAAAAATTTAAAAACACACTAGCTGCTAGGGTGAGAGGATCTAGAGCAAGGAGAGAAATCATAGGGTGATACAGTGATAAAGTAGAAAGTGGCATTCACAACAAAGCTGTTGCAAATTACTCACTACAAACAGTTATCCACCACGTACTTAAATTTTTTTTCAGAAAGGAAATTCCACTTTTTTTTTCAGAAACTAAGAATTTAATAGCTTTTGCCATCAGTCTTAAATAAATCCCTCTATGACAGTTGAAGTCCATTTCTTGTTTTTATATCTTTAACACTCAGTGATCCATATAGCAGCTGTAATAAATTTTCACCATCCTAACTTAGAAATCTTTGAATCTGCTGATTTCTGCCACCTCACATTTGGTATGGATGGCGCAATTTGATTTTGTCATCTGTAATACACATAAACCATTCTCATCTGTATTATTCTCCTAGCTCCTTTTCTAAGAAACCTTACATCAGTGTTGATATTATGACTAGGATTGCTACATCATCATGAGAGAACAACAGAAGTTATCTTTAAGCTAAAGACATTCATTCCATAATGATGCTATATTATTTCGCTCCCAACATATTTTCAAATGGCTTACTACCTACTTTAAATAAGAAATATAAAGGAAGTGTAAAATATTTTACGTAAAGCAAGCATTCCAAATGACAATACTTGCTTTATTCCCGATTTTTAACTTAATGTCTCATTTTTTTTTTTTTTGTTTTTAACCTGATTTGTTCACTGTTGCTTGTGTCTAGAGATAAAAGAAGTGTTTTTATATTATGTCTGGGTTTTTTTCATTTCAGTAATGTTTACACAATTTGTAGAAAATGGCTTGTTAACAATTTCTGGATTAAATTTTTATTTACAAAAAGTCCTGCTCTGGGAGTAAGATTGAATCAGAGTTTCCTTGGTGAATAATCTTACATGGCTTATTCCTACTCATGCTCCCCTTTTAGATTGTACATCATTTTAATCAGTATACACTGTGTGTTTGACACTGTAGAGTGATATAGAGAAATTCTGCTCTTCCAGGCAGATATTTATTGACCATGACATTTAAGCAAGGCAGATGCTTGGTTACAAAGAAGGTTAAGAATTGGGATAATCAAGACAAGTGTAAATTTTTCACCTAAGTATTAATTAATAACTTCTTTGTGTGTATCTAGAAAAGCAACATGATTGTACTGGCAAGCATCTGATAAGATATCAAAAAAAGTGATCAATTCAACTCCATCTGGACTCTTTGTACAATCTCAGTTTTTTGAGAAATATTTTATAACAAATACAGCAACTGTTGAATCCTGATGTCTGCCCTGCTATTTGTCTATCTGTCCATCTGTTTGTTTGTCCAAATGTATTTGGCTAGAGGATAACATATATTTCTTTATAAGCCTTTCTCCATAACTGAGGAAGTAAAGGGATTTAAATGGTAGCAGCCTTGTTTACTATACATCACCGATTTGGAATCATGGACTATTTGCAAAAAAGCATTATGTCTCCTTTATAAATTACATTATTAAAGCTGTGTAATAAAAGTAAAAATTGAAGTATGTATAAAAAATGAAAAGATATTTTGGTAAGCTGAAAACCAACAGGGTGCTCAACATGTGTAATATAATGCCTTTATAAAATATTTATATATATGTTGCATTATAGATAATATTAAATTTCTAAAAATAATCTAGCAGAATGCTCATACAAATATTAAGAGTAATTACCTTTGGGGAGACAAATGGTATTGGGTATTACTATTAATCTTCATAATTCCTTAGTGTTTTATTTTGTTTTAATATGCATACAATTTTTTAACAATTATAAAACTGCTTTTATAATTTAAAATATATCTAAGAAAAAAGTAAATCATTTTGCTGCACAGGAAATGAGGAAGCAGTAGTTTCTTTACACTCTTCTATTCTTCCATGTGGACCTGTTAGCTAGGACTCAATTTGATGGACTACCTTTATATATAAAACCCATCATTTTATTCTTTTTTGTTAATATAGCTTCTAAGGGGTTTCCCTAGCATTTTAAATCAAACTGCCTGGATTTATCTGTTGTTTACTGAGGTGAATGAAATCCGTGTCAATGTCTAACAATTTTTGGAATTGCCATTTTGTTTTGTTTTGTTTTGAGGGAAAGTTTTTAGAAATCTCCCAACAAGAAAATTAATCATAATCTAAAATTAGAAAATTTATGTGGAAATAAAATTTTGCTGAATAAGATATAATGTCCCCTAGATTATATTCAAACAATAACATCAATAATACATTAGTCAAAATTATTGAAGCATTGACAGCCACAGCCCAGAAAAGTCTATGAATTTTTTACAGCACCAGGTGTGAAAATTATGAGGTGGGGAACAGCTTTGTTTAGAATTATCAGTGTGCATTAAGTAAGCCAATAAAATAAATCTATTGCTATCTCTTCTTCTACTTTCACTTTTACTTTGGGTGGTATTTTTTAAAAGATTCACTTATTTATTTGAGAGAGGGAAAGAGAGAGCATGAGCAAGAGGAGGGGCAAAGGGAGGGGAGAAAGAGAATCTCAAGCAAACCACCCCCCCCCCCCATTCCAGTTAAGCACCGAGCCTGACATGGGGCTCAATCCCAGGACCAAGAGACCATGACCTGAGCTAAAATGAAGAGTCAGACACTTAACCAACTAAGCCACTCAGGTGCCCCTAGGTAGCCTTTTTTTCTTTATAAAAATCCTTTCTTCATTTCTAATTCTATATATAATTCTTGTGTCTTGATGGTAACACGAGGTTGGTAAGATTTTAGTTATTGAAGCAATGATTTTTAATGGCAACTTCTATTACAGATATTCTGAAAATTGGCCCACTCTCCATCATTTCCCTTTCAGGATCATTAGAAAGGGCACATTGTCTTTAATGATGGATCTGGTGCAACTCATTTCCAAAGTCTTTAAAGAGAATAAATACAGAGTAGAAAGACAAAATCTTATAGATTATCACACCTGGGTACTTAAGACACCCCTTCAAATCCCTGGGAGAATGATCCTCTAATGTATTCAAGTGATTTATTACTTGAAAGACATTGCCATCTTGGTAGAAAATCATAAAGAACTAAAGATTAAACATATAATAAAATAATTAAATGATATATGTGTGTGTATACATATGTATCTCTGTGGATATAGATAGATTCTACTATAGATAGTGGAAGCTTTAGAAAAATATATTAGGATAAAATTTACATTTGAGAAAATTCTTACTTAATGTGTTTTCTGATTATTGAATAAATACTATATTTAATTAATTCTTGCAATAAAAAAAATGATGTTCTAACAAAAAGTAGCTTAGAACCTTCCATAAGGTTTCATTAATCATTCATTCATCAATCTTGAGCTGTACATTTCTACATCCAACTGTCTACCTGATAACTTTGCTTAGATGTTTAAAAGGCAAACAAAATTAAAGGCAGCAAAAACACCTCTCAGTTTCATACACACAGCCCCAACATCTTTCTCCTACTTACCTCATCTTAGTAAATGACACAATAATACACTCAGTTGGTCAAACCAAAACTTTTCTATTGGTGATCCTAGACTCCTTTCTCTCTCTCCTATATGTAGCATATTACTTCCAGAACATGAATCCAACTTCCCTTCATCTCCTCTACTGCTATGCTGTCTGACCTACTGGGATCTCTTGGTTTCATTTCTTCAGGAACTTTCTGGTAGGTCTCCTAACTTCGTGATCCTTTAAAGTCTATTCTCCACACAGCAGCCAGAGGAGTCAAAAAAAAAAAAAAAAAAAAAAAAAAAAGAATCTGGTCATCACTTCTTCTTCTTGTAGGCTCCAACACTTTTATTCCACATAGCATAGTGAAATGCAGGCTTTTTATCTTTGCCTACAACACCCAATATGATTGATTTCTACTCTATCCCATCTCCTACCACTTTGTTTTCTCTTCTTCAATCTACACTGGTCTTCTTTTATCACTTAAACACACTGAATTCACATTGGAAATACATTTTGTAGCAGTTACTTGTGTAGTAAATCAAGTACTTCTTCGATCAAGTGTAAAATGATGACTAACACACAGATTCTGATCTCTAGAAACTTATGATCCAGTAGAAAGAAATGTGCCAGTAAGTAAACCAGAGCAAAAAGTATTCTGGTGGTATGAAAAAACTATGAATAAGCTCATAAGATTGCAAAGAGGAGTCACCAGTTTTACTTGAGAAAACTGTTGAATGAAACTTCAAAAGAGAACTTGGGAGATACTGGCCAGGAGGACCCAGATTGAGGAGGGCACAGGAGCCACATATGAAGTAAGGAGACACACAAATCACGCAGCCTGGTTTGATCAAATCACCAGATCTAAACAAGGGCCTAGTGTTTCACGTTACCGTGAACCATAAATAAAAGTAAAAAAAAACAAAACAAAACAAAACAAAAACCAAAAAACCTCACAAACAGAAAAACCTCTGTGGTTCAAGTGATATCATCAGATTAAAAATGCATTTCTTATGCCCAGGCCACACTATTGGTCCATTTGAACAAATCATTATTTTACTTATTAAACAGATATTTTTATCGTCTAAGATCTATACTTGGTACTGTTCTATTAGAAACGGGGGATTGAGAACAACAGGCTAAGTCCCTGCTCTCATAGTCTTTACAGTTAGTGTGGGAAACAGATCAAAAACAAGCAAATAAATACTTGCTATTTCAAGGCAGCAATTAGTGCTCTGATGAGAAACAAGGCAGGGTAAAGGAAAGGTAGGAAAGGGGGATTTCTATTCCACTTGGAGTGATCATGGAAGGGCTCTCTGTGAGGAGGTAGATGTCTGACTAGAAATCAGAATAGACCAAGGGAGGAAGATGCAGCTCTCCTTGAATGCTAAAATGGCAGCAAGAGAAGATGTGAAGCATGCACGTGGTCGCATTGAGTAAAGAGCAAGGAGGCAAGGACTCCTGGAGCATGGTAAGCCATTGAAAGAGTGGTAAAATCTGACTCAGAGAGAGCTAATGGCAGGTCATATAAGGCACTGCAGACTTCACTAGTGCTGCAAGTGACATGAGAGCTACTGGAAGTTTTTGAAAAGAGGGAAGATACTACATGACTTAGGTTATAAAATAATAATTCCAGGGATCCCTGGGTGGCTCAGCGGTTTAGTGCCTGCCTTTGACCCAGGGTGTGATCCTGGAGACGCAGGTTTGAGTCCCACATCGGGCTCCCTTCATGGAGCCTGCTTCTCCCTCTGCCTGTGTCTCTGTCTCTCTCTCTCTCTGTCTCTCATGAATAAATAAATAAAATCTTTAAAAATAAAATAAAATAAAATAATCATTCCATAGAGTATGTAGTATGGAGGATAAGAAAAGAATGTGGGAGACCAATTAGATGACTATAGGGTCCAGTCATCAAAGAGATGATGGTGGCTTGAACAAAAGAGTTGTCATTGGAGATGAGTGGATGGGAAGGGTTATGTTTCCAAAATGAGTGACTTAAGACTGCTTGATTTTTTTTTTGAAGATTTTACTTATTTATTCATGATTGACACACAGAGAGAGGTAGAGACGTAGGCAGAGGGAGAAGCAGGCTCCCTGCAGGGATACCTCTGCTGGACTCGATCCCAAAATCTCAGGATCATGCCTTAAGCTAAAGACAGACGCTCAACCACTGAGCCACCCAGGTGTCCCAAGCCTGCCTCATTTTATGTGGAGTAAGAAAAAGAGAGGAATCAAGGATAGTTTCTGGCGTGTTTGCTTCTTGTTAGAACAACTAACTGACGGAATTGTTGTGCCACTTTTATATATGGACAGATTTGGAGTTGAAAACCAAAGTTTCGGGGATCCCTGGGTGGCGCAGCGGTTTGGCGCCTGCCTTTGGCCCAGGGCGCGATCCTGGAGACCCGGGATCGAATCCCACATCAGGCTCCCGGTGCATGGAGCCTGCTTCTCCCTCTGCCTATGTCTCTGCCTCTCTCTCTCTCTGTCTCTCTGTGACTATCATAAATAAATAAAAATTAAAAAAAAATTAAAAAAAAAAAAAAGAAAACCAAAGTTTCTATTTTTGCCATATTAATTTGTGATACCTATTAGATAAGCAAATACATATAATATTCAGAGTAGAAGCAAGTAGACTTTTTAAAAAAGATTTTATTTATTTATTTATGAGAGACACAGAGAGAAAGAGATGCAGAGACACAAACATAGACACAGGCAGAGGGAGAAGAAGGCTCCATGTAGGCAGCCCGATGTGGGACCTGATCCTGGGTCTCCAGGATCATGCCCAGGGCTGAAGGTGGCGCTAAACAGCTGAGCCACCTGGGGTTCCCTGCCAGGAGACATTTTGATGGAGTTAAAATGATCCAGATTTGCATGTGTACACCTTGACAGTAACATGTCAGTCTGAGTTGATAAGACTAAGCATTTCAGTAGATATTAACTGAGTTCCTAAGAATGAACTGAAAACTAAATCTGAGGATTAGTGGTGGGAATCCCCTAGGATATTGCTTGTTAGTTAGCAACAGTAATTAAATTAACAAGAAGGCTACAGGTTGAACCTGGAATGTGAGAAAAGGGAATTTCATGACTGTGATTTTTCATTAAGAAAAGCATGAAGGACCAGTTTTGCCTAATACTAAATTTTCTAAACCTTCCTACTGCCAAATATATTAAGTTTATAATACACACTGTCTCCTTGTTTTGTGTCAACGCAGATTGACCTCAGTTCAAAAGAGACACAATTCACAGCTTTCACTGTAAAAGTCACATTTCAATCTAGTCATTTTGCTATACCTTGACCTTGATTAAACTTTGGTAAATCCTCCAGGTTCAACAATTACAATAATAAAAGAGTAAATTAACTTAATGGATGTCTAAGGACATTCATTTTGTTTCATTTCTTTTTAATCATTAATTCCAAAAAGATGTTCTAACTAGACTTTCCTATGTAGAATTCAGTGTGCTTTTCTTGACATATCTACTTCTATATTCATTCATTTAGGCTAATGAAACTAGAAAACTAGAAAAAATTTCAAACTTGAATAATCTTTTATGCTTAGATATTTAAAAAGATTTTAAACCCACAGCAATGCAAAAAGAAACATAGGAACATAACTAGAATGTGATTTTTGGTGAATTTAAGTGGAATTTTAATTAAAAATAACATCCTAATGCAATCATTTTACCAGCTAAATATCTCTTCATTCTGTCTAAAATAATGTCTTATAAGTTAAAAGAAAGAAACTGAAGATGCTTTCTAAAAATAAAACCATAATAGATATGACCTTGGAATTTTATCCCTTTCTGCTTAATGAATACAAT
Organism: Canis lupus dingo; assembly: GCF_003254725.2. Lineage (NCBI taxonomy): Eukaryota > Metazoa > Chordata > Mammalia > Carnivora > Canidae > Canis > Canis lupus. The sequence goes on along the minus strand of NC_064246.1, from coordinate 63,860,549 downwards.
TAATGTTCTGTAGGGGTAATTTATCTGAAACTACTGTACTCATTATGTTAAATTGTCTCTAATTATTATTTTCAGGCAATTTGGCACAAATAGACCAAGTTCAAAATTACAATCCTCATGGAATCTATGGTGTTTGATAAACAGAAAGTTATAACTTTATGTATATAATCATGATGTCAAATCAGCAGCCAATTGAGTGGAACTCAGCGCTAGTGCTTCCTACTAGCTGGAATACCAAGAAGGGGTTCAGTAGATGTGCATTTTATTCCCACTTAGCCCTTCTTTTGTGATACACAGAAACACTCTCCTAAATGGGAATGAGCCATGCTGTTTTACTCATATAGCTAAGATTAGATTCAGTTTTGAACTCATTAGCTGAAAGGAGCCTTTTTATTGTTGTAGTATAATACAATTGTGTTCCTAACTTGGAAAAAAAAAAACAGCTAATGATACAGATGTGTTTTGGTAATGATGGGTACCATTAGTAATTCTAACCACCACTAAACTTTCAGAGAAGGAAATAAATATTCTCATTTACTATAAAAGCTCTGGTTCGTACCTTTGGTTCACACTGGATTTCATTCTTTTTCTCACAGGTTGTGAGCTGCTCACATTAACAGTGGGAACAAGGAGTCTGATAAAATAGACCTCCTAGAAGACGCCTTGCCTTCTTACTACTGAAGAGGATCCCTCAGAAAAGTCTTTTTATAATGGGAGCTAGCCCAACAAATGCTTTCTGCCCTAGGGGCCTGTCTTACAAATAGTGATTCAAAAGAAGTACAAGGAACTGACTGACAGGAGGGAAAAGAAATGTGGTTGGGTTCAAGGGAGGTTATGTTTAGTTAAAAAAAAAATGCTGGTTTAAGAATTTCCTAAAATGCTCTAGAATCTCAAAATGCTATAATCAAAAGCAATTGCAAAAATTTACTTTGACATTTGTTTTACCTTCTGTAATCTTGTGGAAATCACATCTCAACCTTTTATGATTTTTTCATTTGAACACACTTTAAAAAAGTCTTTTGGGAATGAATACATTAAAGACATTGCTATAAAGTCAGAAAGTCAGAAGGTATAGGAATATTTTGATCAAGTCAGTATGAAATCTATTGTTGTAAATCACACTGAAACTAGAAAACATGCATCATTCATGATTTCTTACAGAGAACCTAAATAGATATATATCACCAAGTAAAAGTCTATAGGTAAATTGTAGCAATGACATAGACGCTTGGCCAAATAGAATTCTATTCCAAAATAATCAATTTTATCACTCAGTACATTTGGAAATGTTGGCATTTTACACAAGTCTCCATCATGTGTAAAAAGTGGACATAATTCCACACTCACTTTGCAAATCAGACATGGTCTGCCAATTGCACTTAAATTATGTGATTCTGCTCCTATCCTGGCTAAAGATTTTGAAGATTTAATTTTTGTCTTTGCAAGGCTTCATTCTAAGGCTGCCAGATTTTGGAGAACTCTCAGGTTTGTAACTTAACACTTCTTGTGAAATCTTTTCACCGAAGCAATTGTTTTATCTCCAAAACGGTCCTAAGCTTGGCCCCGATCTCAGGAGCGTTTGTGACAGCCACATTGCCCTTGCTCACCTGTGTTAGATTTCTCCTCCTCCCTTTTTCTGCCTTTTCCACACAACAAGACAATCCAAAGTGTGTGTCATTTAGGTGTCACCAGGTCTGTGAGACGTGAAAAGCTCTGCCAGTTAACATAAAACAAAAATCCCGGAGGTTTCATGGAATCACATTTCCCTACTGCAAAGAAAGTTGAGAAGGAGGGCAAGGTAGCTTTAGAGTGGGAGTTTGAATGAGGACACTTTGGCCATGAATGGAAACTCTACATTCTTTGTTATTTTAACAGGCTGTGTCTGTTCTCCCTGAAAGAAATTGTATGAGAGAAGATTGGATTAAGTAGTTTTTATTTTATTTCAAAGCACTTGTACACTTTTTCAAAGATCAACTTACTTAGCCAAGTAATAAACTCTTGTTTTACAATAATACTAGTGTATATTATATCACTCCAGCTTACTACAAAATACAGAATTAGAGTCGGGAAACAAAACATTTGTTTCTTTGGTGAATGAGGCATATATCATTACCTATTCACTCTGCCAGATATAACTTGAACCTTTTAAGCTATTCAAAGAAATACCCAACTAGTTAATCTGCTTTAGGAGGAAAAGAAAAATAGCTTTGCACCTACTCAGCCTCTTGGTTTTATGTTGTTGTTGTTGTCTTTTTAATCTTAGCCTTTTGCAGTCCAAAGTTTCTGTTTTCTTTGCAAGTGTATCTTTTATGAAAAGTTTAAAAATGGGGCTTTGTATGTTTTCCAATTCCACTTTTCAGACTTTTTAATGTATTGCAATTTCACAGTGGATGGATGAGTGCTTTGAACCAAAGAACTCATTCGTTTGGCTGCTTATTTCTCATCACACAGAAACCAGAGTACGCAGATTTTCAAATTGTAAATAACTTAAATTATAAAATACCCTCATACTTCAAACTACCCAAGGATATGATTATTATCATTATTATTATTACCCATTTTTAAAAACTTGGTAATATCACTTTTTAAAGTCTCATAAAAAAAAAAGCTTTACTTTTAAAAAGTTTTCAATGACTGTGAACTCAGGATTTGCTTAGACACTGCTCTATAAAAACTCAGTTTTATAATTTCTTTCTAATTAACTTGATTTTTTTTCTTGCTCACAGCCAATTCTTTGATCTTTTACTTTTGTTTTTACCATTCTGTGTAATAGCCAACTTTGCTATAGATAAAGAAGAATCAAGTAGTCTGCTTACCTTTTACAAAGAGTGGCTTTAGGGCTCAGCGGTTTAGCACCACCTTCAGCCCAGGGTGTGATCCTGGAGGCCGAGGGATCGAGTCCCAGAGTCCCATGTCAGGCTCCCGGCATGGAGCCTGCTTCTCCCTCTGCCTGTCTCTCTCTCTCTCTCTCTCTGTGTCTCTCATGAATAAATAAATAAAATCTTAAAAAAAAAGAGTGGCTTTAAAAAAATTATATATTCCCAGTTCATGTCATTTTTATTACATTCTGTTAACTTGCTACTAACACTACTTCTTGATGGATTCATATTCTAAGGTGGTCACTACAACTTTGTCTACATAACAATCAGAAAAAAAGTTGTGGGTGGTCTCAGTTGGTACGTGAATTAACCACTTGATTTCTACTTCCATTGAATGTTTCAGGTTAAGTGATTCTTTCAGTCAGAAGTGATGCTTTCAGACATGTTACTACAGGTGAATGAACTAAACATCTTGTTCAGCCATCTTTGTGTGTTGCCGGCTGCATCAAGAGATATACTACCCTGTCTCGGTCAAAAATGATAATAACCTGTCAACTTTTTCTGAATGAAAATAGATACTGGTACAAAAATGTCCTATCATCCTAAATTGTCCCTTATTAAGTCTTCTGAAAATTTGAAGTATTCTTGGGTTTGGAGGAATCTGCCACTCTAAGTTCCAAACAGTTCCATCCCACCTTAGAAGAATGTGTTTCCTTACATGATCCCATAAAGAAGAAAAGGTAAATTTTCTCTTTACATCCTGACAGAACTTTGTGTATCTTTTCTTTTGTTTACACTTAAAGAAGTCAAGAAAAAAAAAATGGGAGAAATGACATTAGACGGGAATACAAGTGTGAGCTCTCCCAAGTTCTGTATCAAGTTTTATATCAACCACATGTAATTGTGTTGAAGCTGTTATTGGGCACCCCGTGTGGCACACCAAGACACACATATGACCGCACTGCAGAGCATCTTGATGGGGGAGGGTTCTATCCTCAGAATCAGTGAACGGTTTCCCATTAGAGTTAGTAAACTTTTAGAATGTTATTCAGGGATCCCTGGGTGGCTCAGCGGTTAAGCGTCTGCCTTCAGCCCAGGGCGTGATCCTGGATCAAATCCCATGTCAGGCTCACTGCATGGAGCCTGCTTCTCCCTCTGCCTGTGTCTCTGCCTCTCTCTCCTCTCTCTCTCTCTCTCATGAATAAATAAATAAAATCTTTAAAAAAATGTTATTTAATTCATTGGCTCTCGTACTTAGACATTATTAAAAAATGTAGGAACAGAGAAAGCAGAGGTAGAGAAACAATATGACTAGGAAATACAAGAAAATGAAAGGAAGAAAGAAGAAGAAAAAAGAATAGTTATGGAAATCAGTGCTGGAAAAATAACCAAATCTCTTTTGACATTTGCCCTACCAGTATGTAGTTTGTGAATTAAAAACTAACAATAGAAAAACAAATCCTAAGCATTTCTTCAAAATCTAGCAGAGATGATTGACAAAGATTGAGTGGGCAAACGGTAACATTTCTCAGCACCTAGCATAGTGTTGGCATGGAGTGGATGCTTCTCTTTTTTTTAAAGATTTATTTATTTATTTATTTATTTATTTATTTATTTATTTATTTATTTATGATAGACATAGAGAGAGAGAGATAGAGGCAGAGACACAGGCAGAGGGAGAAGCAGGCTCCATGCCGGGAGCCTGACGTGGGACTCGATCCTGGGACTCCAGGTTCGCACTCTGGGCCAAAGGCAGGCGCTAAACCGCTGAGCCACTCAGGGATCGCCTGAGTGTATTCTTCTTAAATGAAGAATTAATGAAGAGAAATATAATAAAATGCCCCTAAGGGATCGGATACCATCCTGAGACAATGAAAGAGAGGAGAGGAAGGTTCTGTGACAAGCATGTCTGAAGGTGATACTCTTGATAGCAGGTGAAGTAATGATGGTGATAAAGCATAGAGTGGACTGTCACTGGCCTTCCCCTCCTTCTGGAGTTATGGCATCATGAAACAAATGAGTGTAAACAGCCAAGAATTTGGGGGGAAATTATAATCCCTTTAAACCTAACATTCTACATTAGGACTCAGGGTGTAACTGATTTGAAGTAAAATTAGGTCAGATGTGGGAGCAGATACATCTGGATGCCCTATCAAATTATTAACATTCTCTTCAAATTGTGTTAATTCTAAGATGATAGCAATTACAAATAAATCCAAGGATTTATTTTTTTAATTTTGTGTAAATTATATCTTATTGACTCAACATGGCTTTCCAATTCCCCAAATACAGTTTAAAAAGAATCACAAGCATTTGACCTGATATTACTATAGATCACAACACAAAAGCCTCAAATTAGGGCAGTTACAATTTAAAAGTAAGGAAAATTGAACAGATGTTAGATGAAAAAGGCTTTAAAAAATTAAGTAGACTTTGTTTTCGGGTAGTTTTAGATTCATAGAAATATTAAACAGGAAGTACAGAAGGTTCTCATATTTCCCTTGCCCTCCCAAGCCACAGCCTTCCCCCTTACCACCATCCCCCATCAGAGTGCTACATTTGTTAAAATTCACAAACTTATGTCGACACATCATTATCACCTATAGTCTACAGCTTACAGTAAGGTTCATGATTGGTGAACATTTTAAGGGTTTTGATAAATGTGTAATGACAAATGTCTAACACTGCAGTATCCTATGCAATAATTTCTCAACTGAAAATCCTCTGTGCTTTACCTGTGTATCCATTCTTCCCCAAACACCTAGAAACCACTGATTTTATTGTCTCCCTGATTTTGCCTTTTCAAGAATATTGTATAGTTTGCATCATATGGTATGTAGTCTTTTCAGATTGCTTTCTTTCACTTAGTAAAATGCATTTAAAATTCCTCCATATCTTATCATGTCTTGAGAGCTCATTTCTCTTTAATACTAAATAATATTCCATTGTCTAGATGTATCACAGTTTATTTATCCATTCACTAATTCAAGGACATCTTGGTTGCTACCAAGTCTCATAGCTATGAATAAAGTGGCCATAAACCTCTGTGTACAGATGCTTTTCTTTTTGAAAATTTCTAATGGTCACAAATAAATGAATTAGTGAGACTTAAAGTGTTTAGTGAAATAAGTCTTATGCAAAGACTCCACACCATTTACTCATAGTAGATATTATGTTTTAAATTCCTTTTCATAAGTCATAATATCATTTTTATTATATTACATACTTATTATGTTATCAGGTGTTTTTCTAATACTGGGAAACAACATGGAAAGATTGTGAGTTTGAGTCTAAGTTCCAGCATTCCAGCCCCTACAAGCTCTTTCACCTTGGAGGAGTAATTAACTACCCTGAGGGTCATTTCTTCATCTGCAAAGTGGGGAGTTGATAATATCTGCAAACATGTACACAGGAAGCACTCTGTTGCAGACACATGGTTCTTAAAGGTAAACACACACACAGTCACTCACACACATTCGCTTCTACATCAGACCTATGATGTAAAGAATGATTATCGTCAAATTGTCAATGTATAGATAAGGAAGCTGAGTTGACACAGAGAGGTTGAGTAAGTTGTTTAAGTCCACAGTTTGGCTTGTGAGTTTGTGCTCTAAATCATTATTCATACTGCTTCAAGCATGCCTACGTGCTAGGGATAGTGTGCAAATTAAATGAGATAATCCATGTAATGTGGTTAGAAAAGTTTCAGGAGTGTAATTAGTTTTCCATAAAGTTTAAACATGATTGCAATGATGTGCACATCACATAACCACATTTAATATTGATTAAATCTTTACTCATTCTCAAAACCTCATAAGGTAATTATTTTACCTTGGAAATGAGAGAATTATTGATTATGTAGCAGAGGTGTGGCCAATTTTGGGATCAAATGTCTCTGACTTCAAATCTTTTCACTATAGCCCCTGATCCTCATAGCTGCTGCTGATAGATGTAGATGTATTAATAAGACACTTCCTCTTGATGCTTTTTTTTAATTTGGGGAAAGTAAGCTGGAGTTTAGAAGTGACTGAATAGTGTTCCATGTAATTGGCTTATTAATATGTTCATGTTAATATGTTCTAATAAAGTATGGTTTTCCCTAACATGGGACCTTGAGATAGAGTCTCCACAATAACACCTTAGAATCACAGCAAGTGCCGTGTTTGGCGTAAGGCAATCCCAAAGTGATTCCCATTCTCCTGTTTGCAGGCACTTAATCTTAAGCAAGTTACAAATGTTCTCTAAATTTATTACCTTCTCTATGAAATGGGCATTAAATACCTTACTACACTTCATTTGAAGATTCAGGATACTAAAATGAAAACTTATAATTATGCTTTTTATTAGCTTCCTGTAGCTGCCTCTGTCCTTTGGTTCACAGGCTGTTCTTCCAACTTGAAGAGCATCACTTCGATCTCGAGTCTGTCATCCTATTGCTTACTCTTCAGACTGACTTCCGTGCTCCTGTATAAGGACCATTGTAATTATATTGACCCACTCAGTGGATCCAGGATAATCCTCCGATTTCAAGATCTTTACTTTACTCACATCTGCAAAGTCTAATTTAAAAGTATCTTTCGGGATCCCTGGGTGGCGCAGCGGTTTGGCGCCTGCCTTTGGCCCAGGGCGCGATCCTGGAGACCCGGGATCGAATCCCACGTCAGGCTCCCGGTGCATGGAGCCTGCTTCTCCCTCTGCCTATGTCTCTGCCTCTCTCTCACTGTGTGCCTATCATAAAAAAAAAAAAAATTAAAAAATTAAAAAAATAAGTATCTTTCAAAGGTAATACAGATTCTGAGGATTAAGACATGTAGCCTTTTGAGGGGCATTATTCAGCACACTAAATGTGCTTATCATGTTCCATCTTATACATGGTAGCCAAAGGCTGCATAATGATATTTTGAACAGCAATAGCTCATTCCTTTGACCAAAAGCTCTTCCCATGTGCTCTCATTTCTCATTCTCACAACGACACTCTGAAGTTTCCTAGATGAGAAAACCAAGACACACAGGGGCAAATTAACCTGCCTAATGATCACACCACTGTGATTCTAGAAAACAGCTAGGATTTTAGATTGGGTGATTAGATTCCAGAGGCCCTGACTAAGCAACATTGTTCTATTGCCTCATGAGTGTGGTTCTTTCAGGCTATTGTGGTTCCTTAGAACAGGCAGGTTAACAATCAGTGTATAATTAAATGAGGTTCTTTCTTTTTCCTTTCTTTCTTTCTTTCTTTCTTTCTTTCTTTCTTTCTTTCTTTCTTTCTTCTTCTTTCTTTCTTTCTTCTTTCTTTCTTTCTTTCTTTCTTTCTTTCTTTCTTTCTTTCTTTCTTCTTTCTTTCTTTCTTTCTTTCTTCTTTCTTTCTTTCTTTCTTTCTTTCTTTTCTTTCTTTCTTTCTTTCTTTCTTTCTTTCTTTCTTTCTTTCTTTCTTTCTTTCTTTTTCTTTTTTTATTTTAGTTGGGATTCTTTCACCAGTGGACTGATGACAAATACTCAAGGATCTGGGTTTAGGACTACTCTGTTCACAGTTTGAAACAGGTAAGGCTTGTCCTCAGCCAGTACTTTTTCCATGATACCTTCTTTGGCACAGGTAGCTTGCCATCATTGATAGAAGGCATTTTTATCAGAAGCCTATTTTCAGACCTTCCCTAAATATAAACAATAAATTCCAACTTGTGCACCCTTTTCCTGAGGATATTGTGTTTTGGATATAACTAAACTTTCCTCCATATTCCAACATTTTATGATAGTTATATTAGTTACAGAATAATCACAGAAGGTTGTTGGGAGGAAGAATTGGCCAAGGATGAGTATTCCAGCTGCCTTCAGACTTTTTCAGAATTAGGTAATTTGTTTAAATCATTGCACTTGCCTTTGCATATGATGATATTTCTTGTTTCCTACTAAATCCAAATCTACCTACATCAGCCTTCAAACACTGATACACAATGTATTCACTGTGCAGTTTTGATTACTCCAGAGCAAGCCCTCTCTTCCAGCTGGAGAAAACTAGTTGTCATTTCTTACTTCTCTGAAGTTTCTGGACTCATGCCTCTCACTCTCATCTGTAAATCCAGACTTCCTCAAAAGCCAGTAATTTGACTCTCCCTTTGGCTCTGGATTTCTCTTCTTATATCTTTTCCCTGAGAAATGAACTTGGAAGACCCTAGCTGTAAGAGCTCTGGGAAAGGTCATGAGGTACACATAATTACAGGGAGAGATCCTGTTGGCTAATATATCAAAATATTAACCTGCCAGTGTTTGAACTACTTTTTGAAGAAAAGATACATGAAGGACTTGCAAAGAAAGAGGTTGTCTTTAACCCATAAGGTTCTTATCAACAAAGATGACAAAATCTTCTCATGAAATATCCTTAGCTGGCAACCAAACAACTGCCTGGATGACGTCAGTTTGGCAATTTTTATAAGCCATACAAATTCTCTTTATTCAAATTGTGTCTTGAAATTATTTGGTGAATACATATTCTCTACCTATACCGTTAAGATGTACATTTCTTGAAAGTAAAGAGACACTGCTTTGTATCCTTTAAACATGTAATCCAATGATAGTATATGTAGGTCCTCAAAAATATTTTGCACATTTTCTCTTATGGCGTTCATCATTAGGGGAATGACTGTCCAAGTTGAGATGGCTGAGCAACTGCTAATGACCAACATTTCCTCTACTTATTCATTTCTGTCAACTAACTGATTTGTCCTGCCAGCATAAATGAAACTTACACAGCTTTATTGCAAATTTTTAAAAAATTAAGATAGATTATAAATAAAAATATAACTGAAGAGATGTTAGACTCTTAACCCCTGTCTTGCTGATAGTGACTTTAGTGGGACTGAATGAGAACTAATTTATCTCTTATTTTCTAGTTAATTGTATGATCCACTCAAGTTGGAGTAGAAAATGGAGCCTAGTAAAATTACTTTAAGACCAAAAATAGAGATTCAAAATATCTCCCAACCAAATTTTATACCTAGTAGAACAATAGATCCAATAAAATACCTAAAAGCCTAATCTGAAATTACTATACAGGTGATGAAGTTAAGAAATCAGAGTCAGCCTTGGAACATGAGCATAAATGTAATGAAATGAATAAATAAATGATAATAATACACTTTGGCAGTAGTGTACCAAGGAGGAGGAATCAAGGGCATAGTCTTCCCTAGTGGGGAGGATAATTTTATCACTAAAATTGCTTAAAATTACCAGCACATGATAATTATAATAAAAGATAGACTTGTGTTTGCATGGTTTATTATTGTTTTAAAATTCTCTATGTATAATGCAAACCCTTAACGAGTGGATCCCTGGTAAACTAATTCCATCCCTCCTCTCCCAGTACACAATTGTATTTTGATTATCTAATATCTGGAGAATATGTTTTCTTGAATTTTTCTCAGTAAATATATGCATAGTAAACAAGTCAACCATTTTGACTGACTCCTACAAGGTTATACGTAGGACTGATTTATATCCTAGACAAGAGAGTAAAGTAGGAATTATCTTTGTTTAGCATTTCTTACATCATTAATTCTTCTTCTTTTTTTTTTTTTAAGAAAACATTGCTACATATTAAAGTGCTACAGCAGATTCTGGGGATGTAAAGATAAATAAGAGTCACACCCAGTTTTCCACATTAGCCTGTGGGAAATCACAATCCAGTAGGAATAACAAACACAAATAAACAACAACTTATAAAACATGTGGATGCACACTGTGGGAATGGTGAGTATAAAGTCTGTGGTGGCCAAGAAAAAGGAGCAAGTGGTTTCCCTTGAAGTAGAAATGTTGAAGTCACACCCCTGAACTAGATTTTGAAAGACAAAAATGATTTTGCCTGCTGGAATAGCGGGAAGCGGGCCATTTGTTTCTGTACTGACAATGTAGGGAGCAAAATAACTGGCTAATTTCCTTTATGCCAAGGTTTTACCTATCTCAGGAACAGTAAGTGCTTTGTAACAGAGGACATTTGGAAGTGGGACAATGTAAGTCATTGAATCACCAAATAGTGGACACTCAGGTGATACAGAAGATAACATTTTTATTTAGGGAGTTTTCTGGCCTTCCTTAGATCATACCCTTTGAGTGATTACCTAATATATACAAAAGACCGGCTCAGATTTGGGTTCTCCAAATGGAGACATTCCAATAAAAAGGAGACATAGGGTCATTTCCACCAAATAAATAATGTGTTTTAATAGTTGGAAAAAACTCATGAACTCAGAGTTGTTTTAAAATGTATGGGGTTTAGATTTTGAAAAAGAAATCACCTCAGTTTCCCAGTAGGGTTATAAAATACAAGTACTAGAAAATGTCAATGCAGGTTGTAAAATATTAAGTACCCCTGGAAATTATCTACGTAATCATGGTTTGTAGGATTTCCATTTCAGGAAAAGACTTATTAAGGTTACTACACCTTGGGTCACCGACATTGCATCATCCTTCTAGTGGCCTAAGTCTACTTCAAGATCTCTGCAGGTGGTGTAGCTGCCATCCCTGCCAGCAGTGCCCTGCCCCACAACTCCCTTACAGGCAGTGGTGGCTGGAATGGATCAATCTCTAAAGATAATGACTATTGTTATCTCTATAGCCTTTGACTCATTTCTTATTTCTCTTTCTGACTAGAGGATTCCAAGAAAGCAAACAGAGAATTGATAAAAGTTGAGGAGAAAGTGCTCAGTCCCACCCTTCTTATGTTTTTCTCTCCATTTCTATCACTCTGCTGATTGTTCATGGCCCATCTGCTTGCTACTCGAGGCAAAAGCTCCCACATCTAATTCCAGTGTGCTTTGGCAAGTGAAGTCACTGTTTAGACAAATCTCTCAAGTGCTGGCATTGGCAGATTCTGTATCACGGTTATGCCTATGGAGATATGAATTGTTATTCTGCTTTCTCATCCTCAAATTCAAACTCATTAAAGATTTGTGGGTTTTGCTATAAATGAACTGCTCTTATGGTGTGTAAGGGTGTAAATGGCTTTTAAACTTCTAATTCTATCCAGTATGTTTTCAATGAATGCATTTTTTTTTCATGGAAAATAGATATTTGCCAATCTAGCTTTAAACAGGAAAGAAAAACCTTTATTCACAAATTGTTTAGCTTCCTATTTTGCTTGTTAAGTTTCAGGTGTATACTTCTGGGCCCAGCTGGTTTCTAAGCTTTTCAGGAGACTCTGTCTCTGAAAACAGGTATTTTCACCAAATTGTCATTAAACAGGGGGTACATTTTTATTCATGTCAACACCCCTTCTCTCTTTGGGGTTGGTTTCTTTTTTGTTCAGGTGCAAATGTCTCTGCACAGCTGTCTGGAGCACCCTTCAAGCCTTGTGCAGAAAATAAAAATATTTTCCTATTCAGCTATAGCAACAAAAGAAAGGGGAAAAAAAGCCAGGCTCGCCTTTTCTACTTTCTGAGCATGTAAGTAGCAGTTCCACACTGTCCCCTCATGGGAGCCTGGCCCCAAACAGCACACTGCAGGCTCACTGCCAACCCATTTTGTGTAGAAGTAGCATTGGCAGGAGTTTGCTTTGGCATAGGATCTGTTTCTTTCTTAACCTAAGGCTATTACAAGCTTCCTGTTGTATCTGCTCTATTCCGTTTGTTGTCTATCGTTCTGCTCTGACCAGGTCTACCTTTTAATCTACTTAGTGCATGAAGGGAATATAACAAATCCTTCAATTACTTTATCTTATCACAGGCTGCTCTGGCACATTTTTTTTTTTCTGTTTTAAAGTTAATTTCTCGGGATTTGGAGTTAGGAAACTATCGAAAAAATCAGTCTGTCTTGCTCAATATTAGGCAACCTTGTAAATGGCTGTTCTTGAGTGCCCTTGCATCTCCTGAATCTGCATGGACTGCTTGCAAACATTCAAAATGAACACAGTTCCTGGCATTGGATCATTCTGGCCAGAGTATGTTGGCAAAATATCAAGAGCTTGTATGTTCTTATTTTGGTACCATTTTAATAAGCAAGTTATATTTGAAAGTCAAAACAATTACACTAATCCTATAGCTCATTGGTATTTCCTTCAGTTAATCAATGATGTAATGGGTAGTTAGCTTCTGTAATCGATGATAACTTTGTTTAATTCCAGGACTTGTAAATTTCCCAGCAATTCTGGGCAAGTAACCACTCCTAGTCTCAACTGTATCATCCATTAAGATGGGGATAAGAGTAAAGTTTGCAGCATTTGGGTTATTGTAAGGATTGCATTATATGATATAATAATCCACATACAGCATTTTGCATATTGCCTGGCACTTCATGCTCAGTGAAAATGGTAATGAAGGTGATGATGATGATGACTGATGTGACTCCAGTTAGTAACAAGCCAGCGTTCTTTAGGCTTACTCATGCTTTAGGCTACTATGTGACAGAGTCTTGATGAAATAATAGAATATAACCCTGAATGCAATCTTTTGCCACTTCCTCATTTATAGATGCAAAAACTAAGAATTAAATAAGATAGACAAGAGCCCTAGATTTTATAATTAGAAGCATATCCAGGAATAAAACCTTGATTCTTTATCCAGAGTCGCCAAAACTCTTGTTTTTCTCTCCACAGTGTGTTGTTTTCTTGACAACTTCATTTGTCCTTTGCTCCAACAATGAAAAAAAAATCTTACAAATGGAAAGCAGATACTAAGGCCGGATTTAAAGGAAGAAGAGGGAAAAAAGGAAGAGAGAGAATTCTAAATTTCCTAGTCCACAGCACACTCACTAAGATCTACCCTTGTTGGATCTCTAAGAAAAGTGAGCTTGGATAAGAACTAAAAAAAATCCTTAATTTCATTACTTGTTAGACCTATACTGGAAAATTAGGCTGGTCTATACATAACTCACAAAGACTTCTTGCTTCTATTCTAGAAGCATTCTTCAGTGAACTTCTTCAACTTTTTCCCAAGACTTAACTCGCTTTTTGTTTTGTCTTGTATGACTGAATTGCTGGTTCACTAACAAAAGCCATGACCCCTAATATCTTTCTTCTTTAACAATTCACAATGGAGACTGAAGTCAGGTAATGTCTTTTCCAGCTTCCTTGGGAACAAGGGTGAGTGACCACATATGACCGAAAAGATGCCTACTGGGGAGCTTTTAAGGTTTTTGCTACCTTACAAAAGAGGATAACATGACAGAAAAGCTCAGTCTCCATTTTTAAAATTTGAGCATGAATATTGTGTTTGGAGCTAAAGGAGCCATTTTTTCTCTCTGAAACAATAATCACTAGGACAATAAGTCAACATATAAGAATACTGGAATGAAAAGAGAGAAAGAAACTAAACTCTTGTGAATATCATGGAATTGCTGACCTACCCTGAGACCACACATCCCAGGTTTGTTGTTAACAATAAATGTTATGTTTTAAGGCATTATTAGTTGAGTTCTCTATTGCTTGTAGCAGTTGTCATTTCTAGATTATACTTTTTGATGTGGAGTGGTAAGCATGTGGGTAGCATGTCCACCTAAGTGGAGGAAGATTCCAAATTCTTCTTACTTTGTCAGCTTCAGGGAAGGGGAAAAACATATATGGAAATCTACAAAGCAACATGGAGATGATTCAAAGATGATTCAGGTAGTAAAGAGATTTACTGTCTTGGTATAGGTCTAAATATAATATTGCTAATCCTACCTACCATTAAAAGCTTTACCTTCCAGCACAGTACATCAATTATTTGCCTTTAAGAGATAGTCTCAAACAATGTTGCAAACCATCTAAAAATCCGTGTATTTGGAGTTTCACTGAACTTTGCAGGTAAGGGGGAATTCCTAATTGTGTATCGTGAAGGTGTTTCTTAATTTCCTGATACTTTACATCATAAGTCATGTTTCATTTTGCTCAGCTGCATGTTTGACATCATCAACTGACTTAATGTAAAGCCCAATGGAACATACTACATATCTCTAAAAGCCACTCAGAGACAATTAACTTGCCAATGCAGATGCTTATTTTAAAAGTACACATTAAAACTTCTTTAAAATTTGTTTGATATATACTTTTTGCAAAGTGACTTAAAATGCACATATTCTTTGACTCTGCAATTACACTTTCAGGAACCCTAATTTATTCACTGTGTTAAATTAAAGATGGCTGTAGTTATTTATTACTGCTGTTGAGAATAGAGTTCAATTTCTCTCCCTTTAACTTTGGGCTGGCCGTAGTAGATTCCTTGACTAGTAGAAAGTGGCAAAAGTGATGTTATGGAACTTCTAAAGTTAGGTCATAAAACACCTTGCAGCCACCATCTGGGCTTTTTGGAATACTCTTCTTGAGCTCCAAGTAGCTGTGTCTATGACCAAATATACTGAGACTGCCATGCCGAGCAGCCTACATGGAAGCACCTCTGTCAACAGTCCCAGCTGAGCCCAGCTTTCTAATCGTCTTTGTCAAGCCACCAGTCACAAGAGGGAAGTTGTCTCAAACCCCAGACAGCACATTTGGCCCCTAACTTCCACTGAGTGACTTCCACTCATGTCATGTGAAACAGAAGAATCACCCATGAATTTATGACACATAAAACCTTGAGATAAAATAAGTGACTATTTTAAGCTTCTAAATTCTGTGGTAATTTGTTATATTGTAATAGGTTACTGTAAAAATCAGTACAAAAAGGCATGTATATGCAAGAATGCTCATTGAAACATTAACTGTAAAAATTAAAACCTACGAACAGTTTAAATTTCATTAACAAGGGATGAGTTAAGCAATTTGTAGCAAATCCATATGAGAATCTGTAATACATATGGCTGTTGAAATGATTATATATTTGTATAATATGATGCCCATGATGTATGAAGTCAATAATATTCCAAGTTGAAAACAGCATTATATATAGTATGAGTTCACACACACAAAAATGTGTTTATATAGATAGTTCTCTGCATGTATGCATGCGTGTGTATCACAAACACATATGTACAAGTCTATACACACAGCTGTTAATAGTTTCAGCATCTTGGGAAATTTCCCCTCCCCCTGCCACATACTTTAGTGTTCTTGTTCATTAGACTATATTGCTGTTGTTTTTGTTTACTTTGCTTAAGCAGTATGCATGCATTAAAAACATTTTGGAAATCAGCAAAAGGGGTAAAAAAAAGTAGATATTACAATTTTATCTAAAGATACTCTTTGTATCTTAAGCTTTCTCTATGCATGTTTCATTTTAAGTGTGGTTCAAGTGTTACATTGCTTTACATCTTTTATACTTTGGGCTTTCCAGATTTAACATCATATCATCTGCAAATAATTATTTGCTTTCTTCTTTCCAGGTTTCACTAGCTAGATTTAGGACAATGTTCAATAGGAACAGTGTCTTCCTGAAGCTTTGGATTACGTCCCATACTGTCTCTTGGATCAAGCTTGATAGTCTTCATCATGTTGAGGAAGCATTTTTATTTCTCCATATTAAAAACTTATACAAGTTAATGGTTCTTGGATTTTTGTTATAGTCTTGCACATCCAAATGGAAAGACTCTATTATTTTTATATTCATCTTGTCTATGTGATAAATTTTATTAATAGATTTCATAATGATGAATAGTTTGATTCTTGGACTAAAGACTATTTTGTTGTAGTCTGTTTAAAATTTTGCATGTCTACAGTCATAAAGAATTGGATATACAGATTTCTGAGTATCTTTGTCAGCTTATTTTCAGAACAGTTCTTGCTTTATAAAGTGAATTTGGTAACTTTCCTTTTTTTAATCTATGTTTTCTAGTAATTTTTATAGCACAGACATTATCTGTGTTTTGAAAACTTAGAATAAGTCAAGTGTAAAACTATCTGTCTCTGGAGATTTTTTTTTGTTTGTGCTAAGTTTTTGACAGTTTCCAGTTTTTTTGCTTTATTTTTTCCTTTTAAAGTCCTTGAATTTGTTAAAACTTTTTTTTTATTAATATTTTTTATTTATTTATGGTAGTCACAGAGAGAGAGAGAGAGAGAGAGAGGCAGAGACATAGGCAGAGGGAGAAGCAGGCTCCATGCACCAGGAGCCTGACGTGGGATTCGATCCCGGGTCTCCAGGATCGCGCCCTGGGCCAAAGGCAGGCGCTAAACCGCTGCGCCACCCAGGGATCCCAAAGTCCTTGAATTTGTTTTGGCTATTTATGTTTTTCATTAAAAATTTGTCCATTTTCTTGAGATTTTTAAATATACTAGTGTCAATTGTTCTAATTTTAAAATGTATTCTATACCTGTTAAAACATTCCCTTTCTAATTTTTGAAGTATTTTTAATTAGCCAGAGTTTTTCTATATAATTCTTTATAAAAATATCATATTTATTATTTCCATTCTTTTGCAATGTAATTATTTCTGTTTGAAGCTCTCTTATTTACTTTTTTCTGAATTATTTAGATTTTGCTTATTTTTCTTGCTATCTCTTGAGTAAATCCTTGCTATAATATTTTGTTTATTTTAAAAATAATGAAAATAACAGTTGCTCTGAATGTAGCATTGATTAGATCTCATAGATCTGATATGGATATGTTTTTTTTCCTACTTATTCTGTTAATGCTAATCCAATTTTCTCTTGACTGATTTTTATTTACAAGGTTGCAAAAAAATAACAAGTTTTTGCATTTTGTTGATGCTATTTATATTCATTTACCTTATTAACGATCTTAAAATACAGCTAGTTAGGTAGATATTCATATGTGGTAATATTAAAACTGTGAAGTTTTCTTACACCAATTTATGAAAGTTAAGAATGGCTCTATAATAAATTGCCCCCTCTTTAGGAAAACAACTTTCCTCTACGCCCAAACTCTACCCCTGCCTAGCATTATCCTCAGTAATTTCACTTGGAGATAAGACCCAACAATTTTTCTTTGTTATTGCTACCTGTTTGGAAGAAAAAAATGTTCTAAAGAACACTCTTGAGAGTTGCTGTTGTTTGTTGTTTTAACATCTGAATGGAGTATATTCTGAGTCCAGACACTTCTGAGAACATCTTTGCATTGCCCTCATATAGGAATTATAACTTGGGTGAATAGAGAATATAAATATATTAGTGTTAAAGTTTTATTGGTGTGATTCCAGTTTCTTACTGCATTTAATATGGACCAACAATTGGAGACCAGCCTGACATTCTCTTTATCTTGTGAGATACCATTTGGTTGTTATTGAGTGTTGAAGAAACTTTTAACTTTACACGTTAAATAATTAGGTTAACACAACGTGAAAATCCTTTTCTTAATTTTTTTTCTTAACATAGTAAATATAAGAAAGTTTATTAGTCTATATCCTGTCTCTTCTCTTTGAAGATATGATCAGAAAATTTTCTTTATATTTTTTATAACTGATTTATTTTGTATGTATTCTCTTTGCTTTTAAATATTATTATTGTAATTAACATATTTTATCAAAGCATTATTGGATATTTTAAAATATGCTATTCTTCAATATTTAATTCAACTTAACTATCACCCAAAATGTATATCAAAAATTATTGAGTCTTTTTCTTACATCTATTAACATAGATTACTTTTGCTGATTCCAGAAGCTCATATAAATGGAATAATACAAGATGTATTCTTTTGGGTTAAGTTTCTTTGACTCAGCATAATGTTTTTAAGAGTCACTCTGTTGATTCATATATCAGTAAGACATTCCATTTCACTTCTGAGTAGTCTTTTATTGTGTAACTACCCTATGGTTTATTTATCTTTCTCCCTTTTAATGGGCACAAAGAAGTTTATAGTTTTTTTACTATTGTGACTAAATCTGCAAGGAACATTTTTGTTCAAGTCTTTATTGTGGATTTATGTTTTTATTTATCTTGGATTGATATCTATGAGTAGATTGGTGTGTAATAACAAATTATTATCTAATACCTTCTACATCAAAAAACAAGTATACTATTATAAAAAGATAATTGAATAAAATAAAATATTAAAATGAAACTACATGGAAACAAAAACATAATAGTTAATTTAAAATTATATTGAAGGGAAAATGATAAGCTTGATAAAGAAATAAAATATCAAAGTCATGAAGTAAATGTGAGTCCCACCTAGGCTGAGACACCTGGGTGGCTCAGTGATTGAGCATCTGCCTTCAGCTCAAGGGGTGATCCCAGGGTCCTGGGATCAAGTCCTGTATTAGGCTCCCCAGAGGGAGCCTACTCCTCCCTCTGCCTGTGTCTCTGCCTCTCTCTGTGTGTCTCTCATGAATAAATATTTAAAAAAAAATAACATAGATGTATGCTTAACTTAATAAGAAATTGTCCTACAAGTTTCCAAAATATTGTACCAAGTTTTACTCTCGCCAACAGTGTATGAAAGTTAGAGTTCTACATCATCACTATTTAATGTCAGTCTTTGAATTTTATGGGTGTTGAATGATCTCTCACTGTGGCTTAAATTTTCATTTCCTTAATGCCAATAATATTGACTACATTTTCAAGAGTTTATTGCACTTATATTTCTTCTTTTATAAAGTAATTTTTCAAGTGATTTCTTAGTTTCTTTTTTTTTAAGATTTTATTTATCTATTTGAGAGAGAGAGCATGAGCAGGGGTAGAGAGAGAAGTTGGCTCCCCACTGAGTTGGAAGACTGACTTGGGGCTCCATCCCAGGACGCTGGGATCATGACCTGAGCCAAAAGCAAATGATCAACCAAATGAGCCACTCAGAGGCCTCTATTTCTTAGTTTCCAAGTGATTTTTCACTTTTTTATTGTTGATTTATAGAAATTCATTATATATTTTTAATACAATTTTTGTCAGATAAATTCATTGCAAATATTTTTTCCAGAGTTTTAGTGGAAATTTTCTCTAGAAAAGTTCTATCTTCTCTCTTCTATCTCTCTCTCTTTCTCTCACACACACATATGCATGCCTAAAGATAATTTGCATTCAGTTTCTAACTCAACAGGAGATCCATGAACTCACTTTTACTTCATGACTTTGATATTTTATTTTTTATCAAGCTGATAAGAGGAACCACCCAAGCTTAAAATGAATCTGCCCTTTGGGAGCCTGTTTAAGCATGAAAGACATTGAGGCTTATGAAGAGGCTCCCTCAATAAGCACTGAATTTATAAATGTTTTTTGGAAATACCTTAGCACAAAAATAAGGTTGTGGAAAAAACACCAATATTTGTCTATTTGCCCCTAAACCGGAGGTTATAGCTATAATAGGTTAAATATAAATACACATTAATTAAAAGCCATTATCATAACAATGTAAAAAAAATCAATGCTACAGAATACTACAGAATCTATTTTTGTGTCTTCTTATATTAAGTTTTTGTCAAGTCTGACATTAGGTTTTTTTTTTCTTTTTTCTCTAAGTTAGTGAAATTTAACCAACAGTTCTCAATATGCTATCATCTATGGGTCTGTGATGCTTATGCCTAATATATGACAGTTATTCCTTTTTTAAGAGGGTAATTATGCTTCAAAGATATAATGGGAGTATGATTCTAGAAATACTTCATTGTGAATATTGTTACAGCCTATTTTGAGGAAATGTTATTTTAGCAGTCCTTATGTATTGGCATCTTCAAAATTCAAATCCAAAGACTACAACAGAAAAGAGAATATCTTTATCTGTAACTATATCTATATCATAAAAAAACTATCACATGAGGGATGCCTGGGTGACTCAGTGGGTAAATGCCTTCAGCTCAGGTCATGATCCCAGGATCCTGGGATCAAGCCCCATGCTGTCTCCTGGCTTAGCAGGGAGCATGCTTCTCCCTCCCCTATTCTCCCCACTGCTCATGCTCTCTCTCTCAAACAAATAAAATCTTAAAACAAATAAACAAAATCAAACATAAAAGCTATCATATGAAATGAAAATACATTCAGTGAACAGAATTTCTGGCATTGTCTATCACATTTAAATATTACTTTGGGTGATATTCTGTATTGCTTTCCTAGGGCTGACATAACAAAGTGACTTAAGATCACAAATTGATACTCTTAAAGTTCTGGAGACTAGAAATATGAAATCAAAATGTCAGCAGGTCCATGCTCCCTATGAAGACTCTTGGAAGAGTCTTTCTTTGCCTCATCCCAGTCCTTATGGTCTCAGGCTTTCCTTGGCTTGTGGCAGCATCATCCCCAAATCTGCCCCCATCTTCATATAGCCTTCTTCTCTCTGTGTCTCTTTGTTTCTGTGCATTCACTTATGAGGCCAGTCATGGAATTAGGATCTATCCTGATCCAGAATGACCTTTTTTTAAACTTTGCTAACTACATCTGCAAAGACCCTATTTCCAAATAAGTTCACATTGTGAGGTTCCAGGTGGACATAAATTTTGAGAGACATTATTCAACCAGTACAATCTCTTAAAGAATATCAAAGTCAGTCATATAAAAAAATTATATGATTTTTTTGTGATTTTTAAACTTCCACTTCCTCTTAGTTTGAGTACCTTCACGTTACATTAAGAGATCTTTGGGTTGGCATGATGGTGGAATTAGTGCTTAGTCTTTTGAACAATTGACTAGTAACATGGTCTTGGATGAGTAGATTATTATCAAATCTCTCAGTTTTCCCAATGATTAAAGTGAAAGGATTGGAATGATGTAATGCTAAGGTCTCTTCTATGCCCCAAATTCTTTGGTTCTATATAGAATACAGGCATACCTCATGGTCATGATTTATCCAGCAATTTAAATTATCCTGAATTAAACTAAGAAAACAAATTTACCTTAGTAAGGCAGCAAAAACTAACCCCCAAATGAATTCTATATGTTTAATATGTTTTTTGGGGAATAAAAAGAAAAGAATAGAATAGAATTAGAATAGAATAGAATAGAATAGAATAGAATAGAATAGAATAGAATAGAATAGAATAGAATAGAATGAATACTACAAAAGCTAGGGAGACTGGCTTTCTTTTTATACTTTCTATATAAATAGTCAGATGTTTTTCTAGTGGTCAGTCTCAAGAAAGATCTTCTACAAGAAAGGTCTTCCAAATCAATAATAGGACAATTTAGTTGATAAGCTTCAAGAACCACTTTTTAAAAGATTTATTTATTTTAGAGAGAACATGTAGAGGGAAGGGGCAGAAGGAGAGAAAGAGAGAGAGAATCTCAAGCAGGCTCCATGCCCAGCACAGAGCCGGACTCAGGGCTCAATCTTATGAACCTTAAGATCATGACCTGAGCTTAAATAAAGAGTCAGATGCTTAACCAATTGAACATCCCAGGCACCCCTCAATGATCAGATCTTGTCACCTACTCTCCCTCCACACACCCCGTGCCTGTGTGTGTGTCTATAAAATTGTATTATCGGTTATTCTATGCTTTTGGAAGTATTCTACTGACAAGTTAAAAGTTTATTGAGGCTATTTTTCTGTTGCAAAAATATGTAGTTTATGTAGTTGCAAAATGGATGGTTATGTAGCTAGAGGAAGCAAAATCTGAAAAGCATGGCAATTTTTAAAAATTGACACTATTTAAACAGTGCGGTTTCTTCCTTACATTTCTAAACATCTTGATAGATGATTGCAAATTTGTTGATTTGGTTATGAACCCTGGGGATAGACATGAATAGACATTTCTCCCAAAAAAAGACAGACAAATGACTAACAGACACATGAAAACATGCTCAAAATCACTTGGCATCAAGGAAATACAAATCAAAACTACAGTGAGATACCACCTTAGAGTGGTCAGAGTGGCTAAAATTAGCAACGCAGGAAACAACAGATGTTGGCAAGGAAGTGGAGACAGGGGAACCCTCTTACACTAGTTAGTGGGAATGCAAACTGGTGCAGCCACTCTGAAAAACAGTATGGAGGTTCCTCAAATGTTAAAAATAGAACTACCCACCAATTTCACTACTAGGTATTTATCCAAAGGATACAAACATACTGATTTGAAGGGTCATATGCACCCCAATGTTTATAGCAGCAATGTCTACAATAGACAAACTATGGAAAGAGCCCAGATGTCCAATGACGGATGAATAGAGAAAGATATATATATATATATATATATATATATATATATATATTCAAAAGGGATGAAATTTTGACATTTGCAATGACATGCATGGAACTAGTGAACATTATGCTAAGCAAAATAAGTCAGAGAAAGACAAATACCACATGATTTCATTCATATATGAAATTTAATATAGGGGAAAGGAAGGAAAAATTAGATAAAAACAGAGAGGAAGGCACACTATTAGAGACTCAACTATAGGAAACAAACTGAGGGTTGTTGGAGGGGAGGTCAGGGGGGATGGAATAGTTGGGTGATGCACATTAAGGAGTGCACTTGATGGAACGAGCACTGGGTGTTATATGCAACTGATGAATCACTAAATTCAACATCTGAAATTAATAATCACTTTAGGTTAGCTAAATTGAATTTAAATAAAAAGTTTTTTTTAAAAAGAATACATTTAAGTATATATCTTTGTCTTTGGTGTGTACATCCTAATGGCCATTCACAGTTAGTGATATTGTCAGCATTTCTTCTTCACCAATGACTTATTTTTTTTAAGAAAGTTATTTAAGTTGTGATATTTCTAAACATAAATTATATATTTACGTAACTAAGTTAAATATCAAATTTATTTTTTTTAAGATTTTATTTATTTACTTATAGACACAGAGAGAGAGGCAGAGACACAGGCAGAGGGAGAGGGAGAAGCAGGCTCCATGCAGGGAGCCTGACAGGGGACTCAATCCCAGGTCTCCAGGATCACACTCCAGGCTGCAGGCGGCACCAAACCGCTGCACCACCAGGGCTGCCCAAATATCAAATTTAATATGGTTAGGTAATGACAATGAATGCCCACAGTAATGCATGTATGAAAAATTCCTTATTGATTTGGTTTGGCATATAAATTAGTTTGTTACAGTATTTTTCCCTGAGAAACAATGTGATACCCAGGAAGTGTCTGTTTAGACTAATGTTCTGATATCAACTGTGGGATTTTGGACATGCTACTTAAATTTTTGAAAATTGCTTTCCTCATTTGTAAAAATAAGCACAACAATGCTTACCTACCTTTTTATGATGAATAAAAACATTTATGTGTAAAAGAATTAGCTCAGGGCACCTGGGTGGCTCTTTTGGTTAAGTGTCTGCTTTCAGCTTAGATTGTGATTCCAGGGTCCTTGGATAGAGTCCCTCATCAAATCAGGCTCCCTGTTCAGCAAGGAGTCTGATTTTCCCTCTACCCCTCCCCCCTGCTCATGATCTCTCTTTCTCTCATGTTTTCTCTCTTTCAAATTAATAAAATCTTAAAAAATATTATATCTAGGACATGTTCAATAAATGGTGGTTACTCTGAATGATTTAAATACTTGAGGTTTTTCCATGAAATGCCAGAAAAAGCATTAAAATTTGTTTTCTAAGAATGGTTGTTTATAAACACAAAAATGCTAAATCAGGAATTTTGTCTAACTGAAACACATATACACAATTTTATACTGAAAATAGAAACTGCTATGCACATAATTTTTCTATGGCATGTGTAAAATCTATCATAAATTTTATTTATGAAAACAATTAATGTATTTCATAAATAGCAAAATCAAGTGCTTCAGGTATATCTTTAAAATAGTATAATTCAAATACTTCCAATTGGTCAAATGAAGTAGTCTTCCTCAAACGTGCCTGATCATGCTACCCCTCGGGGGCGGGGGGTGGGCAAGTGAATTTCTTGGAAGTACATAGTCTTGGACTCTGAATTAGACTTGCTGAATAAGAATCCTAAGATGCTTGGTCTAGGTTGCTGAATAAGAATCCTAAGATGCTTGGTCTAGGTTCATGAATTTATTTTGGGGGAGGTGGATTATGTATTCCTAGAATGTTTTAGGATTCAGGAGGTCTGGGGAACACTGAGTAGAAAAATATACCCAGATAGTAGGGCTATAGCTATGAATTGATGACTTATAAGATTTTCTTAGATGATACCAGACATTGCAAGAACTCTTATTTTAAATAACTTCATCTAGTTGCTTAATAGTCCCAGGTTTCAGGGTTATATTTCAAAGTCGGCAGGCACATAAGAAGTCTGTTATGTTGCATTAAACCAGATATCCCATACAGCATGACTGAGGTTTTCTATCTGTGACTAGGTGTCACCAGTTCATTTACCAAAATCACGCAAGTTAGAATAACCTCTTCATGCTTAATGTGATGATAATGTGGGGCCTAATGGAGTTCCTTTCAGGACACTTAAAAGAAACCTTGATGAAAAAGGTAGCCTTGCCAGAAAGCATAACTGTGGACATCTAAGCAGAGTTTGAATAAGGATTAGACCTTCCAAAATATAATGTTATTTCCCTCATCTTTCTATCATCTATAGGATTGGTATATATATTCCCTTATTAATGATATAGAATTGTAGCGCTGTTGTTTCTGAGTCAGTAACTACAACTGATTACAAAATCTCAAATGAACAACTGCGGAAACAGTATGTTATCCATTCACTTCTCTAAGTATTCTTTTCAATTCAATCATTCATGGCACATATTATTCTAAGATGCTTGTCTCACCCCACCTGAGAGTAGGAATGGGCTAAGGTAAGAGGGCAGTGAGGAACTGTTTGTTGAAAAGAGTTATTGATTCACTGGGAGGGAAAGGGGGGAGAAGGGCCATTCTCAAGTTAAGATCTGGTCACTCACAACCCCAGAAATGTTTAAAGCTAGTGTTAAAGTATTATGTACATATTTCCAGTTTTTGAATCCATTTTGTTCATCTCTAAAATTAGATTATATGGGGTATTGGTATGTGAGAAAGTACTGAATCATCTATGCAATTTCATACTTGAGGCTTAAAATTTTCTCCAGTTTTAACTAATCCCAAATCCTTATCATGACCAAAATAAATGTCCAGTGTCAGAAGTTGAAAATGATGTTACCTAATTACTACATTTTCATCTTTTGTCAATTTCTCCCAAATTAATAAAATTAGTCTTCATTATCTTTTATTTTAATTCCGATTCATTGCAATACATTACAATTTGTATTCATAAAGTAATCAAAAGAGAAACTTTTGAAACTCTTTGACAACCTTATGCCATCAGCCTTGGTGGCAGTAATGACACATTGCTGCTGCTATTTGTTCCTTGTTTCGTTTTGTTCTTAACCTTGCCCTTCATTGAATCTCTTTATTTAAGCCATCTAGGAAGAATTCTGCTTACATCAGAGGCCCAAATTGATATATAAAAAGTTAAAAAAAATAAGTTTACTATAAGTTATAATAATGTAATTTTAATTTTAAAACTGTTAATAATATGTGACCCATGTGTACATTTTCAGGCTAAAGTTACATCATATGCAAATATTCCTCAAAACCCTGTGTTTCATATTGATTTATGTGGATAACATATACCTTCTCAGATAAAGGGTACCTTATGAAAAGATTATAGTAATGGCAAGGGATCAATAATTGGTTTCATAAATTTTTATATTTTCACCTCCGTTTTGGTTCCATTTCAGACTGTTCTTTACACAGAAAACAAAGAGCTGCTGGTATTAAGGGCACTGTTCCTTCCCCAGCTTTTTTTATAATAGATGTTATCAATTGTTCTTTCTTTAGTTTACAATTGCTGAGTTTAGTTTTTAAAAGTTATATTGACTAAAAAATATCAAAATACAAGAGGAATCCTCTTATGTAACATTTTGAAATTTAAAAAGTAGATTTTTTTTTTTTTTTAAGTAGGCTGCATGCCCAGAGTGGAGCCCAACATAGGGCTTGAACTCCGGATCCTAAGATCAGCACCCGAGTTGAGATCAAGAGTTGGACGCTTAACCAATTGAGCCATACAGGTGCCCCTTAAAAAAGTAGATTTTTTTGAGGATTGATAACATTATTTACAATTCATTTAAAGATTTAAAGATTCCCTAAATCAAAACTTAGAGATTAAAGAGGATTCAAGATCCTGTTGAAGTAAGATTAAATAAAAGTAATACATCATCCTGTACATAACCTATATAACCATCCTATAAACTGGTACTATTTAATGGACATGTAAAGTCAGCTCAAGTAAAAGCCATATATGTAAAATTATAACAGTCACATTAAAGTTTAAAAAGAAACAGGTCACATTAATCTTATAACATTTTATTTAACTGAATATGCCTAAAATATTCTTTCAACTTGTAATCAAGAAAAAAAAATTCATGATTACTTTCCTTTTTCTTTTTTCATACTGAGTCTTCAGAACTCAGTACATATTTGTCACTTAGAGTTCATCTCAATTCCAATCAAGCCACATTTTAGGTTTTCAAGAGCTACATGTTGCTAGAGACTGCAATATTAGCATAGCTACTAACATTCTAGATGCCTAAAACTCCAGAATTGGAATAAGGAGATTTGCTTTCAGAGATTTCTTTGCTCTGTTGCTTCGTTCTCACTCCAGTACCTATTTTATCCAGCCCTGAAGATTCTGTTTCTTCGAAATCCTGATATCCAAGCTCTTCTGTATATTTCAATAAGAATCGACAGAACAGATCTCTTTGTAAAGACAACAAAAAAGTTCTTGTTCACAATACTTCCTACTAAAGAGAGTTAGTAATCAGAATCCCTAAGGCTCTTGCTATCACTTATTGTGCCCAGCAACAGGTGGTAGATGAGCCTTCACCCTGCACTTCCCTTCAGACCACAATATTGAAAGAACCAGCCTTGGGCTGGGCTGGGGGTGCTCTTGCTGAGACCTACCCTGGTGCCTGCTCTCATGTCATCTTCTGACACCAGGATGAATGGTTGCATATGGATTGTAGCTGTTTTCCTCACTTTGTACTCCTATTTGGCTGTAATTCCACTATTTTAATACACTCCTTTTACACATACCACTGGAGTGCTACTCAGGACCTAGTCATCAAAGGGCCCATACTTGGTGTCACTCCTATCTTAGTAAAAAGAATCAGCAATTTGTAAGTTTAATCTTGAATTAAATTTTTATGAATAAAAGCTTATACTTTAATTCCTGTTGTTGTGAACTCTTTCTATTTACATGCTGATGATCTTGTAGCTAGGTTTATGACAACAGTTCTTAAACGTACAATGGTAAATCTAAATAAATGAGGAAAGGCAGTATTGTCACTGGAATAAAATTTTGTGCACCACTATTCAAGCTTAAGTTCTCAACAAATAACCATTTTATTTTATCAATATATCTTAAGAATATTAAGAAATTGCCATAAACAATTAGTATTAAATTAAGGTTGAGCTCAGCCTCTGAAATTACATGAACCTCAACTAAAACACCAGTTTCCAATTTTTTTTTAAAGATTCATTTATTTATTTGAGAGGGAAACAGAAAAAAAAAGAGTGTGTGCACACGGAGGGACAGAGGGAGAGAATCTTCAAGTAGACTCCCCACTGAACATGGAGTCTGACTCAGAGCTTGGTCGCACAACCCATGAGATCATGAACTGAGCCCAAACCAATAGTCAGACACTTAACTGACTGAACTACCCAGGCACCCCCCAGTTTCCAAAGGTATTAAGTTGTGTGACAGGTAATGCATTTAATGTCCTTAACACGGTGCTTGACAATAAAATGTATAAGTACTGATTATTATATAATTATAATTATCATTATAATTCTATGTCACAGAGCCCATCCATAGAAGACTTCCAGGCTAAGGTCTATTAATCTTTCATTTACTCATGGATTCACTTAATATTTACTAAACAGTGTCCATTTGCTGGGTGCTGTGCTAAGTACAGAAGGAACAAAAATGGATAAAATGGAAACTTTCTGCCATCATGGGTCTTAGTCTATTAGAGGATACAGACAAATACCTAAATGACCCTAGCAAAGTGCTTTTTAGAGGAATGACTTCCTTTCTGCTTCTAGTAGATTCTGTCCTGGGACTTTTTCCTTTCAGGGTCACAATTGATATTCATTTTATTCTAGGTTTTCTCTCTTGGGAGATTTCCACTCTGTGCCCTGCAGTCTATTCTTCTCCTTCTTCACATGTGGATTAGCTCATGACATCATTTGGGTCCTAGCATTTTACTGTCTCTCTCTAGTCATATTCTTTTCTTAAAGTAGAAGATACTGTTCAATCTTATCCGTCTACACTTATACCAAAAAACTATTTCCCTTAAGCAACTTTGGGTCTGGTGGTTCTGTGTCCTGACTTGAGTGTGAGGAGATCCTGTTCCAGCAGGGAATTTCTGGAAAGCAGCTACTCGAAACCAGTCTCATTAGACATAGAAAGGAAAATCTCACAGGCAGGTTATTATCATGGTGGAGTGAGCCACCAGAATTTATGATTTAAGGGGACTTTCCACTCTTCCAAGAGTACATACAGGGGAACTACTGCAGAATGCAGAAATTCAAACTTCTCAATTTTCAAAAAGATTGTGGTTTGGGGCTAGGAAAGGTAGGGGATATGAATGTGAGAGCTTTTGCACGTCTTATGCTTATTGTGTCAAAAATATTCTGGGTACTGGGATGCTTGGGTTGCTCAGTGGTTGAGTGTCTGCCTTTGGCTCAGGGAGTGATCCCAGATTCCTGGTTTCGAGTCTCACATTGGGCTCCTTGCATGGAAACTGCTACTCCCTCTGCCTATGTCTCTGCCTCTCTTTTCTGTGTCTCTCATGAATCAATAAATAAAATCTCTAAAACAAAATAAAACAAACACAAAAACAAAAACAAAAAAAAATCCTGGGTATTGGTCAACTTCCATTAGTATAATGGACCTGAAAATTACATAAATTTATTTTGCCCCAAGATAAAAACAAAATAATATATAATATTTGATCTTCCTTTTTTATGCTTTCATTTTAAAATAAGTGATCATCATTAAGTTATGTGCAAAAGTCCTGCCAAAAGCTTTTTTAGGACTCTGAGTGACTAATAGCATGAGTACGGATAATCTTGTATTGTGTATATGATAAATAGTGATGAGTTTTATTAAGAATGGAAATAGAATGTCAAAAATAAGAAACTTTCAACCCCCTTCATCATGCAACTAATTTCATCTCATTCTGTACCATCTTTCTTCAACTTTTTAAAATCTTTGCTTATTTAATTTTCTTGGCCTAGAAAACCTCATTATTCTTCTATCCATAAACTCTTTCTTCTTCAGAGATGGGTCAAAATCATCCTCTTCAAAAAGTCTTTCTTATTTCCTTACTTGAGGCTAATAACTCTAAAGGTACTACTTTATTTGGCTCAAGCTTTGGCTGTGAGGTTAACATGATTATATTTTTCATTCCTTACTACTCCTTTTGGCTAATTCCTGTAGATATAATTTATGTTTTCCCAGAATTGTAAACATCTAACCCATTTTAGAGAAAGAGAACACTATCTTTGAAGTTTTTTTTATAATTATTAAAATGAGTACATGCTAAAGAAGAGAGAGAATGCAAAGATTTAGAAAATGACCACTAGCCATTCTAAATGAATAAATATAAACTCTAGACAGTAATTTACATGTTAATCTGTTTTAGAAAATCTAAAACAGATTATGGGTTAGTCATAAGAAGGAAGAAGTGAAAGACATCTTAAATTGCATTTAACAAAAATCTGTTCTTGATTCACTCCCTCAACAAATGAACATTTACTGAACACTTACTACATTGCGTACACTGTGCTAGGGACATAAAAATACTGAAATGTGGTCCTTGACTGCAGATCACTCACAGTTTAAGAGAGGAAAAAAAATCAGTAAAGAGCAGTAGAACTGTATTATATTGTCCTAGGTGTTATGATGAAGTTAAGTACAAGAAATTATAGAAAGTAGGAGAATCACTGAATCCAATTAAGAATTGGGAATTGTTTAGAAAGCCTTCTTTGACAGTATGATCTTCCAGATAAGATTCAAAAGGCAAATAGAGAATAACCAAACATAGGTTGAAGAGGCACGGGGCACAGAAGGGGAACATAATGAGGTGAGAAAGAAAAGAGATTGGAGAATGAAAGCATTTCTAGGAATAAGAAGCTGCATGTTTGAAAGCACTGAGACGTAATGCTCCATGTTTAGGGACTCTAGGCCTTTTGGTATAGCTGGAGAATATGGTGTTTTGTGTAAGGTGGGTATGGACAGGAGCTGGGTGAGAAATGTTTCTAGATGATAGTTCGTAGCTGATAATGAAGGAACTCCTCTACCATGTTTCATCTTTATAAGATTTTAAGAAGGAGAATGACATGTTCCAATTGGTGTTTTAGAAACAACAAGTTTGCACTACATCACTCGGCATGCAAGGAACATGTCTGAAAAAGTTGAAGACGCTAACCTGGTCCACCCACACAGGTTCAATTTCTATGACTCATCATGGATGTGATACAGACATATTCATAGTGGCTGCCAAATCCTAAGGTCAAGGGAATTTCTAAGCAGCAAATGGAAACTCCAAAAGCTCATCAAAATATTATGTAATCTGTATGTGCCCTATAGACAATTTTGAAGATTTATCTTTTGTTCTGTTCAATTTGACACAGTCAACTGACCTACTGTGAAGAATCACATAAATTCCCAAACTGTCTGGGTGATCACATGCTGTACATTTTTTGCCAATTGCTTCTTCCCCAAAAAACACTTGGAAAAACATATCTACAAGCTGATGTACAAAAATGTGTGCAGAATTAGCCTTTTCTACAAGTACAGAGGAAAATTTTTGCTTTAATAAACAAATAATGCTGTATTTTTTAGACAAGCAAATTATTCTTGTTACACCAAAGCAAGTAGATAGTTATAATTTACTTGTCTGAAGGTTGTTCATCTGACATACTTGCTTCTCTGGAACACAGCTAAGAACCCACAGGTAAGGGAAAAAAAAAGTCTTGTGAGAAGTCAAATAGTATCTTAATTCTCCACATCAAAGCTTGTGTAACTTCCCAGAAATGTTTTCACATCTCTATTCATCAAATCCTGCCAACTTGTATCTTACCAAAAATATAAGCAAATTTGGTGGTTTTGATTTTCTAATTAGTAGCCAATGGATGATACTTATTGTGAATGAGCATGTTTGTGTCAGGGGGATGCTTGTATGCGTGCTTCAGAGTTTTACTGAGTTGCATTTTGGAGGCATAGCCTACATAATATTTGGTAGGTCAAAAGCAAAGATTAGAGACAAAGAAAAAAACCTGAAATCAAACTAAAAAAAAAAAAAAATCTTTCAAATGGCAGTGATCTGTAGCCATTTATAGCTTTATTGTATCTGTCCAAAACAGGCATCTAATTCATTACGTTGACTTTTTTTCCAAATAAATTTAAAAGAGTTCACTTTTATAGAAATTTTCACACCAAAAGACCAAAATATATAATAAATATTAGATGATAACATTCAATTATCTCTAAATTACTCACATTGAATTTCTACTACTAGATATTGAATGGATGAATTTCTGAAGTTTTTTAAATAATAATTTACATTATATATGTTCAACATAGCTTCTAATTAACACATTTTTAACAGTAATTTATTGTTGGAGTTTCCAAAGTATTTTCTGTAATAAAAAGCAATAGATCTAATAAATTGCAGGGAGCCCAGAGCTAAATGACACACAATACTGTTTTTAAAAATATTTATTATTTGCTTTCTGCTTTGTACTATACATATGTGGTTTCATTTTGTATTTATAATAAACATAGGAGGCATATAAATTGATCTTAATTTACAGATTTGAAAACTGAGTTTGAGAGTTTGAGAGCTCAAAGTGACAAAGTTAGTAAAGGGACTGAGTCTAATTTCCAAACCCAGGTTTGCATTACTAAGTACTACTTTGTCTTTCACTGCACTGTTTTGTATCTTCAAGGCTTCTGAATTCCAATGATTGGCATGCCCACAGATGACACATTGAAGCCTTTTAGGGGATTTGTATCAGGTTGCAATTGGCTGCTTCTCCCCAGCATCCAGTTATCTACTCAAGTGCCAAGCTGCCCTATCTTTTATCTTTTTAACACTTCCCATTGTCTGAGTGTCTGCAATTTGCTGCCTGGCACTGGTTGGAATAAGAAACAGTTGTTGCTATTATTGCCACCAACCCTACTGCAAATCACTTTCATTGTGATCACAGCTTCCACTGCTTTCTCATCTCTGTGGCTTACCATACCAGTTGATCACTTTTGTCCATTCTTAAAACTCTGCTGTGTAATGTGTAGCTTTTGCACAGGGATTGGGGATGTCATCACCTAGTGCAAAGTTCCACATTATTCCGTAAAATAATGATCAGGATTCACTAAATATAACCCCCATTTTTCGACCATTTTGGAACTATATTTGTAATTATTGCATCAATTAGAACCATGTCAACATCAAGATTCTTATTAGGCTGTCTTCATGTCAGACTAATTCTGGATACCTGAGAATTTCTGAAGACTGAGGCTAGCCAGCAAGGTGTGTGTGTGTGTGTGTGTGTGTGTGTGTGTGTGTATGTGTGTGAGAGAGTTTAGTAAATGGAAGGCATAGCAAAGAGGAATGAAAAAATGTAAGTATTTAAAACCAAGATTACTCAGGTTTTAATTAATTAAAGAGGAAACTATTTACCACCTTAATTTATATGGTTCATTTAAACACAGTTTAATTGTCAATAGTTTATAAAGCTATGCTGAGATTAAAAAACAATATATCAATTAAGGTGGGCAGTTTATCAACAAAATCTCAAGCTACTAATGGCTGAGTGGAGCAGATGGTAGCATTTGAAAGTGTGGCACATTAAATAAATAGACTAAGAGGGAAAAATTCTTTGTAGTAGGGTTCAGTCCAGGTTGTGTTCTGCTCCTAAGAAACAAGGCCCTCTATAAATCTCTCCTAAAATAGGGTCAGGTATACATTGTCATAGCTCAGCACTATTCTGAGGACAGCTGTAGGCAGGGCTACAGAAACAGACTACAAGCTCAAGCATAGGCATTTGCAGACTTAGACAAGCATCCTTTCCACTGGATTTCTGGTTCTTGATACAATCCAAGGATCAGAGAATAGGAACCTATTGCATTATTTGATAAAAAAGAATACAAAGGACGATCAGTGTTAAATGTGAATAAGAACAGGAAACAGGAAGCATAGAGACATTCTTCTCATTCATATTTATCTCAGATTTTCAAGATCAGTTTAGTAATTAAATATTGACAACACCAAAAACTACACTGTGGTCACATTGTCATATCATTTTAGTTTATATACTGATAGTCTTAGAGAACTTCCTCATGCATGTTCCTGACCATGATATTTCTTTACTCGAGCATTTGTGTAATACCTTCACTCATACTCTTTCTAAGGACTTTTGCTAAGCATTCCAGGACACAGTGATTTCTATTTTCCTTAGAGATCTTCTCATCTTCACTACTTGTTTTAGCTCTTGATTATATATTATCTTAGAATATGTGGTATCTCCAGAAGTTTAAGATGATGCAAAGTAAAACAGTTTTTGATAAGGAATTAATCGGAAGTGAAGAGATTATTTTAAAACACATAGCGCTGAGCATCTGTGTGGCTCAGTGGTTGTGTGTCTACCTTCAGCTCAGGTAGTGATCACAGGGTCCTGGCATCCAGTCCCGCATTAGGCTCCCCACAGGGAGCCTGCTTCTTCCTCTGCCTACATCTCTCTCTCTCAATCTCTCTCTCTCTCTCTCTCTCATAAATAAATAAAATCTATAAAAAATATAAATATGGTGCTAAGTGCCTGATGAAGAGAATTGTCAGAAGGAAAAAAAGAATATTCCTATGAATTCTTGATAGTCGTAAAATATAGAATTTAAAGCACACCAACCAATTCTGTCAGAACTAGTTTCTATAATGTTTTGAGAGCAAAGTCAAGACCTTGGAAAATGATTTTGTTTTGCATATTCTCTGAAGTCTAGAATCATCTGTAGTGTGATCTAATGCTTTCGTTTTTTGTTCCCGAAGTTGCCTTATGTATGTACAATGTGTTTATTGCAAGGTATAGACCTTGTCATCTACAGCTATAATAGGGTAGCATTTTCCAACACGTGTTTCACTGAAATATTGTCCAACTAGACATTTTTTGAATAAAGCCTCTAAGTCAAATGACTTTGGGAAATGCTGCATAACCTATGCTCTTGTTGATCAGCAATTAAAAATATTTGACATTCTTTAATATGATAATAAGCATAATTTAACACTATACCAACCTCTCTTTAATTAGAGTAATTTTCACTAAATAAAGTAATTCATAATTATATAAGAAATTCTTGATATGACACACTATTTGTCATTCTTAATGTCTGTGAGACACATCACAAAGAACAATGTATTTTTACGAGAAGAATTTAGTGTCATCACAGCTTTAAATATAACCCATAGAGATAGCCTGTTATCACCACTGTAACCAGTTCCCTCTTTCTATCTCTCTATTTCTTTAATCACTTTGGGAACGCAAATCCCAAAGGTAGCATGCCATTACAACAGAAGATGATAACAAAAAGGCTCAACTAGGGAATGCTCAATGTTTAATCTGTTTGTCCTCATCATTTCCCACTCTACTGCCTAAATGTCACAAAATAACTAATTGATCCAAGAAAATCTATCATATTAGTTAAAGTTAAAATAAAGTGAGTGAGCTCATAAATAACTAGCAAAAGACGTTTAGTAAGTCTTGGATTATATTAAGTCCTCTTGTCTCCTCTTCCCACATAAAATACATTTCAATGAAAAGATATTGCAAGTTTCATAATATATTAAACACAAATTAACAGCCTGGGCATACTTTACCTTTTGTCTTTGCTTTCAACTGATTTAAGTGAATGCTGTCTGTCAGGTGATGTGGACACATGTATCACATCCTGGGAGTGGCTATGTAACTTGAAGTTTCCAGATTATACACTGAGAAATATGAAAAAGAAATGGAAAAAAAAGAACTTTTTAAAAGTTTAATTTATTAATTCCAACTTGTTTAAACTTTGATGACCAGTTCTTGGTACAATTTTTAGTTTGACATACTTTTATCTCTTACATCATCTGCTTTTACTATATTTTGTAACATTATTATAATGCTTTCCAGTGGTTATTTAAATTTTTTTTAAATTTATTCATTAGAGACACACACACACACACACAGAGGCAGAGACACAGGCAGAGGAAGAAGCAGGCTCCATGCAGGGATCCCGACATGGGACTCGATCCCAGGTCTCCAGGATCACGCCCTGGGCTGAAGGCAGACGGTTGGTTAACCACTGAGCCACTCAGGCGTCCCTCCAATAGTTAATCTTTTTTAAGTTCAAGTACAGGGTAATGTGACCAGGAGCAATGTGTTTCTATGAATTTAAGGAAGAACTTGCAAAATTTTAGATAAGACGGTGCTTAAATGGATGGGATGAGGACAGAGAGTATCCTAGAAAAACACTTTTGGGGTCTTTATTATCTTAAACATATAAAACAGGTTTCCTAGGCATGTCTAATTGTGGTATTAGACATCCTTTATAGGAATATAAAATAGTATCTAAGTTTATCTTTAATTTTCTAAGTTTAAGAATAAAGTTTTGTAACTCTTAACACTATATTTAATTTCATGACTCTTCAAACTGAAGTCACAACTAGGCTGGCTAACTGTACAGGTTAGGTGCACTTAGAATGAAGGCTGAATTGTTAAAAAATACTGACTGTTCTAAGTCACTGCTCATTAGAACCACTGGCATGAGTGGTGCTCTGAGGGGGTCCATGTGGCTTCCATTCTCAACACTTTCTTACCACATGAGTAAATAGGGTTGACTGTATCTTTTGCTCATATCTATATCAACCCTGCCCAGAGAAATATTTTATGTTACACATCTTAGAAAAATATATAAATATATAAAATAAGCATAAATCATTAGTTTATTCAACATTGTGGAGTTATTTTTTTTAGTTATCAACTATGATACAATATACCCTCATTCATTAAAATAGACAAAAGTGCCAAATTTGAAGTCCAGATTAAGAAAAACAACAGTTTTACTTTGCTGATATTTTAAAAGCCACATGATCTAAGAATACACACATTTACTTATCTCACAAAGACATAATCACACTGTCATCCATTTTTGAACCACAAAAGATGGATAGTATAACATGTGCTTAAAATGGATTCATTAATTATCAAAATAGATAAGTGTTTCATCAGGTATATACAGCAGATAACATTTATCTTTTCTTATAGAAGAAAAAAGATTAAAGTAATTCTTGAACTCATATTGGGGAAGAAAAAAGCCTACTCTACTGAGACTTTCATAATGTGACACTAGAACTTTGCCACAGATGGTAAAGTTACACAAACATAGATACAGACAAGTTATTTCATATTCAACTAGGGCAGTTGATTGCTGAGTAAAGCCATTCATTCCACCATAAATATTACACAGCATTTATTTTATTTCTTTATAAATATGGAGTCCCCATAAAAATTTCACAGTAAATGTTAGGAATTTTTTTTCTGACATGCCTCTCAGAAATTGCAGAGGATTTGCACCAATATAGTAAAATAGCTTGCTAATAAGAATGGTAAGGTGAAACACATCTATCCTCAATGGTGACTGTTGTAGTATAGGGCCTTGGACTTACAAGGGAATCACTCATCAACTGATACTGATTCTTTCTGTACATTTTTCTTTTATTGTTTTAAAAAAAATATTTATTCTTTTTTTTTTTTTTTAAAGAGAGTGTGAGTCGGGGGAGGGGCCAACTGAGAGGGAAAGAGAATCAAGCAGACTCCCCGCTGAGTGCAGAGCTGTTGGTGGCTCGATTCCATAATCCTGAGATCATCACTTGAGCCCAAATCAAGAGTCCGTCGCTTAACTGACCCAGCCACACAGGTGCCCCAATTCTTTCTATATATTAAGGGTGATATATTAAAATAAACAATTTTTACAATTCTCTAAAAATTTAAAGGTGCCTACTAAAATAATTATCTTCTGTTATGTTTCCTCAATTAAAAATTTGTTTTCTCCTCATAAAGTGTTTGAAACTCAACTATTCTATCCATTTAAGTATATTAAGATGCATTTGAAAGGAGAAAACGATATTCTGTAACTGCCATCAATTTTAGTTAGAAAAAATTTTGGGTGAAACGAGCCAATAGACAAAATGGAAGTGAAATCTATTTTCCACTGGAAAATAGCCATTTAACAGAATGTATGATCATAACATATTTTATATGGATTACTAAGACCACTGATAAAATAGATTTCACAAGTTCATTCATCTGTCTTCTCATGAGTAACTTTAGATTGCTCAATTGTTGATGAATAAAAGACTCTTGATTGTGCTTGTTCCATATTTCACATTGTTGAGTTAAGGAGTACTTAGGTCACATGACCAAATATAGCTCTACCCCTTTTCCAGTGCCTTTATTTGAGACTGAGAATATCTTGCAATGTTTTCTAACAAGTTAAAAACAAATTTTATGTACAAGAATTACATGTTTCTATTTATACATTTTTGAATTGGTTTATCTTTTGTAATGTATTATGAAATATTTTATTCAGTTTATTTCTGCCATTTGCTAACTGTGAATGATCTCATTACAGAAGCATCCTATAGGAATGCACTCTATGCAAGCTGAAAAAACATAATTTCTGTTGCCTATTAGTTTTTAAATATCTGATAGATGCGATATTTGTGTGTTTGTGGCATTAGTTTAACTGCATTATCTCACTGTCAGATTTATACTTATAAAATTTTACACAATCAAGTAAGTTCTTTTAAACCTAGTGTATATTGTGATATTGATCACTCTCAACACTATGAATTGTAACACCACTGACTGGATAACATACTCCTCTTCATGTACGCAATTCACTGAATAATGTATCACTGCTTAGGGTGGAGACACATGAAATAATTCAGTTGTTAGTAAACTACTTAAATGCACTTTGCCAACCTGAGTAAAACAAATGTGTGAGGATATTAAAAGGAAAATACCAGAAATGAAAGCCGTCAGATTTGTGTGTTGTTTAATTTTAACTGCACTCTGCTAGTGGAATTCAAGTTTGCCCTTTTGAATCATTATCAATTCATTTGAGGACTCAAATAAACATTGATAAAGGGCTCCAGGGAAACATAAATGGCAAGAATGCTCGGAACAGGAATATAGATACAGAGCACTGTTTTGGGAAGACAAAAGCTTTTCTTGCAAATGGTGTGCTGACGGTGTTTCTACATATTCTTATGATGGTTTCAATCCATAAAATACTTAAGATCAATTTAAAAAGTTAAAGAAAGGGGAAAGTTAAATAAGTTAATCTCTTGAAATTTTGCTAAAGCTGAGGTAAATTTCTAAAAAATACTACCTTAAAGTTCTTGGACTTTAAGTGCACAATTTTACTGGGAACTAGAAACACAATTACACAAAAATTTAAGAACTTCCAAACCATTCTATGAACAGCCAGATCTATTTTGGCCAATGCCAACCATGTCCCCCAAATGGAAATTACTCATGGCTTATCCACCCAATGGTACTGTTTATGTTTGGCTAAGTTTAATTGAAAATATTCATAAGCTAATTCAGTGAAGGATGTTTGTCAAAAATAAACCTATTGAATATAAAATGTTACAATAAAACATAAATAGAAAAGAACAAAATAAATAAAAAGAAATTCACTTTGGAAATAATCTTTCTAAAAACATTGAAACTTTTTTCTCTTTTTCTTTTTATCACATCAAGTATACTAAATTGTTCTCATTCATGTGTACATAGCCAAATATTTCAGTCCTAATTCAAGCATTAATGTGCATGAGGTTGTAAAAATTTATGACATGTGGAGAGTTATTTATTCATTAAAATGCATATTTTTCCACAGCAAGTATATTCTCTCACTCTAAAAGTCAGTGTGAATAACGAGCGAGTACAAAATTCACGAATTATCTTAGACTTAGCTTGCAGCAGATTGAGTGACAACCATTTTTCTGCACATCTCCTCCAGCCTCACTCCAGATTAGAACTGGCATCTTCCCCTATGCAAATGAACATCTAATTAGAGACACCTCCCAGTCAATAAGCCACTTTCTTATCACCAGTTATATTACCTGACAAGCCCTTTCTTTCCAGTCCTGGCCCACCAAGAATCTTCATTCATTTTCTCTTCTTCTTCTCTGCAAAGTGAACTGATCCCGCATAATCCCTGGAATAATGTAGTTTCTCTTGTGGAAGAGCAGCTTCCCTCTCCCCCTTTTACATCAAGCTAATGGAGCCAGTAGGTATCCTATTGATCTTTTCTCTATATGGTTTCCACAAGGATTTGACAGACTTCCTTACAGGTTAAACATCCAGGCTTTCTGAAGTGGCTATAAAGCTTTGTTTTTGATTTTTCTAACTTTTTTTTTGAAACCCTTGCTCATCTGTAATCTTTAAAAGCTCAGTTGATGCCATGCAGAGCAAAGCCTTATTTCTTTGCAGAACTAATCTAGACACTGTCTAGTGTTGAGTACAGTTGTCTGATTCAAATCTTCTGTTACAAAGCAGATGACATCTAGCTAGATGTCATGAGAAGAGCCTAACAATGACAATTCACTTATCCCTTAGAAAGAATCAATTCTCCCACAATGCATCTGTCAGAGAACTCTCACTCAGTAAAAGCAATTTTTCTAGCTGTCTGACACTGTAATTGCTCTTAAATTTTCAATGAACGTTTTACAAGGACTCCCCTGAACCATGATGAAAAACTTAACTTTTTTCTAAAAATGAGAGGCTGACAGGATGAAAGAGGTCTTTCTCTTTAAAGCCTTGCTTGCTTGAGTAGGAATTCTTTCATATCATCAACAAGCTGTTGAATAGAGGATAGATTACTTTCCATTTATTTCATCAATCAGATTAAAGGCTCTCCTTCACAATGCCCTTTAAACAAGAGCTGTTTATGATGTCCTCCCAGGTTTGACTTTAATGTAGTATTAAATCACTATGGACAGTGGAGTCGGTGAAGAATATAAATATGACGAATATCTGACAACATTTAAGTATTGCATATATTTTGGTCATTATCTTCATTCTTGTCATAAAAGAGAGGTAAACAGAAGAAGAAACACAGCTATAGATTTGCTATTTTTTTAGACTGGAAAAAAATGCAACATAATTTCCTTTTATGGCTAAGTAAGCAGAAATGCCAAGTATGGCAGTAATTTTTTTTTTCCTCTCAGACTAGGAATCTAAAAGGAAAAAATATTTTAAAAAAGTAGAAATTTCTTTATTTCTATTCTTTTCTAAATATGCATTTACTAGCTTTAAAAAATGGAACTCTGATTCCATGCATTCTTTGGGAATTCAGACTTAAAGAGTATAGGTGGTGTAGATAATCCTCAATTTTAAGGTTTTCCAAAAGTAGAATAAGCCCAAAGAACGGTTTATGATTTTTATCAGCAACACAATAGTCTTTTCAGAGAGATGTATGTGTCAAATAGGTTAAAATAATTACTTTTACTATGTATGTGTGTGTGAATGTGTGTATTTAGTGAGTAGACAATAAAAAATTAAATGCAGCAATATTCCTTAATCTAAATATATGATGTATGTGCGATCAAACCTTCTGATTTAGGTGCATAGTGATATTGCAGCTGTTTTAAGATAAAAATACAGTTTAAAGCCTACAGTTTATATTCCAATCTCTAATATGAATTACCCCAAATAAGAAGGAAATTATGAGAAATTTTAAAATGTCAAATGTGGAAAGGAATTTTATAGCCATCTTATCCAGTCTTCTGCTGTGTACATGCAGCTCCTGATGACTGCTTTGGTATATTCCATCCTCTCCTGGAATATCTTCAATAACTGGAATTTCACTACATCCCCTGGCAGTTTATATATTTTCTCAAAATTCTATGTGTCAGAAAATATTCTTCTAATATTGAGTCCAAATCTTTGTTCTATGATATATTATCCATTGTTCCATAGGCCATTGTTTTCATATAAACCAAATTTTAGGGATCCCTGGGTGGCGCAGCGGTTTAGTGCCTGCCTTTGGCCCTGGGCGCGATCCTGGAGACCCGGAATCGAATCCCACATCAGGCTCCCGGTGCATGGAGCCTGCTTCTCCCTCTGCCTGTGTCTCTGCCTCTCTCTCTCTCTCTCTCTGTGTGACTATCATAAATAAAAATTAAAAAACAATAAAATAAAAATAAACCAAATTTTAAAATATATGATACCTGAAGCAGTAAGTATTCAGGTATTAAGACAATTACTTTTTTGAAGACAATTCTCTTGTCCTCTCCACCTTCCCTTTTGAAGCTAATCACTGTCAGTTCCTACAACAGTTTTTTATGTATTCATTGCAACAACTTAATAGGAACAAATCACCCAGGCATTTTATCTACATAATCTCATTGAATCCTCCATCAGTATATCTATGATAGACATGTCTTTTATTCAGAGAAAAAAAATGAGACACGAAAAGATTAAATAAATTGACCAAGTCATGTAATTAGTAACTAGAGAGTCAAAATTTAAGCCCAAATTTTCAGGCTCCAAAGGCCACCATCTTTACATATTTTCACACTATCACTAATGCTTCTAATATTTCCTTTTCTTACTTGCCTTCTGATTTTACATTTCTATAAATTTGGCACCCATAAAAGTGGTAGCAAGAAAATAGGGTGGTAGTACTGTGCTTCAGACAAGAATTATGAAAACGATGATGAAAACGGTGGCAGTGGGTATGGAGATGAATGGACAGATACTCTATGTCTTCCTTCTCTGTCTCCCTCCTTCCTTCCTTATCTTTTCTCCATCTTACACACACTTACTTTCATTTTTCTTAGCTTTTTCTTCCTGTCATGAGCTTGCCATGTGTTATAGCATCCAAGTCATTGATAAGCTGTTTGCAACAGGTAAAGTTGAAAACTGCACTCTTCAACCTTCCACTTAGACACGTTCCTACTGACTGGAATCAATCTATTAATTGGCAATCTTTCTGTCAGTTACCAATTCCCCTGGATAAATCTGTTGATAAGTCACTCTGCTCAGTGCATCAACAAGAACCTCACTAAAATCTCTTATCAAATGCCTGTCTTTCATGTACTTTGTGTATGGCATTAATCTGTTAGGACCAAGTGTGGCTGATTTGGTGTGATTTGTTTTAGTGATCAGAAAAAGGAAATAACCCCTTTGTTTTTCATTTTTAAAATTTTATTCAAGTCATAACTCATAAAGACATGAGCCATTGGTTTTTGCATGCCTTAGTTAATCATATGACTTATACTGTCTGCATTTGCTTTTTAAAAAACTCTGAGTTCATCTTATAAATTCTTAGGCATGAATCTCTTCATGAGGGACTGGAGATGGGAAAGTAATTTTCAACTACGGAGTAAGAATTGTCCTCTTGAAATCTTAATTTTTGTAAGTATCTTTCTGTGTAGTATCTCATTTCATAGATTTATATGTTCATTTCTTTGTTCTATTTACCCTGGGTTTTGGCCAGGTTGAGCAAACCACTTAGGGAAAAGAATCCCATTCGATTTTATTTTCTTTCCTTTATTCTGTTCTATTTTCACTTGGTTCCAATTTCACCAGGAAAACTGAGAATTTCAGGCAAGAGATCACTTTTTTCCTTTACCAGTACATACCAAGTTATATACATTTACTTTCTGAGACTCATTCTGCCACCTTCTGCTATGGCCACCATTCTTCTTCACCCATGAGGTACTTGTTTTATTGATTATTCTCATTCTTATGTCAGTAAACTCCCCTTATTACTTTTCATTGCTCTTACAGAATAAACTGGATTAAGTCTCTACCATTAAAAATATATAAAACCTATACAGCAAAAAGTCCACTACATCTAATTATTTTCATTTCCCCCCTTTCCCCATGACTGTCAAGATTCTTTTTTTTTAATATTTTATTTATTTATTCATGAGAGACACAGGGAGAGAGAGAGGCAGAGACAGAGACAGAGGAAGAAGTAGGCTCCATGCAAGGAGCCCGATGCGGGACTGGATCCAGGGACCTCCGAATCATGCCCTGAGCCAAAGGCAGACACTCAACCACTGAGCCACCCAGGCATCCCAAGATTCTTGAAATAGTAGATCAATCTCAATATTATTACTTTCCCTCCCTCCTTTTTAGTCTTCAATCTATTGAAGTCCAGCTCTAGATCTAGTCTCGTAAAATTCCTATTTCCATAGCCTCATCTTCTTTTATCTTAGTTAATTTTTCTTTGTAGTTGATACTCTAACTAAATATGTTGAATTCTGAGTTACTAAATGTTTTGGTTACTTCTTAGAAAGCTCATCTTTCTATTTTTGTACTTGAAATCTGAATTTTCCTGAGGGTTCCATTTTCAGTTCTGTACTTTTTGCTCACTATTATCTTCTTTCTAAATGATTTCATTCAAATCCAGAGCTTTAACTATTGACTATGTAGTGTTCTTCTCCAACTCAGGCTTCCCTTGAACTCTGGATCCAAATATCAAGCTGTGCGTACTGTACAATTTCACTGGTTTTCTACTGATTGAATGAACAAACTGATACTTATTTTTCTATTTGGCTTCTTGTTTCTTCTATCCTTTCTGGGTTTGAAACCAGAAGAAAAGAAGTATGACTGATACCTAATGAGCATATCATGAAATTCTCTTGAAATTAAACCAGGGACTTACATTTGTGCTTCATAGGATCAACAGAAATAATCAAATGGAACTCATCTGATTTCTCCAACCATCCTTTACCTGCCAACCTACTCAAATTCACCTCATTTTCCCTTTATCCTAACAATA
Organism: Canis lupus dingo; assembly: GCF_003254725.2. Lineage (NCBI taxonomy): Eukaryota > Metazoa > Chordata > Mammalia > Carnivora > Canidae > Canis > Canis lupus. The sequence continues at coordinate 63,816,149 of NC_064246.1, read as the reverse complement.
ATTGGGCGTAACAATTTGTGTCAACTTTATCCAAAGCAGTCACCTTCACCATGTTTTGAGATACCATCTGCTCTCAGCTTCTCAAGTTATTCCTCACCCCGTATCTTTTTTTTCTGTTGCTTTGCATCATCAATTTCTTTCTATCCATCCTGGATAATTTCCATCAGCATAGCACCATTCTTCAGTACCTCCAAATTTAGAGAGTGTTATCTTGGAAAAGTCGTTGCAATGTCTTCAGTTTTTCTTTTAATCTTCCAATAGCCTTCAACAAAGTTAATAATTTTCTATTCGGACAATATTTTAAATTACAAACCACTTCTTCCACTACCCCTAGTGTTCTATACCCTGTTAACATGCTCTACTTTAAAAAATCTTTTTCAGGGAGCTGGGTGGTTCAGTCGGCTAAGTGTTTGCCTTTGGCCCAGGTCATGATCCCAGGGTCCTGGGATTGAGCCCAATATCAGGCTCCCTGATCAGCAGGGAATCTACTTCTCCTACTGCCCCTCCCCCTGTTCATCCTCTCTCTCCCTCAAATAAATACATAAAATCTTTAAAAATAAATAAACTAATTGATTAAAAATCTTCTTCAAAAAATCATCTTCCAAAATATTATTTTTAAATTTATTACATTTATTATTCTATTGTCTATCTTCCCAGTAGAAAATAATCTTCATAATAATAGTTTTATCCTTTTTAATACCCTTTATAGCCATTGACATATCTCAAGTGCCTAAAACATGACTGTTACATAGTAAATACTTGATAAATATTTGAGTAAATGAAATAACTCCTTTGTGAACACCTGCTTCTCTTGGCTTTTAGTATATTCTGTTGGTTTTGCTCCTACCTTACTGTCCATGCGTTCTTAGTCACATTTAAATTTTACAATGCCCAAGGACTGAATTGGGACTGAATTCTTTTTTTTTTTAAGGTTTTATTTATATATTCATGAGAGACACACAGAGAGAGGCAGAGACATAAGCAGAGGGAAAAGCAGGCTCCCCGTGAATTTTTAGCTATTTCTTTTAACTATAATTCTCTTTAAATGATTCACGGATTTGAGCATCTTATTCCATGGACTTCCCCGATTTACAGATATAGTACTGGACTTCTTTCTGAACTTTACTCTCATATACTTGACTACTTACTTCATATCTTTACTTAGACATCTAAAAGGGACCTTAATCTTAACATGTCCAAAATTGAAATCTTAATTTCTATCCCAAACCTATACTCCTTCTATGGTTTTCTTTATCTCATGTTCACCATCCACCAATTGCTCAAGCCCCAAATTTAAATTCATTCTTGATTCTTATTTTTTCTTATTCCCGATTAGGAATTTATGCCTATTTACCTTGTGTAATCAACATCAAATTTCCTGTTTCTACTTCCTCCTACCCCATAACATTTTTCCCTCCCATGGTGATGTTTTAAAAGCATAAATCATGGCATGATATGGCATGTATCCACCCTGTCATTTAAACACTTCAATGTCTTCCCATTGCATAAAGAAACAATTGCAAGCTCCTTTCTCTGGCCTGTCCTGATTGGCCTTTGCATCCTCAGTTATATGACGGTCCCTTTAACTTACTGTTCTCCAGCTGCACTTGTTATCTTTCTATTCCTCAAACATGTGAAACTTCTACTTTAAGACCTTTTACATTAGTTATTTTCTCTTTCTATATTCACAGGACTTGCTCTGTGCTGTCAGGTTACAAGTGTCATCCCCACCACAGAAAACTTTCAGAATTTTTTTTGAGTGGTAATTGGTTATCCTCCATGATATCAATTTATTTTATTTTCATCAAAGAACTTATTACTATCAGCCATATAATTTAAATTTTTAGTTCAAGGTTTGTTTTCCATAACTAGAATGTAAGTTTCATGGAACCAGAAATCTTGTCATTCTTGTTCACTGCTATATCTCCTGTGGCAAGATTAGTGATACACAGTAAGTATTTAATAAATGAAAGACTTTTGTTGACAACTCTGGTATGTTAAGAACACTTTTATTTTTCCTTTTCCAGTGTATTCCAAGTGACATTGCCTTAGTTTGGATTCCATTTCCACAAGTGATAAATCTCCTGATACAATCTCATATATCATAAAGGTTCTGTTTTTTCTTTTTAGTCTGTATTCTCTTTGTGCTTTCACTTGTATAATCTATAGATTAGTATAAATAGATTATTGATTCTTTTGTGTGTCTGTGTGTATACAATCTGCTATAAAGCCTATATAATATTTTTTCAATTGAGATATTATATTTTTTTGCCCTAGGATTTCTATTTGTTTCTTTTCTATAGCTTCCATATCTGTCCTGAAATTCACCCACTATATTCATTTTGTCCTGAAAATTCTTTAATATGTTCATCTAAGTAATTGTGAAATCTTGTCTTCTAAATTCAACATATTGGTTATGTTGTCTGCTAACTTCAACATCTATGAATCTCTGGCTCTGTTTCTTATCTCCACCCATCACCCCGCTCCACTCTGGTCTATGGGTTGAATTTTTTCCCTATGATTGGTAGGTTTTTGTTGTTGTTGTTATATATTAAACATTGTGGAAGGTATGTTGCAGAAACTATTCTGTTATCTTCCTTTGAAAAATAGCAAATAAGCCCATGCTTATTTGATAAAAGAGGCAAGAATATTCCATAGAGAAATGACAATCTCTTTAACAAATTGTGCTGGAAAAAATGGACAGTCAGATGCAAAAGAATGCAACTGAACTACTTTCTTACACCATATACAAAAATAAATTAAAAATGGACTAAAGATGAGGTCTGAAATTATAAAACTCCCAGAAGAAAATATGTACAGTAATCTCTTGGACATTGGCCTTAGCAACATTTTTCTAAATATATGTCCTAGGCACAGGAAACAAAAGCAAAAGTAAACTAATGGGACTATACCAAAACAAAAAGCCTTCGCATAGTGAAAAACCATCAACAAAATGAAGAGATAACCTGCTGAATGAGAGAAGAGGAGATATTTGCAAATGATATATCCAATAAGGGTTTGGATAATAAGAACTTATACAACAACACCAAAAAAACCCACAAATAATCCAACTTAAAAATGGGCAGACGATCTGGAAAGACATTTTTTTTTCTCCTAAGAAGACAAACAAATGGCTGACAGAGACATTAAAATGTTCAACATCACCAATCATCAGGGAAATGCAAATCAAAATCACAATGAGATATCAACTGTCAGAGTCACTAGAATCAAAAAGACAAGAAGTAATAAGTATTGGAAAGAATGTGGAGAAAAAAGAATTCTCATACGCTGTTGGTGGGAATGTACATTAGTACAGCCACTATGGGAAACAGTATGGAAGTTCCTCAAAAGATTAGAATACAGTAATTCTACTGCCAGGTATACACCCAAAGGAAATGAAAATATAAATTTGAAAAGATATGGGTACCTCATTATTTATAATAGCCAAGATATGCAAGCAACCTGAGTGTCCATTGATAGTTGAACAGATAAAGATGTGATATAGATACACAATATAATATTACCCATCCCTGGAAAATAAGAAGATTTTGCCATTTGTAGCAACATGGATGAACTTGCAGGGTATTATGCTAACTGGAATAAATCACACAAAGAAAGACAAATGCCATATGATTTCATTTATATGTATAATCTAATACAAAACAAAATAAACAATAAAACAAGCAAAACAGCAGAAACAGACCCTTAAATATAGAGAACAAACTGGTAGTGGTGGTTGCCAGGGAGGAGTTGGGGGATGGGATAAGCAAAATGGGTCAAGGGGAGTGGGAGGTATAGGTTTCTAGTTACGAAATGAATAAGTTATGGGGATAAAAGGTACAGCATAAGGAATAAAAATGGGGAATTTTGTTCTGATATGCCATTAAATTACTAATAGATTACCTTAATATCATGAATGCTTGCTTTTAGGCTTTATTAGAGAAGGTCTGTTTCTATTGTGCCCTTATTCTTAGGCCAAAGTCCTTACTCTTGGGATTTGGTCTTTATTCCTTATTCTTGTTCCTTCCAGAGTACAATGTAAAGCCAATTTATTATGGTCTTCCAGTTTACTGAAACTTTAAATCCGAACTCTCAGCAACAGGCAATTTTTTTTTTTTCGTAACAGGCAAATTTTGAAGTCTCTTTTCAACTCTCATGCTTCCAGCTGTTGTTTTTTTCTGGTGTTTGGAGTCTTGCTCCATGAATAAACTTTTTAGGTATCAGCTTCGGAAGGGTTGCAGATGGGGGGAAGTGAGTGGGGGGATGGGGTAACTGGATGACGAGCAATGAGGAGGGCACTTGCTCAGATGAGCACTGGGTGTTATACCATATATCGGCAAATTGAATTTAAATTAAAAAATGTGAAAAAAAGTATCAGCTTTGGCTTTGAAAAAATATATATGTAATTCATATATTTCAAATCCTTTTCTTCTTTGTGGCTGTTTTCTGGCATTATCCAACCATTTTCCAGCCAGTCTGGATAGCCCAAATTCTACCTCTGATTCCTCAGACTCTTTCTGCATGCAAATATGAACCAGCTAGTGTCCCTATGGGACCAAAAAATATATAATTGTGCATCTCACCTAGTTGGCCTTTCAAGGGTCATATTACCTCCAGTTTCGGTTTACTGCTAGTTGATTTCCAGTTTCTTTGTAGAGTCTTTTTTTTTTTTTTTTGGATTTTATTTATTTATTCATTAGAGACACAGAGAGAGAGAGGCAGAGACACAGGCAGAGGGAAAAGCAGGCTCCATGCAGGGAGTCCAATGTGGGACTCGATCCCGGGACTCCAGGATCACGCTTTGGGCCAAAGGCAGGCGCTAAACCACTGAGCCACCCAGGGATCCCCCCTTTGTAGAGTTTAAAAAAAAAACTTTGTCTGGAGTTTAGAACTATTATTGGTGAGATGGTTATAACAATAAAAATTATTGATTTATTAAATTTGCAATTATTGGGAACCACTTTTAGTTCATTATTTTTATATTATTGATCCACAATAACTTATTTACAATTCTGAAATCTCTAATGTTCTATAAAACTAACATTTTTAGTTAACTTACTTGGTGACTCAGTAATTTTATGTTATCTATTTATTCTAGTTACAGTGAATGTCTATATATTTATGCTGAAGGTATATTAATGCTTTTAATTATGATATCTTGCTGCATACCTTGCTGGGAGTGTTATGAAATATACTATATATAGATAACATTTTTTGTTCAAAATATAGAAAACCCAAATTTCCAGTCATAACTGGCTTCAAATATTTAAGATAAGTGACTGCCAGACTATATTACATTTGAGCAAGAAAAATAAATGTCCTGGTTTTGATCTAGATTAGAGACATGGTTAAAAGTGTCTTTGGTAGGAAGTACTTTGAATTTTGTCTGAAAATCAGCAAGTAATTGATCTGGAAAGGGGAAGTGAGGAACTGATAAAAAGCTAGCATAAACATACCTGTCCATTAGAACAGGCTTTGCTAATAGATGTTAATTGTGAACTACCCATTTAAGTCGAGCAAATTGTCCATGCTTTATTTTTCTGATAATGTGATCAAGGTTTACATAGAGGTATGTGGAACTAAGTCTAGTCAAACCAGCTGATCTCTCTAATCTAAAGTCATTAATTGGCCACTCTGGTAAGCTACTGTGTCATCACTAGTACCTGTGATTATATTTTTAAAAGTATTATTTTATCTTTTCTTAGGCAGGGTCTAATCTACTTGAACAATCTCAGTCTGTTGAAATCTTTTTTAAAACATAAATTTTAGAGTGTTTCTAGAATAGACATTTACAATTTTGAGAACTCATAACAAATATTTAAGGATTATAGTTGAATCCTGTTGATGGCCCTTTATTTATTATGGGTAAAGACCTTTCTGAGATGTCCTTTTGAAATTACAGATGTGTTTTTCTGTTTTTAAATTTCCGAAGAAGATTCTTAGTGCATTTATATTAGGTACTCTCAAAAATCAACCAAGAACATTCTAGAAATGAAAAATGTTTAAGTCCAAATCCCCTTATATTACTATTAAAAAAAAAAAAAGCCAAAACTGCAGACCAAGCAATTAGAATGTTGCAGTCCTTAAAATATGAGGCCATATTTCTACCACAGCTAATTGATTTTACATCTGGCATGTTAAAAGAATTTATGAAACTTGAATAGTGTCTTTGTTTATACCCTGAAGGCTCAAAATGAATTCTCTATATCATCATCCTTAAGGAGAAATAATCTGCTTTAAAAATGCAGTCTGATTTCAAATGTAAATCTAATTAATTTTTAAAGATCCTAATAGGAATTATTTCTTTTAAATGTATGTAATTACTTTCTTTAAATATTTGGGACATCCTTCATGTTTAAAAAAATAACAATAATTTATTTTAAATTGTGATAAGAAAAAAGACAACTGGGAAGTATCCAAGGGAAAAATGGCATTTAAGTATGTTAAAAAAAAACTATAAAAGAAAACATGGGTTTACATTTACAATTAATAAAATGACTTCTCCTTTTGATAGGAGGAAGAGGCTAACATTTATTAAGCATCATGTACATGCTAAGTAATAATAACTAATTTATTAAGCCCTTATGGGACAGGTGTTGCTCTAAACACTTAACATGCTTTTACCATTTTAATCCTCCCAACCAGTCTATGAAGTAGTTTGATTATTATCCGTACTTCACAGATGAAAAAGAAAAGAAACCTGAAGCACAAAGAGGTTAAGTACTTGCTCAGAGTCACATGGGGAGATGTGGTAGGACTGGGACTCACACCCAGGCAGTCTGGCTCCAGAGCATGTGCACTTAAACTTTATGATATATAGCCTCTTCCAGTACTGAATGCTTACTCTGCCAGAATAGTTTTAAGGGATTTACATGCATTATATCTTCTAAATTCAATAGAAAAAGAGGTAAAGCACAGGATCACGGGTCTATCCTACATCAATACATTAGTTAGCTGCCTATGTCCGTCAAGATTGCCATTCTGGCTTCTACCACAAAGTGATTAGGAGAAAAGCAAGATATTTATAGAATAAGAAATCTCTGGCAATCTATTCTCAGGACCTTTTCCTGAGCATGTATCATGGGTAGTTTTAGCCAAAACATATGCTATTTCCAGGTGCCTCTCCACTAAAAACTACCCTGACTTTTCCTGTAGAAATCATGCCATCTCAATTTGGAAAAAAAAAATGGTCTTTGACTCACACAAAGAAACCGACTTATACAAGCTGTTTTATTTTTCTTGGCATTATTTTAAATTTGTTTAAAGATGAGATTGAGTGATTCAGCAGGTATTCATCGGATTATGGTGCAAATTCTTAGTACAAAAAGTAGAACATCCTTGATCCACTAACATTTTTTTTCCTAAATCTTTTTGTTTGGTTTGATTATTAACTGAAACCATATATCAAGTTAATTTGTAGGTATTGAGTGGTATGTGCACAAGTGTTTTTATAAGGTTTTATACATACAAACTATAAACTATATTGACAGCATTTTTTGGTCTTCTGACTTTGATATTTCATAGATATAAGAAATACATGATAGTTAAATGAAGTTCAATGATCTCCTCAATAAATTACTCATTCTAACTAGTTCATTGTTTTTACTTCTATCTTGTAAAACTTATTTTTAGCCTTTGGTGACAATTCAATAAAAGAGTATCCTTTGAACTAAAGAAAAGATTTAAATAAAATTTCTTAAAATAAATTTTCAAATAGAGTTTTAAAAATGACATGTTGGGGGGCACCTGTGTGGCTCAAGAGATTCTCAGTTAAGAATCTGCCTTTGGCTCAGGTGTGGTTTGGGGTCTGGGGATTGAGTACTACATTGGGCTCTCTGAGGGCAGCCTGCTTCTCTCTCTGCCTGTGTCTCTGCTTCTCTCTCTGTGTCTCTCATTAATAAATAAATAAAATCTTTAAAAAATAAATAAAAATGACATGTTGGAGGCAGCCAATCAAGATAGCTATCATCATTTTAGAAATAAGGCAATTTCTGATAATGACAAAATTTGAATCTTCAACTATATTTTCTGAAATTGGTTAAATTCTATGTTAGCTCTCAAAAACAGCTATGTGGTGGGAGAAAGACTGGGAATATATCCAAATTCTGTTACCCAAATCAGTGGCTTTTCAACCTTCTAAACTCAGTTTAGGTAAAGTTGACTGAGATAATGAATTTGACACTATGAAGGCTGATAACTTGGGGACAATTTTATATCCTTAATGGCATTGAGTAACAAATTACAAATATATTATTTTTAACTTTAGGTTGAATATTATATTAATTAGAAAAAATAGCTGTTCTGACAAGTAGTCTTTCAAAATTTCAGTGCTGTAACAGATATTTGTGTTTGATTTTTGCTCACATAAACTTACAATGAGATCAGCACATACTTTCCTCTGGGTGGTGATTCAGAGATCTAGAAACCTTTCAAGGTATAGTTTTGTCATGACTCAAGGTCCGTATACAACAAGGAGAAAAGGAACATTATTTTTCAAAAAACCACAGCTCCTTGGAAAAAAGTAATTGCATTTCCACATCTACCTGCAAGGGAAGCTGGAAAACATGGTGTCAGACTGGCCAGCCACTACCTACCAACTTTAAATAATAAAAGGGAACAAGTATTTTGAAGGCAGCTAGCTGTGGATATCACAGATATTCAATCAAATGAAATGTATAATCTGTTCTTTACTTCTTACTTAAATATTAAATAGTATTCTTTCACTGATCATTTTTTTGTTGTTGTTGGTTCCTTCTGGATGTCAAACACTGTGCTGGGCACTAGAAATACAAAGATGGACAAAATATGAAGCATGCAGTGTATCAGGGAAAAAAAGAAACTCTTAATGGTGCAATTATAAGCCAGTGTGATAATTACTATGATAGAGGTCAACCAAGGTAAATATAAGCCAGGAGAGGCAACTAAAAATGATTTAAAAAGTATATTAATTCAGATTCCATAAGGAAAATAGAAACCATTCTCAGAAAGAGAGTGTCATGGCAATAATGAAGACAAAAACGATGGTGGTCCAAGCAAAGTTATTGGCAAATTGCCTGAAGGCTGGACAACAGATAAAAAAAAGAGACAAAGGAGAAATATTTGTTGAAATAGCATATGAGTGATTCAGGGCAAGGCAGAGAGTCTGGTTTGACAGTTGAGTAGGTAAATGCCATTTACCAAGTTTGAGACATAGGAGGAAAAACACACTGGGAAAGGAGTAGAAAGAAAAACACAATTTGGAAATGAATTTATTTCCTTTGGTCACTTGTATGGAGAAGTACAATAGACAGTTAAATATCTAGATAAGAAGCAAGAAAGAATTAAGGGATGGAGCTATAGGTAAAAGTCATTGCTATATGTATCAGTTAGAGTTCTTCAGGGAGAAATAGAACCATTAGTGAAGTGTGTGTGTATATGTGTGTGTGTGTGCGTGATATTTAAAAAATAATAATTGGTTCACATAATTATGGGGGTAGCAAGTCCAAAATCTGTAGGGCAGTCTTGCAGGTTGATAATTCAGGAAAAGAGTTGATGTGTAGTCTTGAGAACAAATATCTACTTCTCCTAGAAACCTCAGTTTTTGTTCTTAAGGCCTTTCAAATGACTGGATGAGCACCCCCCCCCCCCATATTTTAGAGTAATCTGCTTTACTTAAAGTTGACTGATTATGGATGTTAACCATATCTACAAAATATCCCCACAGCAACACTTAAATTAATATTTAATTAAATAACTGGGTATGATAGCCTAGCCAAGTTGACACATAAAATCAACCACCACACTAGTAAGTGACAGATGAAATCATCAAGGAGAGAAAAGAAGTAAATACCAAAGTGGTTAAAAGCTTGGGTTTTGGAACAAAGGACCTGGGCTCAAATTTCATTTTTACTATTTTGTGTGGCGTACTTCTGTAAGTCCAGGTTGTGGCATCTATAAAGTAATGGAAATATTCTACATCTCTTGTGTTATCATGAATATGAAATAAAATATGTAAAGAACTTGTCACAGAGCTTGGCATGTACTAAGTGTTCAATTAACTATAGCTAGAAAATGGACATTTATTTATTTATTTATTTATTTCTAAAAGAGTCTATTTATTTATTCATAAGGGGTGTAGAAAGAGAGGCAGAGACATAGGTAGAGGGAGAAGCAGGCTCTCTGCAAGGAGATCATGACCTGAGCCAAAGGCAGATGCTCAATCAATGAATGGGTCACCCAGGCATCCTGGACTCTTTTTTAAAATGTGAAATTTATAAAGATATTCTGATAAGAAAAGAGAGGTATTAAGAAAAAATGAAGATTGAGAACTAAGAAATAACTTATCAAGTAAAGGTTGGTGATAGAGGGTGGAGGAAGGAAATTGAGACTCAAAACATAACAAAAGATTAATCTTGAACAAAAGGATGTGAAAGAAAGTGAATATTCATATATGCTGGCCTTGATTTTCTCAGTGAAAGGTAAAATGTTATTTCCTGAGAAATTTTGATGGTTTAAAGAAAGGTGATGTTTCTGTGAAGAATAGAAGAGAGACCTTAATAAATTCAGAAAAAGAATCAGTAAAATATAACACTAAAGTTCAGTTTCTATCTGCATGGCTGGTTTATCATAAATTCCATTAAGGCAGAGCACATTGCTTTTTTCTGCTTACTATTTGGCACACCATAAGGAATTGGCAAAAATTTCCTCAATTAGAATACTGTCTTCTCTACCTGCATGTAGCTGGGGTATGAAAATGGAAAGTTAAATGGAGCAATTGATCCAACGTTGAAGCTTTGTCTTATGGATGCAGTTGGAAAAGATAAGGACCGTAGTACTGAACATACTGGTGCTTATCTTTGTAAAACTATAGTGTATGGTCAATAAGAAAAGAAAAACACTATAGGGGTAGCAATTGACAGAGAAAAAGGCATTCTAGGAGTAAGAGTGTTAGAGACCAGGAAAAATGGGAGGCAGTGGTCAAAGACTTGTGTTGGAACAGATTTTAGAAGGAAACACTATGAAGGAACTCAATAAGTAATCCTATGGCAAAAGTGGGTTTAAAAGGAAGGAAAAACACTGGTGTCTAGAAAGTCACAAAACTTAATCACAAGACCAGCCAGATAATGAGGTAGAAGACAGGAGGGAATCCTCCCCAGTGATGGCTAGGCAGGAAAAGGAGTGAATCAATAGTGTGCAAGATGATTCCAAACCCTTGGCACCAGGGTGAAGGGCTTTTGCTCAATTTGTCCTGCATTCATGTGCACTGTGGCATATTTTCTTTTTTTTTTCTTTAAAGATTTTATTTATTTATGCATGAGAGACACAGAGAGAGAGAGAGAGAGAAGAGAGAGAGAAGGGCAGAGTTATAGGCAGAGGGAGAAGCAGGCTCCACGCAGGGAGCCTGACGTGGTACTTGATCCTGGGACCCCAGGATCACACCCCGGGCCGAAGGCAAGAGCTGAACCGCTGAGCCACCCAGGGATCCCCTGTAGCTTATTTTCAAGTAGTAATACCAAAGCTGGCATATTAAAACAATGGATAGAAGACCTTATGATTTATTACCTAAAGATAATTTTAGATAAAGTCAAGGAAGAACTCACTGATGAGAATACCTGGAAGTCCTTCCTTTCTCCTTCCACAAAGTCCAGTTGGCACAATTTACTAAGTTAATTACTTCTATTTTATGAAGCCAACCCCAAAGCCATTTCCTCTTACACGTTGACTGTATTTCTTATCAATATTTCTCACACAATGGTAGCCTCCTAATGAAGAAAAAGACTGGTGAGCTTGTTTCCAATGTGACAGGGAGAGGGTAAGTGGTTGGGAGTAACACAGAGGAATACATAATGAAACAAGAGAGGGGAGAAGAATAAAGATATGAGATGCTACAGTGACAGCAGATCCTGACTCTGAGGTATGGGAAAGTCCTAGGACAAGCTAAGTTTTGATAAATGAGGAGACGATGGGGGTAGTTTAAGAGGAGGGTAACAATTAGGAAAATATTTTTCCAAAATTAAATCTGAGCTCAGAAAGCAGGATGGAAAGAGAGAGCATCAGTGGAAGAATCAAGAGAGGAGACTGAGGAGAAAGGGAATGAGGATAGTGTTTTTATAAATAGTTATATTATCATTTCAGGGATATTGTAAAGCTATGTAACTTTACACTAACTGCTATTAACAAGATTATGTGTCAAGTTAATGGTTTACAGAAAATGCAAAAAGTCTGCTTGATATATACTAGGTACAATTTTCCTTTCATTAACAGATACATGATTTCTTACATGAATGAAAGCTAAAGAAGAAAGCTAAAGGAGGTATATATATAAATATATATAAACACACACACATATACATACGTATATATGATATTCTATACCATATATATAGGTATATATACATATACATATACATACACATATACATGCATATATATACATGTATATGTGTATGTATATGTATATTTTTCCATACCTTTAAATCATCATCAGATATATTATACTTAAATCCATCTAGAATATTATGGAATGAATTTCCATTTGTTAAATAGTACCCTGATGTCCTGAAAATCACTATAGACTGTAAAAACACTTAAATTACAATTACGAAGTAGCTTGAAGAATTTGCTAGCACATTATCAACAAAATATTTGTTAAGAGAAATAAAAAAGGAAATCTACATAATTTTGAAAAACTTGACATCAATGACAATGTATATATCAATTTGCTATCTTATAATAAAAATTTGTTGCTCATAGAAAGATGAATATTCCTTAATTGCTCACTTTTGCCATTTGTAAATTATCTGTCATCTATCTACCTATCTATGTATCTATCATCTATCTATCTCATCTATCCCCAACCTTTAATAATTTTCTCACTTTTTACATACCTGTAATTCACCTTATCACAGCAACTAGAAGTTTGTATAAAATCTAAGAGAACGCCTGGAGTTGAACTCACAGACCTATGGATGGAAATAAAATTGAAATAGACAAGAAGCATTGAACATAGTTAATTTCATACTAAGTAAACAAGGTCCATCTAATCTGATATTTTGTCTCTGGAAATGTAGAAAGTCAGACAGGATATTCATGTTGATATTAGGAAGTTAAACATATTTCCCTAAAGTCTCCTATCTGTTTTTAATAGTTATCATCCTATCCATATACATTTTCCTCACTATTTCATAAAATGAAGAGTTTTACCTATCAATTTGCCTTTTAAAGTTAAACCATTATTTTATTTTCCAGCTGAGTATTTTGAGCCTATACAAATGTCTCTATACTTGACCTTTTTTCCAGGAAAGGGTATTTAAGTCTGTGCATCTCCTTTCAAAATGTTATGGGTCCCCTTGATATCCTGTCTCCATCTTTGTCTTCTCCACACGTTAGGACCCTAAAATGACAAGACTATCTTTTTATCTCTATCCATTGGTCATACTATTTGCTTTTCTTTGGGATGTGTACATTTATTTCAGTTGCAGGCATTTTATGAGAAGACAATGTTTTAGCTTTCATTTCTACACTCTCTCCTGATGCTAAGTAGGAGCTAGAGTGCTCATCTTTTGCCTGGTCTGGCATTTTTGGGAGCAGCCTATCTCCATAGTTTTCTAGGTAGTAACTGATTAGTTAGTTGATCTCTATCAAGTTAGAATGTAGTTTGGATTCTAGTCCCCTAATACATTGCTTGACTTTTGCCCACTCTGATCTTATTTTCTGTTATCTTATTATTCACAGAGCTTTCTGAGGAATGAATCTTAAAAAGAAAATTTCCACTGGCTTGTTTCTTCTCAAAATTCTAAAAGAGTGAATCATATTGAATAAAAGTCAGTGATAAAGACAATGTTACTGAATGAACTATCACTGCTTTGCTGCCCCATTTATTGGGGCAAGGTGTCTGTAAGAATTTACCCACAAAGATTCTTTATTTCTATAATTTTATTTTTCATCAAACTCATCAAACTCATTCTTCAGTAAAAAGAAGGATGTTAAAGAAGAATCTCTGACATAATTATAAGACCTTCCTACATTGCATTTAGTTACAATATATCAAAGGTATATAAGGTATATAAGCATGAGCTGTAATGCCAATTACTCAACTTCAAATCCTGGTATCTTTGGAGGGGAACCTACCTTCTCTATAACTCCATTTCCCAATTGTAAGAGGCAAGGTGGTAGATATGACTAATGACAATGTGAGGCTAAAGTAAATTGAAACATGGAGAATACATAAAGCTTTGTCTGCTACATGGTTGATATTCAATGTGTGGCTCTTACTATTTCAACAGAATAATAGAGTAATTCTATAAGATAAACACATTAATGAATGCTATGTATAAAATTTTAATATCCTGTTATCTTTCTTATTTCCTTTTTATAGAGAAAGGTGTTCCCAAATTTGAAGTTCCAAGAGTATTTTAGGATATTTTTTTATAAAAGAGTATAATAAGATAAAACATTATGTAACCCACCTTTGAATGGAATGAAAATTATATGCTGATGATTATGAACTATGGGTGCCAAAATTAAATTTTTTACTCATTATAATAGTTTTCCTAAAATAATGCAATAAAAATTAAGTAATTAAAATAACTTATTAGTACAAAAATAAAGTAATTTTGGAGTTACCTTATATAACAAATACATGATTAAAATATTTATGATATAATTCCAAAAATAATGACTTTATTTAATAACTGGTGATACAAAGTGCATGGAAATACATTTACCAGAGGGAGAAACTGAGATTTTAAGTAATTAACTTATTGAGTTAATATCAGCCTTAGAACAATTTTAGATAGGCTGTTAGGCAGAAAACAATACCAACAAGATTTAAACATTTCATTAATGATCAGGTTAGGCATCAGTTCTGTTTTGCTCCTTTATAGCAATAAGTCAAAAGACTATTCTTGCCTTAAGAAAATTGAGACATGTCTTTAGTGGGCTATTTAGAAATTATACATTTTCCTTAAAAATTGAAAATACATGGAATACATACACACACATATATATTTTTCAGGATATTGGCCTCTTTTCCTAAGGTATTGCAAGGACACCTACAGGTGGCAAAGACAAGAACAATAAGCCATTTAATTTGAACTGTTTCATGACAATGTCCCAACATCTAGTTATTTTTCTTAAGTCATGAAATAATATTTGTTATGTCTAATATTTGTTATGTCAATAATAATGAAAAATATTTACGGATACAGAAAAATAATGATAAATAAGCATCTGCATTTGTCATTGCAACAGTGGAAGAATACAGCTGGAAAAATGCTATTTAGAGCCTACGCATTTTCCTCAATGATCTAAGAAGCAGCTTCTTATCCAGGCATACCAGTTCTCCTAAGTGAAAAAGAAAGTGCATTTGTGTGCTCCCATAAACCATTAGAATTTACATTGATAATCTTAACATAAAAGAAGAGTTTGATGGGAGGAAATCTGTAGAAAAATGCTAGAGAAATATAAGAATGTGCAGGAAGGGATTGAAAACAGATCTCATTTCATGATAAAGGGGTAGACAAAAATATGCAGGAGGTTTGAAGCAGAAAAAATTCTGCATTATTGTAAGCAGCTTACAGATATTGGCACATTATTTACACAAAATGAGTACTTGTTAAAACACCACCATCAATAGATTCAGATGTCTCAGCTTCAATTAGCAGCCTCATTTATTACCCACCAAGATGTGAAACTGCAAGGTGAGGTTCAAGTGTCACCCAGGGTGTCTTCATCACTTCAATATCATTGCCTTAAAAGGCACTGACCAGAAGAAGCAGATGACCTCATTTCAAAATTATTACAGTAGAGAGAACTCAGTTTCAACATTATAATTCATTTTCTCATGGAATATTTCAAATTTATTATCACTTTCCTGACACGTAATGGCTAATCGTTAAGGATAGCCACTTTAACATAATATGAATACGCATTTCTCCATAGGTAATACAACAGTTCCTGCATTAGCATTATTGACTAAGGTGCATTTAACTTCTTCACTAATACTTAATGGAAGGTTAATGTATAAGTCAGGAGATTAAATGGCTTTTACTTAAAACAAGTATATTGATTAAAATAACTTAGTGAGATTTTTAAGGCCGATGATATAAAAATAGTCACACGTTTTAATATTTTATTTAATATTAAGAGCAAATTGTAGGGTATAACAGATCAAGATTAGTGGGAATTATTGCACTAATTACTCGTGGAACTAATTCTTGCTCATAGTTAACAAATGGATATTGTATATTGAAAGGCAACAAATCATATTGGCTCATTCTAGTGTTCAAGGAGACCTGTTTAAGAATTTCCATTGTTTCTGGCAATGTCCTTCAGGTATACCTTCCTTGTATCTTACACCTGGCACCATTGAAAGATAAAACGGCCTTCCATAAATAGAGCTGCTATTCAGTGTTATTGAAATGTAGCTCTATTTCCTTTTCTCCTCTGAATCCTATTATTATTTAAATCTATGTTAAACCTAATACATCTAATGCTTACAGTGAATTAGCTAATGTTACTTTACCGTTTCCTTTCTTTGCTCAAAACACAATATTCCACCAAATATAGTAGACCAACAAATTGGTCTTGTAATAGTATGACATGTGATGCCAAAAACCATTCACTTCTTTGATTCTGTTTCCGCCTAGAAATACTCAGCCACTTTCTCTATTCACCTCTTCTGTTCAGGTAGTACAAAGTTACACCTGTAGGGGCTTGCTCAGTTTTAACCTGAGCTTTGTATGAAGGGGATTTGATCTTCTCAAAAAAAAAAAAAAAAAAAAAAAGTGATCAGGGCCCATGTAATCATTGTGCCAGTGTAACTGCAGAGTCTAGAACATATAGCACGTTGCAGTGTATTCAAGAACTGCATACAGGATAGTAAATAAGAGATAGAAATTTAAATGCAAAATGTATAATATAATATGATCCGTAGTAATAAAAATGCTCACACTTATATAGTACTTAACCACGAGCCAGGCTTGGTTCTAGTGCTTTGTGTACAATAAATCATTTACAACGCAACACAATCTCATGAATGAGGTAATTCTTAGTATCTCTGATTAGCAAATGGGAAACTAAGGCACAGGAATGTTAAGATACTAAGGCATAGAGCTATTCCATCAATTCTCCAACACCATGCAGCTGATAAGAGGCAGGGTGAGAAGCCTAACTCCAGGCAGTGTGGCTCTGCGGGGCAGGCTCTTAGCTGTAATTAAACTAACTCTCAGGCTCAGGAAACAGAAGCACTTTAGTTCAAATCCATGCTCTGCCACTGACTAACTGCTTCAAGGCTTGGCATCTTCATCTGGGAAGTATATAATAACGAGATCTATGTTATCAGCTCATGAGAAGAAAGCAAAATAGTCCATTTTACTGGGTTAGCATGTTACCTGGCACATAGTAGATTGCACTAAATTATACTTGTCATTTATTTCAAAACGTGTATTCATTTATTTATTAAGCACACATTTTATTTAGTTAATGCTACTTATCTGTTTGTGCTAAGCTTTGGTAAATAGGAGTGTTGGGCTCACACTTTAGTAAGGGGCAATGGAAATGAAAACAATTAACTGCAATTAAAGTGCCATGATTGCTGTATTTAGGCAAAGCAGAGAAACTGAAACATCTCATCAAGGAGGGTTTCATTGATATGGTATGTAGCACATTTACGTAGTTTACCATCCCGTATACTTTCTCAGGTTGAATAATAGATGAATCAGCTGGAGACTTTATAAATTTATTCAGTCCATCTCTTGATTTGAGAAATCATGGAATAAAGGAAAAAATATAAATCTAAGTTTTGTGCCATCAGTTGGATGAAGGTGATGGATATATTCTACTAAATATTCTAGGAGATCAATCTATGCCATTCTGTATTTAAAACATGAGAATCTGTGTGAAATATGAACAATAGCCTTGTCCTCATAATATTTCTTCATGTTTGTGATGGAAATTATGTTCTGCCTCGTGAAGCATTTTCTTATTTTTAGATGAGCATTGCTAAGGGTAGGTTATGTGTGAAATAAAAAAACATAGTCACAGCCATGCCACTTTTTCCAGAAAATGCTATAAGATAGAACTTTGAGTTTTATACACACACAAATACATTTTATGTTCAGGGAAATTTGTGTTCAAATGTTATTAAATCCCCAACAATTGTTTTAACATATTTTTTTCTTTCAGAGTATGAGAGGATAAACAGTGATTTCATTCTTACTGTGTCCAAATGAGCAGAACCAAGATTCTGTGTTACACAAGGATGATTATTCTTGAGAAAGTAGAGAATAATCCCCTGAAGCAGAGTTTTGCTTAATAAAAACCATGGTTTTAAATTAACTTTAAAGTTTAGGGGGAAAAATCATTTTCATTGTTCAAAGTGAATTTCAACACATTCCAGACTAGAAAAGATTTTAAAATATGATTCCAAATTTATTCTCTTCTTTTTCTTCATTTGGTTTACGTCTGGAGTCATCATCAAATATTAGAGAAGAAAGTGATATAACACCTACAATGTTAAGCCATCTTACCTATAGATGCTTTCTTCTGGTTGTTATACTAAGATGTAGTTCACCAAGAGTGAGAATCTTGGCTCCACTGAGATTTCCATACCAAAATCTAAGAGTAATTGCTAAACGTCCCAGATACCTACCTCTTAAAACTCATACTGGCAAGATAAAATCATACTTAAGTTGTAATACTTCCTATACTTAACATAAAAGCCATGCTCAGATTCATTCTCTACATTACCCATATTTTGTTCACTCCCTTGTCAGTTTTTTCCAACCCTCTTCTTCATGGTTATGGGCTAAACTGTGTCCTCTAAAATTGTGTATGTTGAAGTTCTGATCTTACTACTCAGAACACAACTGTATTTGGAGATAGAATCTTTATAGAAGTCAGTAGGTTAAAATTAAGTCATTAAGTGAGTTCTTTTTTTAAAAAAAGAACTCATGAGACACACACAGAAAGAGGCAGAGGGGCAAGCACACTCCTATGGTGAGCCTGATGCAGGACTCTATCCCAGGACTGGGACACGACCTGAGTCAAAGGCAGACACTCAACCACTGAGCCACCCAGGTACCCCTAGAGTGGGTTTTAATCCAATAGAACTGGTGTCCTTATAAGAGAAGTAATTAAAAACAGACATATACAGAGGGAAGATGGAGACACAAGGACAAGATGACTATCAATAAGCCAAGGAATGAGGATTAGAAGAGATCTTTCCCTCAGAGCCCTCAGGACGAACAAACTCAGATGACAGCTTTATCTCAGATTTCTCGCCTCCAAACTGAGATAATACATTTTTTGGTTTAAGCCACCCAATCTCAAATACCTTGTTATGACCGCGCTAGCAAACTGGCATACTAACTGATGTTTTTGTTTATTTTGTATTCTTGTTTATGAATGTGTATGCTCATGAGTCTTTCAGAGTTTGTTGACCATATTGTGTGTAATAAGAATCAATGTGACTTTAAAAGAAATTTTAATAATAGTTTCCATGTTATAAAGAAGAGAGTATAGTCGCCAGGCAAAATACAGGACCCAGTTAATATGAATAAACAGCAAATATATGTTTGGTATAAGTATGACCCAAATATTTATAGGAGATACTTATACTAAAAAAATGTTGTTTATCTGAAAATCAAATTTAACTCGGAGTCTTTATTTACTAAATCTGGCAACCATGTTTACTGGTTAGGTGATTAAAAAAGTAACTGGTAAATTTAGTAGTTCCTTGTGTTTTTTCTTATTGAAATTTATGATTTATCTCTAATAGGACATTCTTCTCCTTTTTCCATCATCTTTCCATCACAAATGATTCTCAAATCCAGTTATAGTACCTTTGCTATTTGTTATATCATGATCAATTATAACCTCTGCATTTACAGGAGCATCTAATTACTTTTTTCATATTCTTTAAAAACTCCATTTTAAAAAGTGGACATTTAAGCACACTAAAACATCCAGGAGATATTAATCATGTCGTTTCAAAGTGGAAAAACATTTCTCCGTAAACTTTCCCAATGTAATAATAATTTTAAAAAAATCTTGAAACATAATGCCTGAATGGAAAACTTCAACACAAAGATAAATGGGAATATACAAGAGAGTGGAAAAGTGTATATTAGTGCAATCTTAGAACTTAAGATATATTATATTATCCTGGGCTTTATCAAAAAGGAATTAAAGAAAAAGAACAACCTTTCAAGGAAAGAATTCATGTTTTAATTTATTATAAGATTGAAAGCTATAAGATACCACTTCATATCCACTAGAATAGTTATAATTAAAAAGCTACAGTACTAAATGTTGGGAGGATGTGAAACACCAAAATGTTTCAGAAGGCCCTAGTAGTTTATGATTCAACAACTTTGGAAAACTACCTATTTCTTATAAAATAAAACCTACAGGTACCTTTTGATTCAGCAATTCCACTGATACTCAATTAAGAAATTGTAAAACGAAAAAAAAAAAAAAAAAGAAATTGTAAAACGTATGTCCATACTATGAACGCTCATAGCCTCTTTATTCATAATAGCTTAGTACTGAAAAACAACTCAAATGCTCAGGAAAATTAATAAATTATAGTAATTATATAAACTACTATAATACTACTATAATAAACTACTCAGTCATAAGAAAGAATGAACTACTCATATTCTCAATGCTATGGGTGAATTTCAAAAATAATGTGCTGCGTGAAAGAATCCAGACATGAAACAGTGCCATTTGCTGATTTCCATTTATTGAAAATTCTAGGATATGTAAAATTAGTCCATGACAATAGTTATCAGAAAGTGGCTACCTAGGGCAGATGGAAGAAGGGGATTGGTAGTGGCAGCAATCAATCAGGAATGACGGAAATCTGGGGTGGTTGGAGTGATGGTTACATGGTTGTACACATTTCTTACAATTTATCAAGTGAACACTTAAATTGTATGTTTTACTGAATGTAAATTATATCTCAGTATAAAAGGAGTATTAGGGGTAAAATGAATCAAAATAAAAAGATAAAACATTTCAAGCTTTGACTTTATTTACTCACATATCCAAATAACCAGCTTTGGTTTTAAAAGACTCTTATAAACAGTGTAAAGAATTAAATTATAAATAATACAGATGGGTGTTTCCTCTGTTGGTATTTTCTCTGGTCAAATAGATGGAGATCACATGCTAGGGCTGAAATAAAACGTGACCTTCAAGTGTTTTAAAGCATTATAAAACTTGTCATACCTATGTAAAAGGATTTTGAACCTCCAGAATGCCTTTTTATAGAAAGTTTGTCTTCTGAATAAAAGAAATATTTCTGGTTTATAGGTACTCTCATTTAGTCACTCTTCCTAGTATTTGTTTTACCAGTTCAACATAATTCAATGCTATAAAAGTAGGTATTATAGATTGTACTTTTCTTTCTTGTGATATATAGCAAGCATACATGTGATTGCTCTCAAGTAGTATTTAAACACTACATATTCATGAGTCCATTCAGAATTCCATATATAGCTGCTTAGGTAAAAGCTCTGACCTCTAGGAGTTCATAATCTAAAATAAATAATAAATATTCAGAACCACTTATAAGTGAAGGTGTGACCATAAAATTGAAAATGATACCCAAACAACATAGCTAACAGAATCATTCTGGGCTTAATTCCTGGGACTTGTCTGGCCATGTAAAGTAGGAAATTGAAGCACTCCCTTTGCCTATTTTTTAACTGCTTGGGGTGGAAATTTTTTTCTTATGAACTACTCAGATTTCCTACATTTTTCTTGTATTACAGCCAAGTAATACACTTATTACTTATTTGGTGCCAGGCACAGTTCTAAACAGTTTATATATACTTATTTATTTAATTCTCACACAAAATCCTCACAAGGAGATTTTTGTGTCCTATGCTAAAGGTATAGAAAATGAGAAACAGAGAGAGAAAAGAAATAAGATAATATTATCTTCTTTAAGGGTAAGTCTTAAAATAGGTGAATTATGTTAGTCTGCTCAGGTTGCTGTAACAAATTACCACACACTGGCTTAAACAATAGGCATTTATTTCTTATGTTCTGGAAATCTGAGATCAAGGAGTCAACGTGATGGAATTGTGGTGAGTGCTCTCTTCCTGATTCACAGATGGATTCCTCTTTCTGTGTCCTCATATGGCAGTTAAGGGGAGAGAAGGAACCCAGTCTATTTTTATAAGGACACTAATTATATCATGGAACTCCTCTCCCGTGACCTCATCTATACCTAATTACCTCCCAAAGTCCCCACCTCCAAATACCACCATATTAAGAGCTTCAACAAATGAGTTTGAGGGAACCCAAACATTCTGTTCATGACATTAATCTCTGCTACAAGTATCAAGTGAAATAATACTTGTAATGTGCTTGGAATTGTGTCTGACACATAATAAACCCTCAGAAAGTGTTAATCCTTATAATAATGCAAAGTTGACGAATAACTTAACCTTTGTAAGGTATCACTATAAGGTAAACTTGTGGAAATGTCAATAGAAGTAGACCAACTTCATATTAAAACTAGACTATATTTTACTTAGAAGAAAGAATGTTATACTAGTAAGCTGGTAGGACGCTTAAAATGTTCCACCTTTACCTTCCAAATCACGAAATGCTAGTTAATCCATTATATATTCTATAACATAATGATTATACTTATGCTAAATTCAAGCAACATAAATAAATTTTAAATTCTTATTACACTGAGGTATCAGTAATAAGATGCTTGATTGGTTAAAAAGAATGAGAACTGGGAATTTGACTGAAAAGAAGACACTGGCATGTAAAAATTTCAGGGGAATCGACTCCTAAAGAAATAGACCAAATGTTGGGACAAACAGCATAGTCTCAGGAAAGAGGGAGTCAAGGGGAGAAAGAAAGGCAGTCAGAGGATGGAAGCCCTACGGTGTTTGTTCAAAGTACTATTTAATTTTGCCTGAAAGATTTGAGTGAGTAGTCTTGGAGCTACATACTGGCAATTCTAACAGTAAATCCCACAAAAGACTGACTCCTGGACAGAAATTTTGACATTAATTCGGACTGTGCTTCCTTTTAGAAGCCCATTCTGATTGGCTTCTGCCCTTCTCTTCCATCTCAGGCTGAATTCGGTGTCCCCCCCAATGCCCCACAGCAGCCATCGAATAACCTATCAGCTTATCATGCTGTACAGAAATGTCCTCTTTCCTTATCTTTTCCCAAAAGATCCCAAAAGGACATAAACTCAGGTCTCTTATTTGCTGTTGGAGACCCTGGACATAGCACATGACTTGGCACATAGCCACATTCAATTAATACTTGAATGAACACTTGAATTACTTCTAACAGAACTTGTGTCTTCAAGTTATGGCCTTAAGAAGACAAACATGATGGTGGGTACATACATGAGTATTAACACATCCAGGCTGTACCCGCCTTGTGAACACAGACAATTACCCTTCTCTGAGGTAATTTGGAGGAGGATCCACTGCTTGCTATTAGCATCTACCGTGTTAAAGCTCCATTCCTCAGTGTCAAATAGTGGATATTGGAATTTTAGGAGGCATCTGTCAAAATGTAAGGTGAGAACATTCACACGCTAATCTCTTCAGCTAACACTTCAGTCTTTAGTTTTATCAGTGAATGCCTTGGCAAGGATTTGCGGAAATTAGACGACAGTCAGGATGAGGTGGGGGTGTGTGTGTGTATATTTTAGGTGGGAAGGTGCTGTACAGTGTAAACGGTGTCACCTGGCACAGAGTACCTGAAAGAGTGCAGGCACCCAGCTATAGGACACAGAGGGAACACCAAGACAATGTTTCCCTCCTCCACAAATCAGCTGGAGCATAGCCTTGCTTCTAAGAGCCTTCCTGTGCATGAATCTGTGTCTAGATTCACCTTTTAAAGTATCTAATTTTTCACTTGTGATAGAAAAAAAATCACTCACCTTACATAAATATATATATATAATTCACTATATATATATATATATATATATATATATATATATATATATCCTTATTTCTTACCAGTCTTTGATCTTGTGGCTCCAATTAATTACTTGCAGGATTTTTAAAATATAGTTCTCTGTATTCAAACCCAAAATAAATAGAAGCAAATTTACCATTTTTCCTCCACATAATTTTTTGGTAAAAATACAAAGTCTAGAAAACTATATGTTTATCTTTCCCAGTTCCTTTTTCTTGAAAGAATTTTACCTATATTGTGTCTTCCTCTAAAATAGCTCCTGATTTCCTCCTTCACCAGTTCCAATTAATTGCCACTATAAAGTTGCACATCTCCATGTCCCCAATAGCCAGAATAACTGAAAAATGTAGCTTATGTGAAAGAAAAATTCACATTTTAGTCACATTAAAAGTTAAATTTTATTCATAAACAAAACCTATATGAAACTGAGTTTAGCTCTCAGATCCTCCATTTTGTGTTAATATTGTTGTACCCGACTCACAGAGCCTGCTTCATGGACACTCAAGGTCCCACTTTTAGGCAAAACCCACATTTAGGAAGCCTTCTACTGTCACTGTTTTGAAATTCTTTGTAAGTTTTGAACATGGGACTTCACATTCATTTTGCAGTGGGCTTACAAGTTACGTAGCTGATCCAGCCTACTTAAAGTCATTATCATCCTCCCTGAATTACTGAAATATCATCGTAACTTGAGTCCGTCTTATGGGGATTTTTGTCCTCAAGCTGTCCTACAAAGAGCTATGGAATTGATTTTCCTAGGGACTGATTTTATCACGCTGGCCTCTGTTCTGTGTTGACATACTATGCTCCTCAGCCTGGTGCAGATCTCCTTCTAGAACTTGCCCTCTCTGTATTATTTCTTGCCATTTCTAACATGAATTTTCTAATCTTGCCAGGCTCTCTCACCATTATTGCTTATTTGGTGAGTCCTATCCATATTACAGCTCCAGCTTCTGGTTAAACTTAACCATATGTTTCTTCTTTTTGCTTATCTAGAACTATCTACAGCTGGCTAGCCTCAGTTCTGGCTTCTCCACAAAAATCTTCCAAATTATTTTCATCCTTAATTAGCATATGTGCTATCAAATATTAACATACATGTGAATCACCCGGACCTAGTTAAGCCAAATCTCAGAGGAGGTTCCCAAGTAAACTGCATTTTAAATAAGCACACCAATTCAAAACTACACCAGAAAATACAAATACCACTCATGTTTAATATTTACTTTATGAACTTTGGTCTTGTCTATCTATCTATAAGTTGCAGGACAGAAGTACTACATGTACAGCCCCTATAATTCCCAGCACAATGCCAAATTCATAAATACTTATCCATTTGATAATATTTTAATATGTTTTATTAGAAGTATTTTGGTAGACTAAGAACGTTCCCTGAAATTGCAGTTCAATTAAGATGCAGCAAAACCCTCTTAGAAATTGTACCTGAAGTAAAACACATTTTTCTGACTCATACAAAAAAAGAGCTAATGAAAATGATCATAAGCTTTTAAAGAATATCTAATAGCTCTTGGGAAATATCTTGATGATCTAAATATAAATGAATTAGAATCATATGGATTAAAGTCCCATTGAAATATATATGTGGACTAATACTTGGCAAGCTGTCTTTCAGATTTTGCCAATTCTAAAATGTTCAAAAAATAGTTCAAGATGCTTTGGCAGAATTTAAGCACCACAGAATTGTTCAGTGTCTTGTTGTGGAGGTTATATCCCCCACATGTGGTCTTTATCCATAGTCAATGTGCTAAGCACAATAAACCTGTCCAGGTGGTCACTGAAGAGCCCATAAAGTCTACATATTTATTCACTTCTAACTTTTTAAAACCTATTATTAGGGATTAATTGTATGGTGAATATAGTGACCAAAAGTTTCAGAAATTGAACAACCATAGTACAGCCTCCAAAGCCGGTGCTCTTTCCAAGGATCATATAACTGTTTATAGACAGCATGTCTTTCTAGAGGAATTGGATGAATGTGAAAAAATGTAAAGCATCAAGCAGAATGTTAGACTAAAGTTTCTGCTCCAGAACTAACAGGTGGTCCTGCCATAAGGTGTACATATGGCTGAGACACTGTGCTACTATGAATTCTGCTCACTGAAATGCATCTTGTAACCCATGGGGGAATAGGGTCTCTGGCAGTGACCAGACTTTTGAATTTTCTTATAGGCAGCAGATGCAATGGTTTATCACAAAATCTTAGCATTGAAGAGATTTCTATTCTAGTTCATTCTCCTTTCCAGTAAATAAATTTCTCTTATGGCATTCTTATCAAATTGAGTACTTCAAATTAACTAATACAAATAGATATTTTATTCTTTTATGTTGAACAGTGATTACATGCTTTTGCACCAGATGAACATTCTTAATGCCTTTATTATGTACATAGGT
This sequence comes from Canis lupus dingo, assembly GCF_003254725.2. Taxonomy (NCBI): domain Eukaryota; kingdom Metazoa; phylum Chordata; class Mammalia; order Carnivora; family Canidae; genus Canis; species Canis lupus. The sequence goes on along the minus strand of NC_064246.1, from coordinate 63,789,782 downwards.
TATTATTATTTACATGATAATGTAATGTATTTCACATATAATTTATAATTAATTGGATACCTATGTTCATTTACTTTAAAAGATATGACTATATGATCTATCTCTCTCTCTCTATATATATATATATGATCTAAAAGAAAACAAAATTTTACATTTTCAACTGCTTACTCTTAAATGAATAATTTCTCCTGGTCCATGTGTTGGTCACTCATGTATATGGAATCCTCATCATCCTCACTTCAAGGAGAGTGGCTATATATCCATGGATGCTATTTAAATCTGTTGTCTTGATACAATTATTTGTTGCCTCAGTTTGGTCAATAAAATACACTCTGTACCCACTTTTCTATATCCTAATTAGAAATGAGTACTGAGATGCTAATTATAGACAACGCTTACCTTTGTTTTAATGTTTAAAAGTAGCCATCTTAGACACTTCAAAGTAATTTCCCTTGAAGTGTGTCAGTGTATGTTAGTAGAGAAAAGATGGCAATGCAGTTTCTTAGCAAATATTATAATTGAACTGTATTATGCTGGAGTAATTATATTACATTTTAAGCCTATTATAATGAAGGACAGGGAATTGGTTTTTAAGGGAAAAAAAGATGTAAAAAAACCCTAATGAAAGCATAAGAATAGCTGACAACCGGGGAGGCCAATTCTCCCTAGTACACTTGTCAAATATACTTGTCATTCCAGGTAATATGTTGAGATCATATGATGATCATTAACTCTTTCAAACCACTGAGGTTTATATTCAAGTGAGTTTCTTCTGCAATTCTCTCTCAAAACTTGTTAAATCTCCAGAGAGTTTTGGAGTCCTCAATTCCTTGTCATTAATTGTATAGATGTCCATTTGTCTGAAGGCAAAGGACTAGAGAAGATGATTTCCTAAGGGTTTTATGTTTCTATTTCAGATACCAAAGGAGGAACTAGTAAATTCTGTGCTTGTTTTCTCCTAGTTTGCTGTCTCACTCACTAACCTGTTTGTACTATTGACCATAAATTTTCTTGTACTGATTCATTCCTGTCCCTTCAGGATTCTCTTTCCATTGCTTTGGGAGCTTTCGAACCACTGGTTTGTTTCCTCATTGTCCATCCTTTTCTGTGGCTTCTTCCAAACCCAGCTATTTGAAAAGAAAGAAATGATTAAACAGAATGAGTCCCTTCAAAAGTTGAGAAAGAGCCTGGTTCTCATATCAGTATTTTAACCGGAAAAGTTTAAAGTACAAATGTTACAGAAAAAGCTGATGTTTCTTTTTTTCACATGAAGAGAGCAAAGTAAATTAGCGCTGAAATTTTTCAGTTATCATTGGATTAATTTATTTTATTTCAAGAAGCATTAGTTATATCATAGGTCAGAATACGGTAGCCCTTTGGTCAAATTCAACCTTTCCCTATTTTTATAAAGAAAGTTTTATTGAAACACAGCCATGCTCATTTATATACACACTGTCATTGCTTCTTACTTATGGGAGAATTGAATAGTTGCTCAATGTCTTTAGGACCCACAAAGCCAAAACTATTTATTATCTGAATCCTTACAAAAATTTTTTTGACATCTGAATTACAATAAGCCTTGTTTTAAGATTTTGTTATGCCTGATCAAGGTAGTATTTCCATATCTTTGCAAAATTTCAAGAATTTTTCCTTATTTTTTTTCTGTGATTTAAGGTAATAATATTTCCAGTTTTCAAAATCAACACTACTTAGTAAAACATCTTGTTACATTTATATAATAGGTGCTTTTTCTTTGAAGCAACTCATTTTAATTTTAAATTAGTTCACGCAGTTAACTTAGTTATATGTTAAACTTATAATCGTTTTTTTTTTTTTTTTACCAGTTTGCTTTTCTCAGCTTTCTCCTTTTATTCAGTATTATTTAATATTGGTTCACAAGTAAATGACATGGCCATGATAATTGAAAAAATTACCCAGAATGTGACATTTGCTTTACTTGATCATTAATGAATAAACTGCAAAGTCAAACATTTCTCCAATTTATAAAAATGTATTCAGTTTATAGAAAAACAGAGAAGTTTATTTTCAGCCTGTGCTACTACTAGTCATTCTGAGGTATAGTCTATAGTCTGAGGTAAATTCTTGGTGGATTGTTTTTAATATTCGTCTTGAAAAGAGACTTTCTTTTCATTCTTAATAGTTCATGCCTATTCATTCATGTGCATTTGAGAAAGGATTATGACAAAATACTCCTTTAAATATAGACTACTATCAGGGAACGCCTGGGTGGCTCAGCGGTTGAGGATCTGCCTTGGCTCAGGGCATAATCCCACAGTCCCATGATCAAGTCCCACATTGGGCTCCCTGCATGGAGCCTGCTTCTCCCTCTGCCTCTCTCTCTCTCTTGTTTCTCATGAATAAATAAATAAAATATTAAAAAAAAAACCTACTATCAGTAGGAAATCTAGTGATAAGTCTCCCATCAGAAAAGACTTTCTTTTCTTTTCTTTTCTTTTTTTTTGGGGGGGGGGGAAAGACTCAAGTCTTGATCTCAGGGTTGTGAGATTTAGCCCCATGCCCAGCTCCACGCTGAGCATGGATCCTGCTTAAGATTCTCTCTTTCCTTCTCCCTCTGCTCCTTCCTACTCACATGCTCTTTCTCTATCTGAAAAAAAGGAGGGGGGGGAGAGAAAAAGAAAAGACTTTTCTACATGTCATTAGATCCCTTTAAGAAGGATAACTAGCTTTATTTCCTCATATGGCTTTCTAATGTAGAATGGCAGCTAAATTAGCATGTATTGGTTTATATTTTATTTATTTTTCATTTATTTTTATCTATATTTCTAACTATAACTTTTGGTCAGTTGTATAATTTTAAAGATTATATATATTAACTCTGGTTTTAAAAATAAACACTTTACTAAGTAATTTGTGTGAATATGGACTGATACAAATGTTAATAATTTATTAATAACATTGAACACATTATAGACCAAGAAGTATGCAATATGTGCTTTAGATTTATGCTGGTGGTACTTTATGTTTATTATTGTTGGTGCTCAAATAAGTGTTTACAAGTTAGATAGTATTATGTTCCCTTAACATTTGCAGAAAGAGACTTGCAGAATATGAGTATCTAAAGTCTTAGAGCTAGGGGTTATTAGAGCTAAGATTCAACTCCAGCTGTTGGATTTATATCCATTTATCTTCTAATATATCATTGGTAAGAAAATCTACAATAAAAGGTTCATGGCTCAAATATTTTTAGGTTCAATTAATGGACTCATGGAATGATAGAACTGGAGAATATTCTTCAGAAAAAATCCAGTTCAATCCTTTATTTTACAAATAAGGATATTGAAATTAATTCATTTATATTGAAGTTTTAATGAAACAAACTTATCTTTGATCAGCAATTTAATTTCTAGCCCAGCCAAACTAAAGGCCGTTCTTTTGCCTCCCAATGTAGAAGTCATCTTGCTGTACACCAAATGTCTCTCTTTCCAAATGTTCTTCTTCCATATTATCCAAGGTACCTAAATAGAAGTCTGAAATGTGATTTGGGCCTTGTTCCTATTTACTGATAAATTTTGAATGCATATGCTGATGCCACCAATATATACTTACTGGAAAAGTAATTTGTACTGCCATATCCTTATTAAATTTCATATTTCAATGACTCATACAGTGAGAACAGATTGGTTGTTTTGAAAGTCTTAAGCTGGAAAAAATAAATGTGATCTTTAAATTTCTTCTGCAAGAGAGTCAAGAAAATATTTCCGATACTTTGATTTTGTACTCAAATCAGACTAAAGGAAAAATGTGTGACCTAGGCAAATAGAAATTTATGAAATATGAACATTTCAAGGCTTCAGTTCTAGGGCAAAGAATGTGTATTGTTCATATTATATTCATTTGCAGAACGCTGAGATCTTCTAATTACTTAGGTACCCAAAAGATACTTAAATTTTTCCTTTCATAGTCCTATTTAATTATCGTTGATGTTAACATTGACTAAGTTGCTTAGGCTCTTCAAGTTTTTTAATATTACTTAGTGAAATAAATTAAGTATTGAGAGCTCAAGATTCCACAGTGAATTTACTTGAATTTTATTACTTGAAATAGAATAATAATCACAAGTCATTATAAATATGGGAATAATATGAAGGGCTCTACCTCAGAATATTTCTTGCGAATGAGTCCTTTAAATGCAAGGTTGCTTGTATATTAATATTGAGTCACACATTTGAATATGGAAATAACATATGCTTGCTAGCACAATATATTTTTTTGCACAAAGAATTAAGATAGCCATTCTCCATAGTTTCTATTTTATTTTTATCATTATTCAAGGTCTTTCTCTTGTTTTATTTATGTATTTTATTCCTTTTTTTCTACATTCCTACTCAAACATCCCTTCTGTTCACATCTATTAGCAACTAACCTAATGTGTTTAGTGTAATGTGTGAATATATAGCCATTTATGTATGCATGTGTGTGTGTATACATATATATACACACATATACATATATATATCTTTTATATATGCAGTGTTATTTTATTTACATACATTGAGTTTTAAAAATTGGGTATAAACAGCCTTGTACCAAAGCTCTTGTCCTATTTCTTATCCTTATATTTGTTCTTTTGTTTTTTGTTTTTAGAGAGAGAGAGATGGTAGGGAGGGGCAGAGGGAGAAAAAGAGAGGGAGAATCTTAAGCAGGCTCCACACCCAGCAAGGAGCCTGAGCCATGATCTGAGCTGAAATCAAGAGTCAGATGCTTAACTGACTGAACCACCCACATGCCCCAATTTCTTATATTTTTATAATGTTTCAATAAAATTTGGTTGAACTTATACATTTATTTATTTATTTATTTATTTATTTATTTATTTATTTATTAAGATTCTATTTATTTATTCATGCGAGACACAGAGAGAGAGAGAGAGAGTGTGTCAGAGACAGGCAGAGGGAGAAGCAGGCTCCATGCAGGGAGCCCAATGTGGGACTCAGATCCCAGGACTCCAGGTTCACACCCTGAGCCAAAGGCAGAAGCTAAACCATTGAGCCACCTAGGCATCCCTAGACTTATACATTTAATAAAAAACAAAATACATTATAGAAAAAATAACTTTTAAATATGCAGATAATGTATCATATCCTTGGATAGGAAAATTGAAAAATATAGAGATGTTAATTCTTACAATTTTTTAAAAGATTTTATTTATTTATTCATGAGAGACACAGAGAGAGAGGCAGAGACACAGGCAGAAGGAGAAGCAGTCTCCAGTAAGGGAGCCTGATGTGGGACTTGAACTCTGGGACTCCAGGATCATGCTCTTCCTGAGCCAAAGGCAGACGCTCAACCACTGAGCCACCTAGGTGTCCCAATTCTTACAATTTTATGTGAAGTTGATGAAGTTTCCATATATTGAAATTGCTCATCACTACTGGAAGCATAAAGAAATAAAAATATATATTAAAGTGTATATTCATGTCCTAAAACAAAAGGAAAATCTCTGTAACTCTAAATAGAGAGGAAATCTAAATAAGAGTCCCATAATAAGCCAGATCAGATGGTGGGAGCAAAGTTGCCACTTCAGAGAACCAGAAGGCTCAAAAGTGCCTCAGGCAGAAATTGGATCAAAGTTGGGCTTTTAATACTTTGTGTTTTCCGAACAGTAAGATGAAGACAGTGATTTACACTGGGATCTTATTATAAAGTTGTATATTTTTTTAAAGTATTATTTTTATTTATTTATGATAGGCAGAGACAGAGAGAGAAAGAGAGAGAGAGGCAGAGACACAGGAGGAGGGAGAAGCAGGTTCCATGCCGGGAGCCCGACGTGGGAAAGTTGTATATTTTGAAAAAGAACTAGTACATGTAATGTAAAACTGTGAATAGATAAAAAAATTAAATCTCAATGAGACAAAAGGCAGGAAGTGATTTTTTTAAAAAGGCAACAAGAAAACATGGTTACTGCAAAAATAAACTCAAAATTTCAGTAATCGCTTTAAATATAAATGGCTTAAAATGAACTGTTGACAATTAAAGAATATCAAGTGACATTAAAAGAAGCAAAACCTAAGCACAAACATTTATTGGTAAAACAATTAGAGCTTTTAGGTCACACAGAAAGAAGTTAGTCCCATCAAGATACAGTGTGTAGCAATATTCTCCAGCAAAAAATATTCAACGTTCTGGGACCAAAATCCTGAGAGTTTGCTCAGCTGAAGATGATGCCATCAGACCATCAGGAACTACATCTGTCTTCTCCAGGTTCAGCTTTATGTATATAGGGGTAGTGCTGTTTTCTATAAGGTGTAGATTGATTATTTGAGGAACCACCTCATTTGAAGCTGGTGGTATCTTATACCTATTGCATTATGTCTCATAACATCCTCCTTGCTGTTTTTCTCCTCTTGTGACAGTCATACTTGCAAGCATAATTTAGAAGCTTTTGTTTTGTTTTGTTTTTTTAATATTTTATTTATTTATGACAGATACAGAGAGAGAGAGAGAGGCAGAGACACAGGCAGAGGGAGAAGCAGGCTCCATGCACCGGGAGCCCGATGTGGGATTCGATCCCGGGTCTCCAGGATCACGCCCTGGGCCAAAGGCAGGCGCCAAACCGCTGCGCCACCCAGGGATCCCATAATTTAGAAGCTTTTAAAAAAAAAACCTTTAAGCCTTTCATGCTTTTATCTTGTTAAGCCCTCACATTTAAAGGAAAATATGGCTATATATAAAATTCTAGCTCCAAATGTCATTTCTCTAGAAACTTTATAAATAATCCCCAAAGTTCTCTTGTCTTTAGCCTCTCTATTGAGAAATTTGTTATCAATATAATTATGTTTCCTTTGTGGATGATCCTTTCTTATTAGTAACTTTTGGAACTTCTTTTGATTTTTGTTGTCCTTATATTACACTGTCATTTATCTTGATGGGGGACTCTTCCATCTACGCTGCTTAAGATTGTAACATGTTAATATTGAACATTCATCCTTCAGTCTTTAGTTCTTTATAAATCTTGGTCATTATTTCTTCAGAGAGTTTATCTGATCCTTTTATCTATTTTTTTTGGTCTATTATAACTTTGCTACTTCTACTCTTATATTCCAAGTTTGTTAGATTTTTGTTTATATTTTCTACCCTGCCTTTCCTGATTGCCTTCTACAACTGATCTTTCAGCTCCAAAATTTATTCTTTGGCTCTATCTTATTTCCCTTTACCTCATATACGTGCTCTTCATTCCAACTATTACATATAATTTTTTATTACCAGTAGCCTCCTTAATGACTTCCTTCTTCAATTATCAATAGCTCCATGGATGCAGTGTTGAGAAATTCTTGACTCACATGCTGTATTAATTATGGTTTATCCAACCAACAACAACAACAAAATTCTGGTTTATCCAGTATAGTATATATAATGTTTTGTCATTTCTCTTTTATTTTGTTTGTGCTCCTCTATGTGTGGTTATCTTACTTGTGAGATTATTTCCCCATAGTTTGTCAGTCATCTTGACTAATTTTATTAAAAGTAACAGACCCAAGACCTAATTCTCACTTGTAAATTGTAAAATTTCTGATGGGTTCGGAGGTGAAACATGTCCTTAGAAAAAGTTCCCAGAACATTATGGATTGGGTTTGACAAACTCTTTGTTCTTTCCTAACTAACTGACTCTGTATCTCAGGGAATTTTGATACCTCTTCTTGATAGTGCTCTATGTTGAGCTGTCTCAAGTAATTATGGTTGTCAAGCCATATTTTGGAAGTAAGGTAAGAAAACTCAGGATCCAGCTAGTCTTTATTCACCTGTTATCTACTGAGTAAGGGCTGTTGTGTTGGCTCTGGTACTGTTTACTCTGAAGTAGTGAAAATACAGGGGGTGATACACACCCAAAATGTGACAGAGGGAAGGGCACTGAAAAGCTCCCATCCTATTTCCTATTAACAATGACACTAGGCTTGCCTCTCTCTCAGGCTGCCATTGCTTCTCCTTGGACTTTAATAACCTCCCTCCCCTGTCTACTCTCTCAAGTATTTCTCACAGATGTACTTTATTTCTTCAAATCACTTTTCTTCTACTTCTGTGAGACTTCTAGGTTGGACTAAAGAAACAGCAGCCTGAGACATAAGCCACATGTTACTTTAGAGAACTCTCAAGAAACATCAATAAAGGGTAAAAAGATCAAGGTACAGAAGAATATTATGATAAATGTCAAAAATAATGGATACATATGTATGGATACATACATAAAGATACGTTTTCTTTGTCTAACATATATTCAGAGAAATTAATAATGCTGATCCTTCAAAGGAAGACTCTCTATAGTGCAGCTTTATCATAATATAATTTAAAATCTTAAATACACAGGTCTATGATTTTTAAATTTTAAAATCTAATTTGCTGATACCATATAAAAATACCTGTTCATAAAACATATATTTTCATATGTGTGTACAAATACTTACTTAGTATTTTATATTCTCCTAGAAGACATGACATAGGATTGTATTCAAACTTTTATGCTGGGGATCTCTGAGTGGCGCAGCGGTTTGGCGCCTGCCTTTCACCCAGGGCGCGATCCTGGAGACCCGGGATCGAGTCCCACATCGGGCTCCCGGTGCAGGGAGCCTGCTTCTCCCTCTGCCTGTGTCTCTGCCCCTCTCTCTCTCTCTCTCTCTCTCTCTCTGTGACTATCATAAATAAATAAAAAAAAATAAAAAAAAACTTTTATGCTAATTAATAAAAGTTATAGAAAGAAATGTGAAACAAAAGGACATAAAAATATGACGCAAGTGATTATATTGCGACACAGCCCATTTGTTTTATTAGAAGTTATAAAGGGGTAGTGGAAGCTAATACATTGCTTTATTTTAATTATCTGTTTAAACCCCATACTAAATAATTTGTTAATCTTACATAAAATCTGTGTAGAGAAACAATCTGCATGCTAACGTAAATGAACCTGTGAGAGGTGTCAAGTGGCATTATTGAACAGAGCAGAAGAGATTTGTTGAGATTAGATAAACCAAGGCATCACTTGTCAGTTCATCTATTTAGAAAAGGTAGACAGAAGGGAAGACAAAGCCAATATTCAAATTATCTGCGTGATTTGTTCCTTTTTGACTACAAATTGTCAATGTAAGACGAGCAGTGAGAAGAGACAGTAAAATCAAAACGTCACTTTCATTAGCAGATCAAAATCCAATTTTTAATGGTATGGGAGCTATAGCGAGCTCTAACAATGGAGTCACACTTACCCTCTCATGGAAGGATTGTCAGTTTCTATTTTGAAGAATTGTTTTTAATGGCCCAGCTAGAGCTTTGTTTTTTAAAGAACATGAATGTATTCGGGCATTTCATCTATCAAAAATTTTTTTGCTATCTCGGGAGCAGACTGTACTCAATGAATGAGGTGGACTTTGACAGAAAATGTCAGTTGATCCTATGGCTATGTCTACATGGATAGCAACACATTTCCGAAAGATGTTCTCACTCTAATCTGTAGTCAAATCAATTAATCCTAGCTTACTACATGCTGATTCAATCAGAACCTATAATTCACAGTTTCACACCAATTTCACCTGTAAACTTGACAGAAAGCAAGAGCTATGGAAAGATTGTCAGAAATGTTTGCAAACACAAGCAGACACAATAAAATTAAGTTAAAATTAAAATAACTCTAAAGTCAACTCATTTTCTCAAAGAGTGTTTATGGCTGGACATATAGGAATAGTTTTTGCCCTGAGTAGTTTCCTGTTCCTGCTTCTATCTTCTTTTTTAAGAAGCTGATTACTTCGGTGACTGTATCAGTTGATTTACTTTACTCTAGAACCTGGAGTTCAAAATTTGGATTTTGCAAAATGGACCCAACATACAGCAAAGCAGATCTGGGATAAAATCTGACTGATGAGGAAAGGACAGGGTGAGGGTGAGAGGGTGACAGAGTAGTGAGAATGAGATCAAGAGAGTAAAAGCCAGAGAGAGGAGTGTTTGTATGTGGGGGCAGGGGGGGGGGAGAGGGAGAGGGAGAGAGAATGAGAAAGAGAGAAGCTGATTTTGAAATTCCCAGCAAAACATTTAAACATCTGGTACAAACTTGTATGAAGCCAGGAAATTCCTGGACTTTAAAATTCTGAAGTCGTTAACATTGTTAGCCAGATATAATCACTTAAACCCTCACATTTTTAAATGCAGAAATATCAGTATCAGTTTTGTTCTTTCCAAAATCTGTTTTATTTTCTCTCTGGGAATTACAGTTAGGTGCCTGTGTGTCCCCGAATCGGTCCTGGTTATTGCTCAGTGACATCAGCAGGCTAAGGGAGTATTTCTGCCCTGAAGCCCTTGTGTTTCCCTAAAGGTAAAGTTCTAAGTTGGAAATCTGCTTTTGTGCAATCACCCTCACCATCACGGGCCTAGGAAGGGCTGGTGGTTCTGTCAGTTTCCTGGATGACTAGGAGGCTGTGGTTAGGGTGTGTATACATCGACAAAACTAGAATACTGCTTTGCGTTTCCAGTGCCAGAGATCTGAATCAGCATTTGGGTGGAATTGTGCAGGCGGAACCGTTGCTTTTGCCTTGTATTCGGTGAGTGGGAGGGCAAAAGCATTTTTAAAGCATCAGACTACTCCAATGCCAACGATGCAGCACTTCCGTGCTTTACCAGGGCTGGCTGAGCCAAAGCCTATAGGACTGTCAGTTCCATCAAGGGACTGTCCCTGAGCAGAAGCTCTGCTCCCAAACACGTGGATAGCTAGGGAGTTGCATCTCTGCAGTACTGGACTTTTATGGACCTGACAACCTGCTACTGGACCTCAAGATCCTTGATCTATTTCATTTCTCTCTTAAAGTCAAAGGAAAATCATGTTCTTAGTTATGTGTAGTTAGAATGAGAATGGATGTCCCCCTGAGAGGTTGCCTGAGCACTAACATTGTATTTAGTGAGACAACGCTTTCTCTTCCTTTTCTCCATGGCACATGCGTCCTGCCAACTGGATCTAGTTAGTTTCAGTATCATCCAGCAGAGTGTGCTGAGAACTATCACTGTCTTCTAATGTTTTGGAGAAACTAAACTACAAATTATACTACCTGACATTGCACCTTTGCCAGGTCTCAACTTCCTTTCTTTCTAATTTTCCTCATCTGTCGAGCAGGAGTAATAATAGATCTTACCTATTAATTCATTAATATATGTCAAGTACTTAGAATAATGTCCAGTATATAATATGAACTGCATTTTGAAACATTGTATCAGGAGAGGAAGAGAGAACTGTTATGTCCAGGGTCTTGGTCAAAGGTTGCTGTACAAGGTCAGCCCTACTACCGTGCTGGGTTGCACCATCTGGCCTCTTTGGGCAACTGACAGGCAAGCCCCCATGGTAGCAGCAGCAGCAGAACAAGTGAAAGGACACAAGTGAGCCAGGAAGCCAGGAGTAGTCTTCCCCTTCCTAACCTTCAGCCTGCAGCTGAGCACAGTCTGATGAGCTAGTGTTCACTAGCGGTGTTGAAGAGGCTATAGGACATTTTAAGCTTCGATAGCAATGGGAAACCCTGGGGATGGCCAGAAGTGTACAAGGTGGAGCTAAGACTCTGATGTGTTACATCCTAGCTCAGAGTGACATGAGGCATTGACCAAGTGGCATTCTATACCATGTTACTTTTCCCCCTTCATCCCACAGAGGTGGCTAAGATCAAAGAGCCTCCCTTTAGTAAAGAACGAAACAATCCCCACATGGCTACAAGAATATGATTAGTGCCGGGTAATCTTCCCAGAAGAACACTGGAAGCATCAAGCAGGAGGAATGGCCATGTAAATCTAGAAAGAAAGAAAAAGGGGGGGGGGGCAGCACAATCAGACAAGTACACAACACACACTGGAATGTTAACTGGCGCTCTTGACATCCAGTTCTTTGTACCTTACAATCAGAGAAGAGAGATGTTTTTTTCTCCCAGAGTTCTCTCATCCATCCCTGTAAAATGACTTTGGAGAAACCCACCCAGGTCAAATACCTACCTATGGACTAATAGTTGTACTCAAAGGAATGCAACTCCCTGGCCAGTTAAACTGATTTGTGTTCTGAAATTCAAGAGAAATAGAATCACACCTGACAAATACATGTAGAAGAGCAGTGCTCAAATAAAAGGAACCTCAGGTAATACGACAATAAAACCTACAGGTAATCCTTCTCTCTCTCTTTCTTTCTCTCTCTCTCTCTCTCTCTGACTCACTCTCTCTGTCTCTGCCTCCCTCTCAGAGCTGTGTTTGTGTTTCTATATTTTAAGAAAATTAGTATGTGTTCATTAGATTTATTTACCTTTGAAATATTTGTATATAGAAGTTGGTGAGTCCTTGCTACCTAAACATCAAGTCTTTCAGGAGTATTTTCTATTATTTCATTGATTTGATCTTCTTTCAATCATCTCTTTCTGGAATAAACATATTGGTGCTATTGGTGCTGTTGGATTTCCTGCATCTGGCCTTTGTATTTTACAAATTACTCTCACATTTTTTTTAACCTTTATTCATTTTCCATTGAATTCTGAGAAAAAGTTAGCTCTCTTTTTTAATTCAATAACATAATTTTCCGTCAGTTCCATTCCGCTATACAGCTTATCTATTGAGATTTAATTTCAGCAACCATTTTTTTAAATTCTTTTTCTTGTGTTATAAATGTTATACCTTCATGTACCACTCTAATTTTGCCAATTAGTTCTAGTATAAATCCTATTATTTGGCCCCTTTAATCATTTCTGTTTTCTTGAGGATTATTTCTTTTATTGAGATTTCAGTATCATAATTTTAGTTATTGTTCTCCTGTTAAAGGAATTATTTTAAATCTCTCTGAATTGACCAACCATATTGGCAACTTTTATTAATTCTATTTATTAATAGATAGATGCTTCTTTTATTAGTTCAGGAAAGTAATATCTTGTTGAGACAGTTAAATGATATTGGAAAACTTCTAAACTTTACTGATTTTCATTTATTTCTACCTTTAAGAAAAAGTCTAGATTTACCAGTTTTAGTAGATAGAGAATATTTCCTGAGTACAACCGAAGCACCATTGGCAAATGCTGATTCTGATGATAGATACTCTGATTTTAAGGATTTGTACAGATAAGCAAGGTGTATGAGTAGCTTGACTTCCAACTATGTGAGCTCTTTCTGCTTTTCTTTTGGCTCTATCTATATCTGCAGCTTGAGAGTCTCCATTAGCATATGCTCCACTTCAGCTAAAGAACTCTATTACTGGCTTTTAGTCTTGGGGCAAATGTCCTAGCAACTGCTGTGAAAATGGATCCTCGTGCAGCTGTTCCACTGCCCTTTAACTCCATGTGAATCAATCACTCTATCACTGATTACTATCTCATCTCCTGCTCTTCCCGCCTTGGAATATTTTCATGTTTTTATTTCCTGTGAAAATTCATTTACTGGATGCTCTGTCCATTCCCTGTGTAAGATTGTATAAGTCTCCAGGCTCTGTGGAGTTTTACCACTAGTTAGATTCCATTTGTATTATATCTTCCAGAAATTCCTTAATAGTAGGGCTTGCTTTTGGCACTGTTTTTGACTTTCAAGTAATATATGGCTTTCTTCTCATTTTTAAAAATTTATCCTGTCATCTTAATAGAATTTAAGAGAGGAAAAGGCCTAAATAATTGCTCAGTAGGCATCATAAAGTGATAAATTCTGGTTCATCTTTGAAATGCAACTGAAAAGTTAATTTAAACAAGGACCCAATAATAAATAAATATGTTCTTGAGGAACTCTTTGTAACTCAAATGAAGATGAATTTTTAATTTCTTGATTTTTCTGCCTATTATTTTAATATTGAGTCACAACTAGGTAAACCAATAAAATATTCTAGCATTTCATTTCTTCTGCATCCAAAAGGTCATTCTTACTAGCAGAATCACAATCAATGAACACAAACAGGTATCATTTTATTATTAATGATTGTCATTATGTTTTCAAAGCACAGTTCAACAATCATCTATTTCTTCATTCATATATATAAAAATGCAATAATGAAAAAGTCTAGCTTTAGGTCATTTCCTAGAATCAAAAATATAGATTTAATATGGATGATTTTTTATGGAGTATCTGTAAATCTACTATGTAGGAACAAATCAAGTTTCTCTTTGGATCTGTCCCTCAACAGATCAATTTACACATTGCTTAAAATCTTTTAGATTCTAATTATTTATTTGACAGAGAGAGAGAGAGAGAGAGCACAAGTAGGCAGAGCAGCAGGCAGAGGAAAAGGGAGAAGCAGGCTCCCCTCAAAGTAGGGAGCCTGACTCTGGGCTCAATTCCAGGACTCTGGGATCAGGACCTGAGCTGAAGGCAGATGCTTAACCAACTGAGCTACCCAGGTGTGCCCCCAATCCCCATTTTTTAGATTTCATTTATTTTAAAATCTTTTAAAGAATAGCTTATGAACACCCTTTTGGAATATATTTAGGAGATGAAAGCTATAGAAAAATAGATTGAAATGCAAAAAACAGGGGCAAATCAACCACATTGATTTTCTTTCAAGGTTACAGCAAAAGATTTGTGTTTTGAGAAGCAGACTTCTCATACATTATATTCTATATGTTCTGGGAACTGTTATCATAAAATTGAACAAAATAAAGTGGATTGTATATTCTTTAAGAACAATTTCATAATTTCAGATTGAATACCAGACTAAGGATTCAAAATTAAATAAACCATACAAAGAAGAATTTATAAAAAAATTAATCTGGATATTAATATGATAAAAGGTTATGATACATGTAATAGCATTGAAGAATATCAAAACATTTTGATGAGTGAATATGAATGATGCCAGACACCAAAGAAAGTGTATGATTGCATTCATATGAGATTCTAAAAATGAAATAACTGTGAAATGGAATTTGAGGGAGATGGAAATGTTCTATATCATGATTCTAGTAGTGGTTCCATTACTTCATACATTTATCAAAGCCAATTTAATTGTACACTTAAAATTGGTGAATTTATAGTACTTAAATTGCACCTCAATCAAAATCAAATTAAAATAGAGTAAAATTCCTATTGATGGCTTACAGTCACTCTTACAATAAATATCAAAATGTGTAACATATACTATATGGATTTTCACTGTTCATTTCATGTCATCCCATGACTCATCTTACTTACTGTGCCTTTTGTGTTTTGTCCTGTCATACTAGCTGTCTATCTAAATTACCTTGCTTTCCCCACTCTGCCCCCCAATTCCCCATTATAGGTAGAAATATGCTGTTACTTCTGCTTGCAAAACTGTTTCCAGACTTTTAATCTTCGACGCCCATCAATTACTACTTTCTTTAAGATAAGAACAAAAATCACTCCACAGAAGTCTTCTCTGACTACCTATATTAGATTAGTTACTTTTATAAAAGATCCTCAAAACCCCCTCTTTTACCTCTGGAATGCTTTTCATAAGTGTCAGTTATATAAATTTTGTGAGTCTTCTGACAGTCTTATACACCTTTGTGCAACCTCACATTTACAATGATAAGAGAAGAGGGTTTGGTAATGCAAGGCAAGCTAATCAAAACATATAAATTTCTTTCATATAAAACCACCCAAGAGATATGCCAACAAGAGGCTAATCTTGGCCCTGTGAAAGGTTCACACTGAGGCTAAATTACAAAGAAATCTTCTCCCTTCTCTCCTATCTTCTACCCTGGGCCCTATCTATCCATGGAAATGATAAATAACTGATAATTCACACAAGAAGCTGAGCTTAAAAGAAGAGGTGGGAGGTAAGAAAAAATAAGGAGTAAGGGGAAAAGGGGATATAGAGCCAGCCCAAGGTGAAGAATTTTTTTTCTGGCAACAATGAAGTGTTGTTATATGGGAGCATCCCTAGAGTTAGGAATTAAAGCCTACCCATGGAAGGAGCCACATGCAAGTGGGACAGATGAATAGAGTCAAATATTTGAATCTTCACCTACTTCTGATCATGTACAAAAAGGGCATGGGACAGACACATCCAGAATAAGAAACTGCTTGGATGTTGCAGAGGATTTTCTGCTTCTGTTTGTCAAATGAAGTTAATATCATAAAATGTACTATTCCTCCCTTTAATAAGAAAGAAATTAGAGAAGAGTTTAAGTGTTATTAAATAATTGTTTGTAAAATGGGTAGGATTAATCTTTCCTGTTGGCTGTGGTGCCCTTTGTGCCCAGCATCTTGTCTGCATGTGGTAGCACCACCTCAACTGATATCATTAAATTAACAAATTATATTTTGAAGAAATAGAGAAGGTCACCTGCAACACTTTTCAAACTTTGTCTGCTCCATATCTGAGTTAGATTATGAAGGCTCAAACTTGTCTCACTACTGGATATTTGAGAAAAGATGTGGAGAATCAAAGGAAGCCTGGTTTCAATTCAGTATGATTCAATTGTGGCTGTGAGTGGGCTAGTCAAAACCTGTCAACAATGATGTTTATTTTTATATTCAGGAGATATATTACTCACATTAAGCAAATTAAGCAGATGAACAATATCTCTGAAAAAATCAGGTACAAAAAAAAAAAAGCCTGATAAAAAAGGAAGTTGAACTACTTATTTGTATGTTTAATTACAATCTATATTGTATATATAAGCTAATTATAAAGGCTTTTTCTTAACTGACATGTAAAATATATTTTCGCTGATGATATTTTACAGAAATTTAAAAATTTTAAAAATTGACAGTCTTGTACAAATGGGATATTGAAGAGATCATAATATTTGAGTTTAACATTGAAAGTTTTTTGTTAAAGATTTTATTTATTTATTCATGACAGACAGAGAGAGGCAGAGACAGAGGAAGAGGAAGGAGAAACAGGATCCATGCTGGGAGCCAGACGTGGGACTCAGTCCCGAGATGCCGAGATCACACCCTGAGCCAAAGGCAGATGCTCAACCGCTGAGCCACCCAGGCATCCCTGAAATTTTCTTTGTGTAGATCAAAAAAAGTGGATGTAGGCAATTTTCTAAGACTCTATCTGATACTCTTGCTTTTTTTTCAGAATGCTACCAGTAAGGATGTTATTTTTTAAAAGCAACACAACACAAAACAAACATGTAAATGAGAAGAAAAATAAAAGAACTGAGAGAATAGGAGATGATGGATCAAGACTCTAGTAGAGAGGCAAGCAGCACATGTATCATTAGATTGGAGAAAATGGAATTATAAACCTACAGTGGGATCATATGATAAGAATACATTTAGTTTTATAAGAAACTGTCAAACTGTTTTCCAAAGTGGCAGTACCATTTTACATTCCTGTCACCAATGTATGAGAGTTCCTGTTGCTCCACATCCTCCCATCTGATGTTAACAGTGTTCTAGAATTTGGCCAATGAAATAAGCCTATAGTGGTGTCTCCTTATTATTTTAATTTGCATTTTCCAAATGACATAAGATATGGTCTATCTTTTCATATGCTTGTTTGCTATCTGTATGTCTTTTGTTAGTGAGATATCTGTTCAGGTCGTTTGCCCAGTTTTTATCCATGTTGTTCATTTTCTTACTGATAAATTTTAAGAGTCCTTTGCATATTAAAAAATAGTATTCTATCAGAGTTGTCTTTTGCAAATATTTTCTCTCAGTCTATGACATGTTTTCTCATTGTCTTGACGTGCCTTTGGCAAAGCAGACATTTGTAACTTAAATGAAATGCAGCTTATAAGTTCTTCCTTTCGTGGATCATGTGTTTGGTGTTGTATCCAAAATGTCATCACTGCATAGTGGTTGAGGAACTTCACTCACTTGAACTCCACGTAGCTATATGACTTGATTTGCCAAACAAAAAGTGATGTGTGCTATTTAAAGCAGAAGCTTGGAGACCCAGCATGTTCCTTTCACTTGTACTATCATATAAAAACCTAGCAGTATGACCAACAATCCCTCTAGGTCATCAATCCATGTGCCACAGTCAAAGCAGTGACAATATGGAGCAGAATCCTTTGCCACCCTTTAAAGGACATGTAGAATATATGACAAATAAATCTTTACAATATTAGGCCTCTGAGTTTTCCGAATTACTTGCTATTGAAGTGTAACCTAGTCTCTCCTGACTCATACATACAGAAATTTATTCAAGAGTAAAGTTCTACCATTAAAAAATTGAAATATGTGGCATAAGCTTTAAGATAGGGAAGAAGATGGAGAGAAGTTTGAGGCTCGGAAGTCAACTATTCATGTTATGCTAAGTTGAAATATTTGGTTACATTTTTATTTATGATAACTTGAAAGGTAGACAAATACTGAAATATATTGTCATTTTAGTCAAAGATGTTGGGAAATAAAATACTAATAGTTTGTGTTTAGTATTATTGCTTATGTTTGAAAATGTGCTACAAAAAAGAGGTCCAAGAAAATTGGCTGCTTTTGAAGCATGTTGTGAAAGGTACTAGTGAGAATCCAGAACTGTGATGTTGTAAGTGGGAACTGATTCCATCCTTAACTGATAAAACTCAGAAGATGTCTGACTAACAAAGGCCAGTGAGAATTTGTGGCAATGATAAAATCAATGGTCCAACCTGCATACTTTTTTTAAACCCTAAATAAATTAAGGTGCTTCTCAATGAATTCTTTAGGCTGGACAAAATTGAACATGGAAAAAAAGACTAAGAGTTTTGTTCCCTCCTGACAGCTATTTCAGTCAAGTTATCCATAATTAAGTTGAGAGAGGGAGGGAGGGATGGAAAGAGAGAGAGAGACAAGTGTCAAAAAAAAAAAAAAAAAGTTGTGGATATGATTGGCACATGAAATGGAAGAAATAAAATATATAAGAAGCTAAATGCGATTTTAGGAGGTATTGCCAAAAGAAAAACCATGACAGGGAAATAGCCTAAGAAAGATGTTCAATTCCCAAGGAGAATATACTTTCTAATACCCATTCCATATGTAGCCTGGGAACATAATAAGAAAGAAAGGATTTATCCAAGGTTGAAGGTAAAAACCATATACAATGGGCTGAGTATTGTTCAGGAAACATTTCCTACTTCCATTATCAAAACTTCTGCCTGAGAGATTCTAAAATTTTTTTCAGATAAATAACTGTGGTGCTTCTCTCCTTCTTTCCATTTCTGAAAGTGAGTGTTTTTGTGTATTCCACAACTATAGACTGATGTGGCAGGGGGGAGGTGGTGGTGGTGGGACGATACCAAATGGAGCTGATAATTTGTCTTTTTTATTGTCATTCATAGGTTTCTATACCTCAAGTACATATCACAAGATTCTTCACTTTGCTTAATACATGATTAGAAGGGAATTTTGATTTTTGTTTCTTGGGAGAAAGGAAGGTGAATGTCACTCAGTGATTCAGTGTGTCCATTCCTCTCATTTCCTGCTCATGAATGGCAATGTCTACTACATTGAACTACCTGTCCTAACCTTATATGCTGACTATAAGGGGGGGAGATTAGATAAAATGTTCTTTTGTTTATAAATCTTCTGATCAAGATGAATGACACCCAAAGAGCTGTATCTAAGGAATTACGCCTGAGGAATCTTATCTGCATTCAGACCATATTTAGATGAGGAGATACTGGATCTCAGGCCCAAGCCTCACTGCTATAATGTAATGAGAATTTCAGAGTGCAATGTCTTCCAAGGAGTAAACATATTTTATATATTGTAAGAATATAAATAATTAGTAGCCATGGAACAACCTAGAGAGTATAAAATAATGGCCACAAAATCTTTGTCACTCCTCTCTTGAGCCCATATAGGCTTGGGACTGCTTTGACCACAAAAATATGAAGGCAGTAAAGCTGTATGACCTCTGAAGCTACATCATAAAAGCCATACAGCTATTACTTTGTCCTCTCTTTGGGACACTTATTCCAACTCATAAAGAGTTTAGACCTTATTCTGGAAAGGCTATATATAGATACTTTGTCAGCTCCATTGAGCTCCAGCCAATAGCCAGCATCATTTTTCAGCCTTGTGAGTGAGCCATCCTTGATATCCTGCCCAAGCAAACCTTTGAGTAAGTCCTGCCCCAGCCATTATATGCATGTAACTACCATGAGAAACCCTGAGTGAAAACTGTCTAAAAGAGACCTTCCTAAATTTCTGAACCTCAAAATCATGGTAACATAAAATGACTGTTTTAAGCCACGAACTTTTGGGACCCTTTGTGATACAACAGTACTACCAGAAAATCTTCCTACAGTTTATCCTCAGTGGAGCAGCTAGTATGATCTTTTTGCAAAGTATGTGAGAATAAATGACATCTGCATTGGAAGACTCTGCAGTGAAGTGGTTTCCCCATTTCACCAGAGTAAATGTCAAAATGCTCACAGTAGTCTGCTGGACCTGCTGGACCTCTTCTCAAACCCCGTTTGCTTTTCTCCCACAGCTCACTCAGCACTGCACTAGCCTCCTTACTATTCAGTCTCTGCCCTGGACATTCCTACCTAAAGGCCTTTACTCTAACTGTCCCTCTTCCTGGAACCTACTGCATCCCTGATGTCCACCTGCCTGGCTCCTTCCCTCCCTCGTAGTATAAAAATCTCACCTTTCATTTAGGTCAGCCCTGAGCCCTACCTCCCCCATCTATCCATTCCTGATGTTCCAAATGACTCTCTTCATTCTATTTCCTTTTTACAGCTTTTATCACATCTAATGGATGGTTCAGTTCTAGTCTCTTCTTGCTAGAACATAAAAATCAATAAAGAAAAGGTATTCATGTGTATGTGTGTATGTTTTTGTTTTAGTTTTGTTTTTCTTCATTGTACTCCAAATGGCTATAACAATGAGGGCCTAGCACATATGGTATACTTAATAAATATTTGCTAAATCATGAAGAAAGGGCATAGAAGGAATTTTTAATGGGAAACACTTTGAAGATCAGCATTTCTTCAGATTATCTTCGGTTTATATCTCTCTATCATAAATTTTACCTGATAATTTTAAAATGTATAGTTTACTTAATAAATTTTACATCACTGACTTGTCAGAGCAAGAGAGTATTACTTTTAAAGTAAATATGTAGTGAATTTAACTTTGCTTTAAAAAATAAAATAATTATTAAAATCCCAGGATTTAACACAAAGCTTAATGATACTATTTCAATTTTGAACTTTCTGGAGTTAAAGCTAGACTTTTCATTTTACGATAAACTAGGGAAAAATAATTGCCCAAATTCAGAGATTGGATCTTGTTAAGGTATTATAATCTGCTATAAATAAGAAAATTCCAAAGTAATACTCATATACCATCTTCATCTCACTCCATTAAGTTACACTCTCAATGCTATTTTAAGCTAAAGTTTTTTTTACTGATAGTAGTAGTCCCAAAAGGAGTTTCTTTACTAAAGATCTTTATTTTACTATTCATTTAATATAATCATGACTGATATTTTTGGTCATTTCCCCAGTCATATTTTAATGGAAATATTTTTAATCAAGCAGAATGAAAAGTTCTTGCATTCTTCATCAATTTATTTGCTGACCTCACAATTTAAAAAATTGTAAATATAACTTTCACACACTTTAAAAATAAAATGTTTTTAATTCTAAGCTTATTTTGAAATGTGTAGTATATATAATTATTACTTAGCAAAACTATGGATACTGGTGGCATAAGCTGAAACTAACGTTTCATATTCTGAAATAGAAACATCTATTAGAAAACTAAGAGAGCTTCCACTGGGAATACCCACTTAATTTATAAGAGTTCTAAAGATATCCATTCTTAACTGAATGACATCAAAAAGAATTGTAAAAATATCTTGTCAAGCAGCATTGTTGTGCTGTCTAGCTTTTTAATCATAGCATTATGTTAATACTATTAATGTATCTGCAAAGACACACAAAGGTCAAGGATACAGAAAGAAAGAGAACATGTTTATTAATTATATTTCTGGAAGTTTGGAAAGATGATGTGATTGCCTTTATTAAACTATACCAATACTATATTTATAAGCATATGATCTGATTTTAAAGCAATTCTTTGAACTTAAGTAATCCAAGATATTAGCTGGACAGGAGTACACCAAGGGTCAAATATAAAGCACTTAGATTAATATTTTTGAAAATATAAATAGGTACACGTAAATAAATTGAACTGACATATTGAGAAGAAGATTTGGTCAGTAATATGTATATTTGCCATTCAAATTAGGCTTCCTAGCTTATCTTTTTAGAATCGAGTCCTCTAATATTGTAACAGTAACATACATAGCTAAGAATGAGTCTATTTATCAGAGTGATTAGAATAAATCTTTGCTGTAAGCATATAATATATATCAACTTATAGCTATAAATCTAAAACACTATCAAAAATGTATATACGTATATGAATTCTCATACATATGTGGTTATGGGCAGACCTCACAGTTGACCTCATTTTATTCAAAGATAAGTATCAATTGCAAGTGTTTGGCTTGCATTGGTAAAATAATTTGTTTCTTATTCCAACCTAACTAAAACAACATTTCTCTTTTACTTAAAAACCTTTATACTTACAGGCATTAATTCTAAGTATGTTCATAGATCTTTAAATGCACATGTAGTGTCAGGATTTCCCTTGAGTACCGTAAAAGGGCTCCAATCTAAATTTTGTATTCATACCTTGTATTTTTTTAATATTAAAAGTAACAAACAACTATCACTGTCTGATGTGGTCTAGAGTTGGCTTTCCTGAATATCTAACTTTCAGTTGTAAAGGAGAGACATCTTATTTTTTCCTTCTTTGATCAAAATTTTCAAGCTCTATAATTTTCTTGCTGCTCACAGAAACAAAGCAAGCCAAGCTCATATGGCAAGTGTATTCTGAAAGCTACAAATATTTGCTATTCAGAAAACCTCAATGAGGGTTTAGTTATTTAAAACTAAAGAAAGAAAATTACTATTAATAATTGGTTTCAGCTAATGAAATGTTTTTATGCAAATAGGTGAACCCTAAATATGACTTGGAAACAAAAGACTGCTTAACAGTTACTATTAAGCAATACATTAGTAGATCAATTAAACAGAACTTCTTTTTTAATGAATGTGCCGTACCCTTGTTGCCATAGAAACCTGGAAAGAGAAAGCTTCAGAATGCTAATAGCATGAGAAACACAACAAAATGTTTGTAAACATACACCTTGAAATTTGCATGATCAGTTAAGTAATAAAAGGGTGATGCAAAGAATTTTCCAGCACAGGAGGAAGGACACAATGCAAAATTCAAGGTATTACATTATTTTTTTCATCATGCAGATCAGCCAAGAATCTGCCAAACATTGTTATGGGTCTCACTCCTAGGCATTAGTTGATATAAAGAAACAGTCTGCTTTCAGGGTTAAAAGAAATTATATTTGAACATTGAAGGCTATATATCGAACATTGAAGGCTAGTGAAAAATTCATGTAAGTTATTTTTCAGAGTGAAGATGAAGCCAAGAGAGAGTTAAAAATGAAAATTTTAAATTCAGGATGCCTGTAACATTTTCACCCACAGATATAATCTGTATAAGCCTTTCTTCTTCTTCTTCTTTTTTTTTTCTCTCTAATTCTCTTGTTAGAAACCTCTTTTACCCCTTTGTTTTGGTGCATGCATTAATAATATTTGATTTGGCTTAAACAATTCCTAACAAACTGAAATGTCTGGAGCTCCAGAGACAAATACTGTTATTTATGCAAGTACAATTACTGAATTGAAGAAGAAAAATAATTTGGGCCACTTTAGTTTCCTGACTTCCAATGATAATTACTCCAATTTGGGCTATACTTTCAAGAGAAACAAAGCAGCTAAATAGCAACTCTATTCAGCAAAGAATTAATTTCTTTCCTATTCACTATTATGACAGAGTATTGGATTCTTTTAGAATCTAATAAATCAGAAGTTCCATAATGATTTTAGACCAAATTTCATTCATAGATATTGCAATATCGAATGCGACAAAGACAACCTTCTAGTATCAGAGGAATGAAAGATAAGATAAAAAGCTTGGCATCGTCCAAGGACAGAAGCTTCGTGCTCTGTGCTCAGGAACCTACAAATGTGACGGAGTACGTACAGAGGCCCTGGCCACTCCTTGATTGGAGATGGATTTAAAAGCCTTTTTCTTTAGCTCCTCCCACTGTGTCACCCAGCCCGAGTTAATTCCTGGAGTATAGCTGAGTTTCCGCCACCTGCATGAAGTGGCTGATGTTCCTTTAGGAAAATCATGGTTTTTCTGTAGATTATTGTCGAGAGACATACGAAGGCTATTATATGTACCGTGTGTTCTCGTCAACAGGTCCGTTTTTTCTTCCTGGCCTCATTCTTATTCAGGCTCTATCCTCTGAACACCTGCTTGGAAACTGGGACTGTTTTATAATTACCATATATGAACTGATTATCCCAGGTTTTATAAATTGGGAATTAATCTTTCAAAGATATGATGAAAAATAAATTACAAGACAAACTTCACATTAGGCACACTTTATTGAGCAAAAGCAGCAGCACAGATTACTGCAAGTATATCACTCTTTAAAATAGCCACCCACCAAATAACCAAAATGTAAAGAAAATGTTAACTTTGTCATATTGGCTTTAAATCTTTTTATACAAGAAAAACATAAACCATATCATTATAGTTAAATTCCTTTTATCTTTGTGAGGCTTAAAAATTCCTTCCATCCCAAGAGGCAGCCATGAGCTTGAATTTGGTTTGTAACAACTCACAGCAAAAGTTTTATATAAAAGTACTCATAAATAACAGAGAAAGTTTTGTGTGCTAGATAGTGATGCCAAACTACATTTTATTATTTTAAAATCTTTTTGTATTGAAACATAGACATCTAATCAGGTCACTGTATCATAGTATTTCTGAATATAACATAGCTTATTTCATTTATCCCTGAGCTGATCCTTAGATATTTAGATAATTTTCAATTTCTTCCTCATACAAAATTTCTGCATTGAACATCTTTTGCAGATGTCACCTTGTGGCTTGTGCTTTAGATTAACTGGGAAATACATTTGGAAGCAGGATTGTTGTACTCTTAATCCAACCTTTCTAAATATTGTCAAATTAATCTTAAAATGTTTGGACCAGTTTTCATCTATACCCTCAGTGAATGATAAATCAAATTCTACCCTCCTCCCTCAATAACATAGGCATGTATAACATAAGCATCAATTTTTATTATTTTAATTTTTGATAATCTTTTGTTTGAAAACATATGATTAGTTGTTTTAACTTGCATTTTCATGATTGCTGGTGAGGTTGATTCCTGTTTTTGGCTACTAGGTCCTTCTTTTTGTTCTTTTACTTTGACCAGGCTCAAATTTACTGGATTGTCTGTAATCTTTTTCATTTTGATTTATTGAAGTCCTTTATGTATTTTAGAAATTAAATGCGTACATTTTAGATGTATTAAATGTCTTATAACATCCTTGACTTTAAACCTTGTTTATGCTGTCTTTTACGACACCAAACATTCTAATATTGACATAGTTTATATTTTTTTCTTAATGATATGTTATTATTTCTTTGATAAATTCACCCTATTGAAAAAATAATGCATTCTTCTACATTTCCATCTAAGAGTTTGAAATTTTGCTTGTTATTTAGGCATCTGGTATCTCTAGAATTAATTTAGATGCATGGTGGGAATTAGAGATCTAATTTTATTTTTTACATCACATGGATAAGTGAATGTCCCAACAACACATTTTCAGTAAATCATCTGTTTCCAATTGATTGGTAAGGCCACCTCTATTTTACACTCTATTTCCAAATACAGTTGTGTCAATAACTGATTTTTCTGTCTTGTGCCATTAAGTTACATTTCTGTACCATACTAATGGCACACTATTTCCAGCACTGTGGTTTTATCATAATCTTACCATAAAGTGAATTAAGTTCCATCTGTTGCTTTTCTTCTTCAACATTGTTTTCATTATTCTTGAACACTGAGCCTTTCATCAGTTTTTCAATTTCCAGAAAAAATCCTTTTGAGACTTTCAGTGGAATTGAATTAAAATTATAGATAAATTTGAGAAGACTTGACATTTTTATGACATCTATCAACATGGTAAATCCCTCAATTTACACAGGTTTTCTTTTAGGTCCTTACAATTTTTTTCCATAAAGTTCTCACACATCTTTTATTATATTCATTCATTGTCACCTTACCCTATTTTTTTGGAAGGGGAAGGACACAAAATTTTTTTGTCTATTATGTTTTCTAATTGGAGATTACTATATTATAAAAATTTCTTAATTTTTATATATTTATTATGTTGTTTTTTACTCAGGAATTTTTAGTCAGGAATTTTGTTTTTAGATTCCCTTACATTTTCTATGTAGATAATTATATCATGTTGAAATAATAAATTTGTCTTTTTCCTTTTTCAACCCATATACCTCTAATTAATTCATCTTGTTTTATGAAATTGGTGAAGGCCTTCAGTGTAATATCAAATACTAACAGTGGTAGCAGGCATTCTTATCTGAATCCTCATTGAACAGAAGTGCTTCAAAAACTGTATAGCTCAGCAATATGCTTGCTATATGTCTTAGGTATATGTTTTTACCAAATAAAATTGACATCCAGTATGGTAAGATCTTTTTATGAATGTGTGTTAAATTTAAGTGACTGCTTTTCTGCATCAGTTGAGATGACAATATTTTTTCTTTTTTAAGTTGTCAAGCTGCTGCATTCCACTAATAGATTCTTTGATCTGTTAAGTTATAAGGTTTTAACAATTTCTAGAATATCTTTAGTCATTGCCTTTTGAAAACCTCTTATTTCTATCTGCACTGTTATCGCCTCCCAAGATTTCTAAGATACATATTTTAGTTACAATGTAACCTTCATGTCCCCTAATTTCTCTTTTATATTTTCCACTCTATATCTACCCATGTTGTTTCTAGTTGTATATCTAATTACTATCTTCCAGTTCAATGCTGATTTCAATGGTCCATTCTAGTGTTTATTTCATTTATTGAGCATTTTAGTATGACTTTTTTTTTAAAGATTTTTAAAATTTATTTGTTCATGAGACAACACAGAGAAAGAAAGAGAGAGGCAGAGACACAGGCAGAGGGAGAAGCAGGCTCCATGCAGGGAGCCTGACGTGGGACTCGATCCTGCGTCTCCAGGATCACACCCTGGGCTAAAGGCAGCGCTAAACCGCTGAGCCACCTGGGCTGCCCTAGTATGACTTTATTAAGAAATTTTTCATGAATAGTTTTAAAGTTTATCAAATATATATTAAGTTCAATTCATCATATTGTCATAGCTTTCATATTTTTCTACTCTATAATTTTCAATTGTTTTTTTTCATATAAACCTGTTCTTGATTAAAATTCTGATACATTTCATTTCCTGTGAATTTTCATTGCTTTTTATCTATTATTGAAGATCAAAAATGTCATTTTTTAAATTGCTCTATTTCCTTCTCCTGAGTGTATTATTTAATTTAATTTGTTTAATTGTCTTATTAGTATTCTATTTGAATTTTTGCCTTACATAATATATTTTTCTTGCAACTTTCAATATTGAATTGATTAATGTGCTTTGTTTTTGTTTGTTAGCAGGTTTTGTTTTTCTGGATATAGCAATTTCTGTTGATATCTATCTGTTCTCTTCAAGCATCTCTCTGAGACATGATCATAAATTGGCGATAGAGAGTTCCACTCCTCTGTAGATATTACAAGTCCTGGTGCTGATCATTTGTCCCAATTTGAAGCTATTAGGCTATTTTTACTCCTTCCTGCAATCTAAATGAAGCAGCCAGTTTCTGTCAGAGCCCCAGATACTGGTCATAGGCTATTTGTGTTTTTTATTACAACTGGAGGCTCTTCTTCTGAGTCCCTGCTTTGCTGTGTTGAACCTGGCTTATTCTTGCAAACATAAAAGTACTTCAATTTCTCTTAGAAATTTACCTTTCCATCACTTCACTTTGTCTGCTACTTATACCATGCATGTGGTTCAGTTTTAGGTATATAAGGTGACATTTATCATGTTTTTAGAATAAATAGATGCTTTGATTTTTTTTTAAGATTTTATTTATTTGAGAGAGAGAAAGAGAGAGAAAATGAGTGAGAGGGAGAGTAAGAGAGAATCTGAAGCAGACTCTGCACTGAGCAGAGAGCCTGATGTGCAGCTCAATCCCACAACCAGGAGATCATGACCTGAACCAAAACCAAGAATCTGATGCTTAACCAACTGAGCACCCAGGTGACTCTGCCTTTTTGATTTTTAAATTTTTTGTTTTATCTAATATTGGTATATGTTTGAGTAGGCAGTCCAAAATTAGCAGGCAATTAGCATTGTCAGAAAATTCCAGGTTATTTTTAATTCTCCAAATTATACTTTTTTTTAAAAAAAAGTATTTTACTTTTATTTGAAGGGTGCAGCTGTTAGCTTTATCATAATTTGGAGGAAATGAAAAATTTTAGTAAGCAAAATTATAATCATCTTCTAGAACAAGGAGCTTGGAGAATGTAGGTAGTAAGCTTCAGGGTGTTACTTGTATTTTTCCTCCATGAGTTTAGGCCTTCAGAGCAATTATCTGACAAGGCCTTGTTGACCATGAGCCATCTTAGTGAAATGTTAGGTAGACTACATGATATTCCTTATTGTAAAAGCATATTATATCCAGAAAAAGCAAGGCTTTTGAAACTATTTATTCATTTGAAACTATTTATTTACCATATGCTTTGTGCCAGCCTCCTGGAGCATGCTAGAATTAGTATTGTGGTATAATTGAGGTCTTAAACTTCACAGTACTAATAACACTGATTTATTGATAATTTCTGAGGCTATTGGTTGCTACTTCATAGTTTCAGGAGAAAAGTAATGTTTTAGGAGATTAATGCTAGTTCCTATAACAAATCAACTGAACCTCCCAATTCAGTAAATTACCATTATGAAGATTTATTTCTGGTATGGGTCTATAAGGTCTCTTTGGTGGCTTTCCTATATGCAATAACTCAGGAATCCAACCTGGTTTTTTTTTTGTTTGTTTGTTTTGTTTTGTTTTTTAATTTTCTGATGTTAACATTTTAAACAAATGGTCACCAATGTCATCACAGAGAAGGAAGAAAAAAAAAAAAAACAGAAGTTTGACATAGACCTCTTTAAAGTGCCACATATTGGAATGGCAAGTATTATTTTTGTATATATTCCATTGCCAGGACTCAATTACAATACCTCAACCTAGCTGCAAGAGAAGCAAGAAAATGTAGACTTCCAGTATTTCCAGGAATTATACTTGTGAGGCTCCAGTTTTCTTTTCTTAGATAATTCTGGAATAACAAATATTAATATAGGGGAAAACAAGATTTGTGAAGGTAGAAGTAAAAATAAGTCTATTTTTATGGTTGGAAAAATTCAGTTTGTCATTCTTATTAACTTCATCTAAAGACACTTTTTTTTAAAGATTTTATTTATTTATTCATAGAGATACAGAGAGAGAGAGAGAGGCAGAGTCACAGGCAGAGGGAGAAGCAGGCTCCATGCAGAGAGCCCGACGTGGGACTCGATTCCAGGACTCCAGGATCACGCCCTGGGCTGCAGGCGGCGCTAACCCACTGCGCCACCGGGGCTGCCCCTAAAGACACTTTTTATGTCCTTCAATGGCAGTAAGTTTCAGAGAATATCTGAAGATTTATTTTTCTAACATTATCCAATCCTGAGTTTCTATTTAAAAAGTTATAATAATTTTTTTTCTATGACTATCCATTGTGTTTAAAGACTTGATGATCTGAATGATCAAATAACTCTCTGCCCTCCAAAACACAAAACATGTGAAATATTATATTAGTTTTTATTGCTGCATAATAAATGACCACAAATTTAACGGCCTAAAACAACACCCATTTATTAGATCACAATGCTATATGTTGGAGGTTTGGGCCCTTTTGGCTGGATCTGTGCTCAGAGTATCACAAAGCAAAAATTAAGGTGTCAGCTGGGCTCTTAACTGGAGGCTCTGGGAAAGGGTTTACCTCCAGGCTCATTAAATTTGTTGGAAAAATCCAGTCCTTTGTGGTTTTAGGTCTCACATCCCTGATTCCTTTCTGACTGTCAGGGAGAGGCCATTCTCTTCCTTAGGAGGCTTCTCATATTTCTTTTTATGTGGCTTTCTTTATCTTCAAAGCCGGCATTAGCATGTTGAGTACTTTTTATGTTTCAAATCTTTCTGCCTTTACTTTTTGCCTTCTGCTGCTTTTAAGGCTTCATATGATTAGGTCAGGTCCATACAGAGAATTTCCCTATCAGAAGATCAACTGAGCTAAATAACATACCATATCATCACAGAAATGATATCTTATCATATTAGCAAGTTTCAGGGATTAGGTGATGCACCTTGGAGAGGGGGAGAGGTGGGTTTCAAAATTTTGTTGACCACAAATATAGTTTTAAAAAGTGATAAAAAAGGGTATTTTTGACTCAAAATAATTATATTGGAGTGCTATTTTGAGATGAATGTGTAGTTCTTTTCCAGAAAAACACCAAGAATCAGTGTCTTGATTTGCTTTTCTTCTCTGTACTGAACTGTCGTTTTATTTATATAGAACCTTCACTTTATTTCATGATTAACTACTCTCATCACAAGTAGTGGAATATAGTATTTTCTCAGTAGGAGATCAGTGTAACACTTGAGGATTCTTTGCTCTTCCCTCCTGTGCAGTCAAGGCTCCAGATAAGAGGTAGAGAGTCTTACTGGCAACTATAAAGCTACAAAGTCTATCTATTGTCTTTTAAAGGTTTATTTGTTTATTTTAGAGAGAGAGAGAGCACAGAGGAGACAGGCAGAGGGAGAAGAAGTCGGAGAATCTCCAGCAGACTCTGCTGAGTGAGGAACCGATGTAGCTCTTGATCCCACCACCCTGAGATCATGACCTAGGGGAAAATCAAAGAGTTGGATGCTCAACCCACAGAGCTACCCAGGTGCCCCTTGTCTTTTATATTCTAGAACCACAGTATATGCAAGAGTCTCTGAACATGTAGGACCCTCATACATGATTTTTTATGTCCTGATTGAATACTAGTTTTTCTCTTTAGAGCTTTGAACATGGAGTTATAATGATCAAGAGATATGTGGACTGAAATGCCACTTGCAAGCACAGAATTGGGGTTTATAAATGAGAAAATACATGTAATGGTGGTATCCAAGAATTTTTTGTAAGCTAAAGTAAAATGGTATAATTTCAACTGAAACAAGTTGAAAAGCCAACAAAAATGTCAACAAATATAAGTAGATTTTTTCTTATTTTTATATGTAGAATTGTTACTTGCCATACCTTGAATTCATGGGTGTCATACCATAGGAAACAAAGATTAGTTTTAAGTTAGTTATATACCCATTTTAAGTACTATCCGTCACGGTTTCTCTACATATACATCATCCACTTTGCGCAAGGTCTAAGACATTGAAGTTTCTCAAGTTCTTTTCCTTCTCACATTTAGTTGTAGTGTGAACCAGAAATAGAAAATTATTTTAGGAGCCATATAAAAAAATAATTAGCATTGAAATTATACAATACTACTAAAAAGTATAAGATCCATATGCATAAAGTTGTAAGTTTATGGTAAACATTCTGGGATTTAGGCATTCTATCTTTAAATAATTATCTGTGATATCTATCTATATAGTTGTCTTTATTGATATTGCAATCAAATTTTACATTTTTGTAAAGTTGCAATTAAGCAAAATATTTTGGCAACAAATTTATTCAATGGATACTTGTTTAGTCTTAATTATATAGTGTATTTTATTTTATTTTTATTATTATTTTTTACTGTTGGAATGGGCGGATGTTGTCCTCAGTGCCCAAAAGGCATTTGCGTTAAACATTCTCACTAGCAGCAATCTTTTTTTTTTTTGAGATTTTATTTTACTTATTACACATTTTTAATTTAACTTGCCTTTAAGCATGATTTGTAAGGTAAATGAAAAAGATACCCTTGGTTTCAATATATTGTATTAACATCTCCTTCTTGTCCAAAGCAACTTCCAGATTATTTATCTTCCAGCTTTGTATGAAATCTGCATTTCTTTGTAACTCAGGATCCTTGGCTAACCCAACCACTACTTCCCCTTCTGTCTCGACACACCCAGAGCTTACTAGTTTTGTAATTTTGGACAAGTTAACATTGCTAAGCTTAATTTTGCATTGTACCCACCACATATGTTTTTTGTTTTCTGGACCATGGGTCTTTCTTCCAGGATTCAAAACTAAGATGAATACAGTATTAATATATTTTTCAGTTTCATTATGCAATGCATTCATGTGCTAGCCTGCACCTATGAGCTATTTATTTATTTTTTTGCATGAAACACATCAGAGTTTTAAACAAATAAATGTGTTTTGCAATATTTTAATAAGTAAAATAATTTCTCTATTGGATCTATATCAGATTAAATACAGTATCTTTTGACGAAACTTTCATAAAGTTAGGAAACTTCCATTATTTATTTAAAATTCACTAGTTTAGCTTTAAGGTTCTATGTTCACAGCAAGAAAGTCAATTAGCTCCACAAAGAAACTATTACCTGTCCTTATTAAAGAATAAGTAGTCTTTGCAAAAGAAAAATATGAGCCATAGTGTTCCTCCATTTAACATGAATAGGAAACCATGCAGGTAAAATGAAATACTGGAAAAAAGCAAGTCCTCAGGGAAAATAACCTCACTCTATGATTAAAAAAATTAATTAAAGTCCTGCTTATTTTTTTATCCTAATAGCTCATTCTCTCATTCTATTGCTTATCAAGCTTTTACTATAAAACTTTCTGTTTCTTTTGGATTCTTAAGTTTCAATTTGATCCAAGTAATAATAGTTTCGGGTTATCAAAAAACATATTCATCATTACCAATTTTAGTCAACCTCTCAAAAAAAAATAAATGAATGGAAGGGTTTATAGTTCACCACAAATATATTTTAACCCTCTTAGCCTCTCAATAATATATACTGAGGTAAGCCACTTTAGTAACCCGAGTATAAAACTATGAACATTTGCATATCAAAACAGAGAAGTTTTTCTAGAATATAACAATAGATATGTTCTCTCTCTCTCTCAATAATCACACATTAATAGCTCTAGATTACAGAAGAGAAATCCTGCTACCATTGAAATAGCTGTGATAGTTTTCCAATATTTTCCAGATGGCAGAAGTCGCAGTGAAATTAAATGTTGTTCCGCATCTGCTCATTTAGATACAG
Organism: Canis lupus dingo; assembly: GCF_003254725.2. Classification (NCBI taxonomy): domain Eukaryota; kingdom Metazoa; phylum Chordata; class Mammalia; order Carnivora; family Canidae; genus Canis; species Canis lupus. The sequence goes on along the minus strand of NC_064246.1, from coordinate 63,756,642 downwards.
GCGTAGAAAACTCAGACTGTTTCATATAGTTGGATATATAAAAAGGATTTGGATCTTCTTTTTCAGTTCTCCAGCCAGAACAATTTCCTAATACTGAAACTGATGAAGTAAGGTATAGAATTTCTTCTCACATCCCAGTTTTACGTCAATATTTGATATCCTCTAGGTAACTAACCATAAAACGAAGTAAACTTTCTGCTCAAACATAGTTCAACAAGCATTCTGGTTCACTTCCCTTTCTTGAAACAAACAAGTGACAGTAAAAGAAACAGGTGATATGTGGAGTGTAGGGTGAGAGGGGACTTTCTCTATTCTCAGTTAAACTAGAAAATATCCAAAACACCAACTATCAACCTGGGAAAGGAGACTGGCCCAAACTGTGAAATTTAAACTTAATAAATGAAGATGACAAAGAACACAAGCAGACATTCTCAATAGTGGAGGCACTTCAGGTGCAAAGCTTACCTAAGGATATGCTTATTAAAATAATAAAATATATGGGCATGAGGGGGCTGCAGGAGAAGTCATTTAAAGTTCCACTTGCATATTACAGAACAGGCAAGTAGATTTGGAGAGGAAATTACTTTGTTTTGTCGTTTGCACAGTCTGTGAGCCCACATACTGCTAACAGAAAACACTAGAAGTGCACTAGAGTGAAGGAAAGATGAGAGGTAAGCAGTCTATGACAAAGGATTCAATATGAGACAAGTGGATCACCAACTCTGTGTGAATGATTTTAAGAGCTACATTCCAGCCTTGAGAACCTTGTTTAATGTCCCAAGTCCTTTATTTTCTAGTAAACAGTTTATCAAGAAGCAACTCAAATTTCTATTCTTTATCGTGAAGCCATTTCTCCCTAACTATAGTTTCCTGTAGGGCTTAATGTTACCACCATACTTCCTAGTTATCAAATTGGGAGACTTGGAGTTATCTTTGACTCCTTTTTCTTTGTTGTTTCTTGAAGTTAATTACCCACTAAATGATATTACTTTATCTGCTGCTATGTCCTTTTGTTTCTTCCTTTTCTTTCACATGGCACTTGATTATCTTTTAGTCCATATCTGTAAACCTCTTTCCTCCATTGTCTCCTCTGCTTAATCCATTCTGCATTGTGACACTGAATTTAAATTCTTTTTTTTTTTAAGATTTTATTTATTTATTCATGAGAGACACACAGAGAGAGGCAGAGACATAGGCAGAGGGAGAAGCAGGCTCTCTGCAGAGAGTCCGATGTGAGACTCCATCCCAGGACTCTGGGATCACGACCTGAGCCAAAGGCAGATGCTCAATCACTGAGCTACACAGGCACCCTGATTTTGAATTATTAAGCCATGGCCTAATATGTTTCTCTCCTTCTCAAAGAACTTTTCTTAGGCTACATTAAAAGCCATAGCAAAGCATTTAGCTTGCCACCAAAAGATCGATCTTTTGGAACTTCCAAATTATCCATTCCAATCTGTTTGGACCTTCACCTGAGAGAAATCTTTGTATGCAACATCTTTCATTTTTTCTTGCTTAAGGTATGTGATTACTCTGAGAAGACTTCCCCAGACTTTTGTACCCATCTAGTATCTCCCTTCTTTGAGAACCAATAGAATATTTTGTTTGATACTACTCATTCAACAACTATAATAACTATAATAGTTTTTATCCATATACATATATGAATATATGACCATATTATTTATATATGTATATATATGTGCGTATAATATGTATATATATATATATAAAACCAACACCATTATTAAGGGTCTAATATTAACAGACATTGTACAAAGAATAAATATGAATAAGATACATACTTTCAGTTTAGAAAGTCATTTTTGGAGGGCAAAAGGAAAATAATCCAGTCATTAAAATGTAATGTGTTGCACTTTTTCATGTATTTATAACTACATTTGTATCTATGTAAATGTGTATCGAAATATAATTTAAGTCCATTGAAAGCAGGAATTACACATAATAACATTTGTTGGGGATGATGATGGTGATGATGATCATGGCATGTTTTGGACTAAGTAAAAAGAAAATGAATATTTGCCATCTATGAGGTTCTGTGCTAGGTGGCCTAACTGAATTATAGCAAAAAGACACAGTGTCAGTGTGTATGCTTTTGCTTTTGAGATGCTAAAACACAAAATTCTAGAAGGGCTTTCCTTTTTGTTTATTTTTAGTTGCATAGCACAAGGGTTGGGAAGGGGGTGGAGAGAGAGAGAGAAGCAAAAAGAACAATAACTAAAAACTCCATTGTGCAGATTATAGACCAGGGGATGCTCTTGCCACATCTGTAAGACCTGGTGTCTAAAGGGACAGGATACGCCTGCATCTTCTATGTCTATCAAAACATTTCTAGCCATCATTTTTCAAAGTTTACCTTGTGAGCCAGAGTATCTCCCTAGGAGGTAGCGAGGAAGTCCAGTTGGTTTAGAAGGCAGCTCAGGCTGTCACTGAGATGGTGCTTGTCAGCCTCATTAGGTCAGGCACGTACTTGACCTCTGTGAGTCATGTTCCTGGTGCAGAACTGCCCTACATTTGCTTTTTCTTCATTTCATTGGCCTCTTAGTTATTCTTAGGGCAATTGCTTCAGATCCAGAAAGCCCAGGAGATCCAGACTACTATGAAGGTTAAACAATTCTAGCTATACATTAGTTACCGGAAAAAGAACTATGCCACCTAGATTCTCAGAAAGAAATGATATTCTTTCACTTACAGAGGGCTGAGAGTGTCTTTCTAATAACCATATCCTTTTTTCCTTCTACACACATCTCTTAGACAGCAGACTCATTTTTGCTACCTCGTATCCCTTCTGTGCTTTGGTGTGTTTTCACTACATTTCTCCAGTATGGATGATTGGGACAGAGAATATAACTTAATGCAGGTTGTGTGCCTATTACCTCAGGAAGGAAAAGCAGTGTATAGCTGTCCCTCAGGAGACTGCAAGTGCCACCATGTCAAAATTCATCAGAGCCCTAGTTTTCCTCATGTCCTTGGCAAAGCGCCAGCTGAACACTAGCTCAGTTCTCTGGGGTTCAGAACCAATTGGTGGAGGATGCATTTTAAAACTCAAGAATGCACTTCTCTTATGCCTTTTGCCATTTTAACTTTTACGTATGCTTTATTCACATGTCAAATAATTATTTATATATACACATATATAGAGATCTTGCAAGCATTATGTATTGCCACACGCTCCTTAGTCAAGAAAGACTTTTGCTCTACACACACACATGTACACACACACAGGTTGATTTACTAAATGAAAAAATCCCTTTCTACTACATAAACCAATTGATAGGCAGTTTTCTGTTTGCCTTTTAGTAAGTTTGTCAGGCATTGGACAAACATTGTGTCTATAATGTTTTGTAGGGGTTTACCTAAGGTAACGTATTATGGTGCTTGCAATGACCTTTCAAATTGCTCACCAGGATAGATAAACAGACAGATGGTGACAATGATAGATAGATGATAGATAGATAATAGAAAGAGAGATAGATGATTGATTGATAGATAGATAGATAGATGATAGATGATAGATAGATATAGATAGATAGATAATAGATAGATAATAGATAGATAGATAGATAGATAGATAGATAAATAGATATAGATAGATAGATAGATGATAGAGGAGAATTATACAGTGTGAGAAAGAATGAACATGAGAGAGAAAGCAAACATAATGAGATAACAATAAATGATGAGTCCAGGTGAAGACTACACAATATTCATTATAGTCTCTTCATTTCCCTTTTAGGTTTGAAATTTCCAAATAAAAAATAGAAAAGAACATAGTACTCCATGTAAATGCAATGTAAGTTTGAAGACCACTGGAAGATCTTGAAATTTTAAAGAACAGGAAAGACACCATTTGTCTAGAGTTGAGTTTTTCTGCCCTGGACTGGAATCAATGGCTTCTGGAGATTCTCCATGGTTCTAAGCCACTTTCATCTAACTGGAAATCTACAGAACTCAACCAAATATGGTCTAAGGATATAGAACAACACAAGGGACTGGGATGAGGCTAAATTATTACAAAGAATAGTTTAAGTTAAAAGGAGATGAATTTGGCTTCTATTTGACACAGAAGCAGAAAAGAACTTTTTAAAAATCTGGCCAATAATAAAGCAGAGGAGAAAGAAAATAAAAATTGGCTTCCACTCAACCTGGCATATTATTAAACTATCCCCTTTCCAAATCTGTAACTAGGAAGGGGGGATACACAGGGGTGGGTGAAATGAAGCCTGCGTAAAAAATGTAGTCAAATCGTACAGGGTCCTTGGCAAGAATAAAATGAAAGGGGGGGCATTGTGCTCTTAAATCAAATTGACAATCAATCAATGCTGTCAAATCCAACCTAATAACAGCCACTATTCCCCCAGGAGAATGTCAAGAAAATGGAAGTTCTTGTCACTTTTGTGTTTGAAATTTGGGGCTTTCCTTTGATGTCTAGATTCTGAGCTGCTCTCAGAATAAGTAAGGGAAGCTGGAATAATAGCACAATTCTGTGTTCTGGGAATCACTTTGCTCCCCTGCAGGAAATCAGAAAACATCCTAGCATATGAACCAGCGAACTTGCACTGGGTTGACTGTGCCAATAACATCCAGTGGCACAAAGGTTTCAAAGCTAAATTACTGTAGAAAGAGTTTCTCTAAAAACTACTGCACAGCTGTACCAAGAGTAGAAATTTGTTTTAGTGAAGATATGAAGAATTAAATTTATTTCCAAAATGATTCACTAAGAATATCTTGAGATTCTAGTATGTTTAAGGAGCTGTTCTAGATGCCAAAGATATCATAATATAGAAGGCATGTCTTGTGCTTGGGAAAGGTGGTATGAGCCAGTTATATGCAGTGTCAGTGTTTAACAGGAAAGGATGGTTATACCTAAATATCCACTTGGCTTCTATGTAATCAGAGACTATGATTGATAATATCTCTGATAAACTCTGGAGAACATGAATGAAATCTGAAGCCTCTAGGAACTCCCTGGAATGGATTAGAACCTCCAGATTAGACCCAGTAACTTGACACAAAGATCAAGGTCTCCCTTAATTTACAAATTCACATATGCTCAGTTAGCAATCACCACCCCTCAGATAAACCTCATTGACTACAATACTGCCACCGAGCAAAGCTTCACATAGGCTCAGAGAAGCTATTGATGTGCTATTACCATCATTGTGATTTGTTCACTCATGCAGATGATCCATTCTCATTGCCCTAGCCCCTCAACAACTTGTTCTTCTCAAAATACTTGTTCCCCCAGTTCAAAAATCAGCCAGTACTTTTTATAATCAGCTTTGGAGTTTGCCAAGACCAATGAAGCTACTACCTGAGGAATACTGATTTTGAGAATTCTGCTACATAGACATCACTTCTTTCTCCTTCTCCAGCTCACTTAGGACATTGTGGTGAAGAGAGTGGTCTTGGATTCAGACTGATGTTCTTCAAATCCTGACATCATTTTCCAAAGTATGTGATCTTTGAAGGAACCGTTTTGTTCGTCTGTGTTTATCTGTAAAACAAGAATAGTGCTAGCCCTTTCTCACAGAATTGTTATGCACCCAAATGACACACAGGAAGTGTTCAGTAAATTTTGCCTATGATACAATAATTGTAATAATTCTTCATCTTCATAAAGAACTACATCCATTGAACCTACTTATACCTACATCCATTGAACCTACTTATACCTATACTTCTTATATATGCTTCTTATACTTTTTATATACTTCTTGCCCATTCCTAAACTTAGATTCTGTAGTTCATCCTCATTACAAATAGCCGTATTTCATTATCTCTACTGCTTTTCATTTATTTGGTCCTAGCATAGCAGGATGTATACCACACCCTAGTTAAATTAAACTATTCACCAATTATGCAGTGTTAGGAGCTGAATTTTGTTCCCTCAATAGTCATATATTGAAGCCTCAACCTTCAATGTGATTTGGAGACAGAGCTTTTGAGGAGGAAATTAAGTTAAATTAGGTCATAAAGATGGACTCTTAATTCAACATGACTGATGTCCTTATAAGAAGAGAAAGAGAAGAAAAAGAAGAGAGACACATACAAATTTACCCTTAGGTATTTTTGTTGGTGTACTAAAGACATTGGTGGATTATTTTAGATTCTTTTGTTATTTTTCATGATGTTTTAATAGTAATTAATTGTTGCAGGACTGTACAAAATTATTTAAATGCAACTCTTAAGAATGTATGAAATTATACATCTCCGCAAATTTTAAAATTGTGACATATAATTCACTTTGTAAAAATGAATAAAAAAGTATATGTTAAATTAGTGTGTACATTTTCACATAGAAAAATAAGGTAAAGGGTGATTGGCACTTGCAGAGTTACATGCATTGATCAAGACAGTATATACTCATATCTTTATTTATTTGATCAGTCTTACAAGTAAATTGTACATATTTTCATGACTACTTCATACAATAATATCACATAACTATTACTTATACCACTAAAACAAATTTAACTGACAGATGAAACAGCAGCAAAAAGCTCTTGAGGTTTCCAGATAAATAATTTACAAAATGACTATATATTTACTCCATGGACTTTAATGGTATTTCTTCTATTTAAAATATACATAATAAATATGTGAAGTTAGTTTTTTTCCAAATGTGTACATGAATCTGGGAACAATATTTTAAAAATATAATCAGAAAATCACCCAATATGTACTTATCCAATCTCAAGTAGTTGTTTCTGTACATTTCTCCCTTTCAAATTTCTTACAAGAATAATGTAGAATGTAAAGCTCTCCAAAAACCATTACCATATTATAATAAGATTGAGTAAACTCAATACAAAGATAAGAATTATGCAAATAAAATGTTAATATTATACTAGAACCTATGAAAGACCAGAGATTTCCATTTTTTGCAAAATTTCCCTCTTACTTAGCTAAATGCCTGTCCCCAGAGCTAGTTCAAGCACATTCAAAACTGAACCACATTTCCTTCATTTCCTGAATACTGAAATAAAATGAAGTATATCTAGGTAACAGAACGATAAAAGGGAAAGATCTAGGCAGATTTTTTATTTTATTTTATTTTAAGACTTTATTTATTCATGAGAGACACAGAGAGAGAGGCAGAGACACAGGTAAGAGGGAGAAGCAGACCCCCTGTGGGGAGCCCAATGTGAGACTAGATCCCAGGACCCCAGGATCACAACCTGAGCTGAAGGCAGATGCTCAACCACTGAGCCACCCAGGTGCCCCAGTATAAACATTTTAATACATTTTGCCAAATTGCTTTCCAATAATTTATTATTGTTGGAAAAGAAATATTTTAAAATAGAAGCGAAGTAAGTGTCTATAGTTCAGCTTGTTTTTCTACTTGGAGAGGAAAGAAATACATAAGAATATCTAGAAGATAGCTTTCCTGGGGAATGATTGTACAGACGTTCCATTCTGCACTGTTCAAAGATCCTTGTCAGAGCTGCCCAGGAGGCATTGATATCTTGACCACCTGTCACTTGCCAAGCTATGTGGTCTCATACAGCACTGCTTCAACATTGTAAAAGGAGGCCTCTGTGGGGTGTTTTGTGTTTTTGTTTCTTTTTTGGTCTTGTTTGTTTGTGTGTTTCTGGTCATGGAGCAATGATCTGCTAGCCACACCAAAAGCCTCAAGACTGTCCATTTAGAGGAGGTGTCTATTTTAAACTGCATATCATAATCTCTACTAAGAGAATGTTGGATAGCAAAGGCCTTGTTATGTCTGTTTGTATACATTTAGGAAGGGAAGGGTGAATAAAATGAAAGCAGGAGTAAAAGGCTACATAAATAGCTCAGCACAATCTAGTTTGAACATGGTTTAGCCTTATAGGATTGTCAATTGATCAGCTATTACATGAGTGCTGAGCATAGAAAATGCAGAGTTATCTGTGGATCAAAACAAAAAGAAAAAAAGTAGACATGATCATCTCTTTTCCAAAAATTCATCAAATAGTGAAGATTATTATTTACATTTCAGAATTTTAATTCTGAGGAGGAGAAAAGAAGAAAGGAGTGAGGGAAGGGGGGAGGGAAAAAGGAGGGAAGAAAGGACGGGACTCAATTTGATGACATCCTCATTCCAGTAGCAGTAGAATTTCAAACTTAGGATAAACTTTTGAGATCACTGAAAACATCATTTTTATCTCTCAGATGAGGAAAAACAAACATATAAGAATATTGTGAGTTTTCTAGGCTAGTTAAATGGGGGGGAAAACTCAGATATTTTCATATTCAAAAGTTCCATTGTATTGTTCTTTCCTATATACCCTTATAATAATTGCTACATCAGTCAACTCTACATGTAACAACTCTCAGAAGATTGATACTTCCTTTATCATCATTTTACAAATGAGGACATTGAAGCACAAGTAATCCAAGTTATCTGAAATCACACAACTTAATCAAAGAGGATTAATCCAAAAGAACTTGACGGAAAAGGAATTCAAGGCCAGCAAGTTTCATTCCAGAGCCTGTGAACTTCAAATTCACATCTTACTGACTTCCTTAAAATTTGTCTGAAGAATTAGGACATTAACACATAAAATGATGAAATCATTCAAAATAATGCCATATAAGAGTAATTGTGATATCCATATAGAGGTTTTAAGAAGGAGCTCTATATGAGTGAAGGTAGACAGAAAAGACATTCTACAACATTCTACAAGTGACTTAAACAGGACCTTGAAAAAGAAAGCTTTTGAGTTGGGTAAATGATATATAGTGGCAAAGCAGGAGAGCATTCTGAGTAAGGAAATGACCTATAAGAGTCAGAAATTATCCAACTATATTTAGGAAAAAATGAGGTCATAGTATAGAAAAATTTAAATTCCAACTAGAGGTGTTTTCTTTTTTCTTTCTTCTTTCTTTCTTTCTTTCTTTCTTTCTTTCTTTCTTTCTTTCTTTCTTTCTTTCTCTTTCTTCTTCTTTCTTTTTCTTTCTTCTTTCTTTCTTTCTTTCTTTCTTTCTTTCTTTCTTTCTTTCTTTTCTTTCTTTCTTTCTTCTTTCTTCTTTCTTTCTTTCTTTCCTTCTTTTGACAATAGATGCAATAAGCAAACGGTGAATAAAGAGAAAGCTAAATGAGTCATGGTCTTGGTCTGTCAATGCTGTTTGGTTTTGATTGAAATATATAGAGAAGATGAGGCTCCATTTTTGCATTTGTTCAGCAGAAATAACATACAAGATATTTGCCAATGTCTTTCCTTGGATTATGCTTCTTATTATGATAGTTTTGCCATATTTTTGAACATTAAATGCAATGAACTCAGAAATGATAAAAAATGACATCATTCAAAACTGTCACTGTGAATTAGCAGGAACCATTGGCCAAATCAGATAGCATGCACATGGGTAAGGAAAAATTAATATAAGCCAAATGGCTTTTAAAATGAACAGAATCAGACAATGGAAGCTTCATTTTGATTGAGTATAGTGAAAATCATAGCAATTGGTTATTTTAGTATGTTGGTAATGTTCTCCATTCTGGGTGCCTCGACCAATTTTTAAATTCAGTTTTCATTTGATTATGTAAAATAAGAAAACAAACCATTCTTGGTAAATAACATTGAATTCAATATTTTTTACATTAGATAGGACTTGTCTTAATGAAAAGTATCATTTTGAAGTCTCACAAATATCACGAATTATAAATTACATGGTAATATAGACAAATATATGGCTATAAAAATTTTAAATATGGGGCACCTAGGAGGCTCAGATCATGATCTCAGGGTCATGAGATTAAGCCCAGCTCAGGCTCCATGCTCAGCTGGGAGTTGGCTTGAGATTCTCTATTCCTCTCCCTCTGCTCCCCCCTCCCTCACTTGTGCACATGCTCTCTCTCTCTCTCTCTCTCTCTCTCAAATAAGTAAATAAAGTCTTCAAAAAAATGTTTTAATGCTAATGAAAATGTCTGACTCAGAAAATTTATTTTTGCATAATGTACTCTAGTTACATTAAGGGTGAGGAACAGAGGGGCACCTAGGTGGTTTAGTCGGTTAAGCTCCTGACTTTGGATTCTAGTTCAGGTCATGATCTCAGGGTTGAGATCAAGCCCAGAGTTGGCCTCCACACTCAGCATGAGTCTGCTTGAGATTCTCTCATTCTCTCTCTTTCCATCCCTTTACCCCTACCCCCACTAGCACTCTCAATAAATAAATAAATTAAATCTTTTTTTAAAAATGTAGAAATATGGGACGCCTGGGTGGCTCAGCAGTTGAGCATCTGCCTTGGGCTAAGGCTGTGATCCTGGAGTTCTAGGGTTGAGTTCTACATTGGGCTCCCTGCATGGAAACTATTTGTCCCTCTCCCTGTGTCTCTGCCCCTCTCTCTGTGTCTTTCATGAATTAATAAATAAAATCTTTAAAAAAAAACTAATAAAAATAATTGTATCAGTAATTCTAATGTATTTTTAAAGTATAATTACTAAACTATCATTTTAAAATATATATCAACAATTTAGCATCTCCTGCAAATGTTAGTTTTGCCTACCAAGAATAAATGCTGATGGTTTTATTAAAACTTAGATGTAGAAACAATAATTTTAGAATATACAAGTATTTAATATAAAAAGCAAATAATTCAAAAGATTTAGATACAGACCCCCCTGGATATTCCTACCAAGCTAATGAGAGAATTATCTGTTTAATTAGAAAATTAACACGTTAGCATGCATCAGAATAATCTGGAAGGCTTGTCAAAACACAGATTTTAGAGCTCCACCTCCAGTTTCTGATTCAATAGATTTGGGATGGGGCTCAAGAATTTGCATTTCTAACAAGTTTGCAGTTGATGGCAATACTACACATTTCATACTTTGGGAACAAGTCTTCTAGAGCATGTAAAAATCTTAATATATACTCTGAATGAAGAAAAAAGTGTTCATGCTTTTCCTTTCAGTTTTCCTTTCATCAAACAGATGTGTCATCTTATGAACTAGTTGTATGATAAACGGTCCTTTCTAGAACAATGAGGAAAAGTCCTAGATCAAAAGAAGAAAGACCTGGGCCAAGTCCAGTTGGTTACGTAGTACAGATACAGCTTTGGGTAAATTGGTGTCTTTCATTCTTAGTTCCTTCCTTGTAAAAGAAAGACGATTCTTAAGCTGCAGACTGTGTGCATGAATGTTAAATATATATTTGCTTTGTAAATTCTGTACCATATATAAATGGCAGTTACCCATTTAATTGTTAAGAGCCCAGAATTTCATATGGAAGCAAAAATATTAATGTTGGCTACTCATCATAGCTCCCTAAAATCTGTTCAACTTATTTTTTAAGAAGGTTGTTTAACATATTTAAATGTCAAAACTCTTTTGACTCATCCATAGTGCTCCCCCATATGTAACAATTCTCTAATATATTTATTCCTAGGGTGTTTTTGAGTCTGTTAAGCTTCCAACAGAACTCATCACAATTTCTCAGAGTAATTCCTCAGAAATGTTTGTTGAACACATCTATATCTTTGGAAAAGAACAATCAAGTAAGTTGAACACTTATTTGTAATTTATTTTTATATTGTTATTTGAAAGGGCAAAACCTGTTATTAGGGTAGGAGAAAGTATCTGTAAGGTCTTCTGGGCACTTTGAAAGCCTTCCAGGGTGATGCCCATATTATCTTATTGTATCTAATTTCACATCAAAACTTCCATTTGTTCCCTCACTGATTAACCAGTATTATTCCTGCAACTTTCACACATGATTAAATACTGACTGGATCCAAAAATTGGTGACACTCACATTACTTTCACTCCAAATGCTCAGCAAGAACAAAAGGGACACCTGGGTGGCTCAGTGGTTAAGCATCTGCCTTTGGCTCAGGGTGTGATCCTGGAGTTCCAGCATCACATCCCACATCGGGCTCCCTGCATGGAGCCTGTCTTTCCCTCTGCCTAGGTCTCTGCCTCTGTGTCTCTGATGAATAAATAAATAAAATCTTTAAAAAATATATCCAGAACAAAATTGCTTTTTTAAAGTATTTCTGAGATTCGGAAGCCTGGGTGGCTCAGCGGCTTGGTGCCTGCCTTCAGCCCAGGGCGTGATCCTGGAGACCCGGGATCAAGTCCTGCATTGGGCTCCCTGCATGGAGCCTGCTTCTCTCTCTTTGCCAATGTCTCTGCCTCTCTCTCTGTATCTCTCATGAATAAATAAAATCTTTAAAAAATATATTTCTGAGGTCCTTGTTTTTGTTTTGGTGCTGAAACCCAGGATGGAGTCTTGTTTTTAATTCTACTTTCTTTGATTGAAAGTCTATATTTTTTACTCGGATATTTTTAGTACTGAGTACTGTCACCTATAAGAAAGTATCCAGGTGCTAGCAAGATAGCACAGCTCCTTAAGCTATGGATCCTCCATCTTTCAGGTTTAGTGTAAAGCAGACTCTTCAGTCTTTGGGTCTGCACCTTGCTTAGGTTCATATTTCAGGATAATGCCAAAAGCATTGTGTTGGGTGCAAAATGAAGATGGCCTGGTCCTCTAAACTCTTACCATATAAGAAATAAGAGTGTTCAGATCTATGTTACCTACATAGCTTTCTAAGCCACCAGGGAAACCACTCTTGGCCTCCAGTGGAGCACTAGGAGCTTCAAGGTGAAGTTCTTCCATGAGGGGGGATGAGAAGCTCAAGTTAGTGCACTCCAGTACAGTGGGGAGCTACATGCGTGGGGCTAATCTAGCAAAGATCTGTCTTGGTAATTAAAGATAAAAGTGGAGCCTACATAAGAACTTACATTTTATTTATTTGAGAGCGAGAGAACAGCAGGGGAAGGGGCAGAGGGAGAGGGCAAAGCAGGCTTCCTGCTGGGCAGGGAGCCCCATGCAAGACTTGATCCCAGGACCCTGGGATCATGATCTGAGCAGAAGGCAGATGTTTAACTGGCTAAGTCACCCAGGTGCCTCAAGAATTTAACTTTTACTAGCTGGTTAGCATTCTAGTTGTACTACCTCTCTGTGAATTTGCTGCTGTGAAGATTTCCTTTCTTTTCCCCCTGACTTCTAACCAGTAGAATATTAAAACTAATAAAATAACTTAATGTTATGTTCAGATTCAAAAAAGCAACATAACAATAAATACAAGAAACATAAATATATTCCAATACATTATACAGGACATCACATTTTTGTTGCTATAATATTTTAAATTATTTTTTCTGGCATTTTATTATGAACATGTTTTTTAAAGATTTATTTATTTATTCATGAGAGACATAGAAAGAGAGGCAGAGACATAGGCAGACGGAGGAGCAGGATCCATGCAGGGAGTCCAATGTGGGATTTGATCCTGGGACCCCAGGATCACAACTTGAGCCAAAGGCAGACAGACGCTCAACCACTGAGCCACCTAGGCACTCCAAAAGAATTTTATAGCAAATACCCATGTATCGTCACCTAAATTCACTCTAGTATTTTACTGTACTTGCCATGTCAAATGGGTATGTGGCCATCTACCTCTATCTGTTAATTACCCTATTTTATTTGGATGCATTTCGAAGTTATTTCAACTTTTCTTAAAAGATTTTTATTTATTTATTTGACAGAGAGAGAGAAAGAGAGAGAGAGTACACAAGCAGGGAAAGCAGTAGAGGCAGAGAGAGAAGCAGGCTTCCCACTGAGCAGGGAGCCAGACGCAGGGCTCAATCCCTGGACCCTGGGATCATGCGTGACCTGAGCCAAAGGCAGAGGCTTAACTGATTGAACCACCCCGGAACCCCTATTTCAACTTTTAAAAACCATATGAAAAAAATAAAAATAAAAATAAAAACCATATGGCACTTATCTGCTTATCAGTGGTTGCTTATTTATTATACAAAATTTAGCAAATCCTCAAAATTTTACCATCCAGCAATTATTATTACTGACAGGCTAATATTTCCTTATACATACACACAAAATACATTTAATATATTTGGAACTTACTATGCAAAATATTTCATAATCTGCTTTTCTTTTCTTTTTTCTTTTTCAGCTTGTGTGTCCAAATTCAATACAGTGCTTTCCATGGAACCTCCTCACCCAGAGTGGAGAGAGCTCTAATTCATTTTTTTTTAAGATTTTATTTATTCATGAGAGACACAGAGAGACAGAGACACAGGCAGAGGGAGAAGCAGGCCCCATGCAGGGAGCCCGATGTGGGATTTGATCCCGGGACTCCAGGATCATGCCCTGGGCCGAAGGCAGGCGCTAAACTGCTGAGCCACCCAGGGATCCCTGCTTTTCTTTTCTTAAGGCTATGTTGTAAACATTCATCCAATTAATTATTTTTTCTAAAAATGACTTTAATGAATTTTCTATTGAACATGTATATGCAATGGTCAATTCAGGCAATCTTTAACTTATGGGTATGTAGATCACTTTCCTGTTTTTATTATTACATCACACTGTTGTAAATGATATCGTTGGTAATATTTTTATATGGGTATTATGGTTTCCTTGTGATATTCCTTTTACAAAATTCCTTTTAGTCTTTCCAGTACTTTCTTCCAGGAGTTTGCATCAATAGAAGTGTGAGGTTGTTTTCTGCCCTCCATTTTCCCCAACATATTTTAAATTGCCATATTGATACATAAAAAAAAAATCTTGTATGGTTGATTTCTGCTCTTGTTTCTTACAAGTAATGTTAACTATAGTCAGCATGTTTATTGTCTCTGAATATTTTCTTTGGCAAAATATAACATTTTTCTATGTGTGTGCTTGCACTTGTGCATCAGTGTATGTGTGTATGTAGTGTGTATGGCGCGTGTATGTGTGTATGTGTGTTGTAGTGATTGTAACTGCTCTGTATGTAGGAAAGGTAACTTTGCCATGTGTAATGCAAATTATTTTCTCATTGTTTTATGTCTTTTATTTTATTGTTTAATATTTTGCTTTTTTTAACCCAGCACTTTTAATCTTCATAGTTATATTCTTTAAAATGTCTTTCATTGTTTGAGAAAATATCACAGGTCTATATACTTTTAAAATATTTGTGTTTAAATTTTTTTACATTTAACTGTTTCAACCAACTGCTGCTTATCTTGTATGGTGTGCGTTCTACTAACTAAGTCTAATACATTTCTCTTCCTGGGAAGAGAACTTTTCCTCTGTATTGATATTTGCCACTCAACATTGCATTGCTTTTTGCGTATGTCTAGGTTCTACTTCTTCCTATTCAAAAAAGCCTGCATTCCACAGTTTTCATCTTCTGATTAGCCCTCTTCATCATTTTATACTTAAAACACATGCTTTTCAAGTTTGTCCACCATTTGGGATTGATAACCAGGTTTTTGGCCCAAATTTCTTTAAGCTACTCATATTATTTATGTTGGTCAATATATGGCATGTTGGTTTGCACTATGGGAAATTCATGTGTGTATTTCAAAAAGCTTTTATCACATTGTACCTGACCTTTCACTTCTGTAATAACCACTCACAACTCCTTTAAGCAACTCAATCTGTTTCAATTGATTGCAAAAAAAGAAAAAAGCTGCCTTTTTAAGCTACTGTTTTCTTCCTTTTATCTCCTAACCTTGATATTCCAAACTATTGTCATACTAAATTATGTATTAAATTATAGTGAGTTGTTGAGAACTTTGAATTCTCTAGATTCTTTCTCTCCTTTTTTTTTTAATTATTTGTCAAAGACTCCCAAAAATTCACCTCAAATGACTCGTTTGCTCACTGTTCTGGTTTTTTATTTTATTTTATCTTTTTTAAGTTTTTATTTAACTTCCAGTTAGCATACAGCGTAATATTAGTTTCAGGTGTACAATTTAACAATTCATCACTGCCATACAACATCCAGTGCTCATCACAAGTGCACTCCTTAATCCCCACCATCTATTTCCCCCATTCCCCCTCATGTCCTCTCTGGTAACCATCAGATTGTTCTCTATAGTTGAGAGTCTCTTTCTTGGTTTTCCTCTCCCTCTTTCTCTCTCTCTCTCTCTTTTTTTTGTTTACACTTTGCTCATTTATTTTACTTCTTAAATTCCACCTATGAGTGAAATCTTATGGTATTTGTCTTTCTCTGATTGACTTCTCAGCAGAATAATCTCTAGCTCCATCCCTAAACACTGTTTTAATGACATGCATTAATCAGAAAGGGAAAGAAAATCAGAAGGAATTCATATAATCATACTGCAAACAGAATTAGAATCCCACTAATAAATAATTATAAATAACAGAGAGCAAAATAAGCTGAGATACTGGCTAAAGTCCTTTGCTAGCTCTTTTCTTTTGAGACTCACCATTTAAACCTGTGCTTTCTTGCTCATAGTTTTCTGAGTGTGTATGTGTGAGTGTGTGAATATAACATGCTTTACTTAACTAATCAACCTCAACTGGGCTTCAGTCCTGTTACTTCCATGTTATATAATCTTAATTTGCCTACATACATCAAAGTTTTAGGATATACAAATTAAAATTCCTAGTTATCAAAGAAATATAAAAATTATAATTTTTATATCTATATTATAAATTGCCACTTTGACAAAGAACCTAGAAAAAAATGCGTACATGTCCATTCAACTTCTTACATAATGGCGATGCTGTGCTACACAAAAATCTACTCACCAATGCCATAGCAAAGTTGGGTATTAGCACATTCCTGTTAGAATTTCCTAGACACATTAGCCCTGTGGGTACCACTGTTAGCAATTTCCAAAGAGATTTGGGGTATCACCAAAAATATATTTGAAAAATTAAGAATGATTTGTGATGCTATTATGCTATTTTTTAAAAGAGTATTTGTTTTAGAGAGGGAGAGAGAGAGAGAGAGAGAGAGAGAGAGAGAGAAAGGGACAGAAGGAGAAAGAGAGCATCCTAAGCAGACCAGACTCTAGGCTCAGTTTGAAGCTCTAATGGCTCTGATCTCAAGACCCTGAGATCATGACCTGAGCCAAAACCAAACCTAAATGCTAATTAACTGAACTACCTTGGAACTCTGCTATTATTTATCTCATTGCATTTTGTTATTACCAATATTTTAAAATGCTCCTAGATTTCTGAAACATGTAACTTACTAAACTCATTTTTTATTTTTTTCTAATTAATTATTTAAGGTTTTCTGAATAGACCGTCTTTTCTTATTACCTATTTTTTTTCCTTTTAATGGTTATATAATTCTCCATTTGCAAAAATAACACCTTGTTTCCTTGAGTATCCTGGAACCAGAGCTAACATAAGCAAAATGAGATTTTGGTTATATCCAAATAGGACCTCAACTACTTTTGTTTTGTTTGTTTGTTTGTTTGTTTGTTTAACACTGTATTATATATCATTGTCCATTGTCTTTCTTTTATGTCATTTTGTTTTAGATTTACCTCTTATAGATAATACACAGATGAATTTCAAATTTGGAATGAAGCTGAAGTTTTAAACTTACAAAAGAGGAGTTAACCCCTTCATATTTATTTCCATAATTCATATGTAACATATAATGTATGTCACATATTTATGCCTTCTGTTTTGTATCATTTCTCTGTTTATTTTCAGATCATGATTTGGATCAAATATTGATTTCTTTATTCTTTATACTAATATGGTTAAAATAGACCCCAAATATTATTCTCTTAGTGTTTTCATTAAAATCTTAAAACAATGACTGTCTACTTACTAGGTCTTGAATGAAATACTAACTTCTAAATTTCTCTTTATGTGAGCTTCCCTCACAGATATCCTGACCCATTTCCTGGTATTGTTGGTTTCACTTAGAGATTCCAGACCCAGAGGAATGCATTATTATTTTTCTTTTGTATTATTCATCTTTAATTTCACATATAATTCTTTTCTGAAATTATATATACAAAATTAAGTTTAACTAAATGTATGGTTGCTTTCAATGGTTATTATCTGTCTTTTTCCAGTATGGCTTTTCAACTTATTTTGGTTTCTTTCTCAATCAGTTAGAATCATTGAGACTTTATTCAGAGGTATTCAGGTGAAATACTTTCTGAATCCTTATATAAATCAAAGAAACTTTTGATTAATTACCCTGTTAATAACTTCATAGAATATTGAAAGTTGAGTCATACAATCTTCTCCTTTGGTTAATCCATTGTCTTCTGACATATAATATTGTCAAAGATAAGTCACAAGCAAGTTTAATTCTTATTCTTTTAAGGGTATTTTTTTGTTTATAATTTTTTTTAATTCTTGATTTTCAGATGCTGTAACTGGTAAATGTATATTTTCATTTCTGCATAAATTGAAGACTTGTATTTATTAAGCTTAGTAAGTTTTTCTTCTCTCATGACTTTGATTATCACTTTTATTTTTTCTAGTCTTTTGTTTAGGAACACCAACTTTATAAGTGTTTAGACTGTCTTCCTTTTTTCCTGTAGTTATTTTTAATCATTACTTAAATACTTTTATTACTATTTACAACTTCTACTTTTACTATTACTATATTCTCTCATTATTTGCCATTTTTTTCCTCCTATTATGTTTTGGCTTTCTTTAATTTTGTTTCTATTATTAATGTTTCTAATATTATTTTAAATCCTCTTACAGAATGCTTTGAGAATTTGCAAAAAAAGAATGGAAAATTGGGACACCTGGGTGGCTCAGTGGTTGACCGTCTGCCTTCAGCTCGGGTTGTGATCCCCAGGGTCCTGGGATGGAGTCCCATATCAGGCTCCCTGCAGGGAGCCTGCTTCTCCCTCTGCCTGTGTCTCTGCCTCTCTTTCTGTGTCTCTAATGAATGAATACATAAAATCTTTTTTAAAAAAAGAGTGGACAACTCAAAAAAATAACAAAGATTCCTTTAGCTAACTATACCCAGATTTGTCTATTTTATTATCTTAATTCATTCTGGTCTATATTCATTTAGATTTACTATTGGACTTCACTTAAATTTTTTGTCATATTTGCTTGTTGCCTCACATTCTTTCTACTTTCATTTTTCTTCTTGCTTCTTGTTCAAACTGAGAGAGAAGCAGTCAGGAATTGTAACAAATGCTCACTACATCATCCCTCTGAAATTATTATTTGGCTGTGTTAAAAAAAAATCTTATGTGTTTTATTTCCCTACAATGTTTTTTGTTTCTGTGTTTGTTCTTTTTTATTCCCCGTAATGTTTTTTAGCTGTCATCCTTCTATATTTTGGCATCCTAATTCCTGATGAGAAATCTGCTATTGGTTTATCGCCATTATTTGCAAGCACATTTCTTTCTTGTGGCTTTTAGAGGTTTTATTTTTTGTTTTTTTATCTCCAGTATTCTGCAATTTTGCTATGATGTGGCCAGATGTAGATTGTAGATTGCACATAATTATTCTACCTCTCGGCTTTTTCAATATGAATAATATTTCAGTATGGGCAATCCTTAGCCTAAACCATTTGAATATTGTCCATTCAAGATGTATCCCCATTCTCTTCTTCTGAAATGTTAGATATAAAATGGAGCTTCTTAATTAACCTTATATATATCTCGATTTTTCTTTCAGATTTTCCATCTCTCTGTGGTGTGTTAATGCAGGTGCTACCTTCTAATCCAATCACTATTTCTCCAGTTCTTGCTAGGTAACTTAAGATCTCATCTATTATTTTTAAAAATATTTTGACTATGCTTTTTATTTCTAATATTCCTGAAAGATTAATTTTCATAAAAGCCTATACTTTTTAAATAATAATTTCTTACTTTTTAATGGATTGTGCTTCTTTTATTTCATGGGATTATTCCCTCTTTCATAGCTATAAAAATTTTAAACAGCCTGTTGGAAAGTCCTTTCCAAAAGGTTTCATTATTATTATTACCTTGGATATGAATTTATTAAAATTGTTGGGTCCACCCTTCTCTTGTCATGTTACGAGAATTATTCCTCTGGCTTTAGTTCGTTGTAGTTGTTTTATCTTCCCAAGGACTTTTCTCCAGTATGATCTCCCCTATACTAGGCTTTTGAGTCATTGAAAACACAAGCCTACCAACTGTGCAGATCCTACCTCTCGCCCAGCCTAGGAGGTGGTATTCTAGGTTCTACCTATGAACAGAGTTTCATGTGGGCACCCACAGTTCTGACTACCCAGCACATAGGACATGTTCTTGGCCCTACCCACCCACTGGGTTTGACACCTCACTGAGAGACTTGTTTTTATAAGGTCTGGCTTCCAAAGAATAGTGCTGCTTTGGTCCTTAGTTCCACCAGGGGTTCCCTCGCTATTTTTGGTTCACAAACCTAGCTACATATTTATATATTATTGTTGTATTATATATTATTGTTGTATTCTATCAATTGTTTTCTATAGGTTTGGAGTAGGAAGATGTCATCAAACTGCCATGTGACCTATTATTATTATCTCATTGAATTTTTGCTCTCTTTTTAAAATCTTTCTCTCAAACTAATCATTTTTCTCTTGAACCTTTTCACGATAAAGAATAGTTCAATGCAAAAATATCTCACCTAAAAGCTCTTTGAAGTTTTAAAATTATTTTTATGAGCACGCTCAATAAAAGAAAAAGTTTAAAATTTCTGTAGAACTCTTTATAAAGTATTTGCTTCCTTACATATTTCACTATGAGATAGCTCATTTATTTTGCTAAAAATATATGCATCTTCTGGGATTTTAAAATTTGTTTTCTCAGGATGCCTGGGTGGCTCAGCAGTTGAGCATCTGCCTTTGGCTCAGGGTGTGATCCTGGAGTCCCGGAATCGAGTACCCCGTGGGGTTCCTTGCATGGAGCCTGCTTCTCCTCCCTCTGCCTGTGTCTCTACCTCTCTTTCTGTGTCTCTCATGAATAAATAAATAAAATCTTTTAAAAATTTTGTTTTCTCAACATCAAACACGGATTTTCCATTTGTGGTTTCAAATAAAAAGATTATTTTTAAGATGCATAAGAGTGTTAGAAAAAGCTCCTTGGTGTGCTGGCCTTGGGTACATTAGTTCAGCTTAGAAGGGCAATCTGCATAAGTCTACAATGGTACTAAGAGGTGTTAGTATTACAATATTCTTACTTGTTGGGAACACTGATACGCAATTAAGTAATGTCAAAACTGCAAAACAAGAAGAATAGACTACCTCTGACAAAAAACATTTAACTTTAAAACAGTTTGCTACAGTACTAAAAATGGAAAGTTATATTTTAAGTCAGAATAACTTAATGCTAAATTACTAAAATAGCTGAAAAGCTTCAGTTGGATACTCGTGACTATTCTATTCATGCATTCCATGTGCACAGGAGTGCTATGATAAATACATTTAAATATGCTTAATGCTCCAAAACCTGCAAAGGCAATTAGTGGCAATAAAATTTGTATTGAATTTGGATAAATTTTAGACAATTAGCCATCTTCTAAATGTGATTTTAGCCAAGTAATCCAATGGGACACATGACTTACCCACATTTATTACTCATTAGAGGAGAGTAATTCCTGTCATAGCTGAACATCAAGGGATTCATTGTCATAAATTTAGATCAGCTAATGGACTCTGTAACCCTTTTTGCCCAAGTACAAATCCCTAGGTAAAACATGAAATACAAATTGATCACAATATGCTCTCATATAGATTGGATGTATACACATACATGGATATCTCCAGCCTGCATACTTTAATATTTTTAGGGCTTAGAGCCATCTATGTATACTATGTGAATTATATAAACTCATATAGTATATATATTCATGCTGCATACATATACATACATGGATGCACATATACATGCTTATATGAAAATTATATTTTTTTCTTAATAAACACCCAGCTGTTTGTGACTGGAAGACTCTAGGCATTATACTATGTAAATATTTACATGTAAATCATATACACACAGAGATTTTTTTCAAGTGGGTGTCACACACTACAAAAATGGCTCATGGCTACTTATTACCTGCCCATGAGTCTGGAAAATCACAACCAGAACTCAAACAGTACACACTCCAACTCTTTTTTTCTTACCCTTAACATTGTTTCTTTTCGAATTATGTGCCACATTGTCTTAAGGAGCAGAATACTTGCCCCTAAGATTGTTCTGATGCCCTTCTACCAAAAAGACACAAACAAGGCTTCAGGAAGCCACACATATTCTTCTAGGGCACAGGTCATTTCTGTTTACACGTGGGCCCCTTCTTCTCATCTGTCTAGGAGGTGCTGATGCCTTGGAGACGGCAGCTTGCCGCCCTATTTCCCAGCAATGACATTTGCTGTCAGCAGCAGAAATGGCGAGCTGGGTCTGATTTTATGAGGATTGGCTTGTGGCTTTCCATCAAATTTAAACCACACTATGCTCAGGAGTGTGGAAGGAACTTAACGGAAGTTTTTATTTTATGCTTTTGACTGCATGGTACTGTCTGCCATTTCCTTTGGAGATTTTCAAAATATAAGGAAAAAAATCATTATCCTCTTTGAGTCTTGATTTTTTATCCTATTATACCTGCAAAGAGTTCTTTTCAGTGTAATTTTTTTGATGTTCTATTCAAATTGATATTCAGCTACCCATCATCCCTGTGAAATATTTGTAAGGGATTGACTAACGGAAATTTTAAAATCCTAGTAAACTCAAGCCAAATATATAATATATATGCATATATAAAATATATATTTATATTTATGGTACCAGAAAAATATATATTTATATTTATGGTACCAGAGATTTTAAGACATCAAAGCTACTTCCTTTACAAAAATACATGTAATGATACAACACAATATTAATCAGATATGATAGAGCTCCTTCGATATACAAACTGAGGAAAGTTACAGATATATAACAAGGAGTAAGAATGACCATTTAAAAGCTAGCACAATAGAGTTATCCTGCTTTCTTGGTACTCTTCTACAATCAGAAGTCAATTTAGTTTTTCTTTGAAGAGGAATAATACAGTTTTACCATTTCCAAGAATGAGAAAATGGAAAATGTTATGTATTGTCTGCTCTTCCCCATAGAATTCACAAATCCATGTTTTCAGGGATTCTTTTTATCTCAAAATGTCCAGCACCTAAAATAAGACCAGTAGGTCCTTGATAAATAGATATTAAGTAAATAAATGAATAAATAAATAAATAAATTGCATTTGTATAGCTTCTGGCAGCTTAAAAATTCTTTCATCCTCTACATGTATTTATTTAATTAAATTAAATTTTCCATTTCTTATTTAATTTTCTTTCCTATTTGATTCTTCCAAAACAAGATAAACATTGATGGAAATGTTGAACAGTATTTTAGACAAGAATAAGAAATCTTGTGGGGAAAAGAATAATTAATTATGAAATTGATTCTAAAATAAATGGGTTATGCAAATATTACTAGACAATAGTGATATGAATTCAGGAGAGCAAAGTCTGGGCAGGTTTCATAAAAATGGTAACCGGTGAATGAACTGGGTTGGGAAAATTAAATAACATTTGGATTAGGAGGTAACATGTAGGAAGGGAACTGAGTACATGTGAAATTTTATAAACAAAAAGCTCAGTTATAGGGAAGAGCAAATTAGGGATCAATCAGGAGAAGCCTTTACCTGAAATTGGGAGACCTTAGTTAAGAAACAATCAAAAAAGATAGAGATCATTCTCTGAAAAAATTGAATGTGAGCCACCTATATTTTTTTATTTGAAATGGAGAAAAATCTTTGGTACAGGGTATTTCCAAGGTATGAGTAAGTGTCTTGCCGGTGTTTCCTGGGTAGCATGAGGACACTGGATTTGAGGTGTAGGAATGGTAAGTGCTAACAGTCTGCAAGACATTGTTGAACAAATTATCTTCTTTTTGCAATTTCTATTTGTGCTGGTCACAAATGAGAGTGGCCTCAGAGATCATCTCATTTGGTCATCTCCAACCCTGGCCACACATTAGTATCATCTGGGGAGCTTTAAATAACCACCAAGGCTTGGGCCCCACTCCCAAAGACACTGATTTACTATTAGTCTGTAGTGGGTCCTAGGTATCGGTATTTTTAAAATCTCCCCAGATGATTCTAATGTGCAGCCAGGGTTGAGAAGCATCACTCCAGCCTCATGCCCTCTCTTTATAAATGAGAAAATTGAGACCTAGAGAAATTAAATGTGCTTCACGGCCACAGATTGTAAGTGGCTAATTCTTATTCATCAATTCTGATTTAGCTCTAGGATTGTCTTTTCTAGAGAAACTTCTCCAGTGGGTTAAGGGTAGATATATTTCCCACGATACTCTGTACTATTCACTGTCAATGGTATATCCTGCCTCTATTCCATCCCCATCCTCGCTATTGGATTATCTCTTTAAGGGCAGAGCTACTGATTTTTTTTTTTAATCCAACTTTCTGCCAGTATGTAGTACATTGTTCAATAAACATTTATTAAATGAAAGACTAAAGGAATGCAAACCAGCCCCATCCATAACGGCTTATTTTAATGCTCTTTCCACTGCCTTTCCCAATGTCCCTGTTCTTCAGATGATGACTTCAAATTTACAGGGCAGAGAGAAACTCTCAATTCTACTCTTCTTCCTTTGAGCCACTAATGGACATTGTTGACTGACTAGCTATTCTCACCCACTTTCCTCATTTGCTACATAATAAATTTCAGAGTCCATATATGGCATCCAATGTTCTCAACACTAAGGTCACAGACTATCTTTCTAAATTTACATTATAGAATAGTCTTCAGATTACTTCATGTTTTTTTCCCCAACAGGGCTTCTGCTCTCTGGTCAACTGCCTTTTCCTATTCTTCAAATTCCCTTCCCCCTGCCTCTTTTTCATGCAACTAAGGCCCATCCATCCTTTAAATTGCAGCTCAAGTATCACTTCCTCTGTGTGACCTTTCCTTGACCTCTTAGACAGAACAGATCACTTCCTATTTCATGCTCCCTTAGAGCTTAGGACGTTGTGCTGCAGTCAGGGGGTGCCCCTCCTCCACATAGCCCTGAGTAATGCCTCTGAGAGGAGAAGCCTTCATGGTTTTATTTATTTCTATATTCCTAGCTCTTGGTCCAACAATAACATACTTGGTACCTAACAAATATTTGTCCATTAAAGTCAGGTAAAGCCTGTTCTTTTTATCTTATGTGTTCTCTGGATTTAAAGAGTATGACTGTATAAAGAACCTATTTCAAATCTTTAAATTAGCAACAAGCTGAGCAGAAGAGCTATAGTTTGAGAACCAATCTTGGTACTGTGAACTGGAATTTTAGGTATTCAATACTACGGTAAAACTCTGAGTCTCTAGTTCTAATGGGCCTCTAAGCTGGTTAACAGTCCTCGTTCATAAATGTGCGAAGGTGATGTATTTTTTTAATATATTCTAGTCATCATCATCCAGGATTTAATATCAAATTCAGGTCTATAATCTTCTTTCACTTTTTTGAAAGGAATATTCAGACTTCTAATCAATATACTTACGTGTGTGTATATCTGTGTGTGATTTGACTGGCAGAGTAAATTAATCCATGTATACTTCAGAACAAATCAATCAAATTTTGCACTCAAAAAAGAAGTAGGAAATGAATTATTTTCTGGTGCCTAGATTCTCCTGTAAATATAGAAAAATGTGCCACTCAAAAGCAAATATCAATATTAGTTAAAGTTAATTACTTCATTAAACTATGTTATTCTGAAGTTGGAATATATAGTCTCACTTGGGGTGATGGTTAATTATTTAGTTTATAAATAATTACTTAAAGAAAAATATGGATATGGTCCCTAATCTTCACAAAAACTCAGCCCAATAAAAACAACTACAGTGTAGGGGCACCTGAGTGTTTCAGTGGGTTAAGCCCCCAACTCTTGATTTGGGCTCAGGTCATGAGCTCAGGGTTGTGAAATCAAGTTCTGGGGATCCCTGGGTGGCGCAGCGGTTTGGCGCCTGCTTTTGGCCCAGGGCGCGATCCTGGAGACCCAGGATCGAGTCCCATGTCGGGCTCCCGGTGCATGGAGCCTGCTTCTCCCTCTGCCTGTGTCTCTGCCTCTCTCTCTCTCTGTGTGTGACTATCATAAATAAATAAAAAATTAAAAAAAACAAAAACAAAAAACAAGTTCTGCATTGGGCTCTGCACTGGGCATGAAGCTTGCTTAGGAGTCTTTCTCTCCCTCTTACTCTCTGCCCCTCCCCCTCTCAAAACAAAACAAAATAAAACAAAACAAGTATGGCATAGAAATTTAGAGCAATAAGCAAGATCTTTATGCCACTTTCATAAACAGGGAAACTAAGCCTTAGGGTCATGAACTGACAGACTCTGGGTGAGTTCTCAGCAGAGTGGAGCTGGAGGTCAACCTGGGTATTACTCTCCCATGCCACTTCTCTCCACCAAGCATCATCCTACAGCTTTATTTTCACTGCAGATCAATCATTTGAGTTAACTGTTATAATTCCATAGCAAGGGACACTTTTCAAGTCAAATATTAAAAATTACTCCAAAAGATTTCATTAAATATGCTCTTTAGGGCAAAATGCCTTTGCATATCTCAGGAGTGAAAAAGTTCATCCAATTTATATTATAATAATTTTTCTTCAGTAAAAGCAAACTATCTCAGTACCATGTCATCTTTCAGGTTTGGGAAACCCTGGCCCCTCTGTTTGGATTGTCCTTATTCCTATGGGTAAAGCCTGCCCATTCTTGAATTTTTATGTCCTATGAAAACTTCTCCAGGAAGATGCCCAAAGACCTCCCAAAGCTTGCTTATCTTCTTTTTTTTTTTGCTTATCTTCTGTTTGTCATTATGACAATCATAATCAGTAAACATGCTATCTCCATACTTCCACATATCTGCTGGGAACTAATATGCTTATGTGCCCAGACCCAGATCCCCCAAAAGCCTCTCCTAAATGGTATTGCATCCCAGTTCACATGGCTATCTAAGGAACTACCATTTTCTTATATGATCCTTGTCATCACTGAGTTTTCTAGGTTCTGGCACCTGACTTATTCTGAGACTATCATAATATAATATCCTTCCTTTTTATGATTTATTGAGCTTGGCATGCTTTTGACCCATGCTGACTTCTGTCCTTCTCCCTCTATTTTTTAGCTAAATGGTTAAAAGCATTTTATGGGTAGCAGACTGCTAAACACTGAGTAGATGATGTTGCTATTTTCTAGAGTAAAGATTATGGGAGGAGAGGTGGACAGATTTGGGCACTCGATAAATCCTCAGGTCTGGGTTTGGAGCACTTAGGAAGTCCTGTGAGTATGATGGCTGAAGCTGTGATGGAACAATACATCTAAAGGCTCAGCATGTAATGGAATACATACCAGTCCAGGTTACAAATTTCTCTTCCACCCAAACTTTTAGTGGTGAGCTACACTTGTGATTTGCAACTGGATATTCCTGGCATCCTGAAAAATTATTATAAGGAAATTCAGCTGTAGCCCCTTGGCATTTGGAACTTCTCCATCCTGGTGATAAACTCAGTCTTGCAGTAACATCTAAAACAAATTTAGCAAGATATGAAGACCAAATGTCAGTTCCCTGGGGCCATGTATTCAACATATGTTCTAATTAAAAATTTATTTTAGTCCACTTAAATTAAGTTCATATGTCATGCTGACTGCCTATTTTTTTCCCATATTTTGTCCCTCAATCCGCCGACCTGAAGGTCTTGTGTCAAAAGGTTGAAGAAGAATCCATCTGCTGGAGAGGAGGGGAAGCCCACTTACCAAGGACTGGCAAATGAAGTGGGATGAAGCCCAACAACTGAAGCTTTGTGTGCCATTTATTGCCAGTGTTTGTTGGTTTAAGTGTTCATAGCAGAAGGTGGAGGCTTAGGCCAACCCCACACAGCCATATAAGATTAACTAGTTTTGTAGTCTTTCTAGCAGCAATGACCTATTGTTACCTCTTAAGTTTCTGAAGAGTAGCCTAGAATTCTGGGAACTGTTAAGACTTGCTTTGCTGTATCAGTCTGGGGGACTAAGAGCCAGAAGTCAGAACAAATTCCTTTTATGACTTGTACTTATAAATTATTCATTGATCCATATATAACATTCACTGTTTATGTGAATAAATATGAAAGAAAAAGCCTCTTCTCTGGCCCATCTGATTGGCTTATATATACACGTAAGATTGGAGATAAGTGGTAGCAGATTTAAATTCTTTCACAACCATTATAACTTAGAATTAATGAATTACCCATTGAGCCTCAGTTTTGTCATTGGTACTGAACAGTATATTGACACTATGCACTGGCTGACTATAAAGAAAGGAGCCTCAATCAATAGACCTTGGAGAATGAGCAAAGACTCCTTTTCTAGCTCCCCTGTAGTCATGGCACAGAGGCCAAATGTTACCTGGATAATTTTCAAGAAATTGGGGATGAGGAAGAGAAAGTAAGAGTGAGAGCACATGAGAGAACATGCTGAAGGAACACCTTTTGCTTCTAGACCCAGGGGAAAAAATGTTCTTCAATCTTCATTGGGAAAACTATAAAAGTATTGAATTTCTAAATGCCTCAAATATTTAATGATATCATGATTATGTTAAAAAAATTTTTCTAAAATTCTCAATTTTATGCATACCTTACCTTTTAAGCAACCATGACAATTTATACTGCAGAATTCTATACTTTTCAAAACTCTGTCACACAAAAGTTACCTTCTTTGCCACAATTTGATAAAAGAAGCAAAGCTAGCCTCCTTTCTCAAGTTTTTCTGAGAGGGAATTTAAGGGAGTAGAAGGAGGGAAGGGTCCTCTGTCATTCAGAAGGTCAGGGTTGGAACTGGGAAAAATATCCAGATCCTTTGGTTCTTGTCTCTGATGGAGACTGAATCATCACTTGCAAATACTTCCATTGTCTTTTAAAGCAATTGAATGTAATATAGTGTAACCACAATTATTCATATACTAACCATAGAAATTCTTTCTTGAATATGCCTCATTGCATGATTTCAAATAACTGAGAGAGTTTCCTGGGTCTTCTTATTAATTCTCATACTATCTCTGAGGTTGGGGAGAGAAAAGCACTAGTAATACTTGGCATTGATATAGATCTATTCTAAATATTGTGGTGATGATAGTGGTGGTTGTTATTAAGCTCCAGTGCAATTTTTATGGGCCATTGGAAATCCAATCATTCAAGAATAACATTATTAATTGAATTTACTTAACATTCATATATTTTAAAATTAAGTTTGATGACTACTTTCTGTTGAATGGATAATTTAAATGAAATAGTTAAATTCTAATTTATGGCAGGACAATGATGTATACATTGTGATGTATTTTTCTCATGTTATATATTTTACGGCATATCTGTAGAAATTTCTTCTATTTCTTTTCTCATTTCATTTTAGAATTGCAGCTATAAATCTAC
Organism: Canis lupus dingo; assembly: GCF_003254725.2. Taxonomy (NCBI): domain Eukaryota; kingdom Metazoa; phylum Chordata; class Mammalia; order Carnivora; family Canidae; genus Canis; species Canis lupus. Next base: position 63,727,428 of record NC_064246.1, on the reverse strand, counting down.
AATACAATACAAGTATTTGGGGTAAAATAACATGGGAACTCTATTTTAATACTTTAATGTTATATCAGCTTAGTTACAGTTTATAAAAATTGTACATATACCTGTGAAGACCTCTTTAGTGTTTGATTTTCAAATAATTAAAACTTAATTGATAACAAAACAAATCACTTAAACTGGTTTATAACAATATCATAAAAAGTGTCCCTGAACTTGATTAATCTAACATAAAATAGTAACTTTAAAAATAAACCTCCCTTTTAAACAGTTCTGAGGGCACAAGTATTTTTAAATAAATTATTTACTTTCAGTATCTAAAAATCCATTTTAGTTCTATAGGATAAATGTATTTGATTTTACAAATAACCTGAAGGATTTTCTTTCATTCGTTTGACCCTATTAACTTAGAATATATAGAAATTTGAAAGTAACACTTTTGTTTCCTGTATGATAAGACACAAAAGGAAACAACAACCATATTTCTACTAATATCCTCTCCAGCACAGTGCCAGTAATTCCAGATCTTCTGTAATACCTCTGGTGACTGGAATCATTAATCCCATGTTTTGAAAATTATTTAAGATTGAAGGTGCCACGGTTGTACATATTGGTTCAGTCTCTAGAGCCCTAAGAAAAGATTTAGTGCATTTTCAAAAGAATTTTGCAGGTAGGAGCCCAAATGGATTTTCAACTAGGCCTCAACCTTTTTGAAACCTACTGATGTTGAATAGTCTTTTACTGGTTGCCATGCCAACTGATACCAGAGGAACACTCTGCAGTGTGTTCATCCCCTAGAAAGCTTCACCAGATGTCTTCAACAAATTGCTATGAAAAGACTTTGGTCTGTCAGCCTTGTTAGGAGATAAAAATCAGGCTAAGAGACGTCCCTGCCTCCACTTCTGATAAAACCAACCCATAAAATATGTAGACTTGTTCTACTCTCACAATAAACCAGTAAAATCTTTCACCCCCACCCCAACCCTCCTTACTTCCTGTAGCAGGATTTTTAAAATATTTATGCTCTTATTTCTACATGAAGCAGAGGCCATTATGTGTTGCAGCTGACATTGTCTGGCCGAGCAAAGCGAGAAGCATCTGGCTGGCAGCAATGAAAGACAGCAAGTTGATAAATTATTGATTTACATAAATCAACACCCTTTAAATATTGGTCTTTTGAAGAAAAAGCTTTTATGTTATTTCAGGTTGAAAAGTGTTAAGATGATAAATACAGAATCCGCTGTGTCATGATTTTATATTTCTAATCAAACATACACAGGTATCACATGAATGTATAGTGTACCTGAGAAGTTTGGAACTGAAATGACCAAATCTTCTAGAAGATCAAATGGGCAAATAGGAGTATTTCTTTCAAACACTTTTAAAATAGTTTCCTATGTGAATATTGCTGTAATGTTAAGAGATTTTTTTGTAAGAATAATCATTAATAATAATAAAATGATTTAAAGTGTTGGTTTCTTTAAAAAGAGAAGAGATCTGGCAAATAGGGTCCACATGGAATATTATTTACATGTACCGATTGGCATCTGTATGTTCAAATTGTGGGTTTGCACGTGCAAATGAATCATTAACTGTCAAATTACCTGTTTGCATATGCAGTTATTTCACACAGTATGAAAATCTGTGACATTTGCATATACAATTGAGGCTTAGGCATTTACAAAGCCTGATTTTTAAATAGGAATTCAAAACCTTACTGCTAATTAGCAAGACAATGAATTACAAAATTGAATACAAAATGTATTTTGGGCTACATTGTTGTACTATGGTTCAAATTCAAAGTCCAGACAAAACACCTAAACTTAGACTTAATCAGTGATAATGTGCAATTTGTATTTCCAGGATTATATGGCCCTTTATCCTTCTTGAATACATGTGTGTTTGTGAGTATGTGAGAGTCTATTTGATATGTTTGTATTTTTGACACATAGGAACATCTTGGAAATATGAGATAAATCTCATATAATCATATTTGTATCTTATCAAATCTTTCTAGGAATTTATTTTAATACCAAATCATCTGGAAAATATGATTAAAAACTTCACCATTTCACTACTATGTTTTGTGTTGGCAGATCTATGGTCTGATTGAATTTTTTCCAAGATTTCAAAATGGACCAGAAGTACAGACATCCATAACATGAATCTTCATGAAAGAATCACAACGTAGGAGTGTGAATACGTTGAATATACATATGAGTTGAATATATATATATATATATATATATATATATATATATGCGCATGCTCTCACATATATGTCTGAATATATATTTGACCCTGACCCAAATATCTCTATATATTTGACCCTGACAGGGTCAAATCAATGAAAGAAAATCTTTTCAGTTATTTGAAGGAGTTAAATTAATATATATATATATATATATATATTTATATTTATATATAATATAATATATTTATATATATACACATATAATATCTATTTATTAGATATATATATGTATCTAAGAAATAAGAACTTTTAAATATGAAGAAGAAAATTTAGTCAAAATGTTTACTATATTTAAGGTGACTGCTTTTCATAGAGACAAAAAGACTTATTACGGTATGTCTCCAGATTACTAATTAAAAAGAAATGGACAGCAATTTGATACCATATATGTCAAACTGAAAGCATTTTTCCAAATTCTATTAAATATTGGTCTTGCTTATGGATATCCTTGATATGAATACTAAAAATGGGTTGTCTTTTTTTTTAAGTCTTAGACATTTTAAGAGATCCTTCAAGTGATTTATTTTGGGAGTTAAAAAAAAAAAAATAGAACTGAGAAAGAAAGGGAGACAGACATGGGCAGCCCGGGTGGCTCAAGCGGTTTAGCGCCGCCTTTGGCCCAGGGCCTGATCCTGGAGACCCGGGATCGAGTCCCACCTCAGGCTCCTTGCATGGCGACTGCTTCTCCCTCTGCCTGTGTCTCTGCTTTGCTCTCTCCTCTCTGTGTATTCTCAGACATAAATAAATAAAATTAAAAAAAAAAAAAAAGAAAGAAAGAAAGGGAGACAGACAAAACAGGTTGAGTCATCAAGCCAGTCACTACTTTGGTCATCTGGAGAAAGTCTGAAAGTCAATGTAGAAAGTGTGTCACAGAGTTATGTGAGTTATACCCATTAATCATTGACAGTTGGAAGCTGGTCAGCAAGCACTAAAACAGAGGAAGAGAGAGCTTTGAGTGGGCTGCTATAGCTTATGAATACACTTGCCCCCTCCCCTCCAATTTTTCTCTCTATCCTATACAAATATTTTAGGAACTCCATTAAGATACTCACACTCACTGAAGCACTTCTGTTATGCCTACATTAGTGTGTCTGTCTATAATCTATCACTTGAATTGATTTAACTCTCCTTTCAACAACACTAACAAATTGATTTCTACAATCGTGGCTGTCCAACATCAGTGTGTGCATTAGAATCACCCTGGGGCACTTGATCAAAACATGTTTACCATGCCCCATCTCCACCAATCTTGATACAGTTGGCCCACATGGATCATATGCTAATAAAATTGTTCTGCAGGACTCCTGATTGCTAAATTCTCCTCCTAAATATGCCATTACAATATCAACATAAGTTTTGTATTCAGTTATTTTTCTAACTCATGGCTGATAGGCCCATGTTGTTTTGAAGTTATAGAATGCCACAATGAAAGAACTCTGGTATGGACTGGATTAAGCCCCCAATGATACCACATAATAGCTGTGTGAGTTACAAAATAACAAACACTGAAACTTTGTGAGCCCTAGTTTCATCACCTTGAGATAATCTCATACAAGTGTATTATATAGAAGTTTTCAATTGTTTCTATAATTGATTAAATTTTAAAAATTTATTATTCTTTCACATCATTCATTCCTCACACCAAAATCTGAAACTCATAGTTAGGAATCACAATAATTTAAATGTATTGAATACTTAGATAGAATACTGATTCTCCTACTTAAAGTCTCTGTCGCTTGGGCAGTTCACTTGACCTCTTCTAGTCTTTTTTGTTTTGCGTTAAGTGAAAATACTAGACTAGGATTATTTCTAAAATTCCTTCCAGCTATGACACTCTATCAGTAGCTTGATTTTTGTTTTTTTCATATTAGTTTGGGCATTATTTACCCCATTTTTTTTTTAATGTAGCTTAGATTCTCCAGATGCAAATGCTGAGATGGAGTTTGGAGTATGAGCTATTTACTAGGAATCTACACCCATTGAAAGAAGGGGAAGGAAGAAATTTAATTGAATTGTCAACATTATCTTATAGCTATTCCAATATTCATATGATACTTTTTTGTAAACCTTCCTTGGTACTGATGTTTATAAGAGTAATTTTTTTTTAAGTTGATAGAGTTTGTGGCCAAATATGTGGGTGGAGAGAACATAAAGTATTGCTCTTTGGGGCAAGCCAGAAAACATTTACTTCTTCTGGAATTGTTGGTATTTGCATACTAGAGCAAATGTGCTGGATTTATGAATGTGATGCATTCAAATTATTCATAGAGGTGCTGCAAAGCAGTGTATCCGTCTGACAGTAGGGACGGGTGATGGCAAATCTCATGCCTAGCATTAACACTACACAACATCTGAGTTATACTCCCCTTTCCCTGTGCTTCCATTACATTTGTCTTAAACTCTTTCTCTGGAAATCGTCAGTTCCAAAAAAACAAAATCTATGTTTGAGCATTCAATAGCAAACACTGGTCATGGGTGCCCCATCCTCTCTGCCTGCCTTTGAGTTCATCTACTACAGCAGTAGAAAATTTCCTGACAGGCTGACATATTCCCACTTCATGAACCTGCTTTTTTTTTGAACCTGCTTCTCTTTACTTCTCTGCCCAAAGGCAACTAAGACCTGGTGGCAGGGATATTCCCTCTTCCCTGCAATCCTCAGCCAATGGCAGATAAGAGGTGATTTCAAATGTTCCTTTCTCTATGCCTCAAAGTTTCTGAGGGTTTCTCAAAGTGTCTTCAGTAGAACTGGACGCCACTTGCCTCCTTTTGGGTTTTTTCACATTCTCTAACTCATTTTTCTTTCCTTTGTCACTTGTCCTACCTGAAACCAATACCTATAATAACCAATTCCTTATCTTAAGATCTCCTTTTGGAAGACTACAAACCCAACCAATCACTATCTCCAGCAACTTAGTGTCTGGCCCCTAGGAGTTCAATGAATGTGTGCTTAATCCCCTGATTGTGTGGTAGTCTTTTGATTACATACCCAGTTTTAGTTAAAAGTCTTGGACCTAGTGCCAGAGTATCTAAGCCCTAGCCCTCACTGTTTGTGTGGCCTTGGACTCTAGACTTCGACTTGCTCCTCTGAGAAGCAACCTTCCTCACGGGATTACCATGAGATCAAATGCCATGATGCACACATATGAAGGAACCCTGCAACACAAAGTGTCCCACTTGGCATTTATGTTTATGTAAATTTCTTGGAGTAGAATCTAATCTCCTGTAGGTGATAATTTTGTTTCATTAAACTTTATACTTTTAGGAGTTTGTAGTTCAGAGCCTAAAAATTGGAACATAATGAATGTTTGGTGAACGTATCTGAAGTAGCCCATGTTATACTCAGGACTGTAGAGGGTGACAAGCAATAAAGGTCATCCCAGTCAAGTGAAGTATTATCCTGTTAGTAGAAAAGAAATAGTGCACATCAAAGAATTGGTTAAAGTGTGTGGTCAGCTCCTGGCTAATTGCTGAAGAAGTTAAGAGAGAAGAGAAATTGATAGTTGCTAGATTAGCTAGGGGAAATAAGGGAGGAAATGGAACCTAGTGGACACTGTAAGTTGGTCAGGAAGAAGTCCTGGAGACATGTACAAAGAAGAGGGTTCAGGAAGAGTGAGGGGGTTGATGTCCCTGGAGACAGAGTAATCAGACTAGATGATAGCGTGCATAGTGGCAGTGTAAGATGTGGTCAAGAGCATGTGCTGGGTTCCTTATACCCACCTTGGAACATCACTGGGCCTTTGTTATATTGGACAAAATTCTGTTTCCATATCTGTGTTAACAAGGGTGACAGCACACGTTCCCAACTTTGTGTGAAGATTAAATATTATAATATACACAAAGCATTTAGTGAGGTGCCTGGCATCTCACTATATATTAAATAACTATTAAATTATTGCTATTATAATTATTCTCTTGGTAAGTAGTAAAAATTAGGCTCTCTGTCGTTTAGGAATGAAGGCTCTTCTAATTCACCGTGAACTTGATATATTTGATTTTGACTTTTCACTTCACATTTCAGCTCCTATACTATTAAAAAACAGACTAATAAAAACAATAACCTAAGAAGGCTACCCAAGTTTTCAGAACACCTACTAAGACCATACATATCCTTCCAGGAATTAAAAAAGTAAAAGGGTATTGGAAAAAGGGATGTTTTATTTCCCAGAAAGCCAATGCTCCTTTACTTTCCAGGTTCTAACTTACCTTTTACTTGCAAATTCTTTCTCTCCATTCAGGGAATCTTCAGGAAGAAAGGTTATGGCTGAGCAGAAGCCAAATTACCCTCAATGTGCTTGGTGCATTGGTTTTACTGTCACCTAAAAGCTACATGTGGTTATTTTGGGAAAAAAATAGAATTGATCCTATATTTGAATATCAATCATGCCAAATGCCACAAGTAATGCACTGGATTGTTCTGCCTTCAGCTACCTTCATTATAATCTCATTAACGCAGGTTGGGACTTTTGGTCAGTTGTTTCCAATCCTGCAATTTTGAAAGTATTGACCTGATTCTCAAAAATCTTTGATGTAAGTCTTAACTCAGTAACAGCTTACCCTATTCAGAAATTCTTTTCAAGGTATTTCAAATACATCTGACAAAAAAAAGAATAACTTTTGTTGCTAGAAAGAGTCGATTGTGGAAAAGAATGAAAAACATGTATGAAAATATTTATTATATACTTCTGATATATGGAATATTCTACTTGTATCTATATTTTTATGGACTCATAATATTCTTTCTGCTTTTATTGGCAGGCTATGCAATTTTTCTAGGTAGTTTTACTATTGTTGAAAATGAACTCATCATGTATAATAAACTTTTTCTTTATCTTAAACTAAAAGAAGATGTGTTTTTGAAATACCTATCAACATAAGAACAGATTGTGATATTTTCATTCAATTAAATACTATGCAGTGATAAATAAACTACTCATACAAAATATGAATGATATTTTAAAAAACTAAAACAGTGCTAGGTTAAGAAAGCAATATAAAAAGATACAATTTTACTTATATAAAGTTCACAAGCAAGCTAAACTAAATTATACTGTTTAGGAGTACATAGGAAAGTGATAAAACTACTAAGAAAGGCAAGGAATTTATTAATATAAATGAAAGGATAATAATCACCTGTAGAGACATAAGATATGGTTAATGCCAGGAAGGACACATGATATGTGCCTCTTGTACTAATCACTCTTTGCACACATCTACTCTCTGAACCTCTTTACCTCTGATTAACAGTCAGCAAATTTCATTCCCCATTGAATGGAATTAGCAGAAACCACCTGGAGAAAAACAATCACCAGGTATTATCTCCTTTTATATTCATGACTACAAATCCATATGATTCACCAGTGTTTTCCAGTCATCTTTCCATACTTCCACATCCAATGCATCCCACATTTTCCATAAGATGAATATTTTACAATCATCTCTTTCCCCTCACACATCCATACCCTCTCCTCTCTCTGCTCTTAGCCAAGGATCTCATTTTCCTGAGAAAACTAATGCAAGCAAGAAGAATGTTCTCATTTTCTCTCCTGAATCTATCAGTCCATATTGGCATCTATATTTTCTCTATTCCTAGCTGCTCTAAAAAGAACTATCTTGGGCAGCCTGGGTGGCCCAGGGGTTTAGTGCTGCCTTCAGCCCAGGGTGTGATCCTGGAGACCTGGGATCGAGTTCCACATCAGGATCCCTACATGGAGCCTGCTTCTCCTTCTGCCTGTGTCTCTACCTCTCTCTGTATCTCTCATGAATAAATAAATAAAATCTTTTTTTTAAAAAAAGTATTGATTCCAATTCCTTCTTCTTAAGTTCATTGCTTTGGCTCTCCTCTTTTTTATCTTCTACCCTCAGATTTTCTCACCAAGTAGAAACATACTGTAAGTTTCCCATTTGTTAAAAAGAAGAAAGAAAACTCCCTTGGCTCAGCACCTGCCTCCGTTCAGTAACTTTTATTCCATTTCCTTCTATTGCAAAAATTGAGAGAGGGACCTTATTCTCACTGCCTCTACCTTCCAACTCCCTCTGTTTTCTACTTCCCTGAATCCAATTAAACCTCCATTTCCTGTTTTCCACTAAAACTGCACTTTCCAAACCAGTGAGTACCGCCATGGGGCCAAATCCAGAGGTCTCCTCCCAGTTTTTATTTTGTTCAACCTCTAAGCAGCATTTAACATGGTTGATCAAGTTTTCAGGACACCACCTCTCTTGGTTTTCCCTCCTTCCTCAGAGCTACATATAATACTCACACACTGCTTTTTTTCCTCTTTCATCTAGATTTCCATACTCTGAGGTCCTCAGTGTTTCCAGTTCTTTCTTTCTCTATATTCACACCAATAATGCTTATATCCAAGCATTTATAACTTTAAATGCATCTATACAATGAAAACTCAAATTTTATATATCTAACCAAGCTCTTACCCCTAAATGCTAGAATCTAATTTACACATGTTAATTTTATATCTCTATTTTAATTTCTCATAGTCATCCTAAATGTAGCTAGGCTAAAACGTAATTCATTTTTTAAAAGATTTTATTTATTTATTCATGAGAGACACAGATAGAGAGGCAGTGGAAGAAGCAAGCTCCATGCAGGGAGCCCGATGTGGTACTCGATCTCCGGACTCCAGGATTACGCCCTGGGCCAAAGGCAGGAGCCCAACTGCTGAGCTACCTAGGCATTCCCTAAAACGTGATTTTTAATTCATGCTTCCCCTCCACCTTCTGATTTTTCCTGTGCTTCCAATATCAAATAGTAGTATCACAATTCACTCAGTCGCTTGAATCACAAACTAACAAATCATTATGTATTCTTATTTTCTCCTTATACTTTCCACATATGTATATATTATAATGTAACTCAGCAGCAAATACTATTGGTTTTATCTGCAAAAGAAATCTTGGATCCAAGCACTTCCTTCTAACCTCACTGAAACCCATTTGGAATCCAAGCAATGCTTTCCATCCTCACTGCAAGCCATTCTCTGGTCTAAACCCCAACTGTCTCTTGCCTGGAATTTTATAGTAATCTCTTAACTCATCTGCTTATACACCTACCCCATCTTTCTGAGATCTGTTCTCCATGGAGATATAGCAATCTCTAAAAATAATATTAAAAACAAGTTAATGATAAAATTTTGTATTTCCACAAAAGGAAGTTGAATGACAGAGTTGTCCATTGCCACAGCTTTTATTTCAGCATTGTAATGGAGTCTTTAGCAATGCAATAAAACTGGAAAAGGGAACATATGTGTAAAGCTTAGAAGGGAAGATGCTACTTGTACTTATCTTCAAATAATATGATTTTCCATATAGAAAAATCACATAGACTAATGAAAAACAATAATTCTTCATATAAATATTTATAGCAGAAATGGATAGTTGTGTTCCAATAATTCTTCTCTATCTCTTACATGATAATGAAATTATCTTGGGCATATAATCATCCAAGTAAAGACAACATCTCCCCAAATCTCTCAGAGCTAGTTCTGGTGACCCAGATACAAAGAGAAGTGGAATGTATGGTGTCTGGACTGTGCTCTTAATGAGAAGAAACATGCTTCTTTTTTCTCCCCTCCTCCTGCTGGTTGGAATACAAGTATGATGGTGGAAGCTGAGGTACTTATCTTGGCACAAAAGGAGAACTAAGAATGTCAAACAAATCACATAAAAAGTCTTGGACCTCTGTACTTTTGTAAAGTGAAGCTCCTCTGCCAACTCAGATATCGATTAAGACTCCATGATTTGAATGTGTCTGTGATAGCAGCCAGGTGTATATAACATACTAATATATCAACAATGTATCATCAACTAATACACCAGATAAATTAGGCAAATATAGCACTATTTCATCATTGTTTCAACATATTGTTTTCCTTTTTAAATAAATAAAACCTTAAAGATAAAATCGATCTGTCCCATATACCCTTCACCAATCTTATATGCCTCTTCTCAGGTTATCCTTGTTAAAATGTTTTTAAGAACATAATTTATATCTTTATTAAATATTAATATATCCTTAAACTATGTAGAATTTCAAGTTGTGTTTATTTATAAATGTTCCTTTGATACTTTACACAATATATAATATTACATATACAACTTACTTTTCTACTCATTATATTTTTAAATTTCTTATCATGTTATTATATATTAATTTAGTTTATGCATAAAATATTATAGTATAACACTATATGAAAGTAGGACAATTTATTTACTGACATCCTTAATTTTTGTGTTTTCTTTAATGATATATAAATGCCTATAACAGAGTTTGGCAAATTATAGGCATTTATTAAAAACTTGTGTAGTAAGTGAAATAATTCATTTCCATGATTATGGGCATTTGAGTTGCTCCAAATTTTTTCCATTACAAATAAGGCAACAGTGAATATATTTGAACATGTCTCAGCATTCAAAATAGCTGGGAGAATTCTTTAATAGCTATCCTCTGAAATACAAATGATCATTTGAAGGATATGAGTAACCTCACTTTACTGTCAAGTTACTCTCCAAAGTAACATCTCCATCACATCTTCACCAACAAGTTTCTCTTAGGAGCACTTCATTAATAAGTGTTATGGGCTAAACTGTGTTTCCTCCAAACACTATGGTGAAAGCCTATTCCCAGTACCTCAGAAGGTGACTGTATTTGAAGATGGAGTGTGTAAAGAGGTAATTCAGGTTAAATGAGGTCATTGGGTTGGGTCCTGATCCAAAATGACTGGTATCCCCATAAAAAAGAGATTAGGACACAGAAATAGGACTCTGTGAAGACACAAGAAAAGACAGCCATCCACAATCCAAGGAGAGAGGCCTTGCTGATACCTTGTTCTCAGATTGTAGCCTCCAGAATTGTAAGAAAATACATTTCTGTTGTTTAAGCCACCCAGTCTGTGGTACTTTGTTATGATGGCCTTAGTAAATTAATACAGGAAGTAACTTGCAGTAAATTCTCATCTAATGTTCTGAAATTACTTTTCCCTATGTTTTAAAACATATTATGATGTTATTCAAAAAATAGAAACAACCCAAAACTTGATGATAGGCCTATCTTTGAATCACATACACTCTCTTGGAAAAATATGTATAAAATGTAACCATTTAGTAGATTTTGCTTTTTTCCTTTAATTAGGAAATTAAATATTTTTCAATGTGTTGATGCTAAGAATATTTATAATGATAATTCTGATTTGTAAATTCACCAGTCACATGAATTGCAATGTTCCCATTATAATTTCAAATGTCTTTATTCTGGAAGCATGGAGGTTTTAATTCTAAATATAGGAGATGAGATGCAAATATTGCTATAAAGTAGCTTAAATGTCCTCATGAAAAGCAGTGCTAATCTTAAAAGCAAAAGGATCACAAAGTATGTGATTATGGAATATTTATACAAATATCCATATGCCCAAGTACACTTCTCAAATTTCTAATTTTAAATCTAAGATGTAGAGATACCATTCAACCATTTGCTCAGTGTCACAGTTGAGGCAATGGTCCTCATAATCCACCATTTTGCTTCATTCAGGGGCAAAAGAATTGAGCAATGAGCAAAGATAACCCTGGGACAAGGTCTTATTCATTTCTATAGTGTAATCTGTCTCCTGCTGCTTTTGCTTATTACTGCCCTCACTTCATTTTATTTCCCTTAGGAATGTGCGTGCAGCTTGGCCAGGGCAGTAGAATTATCACTAAAATCAGCCCCATTGATGCTTGACCAATGAATAAGAGCCTGATGATTCCTTGATCGGTGTTTGGATTTGTACATTTTATCAATTGTTAATGTGGCCTCTGCCTGACGTTCCCCATCCCCCACTATGACACATCCTGAGAAAAGGAAAAGTGGATACTTCAAGTTCTAGTGTAGGATGGCAATGCTCTGTCATTCTGTCCTTCCTGTTTGTCGTTTTTTTTTTCTGTTCTGCAGTCTACCACAGTAGAATATATTATTTAGAAACAATTATTTGGATATTATGTTATTTTGAATGAATGAACTGAATTTGTTAGCTTGACATTGACTTGTCTTATTTCAGCTTGTACCTGCACTCAATTCCTTCTCTAATATAATAAAGATCATAATTTCTGCTAGTATCTCATAAAATTTCTAGCCACATGAAGCTTGACAAGGTGCCTATATCTGTACTATGTGGCTGAAAGATATAAGATGAGATTTGGAAACAGAGAGCCTAGGTTTGAATTTCTTTTCCACTGACTATTTGCTATGCAATTTTATTCAAATTATTTAACATTTCTGAAACCCAATTCCCTCCATGATAAAATAGAAGTGATAATAATCATTTAAAAAAATGAAAAATGGCTTCATAAAGCCATGAGACGTAAATGAAACAATAACACGATACGTAGCACACAGTAAGCGCTCAATTTATGCTATTATTCTGTTATTATCATTCAGATTTTAAAACTTTTACTAATCCATTAAACCTTTATTGAAAGTCACTGCTTGCTAGGCATGGTGCTTGGTGCTGGCAAAATCTAGATGAGTAAGACATAGAACATTCCCCAGGAAAATAACTTTCTTAAAGGAGGAGTCCGACAAAGCACAAATAATTGCAGGGCAGCATAATAACCATGATAGAGGTTTATGAAAAGAACCGAAGGAGAAACCTCTCCATAGTACCTCTGCACATACACTTGACACTCCCTACCCAACTTCTTCAATTATTTCTTTTCAAATGTCATCATCACCATGCTGCATATTTTCCTCACCTATTTGTTTGTTGTCTGTAAATTCCTGCCAGAACATAAGCTCATGGAAGAGATTTCTGTTATTTAGTTTACAGCTGCCACATGAATACCTAAAATACTACTTGCCACATTGTACATTAACAGTAAATAATTGGAAAGGGAATGACTTACAAGTTCTCCCTGGTTTCGTCCCATTCTCATTGAATGACCAGTTTCCTCCTTTGGGATTTTTATTGTCCAGAAGATAGAGCTTACCATTAACTTCTCAATTTAAAACACTGTTTGTTGTCAGAGCTTCAGATAAAGAAATACATTGGATTTTTAGATGTCATAAATCTGAAGAGAAATAACCCAATCACTGAATGGAAAACCAACAAGCTAGGTCTAAAAAGATGGAATTTCAAAGAAGTTAGTTTAAATTCTTACATTTATGGTCGAACTAGAAATATATAGGACCAGGGACACTTTGCTTAATAACAACTAATTGAAAATAAGAGGTAAGATATTTAGTTCATTGCAAAGATATAATAAGCAAGGGGCTTGCCAAACTAAGGAAAAAGTATGTCTTCAGTCTGCACAGTAAAGACCTAGGATTTAACATTCACACTCTATATGTATCAGTGGGTCAACAATTGAGGAACTGTGCTGACTTTTGAGATAAAAAACTGACAGTAGCTCTGCATGTTCTGGAGACCAGATCACATAAGTATTGAGCATACTGAATGTGTTTGACCTGAAAAAGAAAAGATTTAGGGAAAAATAGAATTGCCTCTTTCAAATACTTAATGGTCCATTTTCCCTAAGAGTTTACATTTGTTCTAATAATTGAGTAGTGGGAGCTGATTCCAGCCTGGACATGTACTACTTATGTTATTTTGGTTGTTGCACCCTAAGTTTCCCAGTATCAAAAATAAAAATAGTAAAGCTTACATGATATGATTTTTGTGATGGTTAAAAATAACATTGGCTAAGCCTCTGACACATACTAGGTTTTCTAGAGATGATAACTATACTACATGGTTCCCAATGGAGGAAGTAGTACTAATGGAGTTATAGCAAAACTCAAAAACAATTAAGTTGTTCAAACATGGAATCGACCTCCTTCTCAATTAGTTCATCATCACTGGAAGAGCTTCAATGACAAAACGGCTGCCCATCATTAATTTTGCAAGGTCCCTTTGAATGCCATGATTGTAATACCTACCATAGTCTTTATCAATATAATGGAGGCTATTCAAGAAACACGTAATATAAAACAAACCCAATAAAGATGTAGAATATGTCCAAATAAATACTATTATAGCACACACAGGTATTACTGAAAATATAGGGGTGGGGAATCAACTTTCATGTGTCAGTAGAGGTATTAAGAGACTAGACAGGTTTGAATCCTAGCTGTGTCATTTAGCAGCCTTGAACTCTTAGGCAAATTCTCAATCTCTCTTAACTTCAATAAGAGTAAATTGGAGGTGATATCTTCTCACAGTTATTGAGAGTGATTATCTTGCACTCGGTGTATAATACAGCACATTGCAGTCACTCCGTAAAGAATCATATCTCCCTTGCTACTCCCTAGAGAAATAACGATGATGATTACTTGTCTTCTCTTTTTTAAAATAGAGAGAAAAGAATGCAGCAGTGATATAGTAGCCAAATGAGATTTGAGAAAATGCTCATAGTTGTTTGAAACTAAGAGTAATCAATTCATAAGTGGTATATATGGTATATATATTTCATTTTAAAATGGCCAAGTATATTATTTGCATATAGACAGAAAGATAGAAAGACAGTGACAATAAATAGAAAACAGTTGTCTATAAAAGACTTTATTTCTTCCAAACAATAATGAGTTTTAATGATCAAGGTCCTTGTTTTTATAGGAAAAATTAAACAAGCACTTTAAAATTTTAAGTGAGTTAGTTCTAAAAGTATTGTTATACATTTTATAATTATGTATTCCATTTTAGAGTCTTTCTTATTGGTTTGTAAGTACTATGAGGGGAGGAAAATATCTCTTATTTATTCTATATCTTGATCCTATATGAATACATGTTCTATGATTATATTTTGGATGAATACATAAATTAATTGCACAAGCTACCTAAGAGTTTGGCTCAAAGATGCACCAGCAACCCATTCCCACTTTCTCCCTCATCCTCACCCTAACTGGGCTTACTATACACACCTGCCAAACTGTGGAAGGAGCCATGATGTCCTTCAACAGATGAATGGATAAAGGAGATGTGGTATATATATATACAATGGAATATTACTCAGCTATCAGAAAAGATGAATACCCACCATTTGCTTTCACGTGGATGGAACTGGAGGGTATCATGCTGAGTGAAGTAAGTCAATCGGAGAAGGACAATCATCATATGGTTTCATTCATACATGGAATATAAGAAATAGTGAGAGGGATTATAAGGGAAAGGAGGGGAACTAAGTGGGAAAAATTAGAAAGAGAGACAAATCATGAGAAACTCCTACTCTGGGAAACAAACTAAGGATTGCCAAAGGGAAGGTGGGTGGGTAGATAGGGTAGCTGAGTGACAGGCACTGAGGAGGGCGCTTGGGATGAGCACTAGGTGTTATACTATATGTTGGCAAGTTGAATTAAATAAAAAGACATAGGGCAGTCCTGGTGGCTCAGCAGTTTAGCTCCCCCTTCAGTCTGGGGTGTGATCCTGGAGACCCGGAATCAAGTCCCACGTCAGGCTCCCTGCATGGAGCCTGCTTCTCCCTCTGCCTGTGTCTCTGCCTCTCTCTCTCTCTTTGTGTATCTCATGAATAGATGAATAAAATCTTTGAAAAAATATTTAAAAATTTTTAAACATGTAAAAAATAAAATAAAATGATTAAAAATGTAAAAAAAATAAATTTAAATAAATTTAAAAATATATTCACCTATTTCCCACTGCAGGTTTTTTTTTAATGTCAGTTTTATTTTTCTTGATTCAACTTTCTGAACAAAAAATTCATCATATCATTCTTTTACCCACAGTTTCTGGGAGACAGAGTCAAGAAATGTTCTGTGAATGACAAAGCAATGGACCTGATAATTACAGGGAGAAATGTTGATGCTGACAAACAAACTTCAGGCAATATTCCAACTCTGATTGTGAGATATTTCAGCTGCTTCTGCATTGAATCATTACAGACGTCTTTCCCACATTTTTATTCTGTTATATATGCCTAGAAACATGTTCAGAAGGAAGAGTCATATTCAAAGTATCCAACAACTGCTAGAGAGGGACTAATCAAACTAGAAGCCATCCACACGCTAGTTAGAGCAAGGTCCTAAAAGCCTCTTACAGTGTTAAAAGTTATTTTATACATGCAGAATAGTCAGATGGGTTGGAGGGGGTCCTGGGGGAAGAAGCCAATCAGTAAAGCAGAGTGGGGGAGGGGATATTAGAAGACATTGAGGAGTTACTATTTACCCAGCAGAATGGAAATATTTTAAAATCTTAACAATTGGTATGACTATGCTGAACACACTGGCTGAATTTCAGCTCTGCTTAGCAACATGTATTAATAGAAGAATTGGCAAAATGTCAACAAGTTCTACAAATTGAAATCCTGCCAATTCTTTTTGACTACCACAACTCTTAACAATCTCTGCTAACATCCCTTTTCTTGAAGAATGCAGACTGGAAAATGAATGGGGAATTTTAGTATCTGTAGAAATGTGAATGGTATAACTCACTATTTTACAGAAGCTTGATTTATAGGAGGGGAATGGGAAATTATGTGTGAGATCTAAAATTGCAATCTCTTGGGATCTTTTCTACTTTTCAAAAGAGAGGCAGGTCAGGTCAGAATTTTATTATTTTTGGCTAAAGGCCAATGAATGTCTTACAATGTGATCTTAACATGTTACTGAAAAAAATCAAATCAGAATAAAGTTAGCATAAGATTCTAAGCGCAAAAGTTGCTAATAAGAGTTGAGAGTTATTTTCATAAAAAGAGATAGCAGCCTAATAGTTCATTGTGCTGTTTCACCTTGCAGTGTCTTAACTTTTTACTAGCTGCTTCAAATGTCAGGCATGAAGAGAGACTTTATATTCTACTATAGTCAGAGGTAGAGAATTACTTTTTCTTAAAATTTTTAAATCATAACTGCACCTAAGAAGTTTCTTATATGATCACAGATTCATGAAGAAGAATCCATGGCTATCTAAAAGGGGTCTTAGCTCATAGATTTCAAAGTCACCTACTTATAAATTTGGATGGATTTGCCTTCAATGACAGATTTGCCATTATGACATTTTGCAGCTGAAGGAAGCTAAAACTAACCAAGTAAAATTATCTATCTCAATTTATATTTAAATACTTTAAATTAAGTGATTGTGAAAGATTATATATTTTATGAAATACTTTAAATAACATTTATTCATAGTGAAAATTGGAATATATGCAAATCTCTCATAGTGCAGGACTAAAATATAGCAAGAGTATAAATTTAAATCATTTGTATTAAATGAGTCACAATCAAAATGCATTTATAGGGGTGCCTGGGTGGCTTAGTGGTTGAGCATCTGCCTTTGGCTCAGATGGTGATCCTGGGGTCCTGGGATCGAGTCCCACATCAGGCTCCCTGCAGGGAGCCTGCTTCTCCTTCTGCCTGTGTCTCTGCCTCTCTCTCACTCTCTCTCTCTCTGATGAATAAATAAATAAAATCTTTAAAATATGCATCTATAAAGTATGCAGCCCTTTTTATGTTAAATAATTCCTTCCTAGACTGGTAAAAACAAATAAGCAAATAAACCCAAACTTCCATAAAATAAGGATAAAATAACTTGTTTGGATTTGAGCATTCTAAAAGAGTCAGAACATATATAAACTGGTTTTAAGTACATTTAAAAAACTTTCTAATAAAATAAGTTCTATTTTATGGAATCTAAAATTTAGACTAATCATGTACTATTAGTTTAACAGTCTCATAATTTAGTTCTTGAACTTTTTCAAGTGGTCAATTGGTTCCTAAACAAACAACCTTTGAACAAGTATTTTTCTTTTTTTTTTTTTTTTTTTTTTTTGAACAAGTATTTTTCTACATTGGGAAAATAGTTGCTATTTGGCTTACTGAAATAGTCTTAGAATATTTCAAAAAAATATTTCAGGCAGCTAGGGTGGCTCAGTGGTTTAGTGCCGCCTTCAGCCCAGGGTGTGATCCTGGATACCCGGGATAGTGTCCCATATCAGGCTTCCAGCATGGAGCCTGCTTTTCTCTCTGCCTGTGTCTCTCCCTCTCTCTCTCTCTCTCATGAATAAATAAACAAAATCTTTAAAAAAATAGATTTCAAATATACATTTTTTATAATTGTAAATATTTTAAAAACATAGATTAAATAAAGAATGTAGAGGATGTTTGTTTCCCTGACTGAGGCTTCAACAGGTGAAAAAACTCACAATTTCATCCTACAATAATGACAGAACAATGGATATGTAAATCATGGCAGACAATGAGTAGTGATATAAAAATGGAGTCTGTCTAGCAATGAATTGAATTCACTTCATTTGTTCTTAAGGTGCCGTATGTGATTTGGGAGGTAAGTGGAAGGAAGCTTTTCTTCCCATACTGCCTTAGTCCTGATCTCCCAATTGACTGAGACCGCGAATCACTGGTAGGAATTGCAGTTCAGGAAGGAAAATTGATCTAATGCCCACTTCTTACTACCCACTTCATGTTTAGGAAATGTAGTCTCATGTCAACAATATATTTCAGTTTTAATTCCATATGCCTGTGAATTTCTTTCCTTTACCCTCTCTAGACCTATGAAGTCCACATTTCTTAGCCTAGTTTTGACATTTTGGTCGCCCCTCAATCTTTTTAAAATAATTGTCATTAAGAGGTTTTCTTATTCCTCCATTCCACTTAAACTGATCTGCTTACACCATCTCTTTCCATTAGAACAAGACACATCACTTCCAATTTTTGCTAAAACTATCGTGAGGGAAAAAAAAATATGGACTAGGATCTAGGGTATTAATTAAATCCTACACTTACTTCAATATTCCTCTATTAGCAAAGCTTCCCAGCCTGCTTCATGTTTGTGGCATGTATAAGTTATGTTCTTACATCACATTCTTTCGCTCTTGGAAGGAAAGCTGCCTGAGAGGGGATCTATGTCATATATTTTGCATCACAGCACCTCTGAACAGAGTGTGGAAATAGAGAAGGTGCTTAATGATGCCCCGATTTTCTTTATCCATATCTGCATATCTTGCTATATAATTAAAACAACGGTGATGAAGAGGAATGATGACAATAGAATTGCCTCTGTTTTATAAATTTGCAGAGTGCTTTCTATATTTTTAATGAAAAATACAATCAATATCAAGAATGAAAAACAAATTAACAATTGCTCCCCATGGTAGGTTGTTAGGTCTGGTCACCATTACTTTGGTTCTGTGCCTTTCAGAAATGTGGTAGGATTGCATTTTCCAGCCATTTTGTAGTTGGGAAGGATGGTAACGTTGTCCTGTAAATTGTGTGTGAAGATGTCACTTCCTGGATAGAACATTTACTTGTAGGTAAGAGGATATCTTCTCTTTCCCTCTGGCTCACTTACTGTCAGGACAGGGACGATGGGTGCTCCATCATCCAACCTGTCATAATGAGCAGAACTTCCTTGCCTGAATGAGAGAATCCCAGGAATGAGAAATAAGTCTTTGAGATTTAAAACCCTGAGATTTGAGAATTACTGGTTACCCCAATATAATTTAACCTTACCTCATATATAGTTTTACCTCCAATTTCAGGCCTCATATAATTAGTTTGGTGTATATCTTTCCATATTTTGGTTCCAACTTATGAAAAATGTGAACATATATGCATGGCATTTTTACAATCAAAATGAGATTATATTGTTCTCATTGACTTACAGAATTTTACAAAAATAGGATTATCTTGTACACATTTTACTTTGATTCTACAGGAAAGATTTTATACAAAACAATTGATGTATTTCCATAATAATACTGAAAAATGCTTATTTTATAATTAAGATAGGACTTTTCTATGTAACACAACAAGATTTTCAGGGAACTTTGTCTTTTGTAAAAATTGCTCTCAATTTAGGAAGATAATGCTATTCATAATTAAGGTTAATATATATAGCATTTCACTCTTTTCTCATTCTACTATTTTCTTTTCCAATTATTTTTACTTTCAGATATATGAAAAATATAAAAATGAAATGTAATTATCAAGAAAACCTTTCTACAAGTTTTTAGAATTGCACCTAGCAAACAAAGTAGTTTACAATAAAATACTATTTAACTTTTATACTCTGAGGCTACAATTTTACCCTTTTAAATTATTCTAGTTTCATATAAATGTTAGATTATTTTATAAATACTTGCTTTGCTTCTATTTTCACAAGTTTAATTGAGTGCCTATGTAAAATATTGCCAAATTATGGTGAGACCAAGTAAATATTATTTTAGTTCTGGGCACTAGGTAAGCTGCCATGTACATGAGGTTTCATGTATGGACGGTGCCTTGAAAAATTCCTACTTCTAATAAAAATATAATTTCAAGATGATAAGACCTATATCTGAAATAATTTAAGAACAGGAAATTATATAATTAAGTACAAATCACTGTTACTTGTGACATTTTAAAATAAATTTCTTTCACTTCTCAGATAAAACTTTATCTTCCAAGAAGGAAATGCAAAGATGATGTAGCTTTTATGGGGGAAAAAAGGAACTTTGAAAAAGATGATTTTCTGAGAGTTTCTTTGTTTATAACATGATTTCTTGAAATATGTAGTATCTGGGTACATATTGTATAATGGCATAGTGAAATCAGTCTTTATTAACTGCTGTTCCTCTGTAACTTAGGTGATCTAAACATAACTGAAAATTTTTAAGTTACAAGTTTGTAATTTCTTATTACCTATAGAAATAACCAAAATTATATAAAATGTGCAATTTTATTCACCATTTACCATTAGTAAAGCATTAACTAGCACTGACATATAGTTACACATATACTTAATTTTTTACATTATTCAAAAAGATATGCAAGCCTAATTACAGGATTTTTGGCTCTTTACTTGGTAATACTACATATTTCCTATCCTTAAGAAAAACAGAAACATAAAGGGGAATCCAGAGTATAAAGAGGCATTTATTTTCTTGCATGCCAATCACTTGAAAAGTCATTATAGGACAAAAAATAGTTTTGTAACAATATGGGCCTCTGCCCTAGCACAATATTTTTAAATTCTCAGGAAACAATGCAGAATAAGAATGGAAATTTTGTTGGCTATTTTAGAAAGCTGATCAAATTCACTGATGAAGAGCACTGCCTAATTCCAGAAGGCAGCTGAGCCCAGTGAGGACACCTATTTGGATATTTATTTTTGATCAATGAAGATATAACTTCTAGTTTAGAATAACATGCATTTATTCAAGCTAATGAAGGGCTTAAGCCCCCATTCCTGCACAGGGAAAGAAGGCACCATCCATACACACCATTATGTCGCAAAAGTGAGAAAAAAGAAAGAGATTCAAATAGGATGCTTTCACTATTCTTATAAAATATTTCATACAGAAAACTACCACAAAGAGACAGCTTTAATAATGTCCAAACCACCTGATCACTCTCTCCAAAAATATTTTCCTTAGCAGTACTGTTTGGCACTCTCCAATGAAATGAAAAGGCAGACTTACAGAATAATTCTTCCAACTACCAAGACTTTGTCTTAAAACATCACCTGGATGTCAAAACTCATGTCTCAGGAAAGAAAAGTTTTCCTGAAGGTACTAGTGAAAAGACAAGCCATAAGCAAGTATAGCATTTAGGGTAGGAGAAAAACGATGTACCAATACGATAAATATCTCTACCTGCAATATTTCTTATCGTCCCCTCTTGGGAGCTTAGCAAACTAACTACAAGGGCATTGCCTTATTGAGAACGAGTGATGGAGTCTTTTCTAGGATGGCTGAGATGCATTTGAATGCTGGGATAAAAAATCATGTAAACCACTATTCTTTTTTTTTTTTTTTTTGCAAGCCACTATTTTGATGTAATATATTTATAAAATGTGAGTGTATATGAATATATAAATGTCATAAACAGGGACGCCTGGGTGGCTCAGCGGTTGAGCGTCTGGCTCAGGTTGTGATCCCAGGGTTTGGGATTGAGTCCTGCATCAGGCTCCTGCAGAGAGCCTGCTTCTCCCTCTGCCTGTGTCTCTGCCTCTCTCTCTCTCTCTCTTTCTCATGAATAAATAATAAAATCTTAAAAAAAATAAATGTCATAAACATAAGTGTAATAAATGTATAATATGAAATCCAAATTGTCTCTTTTGTTTATTTGGTTATTTAGTTCTTAATGAAAATAGTAACAATTCTATAACCTGTTTTTTGCATACCTACTGTGTGTCAGCAGTACAGGTAGTTTGACATTCTCTTCTTTAATCCTGTTAACCATATTAAATGATTTCTTTTTCTCAGTTTATACATAGTGAACTTGAGGACCCAACAGGTTACATAAAACTTTGAAGGTCATACAACTAGTAAAGATATTTCGTTTATAAATCTATCTTTATTCCACTATCTCACACTGAAATTAACTCAATGTCAAGATAAACACACAGTAATAATAGAAAGGAATTACTGTTATTGTAATAGCTGACACTGTGTATTGCATGCCAGAGGCTTAACAAAAATATTTTTCTACTGTATTGTTTAATCCTCTCAACATCCCAATATTATTTTCATCATTAAAAGAAAACTATACCAGGGTGGCCCCGCTGTTTAGCAGTTTAGCGCAGCCTTCAGTCTGAGGTGTGATCCTGGAGGTCCCTGCATGGAGCCTGCTTCTCCCTCTGCCTACATCTTTGCCTCTCTTTCTCTCTCTGTGTGTCCCTTATGAATAAATCCATAAAATTAAAAAACAAAACAAAACCAAAAAATGGGCCACCTGAGTAGCTCAGTTAAGTATCTACTTTTGGCTCAGGTCATGGTCCCAGGGTCCTGGGATGGAGCCTTGCTTTGGGCTTTCTGATCAAGAGAGCCTCCTTCTCCTTCTCCCCCTTCCTGCCACTCTGACTACTTGTGCTCTCTCTCTCTCTGCCAAATATATATATATTTATATATATAGTTGCCTAGGCACAAAGTGGTTAGGTTACTTGCCCTAATCTCACATAGCTAGAAAGCGCCATAGCTGTGATCAGATCCAAGGCAGACAGAAGCTACAGCCCGCAGGATGCTTTCTGTGAATTTATGACTCTGGGTATGAATACATAAGAAAGAAGGTCTGAACAATTGTTAAGTAAATTTTATTTTTTCACATTAGTAAGTATCCCAGTTATATTAGGTACCTGTTTCAATATTCTGCTACACTTCCCCTGTCCAGAGAGTAACAAAAAACAGCATAATCTCTACTGGAATCTTGTTGTTCCTTTATGATCAATAAAATTATGCAGAACTCAAGTCAGAAACAATCTTTTGGCCCAAATAATGGTGTTCTGTTTTTGCTTAAGTGCTACTGTAATGATTTCTTTTTAATACCCTGAACTCATAGAACAAGAAGGAGGGGAGGGGAGAAGGGGAGATCCTGAAAAGATTTTTAACCACAAATTCTTTAGTGTACTAATTCTTAGATATCAGGGGAAGTAGAGAAGCAAAATAAATAAAAAGAAGTGCATGCACCCAAAAGCTCTCCAGCAAGTGCCCTGAGCACCAAAACAAAAAGTGTTCTGATGGTTAATTTTATGTATCAACTTGGCTATGCTACAGTATCCAGTTATTTAATCAAACACTATTCTAGGTGTTGCTGTGAAGGTATTTTGTAGATGTAGTTAACCCCTACAATCAGTTGACTTTAAGTAAAGGAGATTACACACTCTATAATATGAGCGCACAGTATCCAATCAGTTGAAAGGCCTAGGAAAACAAATTTCAATTCCTTGAAGAAGAAGAATTTTGGTTTGAAGATTGCAGAATCAAATTCTGTGTGAGCTTTGAGTCTACTGTCTGCCTTATGCATTTTGGACTTGCCAGCCTCCACAACTGTGTGAGACAACTTCTTAAAATAAATCATATAAAAGATTTGTTTTGTAATTCATAAATATATATTCTCCTTCTATAAGAACCCTGAGTGATACAAGTGTTTATTTGAACCTTGCTAAACTATAATGCCATTAATAGTCATCAATAATAGAGTACTGAGAGGACATGGCCAACTGCACATAAGTCTATCTCACAGCATCTGCCATTGTCTGCGAATATCATCCAATTTTTGGATTCAAAGATTCTGTTAAAATATGTAACTTGGGGGGAGGTGCATCTGGGTGACTCACTTGGTTAAACACTGGACTCTTGGTTTCAGCTCAGACCATGATCTCAAGTTGTGGGATTGAGCTCTGAATGGGGCTTTGTGCTCAGCACAGAATCTGCTTCAGATTCTCTCTCCCTCTCTCAAATAAAATATTTTATTTACACTTTTAAAAAATATAACAAGTTATTTTCAGGCCACTGACCCTATTTTACAAACAATACATTTTGATTTGTCCACTGATTCATAGGACTCAGGTTGGTGGTCCATGGTGTTTGGGAAAGGAAACAGTTTCTTCTATTAAAGATGTATTTCTGGGTTGGCAAATTAAATTTAAAAAAGATATATTTCTGGGATGCTGAGGAAAACTGTAAATAAATTCCTATAATAAATACTTTTCATGCAATACTTTTCATACAGGTAGATCTAAATAAAAACAAGGAAAAAATTAAGATTTAAAAATAATGGCTTTGTAACAACATTTATTTTGACCGTTACTTAAGTTAAAATGCAAACTACTTGTTGGATCTACCTGATATGTTAGTCAGGTACTGAATACATATCACTTCCATTGCTCTTATTCAAAATTCAAGAAGGCTGGATTTATATGAAAATGTTTTACTCTGAAGTTCCTATATAATTCAAATGACTTTTTAATAAAAATTAGTATAGATTCACTATGACAATTTTAATAAAAGTATAACAAAATACTTACTTTATATGTACTTTACATATGATTTATTACTTTAAAAGTAAGATATAACCCAAGCTCCCTCTATATAGTTGAAAAACTAAGTGATTTATATCTTCAGAAGGGCCCACTAAGACTATAGGTTGATATTACAATTAAAAATCAATGTGTACAAATTATTTCAGGCAAAGGGCAACACAAGTGATTTAATTATAAAATAATACAAAAATAAGTGAAATGATTATGTAATGTTATTTCCTATATTTCATGATGTCTTAAATTGGAATTACTTGTTTTGTTTGAAAAGGAGCAAGGAACAAGCCATAGTCTCATTATTAAAAAAAAAAAAAAATCTGGCAGAAAAGAGTATTTAATTATCAAGAATGATGAGCTGATTTTACATTTGCAAAATGTTCTTTTAAGATCTGTGAGGTAAAGAAAAATAAAAGAAGTTTCAATATATAGTCATAAACAGTCACTGTCCGGTGCTGGGTTGAACCCAATTTCTCCAATTTATTTAAGATGAAACCCTAGATTAGGCAGTCCTAACAACAAAGTCAAAGTTAATTAGTCTTAACTAATAGACAAGTAGTAAACTGCTTGAGGTCAGCTCCACCCTCAAGAAAGTGGACATTAGTGGGAGGTTTTTAAAGCAGTGTCTGTTTTTATAGGCAGTGCAGGGAAAGGCTAAGCCAATAAACTGTAATAGCCCCAGTCTATATTTTAATAGCAACCTCCAAAGGACAGAACCCTTCTCTGAGATTTGAAGGCAAAGCCTCGTACCAAGTTAAAAAATGAGACACGAGCAAAGAAAATTGCTGTCATTTTACTTTCATCCTGAGCACTGAATATAACAAATGAATGCAATTGAGCACATACCAGTCATTGGCTTTTGGGGTTAGAACCATTTATGTCTTGGGCTGGGTAGAGACCTCAGAGACCACCTTGGGGTTCCCTCAGTTTACCCAGTGGGTAAATTATAGAAGGTTCACATTGATCTGTGTTTAGGGAGAGAGAAACATCAATCTAAGAATCTTGGGATGCTGTTGGGAAATGTTAGTCTTGAGCAGCTGTAGTCAATTACAGCTTCATTTTCTCTCCAGTCGTCTTTGGTTGCATGCCATAACTGCACGGGGCATTGAGGTTTATGGCTTTAAAATAGCCTTGTCATTTTGTGAAGCCTAACAGAGCAAAGAGGTTTGAGAAATGGTTAAAAATATGTTACTTAGAAAGCTGCTTCAATCAGATTATTTCTCCCTCTCTCTTTTTTCCAGAATCCCGATAGCCCTCAAACATCTAGAAAGTAAACACTGATGGCACCAACCTGATAAGCAAAATAAAAGCTTTAAAAAAAAATCCTTGTTTTGCTTTGTTTACAAGGTGTTTTTGCTGCATAGTATGGTAAATTAATCCAATAAATGGTATATTTACTCTTAGAGCACTTACAGGGAACACTAGGGCAGAGATGTTATAAATTGGTCACAAAGAGGGTATGGGCTACAGCTCTCATCAGCTTCAAAGTTTTCATTTTACTCCCAGCAAAAAATACTAATGATTTGTTTTACTGCCATATTTTTCATGTATGTCATCCCTTAACATAGGAGGGGAAAAAGTCATAAAATAATGTACCATTCATGTCTTCATTGCCAGCAGGCCTATTGGTGGATACACACTACTAAATAAAGTGGGGAGAAAAAAAAGAGAAATGTCTACTAAGAAACAGCTAGTGCTTTATAGGCTCAATTATTTAACTTACTATTAAGTATATATATCTAAACAAGCTTCAGTTTATTGAAAAAGAAATCATGTGGAATTCTGGAAGCCAATGACTTGAAAAATTTCTACTAATTCGCAGGAGACTAGGAGCAACAGGGCATTTTTCTACTGGTGTTCGATGTAATTGCAACGTGATGGGATTCAGACTTTCCTCTATGTGAGATTTGTCTTTCATCCAATCAACGCAAACAACTAATGCACTGCAAGGTATATTATATTCCATCCACTTCCCAATAAAGTCAGTGGTGTCCAATCAGACACCTATTGTTAGCAGAGAATCTGAAATTGATACAATCATCACATTGATCCAAAGTTGTCAATCACCCTACATCTATACCTCCTTCTTTCTCCTCTCTTAGAATTTATAGATTTCAATGGATATTGTCATATATATTCCAAGTTTTAGAAAGTAATCACTGAAATCACAGGGTTTTCAAATTATTTGCAAATTTAAATTTTAAAGACTGCTTCAAATATTTTTTTCTACGTACTTAATAGTTTGACAAATGCTATTTATTTTACACTGAAAAACTAGTTTTACTTTAATCTGATATATTTTATCTGCCCTTTTAAAGTACTATATAAAGCTTATGCTACACCATAAAATTTTGGTATCTTGAAGTTCAGCTTTATGTCTATTAAATTTACATATATATGACAATGACACAAAGCTAAAAACAAGTATGCAATTTCTATAAGAATTTATTTGTGAAAAATCTATATTTTCCTACTATAAATTCCCTAAGTTTTTCAAATGAGTAGACTGCAAGCCTCCTAGAGGCAGAGACCTGAATTTTATGTTCTTGGTAACCATAATCTTAAATATGCCAGGTATTTTGGCATTATCCTACATAGTGAAGATTAAGACTTTAATACTAATTAAGCATCTCCTTTATTTCCACTTACTCCTAATGGTACTTGAATTTATTATTGATAATGTTTGTATTTAATTTCTTACAGTTTAGTAATGTCAGTCAGTTCCTTAAATGTCAAATGATGTCAGGGCACTGGAGCAGATCAGTAGTTCACACATTAAAGAATTCTGGTGCTAATGTAGTAATGGAATCACTGAAATACTCCTCTGGTCTTCTGGCAGTGTGAATGAACTATGACTTTCATTCACATCTCAGCCCCCATCTAATTAACTATTTTATATTACTTGTAGTACAATAATTCTGTCAGTGTATTATAGGATGGTTACAAAACATTTTTTTCTTAGATTCTCTCTTATGCCCAATCAAAATGATACATAACGAACTTGGAAACCACACGCAAATAGGTAGAACACAGTTCCAAAGGGTATAGTTCATGAAGTAGATTAAGCTCAAAGTGATATTAAGATTGAGATGAACATTTAAAATACTTTGTGTTAAACATAAAAGTAGGAAAAAATAATGCAGGTCAGGAATGTCAAATTTATCCATTTAAACAATTAGAATTTATTTTTACCATTCTTTTTGAGAATAGAACCCATGAAATTTCTGAAATCTGATCTCATCTGTGACTAAATGCCTTCAATATTTCAAGAAGAATACCACTAAGCCTGCTTATAATAAACAATTCATTAAATAGTGATAATTAAACCAATGTGTAATATGTAGATAAATATAAATATGTTTTTATTATACTCATATTTGTGTCACAAATAGAAAGATAATTACCATTTCTCAGATTCTGATTTCCCCACCCTGGATTCCAGTTGCTGTTTGTTACAAAAATGGTTGCTAAGAATACATATATATTCTTATATACACACATACATACACATCAATGTGCATATTAATGACACAGGGAGCAGATGCCACCCATAGGATAAATGATGTCATTGCCACTTGAGCTACTAGGTAGTAAACAGCGACAAAATTAGGTCATTACTGACCAGGGCTATGCACATGTGACAAAACTGTTTCACAAAGAGAAGTGTTGTAGCACCTGTTTACAGAGTTGCTATTAATATTCATATATCTATCCAGAAAATCATATGTAAACAGATGGATGAAATTTGAAACCTGTCAAAGCACAATTTCTTAATTACTTTAAATAAAAGATTCCTACAGTTGGTGGAGGAGCAATTAGACATGTGCTATATTCATTATCATTTTCCAGTGTCACAGTTTTCATAGTTAAGAAAACTAATATGTGGGATATTCATAACAATACCAGGGACTAGCACAAAATTCAACTCTTAAGTCTTCAATGTCGGTTGTGGAGAACTCAGGTATACTTGACAACACAAAGTTGAGTAAATGATGCCTCTCTATTTTGCCACAGTTCAATCTGTGGATGGAAAATATCAGGTCTGGAAATTATATTAGATAGTATATTAACTGGACCTACAATTTGAATTTTATATATTGAGAAATTTGTATTTTTTTAACCTAAATGTTCTATGTTATGTTTTAAGACTCTATGTTAGGTAATCTTTGTTTAGAGGCTAAATAATCATAGACTCATTTTAAGGTAGTTAGTAGGATAAAATAACTTTTTGTAAACTTTTCTAGCTATTCATGCTTTTTAAAAATGTTTAAGTTAGTCGTTTTAGTTATTATATTTTAATTTTGTAGAAAGAGCCCATATAATCAATCGACTTTCATGTTTTTACTATGATCTCTTACTCTTATACTCTCATAATCTCTTTACTATAATTTCTTTCTCTCTGTAAAAAAGAAATCAAAGTTCAAAAAAATAAAAGAAGCAATATGGTACATATGAAAATACCAAATAATGATTACAACACAGAAAAACAGAGGACCTAATATATACTCTCAAAAGCTTGCTTAAGAATTATTTTCAAGATTAAAAAAAGTTTAAGTTGGTAAATCTTCACAGATTTAATTAAAAATTCAATTATATTTTAAATGAGTTAATTTTGAGAGAGCACATGAATTGAAAATATTAGAAAACAGAAAATATAACAACATACTTAACAGTAATTAATTTTTTTAAGATTTTTTTTTTTTTTTTATTCATGAAAGACATAGAGAGAGAGGCAGAGACATAGGCAGAGGAAGAAGTAGGCTTCTTATGGAAAGCCTGATTCAGGACTCTATCCCAGGACCTGAGACAAAGGCAGACACTCAACCACTGAGCCACCCAGATGCCCCAACAGTGATTAATTTATTAACATTATATAGAACAAATTTGAATGATCCTACAAATATTTAAGAAATCTTGAAATCTGTACAATTGAATCAGAAATTGTAGAAAGTAGTTTCTGAAACTGTGACAGATGTTGAAAAATACATACAGTACTAAGAAGAAAGAATCACTTAAAATAGATTCTGCATTCAGATCAGTTTTTGGAACACTTTTAAAATTTTTCAAAGAAATGCTTATTTCTGTTAGGTCATGTACTACATTCATTAGTGCCTACACGTTAGAATCTGTTGGAAACATAGTAAGTTCTCAAGCTTTGTTAAATGAGTTTATTTCAGAACACAAATAAATATGGAAAGAAATAATTATCCAATTTATAAAGTTACCAAAACCCATGGGCTAAAACCTAAAAAAAAAAAGAAAAATGCTAAAAAAGAAAATTAAACATCCATTTTATGTGTAAGTAGATAAGACCTAAAGTATGTAATCAATAAACTAAGGACAAGCAGTGTTTTCCCTGGAATTCAAGAGTAGTGTGATGCTGGGAAACATATTACATATAAATATACTGTAGTATTTCAAGTAGGCATGGAGGCGAAAGGCAAAATCATCTTAAACTGCATGAAAGGAATTAGAGTATAACATCTCTAATTTTAAAACACAAAATAAAACAAAGCAAAATCCCTATGCATCATGTATATGTTTGAAATACCTTTCTAAACTAACAATCAAAGTCATTTTTATTTTGATCAACTTCAACTTGTTACAGTGAGATAAAGAGTTGGTCCACAATAGTACTTAGCACTATTATCATTTAATACTGCCATGAGGGTAAAATCAATTCTATAATCTGAACCAAAAGATATAATCAAGGAGGAGGATTAAAAATGAAGGAATGCATGGACTCAGGTCTTAGCCAGCTGGCCATATATCCCTTTTAATGTTTCTGATATCTATAATTATATCTGCCTTGAGCAGTGGATAAAAAATAAAGTAATAAATCAATATTAAGTTGTATGATTTAGAAGACCAAAATTTATTTGTTTGGTCTATGTGTACTTCCATTCTACTATCTAAAGTTTTAAATTGTGATTAAGAATTTGTTAAATTGATATGAATTGCTTATATGTTATTTTGCTCATTTTGCTTTGTAAAATTGATATTGACCTGAATATTGCACTGAAAAGCAAGTATTCAAAGATTAAAGTTCAAAACTTCACACAAATATATTTTTAAATTATGCCCCCAAATAACAATATGATCATATATAGAGAGAAATCTAAAAAATCAATAAAAAAATCTTAAAATTTGGACAAGTGATTGAATATTAGATGCATAAAATTTGATAGGAATCCTATACAGCAGTTATAATCAGTTTATAAATGTCTTGAGAAAAATCATACACTTTGGAAGCAACAAAATGTATAAAGTACCAGATATGATTCTAAAAAGAAATACATAGAATTCATGTAGAAATCACAACATTAAAATGTTAGTAAGAAATGTATACTAGACTAAGTGGAAAGAGATCTTAAAAGTATTAGTATAAGTATTCTAGAGAGAATGAAAAACAAATATAAAGTAATGGGTCTCACTGAAAAATTTGAAACAGATGTGACATGGATAGGATTTTAATTTCTAAAGTGATTATTCTGAGTGCTGTATGAGGAATGCATTGAGAGGTACAGAACTGGAGGCAGAAATCAATTAGGATGTTCTCCCAAATGTTTAAGAGAAAAATGATAGGATTTCGACTCCAGATTGGCAGTGGAAACTGAGGAAGGTGGGTATTCAGAAAATATATAGCTAATAGAATCTGCAGAAATTGGTAGTTGCTTGGTGAAAGAGAAGAGATCAATGAAAATGGCTCTCATTATTGTGCTTTGACTATTTGGGAATGGCCCCATGGATGAAATGAGGAACACTGGAGGGTAATTTTTGAGGTGAGCAAGAAAGGCAATTCAATTTGGATATGTTGTTCTTGGGATATTTGGAAGTATGTGATTGGAGAGTTGAGTCAGCAATTAGATATATTTTGGCAATCTGGTCTGAAATACAGACTTCTGAATTAACAAGAATAGATAATATTTGAATTCATAGGAGTATTCTTTCTCTCCTATAGGTATAATGAAATTAAAAAGAAAATTATCCAATCCTGACCACTGCTGTATAGAAGAGAGGAAGATAAATCAGAAAAAAACCCAAGAATTGAGAACCAATGAAACAGAAGGAAAATCAGAACATATGGATGGCCTGACAGAGATAAGAGTTGAGAATGTTTCAGAATGAAGACATGGACCAATTCTGAGGAATATTGCTGAATTATCAAGTTAGATTAGAAATTTTAATAGTCTGTTACATATGGTAGCCTGGAAGTCATTGATAGAGTTACTAAAAAGGGTAGTTTTGGCAGAACATTAGGAATAAATACCAATTTTAAGAGGTTTAGGGTGTAAGTAGATAGATGAAAATGGGTAGAGAATTCTTGAAAGAATCAATGGGGGGCATTTTTAACTAGTAGAATTTAAAAGATGTTGTAAGCTAAAATTTTTTTAAAGAGAAGAGATCATAGAGGGTGTATGATTGCAATAAAAGCTGTTGCATCTGGAGTCCCAGAAAAGAAAGCCTTAGTTATGTTGAGTATCATGAAGAGGACTTATGATATCTTGAAATACATTATAAACTTACAATTGAAATTGTGTGGCACACACAACCCAAAATGCTAATTTTTCTTGAAACATGCCTTATTAGATGAAAGAATTTTTAATATTCTAGAAGGAAAAATACCAATGGGAAAGTCTAGTCACATTTTCAAGAAATATTGATTTAGAACCTACCATAGGCTAGGCACTCTTCTAAGAGCTGAGAATACACGACTGAATCAAGCTGAAAATGTAAACTGTAATTTACAGTTTAGTGAAGGAAGATAGTATATAAACAAGACTATTAAGTAGAAAATATCATTTGTTAAGCTATGGGAAAAAAATGAAGCAGGAATGAAAGATGAAGAGTATTGTGGGAGTGTAGATGTTGAGTAAATCGCCAGAGGAAGCTTTTGAAAAAGTGAATTTTGAGAAATAATTAAAAGTACTGCAAGAATGAGCCATGGGAGTATCTGAGAATGGTGAATAAAAATGCCCTGGTATGTAAATATGTCTGCAGTGTTTGAAGAAAATAAGACCAGGGTAGCTGGAGCAGGGAGCAAGGGGAGCATGTACCACAGGAAGTCAGAGTTGAGAGTCAGTGGGTTAAGGATATGTAGATTACTCAGGGCTGCCTTAGACCATTTTAATTAGGTTACCTTGTTGCTGGTAAGAGGCAAAGAGTTGACAAAGTGATCAGATTCTAGGTATGTGCAGAAATTTCAAAGCAAAGCTTGCAATATTTGTTGAAAGATTTCATGTTAAGGGTTGGTGTAAGTAAAAGAGGATTCCTGGGTTTAGAGGCCAGAAACCCAGGCAGTGTGGTTAAACTCACTATCCTGGGAGGCTGCATTTCTAGTTCAACCACCAATATGGCCTTGGGCAAGTAATTTATTTGTTAATGCTTCAGTTTCTTCATCTGTAAAATGGAGGTATAATGATACTTATCTCACAGAGTTGTTACAATGTTTGAATTGGTTGATACTTTCAAAATTCTTTGGTCAGGGTTTAGCACACAATAGCAACTGGGTTGTCTCTGGAGGGATTATATTGAGGAATGATTAGAAGGTAAATTTTGCATACTTTAAGTTGAGTCACTACTGGATATTTACATAGAGATGTCTTGGAAGTAGTCAGAAACACTCCCAGACTTGGAGTACAAGGGAAATATCCAGGCTAGAAACATAATTTGTAACACATCAGTGTAGAGATGGCATTTAAAGCTAAATTTAGAGAAAGAAAACCATGCATCAATAGATGAAGATCTTAGGGTATCTTAATGTTTAGAGGACTAAAAGATGAGGAAGAAATGGCAAGGGAGCTCAGGCACAAAAGAACATCCAGGAATGTACGGTGCCCTGAGTGGTCTGCTGAATTAAATGCTATTGATATTCTAGGAAGGTAAGGACAAAAAAAAAACTTCCATTGGATTTAGCAATGCATCAATCATTAATGTTATTGAAAAAAAATGATGAGATGATGAGATATTGTGATCCGGGAAGAAGTATAAGTAGAGTAGACTCAAAAGAGTATAGGCATAGAGAAGTAAAAAAGTGAATATTGCCTTACTTAAAAGCATCTTTGTTATAAAGGGAAAGCAAGAGTATGCAGTAACTGGAAAACGAAATTAGAGTCTTGAGATGATATATTTTAGTTTTTGTTTTTATTAAGGAGATAAATAACAACAACTTTGTAGGTTTGTGCGAAAATTTTCAATAGAAAGGGGAAAATGATTAAGCAAGAAAGAAAAGGAAGAATTTCTAGAGCAAGGTCCTGGGGAACAAAAAGGGGTAAGATTTAATGGCAGGTTTGGATTTTGTTAGGCTCAGAGATCATTCATCTTTGATAATACAAGAGAAGGTACAAATGCAAGTGAGTGGATACGTAGTAATGGAAGCAAGGAAAAATTAACTTCTAATGGATTCCATTTTCGGAGTGAGAAGCAAGAAAGAGCTCAGCATGAGAATGGGGGAGAAGTTACTGGAAATTTAAAGAAAGAAAAATAGGTAGAAATTAGTGGCTAGGTGCATGAGAGAGTAAATGGACTGAGAAATATTGATTGATTTCCAAACAGCATGATGGCTACTTTAAGTTTGGTTACCATGAGTTCAAAATAAGAGCCATCAACATGTTTGTGTGCTTTTTATCTCCAGCCATATTCAAGTGTGAGGATGAATGAATGGAGCAAGTATAAGATTGTGGGTTACCTGAGTGAAAAGAAATAAAAAAAGGCAAGAGTTGAAGGTGAGGGTAACAAAGTAATTTTAAAGATTGACCTTGCAGTTTAAACTGGATTAGGATGTAGTTGAGACATGGGAGAGGTGTAAGGCAATAGGATCCATGGATCGTAGTTCTTGTTAGACTTAAAATGCCTGTGGAGGCAAAATAATTAAAGATAGGAGCTATAAAGATAATGGCATGGTAGGATCATTAAAATTGAGATTATACAGGAATTGCAATTATTGGCAATACATTTTAGAAAAAGATCATGGGAACAGGTAGCTGAGGTAGGATTGAAGGCAAAACTGGTGGACATGTAGAGATTAGGGACTGAAGAGCTGTGGTGTCACAATAAAGATACTCAATTCAATAAGAATCACAACAGGAGTAGTATTGGAGAGAATGGGGAGTAACTCAGAGTTCTGTAGGTGTTTGCAAAAGAAAGGATTATGAATGAAATATACTAATTACAGAAGATTCTGGGTGGAAGTCTTTACTAACAGAAGAGAGTGACCTGAAAGCAGTATTAAGGATCCAGGTTATCTTACCACCTGAGATATTTGAGAAGAAAATATTCACCCCTTGACAGGCTTTGGCAGTATCTTCAGGGGATAGCACATGTACTTTAGAGAAAAATGGTCAAAGGTGGTTTATGAAAGAACCTGCATGGCTATTTAATTACAAATTTAGAAATTCTGACAATCTGGGGAAAAAAAATCCGGTTAAATATCTTCTTTTACTAAATAGGCAAATCAATTCTACAGAAATAAAATAATTGAATGAAAAAAAATCCAAAATGCATAAATATGGGTTAATATTTAAGAAATTTTTGAATGGGTAAGAACATTTCTAGCACCAAATCAAGGAAATAACTATATGAAAAAGATTCATAGTGTAATTACCAAAAAAACTTAGAACCAACATTTACCATAGATGTAGCAATGGCTTAGTAGCCTTAAAATATAGGACTCTTATAAGTTAAGGGGAAAAAAAAAACCCTCACTGAAAATGATATACATAAAATTCAAAAATTTTCAAAGACAATTAAGTTTGTTTTGTTTTGTTTTGTTTTGTTTTGTTTTAAGTAGAACCATGATGGTATGGTGGTTAAGAGCTTGATTTTAGAATCAAATTTCTCATGGGAACAAGTACCAATTTTGCTAGGTACCTGCTGAGTGACCTTGGGAAACTTCACAATTTCCTGAAGTTTCAATTACTACATTGTAAAGGGGTGAAAATAATATGGTACTACTTACCTCACATTGATATGCTAAGTTTAAATAGGATAAAGGCAAAGTGCCTGGCACAAAGAAAACATTCTCTAAGTGTTGGTTCTTGTTCTTAACTGTGGTGGTTGTTGATGTTATCATTACTATTATTAGTAATAGCATTGATACTAGATCTCTAAGTATCTTATTCATCTATTATCTTATAAAATGCTTTACAGATGCAGTCAAACAATAAGGTTTTGTTAATTGAATAAATTGATGTTTAATTGAATTGACAAGTATAATACATTGAACAATATCATAATCAATCTCTACTCATTGCTTACTCAGAGATGGGTAGACTCTAACCTACATAGTGTACAATTGTGTGCTGTGGAATCAGGGCTTCTGATAGGCTCAACCTGAAACTGATAGCATAAGCCATACAAAGTTAAAACAATAGGGCAATTATAGACTAATTACATAGTAGTCATACAGAAATAGAAGTCAGTTAGAAACATAACATCCTGGATGTCTAGAAGTTAACTCCCACAACACAGAATTCCTCCAGAATTTACTCCCACAAACAAATTTAAGAAAGGAGCATCTACACACGTGCCAACATTGAGGGAGTCAAGAAGAGACTAGGAGGCACTCTTAGGTTGGCTGCAGAAAGAAGCTACCCTCTCTCTAGGGCTAAGGAGCCAAGGGAAATTCCCAGAGCCTGGTAAGTGTTGAGCCATTAAGGAGTACCACCCTCTCTGTTTGCCAGTGTCTCCCATTGGCTAAACCTAACTAGAAGCTAACAATCAAGATTAGCCTCCTTGGGCATAAAAATAGGACTATAGCAGGAAGACAATGGATCTGGAAGTGAGTATTTGGGTAGTTGGAACATGGGTGGAGAAGCCACATGATGCATAAAACACATTGCATTTCCTCTATGGTTTTCAAGTATTCCTCATAATTTTCATTTATACAATTGCCACAAGACATGGTGTGTATTTTGTTATTCTAGAGCTGTGAAGAATGTTGAGTCGAAATGTCAGTAAATGGTGTCACTGGCCACAATCAATAGACTCATAAAATGTTCTCATTTATTTCAAATTTTAAGAGATTGGAATTTTGTTGACCTTTTTTTTCAGGCTCTTAAATAATAATATTGAGTCTAGTCATGGTAGTAATAATATATTCATGCCTGACATGGAAAATCCTTTCTGTCGGGCATATCACTTCAGTTTCTAATCTTCTTGAATGCATTCAAGGTGTTAGCATGCATAGAAAGCAAACAGCAGATTCAATAACCTTTGTACTTAGACATATTCTAAGCAAATTTGGGGGGGGGGGGTTCTTCTGCCTCTAACTTTCCAGGGTAGACAATAAAAAGACTGGACATAGACTCTGAATATTTATATCACCACTTTATCCTTTTGGAGTATATGTAGGCAAATTGGCCCAGAACGATAAAGGTTCTGGGCCTGTCTGAATGAGAGGGAAAGACAGAGAGAGAAAGAGACTTGTGTGTGTTTTAAAATATTTTCTATTTTATATTCTTGGATATATGCACAGATATTTTATATTCTTGACTAAACTGGGTAATGACTATACAATCCACACACCACTGTCTAATATATGTTTAATTAATATTGCATAAAAGGCTTGCTGTGTTTTTTTATGCAAATAGGACCATAAGTATATCTGTAGATTTTCTTTTCTTTCCTACTTCTCTCTTTTGGAGTTTTGCTCTCCTGAGGTACAAAACTGAGCAACAAAATTACCTTAAAGAGGTTTTATGAATCACAAAAGAGAATTCTTTATGTACCTTGTTTCCATATGAAAGTAGCAACATTTGTGCATAAATGGCTTGCATCATTTTTTTATGAATTGGGCCTTAAGTGCTCATGATTGTCCTTGGTATTCAGTTTTTAGTCATTAAGTAGCGTTGAAACAACAGGAGGAGAAAAAAGGAAACATTTTGTACCTGTGGTACACACTTGGACAACACAGCTTTAGGAAAATAGCTACACTCTTATCCTTTTATATGTATAAATTATTCAGGGACAAAGACAAGTGTGAATTGATGAAAAGGCAAATAATATATTTCTGAAACATTAATAGTCGAAGCCATACTCAGGATAAAAAAAAATTGCATTGATTTTCTTATTTGATTCACATGCACTCTCATATTTTGCCA
Source organism: Canis lupus dingo (assembly GCF_003254725.2). Lineage (NCBI taxonomy): Eukaryota > Metazoa > Chordata > Mammalia > Carnivora > Canidae > Canis > Canis lupus. The sequence continues at coordinate 63,689,341 of NC_064246.1, read as the reverse complement.
ATCTATATGGCTCCGTTGACAGAATTAGGTTGCTCCAGATGAAGAAAGGAATAACTCTCTTTCTACCTCTGGTAATATGTCACCTCTCTTACCACATTACCTAATAATCACCCCCCAATAACTGAGGAAGAGGGCCATGACATATAGATTTTTTTTAAAAGGTTGGTTTTTACTGCTTTATTATTTTATACTGCAGACAAAAGTAAAAGGTTTGAGATGAGAGAAATCTTTTTTTTTTTTTGGATATTTGAAAAAATATATAAGGGAAAAATCGAAAGATTTCACTCTCTCTCTTGCAGACTGAAATGTATCCTTCCAAATTCATATGTTGAAACCTTCATCCCAGAACCTCGGAATGTGACTGTATTTGAAGACAGGGCCTTTAAAGAGGTGGTTAAGTTAAAATGGGGTCATATGAGTGGAGCCTCATGCAATATGATTCTGTCCTTACAAGAAGATATTAGGACACAGACACACATAGAAGGAAGTCGATCTGAAGATAGAGGCAGCAGACAGCAATCCACAAGCCAAGGAAAGAGGCCTGGGAGAAAAAAACAAACCTGCTGACACTTTGTTTCCAGATTTCTAGTCTCCACATTTGTGAGAAAATAAGTTTCTATTGTTTAAGCCACTGAGTCTGTGGTATTTGTTTTGACATCCCTAGCAAGCTAATACAGGAGACTGCAGCTATAGGTTATCCCCTGAGGTTAATGGAGGAGAATGAGCTGTTTGGTGGAACCTTGTACCACTTGTCTTTATTGAATGCTGAACACATTTCTTTCTAGTACTTCCTGAACTCTCAGTTTCTTTGTTACAGTTTCATAAAATACTTCCTCAAACCATTATCACTAATAATCACATTTAGATTTATTGTGTGAGGTAGGCTTATTTCTATTTTTAGAGGTAGTGAGGCAAAGCCACAAGTGTCTTGTCTGAATTAATATAGTCCCCTCTAGATCCCATTGCTTCCTTCATTGCCTGAAACAGATTTAGGAAATGGCTAAGTCACTACACCTCCCAAGAGCCTGACTGAACTCTCTGCTGGAGGCTGACTATAACAGATACATGGTCTGCATTCAATAACTGTTTGAAGAACTAGCAAATAAATAAATGTTTTCTCTATCAAGAAGCTCCCAAATAGTAAAAATGGATGATACATTTAAGAGTATATGGGCCAACAGTATAAGTCTCAAAATTACTAAATCATGATCCCATGTCCTGAAAAAAATGATTTCTCCTTTGCAATATGAAGTGATCCAACTTATATTTTTGATTCTATGTCCACTCATAGTTACTTTTTTGACTTTATCATTTCTCTATATTGTCATCACCAAAGGTGTTCTCTGTTTACTATTTTCAATTCCCGATATCACTTTCAAAGTTTCCTCCAGACTAATTCAAGCAAAGAAGTAAGTGGTAAGAAACTGATGTCTACCTCTCTCAGTTACAAATACTACAGGAATCTCCTGGAATTATGTCACATTATCTAGCAATGGAAGGTCTAATAGTGGGATTTCGATGTTATAGGAAATCTCTAAGTCTTCCAACTTAAACTATGGAGTTGGTGGCTATCTATGACATTTGGGGAGGAACCACTGTGCACACATACTGGACTAATACAGTATCTAAACTTTCATCAAATTAGGCCAAATTGAAAAAGTAAGAAAGGAAAAATGCATGAGCTGGGGGAAATAAACTTTATGAAAACTACTACATTTTCATGATATGATTGAAATTTAATAAGACTCATCAAAAAAGAGTGGATTTTCATCACGATCTTGGCAATTCAAAGGGTGAGAAATAGAAAACAGTGGAGGTAAGACAATTTCTCGGGTGTAGCAAAGATGAAAAGATATTAAAGATTCCATAATGCCTTTTCCATACATGTCTTAAATAATAGCTTACATATTGAAACTGAGTTTTGGTCTACGATGAAATCATTCAGAAAGGTGAAATCAGAAGCCAGTGTCTCAGCTCTAGCTTACAACTAGTAATATTTTAACATTTTCGTTTTTATTTTGCATTCACAATCTGGCTTCTTTTCATGCTAAGTTGAATAGTAATCTTGCTTACTAACTTTATACTTTCAAACAACTAGAGGGACCTGAGAACACAGCAATAATAAAAGTAATAATAACAATAAAAAGAAAAAGCTGAAACAGTTTACCTTTACAGATAACTTACTGGAGGTCAAATGCTGTGTAAACTCTTCCAAATACATTATCTTTTTGAATTTTCATAAACCTATAAGCATTATTAATATTATTGCTTTAATGCATGAGCACAACGCAGGATCAGAAAAGGAATTTCTTAAAGTCACACAACTAATAAGCAGAACCATGATTTTGAATTAGATTATTTAATTCTAAATATAATGCATTTTTTCATTCCATGGAATAAGCCTATAGGAAAGGTTTGGAAAATAATGCAGTACATGGCAAAAGCATTAGCTTATAAAATTAATGAAATAAATTAGTCATAACATTGATAACAATACCAGTTAATTAATCCAAATGTTCTGTGTAATTAGCTAATGAAGATTGAGGGCCTTTGCTGAATTTCCCACACCTTATGTTGCTATCAAACTCAGTTCCATTTTGTTCTTTCAAGTTGACAATAAATAGATCCGCTCAACTTCAAACAGTAATTGTTTTTGGAGGAGTCTTTCTTTGTAGATAATTTTAATTGATATGCTTTCTATTAAAATGCCAATTAGACTTGATTTTCATCCTTTATTATTTAAAATAGGTACTGAATAATTTTGTTGCAGATATAAAACCCACAAACCTTTAATGAGGTAAATTGCTTACGGAGTTGCTGTTCAATTAGTTCAGTCTCTAGCTGTCATTCCTAATTAGATAACTAAATTTCCTACTTTTAGAAAATATCACATTTAGTATAAACTTAACACTGACAGCAATTAGTTTAATATCCCATGGCTACATTTATGAATTCACTTACAAAAGTTGGCTTTGTAGGCATTTGTTTCACTCACTCATATTTTAATTTTAACACATGCTGCATTATTATTTTTCCTTATCTTTCTCTGTCAACTTTTGTTTATTCAAAATAATCTTTTGATATATGATTGTTTTAAAATTAAATAAAATTGGCTGTTATTAGGTTTGTTATTTTGGTTTTTATCATGTAATCAAAAATCTTTTCAAGATCTCTTACTTTTTTTTTTCCAAGAAAACCCAAGATTTTCACACCATCATTAGTGAGTACATGTTTCTTTCTACCTACTCTGATTTCTGTTGAACATGATCTACTTTTTATTGTAAGCTGGATTCAAATCTGAACCTACAAACTCCTGATAGGCATTCACTTTTTTCTCTAGTTTAATTTGACTTTTTGTGTAATGAAGCTGTAGCCCACATTCTTGGCCTAAATGTAGAAGAGCTGCATTAGGTTAAAAGCAACTCATATTAGGAAATGTGAGCTCTCTCATCATTTTTGATCTGTGATTTTTATTCCCCGCATAGGGAATAAAGAAATCACTTTCCAATTTTAAGTGATTTTATTTTTTTTTAATGAAAAGATAAAAGATTAAGGAGAATATCTTGACTCTTTTTAAAGTCATAATTAAGAATTCTAAGGACAGTCTCTTAAAAAAATAATAATTTTATTATTTATTCTCCTTTTCAAAAAAGAGTAAGATATCATGTAATACATATATGAAATTTAAGGGATGAAATTATTACTCAAAAAGTAAGTCTCTGGATAATACTGCTTGTGGCAAAAAAACATGGATTTGGGGGAGATAATTACAAATTGAATGGAATCTTAACTTTCATAATCATTGTTAAAGGATATTATAATAATCTATAGAAGATCAAGGGTAAAGTTTAAATGAACTTGAACAATTGAATTTATTTATAATTTCCCAAAGGCACATAAATTGGGCAATTTCATAATATATGATGTACATATTAAGGAATATTCAAAGGCCACAAGAAAAATAAAATATTAGGGTGATCGCTTCAGCAGATTCTGCATCTAAGACTTCTCTGGGCATGTGGCCAGACTACATTTCCCAGACTCCCTGACATCCAAGAAGAGCCAAGTGACTAGTCTTCTTGAATGGGTTTAGGCAGCAGTGATTTGTATCACTTCCTGCCTGAGATGGTTAAAATCATTTCTCCTTCTTCTTACTCTCCTCCTGAGGCAGAAGATTCAGAGAAGAGCCATGACAGTTCAGAAGATGGCAGAGACACCAGACGGCAAGAGGTGAGTTTCTGCGTGACTTCCTGATATAAAAAATGAACCCCCAGCCACTTTCATTGCCCCACTCCCTCTTGACTTCCCTGACTGTAATGAGTGTGAGAAATCCACCTTTATTTATAAATGTGAGATTTGAGTTATTTATTGTAGCAGTTAGCCTATACAATATGATAGTTACAATAGCAAATAGATAGGAAGAGCATTGCAAAGACTGACCAGTAATAAACAGACCATACAGGTGAAATGAAGCAACTACACAGAAAAGTAAAAAACAAAATGAAACAAAAGTCTAAAGTAAACACCACAATGTGGAACTATAAACCAAGTAAACAGAGTATGCTATCTCTTGAAAGACGTTTGCGGATATTGTCTTGGAGGTGATGTCAAAAGCTAAAATCAATTACGCTAAAATTCATTGTAAAAGTTACACATTTAAGGATCTCACATAAAAGAAAACGTAAATTCCACTGGCCTTCCTTTTCTTATTTTTTCTAACAATTATATACAAATGCTATAGAGTCTCAAATACATGGGTACACTTAAGTTTAAATTATTGTAAAAACACCTTTTATTGCTACTTACCTGCCTACTGCCATCTCATTCCTTCATCAGTTTCCCAGATAAAATTGTAATAAATAAATTGTGATTAATAATTTGCAACATTATGAGAAAAATAGTTATGGGAATTGAAAGAAGAAGAAAAAATTTAAGCCATATTTTTATGTTCATATAAATAAAGACGGCCACACTTTAACCATGCCACCAGTATAACTGCAGCTCTGATATTAGGACTAACCAGTGTAGTAGTAACATCACCTCTTGTTTCTTCTTCAGGATCTTCAGCTCTATGTTTCAACAAGTGCCTCTGGATGTGTTGGCTTTATTTTAGATAATACTGTTAGAAGGGATATTCATTTTTTTTATTTTTTTTCTGTATGATTCTCTGTAAAAATCATCAGTGCATTTCTAATTATTTGGCATGTTTCCTTCTGTTTGTCTTGATTCTCATTTCCTCTCAGGTTCTGAGTATGCAGATAATTTAAATGTTTGGGATGCAGTGGGAGAGTCAGACACAATCATGGGGAGTCCTCATTTCTAAAACCTATTTCATCAAACCAATGGTTTTAACTTGCCTATGACAACTTTGTACCTCCTTTCCTTCTTACAGAGTGCCCAAAAACATATTGAAAGTCCAGACTTTCTTTCTTTCGTCCTTCTTTACGCATTTTAAGGATATTTGCTTTACCTAAGGTTTCTCTTAGACTTACACTCTAGGCTTAAGTTCTAGATTCTTAACCTTCAGAATTCTGAATATGAAAATCCTAAGACTCATTAAGGAACAAAAACTCATATGGCTATGAGTTGAAATGTGTTCATATCTGCCAGAGGACTCCATATCTGGAGTGGTAATCATGATTGACTAAGTAAACATTTATTCTAAATTAAGACATGCTATGTTAACATATTTATGATTTCTTATTGTTTCATGTTTTTTATTACAAAAATAATTTGTCAAAAATTTGTCATAATTTAAGATAAATTACATGTTCCTTAAAGTTTTTTTTCAAAAAATATGAACAATAAATATGAACAATTAATAAAATGTTAATGAGCCTATTCATTTGACATATTCTTTATGTTAAGAATCTTCCACCAAATAAATATACCTTTAAAATCAGAACAGGAGGGGCACCTGGGTGATTTAGTGGTTGAGCGACTGCCTTTGCTCAGGTCTTAATCCTGGGGTCCTGGGATGGAGTCTCCCTGCAGAGGAGTCTCACATAATCTCCCTGCCATTCTCTCTGTGTCTCTCATGAATAAATAAAATCCTTTAAAAAATAAAATAAAATACAATCGGAGCAGGAAATTTTACCTAACATTATGTTTGTATCCAGCAGTCAAAGCTATCCGAATAAAATATGGTACATTGTTCTATTGGCCAATTATGAACAAAGATAAAATTGAAATAATTGGATATATCATAAGTGTGAAATAGCAAGCCATGTCAAAAAAACAAAACAAAACCAGATTATTCTTTCTGGCCATTATTTTGTTTTGTGATCTGGAATATTATTCTACTTACCCAAAACTTAAAAAAAAATGTAATTACTTAATTTTTCCATCTTTGATTCTCTGTCACTTATCTACCTACAGACACAAATGTTTATCCCATGTTGGTATGGAAGTATAATTAAGAATGGATAAGATCTACAACATGTGTTGAAATGCATAGCTTACAAATTAAATAGTAATTTTATTTAAGGATTTTATTTTATTTTTTTAAAGATTTTATTTATTTATTCATGAGAGACAGAGAGAGAGAGAGAGAGAGAGAAAGAGAGAGAGAGGCAGAGACACAGTCAGAGAGAGAGAAGCAGGCTCCATGCAGGGAACCCGATGTGGGACTCGATCCCAGGTGTCCAGTCTCAGGCCTTGGGCTGAAGGCAGCGCTAAACCGCTGAGCCACCCAGGCTGCCCTTATTTAAGGACTTTAAATATGAGTCCTTCAAATTCAGATTGCATAGTATCCTTATCTAATCTGTTTAAGGGGAAAAATATGGTAAGGTTTTCTTTCAGGGTTAAGATTTAAAGTTTCTAGAGGAAGAGATTTTATATACTCTTGTATTCCTCATTCTCTAGCATTATAGTAATTAAAATTAACATATAACTAAAATTAGATCAAAATAAGAGGAAAGAGAAAGAAAATATAATACAAATCCAGATGATGTAATGAAACACCAGATGAAGCAAAAATGTTTTTCCTCCTGAATTATTTTAGCTGCTTAATTCCCACTTTTCATTTGTCCTTAAAGTAAATATTGTAATATTCCTAATATAATGGATTTATGTCATTTATTTTTCTGAATCCAATTCCATACTGAAGGAAATTTTCAAAATTACTTGACATGCATTGTTTGCAATGAAGATTCAGAAAGACAAAACCAGAATATAACTCTGATTTTTCTGATAAAGCAATGTCTTTGGCAATCTTTGCATATTGCCTTTATTCCAGAGAACTTCATTTTTAACAATCAATCCTTTTGTGAAATTTGTTCCCTTCTGCAGTTACATAAGGATGACCACCCTCTATACCACTCTGAAACATCTTTAGATTCAGAAGGATAGATTATGCCTAGGAAATACATTCATCATGTCCCTGCCAATCAATAGTTACAGAGAAAGGACTAACATCTCTAACTCAGTAAGTAGTTATCATAAAAATAATACATCTACATATGTAGTTAATTACAGCTTTTTCCCCAAAATATTAAGTAAATCAAGTCAGGATGATTAATACACATACAAGGAGGAAAAAAAATGAGTTATACCATCAAATTGCCTTTTTTATGGATAATAAAAAATTCAGTTATGGTTGTAAGAAAGATGAAAAAATATAAATGTGAGTGAGGAAGGAAAAGGAATTTGACTATTTTTTTAAAAAATATTTTATTTATTTATTCATGAGAGACACACAGAGAAAGAGAGAGAGAGAGAGAGAGAGACAGGCAGAGGGAGAAGCAGGCTCCATGCAAGGAACCTGATGTGGGACTCATCCCAAGTCTCCAGGATCACGCCCTGGGCTGAAGGCAGCGCTAAGCCGCTGAGCCACCCGGGCTGCCCTGGATTTTGACTATTTAAAGTAAAAAAGTCGGGATCCCTGGGTGGCGCAGCGGTTTGGCGCCTGCCTTTGGCTCAGGGCGCGATCCTGGAGACCCGGGATCGAATCCCACGTTGGGCTCCTGGTGCATGGAGCCTGCTTCTCCCTCTGCCTGTGTCTCTGCCTCTCTCTCTCTCTGTGACTATCATAAATAAATAAAAATTAAAAAAAAAAATAAAGTAAAAAAGTCTTTGCTTTACAAGAAGTTTGAGATTTTTTTAAAAATGAAAAAAATAACTCACAGTTCTTAAAATCTCACACACTATCTTTATAGTAACATTTACTTAATTTTTTTTGTGTGAAACTACCACAATTTGGCATCATGACCACTGCTTGTCAGAGTCTATTCCAAGACCAGCCACTTACACCTGGTTCACATAAGAGAAAAAAGATTATCTTGGGTGTTTTTTCCCTCTGGTGTTGTGTTTCCTTTTCTTAAAGATGGGTCTCCTCCTCAGTAAGTAGATTGATTTTATTGAAAAAAATGAGTATTTGGTGGACCTTAGATTTTAATGCATTAAAAGTCAAAATGTACATTACAAACAACTAAAACCATCTGATGATAATTTTAAGATCAAATTTCTTTAAGAGAGAACTAAACAAAAACATGGAGCTTTTTTATGTTTAATAATCATCACAATAATAATTTCCTCACATTTCTGGGTGACTTTTTCCAAGAACTTATGAAATCTATGTGCAAAAGGCAATAACACAAGTTAGATTAAGATTTACATAAAAACACCTATATAATGTACATAAAAATACCTGAAGTATTTTTTAAAAAGTTAATACTAGTGAAAACTGCTGATAGTTGGTTAATACGTAAAATTAAAATAGTCAAGTCCTAATGCACTGGTATCAGATTTTCTTTATATTCTCTACTAGACAAATATGATTAACTATCAAATTTCCAATTTCCAAAGACCAACATAGGATTAAAGGGCTGCAAATCAGTTGACTCATGCAATTTAAAGTTTCACCATTTTAAAAAAATTCTTCACTTTTCATTTATTTTTAAAATTTGTCATTCTCACTTTTTTCTGAAACCACTGTATAATGTTTTCACATTTCAGAAGAATACTTTTTTTTTACAATAATAATTATTTCACTAGGAACTAACATGGCTCTAAATATTCTTGACATAATTTGGCAATGTTTGTAAAAAAGGCTTTCAAGTGAGTCATGAATATTTGTGATAATTTACTATCTTCTTTACAATATATTTTTAAAAAGAACAGTATACATTTGAAAATGTTAAAGCACTCATGCGTGTTTAACATGTGTAAACAACTTTTCAAATATGTGTGTAATATATATGATCTATGTTAAATATCTTGCCATTTCAGTTACATGTGAAAAGTACATCGTTTCTTTGAAAAGAAAGTATTTATGAAAACAAAGTACAAAACAAAATATACTAATATGTTAAGAATCACTAGATGGGGGCCATGTGATTGGAAAATATTTGTTTTCATCTTTGCTTCTTTGTATTTCAGTGTCAATATTTCTTGTATCTTGAGAACAGATCTTAGAGAAACTGAACACAGCACATCAGGATGCTGAACGAGTATTTAAAAGGCAGTGGGGAATTTGACAATGTATGGACAAGAAGCAGGTGACTTTTCCGGGGCAGTCAGGCCTCTTTCACCCATAAACTGCAGGATGCGAGTTGCATGTGAGTCTCAAGAGAAGATGGAATCAGGGAACAGTAAGCAGCAGTTGAAGATAAACTATGAGGTTTTACATGAATGACATGAGGTAACAGAGTTTGGTCTAATGGCTATGAATAATCTGCCATGGTGGAAATGTTTAATAACATTATACTTTCACATTGGGAGACTCTAACTTGAGGATTCTGTTGTAGTGGAGATGATGATTGTTTTGTCCTGTTTTATGGATATTTTTTATTTGTTTCCCCCTGTGTGTGGTAAAAAGCCTGGATGGGAATCTATCACCCTTGAACCTATACATATTCTTAATGGGGTCAAATGTGGTGGGGAAAGAATGGCAAGGTGACATACAATTTTTGACTTCTTAAATTATTTAAACTACTTGATAGAGCAATTGCACAAAATTTTGACTATGAGTTACAGATCAGATTTTTTTATTTCAACAAAAATTTTGTACAGATTTACTGTAAAATGAAAATTAGAAGGTAAAAATAATAGTAATGTCTTACATTCCTAGAAATTGTTATTGTGTTTTCCGTAACAAAATCTAACTTAAAAAGTTAATGGTATCAATAAGGTATTTATAAAATGAATTTTTTTTGTGCTCTGATGAATACCCTGTTTTCTTCCACCTTTTGTTTTAGAGGAATAGTTCAGAAATTTAGTGCAAAATAATGCTTTAAAATGTGCATATATTACGTATATTTAAAATGTTGTCAGCTATGTGTAAACTACCGCAACATAAAGTGACCATGACAAGACTTAAGGTAAATTGTTGGTATAGAGTAAGGGTTATTGTGAGTTCCGCAAATATGTACCGTGTGTCTGGGCTCAACTTTTGATCTACTTTTTCTATACAAGTTGTATTTAACATCTTTGATCTCCAAGTTAGTGATCTAATCCGCTGTATAACTTAGCTTTTATTGATCTGTTCTCATGCTAAGCAAATCAAGTCTCACTTTTATGGGGTAGATTGAAAAAGATAGTAAAACTGCCTCTGAGACAGCAGTTTAAATCTGTGCAATAACAGTGAAAGCAAGAGATAAGACTTTTATTACACTGCCAAACTTCACGTGAACTCAAAGTGTCATTAAATAGGTATGTGTCATTTGCCACAGATATTTATTTTACTAGAGAGCATGGTTACCACCCATTTGGAAGCAATGTGGTGTATTTTCTACTGTCATAGACTATATTGCTTGTCCAGGTACCTACATTTATAGTGACATTCAGTGCATAACATAGCATCCTTTCTGAATGAATTATTTATTCTGATTGAGCACTGTATGCTTCTCCTGGTTTTTCTTTCCTTTTAATGTAGTATCAAGAGCAACAGAGAGAGGTTTATGTTGGGTTGCCTTTGTAATGTTTGATTTTTTAAAACAGGTTCAAGAGAACAAATAGCCAATAATATAAATTGACCACCTTTGGTTGTCCCTGTAAATTCCTGCTGTTCCAAGTGATAGCTTATTAAAAACTGGAAAAAGGTGATGCAAAAGTTGAAGCTCGACTAACTAATACTGACAGATTGTCACTTGCACTCTAAAGGACACTCTGTTAGAGCTGGAACTAAGAAATTCAGAATATGAAAGCAGAAATAGTGGTTTAAAGGTATGGATTGTAATAGTTGAAACAAAGAGTTCTTTGAATAACATTTTATGTCCCTATTTATGAGTGTACTCCAAAAAATTATAATATAGTATTAACAAATTATAATACACCACCATAAAGCAGTACCTGTTCTTACATGGTGTATAGCAGACACAGAAAATTTCAGAAAAGAACATAACTTTTACCACAATTCCCAAAATTCTGAGAAAGTCACCATTAGAAATTTAATGTCTCAACTTCAGTGAGCTTCATTTAGAGTTTTAAAATTCAAATTATTAAATTGGTAAAACATTAAATATTTGTTTCAATTTTTCAGTTTAATATTTACTTCTTTAAACATATCCTTATGGCTTTATAATATCCTATCATACAGACACTTATAATTTGCTTTATCATTGACTTTAATGTTGCCCATTATGTTTTTTTTTCAAGAGAAATACTGCTATAAACATTATTGTGCCAACTCTAACTTTCCTTCAGTTTTTTACCTTAGCTCAGATTTCTGAAATAAAATTACCAGACTGAGGAGTATAAACCATTTTTTTTTTAAGATTTTATTTATTGGGGCAGCCTGGGTGGCTCAGCGATTAAGCATCTGCCTTCAGCCCAGGGCATGATCCTGGAGTCCCTGGATCGAGTCCCACATCAGGCTCCCTGCAGAGAGCCTGCTTCTCCCTCTGCCTGTGTCTCTGCCTCTCTCTCTCTCTCTGTCTCTCATGAATAAATAAATAAAATATTTAAAAAAAGATTTTATGAAATCTAGTGGGTGGGTGAAATATAGTGATTCCTTTTATTACCTTCCCTTGATGACTAATGAAGATTATACTATTTTGCATTTTTTATTTTTGCTACTAGTTGCATATCTTTCTCTTGTATAAAATGAATGTGTTAATAATTTACTGATCTGGGCTCTTAGTAATTTTTTATGGATTTTTAAAAATTTATTAGAGAGAGTGTGTCAGGGGAGGGGCAAATGGAGAGAGAATCTTCAAACAGATATCCTGCTGAACGCGGATCCCAGGACCCTGAGATCATGACCTGAGCCAAAACCAAGAGTCATATGCTTAACTAACTGAGCTACCCAGGGGCCCAGGCTCTTAGTGATTTTTATTTTTATTTTTATTTTTATTTTTTTTTGTGATTTTTATTTTTTACATATTTTAGTTATGTATTTTATTTGATTATTTATATAATTTAGCTACAACTTGGATTGTAACAGGTATTGTTTATATCTTTATTTTTATTTTGATAATTCATATAGAGGTGTTCATTTTTGAATTACCCAATATATTTACCATTCTTTTAAATAGACTATATCATATCTGCCAAAAACGGTTTGGTAAATACTCACTTCTGTTTTCTACTTGTGTTTTATAGCTTGAAATTTTAATTATTTTAAAATATTTTTACTGTTGCTAAAAATAAAACTTCTAAAACTTTTGATGACAAAATTTAAAAATTCTCAAAGTTCTTCGATATGAAAATAATGTTTATTTATTATCTTTGTTACAAGTTTGATGGCAATAAGTGCTAAGAACTCTAATTCAGGAAAACAATGGTGTTACTTAAAAACTATGTTATATCCAACTCAATGTAGTTTAAAATTAAAAAAATAATAATTTATAGTTCACATAGCTAAAAAGTGTAAAGGGATGAACTTGGATCAATAGCTGGAACCAATATTTAAATGAAGTTAGTCTCTAGCTTTGGTGGGACCTCTGGGCTCTGACATTCTCTTGCTATATTCCTAAGCCACATAGTCACCCTAGACTGATGACTGTCTCTGAGAGGAAGTAGTACTCCTACTGGGAAACCTGAGTAGAAGTGCCTATCCCTTGCTTCAGAAGGCAGATCACTGGATTCTAGCCTGTTAGGGATGGGGCAATATCAATAAGGAAGGGATATAGAATCCACAAAATGAAGAATGCCTGGGTTTCACCCAATTGTATTTCTCCAAGAGTCTTTGAGTTAAATATTTCCTTTGCCTCAAATGGGTTACAAAAACCATCTATAAGTTCCACCACACTGACATGTCACAGGAAATAGAATTCAAATTCATGACTCAAGATTGAGCAGAAGTAAACTTCAAAATTTTGTAGTGTTTCTACTTATATAACACTGTTTGCCAATAAATTGATAATGTTTTACTATATCAGAAATACTTTATTCTGCATAGAAAGTTCAAGAGAAGAAGCTTTTCCAAAATAACTTGTAGTTTATTAGTAATGTCTATAATGTTAATTATAAGGTCTTGAAATGTGTCTCTCCTGTATAGTCAAAAATATCCTCCAAGTAAGCCAATCTAAATAATTTCTCCCTATTGAAGAATGACTTCTTTGTTCTGAAAAAAGTCTCACATTTAATTAAAGTAATTTTATGCTTATTTTTGTGAAGAAAATAATCTGCTGTTGATATAAAATAATTGTAAAAATTGAAATTCTTATTTGGTTAACCTAGCATATATACAACCAAAGAAAATGAATGATGAGCTGGCCAAACAGAGGAATAGCCATTGCTGATTAGAATTGGAATTGCAATCAATTACTCCATAACCTTTCTACTTTGAAATATGAAAGAATGTTGGAAATGCTAGAAGTAGATGGTGCCATTTGGCAGAGGTATTTCTTTGGTATTATTGCTGATTATTAAAATATCCATAATTCTTCCCACTTCCAGAAAGAAACAAAATCTATTTTTGCATTCCCTGAATCAGGATTAGCCATGAGATTTGTTTTGGCCAAAGAGATTAGCTAAGCAATCAGAGGTTTGAAAAGCATTTGTCCATTAGGACCTTTGCTTTTGCTCTTCAAATCCTGTTACAGCTATGTGCATGAGTCCTGGCTAGCCTGCTGGATCATGAGAGATCTGTGGCTCAGTTACCCCATCACCCCAGCCAGCAGCTGGACTGCTTCCAGATATGTATAAGTAAGTAAGGCCATTTTGGACTATCCAAGTACTAACTGAGCTGCCACTAGGCAATAGACACATGAAAAAGCCCAGCTGAGATGAGCTTAGTTCAGCCCAGATCAGTACAACCACCTAGTTGTCTTATACATCCACAAGCAACAAATGTTAGAAAATTCAAGTCACAAAATTATGGATGATTTTTTATATACTGTTAGATAACTGATAGAACTCACCTTGTTTTAAGTAGCAAACCAGAGAAATTGTTTCAAGGGAACCTGGAATGGTTTTTCAATCATGAAACTCTGCTTTTGCTAAATTACTGAATAAGCCACCTTGCAACAAAACTCTAGGACAAGAGCCTTATAATGGAATAAATCCCATTTCAGTCTCTATTAGTAAAGTCTTCTCTTCCACATAAATAATCCACATTTTGTCATGGACACAGCTAAATCATTCTTTCTTCAGAATTTCCAAATGTTATTTGCCTTATAAGCATCACTGAGATTTTGGTTCATTTGTGTGTAGTAATGCAATTTAAGGACAATCTTATCTTTTCTTTGACATTTTCCAACTTAAGTTTGGTGACTCACTCATATGTGAAATATAAGAAATAGTGCAGAGGACCATAGGGAAAGATGAGAAACAATGGGAAAAAAAATGAGAGAGGGTGACAAACCATGAGAGACTCTTAATTCTGGGAAACAAACTGAAGGTTACTGGAGCAGAGGTGGGTAAGGAGATGGGGTAACTGGGTGATGGACAGAGGAGGGCATATGATGTGATGAGCATACACAACTAATGAATTAAAAAACTATACCTGAAACTATACTGTATGTTGGCTAATTGAATTTCAATATAAATAAATAAATAAATAAATAAATAAATAAATAAATTCAATTAAAACTTAAAAATTAAATAAATAAATACTAGAAGTTGATAATTATTGGTAAGGTATGCTTTCTTTGAATCTTACAAGAAAAGCATTCTAAATATCAAAACAAAGACAGTGGTTGCATGTTTCCTGGCTATATACAATGAGTCTAATGCCATCTTATATTTCTCTGAAAGGAAACAGTAAAACTTTATTTGTATAATGTGACATGAATTGTTTTTAAAAGGTAATTTTTTAACCAAACAAGTAATGTATTAAGAAAAAAAGAATTCGGTCTTTGGTTTTTATTTTGAACAGCCAGTTTGTAGATGTCATGACATTCAGTCATGGGTCATAGCTAATAAACCTATACTCAAGGCTTACTATTAAATAAAATGTTGAAAGTAAATAAATTTGAAATACTTTCCATCAAAAAAAAAATAGGAATAATTGGATTTAATATTAATGGTCCTTTAGAAATCTTATAAGATTTTAACATAGTATCTCACATATTTTTTTTTTTTTTGGATTACCATATTTCCAGGTAGCAAACCATCCTTAAAAATCTAGAATTGGGGCAGCCCTAGTGGCTCAGCAGTTTAACACTACCTTCAGCCTGGGCCGTGATCCTGGAGACCCAGGATCGAGTCCCATGTCAGACTCCCTGCATGGAGCCTGCTTCTCCCTCTGCCTATGTCTCTGCCTCTCTCTCTGTGTCTCTCATGAATAAATAAATAAAATCTTAAAAAAAAAATCTAGAATTGGTTTTCTGAATCTTGGCAAATAATTTTTTTAAGCATTCAGATACCCTTAGAAGTATTTTAATTATTATTTTTCTATATCATAATTTAGAGAACACATATATATATACATATATACATTAGCATATGTACATACATATATAGATATAGACTAGATATGTGTATAGCTATCTTAGAGCTTTTGTATGCTTAAGGCAATATATGCTCAGTTAAATGAATCAGAGTTAGTTTTATTTCCTACTGGCTGGAAAAATTTTAAGCATTGCAATTACCTATTTTTTTAACTTCACAAGTGACCCCATTTAGAAATAATTGCAGATGCATTTTTCCAGCTTTTCTACTTCTATGGCAACAATGGAATACATTTATTTTTATACAATTATTGAATTTTTAAAACTTATCAGCATGTAACTTTCAAAATTGTGGAGAATTTTCTAATAATGATCAATGTGTTATAAATATTACATTTTCTCTCATATCTAATTTATTTTAAAATTTAAGTTAATTACAGGTTTCTCTATCTCTATAAATTTGTGTAAATTTGTATCTGCAGAACTTTTATCTGTTACATGCCTATCATACTACATATTTATTGGTTTAGGTTTATATTCATTTATTACACTAAGTTCTCCCTATATCTGCTCCATGTTTTTTTAGACATGTCTTTTTTCTTTATAATTCCCTTGTTCTTTTTCTAACAGCTTAAGTTCAGTATTTTAGTTTATTATTTTCTCTTTTCCCACCAGTGAAAACATCGTTACATGTGACTCTATCACTTCTGAAAGGACAGAGCACTAGAAAGAATTAACCCATCTGCTCTCTTACATTTTTCCTCTTTTTGTCAGAAATATTATAAGCCTTGGGCATCTGGGGTGGCTCAGTGCTTTAGCGCCGCCGTCAGCCCAGGGTGTCATCCTGGAGACCCGGCATCGAGTCCCACGTGGGGCTCCCTGCATGGAGCCTGCTTCTTCCTCTGCCTGTGTCTCTGCCTCTCCCTCTCTGTGTCTCTGGTGAATAAATAAATGAAATCTTAAAAAAAAGAAATATTATAAGCTTTTATTTTAAATTGCAATATTTATTTTAGATTTTCAAATTCCTAAAAATCTTTTCCTGACTTGCTTATACTCTTCAGTACTTGAGTCATTCCTTTATTTTAGGATATATTCTACATTGTTTCCTATTCTAAACAATACAAACACAAGAGCTAGAAACAATAGGAACACTCTCATGCAGTATCATCCTGGCTTTTACACTGGGTAATTTAATAAGGACAGTCTTATAAGGCAGATAGTAGAACCTTGAAGAATGGGAAAAAGGGTAGGTAAATTTTGGAGGGGTGAGGAAAACAATATATGTAACTATTTGTTACACACATTACATGCCCATGAACTATACAGAGGAAAGAGGCATCTGTACATAATAAGCAAAAAAAGTAGAAAAACAATATGTGTACTCATGAATAAGTTCACTCATTTTACAATTCTGCATATTTTGCAAGTCAATAAACCTCTGTACTAGGTAATTTTGTACGGGAGTTGTAGTATGACCATGACCTTCCGAAATCCAACTGACTATCCTACTGAAGTCTGAGGCTATAAAAGGATAGATGAAATATTAATATATATTTATTATACATTTATTTTATGCATATACACACTCACTTATTTTCATATCAAAAGCACACATTAAAGTGGTCAACAAAGTTTTACAACTTTCAAGAATCAGACTACTGAAAGTGACTTATCTGGCTATACAAAGTGTAAAGGAAAACCTTCCCAACTGTTGAATGTACAAATTATTCTTCATTTCTGCCTGCTGTCATTGGATCATCAATAAAAGTGTATGGGAACACGAGGTTTAGTTACTTTTATTAATCAATCATAAAGCATTTCCAGTGCTTCTGAAACTTGACAAAGCTCTTATAAGGTACAAAGGTAATTAGCCTTCATGCTTTTTAAAGCATATTATATTGTGTATCTTTTTAAAAAGGTTTATTTATGAAAGAGAGAGAGAGCTGAACAGGAGGAGGGGCTGAGAGAGGGGGAGACAAGCAGATTCCTTGCTGAGAGGGGAGCCAGACACTGGGTTTGATCCCAGGACCCAGAAACCATGACCTAAGTCTAAATCAAGAGTCAGATGCTCAACCAACTGAGCCACCCAGATGCCCCTATATTGTGTATCTTAAACTCCTATAAGCAGTCTGTCCCTGTAATTAATAATGTAACAATGTATAGTTGTGGCAAAACAGCACAAGTTAAAAGTGAAAATGTTGTATTTCAATAGTGAAATGGTGTTTCATTTCAAATTCATAAAGGCTAATGAAAGTGGCGGGTTTTAGTTTATAATAATGCTGTCACTAGATCAATATGGTAATTTTAATTTTAAGGACACTTTAAGGACTTTAATGAATTAATTTGCAAATCAATTTGAGAAGTATAGGAGTCTTATCTCTATTTCAAAGGAGGTGATAAATACAATTATTTCAGAACCAGATTTAACTGTGGGCTTTTCTCAAAATTCAGTACATTCATTTATTTCCCTATAAAACTACTTAGGGACTTTTTTTCACCATCCCTAGAAAAGAGTTATTCCAAGAATTATGGGATTAAGAGGGATAAATAATCTGCACATGAAGCATTGATAAGCCAGTGAGATGATTGTCCATCCATCTGTCCACTTGTCATAAGAAGATTAAAATTTGAGTTTAAAATTAGCAGCCTCTAGGGGTGCCTGGGTGGTTCAGGAGGTTGAGCAACCAGCTCTTGGTTTGGGCTCATGTCATGATCTCAGGGGCATGGAATGGAGCTCCATTTCAGGCCTTAGGCTCAGCATGGAGTCTGCTTGTCCTTCTCCTTCTGCTTGTCCCGTCCCTCTTCTCTCCCCTCTTCTCGTGCTCTCTCTCTCCCTCTCAAATAAATAAATAAAATCTTAAAACAGAAAATAAAATAAATTAGCAGACTACAGGTTGAAAAGTAAATATCAAGGCATTTTTGAGCAAATATTAAGGCGATCTCTCCAGCATTTGCCTGATTTGTGGGTAAATTGCCAATAATTCCTGATGAATGATTTCATTCTGATAATAGCATATTTTTATCTTCAACTATCAAAGGTCCTATTCACAGAGTTGTGTATGTTTCCTCCCCTTCCTTAAATGTAAATTTGATGAGATCTGACACCAGATGTTTAGTCACCTGCTGTGTTCTCAGTATCTTGCCCATTGCCTGGCACTTAGTAGGTATTCAGTAAATAGTGAATGCATGTGCAAATGCATGAAGACATTTCTTAACTTTCATGAGCACACCTTATTTGTTTTAATTTTTGTTTCTGAAAGGCCTTTTTTGAAAAGAGTATCAATAATACAAAAACTAAAGTGCCATTCTGAGAATTACTTTGTTGAAAACTGGAGTAAGAAGGTCGAATAGAGGAAATCCACACTTCTTTTAATAATGTTTACCAACTTAATATTAAGTGCTAAGCATGTTTTGATGATTTTATTTATTAAGACAATTAGAAAATATCTCAATTCCTTTAATAGCTGCTGCCTTAGTCTAGACTAAATTAAATAGTATTCTTGTATTAATATTTAGAAAGGAGAAAATTTATCCCTTAATTGCATTCCAGTAACTTCCAGATCATGAAGATAGGCACATGCATTATGTGTATGTGTGTGTATAAATGAAACTGCTGAGTGACTTTAATAAAAATTATTTCCAATTGCATAAGTAAAGTTAATATTACACCATTTTCCAGAAATGACACTGACTTAGCTGTGTATCCTCCTGAAAGCAACATGATCTACTTAAACATTAAAGAGAAAAAAACCAATCGAGAAAAAAATGGGCTTGATAGCTGTGTGGAAGAAAAATCATCACATTTAATATGCAGGTATATTTATTTCATCAGTACAAATGTCCCATTTACAGGAAGGATTTGTATATTTTTCAAAGTTTTGCTCAGCCTAATTCCTATAAATCAGAGGGAAATTAACATTAGGACATGATAAAGCAGCCAAAACAAAATTGAAATTACTAAAGCCTATCCTTCGTGTTTCACCACCATAGTTCCATTTTATGAATCTTATCTTGACCAGGGAAATGAGAAGCTTTGAAAGGATTTTTTAGATTTAGTTTTACCCCTAAAATATTTTTTAAAAGAGATTACTTGAAGCTCAGAGTTCATGTGACATGTCAAAGTCATACAGTTAATTAGGATCTTCTGATTTTGTTCAACATTTTGAGTTTACTAAATTATATCACGAAATACACTCTAAAGTCCAAATATTATTTTAAAATAAATAAAAATAAGGCTAAATGCATAATAAAGCATATAAAATGGATTTAGTGATGAATGGAAAGGCTAAATCAATAAATAATTGGAAATATTTTTTCTTCCAACATGCCAAATCTGAAATAAAATGATCTCTACCACAATTAGTTAATATGTTTTCAGTAGTCTCATTTAAAAGAATTGTTCATTCTATATTAGGGAAGAGAGGAAGACTTGGATCTAGAATAGGTCCAACAGAGATCTGGAAAAAGTCCATTTGCCAAAAAATCCTCCTTTAAATACTCTAATCATATGGATAACCTCCTTGATTTAATTATGGGAACTCTAAAAAGTATAAGCCAATCCACAATCTCTATATGAATGAATGAAATTCTTATTTATTTAGCCTAGAACCTAACTTCCCTTGGGGAGGGACAGTGTGGAAAGGGAATTAGAAACGTGGAAGGAAAGGATCACTCAGGCAAAGAGTTACACTTCCAGTGGGAGCAGAACCAAATGGTATATCCCAATTGATACTTCAGAGTGACATGCAAAGTCAAGTTTCAGGATTTTGGAGAAATTGTTTATAGCCATATTTATTTCAGAAACTACATGAACAGGTAACTGAGATGGTTTTGCTCGGGCTCCAGAGTAAAGCACTCTAAGTCCACCAGCTGGAGCAATATGGTGGAAGTCTTCTCAGAGAAGTAATATATTTTTCATGAAGCAATCTCACAAGGTTTGATTAAAAATTCTGATTAATTTGAAACCAAGAGCCAACTACTTCTGCTGCTTTGAATTTCTGATTTTACTGAATTAGGGTTTGTGTTATCTAGTATACACCTTTTAAAGGTGTTACCTAGAGAAATTTATCATGATTTTCTATCACTGGCACCCAGAAATTATCCTCTTAAGATAGTAGAATATTTAATTTAAAAATCCACCATGTAATGTAGCTTTACAAGTGCTCCCTAATAGTGTAGATATGGGGATCCCTGGGTGGCACAGCGGTTTGGCGCCTGCCTTTGGCCCAGGGCGCGATCCTGGGGACCCGGGATCGAATCCCACGTCAGGCTCCCGGTGCAGGAAGCCTGCTTCTCCCTCTGCCTGTGTCTCTGCCTCTTTCTCTTTCTCTCTGTATGACTATCATAAATAAATAAAAAATTAAAAAAAAAAGATATGAATCTAGACTTTATTTAAGATTAAAGCCGTCCTGGGACACTCAGCAGTTAGGCATATGCCTTTGGCTCAGGGCATGATCCCGGAGTGCTGGGATCCAGTCCTGTATCGGGTTTCCTGCATAGAGCCTACTTCTCCCTCTGCCTATGTGTCTGCCTCTTTCTCTATGTGTCTTTCATGAATGAATAAAGGAAAATCTTTTTTTTTTTTAAGATTAAAGCTGTCTATTGAGAGTAATAGTCCAAAAAGAATAAGCCTCAGATGAGTTGATGTAGTCATCAAGTGACTACCATAGAATATACTATACTATAGGTTTTGTGGGAAGTTTTATAAAACATCTAAGATACAATCTCTAAAGGCACTCACCATCTCGTTTAGACAAAAGGACATTCAATCCCAATAACATGTATACTCATTAGGTTCTAAAATATCTTAACACATGGTCTCCAGCTAAATCATTGGCTAGTGAAGCATGTGGAACTTTAGTCAGAAACAGGTTAATATTGTTTGAGTTTTATTCTCTAAGCTACACTATACATTTATCAGGGACAACCATATGATAGGATGTTCCAAACCTCACTATTCACAAAACAACTGTGATCCTTGCTGGGTGGTTTGCAGTGCTTCATGCAGCTTTGCTTTGCCTGGTTAAAGAAGTTTTGCCTAGCTGTCTGACTGCATTCCTCCCTCCCTCCCTTCCCTCCTCCCTCCCTCCCTTCCTCCCTTCCTTCCTTCCTTCCTTCCTTCCTTCCTTCCTTCCTTCCTTCCTCCCTCCCTCCCTCCCTCTCTCTCTCTCTTTCTTTCCTTCTTTCTTTCTTTCTTTCTTTCTTTCTTTCTTTCTTTCTTTCTTTCTTTCTTTCTTTCTTTCTTTCTTTCTTTCTTTCTTTCTTTCTTTCTTCTTTCTTTCTTTCTTTCTTTCTTTCTTTCTTTCTTTCTTTCTTCTTTCTTTCTGTTAAAAAAATGTGTAGGTAGATTCCAGGGGTAAAGCTAAAAAGGGAAAGGTCAGAGTGGGAATGGAATTTAGGAGACAGGGTCATTTAAAACAGTCCAAGAGAATCTTGATCTTCAGAAAGATGGGGGAGGGAGAATAAGAGGCAAGATTTTGAAATAACATCCTAAAAGTGGATCTAAAGACAGCATGATTATTATCTATTATTCCAAAATTGATTTTTACAAAACAAAGTATTTTATCTAGAGAAGATATGCTGCTTATCAATTGAGAAATGTGAGTGTATAATGAGCTTGATCCAGTCAATGTTTGATCCAGTCAATGTTTGAGACAAATTAAGAAAGGTAATATTTCCTGAAGGAGTTTTTGTTTCTTTTGTTTAACTCTTTTTTATAATAAGCCTATCCTTGTTACTGGAAATTCTCATTCTCTCTTTTCCTTTCTCTCTTTCCTTCCTTCCTTCCTTTCTTCTGCCCGCCCACCTTCCCTCATTCCCTCCCTCCCTGTCTTCTCTTCTTTCCTTCTTTCTTCCTTGCTGGGAGATCATATTTCTGCACTCTGAAACTGGTAAATAGTTCCTGAAGTACTAGTTAAAATATGCTTGATCCTACTCTGAGACAGCCCTGAAGACTTAAATGAATGGTGTTTGGTGATCTCAGCTCAGTCCCCAGTAAATGTCCACATCACAAAACCACATCACTTAATTTTAGGTGATTGATTATATCTGCTTAGCTTAAACTCAGGCTTGAGTCAGCCAGAGGACTTTATTACTCTCCATTCTGTGAGGGTGGTCCAGCCAGGTCAAAGTCGAGGTCAATAATAGGGCAAGAAGGTACTGGCTTTGCCAGTAAGCAGACCTACCCTCAGCCAGAACAAAGAACTTCACTCCTCAGAGATGCTGTTTATGCAAACAGACATAGTCTCCACTAATACTAAAAGGCTACACTGAGCTCAAGGAGCATATTAACCAAATAAAAATCTTTTCATCATCCAGAGTATGTTTATAATTTAATCTAGGAAACAAAATATAAAAATGAATAATTTATTTGATACTTTAAAAGCAGTAGGATTATAGGAATCAATTCACTAACTAAAATATGTATTTAAATATGAAAATTGAAGATACAATTTTAAAAGTAACTTCTAATAGAAAAACATTTAATTATAAATAGTACACTCAAATTTAAATTTGTACACTAACTTGTATACCGTGAAACATTATAAATAAATAGTTTGTTCCTAAAAGGAATTTTGTATTTATATTTAAAATGCAAAACCAAAATATCTATGCATTTTTATTTAAAAGTCACATTTTAAAGTAGAACTAAATATTACTCATGTTAGGGGATTTCAGACTGTACAGCTGCAGCAAAATAAGATAACCCATTAGCACTAAATGTATACAATTATCTTATATGATTGTAATGGGAAATTATGACAAGAGAAATATTGATTTTAATGGTAACATTAAAAACCAGACACTAAAATATTTCATACAAAAAAACTATCCAAAAAAGTTAATTTAGCCCTTAAGTACTATTAATTTGCAACTTTCACATGAATTAGCCCACTAAATTATGAAGAGAAAGTGCTTTAGTATATTTTTGAACTAGAAGCCATATTTTATATAAAGCAAATTAAATTGAATCAGATAAAAATGAGAATAATAATAAGTCAATAGAGAAATATATATTATAAAGCTTTAGTGGGTAATGAAATAGACCTTTGTATAAACACCACCAATGTTTCTTATTGAATGTGAACTTGGAGAAGTGATTTAATCTCTGAACAAACATTCCTCATAAGGTGGTAAATTGGGACAGAGAGTTTATGGGGAATAATTACCTCCGTACAATTTTGTTGTAAAGAATCAAATTATTTAATATAGATAAAATATATGATATATATTTTATAAATATTTGTAGGTTTTTCCATGCAGAGAACTCATAGAGATGGCTTTAAAGAAAAATAGCTATATAAAGACTGTAAATCAAAACTCAGTGACTGTTTTCTAAGTTTTATAATCCCATTTGTTCTGCAGTGGTCTATTTTGTAGGTAACCTCTACATAAACATAATTTTAAATTCATGTTATTTGTAAATTAGAAAATTAGTTGTAATAAATTGGGCAGCAAGCAATAGAAATTCCCTCTTGTTGTCATGATATGAGGTAATGTGGCCATGTCCACATGGACAGAATGGCTCTCCCTTTAGTTTGTCTTGACGTCTTACCAATTAATGCAGGGGCACCTGGGTGGCTCAATCTGTTAAGGGTGCACATTTGTACACTCTCTCTCTAATAAATAAAATTCTTAAAAAAAATCAGTGCAGACTACTGTAAATGCAGTTCAGCAGTTGCAGTCAAAACATACCATGTGGCAACCAAAATAGATCAACCATGTCCTGATTCTTTTACAAGACCTACAAGGATGCACATTTTTAAAAACTTATATTTGTTTAAAATGTTACTTCTTATAAGAGATTTTCCAAACTACATTTGATATATAACTTTATTAGATAAACAAAAACTTCTTTCACTTTTTGTCTAGTTTTGCATTTTTAAAAACTGAAATAATGCACAAGATAAATTACAGAGGTACAGAAAATAAGAAATGAGAGTCCTATAACCAATGATCCCATTTTCCTGGGATGAATATTATATATATTTACTATTTATCCTTTCAGAGATTTAGATACACATAAAAATATATGTCCTTACACATTATTTTTAAAGAATTATTTATTTATCCATGAGAGACACAGAGAGAAAGAGAGAGGCAGAGACACAGGCAGAAGGAGAAACAAGCTCCCTGCAGGGAGCCCAACGTGGGACTCAATCCTGGGACTCCAGGATCACACCCTGGGCTGAAGGGGGCGCTAAACCACTAAGCCACCCAGGGATTCCCTCCTTGCACATTTTAAACAAAATTAGTAGCTTATATGTATGGATAGGTATGTATATTCATATAGAGGTATGTAGGTATATATAACAGAACTCTACCATGTTCTGGTTAGTTTAGGCTAAGATAAAGTTTCTGCCTTGTAAATTTTGGTTAAGTTACTCAACCTGTGCCTCAGTTTACACAATATTAAAGTGGAATGATAATGATAACTATCCTAGGATAGTTGGAAACTTTCTAACATACTATATGTGCTCAATAGTGTTAGATATTATTACTATTTCATATCAGTATATATAATTTCTATCATTTTTAAGCTGCACAGTATTGAATAGTTATCCCATGTTTATTTACCAATTTCCTATTGACAGACTTTTATATTTAATTTTTTATTGTTATAAATAAAGTCTACTAACGTACTACAGGATAAATTTTGTGTACTGTAGTGACGGTGCTGTAAAATGATTTCCTAGAAGTAGAATTGCTAGATTAGGCAATTAACAATTTTCGTAGATATTCTCAAATCACCCTTTCAAAAGATACTGCAGAATACCATGAACTATTTAAAATATTTATTTCATCACACTATTTACAACACTAGCTACTATCAATAATTTTAATCTTCACAAGTTTGATTACATTGAATGAAATAACTACTTCAATATCTATTTTATTATTAATTATATCAGATATCTATTCATGAACTTAATAGGTATTTGCCTTAATTTTCCTGTAATCCATTCAAATTCTTTGCACTCACCTCCCAAGCTTTTCATCTTTGTATTTTTTTAACTTTCTAAAAAATATGGAATGCTTAATGAATTTGACAAATTTGTATGTCATCCTCACACCAGGGCCATACTAAACATCTCTGTATTGTACCAATTTTAGTATATGTGCTGCTGAAGGAAGCACTTCATCTTTGTATTCTTATTCATCTGTTAAAGCTCTTTACATGTTAACAGTATTAACCATTCTTTGTATCAGAAAATATGAGCAATCTTGGCAATAATCACAATCAATTGCTTTCTCTTAACAATTTTTAGTCAATACAGATAAATCAGAGGCCCTTAATTTTAAAATGGTCCATATATACATATTTGCACATAATTAAAATCATGGTTGCTCATCCAAAATTGTTTTTCTAGAAATAATTCACCATTTACTTGGTCTCTTTTATAAAATCCAAACTGTTATGATCACTTTTGTAAAGATAAAAATTCTCCTGTACATCATGGAAGATCTAAGGATCCCCAATATTCTATGTTGTTGGCATTCTTATTTACATAAATTTCTTTATTTGGTTCCACGAAAGGGATATTATTTTATATTTTAAGCACTTGATTTCTGTCTGCTTTAAAAGAAAATTTTCATACTGTAGTCAGAGTAATCTTTTATATTTTTAAAATTTTTTATTTACATTCAATTTAGTGAACATATAGTGTAGTTTGAGCTTCAGAGGTAGAATTTAGTGATTCATCAATTGCATATAACACCCAGCACTCATTCCATCAAGTGCTCTCCTTCATGCCCATCACCCAGTTACCCCATCCCCCTTTTCTCCCCTGTAGCAACCCTCAGTTTGTTTCTTATAGTTGACAGAGTGATCTTTTAAAACCACAATATGATCATATTTAATTATTTTAATAGCTGTCATTGGCAAATGTTTAAGATGGCTTTAAGCAGGACTACTGTAAAAAGTGTTGTATAAGGAGGGGCAGCATTGCACATCTTCATTACCAGGGACCTTATTAGAAATGTATAATCTAGGGCCCTATCACAGACTTATTGAATCAGAATTGATGCTGAAGTGTGAGAAGCACTAAACAGGAACTTAGATGAGTGAAAGTGAAAAGCCCAGTCTTTCTTTTTCCAGTCTTGTTCTCCTCTTGATCACTGCATTTCACACTGGCTTTTTTTTCAGCTACACATTCCCTTCACGCTTTCCTTCCACGTGGAATATTTCTTCCCTCCTTTTTTTTCTCTACTGAATCTCACTTATTATTTATTTATTTATTTATTTTTCTTGCTTATTATTTAGATCACAACTTAAGTGTTCCTTCTTTGAGGAAGTCTTACTGCGTCATCAAACCATGCTCTTTCTTATTTAATGTTTTAGTATTTTCTTGTGCTTTTTATCAGTACACATATTGGGATTTTTAAATCCACCAATCCCTAACCCTTCACTCTTTCCTAATCATAAGAAGCTGTGCCCTTACTGGTTCACCCTTGAATCCTCAGATCCTATCATAGTGTTTGATACATATGGAGACTGAAATAAATATTACTTGAAAGAATGAATAAATACATGAATGAACAAAATCCTCCCTAAAGTACTTCCTCACTAATTTGAGGATCAAATCTAAACTCAATTATCACATTATGGCTGAAGACTCTTCTGGCTTCCTCCTCTTCTTCAGGATGTCATGTGCCTCTTATCTGTGCCCATTTGCATTCCCTGTTCTGACACTTCCTTTGTATTATATTTTAACCAGTTGTCGAATGCCCTTGCTTGTCTGCTTCTCCTCGAGGGTAGGAAAGGCATCTCTCTCCCACTCTCTTGCTTTCTCTCTTTCTCTGTCTTTTACTTTATCCTTGGTAACTGGAGCATAGCAGACCCTCAATGACACCTTAAATGAATTGAATTTAGCTAAATGTTAAGACAGACTGTGCCACAAGTTTGTTTTGAAACCCAGGGTCAGACAGTTAATTTCTAACATTTCAGTTTGCTCTGCTTATAAAAGGAAAGCAATGTAAAGCAACTTAAGGAACTTTTTGAAAGATGATCTATATTTTGATTGTGGTGGTGGTTACCCAATGATACAAGATGAACAAAACTCATCAAACTGTGCATTTAACATGGGTGGACTTCATTTATGTAAGTTACAATTCAGTGAACTTAGAAGAAAAATGAAGGCATGAAACTAAATCATGTTAGTGGTCCAAAACACCTTTTTGAGTTGAACTTAGAATGAATCTTATTTTTTTAACTTATTTTAAGAGAATCTAAATACCTCTGAGCCCAGTCCTCACTTCTATCTATCACAAGTCCATCTCTATGATGACTTTACATGAGTGCTGATTCTCCCATTTTTATTCATCTCCAAAAATAGAAGCCCTTTTACTGGTCCCTTTGGAACTAAGTTTCTATGGTTTTCCCCGTAAACATTAGATCACAATCAGGTGTCATTGCTGAATATGATACCACTTGAAGATGATGTAAATCCTTAATTATCCAATTAAGTGATTTCCCTAAAGGCATATATCACCGGACGATTTGCCTGTGTTTTCACCGTAGTTCAAGTAAAACTTGAAATAAATTTATTTTTAGATTTAGATGCATCTTCACATCACTTTTCTACCTTATAGTAAGATCATCAAGAGTTTCTTCCTGTAATGATTAAAGCATACTATATGATCAGAACAAAAGTGCCTTATAGAGTAATATATAAAAATATATTACATATAATATATAATACAATGTATACTATATAATATATAATGCATAATAAAATATAAAATATAAGATATGAACACATACAAACCGATAGCATTCTTCACACAACTTAATGTTTATTTTCAGTTCATATTAATCTTGCACTGTTAATATAAGGAGTTGTTTCACATCTGATGTGCTATTAGGAAAGTGCCATTATTTAGAACCTCGGAGACACCTGCCTGGCTTTGCTGGTGCGTTACTTTAAATTTTATTATGCCAGGAAATTGTTTTTCCTTCCCATATGTTTGCCCTCTTATCACTCATCCCATCTCACACTTCCAAATCCACCCTGACTCTAATAGGCTAAGATGTTCAATCATCCTAGAAGCTGACAGGTATAACACAGAGCAATAAGGAAAAGAGGGAACAAAGGTAGTCTGCTGCACAGCCACCTGTGATAAACATGAGAAATGAGAACTCACATTTTAAATTATAAAAGAAGAACTGTGTTATAATCTTATAAAAGGATATTTCTACCTTTATTTTATTTTCTATTTTCTTAAAAGATCACTCTCACATATAATCTGGGACTACATGGATGAAAGTATTGTGTAGTTATATATGTTTAAAAATTCTAATATAAATAATTGACTAATTAGTTGTGTTTTGCTTCACAGAACAGCCAAACAATAATTTCCATGGTTCATAATAGAAAACTTTCATTTCACATTTAAAAATAGTTTCCCTTTTTTTTTTTTTTTTTTTTTTTTTGAAGATCTAATTTACTTATTTTAGAGACTGAGAGAGACCAAGCAGGGGGAGGAGAGAGAGAGGGATAAACAGGCTCCACACCCAGCTTGGAGCCCAATATGAGGCTCAATCCCATGACTCTGAGATCATGACCAGAGCTGAAATCAAGAGTCAGAGGCTTAACCAACTGTGTGAATTACTGAACCAAGAAACATGAGAGAAGCTGAGTGGAGAGCAGAGACGAGAAAACTGTGGGAAGACAGGAGAAAGGGTGGTGGGAATGCATAGGAACTGCAGAACTTGGAAAATAGGTAGAGAAAGAGGAGTTTAGATAAAATGAGAAGGAAAAATCCAGAAAGTAAGAGAAACTGAAAGGGCTCAGTTGTTTTTGTTTTGTTTTGTTTTGTTTTGTTTTGTTTTTGGTGATGGTGGTGGCAGATTTGGTCAACTGCCAACGTCTCCCTGCCTTGCATTAATTTGTAGCAAGCTCTATATTTTAGAGGACGTGTCTAAGACAGGCCCAACCCAGAATTTGTTGTGTCAGTGAAAACATTCTCTGTCTCTATGAGTGAAAGGAACACCTGGGCCATACCTTATAAAAGCTCTAAATGAGAATGTCATGAAACCCCACAGGTGGAGTCATTTGCTGATGAAGAGCAGATGCACGTAATGCTGCTACTTATATTGAAACACTGATCCAAATCTTTTTCTACTATTATGAGAGCTCTTAATTATTGGATCCTAAAAGAATGCCTAGACCTATACTAAATACATTTCAGTTTTTAAATAAGTTAATTTGCAGTATTGCTATTATGATTTCCATTTTAAAGATGTGGAAACTGAGGTTCAATGACACACATTTGCCAAGGTTAGGTAGCTAGAAGGTAACAGTCCAAATTCAAACTAAGGTCTGACTTCATAGTCTGTGCTCATTTCACACACTAAATAAACTCTTTCTGATCAAGACATCTCAAAAAGCTAAGATTTTTACCAACATACTCAGTTTACAAGAGTTTGCTATTTCATGTTGGCATGATGTCACAAAGCTAGATATAGCTGATGATCCATAGTTAATAGACTGTGTGTCTATAAAATTGTTTTGTAACTTTAGAAGAGAGTGTTTCTGTGCAAATCTGTCATGTAAATAATTTTACTAAGTTAGGAAAATTCAATATGAGGATAAGAGTAATTCTTGTTAATTTCTAGCCTGGCAGATGGTGGGGACTGAATTCTAGGTTTAAAGCACAACCAGAATACAACTACGTTTTTGTTTATTTGTTTGTTTACTATGTGCTTATACCATTGTCTCACATAAAAAGAAAGTTCAACTAGTTAGCAAATGTTAAAAACCAAAAGCTTTCAAATATCTCACACATTTATTTTTTGTTTTAACATAAAATATACATCTATTTTTTTTCAGTTGACCAGTACTATTATCTTTTGAATCTTAAATAAGGGATGATCTCTGACCTTTGAGTCTAGAAAAACTTTTCTATTGCAAGACAATTGTAGATTTTACCCTGAGGAAACAAGACTAACTCGAAAATAATTTTTGCTACCTTTATGTCCATTCCACTTTATATCAGTTATTTTGCTGAATAAACTCATAGACAAAGTTATTAATCAAAATATGAGATATGATTACAAAACAATTATGAGACAGTTGCTTCAGCCCTTGAGATACTGAAGAAAAAATTCTGAGTGGTGTTAATGGGGCAATCTCTAATTTGAAACAAAAATCCAAAAAGCATGTAAGACTCATAGTATAAGGGTTCACTTTTACCCATGTGTTTAGGAATAGATTACATCCCTAATTGAGAAATGTGTATGGAATGCCAGTGTCTTCCTTAGATCTGTTAATATCATTTTAGTTGAGTTTCTCAAAATTACTCTAAGTATGTAGAGGAATTTATAAATTGCATTTTTACATTTCAGTCAATATAAAATTGGGAAAAATTACGTTTAGCAGTTTTTCCTGTTATTATTTAGTATTTGATTTTGATTCTAGTTTTCCTGTAAAGACTTAACTAACCCTGGGTTTTAGCAGTGGGGTTTAATTTAATAAATGTTGGGTCTCTATGTTAGAGGACACAAATTCTTTCTTTGCTGTGTTTGGCTTGCAATGATAGATTTCAATAATTTATTGTAGTATCCATGAAATATATCTCAATATGTGTTAGGTTTCCTAAATAAATGTTTTCAAAATAATGGTTTTAAGTATTATGGCTTCAGATTCATTATCATAGCTATTTCCTGGTATAATATCTATCTACAATAATCTTTGTAGGAAGGACAAGGGTATTTTATTCAGGTAATTAATACTAGCACTG
This sequence comes from Canis lupus dingo, assembly GCF_003254725.2. Taxonomy (NCBI): domain Eukaryota; kingdom Metazoa; phylum Chordata; class Mammalia; order Carnivora; family Canidae; genus Canis; species Canis lupus. The sequence continues at coordinate 63,657,827 of NC_064246.1, read as the reverse complement.
TCTAATGATGGAGTGAGGAGGAGGAGCCAATCTCAATCATGATGGTCAGGGAAGTTCTCCTCAAAAAAGGCAATACATGAGTGACACCTGGGAGAAGGTGGGAGAGCAAATAATAGATTAGAAGGAAGTTCTCATACAGTGAAATAGTTCAACGATTTTAAATTTAATGGTAGATACACTGAAAGTCGCAAAAAGTTAAAATGCATGCCTTTCTTTCTTTATAGGGATCCATAGACTTATGTGAAAAAAATTTCTTTTTTTATAGATCTTTTCACCTACATATTTTCTATATAAATTATATTTTATTTTATTTTTTTTTTTATATAAATTATATTTTAGAATAACCTGCACACCAGAAATGATTATTAAATACTAATACAATTCCATTTATAAAACACAAAGTAAAAGTGATCAACATACTTATTCTCAAATAGTTTGATGGGGAAAAATTGTTCACACTGATTTTCACTTTTATTTACTCTCCTTGAAGTATTTTAAAATAGAGCATGAATGAGTACAATACATTTAACATATAGGAGGAAAACATGGGGGAAAAGGATCCTTTTCAAGCCACGGGCCTAGAGGCTATGTAATCATTCAGACCTGGAACAGCATGTAAACATTTGTACATTTGTTCAATCTTGGAAAGCTAGGCTTGTTGTCTAATGATTTAAGACTTCTTTTTAACCTCTGACTCTTAATAGCATCTGAAAGTCATCTGTAAACCAAGAATCTACTATAAAAAAAGGATTACTTTGGGCTTTCAAACAACAAATGAAAGAAAGAAGTGAGGAAGATCAAATCGTCTGCTTTTCATTCTAAACTTTCATCTTTATTTGAAAACTTTTTTCTACTCTTTGGCAGTTCTGCAAATCTGGCAAGTCTGGCCAATACTTCTTTGACTAAAAACAAAAATGGATACCTGTAAGATTTTATATTCTGAAGAGGCTATTTTCATTACATTCTCAAAAAAAAAAATCTGAATTTCTAAGAATTGAAACAATTGGTGAAAAGACAAACAGAAGGTCAAAACTATTATATTACTCTTTGTTCACATTGCTTAGTTTGGGCTTTTTCACTCTCTCTCTGTCTTTTTTTTTTTTTTAATTTTATTTATTTATTCATGAGAGACACAAAGAGAGAGGCAGAGACATAGGCAGAGGAAGAAGCAGGCTCCCTATGGGGAGCCTGATGTGGGTTGGATCTCAGGACCCTGGGATCACAACCTGAGCCGAAGGCAGACACTCAACTGCTGAGCCACCCAGGTGCCAGCTTTTTCTCTTTTCTAAAGACACAATTAGATGGAGCAACAATCTGGCAAGTAGAGAATATGTGTTCACATTTCCCTTTTTCTTTTGTGTTGGAGCAGGCTGTAGTGAGCATTTCCTCTACACAAATCACACATGTGAAACTGTAGAATAGACTGAAAAAGCTTCCAGCCCCTCTTCACTTAAAACCTGATCTATTTTGGCAATGTGACTTTCCACGGTTGTACTTGGAGGGCAGTGGGCAGTGGAAGAAAGCGCTCTCATGCAAAGACACAGACATTGGAGGATACAAGTCCAGGAAAGCACACTGTATTCTCCAGGGACATGGACAGGACCCTGATGGCATGTGTTACATACCCATTGTCTACTGTGGGCTAAACTCCTACCCTTTTTTTTTGCAAAAGTAATTTCTCATACATTTTTCATTTCATTACTCCTGGCAACACAGTGAAGTAAGTTACTATTCCCTATTTAATAGATGAGAAGAAAACTACTAGTTTGGAAAGATTAGTAACTTGCTGTATTGGTTTGCTAGAGCTGCTCTTACATTTTACCACAAACTGGGTGAATTAAAGAACAGAGATTTCTTGTCTCAGTCCTGGAGGCTAGAAGTCAAAAATCAAGGTGTTGGCAGGGTTGGTTCCTTTCAACTGTCAGTACAAAACTGTTCTAGACCTCTCGCTCCTTGGATTATAGATGATTATCTTCTCTCTGTGTCCTCACATTGTATTTCTCTATCTCCATCTGTCTCCCAATTTCCTCTTCTTAGGAGGACACTAGTAATAATAGGTTAGGGCCTATGCTAATGACTTCATTTTAACTTAATTACCTCTGTAAAAACCCTATCTTCAATAAAACCACATTCTGAGCTATGGGAGTTAGACTTTAACATGCGAATTTTAAGTGGTCACAATTTAACCCATAACACTTGTCAAAGGTTCCTTAATAAATGAGTAAAGAAGTTGGGTTTCAAACAGGTGAATGCATGATTCCAAATTATATGGCCTTCAAACAATAGAGCACTGCCTTCTCACGTAAATATGATACATTCAGTAGACAGTTACATAGTAAAAAATTAAATCTACTTTCCCATGTTACATAACTTTATAGAGAAGAGGCTACTAAGGGCAGGCTGTCATTTATCAGTCTTTGAGTCAAGGAGCTTATTTCCCTGTCAAGGGAAGCAGTTGCATAAGTGTCTTGTGATATGATTTATAGGGACTAGGAATGGCCATCCTCTCCCATAGGTCAATTCTAATGCTACCTTCACCTGTATGGACTTTCCTGATTCCTTTATTATAAGTAATAAATATTGTTAAGTATTCTTCTCTACTTTGGTGCATTATAATTTTTTTCATGTCTGACTTTACCAACAAATTATAAGCCCCTTGAGAATTTGTCTTCTCATATAATGAAAATAAAAAACTGGAGAATAAAGAATTAAATCTAAGGAAACTACATTAAAACAATCATGTCATATCACTGTCCATTAGAATGGTTCACATTTAAAAATACTGAGAATTCCAACTGAAATTCTCATTGAGAATTTTAGTGGAGGCAGGAAATTTTGTAGAGAATAATTTGGCAGTTTCTTATAAAATTAAACATACACTATCATATGACACACAACTTCAACTTCTGGGTATTTACCCTACATAAAGGAAAACTGATATTCACACTATAGCTTGTATACAAATACAGCAGCTTTATTTAGAATAGTCAAAAACTAGAAACAACCCCAGTGTTCTTCAATAGGTGAATGGAAAAGCAAACTGTGGACAATAGAAAAATACTCAGCAGTAAAAAGAATGAATAGCTGATAAATGAAGCAACTTGAACAGAGCTGAGTAAAATAAGCCTGTAAAAAGGTTGTGTGCTGTATAATTTCTAGAACATGACATACCTGGGGGCAGGGGTAAACCACCACATTGATAGAGAGCAGATTCATGTTTTCTAGACTCTGTGGGTGGTCGAGGACGGTCACTCATAAAAACATGGATCAGAGAGTTTTTTGGATGATGGAAATATTCTGTATCTTGATTGTGGTGGTGGTTACAAGTCTATGCCTGTATTAAAATTCATAGACCCATATGTCAAAATTAAGTCAATTTTACTCTCCTTTAGAGTAAAATTAAAATACTCTCCTTCCAAAGAAAAGCATATAGGGATCAAAGAAATACTGATTAAATCTCATTTCTCCCATTTTCATTGTAAGTCACAGTTTCTGCAAATATTTGAATATATTTTGCATGTTCCTTGGTGAGGAAGGATGCAGGGACATTTGATGAAGGAGGGACATAGATGGACAAAATAAGACTTGAGTTCCTGGCTCCACTGAGAGTGACCACTTAGACATAGAGCCCCCATTGATGCGGCGGGGCACAGGGGTGCAAAGGATGCAGGGTGCAGGGACAGTGGGCAAAGACCCTGATATGGGGTTACCTGAGGCCACAACTGCCCTGTTCATTTGTAAGGACCCTCTTTTGAGGTTGTTTGTTGTAATTTATTTTAAGCTAAGGGTGGCTGAGTGGGATGGGGCCATAGTCACCTCAGCCTCCATGGAGAAGGAAGAAGGGGGAGCTCATTTTAGATGACTTTTTCCTAATCTGTTTTCCTGTTTCCCTCTCTCCATTTGGGGCCTCTGGGGATTTTTGTCATCTCTTCATTTAGTACCTGGATTGTCTTTCTTTCTTTGTTGATTCTAACTTGTAAATGAAGAAAATTTTATTTTAAAATGCTAATTACAAATTTTAAAACTTTTAAATTTATTTGAAAAATTAATATTAATTAATTAATTACTCAGACATTTACAAGGTTCTCGGAATGGTGAAATGTTAGTCTTTGTGTGAAATGTTGTTTCACAAGCTCTCTCTCTCTCTCTTTTTTTTTTCACAAGCTCTCTTGAATGAGAGCTAGATATGCAGTGAATTCTAGTTGTAATTTTTCCATGTCATATTGTCTCTTAAAATACTGAATTTGTCTTTTCTTTTTGTTCCTTGTAAGACTTTCTTACTATTTTTCATGGCTTAAGGAATCACAAGGCTGAAGCTAGATGTTTGTATCTGCCCAGAACTCTATTTGAATCCTCAAGTTAAAAATGTATCTCTTTCTTTAATTATGGAGAATTTTTTAGAGATTATCTTTTCAAACAGTTCCTCTCTCACATTCTTTTTTGTTTTTCTTTCCTCTAAGAAATCCTTTTTTTATTCCCGCAACTTATTTTTAGGCCCCAAATCTTTTGACAGACTGTAAGCCTTCCCATTCCTTATTACCATTGGTAGATTGACTTTTTGAGTAGCGGGGAATAAAGAACACATCAAGGCTCAGAGTTTATGTAGGAGTCCACTTATAACTATCTCAATATTCAGAACTGTGACTCCCGATCTCCTCATTGTATATGGTCGTTGGAACCTGAAATGTTAGTGCCTAGACCATGGGCCTTTGTCTAGACCAATCTCAACAGGCTGCTAACGTTTCAACCTTCTCTTTAGTACTCTGGCTTTGATTTCTCTTCTTCATTTCTAAGATCTATATATTTTTATTCATTATGTAGAACCTAGTAATTTATAAATTTTAATTTGATTTGATCCAATATTTCTATGTGCCCGTGTGTGTGTGTGTGTGTGTGTGTGTGTGTGTCTGTGCAGGGCAAAAGAGGCTTTGATGGCATTTCTATTTCAGCTCATCTCATCATAATGATGGAAAGCATCTCAGACACATACTAAGAATTGAGAATAACCTCAGAAAAAAAGTTGTAAATTCACAAATGATAGAATACAATCTTATATTTCATTTTATTCCCCTTACCTATTAGCCACAATATAAACACAATGTTCTTACAGTTATATAAAAACTTATGCTAGGAGGTGCTCAAATATATAGTTGTTTAATGAATGACTATGAATGAAGAATGTCTAGGACATTATACACTGATACGTAAAGCAGAGGTCTTCTCAAAAGTTTCTCAACTTTTGTTTATGGCAGATAGTTACTTTCATTATCTCTCTAGCAAATACATTTAATTCTTTATATTTGTCAAAGTATCAAGAACTTTCAAAGTTTATAGTTGTGTCATGTCAGTGTATGTTTGTTGGCCCATTATTCTACCAATATGACGCATGTCATATAGCATCATTATGGAAACGGGATAAAAATATCCCTGACTCTGTCAGAGAACATTAGTGAAAGCTTTCCATAGGCAACTGCTTTTGCATTGAGACTTAATAGATGAATTAGAAGGGACTATGGGCGAGCAATAAGGGGAACAGTCAATAAGGAAGGCCATCCTCAGCTAAGTAAACAGCAGCAAATGCAAAGGCAACAAGAATTGAATAAGGATAAAGGAAATTATCTTCTAATATGACTGAAGAAACGCATATTTGTTTCAGGGTGGCACAGGGGCTAAGAAAGCATGAGAGGTAAATTTAGAAACATTGGCAGAGTGAGATCATTACAGTCATGTTATGCTACTGTAAGAGGTGTGGATTTTATAGTGTAGAAGCCTTGTGTCACTGAGGGATTTTAAGAGGGGAAATTATATCATCAAATTACAGATTTATTTATTTAAAGATTTATTTTAATTGTTTGAGAGAGAGATAGAGAATGCATGCGTTGGCAAGTGCAAGTGGTGGGGAGGGAGGGAGGGGGGAAATCTTTAAGCAGACTCCCTTCTCCGAGTGTGGAGCCCAGGCTGATCTTGACCTAGAGCTCAACCTCATGACCGAGGAGATCAAGACCTGAGCCAAAACCCAGTTGGTCTTTCAACTGACTGAACCATCCAGATGCCCCTCAAATTAGGGATTTATAAGGCACCTGCTTAAAGCAGAATAGAGGTGATCTGGAAATGAACATGACTAGTTAAGTGCTTGGCAAGAAACTATAAGGCCCTCACCTAAAGCAGTAGAAGGGAGCCAGTGAGGAGGAGATAGAGAAATAAGTAGGTGGTCAAATCAACAAGGCATAGTCAAACCTGGAATATGTGAACACACTTCAGTCAACAAAAGGATTCAGCCCATGTAAACTATTATTCAATTTGCATGACATCTAAAAATTTGAATTGATTTTCTGATGAGAAAGACAGACATTTGCCCAAAAAACTTTGGGTCCATAGCTGACACTTTGGAAAAAGTATCTCTAAATTATCTGAAAGTGGTCACACATGGATGATTCTGACATTTAAAAAAAAAAGTCTACATAGCTAAATTTGTCTCTTGCCAAGATATGTCCTTCCTCCTATAGTTTTACAATTGCAGCCCAAATATGAATTGTGAGCATATTTGCTTTCACCAAATTCAGGCAACCTCATTTACAGCAGCAGCATCTGCAGACAATGTTTAATTGCTTCTTCTTTTCAATATAACCAAAACTACCAAAAGCATAGAGATGGAATTTTAAAGTGCAGCTTTTTGTAGTTTGAACAATTTCTAGATGTTGAAAAACGCTGATTGGTTGCCTAGAGGGTTATGCTAAAGAAAACAAGACAGAAATCCAAGCCCTAGAATTCATGAAAACCTTTGTCATGACAAACAATAGTGAAACCCAACATTGCCTGGAAGGGGAAATTTGAGTCTGCAATCTGTTAGACTTTATGCACTGATAAGCGATAAGATTCTGTGCTGCATTTGGAAAGGAATACAGTAAACACAATTCCGGACAGATCTGCCTCAGGCTTAACATGACACTTAAGTGCTCTGTACGCGAAAAGAAAAGGCAATCCGGGACACTACAAACTGCTTTTATTTTCTAGCATTAAAGCTAAAATGTCAAGTAATATCTATTAACAGGAAAAAGTCCTCTTCACTGTGTTTTATCTAGTCTATATAAACATTGATGTGGAGGGAGAAGACAATTATTATTTTAAATGGGAATATATGTGAATGTTTGGAAAAATCTATCACAGAGGCACTTTAGATTTTAAATATGTTTCCACTCCAAAACAAACCTAATGCAGATGGAAGTAGAAGTAAATACTTATAAGTAAACCTGAATTGAAATTCGTTTTCTACAATAAAAAATAGTAACTAATGACTGTAATTATTAGCTATAACAGCAATCCATCTTTGATACATAGCTTTCCTACAGGAACCCACAACCCAGGAGGGGAGAAAGAACACCACCACAACCAATAACAACAATCACATGTATGTTTAATTATGTTGGTTCAAACATTTGATGACGTGGGATAGAAATTACCTACCTTTTCAAAAGTAAAGCATTTGACCAGTACCTTGAAATAAGGATAATCTGTACATAGTGAAATCTTTAAAATGTCCCCACTTATTTAAAAATTATAAAATTTATTTAAAACTTATTAAATTATTAAAATTATAAAATTATAAAAGAAAAGATTGAATGACATGAACATTTACTAAAGAAAAAGTATTCTTCAGTGTTAGAGCATATTGGTTTCTATGAAGTGGCATATATGATATAACACAAAAAGTTGTGTGGCATTTGTCTTAAAATTATGGAGGGGATTTTTGGTTGGAAAACAAAACTCATTTTCTAAAATTTGATACTGAGACAAATCTTCTTCCCTTCTTATAATCCAAAGTAAGCAAAATTACCCATATAGTTTATAATTACATATACACAATATAAATAAGATGAACAGGAATTGGACAACTATATGGGTTGAAATATAGTTTGTCTTTTATTATCATAAATCGTCTATTTTATCTCATATTTTCTGCTTTATATTGGCTGTAAAGACACATTTTTCTATTATTTAGACTTGCATTTGTTCAGTGACATTTATAAATAGAAGACTAACAAATTTATAACAAAAAATTATAATACACTAAAAATATTTGTTTCTCTTTTTTTTTTAAAGATTTATTTATTTGTTTTAGAGAAAGAGAGAGCACAAACAGGAGGGGCAGAGGTAGAGGGAGAGAGGAATTCAAGCAGACTCCACGCTGAGCATGGAGTCCGATGCAGGGTTCAATCACATGACCCTGAGATCATGACCTGAGCCTAGACCAAAAGTGAGACTTAATCAACTGTACCTCCCAGGTGCCCTGAGTTTCTCTTATATTTTAAAACACTTTCTACATAATTTTCATATTATTGTAATTATGTAAATTGGTTAAATAATTTAATATCATGACATTATATATATTATTTCCCTGAAAGCAAAGCCAGAATTGAGAAGAAAGTTCCACTGAATTTAAAGCTGAGAGCAGTGACTTTTCCTTTTACTATTCTAGGAAAAATTGTGTGGTATATGTGAAAGAGCAACAAATACTTGAGATTGAATCTAAGTTCTACTACCATAGCATTTTGCTCTGGGAAAATTAATATTCAAATAAATGAAAAATTTAATTAATCTCATTTTCCTGGTCAATCTTAAAAATAAAATAGCCAATTAGTTTACCAGCAAAATTAGTTTATTCAGAAATAGCAGAATTGCAACTCAGAACATGTGAACCATAGGCAAGTTCAGAGAGCAAAAAAGTAGAGCATTATTTTATAGAGGGAAGGAAGAAGTCGAAACAAGCTGTGTAGAATCAAAATTCATTGGAGGAGAGCAAGAGTTCAGGGTTATGGAGACTTCTCATTGACTGAGTTGTGGAGGCCCCCATTGGTTGGGTTGTTGCTAAGCAGAAAATCTGTGATGAGTGGTACAAACTCAGGACTTCCTGACTCCATTTTCAATGAGGTTTTTCTTTACTCCTTTTTACATTTCCGTCTCTTGATCAAGATCTCCCCTCAAAAGCATCACTAACCAAGGGTTAGGTTTTCCACATTTAATGCCAGTGTCAGGGAGGACCTTTGTTGGTTGTCATGTGCCATGTCAGAGGGAAAGTGTGCAGACTGGAAACCACTGAGACACCATTTGAAGCATAAGGAAGGGTAGGAGGAAGAACTCTCAGGCATTTGTCACCAAAATCTGTATCTTATCAGGGTCATAAGCATTCGAGATCATCTCAATGTACTGGGCTAGTATTGCCCTAATGGGCATGTTGTCTCTGCAAAGGTTAGATTAGCAACAGATACAGAGTGTAAACATGATTATACAAAGTAATATGAGGAGCAGAATAATGACCCCCATTTCTACAATAATTCTAAACAAGGAGTTTAGACCTGAAGGTAATCAGCTAAGGAGATGAAAGGATCATGGATCATTAGATGAAATTTGTTATAGCCAATGTTTTTGTTCCCTAAGCATATGTAATTGGGTTTCCACTCCTCCAGAGGAAATTATCTATGTACAGTTGGGGGTATTTACTATCACACAAACACCTCCTTGCTCAGCAAGTAGGTAATCAAGAGCCATGTGATTGTCCAAAACTACATTAGTCAGCAAGTCAAGTGATCTTTGTTGAGCTGCAGCTGCCTTGGGCAGGGAAATGGTTAGCTCACCTAATGAAGAGATTTCTGATCATGCATTAATTGGCACTAAGTCTGGCCAAAGGGAGAAGGGATATCTCCATGGAACAAAGCCCAGAGTAATATGTGCCTTCTGAAATTTCCCCTTTAAGAAGGCCCTGGAGGCTTCACTATTGGGGTGAACCAATAGAAAGATCAATGGGAGTCTTCTGATTTGTTATGAATGTTAACAGGGAAAGCTAAATGTCCCAATGAGTATTAACATTAGCCTTCAATTTACCAGCTATCTAAACATTCATATGCCCATGGAAAATGCCATCCATCACAGATAAAAAAGAAACCGGGTGGAGTGCAGAGGACTCCAGTTAGTCTGCTTACTGATAAATTCATTAGATAGAATTTCTTGATACTAAGTCCAGTAGGTAACATCCATACACTCGCCAGTATAATCAACAGTGGCATCTGGGATTAAGGAGAAATTAGTTATAGGTAAGATGATTAGAGTATCTGACATCATGAAGTTACCTGACATCAGGTTGAAGTTTCTGTTGATAGATCCATTAGTTAGAAAAGTTTTTCCCTTTTTGCAATAGATTGGGAAGCTACTGTTTGCTTCGATTCCTATAGATCTTTATTTTCCAGTCACCAATTGGTATGACTATCCAACGTTTGGTGCTTTCCTTTTGGTGTGACATGTGGATCCAAAAGTCTATTCCTTGGAGTTTGGTGACACAAAGGATTGACCAACAGAATCTGATAGGGGCCTTTATAGCGAGGTTGAAAAGTCTTTCTGGAGATGTCTTTTCCCATACCTGAAATCTCTGGGTTATAAGGAGTGATGCTTGAGGTCTTTATCTCCTGGGAGCATGCTGTTTAAAGACTGCCTTACTAAAGTATGGCTATTTTCAATAGATTTTGTTAGACTTTTACAACATTGAAGTATATTTCGTTAAACTTTTACAACATTGAAGTATATTTCCTTCTGTCAGCTGTGGATCAAAAGAAGCAGGGACTAAATACATCAGGCACCTAGTAATCATTTTGAAAAGTATATGTTTGTGGGCCACAAAAGGAATATCTAGAGATTTAGAAGGACTAAAGGGAATGTTTTGGGGCAAGGTTTTTGAAGGGTCTCTACAAATTTTGCCAATTGAATCTTACTGATACCATTAGTGCATTCGACTAGCCCTGAGAATTAGGGTGGTAAGCACAGGGAAACCAGCCAAATAACAAAAACTTGTCAAAGTACCTGACCAGTAAAGTCAATTCCTTGTCATTATGAAGTTCAAAATAGTAGGGGTATCCCCAGGTAGAAATGATCCTTTCTAATGGGATCTTTGCCACAGAGGAAGCAGTAGCCTGTCTACAAGGTAGACAGATTCTTATTTAACTTGCACAAATAATTAACTACATTGCCACAAGGAAAAAAGTACTCAAAACTTTTTAAATTCTGGAAGGATTAGGATGGGAAAAAAGTAATTGTTTTATCTTCACTTACAAAGATTTTACCAAATTACTCTAAATCATGGTTTAGGAGAAAATATTTCCCTAAATCCAATTCACTGGTATGATCTGAAGGCCATCAGAGACCTATATTCTAGAGTACTTGTCAGAATCCTTTTCATGAATTTCTCTGACGATGAAACACATTTGCAAAAGCATCAGAATAAAACAATAACTGTCTATAAATGACAAAAATCCTAAGTGCCAATTATTGGGACATCCAGGTGGCTCAGTGGTTCAGCATCTGCCTTCAACTCAGGGCGTGATCCCGGGGTCCTGGGATTGGGCTCCCACATTGGGCTCCCAGGAGGGAGCCTGCTTCTCCCTCTGCCTATATCCCTGTCTCTCTCTGTGTCTCTCATGAGTAAATGAATAAAATCTTTTTTTTAAAGCTAATTATTAAAGATCTGGTGAGAGTTAATTATAATGTATTTGACAAGGGATTTGTTTATTTCTGTGACATACATTTTAAAATTATGACTGGTAACATATCAGGACAAAGTAGAATTTCAGGACTTTCATATAAGTTTTGGAACACTTATATTAGTATATACCTATACAAATACAAGGTGAAGAAGTTTTAGTATAATTCTTATTTGACATACTTCCCATATAATTTAACCTATCATATAAGCCTAATTTAGTTGAAGATCTTACCCTTTTATAATGAGAGAGAATGAATCCTTTGAGATGGTCTAGGACCGTTCAGAAAAATCTAAAGTTAGTTCAAAGTTAAAAAGACTTCACCCAAAATTTGATTTTGGGGAAAGTTATCAAAAATATCAAAAGATTTTGGATGCTTGATCAAATAGAATCACAGATAATTATGAAATGACTTAATTATCCATTTAACTAAAATGACAAAAACAAAAATTTAAAGGTAAATACAGAAAGTTACATAGTTGCAAAAGCCTTATCTTTTTTTTTTTTAATAAAGACAGTTTTACCTAGTAATCAATACCTGATAAAGACAGAGCACAGAATAGAATCTTTACTTTCTTTATAGGTAAAGAAATCTATTTACAATTTCTTATTAAGAGCAGACCAATGATCTAAAAAAAAAAAAAAAAAGAGCAGACCAATGATCTAAGAAATCTTTGTCCTTTTAACAGAGAGGAAAAAAAAAGAAACAAAATCTAATTCTATGCCACTATACTTTTAATATTAAAATTCTTTTTTTAACTTAAATAAATTCATTCCAATCTTACCTTGCCCTGACAGAAAAATCCTTTCTCATGATTTCTTTTCCATAAACCTTCTATAATTTAACATATCCAACTCAGCTTTTGTCCTTTTTCTTTTCTTACTCTGGCAAAAATTTTACTTCAGAACAAAATTGGTTTCTCTTTCCTCAACAAAATGCATCTCCATTCTTCATACCTTCTTTTACTGAAAACACACATTCTACTTCCCTGCTTTCATATACAATTATGTTCTTTCACTCATATTGTTTCTACTAGTTTTATTTTTACATATATATGTCTATACATATATATATATTTTATTTATTTATTTATTTATTTATTTATTTATTTATTTATTTATTTATTTATTTTTAAGTAATCTCTACACCCAGAGTGGGGCTTAAACTCAACCCGGAGATTATCGTACACTCCACTCACTGAGCCAGTCAGATGCTCCTACTTTTATATACATTAATTAAAACTCTTACCTTAGAATTCTTAATTCTTAGTGCAAACTAAGAAGGAAACAATTGTAGACTCAAATTTATAAACACATTTCATTATTTTTTTGAAACATATGCCTCTTTAGCTAATGTAATCTTTCAATGTGGCACCAGACATGGTTACTAACAGACCTAAATTTATCTTTCTTTGCAATTGGAAACCAAAAGTAGATAAACTTATTTTCAGTAATAAATTTTTAGTATTTTATCTTGTTTGGAAAATGACCTCAATGAAATTCTATCATTTAATTTAACTTAACAAAATCTAAAGTTTCTAATTACCAGAAAGATTTAAGAAAGCTATTTTTTTAAGCACACATACTATAAAACATAATTATTATACCTAAAAACTCTTAACCCATTTTCATCTACCTAGGTTACTTGTGTCCAAAATTTATATTTAGATTACTCATAAAAACTTCATCAAACCTTTTCCTGTTAACAAATTTTGAATACAGGCCTGCTTTTATTAAACAAATAAATTAAACTAGCATTTATTTATCAAATAGTATTCAAATAATGTAAACTTGAAAAACATTTGTGTTAGTTTACTTAATTTTTATAAGCTCTATTTTTTCCTTAAACTGATTAAATAAAGCTCGTTACAAATTAATTTTGGCTATACCATCTGGAGATAGAAAAATATCACATATTTATAACATACATATATAACATGCAAACAGACATGGAGATCCTAGAGATTTGTTTTAAAAATTTTAGCCATGTCTCAGGTACAAAACAAAAGAATAGTATCTAAATTGTGTTTTGTGTTTCTGGCAGATGGACTAATTTAAGGTTCTCTGCTCAAGTTTTTTAGTAGTTTTTTTGCTTTTGTTTTTTATTCTTTATTTTTATTTTTTATTATTTAATTTTATTTATTTATTCATGAAAGACACAGAGAGAAAGAGAGAGGCAGAGATATAGACAGAGGGAAAAGCAGGCTCCCTGCAGGGATCCCGATGTAAGACTCAATCCCAGGACCCCAGGATCACACTCCAAGCCAAAGGCAGATACTCAACCACTGAGCCATCCAGGCATCCCTAAGTTTATATTGTTATTGTTTTGTTTTGCATGCAGTAAGGATCATTTCGAGCTATTTTTTTGGAGTCCTTTGTCTTTTAGAAGTTTCTACATACTAATAAAAAATGCATCCCATTGTCTCTGAGAGGGTTGGAATCTTTTCTTTTAAGAATCTCTCTTAATTTATCTAAATTCATCTAAAACAAATACTCCTCAGAATAGCATTATAATTCCCAACTATCCAAATATTCATATATTTTTCCATAAAGGTACAAGAAGATCTTGGTTCAAGGATCAGGTGAAACCTATCTTGTCTTTGGATTCCCTAAAATATCCTGTGAGGGACCTTGTTTTCCAATAGCTGTTGTAAAACACTGGGAATTGCACATTTTACCCCTTTGAATAGAGTGACTTACCAAAAAGTTTCAACAGAAACAGAAGAGAATAATCAAACAGGAAAAGAAAACAGGTGTGCACAATAAAGACTGACAACTCAGAACACAGAGCGGAGAACCAGAGGTTTAGAAGAGTGCTTACCAGGAATAGCTATGCCTTCTTAAAAGCAGATCCTGAGTAAATCAGAGCTCAACTAAAAGGAGGGAGCTGAATCCAAGAGACTGGGTAAATAAAAAGGAAAAAGAACTCAGAAATAGAGTGTGTAGGGCTCAGGTAGGTACCACATGTGAGTCCAGGGCTCCTTTGTTCCTCATGCTTTGTCTCCTTTGGATCCCATTTCTAATAATGTGTAATGTCAACCTTAAGAATAAAATAGTTGATTAGTGTACCAGCAAAATGAATTTATTTGGTAATAGAAGCAGAATTAAAATTTGGGAAAAACTATGGCAGACCATAGACAAGTCCAGAGAACAACAGAGTGGAATATTACAGAGGAAGAAGGAAGGCAGGATGTTTGGAATGAAAGTCCATTGCAGGAGAACAAGAATTCAGGGTTGTGGTGACTTCTCATTGGCAGAGTTGTGGTGGTTCCCACTGGCTGGGTTATTCTGACCAATAATATTTCCCTTCCTCTTACTCGGGTAGTAAGTAAGCTTCTTATCAGGAGGTATAAAGTAAACTGCAACAAGTGGTACACGAATGAAGGCTCCCCCTTTAAGACTTCCTGACACCATTCTGAATGACATTTTCCTTTATTCAATTTCACATCCTCAATTACAAAATGAAACTAAGAATAATAAAAAGAATAGCAGCAACTTTGGAAGATTCGTTTAAGATTTAGAGATGATGTAAAGAAATTATCAAGGGAGTCAGCACACAGTAAGTTTGTAAAATATAACAAAAGTCCTAGAAGTAAAAGCAATAGTCATTAGTAAGGGTGTGTAAGTACCACCACTATAGTTATATGTAAAATCACTTTATTTAATATTCTAAATTAGTATTACTACTTTAAAATATTTATTTTATAAACAAACATATTTAAATTACATTCTTCTTAAATCCATTTAATGTTTTCCCTCTTTATCTTCGTTGAAGATAATGCTATGCCAAGTTGTATTCATTGTCAAGACACACTGCATTAGACACTACACAAAATGATAGACACAAATGATAAAAGTCTTTAAAAAACCACAATTGAGCTTATTTAAAGAAATTACTATGCTTATGAATCATTATTGGAGTATAGAAAATATCAGCATTATTGAAATATCAAGGATATTTGTCCAGTACAAGAGATACCATTTGTGAAGTGGGTTTTCATAGAAAAGGTAATACTTGAGAAAAGTTAAAAAAATAGAAATGAAATGGCAGGCAACTAGGTGTGAGAGTTTAGAGTAAGAAAGCTTGTCACATCAAAAGCCAAAAATCTATGAAATTATTTGGCATTTTAAGGAACTGCCCTTAATATGGTATTATAATATTTAATAAGATTAAAGATGTTGTACAAATGTGATCGAGAAGAAACATGCTAAGAATTTGAGATATTTTCTTTTCCTTAAAGGTTATGGAGAATCAATGATGAGTTTTAGCCAAGAAATGGCATGTTCAAATTTTCACTAAATATAAGTAAATAAATAAAATGTGATTTGGAGGATAAAAGACAAACAGTAAGGACATAAATTGCAGAATATAAGCTAGGGGCTTAGACTTAGGTAAGGTATAAGAAAGACAGTTTTAAAGATTACAGAGTGAAAAATCAAGAGAGAAAAGGCATTTCATCTCAATTTGCCAAAATCGATATTTAATATCATGATTCCCTCTGCTACTCATAACATTTCTTCACAATTAAAAGAACAAAAATATCACCAATGTTTGAAACAGCCTATGGCTTTTCAGGTTAAGCAGTCAAATTATAAGTATTTGACATAATTTTCTCAACTAACCATTCCTTAGCTAATTACACTATCATTGACAAATTAGTTTGTAATTATAAAACAAAATGTTATGTATGTATTTATTTAATTATTTATTTCTTAAAATTTCAATGTAATTAATATACAGTGTTGTATTAGTTTTGGGTGTACAATATATTGATTCCACAATTCTATACATGACTCAAAGTGCTCATCTTGGTAAGTGGGCTCTTCATCCCCTTCACCTATTTCATCCATTCCCCTCCCTCCACCCCCTCTGGCAACCACCAGTTTGCTCTTTGTTATTTAAGAGTGTTTTGGGGGCACCTGGGTGGCTTAGTCAATCGAGTATCTGATTCTTGATTTTGGCTTAATTTATGACCTCAAGGTGGTGAGATCAAGCCCCTGTGTGAGTTTCACCTGGGCATGGACCTGCTTGGGATTCTCCCTCTGTCCCTACCCCAACCTCCACATGAGTGCATGCTCTCTCTCTCTCAAAAGAAAAAAAAGAGGCTGTGTTTTTGTTTATCTCTTTTTTCTTTGTAAAATGCATACATATATACATACATAAAATGGGTTTACTAGGGAATATGTGAATATTAATTAAAGTAAGTAAAATGAAGAAAATAGAAATCTAATTATAGAGAATTAATTATTGTTTCTAATTTGGTGTGTATCCACATATATTTGGTTCATAGCTACAGAAGACATCATGTTTCTGAAATTTAAAGCATTTAACTAATTCCTATTGATTATGTAATGAAATTCATTTTTATATTTTAAAATTATTCACAATAGGGATCCCTGGGTGGCACAGCGGTTTGGCGCCTGCCTTTGGCCTAGGGCGCGATCCTGGAGACCCAGGATCGATTCCCACATCGGGCTCCCGGTGCATGGAGCCTGCTTCTCTCTGCCTGTGTCTCTGCCTCTCTTTCTCCCTCTGTGACTATCATAAATAAATAAAAATTAAAAAAAAATAAAATAAAATAAAATTATTCACAATAATATGGTGAGCATCATTGAAAACATCTCTCATACTTTCTTTAGAGTAAACTCTACTCAATGGGTAAAGGCATTTTTAAGTCTCTTCAGATGTTCAAAGCTGTCCAAAGGAAAGGCTATGTCATTTTCATTGTTCATTTTTATCACTAGTGCTGGGTATGGTATGTTTTATATATATTTTAAACATAATAGAAATAACCATTATGTCATTATTGTTTGCAATGTTATTTCTTTTCTTTGTATTTATATTTTTTTCCTTATATTAAAATTCCAAGATGTGCACATTCGTTTTAGAGATATATATTTTTTAAGAAATAATTGAAATTATGAGCTAAAATAAGACTAGTAACCATTTATTGAGGCAGGAAGAAACACATTTTTTTTGGAAATATGAAATCAACAGAAAGGTTTAGATTTCCTTGCTTTTGACCTTGATAAACAAGATTACTACAGAGGGTGGGTAACTTTTCTTATAAACACCTAAGAAAGTATCATCAGTTGGTACACCAAAGACAGTACTAAAATTAAAGTTAATAAACTTTAGGTTTTAAAGGAAAGATAGAAGGAATTATGGTTTGCTCTTTAAGTCCCCATTATACCGTGTCAAGACAAAGGTTTCATAAACCTCGACCACACAAAGTCACCCGGAGTTATTTCCACCGCTGAAAAGCAGCCTGAGTAGGCAGTAGCATCCACCACAGTATGCGGCAGTGCTCATTACATTTCTATTGAATGCTTGGCTTCAGGACTGTGATTATCTGGATATACAGAATTTAAAGGAGAGAGGAAGGTATAATGAGAATGCATTGTCATAAAAATATAACTTACTTTTGCCAAGTGTTTCTATCTAGAAGCAAAAGGGCTGAAAGTAAAAATAAGACTACTAATAATAGGCAGAAATATTTTTAAAAGTTTTCAGATAATATAAATGCAAGGTTTAGGATTAAATCAAACTTCTACAAACTACTAAAGACACATGCACTGGTTCAAAAATAGAATTTCAATCTTATAAATTGTGTTGAGAAATTAATACAATTGTCTGCTCTTGGTCAACCAAGTTATAGAGAATTGATAATAACATTTAAATTTCAAACACAGAGGAAATAAAGAGAGTAAAAGTTAAGTTCTTAGGGAACTTGTTGACAAAATCACAGTGCCATTATAGCTACTATTTAAGTATAGGCCTAAAGATGTTAGATAATTTTAAAATGTTGAATGTGTCATTTACTAATAGCAAATAAGGATGTATTAGAGGATTACAGTATGGTTAGAGTAATTTTCATATCTATAAACCATCTAAATTTATGCACTTAATTAATTTGTATTTATCAACAGAACAAAAGAGCGGCATTCCATTCCTTTTGTGTTTCCTGCCATCAAATTTTGAATTGATAGAATTAAAGAGGAATTTTTTTACAATTTCTACCCCTGAATAAGGCTAGATTTAAAGATTGTCTTTCATTAATAACTGTTCAGAAAATGTTCTTTGAACTGAATTTAAAGGCTTATTATTTTGTTCTGAAAGTCTAAACTTGTATTTTCTACTGTGCGACAAGGGAAATTTAGAGCTAGTTTGGTAACATATTTCCAGCATTTAGATGAACCCCTAGGGTATCCCATTAGTATTGCAGAGATTATATGATAGTTCTACTCTATTAAATTTTTATATAAAACATAACTTTTAAAAAATTGAGTTGAACAAGAATTGCCACCATCTGTATGTTAACCTTAATAGAAACATCACTGAAGAACAAATGAGTTACCCACCTAATTAATTAGCAAACTTTATAAAATTCTTATTTTAATATGACCTTAATACAATGCCTAGCCTCAAAAAAAAAAAAAAAAAAGAAAAGAAAAGAAAGAAAAGAAAAAGAAACAGAGAATTTTAAAGCTGTCCTTGTTATCAGCTTATCCTTGTAAGCTTCCATTTATCTTATCAAAGTAAGGCATCACTTTTGCTTCCTTCTGCTAATAAGGTCTGGAACAGAGCTTTTCTCTAGCAGTTCACTAATTCCTTTTGCAGACAGAAATGTTCAGTCTATTGGCTCTCCCCACCCCCGATGTGTCTCTTCTCTTTAGTTCCTCCCTCACCCTCAAGGAAATTAGAGATCCAAGTTCCTCCATTGCTGGAATTTTAAGATTTTAAAGAATATAAGATTTTAAAGAATATTTTTTTATCCTCAAGACCTCAATTCTAAGTAGGTTTTCATTTTCTGGATGTCTAAATGATTGTGTAGGAATGTAGACCCCGAGAATTCTGGGGTAAGTCACGAATCATGACCGAATCATGCTTAAATCAAACATAATCATATTTTTGGCACTTTTGTCCAAGCCAGTGGTATAACCAACTATCAGTAGTTTTCTGTAACATGCTAATGAAAACTAGTAATTTCCAGAGTATTTACAAAGATAAATAAATTAATATGAACATGATGTAATGGCATGTATTATTATTACTACTACTATTATTAATATTACCATTAAGTGAGATAATCTATATAAGATATCTGATATCATTATTGTTTTTTTGTTGTTGTTGTTGTTGTTATCGTATGTTAGCTAGTTATCCCAGTTAAAGAGTAATTCTCAATTTACAAATGGCAGCCTTGGAAAAAAGATTTCTAATTCATTATTACCTCAGTAAATTTGAAAGAGAGATATAAACAGATGACAGCTTCATCAAGACAAAGTTAAATTAGAACAGTTGAAGAGGATGACAGTGGAGGAGGGAGGAAGAATTAATTGATTTTATTTGGGAGCAATGGCAAAAAAAAAAAAGCATATGTGGAAGAAACCAAGTGTCAGTCAACTCAATAGTCAACAGTGTCAGCTTCCCAGCTGGAAAGGCAGGAACCTGATATAAAATGAAGGACCTAGTATGTAAGAACTATGAGGTAATCCTCTTAATGAATGGACAACTTGTCAAACCCTTCCTGGGATTCTGTATTATGTAGAAGGCTCCCAATCTTAAAAGGAATGCAAAAACTTGGAGAGGGTTCAGAGGACAGCCACAAAGATAATGAATTGGTTGTAAAGTAAGACCTACAAGAAAAGGTTAAAAGATCTGGAATTATTCAACTTGGAGGCAAGAACTTAGAAGTTATTTAAATTCTCAAGTTAAAAATATATGGTGCCCATCTCAAGCTTCTCCATGAATTAAAAGGGAAAAAAAAATCAGTTTAAATCTCAGGATGGAAAATTTATGGAATTTAAACAATAATTTAGCAAACAGATTCATTACACATCATTAAGGACTCCTGAGAGTGGTTTACAAAATGTACATGCCCCTTTAAGTTGTATAATTTATTTACATATTTATTTTAGTGAGCTGTGAAGGTGCATCTTTGATGAAGAAGAGAAATGGCCTAGATGACCCAGCAGGGTTCTTCACAGTCTTAAATTTCACTGAAATCCAGAGTTAAGTATTAATAGTCTACTAAATCATTGCCATGCTTCTTGCCTTTCTCTCACTCATTTATTTAGGACTGTAGGAGTGAGAAGGAAATTGAGGTGATTTGTACCAAGGTAAGTCTGGGCAAAAGGGATAGGGGCAGGATGCAAAGAGGATGGAAATGTTTAGTGATACCAGCCTATTAAATAGCAACATCAAGGAGAGTGGTCAGATCCCTGGACTCCATGGGATATCTGGGCCTCAGGTCATGTGGGGATAGTCCATTAGTTGTTTGTTTCTTTGTTTGTTTGTTTGTTTGTTTGTTTTTTAGGAAGCACCTGATGGCCATGAGAACCAAAGTTTCTCAGATAATTTTGTCTGTTTCAATTTTTAATATGCCATTCATTCATTCTGTTTTAACTGATGATGGTAAAAGTGGCAAAACTTTGGGGTTACAGACTTCCTTAATTATTCTCTCAGTGAAATGGGTACCACTATTATTAGATATATATGAGGGTTTTCCCCAAGCAGGAAATGTAAAGTTTAAAATTTCTTTGCTCTGTAAGAGCAGTTGTTTTACTGTTAGAAAATCTGCAGAAAGTAAAGAAGGAGCATGAAGAGGCTTTTAGCCAACCATGACACAGACAATATTAAGATCATATTCATAAACATATGGGGCAGGGGCTGGAATAAACATGATTTATAGATATTCAAACATGCTTAAGATTTTAGCCTATATTCTTAGCCAATATTCTTATCCTACTTGTAAGTTTTCTTAGGATTATGGACTTGAACAATAGAAAAAAAAATAGACATTTTGGACCATCTCTTTGAAGTTCCAACAACAAAGTATAGGAAGGATGTTAAGTTTTTCTATCCATAGTAGTTTATAACTACAGCATTTTTTATAAGACTGTTTCAACTTATTTGGGCTGACTATGTTAGTGCCACTAGAGACTGAATGGAACAAATAATCTAATCTTTACTATAAAGTGTTTTTTTTTTTTTTCCAGAAATAGGTGCCTAAAACTGGCATTAAATCAAGACTTGACATCAATCAGGATTTTGTTTTGGCTTTGATTTCTGAACTTGTTGGACCAGCTAGATGTGTTTTAAAGCAGTTCACTTAGCATTATAATCTGCTAAAGCATTGCCTTTTGCTTGTTGAATCTCCTTTTAAACTGTGCTTTAATCTTAATTATTACCAATTGCTCTGTAAGAAACAAGTCAATTAATTGGGTTTTGATATGGCCGGCATATTTAATTGCAGTTCCACCTCCAGATAAGAAATCTTGTTGCTTCCAAAGCACCCAAATCATTAAGGACTCCAAAAGATAACTGCTATCTGTATAGACATTTCTTTTCCTATCTGTACCTACTTGACAGGGCTCAGTAACCCCAGCATCTACTAGAAATGAAATATTTTGTTCTTGCCATTGTAGCAGAATTTATCCCTCTTTTGTGAAGGGTAATTTTGGTCAAACAGGAGGCATCATTCAATCAGACAAAGTTTGTTTTTTATCTTTTTAGATTTTATCTTTTAAGATAAGACACAGTAATTGTTTTTTAAATGTCCCTTGCCTTTCCTATAATAACAGGTATGTGAGGTTTTGCTGTTTCTATTGTTGATTTGTTTTGTTTTCTGAGTAGTCCCAGAGATGTCCTTTCTTAGGTTTACTTAATTATCAAATTTAAAGAGTTATTACATGCAGGTCTAGAATTTTTGTTTGTTCGAGTAAAAGTGTCTTCAAAATGCCCAGCAAGGTCTTATAGAACAGAGAGGAGGAGGTCTACCATCCTCTTTGTTTTCTTATGAAATCTACCACTGCAGACTTAAGGCAATCAACAACAAAGGTGAATAGGACAATTGTAATATCTTCTCCCTAACTGAAACCAGAATACTTTTTGAAAGCATTAGTGAGATGGTCTCTAATATCTGGGATGCATTTATTTTTATGCCCTTGTTTTCAGAACTGAATTTTTGACCAATTTTTCCAGGAAAGATCTCAGGGATAGTTTTAACAAATCTTACTCAATTTTTATACTCTTTTTATCTCCATGCTTGGCCAAATTTTGATTCATATAATTGATATAATTTTGGTAATCAATTCACTCTGATTCTTCCAAGTTTTAGCATTCTCTGTTCCCAAGAGGTGACTCCTGGACTGAACTTCACAAGGGACATATTAAATCCTCCTATGGATTTCTGTGTTGTAAGGGTCAGAAAAGTCTTTAACTAGATAATGCAAATCTAATCTTGACTAAAGCTTAAAACCCTAAAGCCAGCAAATTTGGTCATTGTCTGAAACTATAAGACATTGTAAGTGGCTATTGTCCAACAGGAGTGGGAAGGGTTAGTGGACAAAAAGGAAGAGCATAGAAGGAGTAAAGCAAGGGGTAGACAGGTGGAGGGTTCAAATTAGAGCAGGGGGCCAGGGAAATGTTCATTTTAAAATTGTACTTGGCAGAGGGGTGAATTCAAGTTTAAATTTTAGTTCTTCCATGTAGGTAGGTCTTTTCTTAGAGTAACAATTTCAGAATTTTTCTGGATTTTAAAAGCCTTTTTCATTAAGCTACAATACAGCTGTCTACTGAATATTTCAAGTCTTATGATCCTTTTATTTCTAAGATCCCACACAGGTAAATTATTTTATTCATATCTTAAGTTCCTCATGTAGATCACTGAGTTTCTTTATGGTCATTAGTAAAACCCTGCAAGAGTTTCAAATATTTAGTGTTTTTTTCTTCTCTGTCTCCTTTTTTTTTTTTTTTAACTATAATGTCCATACATATAACCCAGATAATGATGACACAGAAGTGCATAATAACTGATGATTATCTGTTTTCAAATAATGAGAATAAATGAGAGAGGGGGAAAAAAAAAAAAGATCCCAAGAGCCATCTTGTTCATGAAAGCCCTGAAACAAATAAATCTAAATTTTTAGCACAAGAAATTAAAAGTATGAATAAGGGCTTCAATGATGCTCAGTTTAAAGGAGTAAGTAGGATTTATTCAGTGGTCCAGTGCCTGAGACTCCAAGAAGGAGAGATGTCAATGACCTTCTGCATGGTCTATTCTTATCAAGGTGGCCTGGACTGAGAAGCAAGAGGACATCGGCTCATTCAAATGACAGAAATTATGTTTTTATAAGATCTCAAGGTTAATTCTTGAACAGAGCTTCTATATTCTTTTAACAATGGAATTAAATGCATTTTGTTAGTTTATCAAACATAAAACGTATTTTAATCATGTGCTAGTTAAACTTTGCTATCATTGGCTTACAAGTGATTAATTTAAAGATGCCTAAATGACAGTGGACAGAATTGAATCATAACACTGTTTAGAGTACAGTGACAGAAAAGTTTGGCTGCTACTGATGTCCACTGCTATCTGTTGCCTTCTGTTCTCTGTCAAATATACCCAAGAAAAGAAACAATCTATTAGGATGAGAGAGATAAATTTAGCATAGAATACATATTTTTATGACTGTTTTTCTTCAGAAGAATAATATTTGAGATGTTATTAGATTTTATATTTTATATATGAACTATTAAAATATCAAATTTTAAATTAGTTTTGTCTATAATATTAATTTCATATCTGCATTAAAAAGCAAACCTATCCATTAAATAAAGAATTGAATATTCATTTCAAAACTTTAAGACAACTTTGTAAGAAAATATATGCTTATAATAAAATTTAAAGAAAGAAAATTGGATGTAAATGATATTTTTCAAAAACTATCCCATTGACCATCTGAAAAGATCTGATCTATAATATGGAAAAGTAATGTAAGTAATGTCCCTTAGACCCATCTATATTTACAACACACTCTTCCCCAAGTCTGAAAGGAAACAACATTTTTTTTTTCTTGATTTGGGGCAGAACATTAAGCACAAAAGAGAAGGAAAAGAATATGATATTTAATGAGGCCAATATCTTAATATAAAGTAAGTTCCTACTAATTGGATATAAATCTCTAAGCCCCTATACAGAGTAGTTAAAAAACACATAACAAAAGGGAAATATGGCAGTAACATAGAAACCAATATTCATTCTTACTATTAACCAATAAATGTGAAATATAACATAAGTGAACCATTTTCTACTTACAAAATGGTCCAATCACTGAAGGAGACAAGCTCAAGAATATGCATTAGAAGCCAAAAAAGAAATCTCTTGTCTCCATAATCTAATAAAAACACTTTTAAGAGTTTATCCAAAGAAAATAGTAAGATACAGAAAAATGATATTATTAGAAATATCTACAATATAAAAAGTAAAAAATAATTTTGAAATATTTAATACAATACTTTAAGTCAAAAATTAAGACACAAACTATGTATTATAGTATCTCAAATATTCAAAAATACCTTATGTAGTTTTATTTTTACTTAATTTATTTACTTTTATTCTTTTAATAATTTTTTTAGAGTTTTTATTTTAATTTCAGTTCATTAACATACAGGTAGTTTCAGGTATATATTAACATAAGTTTCAGGTATACAATATAGTGATTCGACACTTTCAACACCCAGTGTTCATCACAAGTGCTCTCTTTAATCCCCATCACCTATTTCACCCATCCCCCCTCACCAAACTCCCCTCTGGTGACCATCAGTTTGTTCTCTATAGTTAGGAATCTGTTTCTTGATCTGTCTCTCTCTCTTTTTCCCCCCTTTGCCTTCCAATATTTTGGTGGTTTAATATAACAGGAACTTGTTTCTTGCCCATAGAATCAGTTGACTGGTCAAGATGCTTTAGTTACCAAATCACCACACGAAGATAAGCCATGCCTCTTATCTTGAACTTCTGTAGTTTTAAACTATAAGGCAAGATACTAAAAAAGTAGACAATGATTTTTGTTTTGTTTTTCAGATTATTTGATAATTTAAATTTTTTATTCATATTTTTCAAGTTTAAAATTTCTAAGCATGTCATGTATTGCTTCTCTAATTATAAAAATGAAAAAAAAAATCCTACAAAACTCCATCTTTTTCTAGATGGCAATGAGGCATATTAGATGTAGTATTGCAAAATACTTTGCCTCAAATTATTCATGGCATTTCTCAGCCAGATTTAACCTTCAATATTTAAAAGACATAGTTACATAAATTACATATGTAATACACATATAATTCCATATATGTATGTACATACATACATCTGTATATACATATATGCATATGTATTTACATTGGTGACAAATGCCAAAATATTGTGCCATCAGTATCTTAATAATTAAAATGGTTATTCTGTCATTTGTGTTTCAAAACATCATTCAATGAAATCTAATTTCAAAAATCACATACACATCAAGGATTTGTAAATTCTAGCAAGATAAAATGTAAACAAAACAAAGCAAAACAAACTAACACCTACAATATCAGCAAATAGTCAACTATATTTCAATTTTTTAAAAAAGTCAGTGGATAAAATGGAAGTGTTATTTCAGGAACCCAGTTTATATTCAGGAACCCAGAAGTTCATAACTTCTCTACTGAAATAATGTATGGCAAGGCTCAGTGGTAGAGTTGAAGTCCAAAAATCAGAACAGTCTGTGATGTCATCAAATCTTGGGAAAGTATACAGTTTTATACCAATTATCTAGTAATCTATTAGGTTTTATCTCCAACAAGGGTTAAAAACTTAAACAAGGTCTATTAGCAGTAAATAATCCTGCCAATATCTTTCCCAGTAGGGCAACTCCTCCAGCAATTTTCAGGATTAATTATCAGTAGCAAGCATTTTCATAATCTGTTCTTAGTTTTTCAATTTCTGAATGAACTTGGCTCTGACACATTCCTTATTATTTCCCTACTACCAGTAGGATGAACAACTTGTCCAGGTCATGCTGTGTCAAAGAAGTGCTAATGTGTTTATATAAACTCTGCTGTCTTGAATGCTTTGTATTACTTTTTTTTTTTTTCACCACAGCAGAACACACACAATTTCTTGGTATAAGAATACAAAGGAAGAAAAAGACAAACTGGAAATTTATAATGCCAATAAAAATTAAATTGTTTTTGCTGAAGCCAATCAGCTATCATAACATTAAAACCAATTTCTTTTCCTCATCCACTGCTTTTCCTCATTTGCACTACTTATATAGGTAGAAATTTCGGTTTGTCCTTTTCAAATGCTTTGAGAATTATAACTGAACTCATTTTCATTCTTTTTCTCAATATGTACATTAGAATGAAAAATAAATTAATATGGCATTTCTTTAGACATCTGTCCATATATATAAATTCTAGATTTTTAGGTATAATTAATACTTAATGAATCATCTAAAAGGAAAAATGCATAATCATGACTAAACTTCGATAATATTTCTGATCCCTCAGATTATTTGCCTGATGAACCAAAAACCTTATTCACTTATGTAGTTCATCTTCTTTCTGTGTTATTTTGAAGTGTATATTGTAACTTACATTTCAGTCTCAAATGTTTGTGTGAAAGAAAATCCCTCATTTTTAATTTCAGTGAACATATGGCACATCTTTAGAGTCCTTTTCTAGCTCTTAAAATAAGTCTAGTAGTCATAGTTTCCAGATAAATATAAAATAAAATTCATTCCAATCAGTTATATAGTTCTCTTTCTTATACTAAATACTTCAGCTAGGAAAATACTTTGTTTTCCTAAGGAATTATAAAATGCTGTCAGTTTGGTGAATTATGGAATACAAAATGGAAGATGGTAAATGTATATGAAAATGCATCAAAAAAACAAAAAAAAGAAGATGCATCACTTCCTTTTTAATGAGGGTTAAATTGGTAAAGCTTGCTAACTTCTACTCACATCTTATAAAAGATAAACATCTTCTATTGTGCAATGTGAAAAACTTGTTAAAACTTTAATTGCATCATGATGGTGTCAGTTGCTAATCCCTCATTTTCTTAGCTGTCAATATATTTAGGCTGAATGTTATAGCAAACAAATTCCCTAAAATGTAACAAAAGAATTGGGATTGGATAAAATGCTATTTCTAGCCTGAAGTAGGGTAAACTGAAGCCTAAAATAAACTCTGCATCCTAACTGCAACCAAGTAACTTAGAAATGTTCAAAAAAATTGAAATAATAACATAAATAAGTATTTATCGTATGCTTTGGCACATATGAGACAGATTGAGAGACCAAGACAAAGAGGTAAACGTCCACAGGGCAGTGTACAACACTTGGTCATAGGCATATGCTTGAGGGCCAGGGCTGAGCCCCAAGTAAGGGTTAAAGGGCCAGCATATGGAGCCAAAAGTACTGGAGAGCATGGTTTCAATTCTAAGTGCCACCATGGGGCTCATAGTAACCTCCATTGTTGAAAAGGAGTCACCAGCTGGATCAAGATTTGTAACCACATTAGAAGCAAGTTTTCTAGTTGTCAGTGCTTGGGGCAAAGATTGTAAGAAGTGAGCAGCTGTCTCCTGAGAGAAAAGAGATCAGCTTTGGTGAATTCTGTGACAGTTCTGTCATTGAATGAGGGGTTGATAGGGTTCACACAGATGAGGATTTTAAAATGGAGCTTCAAGGTCAAAAGGGAAAAATGAAAGTAAATTTTTAATATTGCTAGGATTGTTAGGTTAAAGGATACTAATATGAAAATAATGCTTGCAATGTGTGTTGGAAGAAAAGCAATGGTACACAAATGTAATCACTACCAGGATATGGTGGCATGTCTAAGTTAAGTAGGTCTCAGTCTTAGTTTCTAACGTGTGCAATCATCACTTTGAGCAATAAATTTTTCATTCTGACCTAAAAATTACAACTAAAGATTCTTTGTGCTATATAAAAAATATTTGTAGTTCTACATAATGTGGAGAATATTATAAAAATATGAAGTTCTAAAAGCATATATTATAAGTACTATACTATTTTCAGTGACCTTCCCTACTGCATACTTAATAGAAAAAGTGGTTACTGATTTGACGTTAGGTCAATAGATATACATCTTTGGAACAGCTAATGCCATATTAATCACATTTTTTTTCTGTATTGTATCACCAAATTTGTGACAGAGAAGAGCATGAGAAAGTTAGTGTAGGTGAGCATAAGGCTTAAGGGTTCCTCTGGAGCAAGTCAGAAATAATACATGAAAGATGGAGAATAAAGGAGAGAGGGGGAAAGTGTGAGAGAGAAACAGAGACAGACCAACCCAGAGAAATGGAGCACGTGTGCACAAGAGAAAAAGTGATGAAAGGAGCTAAGATGTTAAGAAAGAACACAATAGAGATGCCTGGGTGGCTCAGCGGTTTGGCACCTGCCTTCAGCCCAGGGCGTGATCCCGAAATCCCGGGATCCAGTCCCACATCGGGCTCCCTGCATGGAGCCTGTTTCTCCCTCTGCCTCTCTCTCTCTGTCTCTCATGAATAAATAAATAAAATCTTTAAAAATATATAAAAGTAGCCATTGAAAATATTTTATTGGCATTACACTTGAGTTGGTTCAGCCTATAAGACATTCATTAGCAATGCATGTACTATGGGAGACCTTCTCCAGATACTCTTTTTTTTTTTTTTGTCAAGTAGACACTATATATCCCATGCATTAAGTAGAGGTTATTATCCATAACAAAATGCTTTCATCAGCATTGATGAGATGCTCTGACTACCCATGCTATTGGCAGTCAATACATGCTTAATAGTAGTAATAATATCACAGATAACATGTAGTTTAAGAAATAAAATTGTCCTTCATATATTTGTCTCTTTCTCAAAGAATAAAATGTCTTCCCTGGCCCTTTTTCATCTGATGTGATGTGAACATTTTCCCATTAATGTGAGGTAGATGTGAGTAGCTCTACTTTGATGAATGCTTCTGCTGCACTCAGGAAGATAAAAGTAGGCCAGATCATAATCACTTGAGTTGTGTTCATGGAAAGAAATGCTATAGGTTCTCAAAACATTTTACTCATAATATGTAATGTAGCTAGTTTAGTTGCATCGACTTTCTCTAACATCTTTGATGCTAGATGGAGTATTTGTTATCCTGAATCATGTGTCTAATTTCAGATTGTAAGAGACAGAATAGAACAAATTGCATGGAATAGGATTATTATTTTAACAAATATATGTTATATTTAAGCTACAATCTGTATAAAAGTACTCCAATTGATACCAAATAGGCATCTCAGAAACTGAATGTATTACATGTGAAAAAAAGAAAACAATAATAGGAGAGACAAAGACATACAAGAATAAGTTTATACTTTTGCAAACTACATTTGAAACTTATATACATACAAATTGGTTATATACTAAATGTATAACATAATAGGAATAGGATATTTAAGAGTTTACTAAAGTAATCTGTATAATTACTGAATCATATTTTGGACATTTAGTGAAGTTGTGTCACATTCTTTGACAGTTTTGTTTAGAGAATTTAATCTTAAATTACCATTACTACTGCTACTAAACTCTAATGAGTTATAGAAGATAATCTTTGTGTACGCCTGACATTTTTTTCAAGGATCTGATACACTCCTATTAGTTGTATTTGTATCTGTTTGATTTCCTTTTCAGGGTTCTTTGCCACTTTTGATAACTCGCTTGAATCTTCTAACTAGAAATGCACAAGAACACTTATTTGCTGGTATTCAAAACACTGTGATAAGGACAATGATGAAAGGAAAAGGCTCCACTCCTGTTTGAGTACTCAATGACATCTCAAATTTTTGCAGCTAAAGTTTTGTAGAAACACAGCCTTGCCCATTCATTTACATATTCAGGGCAGGATTATGTATGTGGGACAGAGAGCTTATAGTTTGCAAAGTCTAAAATATTTTCTATCTGGCCCTATATAGAAAAAACTTCCTGACCTCTGGTTTATCAAAATAAAGTAGCTAAATTGCCTTAAGCCCTGTTGCACTCTTTCCCCAATCTTTTTTCTTCTTTCCCTCCTCATCATAAAATAGGTAGATCTTATTCCCTTCTTACCATTCATTGATTGACTACATGGTTGTCAAGTTTTCACTTGAGAAACATTTTTTAAATAGTCTAAGATCATTTAGTTTGAATTACTTTCAGAGATAACCAAAAACCTCTAAGACCAATTCATTTAAAATCATAATAGCAAATACATATACAGCACTTACTAAGATCCAATCGTAGTTCTGAATATATAGCTTGTATTAATTTATTTAAACCTCACCACAACACCTTGGAGAGAAGCATCATGATTATCCCCTTTTGGGGAAAGAAGGAATTTTGGTACAAAGAATGTAAGTAACTTACTTAAAGTAACATAGCTAAATGGAAGGCAGAAATGGTATTAGATTCCAGGACAGCTGGATAATAACTAAACTCTGGTTTCAGTGTATATATGTTGGTTAATTAATGTGCTTTACATTTTAATCAACATCATTGCCCCCCAAAAGATCATTATCTCTTGTTCTCATACATTATCATAAAACTCTAATGTTAGCCAGGTGATACATTAACAATTTAAGGCTTTCATTTAATATACAGAGGTATCCTATGTCTCTAACTCTCCAGTGCTTAGTCATGCTCAGGAAACATTAAAGCAGCACTTAACAGTGGAGAAGAAGGAGAAGAGTGGTGATACTTTGAGCTTTATGTAACATATGTCAGAAATAAAATAATTTTACTATTACATGTAATTTTTATATGAAGATACAGATGAAGTACAGATAAATAAGTGAGCTTATGAAAATAAATAACACACACAAATTTACCTGGGTGCTGCACATCAGAATCAAAGTAGAAAGAACAATTTTCTCAGCTACAGAAATAAACCATCACTGAAAAAAAAATCCCTACAAATTAGAGAGAAATAAAAGGGAAAGATAGCTTTGGGAAAATGACTCTAATTTCAAACTAAGCATTAATTACTCTAATTATAAGTAAAATAGGCGAGAAAAATATGTAAGATCTGAATGTCAGTAAGACATCTTGAGAATGCTCTAGTTCATCAAATTTTCCTTCTTTTGTAAAGAATATACCTAAACTATTCAAACACAAAAGAATTATCTCACCTTTAAACTCACATAATTATTTTTGACTTATGAGCCTGTTTTCCTAATTCATTGTCTGAGAATCTCCTCTTACTCAGTCTTTGATTCACAAAAATAAAATAACACAACTATTTTTTTCCTAGAAAATTATGTAATGTACTAAATGGAGAGCAATAAAAATAATTTTTTTAACAAGTAAGCTCTGAAAAGAATTGAACTACTATTGTGTGATATGCCATATTATTTTATTCTATAGGATTACATAGTCATCTTGAAAACAAGAAATGCTATCAATTCAAAACATTACTTTTTACATTTAATAAAAAAATATTGGCTATTTAGATCAACCTTGAAAAAATAAATTTTATTGGATTAAAATTTTGTTATAATAGATGTTTTTATAGCAACTCATTCGAAACTGCTTAAACATTCACATCTGATGGAGGGATAAATCTGTTTAAAGGGGTTTAAAGCACAACCACTCACAACTAAGCTGGCCTTTGTCAGCATGCACTTGACATCTGAATGAGTCTATTCTCTATGTGGTGAGGGGTCAACACAATAAAATGGCTGTCAGTGAATCATCCAGTAGTTTTGGAGAATACTACCAAAATGCTGTCTAGGTGTTCTGACACTAATCTGTGGAGAGGTCACTTTCACCTGAGTGACCTATGAAATTTCATGGTCAAGAAGACACAAACAATGGTTAACAAACCCAGAGACAGTAAATAGTTAAGCAGCTCTCCCTTGACCAAAGTTTTGTATTTAATCAGGCTTCTACAGGAGTATTGTTAGATCTGCTTTGGAACTATGGAGACAATGTGAACTTAGGATAGATGAAAATTTTCTATTCCAAATCCCATTCTGATTCAATCACAGGTACTTTAATATGTTCATTATTTTTATTATTGTTGCTGTTTAAGATGTTTAAAATATGTCAGATTTCCATTGAGAAAGGGGTTAACTATTTAAAAGTAGATTAGAAAACCCCTGCAATGATGAAACAAATTAGTTTCTGAGACTATCTCAACATTTAACATAGTTATATACTAATTCAGTTTTTTAAATAGTAAGGTGGTTTGATGCAAGATGACTCTATAAATAGTCTATATCTTAAAAGGCATATTTCTTCAAAAATTGGGCAGAGGGGCACCTGGGTGGCTCAGTGGTTGAGCATCTGCCTTTGGTTCAGGGTGTGATCCTGGGGTCTTGAGATGGAGTCCCACATCAGACTTCCTGCAGGGAGCTTGCTTCTTCCTCTGCCTATGTCTCTGCCTCTCTCTTATGAATAAATAAATAAAAATTTTTAAAAATTGGGCAGAGTATAAAATAACCTACATGATAATTTCAGAATTAGATATGTTATTGTGTTTTAAAATGATTTAATTGTTAAATTTGAAATTTTTGTAAAATAGCTCAATATACTGATTAAGGAAAAAAGTGTATATTATAAATCAAAGAAGTATGTATTGCAGACCCAAAGATTCTAAAGACTATCTTAGCATTATTGTTATTATTATTATTTTTTAAAAGATTTTATTTATTTATTAATGAGTGACAAAGAGAAAGAGAGAGAGGTAGAGACACAGGCAGAGGGAGAAGCAGGCTCCATGCAGGGAGCCCGATGCGGTACTCGATCCCGGGTCTCCAGGATCACACCCTGGGTTGAAGGAGGGGCTAAACCGCTGAGCCACCCAGGCTACCCAAAGAATTTGTTTTAAACAGTGTTTTGGACACAGTGCATCTTGAGCTCACCAGGGTACTTGACATTTCGGTGGGTCTTCAATGAAATGTAATTTGCTAGAAGTTCAATTAATGTAAATTAAATAGAGAGGTAAAGTTCTAGCAGCAAATTATAGACTTAGTAATTGTGCCCTTGGTCATAATTTTTGATAGAAACTATTTTGATAGTTCATATTCCTACTTCCTCCACAACTCCACTCACTAATCCTCAGGACATCATGGATTTGATATATATCAGGCCCAAGGTTGATGCTGAGTGTCAAAGTGCTGAATTGGCCAGACTTGGCCCTCTCTCATGGAATTTATAGACATAAGCTCTTCCAAGGCAGGGAATGAGTCTTATTCATTTAATTGTATTATAAGTAAATAGAATAGGTGCTTAATAAATATTTATGAATTCTGATTGAAAATTTATAAGGCATGCATATCACATTTTCCAAAATTTGAGTATACTCAATATATTGAATAAGTGACCACCAGTTTAAAAGATTTTAAAAATCTAGATTTTTTTTCAATCTGCCTTCACAATGGGGATGATTAAATTTGTAGAGATATGCTTAAAAAAAAAAAACCAACTCACGTAACTGTAGAGCTACAGCATGAGCTAGATATAACCTTAATGTAAGTGTCTATGAAAAGACCTTCTCAATTTTAGTTTATTTTCAGTTCCTTGGTATAATTTGACTTCTGAAATAGTAAATAAAATTTTAAGTAGAAAATAGTGTTCAGATGAAAGAAAAGAGCAATCTCATTTGCCAGAGCATAATCAAAGCCAAGTTTTTCATTCTAAGATTCACATTGTGAGAGAAACTCACGGAAACGCTGAAGGAATTAGTGTCAGTTTTGTTGGTGAAAAGAGGCAGAAGAGAACTAGCTTTAAAAACACAAAAGAAGGGTCAACTGGGTCGCTCAGTGGTACAGCCTCTGCATTTGGCTCAGGGCATGATCCAGGGTCCTGGGATGCAGTCTCACATCAGGCTCCCCACAAGGAGCCTGCTTCTCCCTCTGCCTATGTCTCTGCCTCTCTCTCTCTCTATGTCTCTCATGAATAAATAAACAAAATCTCAAAAAAGAAGAAACCACAAAGGAATGCCAAATGGAAGAATGGCTCCAAGTGGAAGAATCAAAGAATCAGACACTAAACTTCTAGCATCAGAATCCTAGGAAGATCAGATTCTAGGATCAGCATCTTTCTGGTCTCTTGGTTCCTAGGAGAAGAATCAGGAAGAGGGTCAAAAATGTCAGGTCACACCTTACTTAGGAGGCCTATGAGGGAAGGGAAGGCCTAAAGACACTCTGCAGAATATCTTTACCCCATGAGAGCTGATAGTCTCAGTACCTCTTATCAAAAAGAATGAGAGAGTTATGAGCAGGAGATGAAGCTATGGCTCAGACACCCAGAAAGAAGGACATTGAGGGGCTAAAATCAGAATAATTTGGTTGCAAATAATTGGGATGTCTCATCAAAATGGGGAACACGTCACAGTTGGAGCAGGTGGATAAAGAACAAGGCTTGAGAGAAGCCACATGAGGTAAATCGTGTGGCCACCATTTTCTAATGATGGCACTCCCTTATATGGAGGGATTCTCACTCCTATGCATCAAGTATGGGTCCCTAAAGGAACACGCTTCCAGAAAAAACTAAAACACAACTCAATTTATGTACATATGCTGTAACAGGGAAAGTGTTTAAAAATACAATGAGATTCCCTGTCTCCTGTAACTAAAAAAATTCTGACACACCACATATCCCTGAGTTTTTCAAGTTGTGGGAATTTTTCTTAATTATTATCCCGGGCAAGTTATTTATCTCACACATTATACTTTAAAGTTGATGTTTGATGAAAATCACAAAGTGTGGAATGAATTTTATCTTGTATGTTTGAAGTTAAGGTGTCAATAGCCAAGCCACCAACATATATGTTGCATGCAAATTCACCCGAGCCTTGAACTTCAGATTGTTGGAATAAAAAGTGATTGCTTAATTTAATATGATGGTTGAAGTGCCTTTTATGCATTACGTAAGAATATAAATTAGCAATTAGAAAAATTCCACGAGTCAAGAATTTCTTAAACTAAATGCAGAATTAAGTAAAGTGACACAGTTTATAGCTTTTAAAGCTTTGAGATAATCTTTCAAACTGGGTTAACACCAATATTTTAAAAAGTACTGACAAGAGATATCCTTAATAAATTTGAAGAAGTATGTTAGTGACTAATCACTATCTACATGTATGGTCAGGATACGGACATTAACAACTCCTTTAAAAACAAACCCTAAGCCACTCAAGACCAAAAGATAAAAAACCAAGACGACTATATTTCAGTAGTTCCCTTTGGTATATTTGCTCCCACCGTGCTTGTGTTTTTTGCTTTCTGTTGCTATTTTTTTGTTTTGTTTAGATTTTTTTTTTTCCTCTTCCCCCTGAGAAAAAGGTAGAGTGGTGGGAGATGTGGAAATTCTCTGGGTTACAGGATAAATCCCGCCTGGCTGCCTCATTTAGCAGCTGGTAATTCTGTGCAGCGATGCTCAGCACTCACTCTTACAGTCCTTTATGTAATATAATATATATTTTTAAAATTGATTGTAATTTTTTTAGCACTTTGGGGGCTGCTGGTGGTCTCTTTTTCAGGCTAAATAGACCAACTGCTGCTGCTAAAAGAGTTTATTCGACCACCCACACTCGGAAGCACAACCTCCTTCTCCCTGTGTCCCCTGAAGTAGCAGTCGGTGAGGCCCGTGCAGTAATAACTGCGAGCAACCTTCAGGCTCAGAAAAATGTCACAGCTTGATCCCTGGAGTCTCCAGTGCCCCCATTCAATCAGTGTTCGACTGCATGACGCACCCTGAAACTTAAAATGAAAGCCCTGGATTCATGGCCAAAAATACAAACTCCCTACTGGCTCCTCCTGTGGGAGTTATTGAGGTTCTCCACGAGCTTGCAGACAGCTACCTACCCTTTCCTTTGGTCCCAGGCAGCAAGGAAAAAAGGCACAAATGTAACATTTTCTACACAAAGGTCTTGACTGGGATGCAGAAAGACTTAAAAACAGCAGGCATATACTTTTTAAAACAACATTTTGACAGATACAGTCAAGTGATAAAATATAGTAAACTTCTAATTACCTCAGCGGTTGGAGGCCAGCAAAGGAAGGGATAGCTCGGAGGAGGGGTATGCCAACTAATCAAACTTCATTTGGTTTTGCTCTGAAATCACAGAATTTGATAGTGTGTGTGTATGTCTGAATTCCGGCAAGGGGTAATCATTTTCAAACCCAGATGAGTATAGAAGAATGGGGGAGTGACGGTGGATAAAATGTTGTTAAAATATTTCCTCCCCACCCCATGGCAATACGCATTTGTGGTTGTCCCCTGCCTGGATCTTCCTTCATTAGAGAAGCCCTCAAAGTAAAGTGGACCAAGAGGTTTTAGCCATAAGGAGGAAGGATAGGTAACTAACACGTGTAGAAATGTATATCAATATCAATAATCATCCTCTTGATACCCTGATGATCCCTCCCCCTCCTCACATCCTGTGTTTATTTCTTTTTCCAGTAAAATTGCATTTTCTAGACTTTCAAACTTTGCTATTACTCTGTTAGAAAAATTTAGAAAGGAGTAAATCATTTCCTTTTCTTGCTGCTATATTTTAAAATTACCTATTTTTTCCACATTTTATTTTTTTAAGACTTTATTTATTCATGAGAGACCCAGAGAGAGAGGCAGAGACACAGGCAGAGGGAGAAGCAGGCTTCCTGCAGGGAGCCCAATGTGGGACTCGATCCCAGGTCTCCTGGATCACGCCCTGGGCCAAAGGTGGCGCTAAACCGCTGAGCCACCCAGGCATCCCTTTTTCCACATTTTAATATAGAGATGTAAACAGAGATGTACACAGATATATATTATTTGTGTATATAAGACAAATCTTCAAAGGCAATACCTGTTGTCTGCTCATATGGCTCATATGGCAAATTGTAGATCCTGTTAATTTAGAAGCAAACTCACAGCCTGTTTTTACACAGGAAACCTTGTCCAGTAATTCAAATCCATCATACCTGAGTTTAATTTTATATTTAAAAAAGTTGTAATTTACTATTCCTTTTTATTACTATTATTATTTTCCAGAAAGGGGGAGAGAGAGAGAGGAGTCAGAGAGAGAGAAAGGAGGCAGAGGGAGAGGAGAGAATCTTAAGCTAGCACCACACCCAGGACAGACGCAACACTACGCTGGATCTCATAACCCTGAGATCATGACCTGAGCCAAAATCAAGAGTTAGATGCTTAACCAACTGAGCCACCCACGTGCCCCTCTAATTTGTTATTATTTTATAAAATATGGTTTCTTTCTTGATTAGGAAATTAACATGAATTCAGTGAATCTCAAGATCCATTGGATGTGTGTGCTCATGAGGACGAAGCAAACTGGCTTGCTGAGAAGAGAAGGGGCCCCTGACGCTAAAGAATCTTTATTCAAATAATTGAGCAGTGATGAGCATGAAAAGGAATCTTGGTTAAATAAATGAATCACTTTTCTCAAAATTATCTCAAACAAAATATTAAATTTTTAAAAGTAAATAATAGAATTGATCATATTAATTCACAAAAATTATAGCTTTTTATTAGGTGGCCAATAGTACTTAAGATGTTTATTTTAACTCTATTAACCTTATACAGTTGGGGAAAAAAGGACTGTCTCTCATCTCACCTTTCTGTTACAAAACTGACAAAGTGGTGTATGGAAAGATCAATAAGGAAGAAAAAGAAGCCAATGCTCAGGTATTTAATAAGGCTTTGTAGAATAAAATTTGATATAGCTTTTATTTTAACTATTTCTTTATTGATTGATGTCATAAACCAATTGTTTTGATGTCATAAACCAATGTGTCTTCAAAAACAGTGAGGAACAGCAGCATGGTGGAGAATGTATAGTCCAGATGTCTCCTTTTAATAAAATTTTGTTATATGTTACTTTTACTCTAGGGCTTAGGTACAGAAATTATCTATCTATCTATCTATCTATCTTTATTTATTTATTTATTATATATGCATTAGAGCAGAGGTTGGCAAAAATGTTCTATAAAAGGCCATATAGTAAATATTTTAGGTTTTTTTAGGCTTTGTGGGCCAGAAGGTCTCTGATACAACTATTCAATCCTGTCGTTGCAGTGAGAAAGCAACCATAGATAATATGTAAACAGACAACAATGGCTGCGTTCCAACAACATTTTATTCAGAAAAATCAGCTGAGGGAGTCACATGAGTGAATGGTAGAGTAAGGACCTCCAAGAATTCCTTCCTCCATAAAAGCAATGAAAACTGGCAAAATTGTCAGAATCAACTTTTTAAATACTCTGGAAGTTAAAGGCTTGTAGCAACCCAGGGATTATATATTTAAAATAAAAGGCTGAATCTTGGTTAAGAACAGTGAGCTTTGCGGCATTATAACTTGACCTATTCCCATTCCCCACATCAGTTCTGGAGTGTGGCCTCAGAAAAGCCTGCTATCATGGTGAAAGCCAGCAGCATGGCAGCCACCAGAGAGTACAGAATAAGGTTGGAGCCTCTTTAAACCTCATTCCCAGAGAATTGTCATTATTTGACCTGTCAAGTATGTGTAGTAAAGATTTGACCTTGTCCAAAGAGAGGTCTGGGCCTTTGCCCTCAACTTCTGGGAGGTAATCAATGTCACACCTGATAGGAGTGTCTTTGTTTAGAGGAGAGTCTGGCCATACCAGATCTTAGGGTGAGGCTGGCCACAGCAGAAAGCCAACCATGTGATTAAGGGAGGAAGGCTTAGGTCACATGATATTAGTTGACCTGGAGACTGAGTTCAACCAAGTGGGCAATGAATCAGTCAGTCATGTATGTACAATGAAGTCACAATAAAAATTCTGGACAATAAATCTCTGGCAAACTTCCTTGGCTGGCAGTACTTCATATGTATTGTTATACATCAATGCCAGGAAGACTATGTATCTGGACAACAACAGATTTTCATGTTTGAAATCCTCCCACACTCTGCCCTATACATCTTTTCCTTTGGCTGATTTTAATTTGTATCCTCTCCTTGTACTAAAACATAATTGTGTGTATAATGGTTTTTAATCAGTTCCGTGAAGTTTTCTAGCAATCATCAAAATTTAAGGAAATTTTGGGAACCTCTTCAAGCCATCATTCGGTATCAGAAGTCTTGGGAACATTTGGCAGTCTGGAGAACTATTCTCTCAAACTTCATAGTTTGACTTTGGGTATTTTGTAACAGGATTAGAAGTTCCCTAGAATGATATTGATTTAGCAATACATGTTTTTCAGAAAAAGAATGTGTAATAGGGTGGGGGTGAGGAAACTTTGAATGGTCATAGGGTATACCCATGGTATAGAACTGCAGTGGTGTTTTGATTCATTTATGGAAGTAAAACTTACCAATGGAATTTAGAAATGATGGATCCATCTCATGATATGTTGGTTCACCAGATACATAAAGAAATGTAAGGCAAGAAGATATAAACTAAACATATAATCATTCAGTTATTGATACCTGTAATAGTTAAAATGAAAGGGAGAATGCTGAGCCAAATTTGGATTCTAGCACATCCAAGTTATAGCCTCTAACCTCAGGTCCCATGTCAACTGGGTAAAGTTAAAATAAAAACTAAAAGGTGTTAGAGAAAATTCTGACTCTGGGGCAAGGTTGGATCCTGACTGGACTAAGTTATAGTCTCTAGCCTCA
Source organism: Canis lupus dingo (assembly GCF_003254725.2). NCBI lineage: Eukaryota > Metazoa > Chordata > Mammalia > Carnivora > Canidae > Canis > Canis lupus. The sequence goes on along the minus strand of NC_064246.1, from coordinate 63,617,868 downwards.
GGGCCCCTACCAATGGTAAAGTTAAAATAAAAGCAAAGAAAATACTAGGGTATATTTTAATTGAGGTCTCAAAGCTTCTTCTAAAGGGAAAAATTATTCTGAAAAATACAGAGCAAAGAAGGTTAGAATGATTCACGAGGATGGGCAAAACAAAGAGGAAAGAAAAAGAGAGTCAAAGGACTATCCTAACTAGGTGGAAATCTTTAAATATTTATGAAGAAATGAGGTAAATAAAGCAGACATTGATGGGGTCCAGAGAAAAGTCTTAATCCAGCACTCTCCAAGTTTGGGTGGATCAGTGGAAACCCCTGACATCTGAACACTGAAGGGCTAACATTGAAGCATGACCTACCATCATTTGGAACAATGATCATACAATATATTTAAAACAATGACTGATCAAAGGGTCTGGGTTCCTAGGCCTGACTCCCAACTGGCAATCAAAGCCTACAGAAACATAAATGAATAAAATTGTTAGAGGGAGCGGGGGGGGGGGGGGGGGGGTGCATCTCAGGCTCTCCTGGACATAGGAGCTCATGCATTTTCCAAAGGAAAGGAAAAATGATTGTCTCAGCGACATGAGATACACAAGTGTATCTGCAAACATGAGACCTCAAAAATAGAGAAATGAATAAACAATATTTTAAGAAACAATTGTTGAGATCTTCCTAAATTTGATAGAAAACATAAATCTACACATATAAGAATCTCAATGAATTTCAAGTACAAACACACTCAGAAAGATTGACACCTAGACACATAATCAAATGGTTGAGAGCCAAAGAGACAATCTTGAAGCTGCAAATGAGAAGGAATTCAGAATTTACAAGGAATCCTCAATAAGATTAACAGCTAATTTCTCATCAGAAACCATGGAAGTCAGAAGGCAAGGGCATGACACAATCAAAGTGTTAAAAGATAAAACTGCCAAAGAAGAATTCTATACCAGGAAAACTATTCTCCAAAAAGAAAGGAAAAAATAAGGCATTAAAATTAAAAAAAAAAAAAAAATTGACCCGGAAAATTAGAGAATTATATTTTGCTAACAAACCTGTCCTACCAAAAATATTAAAGGGAGTTATTCAGGCTGGAATGAAAAGAACATTAGACAACAACTTGAACTCACCGAAGGAAAAAAAAAAAAAAAAAAAAAAAAACACTGGTAAAGGAAACTACACAGGTACATATAAAAGATAGTATAAATATAGTGCTTTTTTTTGTAACCAGATTTTTTCCCCCCCAATTTAAAAGACAGCTGTACAAAGAAATAGCTTAAAACCTGTGTTTGTGCCATTTAATTTTCTACATTTACCTTCAGTTGCCTGGGAAGAATCTTTTCCATTAGAAAATCTCTAGACCTTTGCAAAGAAAAGACTTTGAATAGGTTTCTCTATTTCTTCTTCGTGGAAAAATACTTTGTGTCTCTTTCTCAGGGACTCTTTTTTCTCAACCTTTTTGTGAGCTACTTCACAGTTCTATTGCTTCTTATAATGTTTAATTTTAACACTATAATTATTGATTATATCTTACTTTTATTTTAGTGGATCCCAAAGAAATGCAGTGCTGATATGTCACATTTTTCTTCTTCACAATACCTCAATCAGGGCAAACAGAAATGCAAAACACTGATAAGGAAATAAGAAACACCTCACATCCCGATTAGTAAAAATAATGAACAATTCGGTGAAAGGAGAGATTTCTTAGCTTTTGGAAACTTGCTTCCACTATACCGTGCTGCACAAGATACACACTGGTCTCTGTTCTCATTAGGATTTGCAGAGTAAGTCTGATTTTAGTCACTGTAAAATAAAACTTCCTTTGTAGTAATGATCTGGTGTTTTATCTTTAGGCTAACACAAGACTTCTGGGATCTAATTTTAGTTCTGCTTTGAATGGTGTTCATCTCCCCCAGTCCTCCACACACACATCATAGCATAATTGAGATTGGACATTTGTGAAATATATATAGTTACTATTCCACATTGATATTCTGAAGTTGAATGAATGGATTTTGTGAGACAGGGGAGAAGTCAAAACTGTAATTCAAATGCACAGATACCAGGTAGCTGTTCTAAGTACAGGCATACCTCTGTTTACTGCACTTCACAGACATTGTGGCTTTGACACATTGAAGGTTTGTGATAACCCTGTGTTAAGCAAAATGGTCAGCACCATTTTTCCAAAAACCTTTGATCATGTCATGTCTCTGTCACATTTTGATAATTCTCACAATCTTTCAAATATCCTCATTATTATTATGTTTGCCATTATGATCTGTGATCATTGATTCTTGATGTTACTATTATATTTGTTCTGAGGTGGTATGAAATGTGCCCATATAAGTTTTAATTGATAAATATGTGTGTTCTGATTGTTTACCAACCCCATATTCTGTCTCCTCTCTTCCTCTCCTCATCCTTACCATTCCCTGAGACAACACAATATTGAAATTAGGCCTATTAATAACCTTACAATGGCCTTTAAGTGTTCAAGTGAAAGAAAGAATTACATGTTTTTCACTTTAAACCAAAAGCTAGAAATAGTTACACTTAGGAAGGCAGGTAGAAAGCTGAGATAGGCTGAAAGCTAGGCCCCTTATGCCAAACAGTCAAGCTGTAAATGCAAAGGAAAAGTTCTTGAAGGAAATTAAAAGTGCTACTACAGTAAACACAAAGATGATAAGAAAGCAAAACAGCCTTATTGCTGATATGGAGAAAGTTTTAGTGGTCTGGATAGAGTTCAAGCCAGCCACAACATTCCCTTAAACCAAAGCCTAATCCAGAGTAAAGCCCTGACTCTTTTTAATTGCATGAAGGCTGAGAGTGGTGAGGAAGCTGCAGAAGAAAAAGTTTGAAGCTAGCACAGGTTGGTTCATGAAATTTAAGGGAAACAGCTGTCTCTATAATATCAAAGTACAAGGCAAAGCAGCAATGCTGATGTGGAAGCTGCAGCAAGTTCTCCAGAAGATCTAGTGAAGTTAATTAATGATGGTGGCTACACTAAACAACTTTTCTTTTCTTCTTTCTTTTCTTTTTTTTCAAGATTGTATTTATTTGAGAGACATCATGAGTGGGGGTGAGGAGCAGAGGGAGAGGGCCAAACAGACTCCCCACTGAGCAGGGAGCCCAACGTGGGGCTCAATCCCAGTACCCCGAGATCATGACCTGAGCTGAAGGCAGATGTTTAACCAACTGAGCCACCCAGGTGCCCCCATAAACAATAGATTTTCAATGTAGATGAAACAGTCTTCTAGTACAAGACTATACCAGCTAGGACTTTTGTATCTAGAGAGGAGAAGTCAATAGCTTTGGCTTCAAAGCTTCAAAGGACAAGCTGACCCTTTTGTTAGGGGCTAAAGCAGCTGGTGACTTTAAGATGAAGCTAATGCTCATTTACCATCTGAAAATTCTAGGGCCCTTAAGAATTATGCTAAATTTACTCTGCTTGTGGTTTATAAATGGAACAACAAAGCCTGGATGACGGCACATCTGTTTACATGGTTTGCTGAGTATTTTAAGCCCACTCTTGAGAACTACTCCTCAGAAAACAAATATTCCTTTCAAAATATCACTGCTCACTTACAATGCACCTGGTCACCCAAGAGCTCTGATGGAGATGTACGAGATTAATGTTGTTTTCATGCCTGCTAATACAACATCCATTTTGTAGCCCATGGATCAAGGAGTCTTTTTAAGCTTCAAGTCTTATTATTTAAGAAATATATTCTGTAAGGCTACAGAAGTTGCAGAAAGTGGTTCCTCTGTTGGATCTGAGCAAACTCAATTGAAAACCTTCTAGAAAGAATTTGCCAGTCTAGATGCCATTAAGAACACTCATGATTCAGAGGAAGAGGTCATAATACCAGCATGCATGGTTTGGAAGAAGTCCATTCCAACTCTCATGCATGACTTTGAGGGGTTCAAGACTTCAGTGGAGAAAGTAACTGCAGATTAAAAATAGCAAAAGAGCAAGAGAACTAGAAGTTGAGCTTAAAGATGTTAATGAATTGCTGCAATTCCATGATAAATTTTAGCAGATCAGGAGTTGCTTCTCATGAATGAGCAAAGAAAGTGGTTTCTTGAGATGGACTCATCCTGTTAAAGATGTTGTGAAGATTGTTGAAATGACAACAAAGTATTTAGAATAAATATTACATAAATTTATTTGAGAAGCCAGTAGCAGGATTTGAGAAGATTAAGTCAAGTATTCTTTTAGATATAATGCTATTGCACACTTGAAAGTATAAATGTAACTTTTATGTGAAAACTACAGTATACATACAACTTTTAAATATAACTGGTAAACCAAAAAAGTCATTTGACTCTATTATGGCATTCCCTTTATTGCAGTGGGTCTGGAAGCAAGCCTGCAACATCTCCAAGTATGCCTGTATTGCAAAGCCATCTCTTTTCTTCACTACTGTCTCATCTTTCCCCACTGTTACACCTTTCTTCCATTTTGTTCATATATTTTCTAAATTCTTTATTAAATTCTTCTTACCTTGACAAGAAGTAAATGATTCAGAGCTCAAACAGGAATTTTAGTCTTAAAGGAGTACCTCATATCCTTCAGGATTCTACACTATTTCTATGTGTGTACTCTATTAAGCAATTTAGCATTTCTGTACTGCTAAGTATAAGAAAGCTAAAGCAACACTGCAGTTAAACAGTAAATAACGTTGACCTAGGGGCCTTTTTATCCAAAGAATGACAATGTTGGGAACTTAGACTTGGATCCCAGTGTGGTGTACAAATAATCATCTGTATGAAGTGGCTACAATTCTCTTAGACATCAGTCTTTCATATTTTGAAATCCTTTCTAGAATGTAAACATTCTGTGGGAGTGTTTTTATTTGTTTGTTCATTTTTTAAATTGGTTTATTACATTATTCTCAATGGCTGACAAAGGGCATCATTAAATACAGACTGAATAATTAGGACCTCTCAGGGAATAACTAAATTAGATCACAAACAGTATCTTTTAATTCTATTTTTTCTAAGTTGTTATATTTTACAGTTAAAAGGATATAATAAATATAAATTTCAATATCATACAAGTAAAACAGAAAGTAATGAAAGGAATACATCATCCCTTGACTTACATGTCCTTTGGATCAATTAATCCTGACTCTCCATCTCATGGCAACCCTACCATACTATTAATTTAAATCTATTCTATTTAAAATTTCCTCCATCAGCTATGTTTTGAAAAGACTCTTATGCCTTTCTCAGGTCCCACTCTAAGCAGAGCATCTTTTTTAGCTAAAATTTAATAAGATTTTTTCTTTTTCTTTTCTTTTCTCTCTTTTTTTTTTTTTTTTTTACTGTTTTTCCATTTGTCTCAGAAGCTGTCAGCGTCAACTACATCGGGCACGTTTTATCAAAGAAGCTCAAAGTCTCTGGCTTAGTTATATGAAAATAAGGCAAATTGATGCAAATGAAAATTGACTTCTTTAACCTCTTGAAACAGAAGATGTCTAATTTCGGAGGTGTCCACTCTATGTGAATTTTTTCCCACACTGCTCGACGTCATTCCTGTTAGAAACTTTAAGATTCTTTAAAAGTATCTACAAAATTAGGTGAAGGGTAAAATTATGAATTTCCCACTTGGAAGAAAGTGGCTTAAATTCTATCCAATTATTTGCCATGACAACCAGCTAAACACAAAAGGGCTAGAATGGATGCAGAGTACTGCCTCTATAATCATCACTGTATGTCCTTCAAATCATGGATATGCAGCACCACTATCCCCGGCTACTTCAGGGCCATAAGCCTACACGGTAATTACATGCTTTGGAACACTCCACTTAAGTGCATCAATAATATAGTGAGCGAACGTGTTCTTTAATTCTGCACCTGTAAATGGAGGAAAAAATAAAGAAAATATCTCTATCAAAAAAATAATGAAAAGGAAGAAAAATAAACTAGACAGCCAAATTATGTTTAAGCTGCTTTGTGAAGTCTCTCTCTAAAACTCAGATGGTTAATAATTCAAAGTTTTTGATAAACATAATCAGATGATAAAGTATCTCTGCTTAAGAGACTGCTCAAATTAGGACATAAGAAATAAATGATGAGAAACAGAAACTCCCAATGAAGCTTAGAATTTTGTCTTTAACGTACCCATTTCAATTGAGCATTACAGAATCCCGGGTGACTTCTTTTTCCCATTGCCATGTCTCTATATAACTGTTATTAATGGGATTTAGAAGGTAATACCTACTAACTACTCCATGACTTCCAACACAAAAGAAAAGTTAACACGTCATGGCATTACACAACAGTATTTTTCTGCATGCTATTTATAACACATTTAATAGATTTTAGGGTGAGGGGTGTGTGTGTGCATGTATATATACTTGTGAGTGTTTTTTTCATTTTACAGACTTGAAATCCATATTTTCCTCAGAAATGGAAAGTTAATACAGTCAATTTAATAGAGAAGATACAAGTCAACAGAACCATAGGGAGAATAAGTAGTTGGTATAAAACAGTTCTCTCTCCTACATATTCTGATAAAATAAAATGGCTGATTTCTTAAAACCAAAAATTTCTTCTGAAAGTAAAATATTTTTGAGTGACTAATTTCACATATTCTTGAGGAATTTCAAAGAAATTCTTATGAAAATTATGCACATACAATTTATAATAAATTTAACACTCTTGGTATTCATAATAAACCAAGTTTTTTTTTTTTTAAGATTTATTTATTATTTGAGAGAGAGAGGACTGAGGGAGGGGGACAAGAGGAAAGAATCCTCAGACTTCCTATTGAGCACAGACCTAGATGTTGGGATGCATCCCAGGATCCTGAGATCATGACCTGAGCCAAAACCAAGAATCTGCCGTTAACCACTTGAGCCAGTCAGGTGCCACAGGAATAAACCAAGGTTTTAAGTGGTTCCATCCTAAGTTTTTTCACTTAAGAAAATAGAAAAAATAAATAAATAAGGAAGTCTATACCGATGTTTTTATGCAAATTAGCCAACATTTTTAAATGAAGAAACTCAATGTGAAATTTAACTCTGTATATTGATTTTAAAATATGAATGCTATTTAAACAAGAAAAGCTTACATAATTTCAGGAAAGCCATCAAACTCAGAAAAATCAGATATGTAATGGTCCAAAATTTATAAAGGAAACAGAAAAGATGTACTGAATAACCATAACAGAGTGTCTTATTTCAAAAAAATTGTTATTCCAGAATAAAGTTGAGTTTGTTTTTCTTTGTCATTTTACATTTTTAAGTTGATGGATGTGCATATGTTTTATTAAATTAATATTCGATACCTGAGTATGACCTTATGTTCATACATTTGCTTCTTAGACATGATCCTATGTTTCAAATGTTGCTTTTAGGATCAAGAGCATTTCTTTTCTCCATTATGTAATCAATATATAGTCTTTCTCTAATAGCAAATATATTTGGTAAACAAAATGCAATTTAATTTACCATGTGGCAATGCCGGCTAAAAGACAAAATCATTATTATATTTTTGAAGCTACACATAGAAACTTTACAAAGTTGCATTACATAACATTTACTAGAACTATGTATATTATATTAACTATTTCTTCTGGAGATTTTTACTTTTCACCCTGTTCAGAGAGTGGATTTTGAAACTTTTGTATGCAACTCTTAATATACAGATACCCCGGTACTAAAAGTACTAAAGTATTGTTTTATATGGGGAACTACTGTTTTAAAGTTTAAGACTACCCACAGGATGCAAATTCCATTAATTTGGCAATGAACCATCAGTATACTAAATCCAGAATAAAACATTGGTTGTTTTTTGAAGGAAATACTTACAATCATAAAAGGGTTGAAACTTACTAATAGTTTTTTTTTTTTTCTCACTGACACAGACACAGGAGCAGGCCAATTATTTGCATATTGTTAAAATGCATATTGCTGAGACTTGGATTATAAAATGTAGACTGAAGAGAAATATTACAGGTGAATTTCAAGTTCTTGAGAAGGTTTTATGATGGAGTACTGGCAGAAATTTTTCAAATGACAGTACTAGTAAGGACTCACCTAGAATAGCTCATTGACGGTATGTATAATAGGAAACAAAAGTGGAAATGTTTGAGGTTGGGTGTCCAAATGACCCCATACCCAATGTTTTTGTTTGTTTTGTTTTTGTTTCTGTTTGATTTTAACTTTGTCTTCCTGATGGGATGACAATTGATAATATTAAAGCAAGGCAATTCTAAACATTTAGATCACTCAATTGACCTGCATCTGTGATCTCAATGAAAATCTTAAGAATGTCACCTTTGAACAGGCAACTGAGTGTAGAGATTAATCAGACATATAGAAACTATCTCTTGGTGTCATCTAGTGGCTGTATTTCATCACTGCATAAAGGAAATACCTTACTGGTTTCCTGAGTAAAGATTGTTTTATTGCATTTGTTTCTGACTGACTGGAGAAAAAGAAGCTGCCATTTGTAACAGACAAGAGAAGGTTAGTAGCAAGTCAAGGCTTTCTGGGCTCTTCACCCTGGCCCTTCTCTGTGCCTTCTTATAAGGTCAAGACACATCGTCGGAAAGCTCAGTTATCGCACACTGGTGTGAAGGTGTTGTGTGCTGCCTCATTTAGGCTGCATGACTGAGTGACTGGGTGTCGTGAAGGGACATCCACAGCCAACACACTGGCCGAGCAGCACTCAGGGGATTCTGACAGACTGAGCTGACATGCTAACAATCTGATTTCCGATGGCAATGGTAGGAGCCTTCGAGTGAGAGCGAAGAGTCCCCTGACCCTCCTGTCATCTACTCTCTCAGTCTCTATCCTAGGATAGGAACACTGCACAACTATCACAGGGAGAGGTGACATAGGGAAAATAACTTATCCGCAAATGTGCTGAAATGTCATCTCTAATGTTATAGTTCCTTTAAGACGAACTATAATTTCTAATATAACTTTTCAGTTTTGAAAGGAAAGGGCACCAAGGCTGGGTTGACAGAAATAAATTATCCAGATAATTAAGGCTAACTACTCCACTTTCTCTTACTCCCTGGCCCACGCACAGACAATAATAGGGCTCAATTATTTATAATTCAGGAATATTTTTTCTTTAAAAAAAGGATTTTCTATAAAACTAGTGTTTGAATGACTTACGCATATAATGATTAAGGAAGCAAACTATTAACAAAATTAAGAAATTTATAATTTTAATGATCATAGTTTTATCATGTCCAAAGTAACAAAGTATGATTTTTAAAAAAGGAAAAATGTCTGACACTTCATTCTTAATTTTCCACAATTACCTGATGTTTTCAGGTAAATTCTGTGGGTTTTTAAAATGATCTTGAAGGATTTGTCAATATCAAGATACTTCTCCACATACTTATAGACACTGTGTATTACTAGGTGGACATTTCTTTTATTGTTGAATCTGCTGTTATTTTTCATTGATGTTTGCTTTTTCTTGTCTATAGGTCTTTAATTTCCAAATGTCTTATATGCAAACAAAAACTGAGAAAAATAATTAAATGAGAACATGAATGAATATAAATTTCCTGAAAAAATTTTTTAAAGATTTTATTTATTTATTCACTAGAGATGCAGAGAGAGAGAGGGAGTCAGAGACACAGACAGAGGGAGAAGCACTCCCTCTGATCCTGGGACTCCAGGATCAGGCCCTGAGCCCAAGGCAGATGCTTAACTGCTGAGCTACCCAGGTATCCCAATTTCCTGCAACTTTTATCTGCCTTTGGTATAAAGGTCTTTGCTACTGCTAGTTTCTTGAAATGCATATACCACAAAATGCAAATGTACATCTATGAGGCATGTGGGTATATTTACATATATATATATATACAGAAATAGATATATTTTTATATTTTATTTCATATATAACAATAAAATACTCTCAATTCACATACACACTAATTCAAAATATATGGGACCAATTAATGTTCTACATATGCCTCTGAAACATATTATCTTTTTTCTAAACAAAACCACAAGATAGATCATTTAATCTTCTATCTTGTGTGTGAGAGAATCAAGTTTGGTCTATGGCCATCAATTGTGGTCATTGTACTATACATTATTATTTTATCTTATAGAGCAAGTGATTGAGAATAACAAAGTAATTATGTAGGAGTGTTGTGTTTGTAGTATTCATAAATCTCTTGTCAGATTTTGATTCCACTTATGGAAGCCATCTTAAGTCTGAATCATAAAGTTGATCATAATTTTAAGTATATTAATACATTTCCCAAGCCTATTTTCTGGTACTACAGCTAAAATCAGAGCACAGAGATAAGACTTCTTTGACAAACGAAACAGGTGATTTAAATATCTTATGTGAAGAAAGTAGGGCTCTGTCTTAATTCCCCCACCCTGATTTCATTTTAACTTCTTAGTAAATAAAATGTATACCATCTCATAAGGAAACAGATGAATATCCACCAGCTCCAGCAAGTAGGAAACTTACACCTTTCTTCAACATTAGCAGAACTGGTTTACTATATCCAAATGAGCAACCTTAAGTAGGAGCTAAAATTGTTGGTTAATCATCAACAAAGAAAGTAAATGTCAATTTAACATAATTCATTTTTCTTAAAAGACATTCTTTGATATTTTAGTTGGCTATGGGCTTATCTAATAGATTATTTTATTCAGTTACACGGTCATACTTTTGGGAACCAATTCATTCTGACAAGTCTACTGGAATTCCATTTCATTTTCCCAGAGTATTTAGATAAATTGTGAACAAGCTGGTAGATTAAAAACACAATCTTTTTTTTTTCTATCCATGATACGTATTGCAGTAATCTGTGGTTTCCACTTACATATTTACCCAAATGCTAAAGCTGATGCAAAAGTCCTTACTTGATTAAAAAAATAATATTCCTAACTCGCACAACTTCATGATCCACACTCCTTAGTAAGTGAAGGTAGCTACCATACTGTAATGTAACATTTCATAACTGGCACCTCATCTCCCATATCTCCTTGTGTTGTTATTTAATCTCTCCCAACAATGCCTACGCTTTAGAATAACTGCCTAAATTTTACAGATTACAAAAACAAACTGATGCTCAGAGACATTACTCAAGTCTCTCAATCTACACAGTAAAATGTGGGACTATAATTCGATGCGAAGTCTGATCTTTTTCATAATTTGTACAGCATATAGATCTTCTTCCAAAAATAACCTAGAATAGATGCAAGTTTGTTGTAATCTAGCCCCTTAATATAGCTTTTAAGAGAAACAATCTGGTAGCATGCTAGCTTTCTGTTTCTCTAGCCTACCAAAATCATACATTCAGTTAACATGCCTGGTAGCAAAATAATGGCCAGAAAGGTAAAAGGACAAAGACTTCTTAAAGAGGAATGGATGTGCCCTTTCTTATGCTCTTTCTTCCTTCTATTTACCAGGAGATGTGACTGCTGGATTTGGAGCCACCATTTTGTATCTTGAAGTGGCACTGAAGAATAGCATCCTTTTGACTCAGATAACATATTGGTCCTGGCTACTCATTTGCAGATTACTTTTAGTTGAAAGAGAAATGAAATTATGTGCTGTTTTATTAGTTTTCTATTGCTGCATAATGGATTTACCACAAACTCAATGGTTTAAAATAGCACTCATTTACTATGGGTAAATGCAGTAATGCAGGTATAGGTAAGCTGTGTCCTCTCCTGAGGGTATCACAAGGCTGAAGTCAAGGCATTGTCTGGGACTAGAATCTCATGTAACACTCTGAGGCCTCTTCCCAACTCCTGGGTTGGCAGCATTCAGGTCACAGTGGGGTAGCATTGAAGTTACATTTTCTTGATAGTCATCAGCCAGGGATGGTTCTCAGATTTTGGAGACTTGTCTCAGCAGGAGGTTCTCTGGTGTGGTGCCCCAATCTCTTCTTTTAGGAAAGGGTCAGTCCTTTTTTAAGGACCTGAGTAGATCAGTCCTGCCAGAATTATCCCCTTTTGATGAATTCAAAGTCAATTAAATTGGTACTTTAATGGCATTTGCAAAAATCCCTTCACCTTTGTCATACAGTACAACTTAATCATGGAACTGAAATTCATTATATTCCTAGATCCACACTCAAGTGAAGAGAGTTATATAGAGAACATTATCAGGGAATGGGAATCTTGGGACCATTTTAAAATGTTGACTACACTCGTTTAAGCAATCATTGTTTTTTAATGTACAGCCAAACCTCGTTATAAATAAAGCATCACATGTAACATTTGCCTTTGAATTTTATGCAGGAATGGTTCTTTAGATAAATGTATGTCCTTCCTACCACAGACAGAATTACTTACAAGTATCTATCTATCTATCTATCTATCTATCTATCTATCTATCTACTTTCTTAAATTTCTATTTTAGACACCAAGATATTTATTTCTAAATTTAGTGTACAAATACAATATTCTAAATCAACTAGGATGATTATCTATCCCCTTATGTTCTATGTCTTTCTGCATTTTAATGACCCTATTCTACATTGTGTTAAATTTTATAAATTACTTCAAATTGCTTTTAAAAGAAATCACGATATGAAAATAAGTGATATAATTAAAACATGGTATATTATATTTTAAATAGATGTAAGCTTCATAGAGAGACAAAGCTAGGCATTTTTACTTCCTTTTAATCATTTGCAATTTTTTATTCTGATATATTTAATCCACAATTTGAACAAATTTTTACTGGAAAATATTTGCCTTTAGCTGTCTTTAGAGTTCCATAGTGAATCTAGGTATTAATTTTTCTACATAATCACTACTCCTCATTAATTGCTTTCCTGAAAATCTTCCTCACCAGAAGTTTACATGGCAAGTTGAGTTTATAAGACTTGGTTGTGAATGAGGAAACACATTAAATATTGTTTTCTCTTTGCACTTCTTCCAAGGGGGGAGAGGGAAGAAAGCTGACTTATGGATGTGGTTTGTAAAACTAAGAGTATATTTTATTTGCCCTCTGTTCAGATATTTATCATCATTCTGTAATTATCCTTATGAGTTAGGCATTATCTGGATAAATCAGCTATCTTTCAGCAGGATTCGCAAATTCAAATGCTTATAGGTCTAGGCACAAATTATGAATAAAGTTAAATAAGTAGGATATAAATAGGGAACAGAACTGGAGAGTGAACTGCCCACTTAAAGACACTCCCCCCCCCAAAAAAAGACACTCCCCCCCCATCACATCAGATGGATCCTTTAGGCCACGTTTGCCAGATCTGCCATTGTACATAAGGAACTCACAATCCAGACTTTTTGAAATAACTCAATTTTATATGCTAATTTTACATTAAAAATTTCTAAGGGGTGTAGGCCAGGAAACATCACTAAGTGAAGATGGCCAAAGGGCTAGCAGTGCATAATTTCTGCTCCAGACAATTCCATTGGTCAACAATAGTGTTTTATTGTTGGATGTGAATGCATGTTAAAAGATGGATACATAAAACGTGCTCTTGAAATATAATAAATTTAATTTGATATTTCATAGAACCATTTCCTCTTTTTCACAATCTTTCTCTTTATTAAATAATACAATATAAAGATACCTAAAGGACCTTTAGGTCTGAAATTGTTGTGCATGTAATTGCTTTATTTTATTTTTTTTTAAATTTTATTTATTTATGATAGTCACAGAGAGAGAGAGAGAGGCAGAGACACAGGCAGAGGGAGAAGCAGGCTCCATGCACCAGGAGCCCGACGTGGGATTCGATCCCGGGTCTCCAGGATTGTGCCCTGGGCCTAAGGCAGGCGCCAAACTGCTGCACCACCCAGGGATCCTTGCTTTTAGTTTAATGACAAAATCCCTATATCTTATTTTATAGATAAAACCTGAGTTATCTTTTGGATAACAAAGACTAGTTTTGTTCCAAGTAAGAATAGGGTATTTTATAATCTGTATATTTATTACATTAGTAATAAAAGTTCTGAGATTTTTTTTCTCTTTGTGCCATATCCGATCAGAGAGGATTCCTATCCCTATAATCACAGTGAATTTCTGAAACATAAGAAAGATTATTTTACTCTTCATGTTAAAAGACACAACATGCTACCTCCAGAGGACAAATATGTATTCTATATGAATTATATAACTTTTTTCTGCTATTATAGCTCCTATCATGACCAGATAGTTATTTCATTTTAAACTCTACTTAGATACAAATGACCTTTGGATCTCATGAATTCGGTAGATGGGATTTTGCCCACTTACCAATACATCAGAGTATTGATAATCTTTGCTGTGCTGTTATCTTGAAGAAGCCAATTTACATCAACTTTTAATCATGGTAGCTGACCTGTGCTACACTTGGAAGGGGAACCCATCTAAGTATCCAACTCTGACATTGCAGCCAGGCTAGATTATTCTGCATTCTTTGACTCTCCTTTGGTTCCATGGGCACACAGAGGCACGTTGCGGCACTGCAGTCAACTCACAGTGGTGCCACAGGATAGCAAAATGTTTTAATTTTACAAGTTTGAAAGAAACACAGTGATCCTTGGTAGCTACTGGAACTGTATAAACTAGAAGTCCAAGATAGTTCACGGTTTCCATATTAGATGCTGCTAGAAGGTCTAATGTCATCATATCCCTATGAAGCTGAATTCTCGGTGGTTCCTATTAGACAAAGAAAGTGTTACCCAGCTAAATGTAAAACAGCAAATGAGGACACTGCTATCCAATCTGATTCCAACACTTGAGAACCTGTGCGGTGCCCTACAGCTGTGTGCACCTCAGGGTTAAGTAACTCTAGTTACACAAGAATGAATTTTTTCTTTAAATTTATGTATATTGTTTAAATACAGTAAGTTTCTAGAAAAAATACTTATTAAATTGTTTGGGCTTCACTACTTATGAAATGGACTGTTAGGTACTCCCTTTTGTCTAGGAGCACTGTGAAAAAATTCATGTAGAAAAGGTCCATGAACAGAGAAAACTTGGAAACCTTTGGTGATGGCCATTTCTACTAATCAGTAAACTCCAATAGTTAGGGACTAAGTCAACTTTGTTTACTGTTCCATTCCCAGCACCTACCACTGTGCCTGGCATATCATTACCACTCAAATATATGTGTTGAATTCTTTTATTCAGTAATCAAGTGACGTAAATGGTCCTGATAAGTAAGCCAACTGCTACTGTAGGCATGGAAAGTGAGGGAAACTAAGTGTTCCAAGAAAGATATGTTCCTTAGTAAAAATTGAAAGTTTGAATAAATTTTAAATGGAAAATCAACTTTGGCAAAGGCCTGTATTTACTATGTGAATGACTCTACATTTTGATCTTTTCAGAAATAAGAGAAACAATTTTTGAAATCCTTTTTTTGTATTTCTGCTAGTGCTGTCATGCTTATCAAATTAGAAATAAAATTATTTGAAAGTCAAAAAGGCAGGTAAGTTCTTGCTAACACATGTGTTCAAAAATTTTACTTTTAAAATTGTGATTCATGTAAAATTCAACCCCTCTGTATTTAACCTTTTCATGAAGTGATGAATATGTTAGTGAAGACACCAAACCAATGTTTCCAGGGAATAAATATTTTGGTTATCTTTTGCCATACAGTAAAGTACCCCAAAACTTAGCAGCATAAAATAACAATTTACTCTTATCTCTCACAATTCTGAAAGTTGACTGGACTCAGCTGGCCAATTCTTGGAGTGTCTCAGGAGTTTGAAATTGAGCGATGGCTCAGTTGGGTGTCTAGATGGCCACAATGGCTTCTTCGCTCACATCTGGTACTTACGCTGGGATGGCTGGAGGAAGAGTTAGGGGTTGGCTGGGGATCTGGCTCTTCCTAAAGCCTCTCCACATACTCCCCTTGTGTTTCCTTGCAACCAGGCAGTATCATGGTAGTTCAACATCTTCCATGGTGGCTGGCTTCCTGAGCAAGCGTCCCAAGACATCAAAGCAAAAACTGTGAGCCTTCTTCTAATGTAGCTTTGACAGTCATCCAGAATCATTTTTGTTGCACTGCATTAGCTCTAAGCTTGTTACAGTGTCAGCTAGCTTAAAGGAGAGGCACTGAATAGCACAAACACTGGCAGGCATGGCCAATTGTGAGGACATCTTTGAAGATCGGCTATCACAATAAAACTTGTCTTACAGTTTTAAGAAACTCATAAAGAAGAGGCATTATGGGTGGTAACACATGTACCATGCCTATTAAAACTGGTCTGTTTTGAAGAAAACCTTAGTAAATATCCATATTAAAGAGAACGAGATCCTAGAGTTAGGTTGCCAAAGACAGGACAATCTCTAGTAATAATAGAAAATGTGGAAGTCTTTATGAATAAACAAGTTTGGTCTCCAATGTTGTACAAAGGAGAAAAATATTCCTTTGTATATTGACCTATATTGGGACAGTTGTTTTCTTAAATTTCTTCACCACTTGCTTCAATCTGCTAAATCTAAAAAAACTGAACCCTGAATGACTAAAATTATTAAAATCTGATTATTATTTTTGTTTTTCCAGTAGGGAATATGATCACAAAGCTTATCTCAAAAAAAAAGATGATAAGCTATAGAGTAAAAAATATAGCTATCTTCCAAATATAATTGGACAATTTTATTAACTATCATGATAAAGAAGGGAAATGAGGTGGCTGAGTACATAGGAGTTCCTTAGGGATCTAGAATTAAAAGCAGGAAACAGCATTTCTAGGTACATTAGGTGTATTTATGTTTTCTCCTCAGTATGGATATATTGTTAGGTTCTTAATTAATGTCTCTTTCCTTGAAACTCCCAGATAGGAACTATTCTTCATCTTGCTTAGCATAATGACTCCATCTCTGGGTCAGATTACTACTTTCCAGACCAGCTTTGTAGAGTCTTTCTGATAATCATGAAGCTTACTGAAGAAAACTAGTAGATTTCAGAGATATTCGCAGAACTTCAAGCTCAAAACAGCAGCCACATCATGCCCCTTGGAGCCAATGTCAGAGACAGTAGACTGGATCAATCACATGGTGACATTTCATTTATTTTCATTAAATTAAATCTTATAGAGGTATATGTGCATGCTTTTCCTTTCACATTACTTACTTCTAGGCAGTAAAAAAACACAATGCCTAGAATATGATAGACACTTAATAACATAGGTTAAATCAGGATTTAAAAAATTATTTTATATTTTTAATAAAGACAGATATTCCATGTGTGTGTGATGGGGGTGGGTATTAGATTTTGTTTGTTGCATCCTCTGCCTAGAATCATTTTGCTCCTCAACTATCAACTGGAGATATGTTTCTTCATTTACTGTTACTACCTTACAGTCTTTATTATCTTTTCACTAGGCTGTTGGAATAGTAACTTAACTGGTATTTTTTATTTTACTGGTACATTCTCTAACCTATCATTAGTGTGAGGCAGAAGACCGCTCTACTTCTCTTCATCATTTGTATTAGTTATATATTGTGGCATAACAAATTACCACAAACCTAGTAGCTTAAAACACCACAGTTTATCATCACAGTTTCTATAGGGAAGAGTCTGGCACATCTTCACATCCCCTCTTAGGATTGCACAAGGCTGCAATCAAAGTCTCTAAGGTGACTTAGGTTGTTGTTGGAACCTATACTCTTATGGCTGTAGGACTGAGGCATTCAGCTTCTTGCTGGCTGTTGGCTGGAGGTTACCCACAACTTCCAGATGCTGTCAACAATTCTTTGCAATGAGGGCTTCCTAAAAATGTCTGCTTACTTCATCAAGCCAGCAAAAAGAGTCTCTCTGTATGTCTGTTACCAAAAAAGAGGTCTTACACAATGTAACAAAAGCCCAGAAGCAGCAATCTATCACCTTTGCCACATTTTATTAGTTAAAAGAAAATCACAGGTCCAACCCACGATCAAGGGGAGATTATTATCCAAAGGTGTAAAGACCAGGAGGTGGGAGATCATGAGGTGGAGAAGGGTAGCTGAGAGTCTGTCTGCAACACCATGCTTAAATTCCATCTGTGCCTGATTGTAAAGGTTCTATATTGCTTTATACGTTGTGCTTGTATATACTCTTCTCTTTTTAAAATTAT
The DNA here is from genome assembly GCF_003254725.2 of Canis lupus dingo. Taxonomy (NCBI): domain Eukaryota; kingdom Metazoa; phylum Chordata; class Mammalia; order Carnivora; family Canidae; genus Canis; species Canis lupus. Next base: position 63,599,855 of record NC_064246.1, on the reverse strand, counting down.
TTTTAGATTTATTTTTTATTTAAAGGGATGCCTGGGTGGCTCAGCAGTTGAGCATCTGCCTTTGACTCAGCATGATCCCGGGGTCTGGGACCAAGTCCCACATCGGGCTCCATGGTGAGCCTGCTTCTCCCTCTGCCTGTGTCTCTGCCTCTTTCTCTCTCTGTCTCTCGTGAATAAATAGTCTTAAAAAAATAAATTAAATTAATTAACATATAGTGTATTATTAGTTTCATATTTACTCTTTTTATTGGATTATCATTTCTACACCTATTACTAGGCAAAATCTCATTTATTCTGCAAAATAAAGTTCTGTAACTTTTTGAACAGATTTTGCTGAAACTTATCCTAAAAAAGGAAAAAGACATCACAATCCTTTGCTTCTCTTTTGTACTTTTTTTTTTACCTTATCACTTATTATAATGTATTGTAAAAATCTGCTTAGCTGTCTGTCTCTCCTACCTCTGTGACATTCTACAAAGATGGGAGTCGTACCCTAATTATATTTTCATTTTCGGTATTTAGCACAGTGATTAACTACTAATAAGTTGATTGAGTGAATAATTTAATGATTTCCTAGAAGAAGAAACCTTCCAAATAACCCTTGTATTGACTGTATATTTATTAAAGGGATCAAAAATCCAACTTACCTAACCATGTCAGTTTACTCTCCATTGGCAAAACAATAGATCTTGTTTGTATAGGGCATTCCTTGACTCTACTTCTGTTCTAGAACCACAGGGTCACATTTCTCCCATGACCCAAACAGACGTCCTTAGTCATCTTGAACAGTAAGTTTTTCTTTTATTTTTAAAAATGGAGTCGATTATGTTTAAAAAAAAAAAGAGTACAAAAAATCCCCCTTAACACAACCTATCCACAAAAAATGTGAGGAATCAGACTTAGCTCCCTGGAAAAGCCATTGAATACAATATCATTATTAGCTTCATTCGCAAATATTCACAAGGAACAGAGGACACATCTTTTCATACCCATGTAGGATCTGTTACAGCAACTGTTTTGAGATGTGAATATTTCAGTAAGATAATAGACACAGGATTCACATTCATTCTATTCAGAGTTTCTTTTTAGATTTTATAGAAATATTTCCTGAGCATTCATTATGTTTTGATAATGGAGCCACAGAATAAAAAATCATGTGAGGGGCGCCTGGATGGCTCAGTCAGTTAAGTATCTGACTTTTGATTTTGGCTCAGGTCATGAGGTCAGGGTCCTGAGATTGAGTCCCACATGGAGCCCCTGTGGAGCCCTGCCTCCAGCTCCAGGTTGGCTCCATGCAAGGCAAGGAGTTAGCTTAAAATTTTCTCTCTCCCTCTGTACTTCCCCTCTCTTGCATGTGTGCCACTCTCGCTCAAAATTTAAAAAAGAGAAAATTACATGAAAAAAATGAGATAAGTTTAAAAAATTAAATTATGTTTATTATCAGAAAATTTTATTTATTTATTTTTTTAATTTTTATTTATTTATGGTAGTCACACAGAGAGAGAGAGAGAGGCAGAGACACAGGCAGAGGGAGAAGCAGGCTCCATGCACCAGGAGCCCGATGTGGGATTCGATCCTGGGTCTCCAGGATCACGCACGCCCTGGGCCAAAGGCAGGCACTAAACTGCTGCACCACCCAGGGATCCCATATTATCAGAAAATTTTAATGATCAGTAATAGTGACCATAAAAATCTATAGCTTCTTTCTCTTGCTTTTGTTAATGTTTCAAAATCTTCAATATTACACTTCTCTAATCAGTAAGGATAAGCTTCTTTTAATGAATATTACAATCAAAATATTTAGTTTTAAAATAACAAGTGATGTATTTTTTGCTAGAAAAATAGAAATTTGATGCTATTTAAATATATATATATATATATTTCTATGTTGTAAAGGCATGAAAACTTTACCCAGCTACAGCTACTGTAAACTTAAAGGTTGACTCTTTCCATAAAGGCAGATAGAGATTTTTATTGTTTACAATTATGGGGCAAGTAGAGTTAATCATCAAGTTTACATTTTATTAATGATGCTGTATTTTAAAGTAAACCTTTCATTTTATAAACATTTATCAGGATCATGAAACTAATGAAAACATCCTGTTATAATGTTACTTTTCAAAATTTTCTTAGTACTTCATACTCATGATTATATCATGGTCTGCACAAGCATATGGTCTTTTATTGTTTTTAAAAAATAAGACAGTTTATGAAGAACAATAATATCCATGAGTGTGAATTTCTTTTCTTTTAGATCAATTGGTATTAGTCAATCAAGAGAAACTATAGTAAGAATTTATACTACTAGAAGGTATTTAACACTTTCATTATTCTTTTTTATTGTAATGATTGCTGTTATATTGTACTATCATTATTGTGTGGAGGATACCGGGTTTATTCCTTTAGAATTTATTCAGTGCTTTGTGTTTAGATGATCTAAAGAAATGTATAAGAAAAGAAATGTATAAAGTATTAATTTAACTGAACAGCAAAAATTTGGCATTGATATTCATCTTTGATAGGAAAAAGACTGTAGGTGAATTTTATTTTCTTTTTTATATTCAGTGTTATTCCAAATTAACATTTTATTTCTGTGGTAAAATACAATAGCTTTTTTGAGAGTAGTGATTGTTGGGTGATGGGTTACTTTATATTTCTGTAATGTTGAATTTGCATGACTATAATTTTTCATTTTTACTAAGAATTTAAAAAATAAAAAGAAAACATTATATAACTTTTAAAAATAAACTATGTCATATAGCTCAAAATATAATTTAAATACTGAAACTAACTTTAAATAATAAGGATTAAAGAGAAAACAAATTTTTATTAACAAAATTTATTTCTATATTACCTACTCTTTTATTAGTAAATCATATATATCATTCTATGTTAGTAAAGATACTTCTACAATGTCAGTTTTAATGGATCTTTGGTAAAGAAATGACATAATTTATTTAATCTAATTTACTTGTCATTTCTTGTTTCTTGTTAGTTACACTACCGTACAATAACCCACATTTTCTGGGCATTTTGGCTATTCTTATTATTCTAACAATAAGAGTTATTTATACATTATTGGGAACATTTTATCTGTAAATCTTGCCATAAATGATTTTCACAGTTTGTATTGATTTTTTAAATCTATACATGGTGTGTTTGGAAATGCAGATGTTTAAAAATCATATAATCAGATCTGTACTTTAGGGATTTTATGCTTAAATAGCTTTACTGCATAATTATTAACAATTCTACATTTTATTTTAGGCCTTTTGTGATCATTCCCTCAATCTCCTTTTTTGTGTTTAAAATTTTAAACTCTTTATTTTGAAATAGTTATATTCTCACAGAAACTTGCAAAACCTAGTACAGAAAGCCCCATGTACTTTTCAACAAACTTTCTTCAATGGTAACATCTTACATAACTATAACACAATATCAAAACCAGGAAATTGACATTTACATAGTATTTGTAACTATAGACATTCAGATTTAAGCAGATTAAGAAATTTTATCACATGTATAGATCTATGACCCCACTACCACAATCAAGACACAGAACTGTTCCACCACCATGACAGGATTCTCCTGTGCTATATATACCAGTCCCGATGTCCCTATGCCTAGTCCCTGGTAACCACTAATCTGTTATCCATCTATAGTTTTGCTATTTAGAGAATGGCATATAAAGGGAATCATGCATAATGTAACATTTTTATTGGCTTTTTCACTGCCATAATGCCTGGGCTTATTAAATGCATATATTTCTTTCATTGTTTTATTTAAATACCTTCATTTTCTTCTCTTACATTATTGTTGAATTTTATTATTTATTTTTTAAAAATTATGCTGTGAACTATTGTGACTGAGTGGTGATGGGCTTGGTGGAAGCCTCCACCTCTTCCCCTATCCCGATGAAGTATTATTAGGACTACTTCATTCTGCCCTAAAGCTGTATCCTGGGTCTTTGGCTCCACCAATGGATCTTTTAGCAATCCCAACTCTGACTTTCCCAAGTAATCCTGTGATTGCCGACACAGAAGAGATACATAGTTGAACCCTCCCTACAACTGAAATCTCTGTGTAGCACTACTGCAAACTTGCACTTCTTATATAAGCGTTCCAAAAGTCATGGTCTCTGCTATTAACAATAATGATATAATGCTAGCTGCAATGTATTAAATATTTGGTATATATTGAATGCTTTCATTCAATTTATAATTTAAGCCTTATAATCACTATATTAGATATTATACCCCTATTTTGCTGTTGAAGAAACAGTCTTTAACTAGCAAGTCCATAAGGAGGATTATAAAGAAAGTGCATTGAACATTACAGCCTGAATAATAAAACCATTCTCTCATTAATATCGCCAAATTTTGGACACTGTACTAATAAAATTCAAATGGTCAAGAGAAAGTATCTAAGAGATTATACTTTTGGGAAAAGTCTATTTTCTGCCCTTAACAATGGTGATGAATTAGGTGATGCTAAATGCTCTGATGGATTAACATGATCACAGTAATTTCCCCAGGATAATGACTCATATCATCACTTTTACAGCAGCCTGATTTTACTTTACTAATTTTTAAGTTCTTTTACATTTCTAAAAAAAAAAAAAAAATCAAAAGATTCTCTCAATAAGCATCTTATGCTGGTCCATTGCCATGTTATACAGTTGTGGATTAATTGGCTAGAGTGAAAGCTATTTGAACAAGAAACAAAAAAGATGTCAATGTATCCTGACATTGTCTTAGACATGCCTTAATATTTTGTATTCTGTACTTGATTCTCAAGGCTTATCTAGTTAAGCAGAACATAAGGAGAAAGGGAAAGCCATCTGAACCTGAAGGTAACCTTGTTCTCGTCTGGAAGAGTCATCAGGTAATGTCATTCAGCTGATGATGATCTTTGCTGAACCTTTTCTGGTCCAACAAGGAACCGAAGAACACTGACCATGACTTCCTAACTGGAAAGTTTGGAGAGCACTACCCAATATTTGAATCTGCTTTTCTTGGTGATAATTCTTGAGAAAACTATATCAATATCCCTTTTCTTGTATAAACATAAGTAGACGGGCTCAGAAAACCCATAGATTTCTTTAGTTCTAGGAACTATTTAGATGTAATCTACCTTGAAACAATATTTACTTTTAAGTTTAAGAGTAGTACCTTATGATAAACCATACATAAAGTTTTGGGTTGAAAAATTTTTGTGTGTTTTTTCTAATGAATTGAAAGATTCTTACAGTCATTAAGATCAATTTCTTAGTGTATTCCTCAATGAACTTCTAAATGTTCTTGATAAAGTTTCGCTTTTCCTGATACATTTAATATTTCATGTTCATAAGATATTTAAATTTCAGAATAATTTAACATATGCATAGGCATTCAGGGGGAAAAGATAACTACACTAATTAATGTCGGCTTCAGGGATTCTTAAATACACGTTTCCTCTTAGATGATTTTCTAATTGCTTCTCCTCCTCAATTAAAAAAAAAAAAACAAGCTATGTTAATAGCTTATCATTTGGGGGGATCTGAATGCTACAGACAATAGTGGTTCCAGTGGTGCTCTCTCTGGAGAGTTGAGGAATGGGAAAATTACCTTCGTATAGGCTATTCTTCCAGCCACAGTTAATATTTGTTTAAATGGTAAATTCTTCTACAAACTCATGTGAAGAATGGAGGTTTTGAAAGATGATAAAATGTATGATTTTAAAAGAACACACCAAAGTTCACTTCTTTTTCATCTGTGTTCAAAACCAAATAGGAATAAATCCAGTGAATCTGCAAATTGGAATATCAAAATAATTTCTTGAGTATTGATAAAAGTTGGAATGAACTCTGTGGCTTAGGACAAGCACCAAAAGGCAACTATTATCTCTTCCTCCCAGGGCTAGGAATTGAAAAATCTTTTTAGAGCAGACAATTACCCAAGAAAGAATGAAGGAGAAAAAAAAGAAATCCCTCAAGTCAGAATTTTTGATGGATTAGATCCACTCAGTTGAGAAGTTTGGGTCAGTGGCTGTCACTGACCACTCAGTTAATCTGGAAGTTAATAAAAAAGACATATCTATCTTCAGAGAAGGAAAGAGAATAAATTGAAAAGAAACATTTCTCTTTCCAACAGCAAGAGCAAACATTCTGAAGAAAACTTTATCCATATATCTTTCCAAATTAATTGTACTTTCTTTAGCGCATCTTTGAGGTACATCTATCATCTAGCTCTGCCACTAGTTAGTTGTGGGACATGGGGACATTCTCTAAGTGTACCCCTTCTTAGTATCAATTTCTTTATAAGCAAAATGGTAATTATACTGAGACCTACTTTATAAGTTTATTATAAGGATTAAATGATGTAATCTATACCCAGTCCTCATCATACTGCCTGACACATGACAAGCATTCAATATATAATAGGGGGAAGCAATGTCTGTATCATTTGCAGGATAATATCACAGGTACCAGAAACTGGGTGATGTTTGATCACTTCCATGCCAGATGAGCTCTTGGCCCAATTGTGTCTCAACTTACCTATATGTTTGGTTGGCTTAGGAAGCTTCAGGATTTAAAATTAGGCTAACTGCACTGTTGACTCTTAGAATTCATGGCTCCTAGCAAAAAACAAAAAGCTTCTAGCAAAAAAACAAAACTCACCCTTGGCCAAAAGAAAAAATATGGTAAGACTATGGAGTCACTTAGAATTTCAAAGGAACGCTGAAGAAGTAGGGAATTGTCTAGGGTTCAGAAGCAGGAACTGATCTGTAGTTGAAATGAAGAAACAAATGCCAGCATGTTTTTATCTTTGCATTACTCAGCCATTGAGAGAGAAAAATTCATATGGCTGTACAGGTAGAGGGAGGTTTTGAAAGAAGTCCTCAAAAACCAGGCTTCCCTGAAGAGAAGACCTGGCAACTTGATTTGGCCACCTCCCCAAATTGAACACAATGAAAGAGAGATAACTTATTACATGAAAATTGTGGGGGGTTTGAAAGGATTCAGTGGTTTCACATAACCTGATAGTAACATGTAGCTACTGTGGTGGCCCTCCACTAGTGAAAAATTGCCTAAAATTCTGATTCAGAAGAGCTAATAGATTATTTTCTGAACTCTAACAAACATGTTGCTATCAATACAAGTAGCACCTTCAATAAAGTTTGTTTATTTTTTCCAGATAAGTTCTTCACTGAACAAGAGATTTGATCCTTTACAGTTTATATTTATGGAATGAGAACTTTTTTTTTTCCTATCCTGACAGACTTATCCAGTCTTTAAGAAATTTGATGAAGAATCAATGTCCACTTTTGGGACATATCACAAAACTGATTTTTATGCCTATTTCTACATTCTGCTATTTAGCCCACCCTAAATTTATTTATTTACTTACTTACTTAGTTATTGGGAATATTGTGCCCATTGAAGTAACAAGGGAATTCTTAGTGGCTTTGGATACAATTGAGAACTACTTTATTATTCTGACTCTGCCTGGCTCTTTCTTGGAATATATTTGAGTCAAAACAATTCCTCATTTCACTTTTTTGCTCTTTGATTTTTTATTCTTTAAAGTATCCAAAACTGGAGTGTATTTAACACTTTCCTAAAATGCTTTTTTTTTTTTTTTTTTAAGATTTTACTTCTTTAAGCCATCTGTACACCCAATGTGGGGCTCAAACTCATGATCCTGAGATCAAGAGTCGCATGGTCCACCAACTGAGCCAGCCAGCCATCATTTTCCTAAAGTGTTCTTAATTAACTTCTTGGCTAAAAAGCTAGAAGGATTTTGAAGAAACAAGATATACATTTTCTAATATTAAAGCTAACACAATTTAGTTTTTAGCAGTGGCTTTTGATGCACAAATTGGAACAAATATAGCCAGATTATTTTCTAAAATGTTACTTTAGGGGGTCATTCTTTTACTGAGAAAAAGAAATAATGTATAAGAATATTATGTATTTTAGATTGCTGTGGATTTTTTGTGTCTGAGAACTTATTCTAGTTTCACATTTACATTGCCAAACATTAATATTTCTATTTTAGATAAAACATTTAGTGTACTCTAAAAATCTCTTTATCACTCTCAATTAAAAACCACGTCCAAAATGTCAGAATCCTTATCAAATGCTAAATAGTGTGTAAGGAAAGGAATTTTTGAGTATCTGAAATCCAGTCAAGAATTAAATTGCTCCCAAGCATCAATTAATATACAGAACAAAATATCTTTGTTCTAATTCTTTTTCTTTCTTTCTTTTCTTTTTTTTTTTTTTTTTTACTATTTCAGTGTTTAAAATTTGGTTTACCTTTCCACTCACTTGTGGATATTCTTGTTTAAATCTCCGATGAAATAAAAACATTTAATGAAATAAATGTTTACCTTTACAATTTTTTGTCTTTACATTAACTCAGGTTGAGACAAAATTGCTATATTCTTAATGTCCACTAAAAAGCTTAAAAATGCAATGGATTAAAATGTAAATATTTTCTTTGGTACTTGTGATGCAAAAATATAAAAGTCTTTGAATTGCTCCACTGTTCAGGGCAAAGCAATGTCTGTCACATCCAATATGATCTCACGTGTGCTAGAAACTGGAGAGTTTAAAAGCCCTTCTATTCTTTCCCTTTCAGAAACTGCCTTCACCCTTCGGGGCCACACTTTTCATGTGCCAGACCCAGCGGAGCTGTGTTAACATTAGCACAATCCCCCTGACAGAAAATCAGATCAATTTTAAGCTAGTTCTTTACTGAGGTAAACAGCTTTAAGGACTGACTGGAAACCCACTTGACAAATATATATTTGTTACCCTAGCCTTGTTTATTTCTCATATCTGGTTTGTTTTTAATATAAAGGAAACAAACTCTTAATACAATTGTGAATATAACTTTTTTAAAAAGTTCTCTTTTACTTGACAAAATTAAGTCTACTTAAGACTGGTTTTCAAAAAGACAAAGGGAATAAATGGTTTTTTAAAAATGTTTATTTAAATTCTAATTACTTAACATATAGGGCAATATTGGTTTTAGGAGTAGAATTTAGTGATTCATCCTTTACATACAACACCCAGTGCTCATCACAAGTGCCCTCTGTAATACCCACAATCCATTTAGCCCATCCCTCACCCACCTCTCCTCCATCAACCCTCTGTTTTCCATCATTAAGAGTCTCTTATGGTTTGTTTCCCTATCTGTCTCTCATTTCCCCTCCCTCCCATATATTCATCCGTTTTGTTTCCGAAATTCCACATGAATAAAGTCATGTGGTATTTGTCTTTCTCTGACTTACTTCACTTAGCATAATACACTCTAGCTCCATCACATCACTGCAAATGGCAATATTTTATTCTTTTTGGTGGCTGAGTAATATTCTAAAAAGGGATCTAATAATGTTTGCTATGTGTGTCCTCTCTTTCATCTATTGGGCAACCCTGTGATGGCAATACTCAGCTTTTCCCATCTCACTGGTGAGTCAGTCATTTCTTCAAGGATTACACAGATAGGTATTTCTGTAAATGGCACTTGTGAAACCACCCTTTATCTATCTCTTTTGTCCTCCACAATAACCCTGTGATTGGTCCAATTTCACAGAGAAGGAAACTGAGGCATAGAGATGTTCTGGAATGTATTCCAGGATAAGCAACTACTAAACGATGTAACTAGGGTTTAGCTTTTAGCTTAGGGCTGTTTAACTGCAAAGTCTGTACCTTTCCATTTTTGAGCCTCACCAGTTAGACATTTCTACTAGAACCGTGCGTGTGTGTATGTGTTCTGACAAAAATCAATGACAATGTATCAAGTACTAAGAAAATGTATTTTTCCAGTCTGAACAGTTTCTGATTTGAAACTAAAATCTAATTTCTCTCATCAGATGAAATTGAACATATTTACGTGAATTTACTACATAGTTGAATAAGAAATAAAAACACCCTACATTTTACATACATTTACAATGTGCAAGGCACTGCCATATCCAATAACCTCATCTTTCAAATAACACTGGGCATAATTATTTTATGAATGTTCAAATCAGAGTAAGATCGGGAAGCTTAAAAGGGTGGTACAGGGCTAGAGATTGGGGGAAAAAAACATGTTATTTGGCTTAAAGCAAACTAAACAATTGTTATAGTAAACAAACAAAAGAAGTACCAAATTTGGACTTCCAAAATTTTGTCATTTTCCAGCTGGACAAGAATAAAGAGCAAGAATACCTTAGCCCTCATGACTCAAGGCCCCATTTCCTTCAACTTTAAGGAATTAAATTAGAAATTATTCCTGAGGTTCATAAAGGCATTCAACTTCTATCTTAGTGTAGATATCTCTTGGTCTAGAGAATGTTGCATAAACTCTAAATCTGTCCTCCAAATTTCTGCAATGTCACCCCCGCTTGTGTTCCCCTAGGCACCAGCTGTCCCCAGGCTCCTTTCCGTGTATGCTGTTCACATTATATCTACCCAGGTGTGAAATTCTGCCTCTTGGCCTCCAGGAACCAAACAAGAGGTAAACCATGACCACATAGAAGTGTCACAGGTCCTATTGAAGATGTGGGAACCACAGGAGGAATGCCATAGTGCATACACACAGAAAAACTTCCAATTTCACATTAGACATTCCTTTCCATGATCGTCTAATTGGGCACTGTGCCAAGGGCAATTGTTCACTCATCCACCTACATCTTGCCTTCCTCCATGTATTAGTCTGCCAGGGCCACCCTAATAAGATATTATGGACTGGGTGGCTTAAATGACAGAAGTTTTTCTTGCAGTTCTGAAATTTAGGAGCTCAAGTTCAAAGTGCCAGCAGGGCCAGTTTCTGGAAAGAGCTCTCTACCCAGCTTGCAGGCAGCTTCCTTCTTGCCATGTTCTTATACAGCTCTTGCGCAAATACAGAGAGTTCTATCAGATGGTCATTTCCCTTCTTATAAGGACTCCAGTCTCATTGGATTAGGGCCCTAATCTTATGACCTTACTTAACCTTAATTATGTCCTGAAAGACCCTATCTCCAAAGAGTACTGTGAGCAGTTAAGCCTTTAATAAATTTTTTTTTGAGCAGGGTGGGGGAGCACAACTGAGTTCCTAACAGTCCAGTTATTCCAACTTCTCTCTCTGCTCCCTTCTTTTTTCTCTGTGCTCTCACTGCCACTCTACTAATGCCCTGAAACATCCACATTTCTTCTTCCCTCCAAGGACTTCTGGCTCATAATCCCAAGTACTCAATTGGCTGGGGGTTAGAGAGGGGAAAAAGAACATGAAGCCCACAGAAGGGAAAGAAAGACAGCCTTTTAAGGTTTATCCTACCTTCTCTAAACATTAGTCATACACAAATGGCATTTTCTCTTTTGCACTGGCTCTTTAAAATACAAGGAAAAAAAATTAAGTACAAGGAAGCAGGATAATTAAATTTTCCAATTTAAATATACAAATACTATTACCAGAACCCCATTTTGGTAAAGTTTTAATGACACAGTGAAAGAGTATAAAGCATTATGAATTCTCAGAAAAGAACAGAACTATAAATATACAAAGTATAAAAAGTCCAGACTTCACTGACACAGTGACCAAATAAATAGCCTGTTTTAAAACCTGGTAGAAATATTAACATACATGTTTCAGTTAACCAGCAAGAATTTTTACAACTTGGACTACCTACTAATTTTGCAACTATCTCAGTGCCTAGCATAGGGATAGGCACATAAAAGGTATTTAACCAATATATGTGAAATGAATGAGCTCATTTGATCCCTTAAAGCATGATTCTATGCCCTAAAGTCACTAGTTTTGATCTGGTAAACTGTATTTTAAAAGGTTGACATATATTATTCATATATATGTGTATATAAAAATATATGTATTTATATATATGTGAATATTGCAGCTGTTGCCTGCTGTCCTACTTTTAATCAGGCCTTGTGGTAAAATACATGTTAATGCTTTGTTGATAGGCCGCAGTATAAAGTAGAGGCATTATGGTTCAAAGGAGAGGAATTTACCTTCACTTTCCTTTGTGGAAGCTCTAGCACTGATACATGGGTGTCCATATCCATTTGTACCCCTCTGGGCCTCACTTCAAATACGAGTTGGTGCTTTTCTTTCTGAATTGCATCCCAGCTGAGTAGATGGCAGACACTCAGTTCTCTGTAAAGTGAGTCAGGATTTAGTAAAGCGGGTCGGTTACCCTCCTGGCACAAAGAGCAGCAACACAGCTGAGGAGGATTGATGATTGTTCACAGCCAGCAAGAGAATTTCCCAGAATTTATTTGCATGAGATGCCTATGGAAGACTGCCACAGGATGTCTTTGCAGTAGTAACTGAAGCTTCTTTAGGGGAGAAGTTGACCAGCTGTTCTGAGGCTGAAACCGCAGTGGTTAGCAGCACAGGTTCTGGCATCCAAATCAGGCTCAAATCCAGCTGGCTCTGGCACTCTCGAGCTGGGTGTCCCTGGCTGATTTACTTCACCTGTATAAGCCTCAGTTTCCTCATTTGTAAATTGAGGTAAAGTTGGGCTAATGATACCCAACTCATAGCAGGTTGCAATGCTTGCATAATTTATATAATTGATGACGAGCACAGTGCTTATATTAAGTGTTCGATAAATATGAGTAAAGTGTAATAGTTATAGGCATGGCGTGGATTTGGTGATATCATAGAGCTGAGGGTCACAACCCAGCCTGCACATTAGAATCACCTGGGGAACTTTTAAGACACACCAGTGCCCAGGTCACCCCTAGAGGTTAATTCAATTTAAAGCTTCCCAGGTGATTCTAATGTACAGCCAAGGTTGAGACCTACTGCCATAGACCCTCTGGTTTTCAAATCCATAAGGGCTTTTAGTGATCAGTAAAACCAATGCTCTCATTTTACAGACGGGGATGGATTATTTTTAATAAGTGGCAAAGATTGTAAGCTTCCTCATTTCTAGCCCAGAACACTCTCTCCTCTACAAAATAAATCAAGACTTGGTATATTTCTTCTGATCATTTTAGGGATTTTGTAGTTATCAAGTTAAACAGTAATGAAAGTTAGTATTAAGGTGGCTAAAAAAGTCTGGTGAGTATACCATGATCCTTTGATAGGAAAGTACTCCTAGAGTTTCATTGTGGTATGCCTCTAATTGGAAAGCCATAGCATATAAGAAAAAAATAAGTTACTTTATTAGAAAAAGGAACTGTGTCTGTTGGCCAGATGTATGTCTTATTTGGAAAAATGACAGTTCAGTTTCTCTGCTCATTTTAAAAAATATTTTATTTATTTATCCATGAGAGGCACAGAGAGAGGCAGAAACACAGGCAGAGGGAGAAGAGGCTCCCTGAGGGGAGCCTGATACAGGACTCGATCCCAGGACCCTGGGATCACAACCTGAGCCAAAGGAAGATGCTCAACCATTGAGCCACCCAGGTATCCCTTTCTGCCCATTTTTATTTTTATTTTTTAATTTTTTTTAAAGATTTTATTTATTTATTCATGATAGTCACACAGAGAGAGAAGCAGAGACATAGGCAGAGAGAGAAGCAGGCTCCATGCACCGGGAGCCTGACATGGGATTCGATTCCGAGTCTCCAGGATCGCGCCCTGGGCCAAAGGCAGGCGCTAAACTGCTGCGCCGCCCAGGGATTCCTGCCCATTTTTAAATCAGATAGTTTTCCTGTTATTGAGTTGTATGGACTCTTTATATATTTTAGATATTAATCCCTTATCAGATATGTGGCTTGCAAATATTATTTTTCTATTTGCAACAACACAGATGGACCTTGAAGGTATTATGCTGAGTTAAAAGTCAGAAAGAGGAAGACAATGTATGATTTCACTTATATGTCGAATCTAAACAAGCCAAACTCATAGAATTAGTGAGAATGATGGCTCCTAGGGGTGGGGATGAGGGAAACAGGGAGATAATGATCAAAGAGTACATACAAACTTCCATTTAGAATATGAATGTGTTCTGGGTAGCTAACACAGAGCATGGTTAAAAATATATAGTTAAAAATAACATATTATATACATGAAAGTTGGTAAGAGAATAAATCTTAAATGTGCTCACCACACACACACACACAGACACACACACACACAGAGGAAATGATATTTATGTGACATGATGGAGGAATTAACTAAGGCTATGGTGGTAACGGTGTATCAAATCAACTCATTGTACATCTTACACTTGCACAATGTTATGTGCCAATTATATCTCAATAAAGCTGAAATAAAAGAGGAGTTGTGTACATGATCTCTGAAGTTTTGTTATTCTTCTGGGTTTATCAAGATAAAGAAGCAAAAGAATTTCTCCATCATCCCCATGTTTCTTAGGAACACAGTACAAGTACCTGATTGGCAGAAACTGGTGTCCGTAATGCAGAGGGCTGGGGAGCAAGTCACCACCCAGCCCTTCCAGGGCTGCCTATCTCCCTCATGGTGCCCCAGTTACACAGCTGCCAGAGCAGCACCGCTAATTAGGTGACGCGCCTTGTTCCCCACCATCTGGACAACACTGCCAAGTTTCATCCCAAGTCTCCCTTGAGGCTCTCAGTTCCCTTGTGGCTCATTGCACACCATGCTCCTCCCCCTTGAAAGCATTTGGGGACTCTGCCCCTCACTTGGGCTCCTTACCAGGTTCAGAGGTGTGGCAAGAACCACACAGCACAGTGCGAGGGTCAGTTCAAGCGAGAAACTCTGAAGTGTCAGGTAACCAAGAAAGGCATAATGAAGTTGAAATAAGTCCTGTGTGACTAAATTGGGATATTATCTTAGGAAGCAGATATAATTCCATTGTTTTACTGTGTTCTTAAATCAAAATGTGTGAAGCTTGCAAACATATATGTGAATTTATACTTTAGGATATGCCTTACTATTTATATCATAAAATACTTCAATCAGCTTTCCTTACTTTGGATAGCATTTAGTGGTGGGTAGAAAAAAGACCCTAGTAAATACATTAGAATGCCATTTTCAAACATTTCTGAATTTTTTTTTTTGGTGTTGTTTAAATCCAAAGTTCTTCATTTCTTGATGGAGAATATTTAATAACTATTCTAAGAATATGAATGTATACATATATATGCATAAACATACAAGATAATATATATTCTAATGTTTATTGTTTTAAGAAAATTCAGTTATACTAGACTGCCTGACAGGAACTCAAAACACACTGAATTTTGTATGTGACACAAAGTTCAAACTATGTTTAATCATTTGTACAAACCATTACTCTTAAAGAAATTGAACTGCACCTAGACTAAAATTCCCAGATTCATCCTCCTTCTGCCAAATGTTATTAGCAGCAAGTTAAAAGTGGGCCTGCTGTCACTGTGACCCCAGCTGACCTCTTAATTTCTTGAGTTCAAGTCCAATTAACCTCTAGGAAGAGGCACAACTGTTCTAACCAGACAAGTCAATAGAATGCAATAGTAATCATTTCATTTTCTGCCTTGTCAAAGGGTGGCCCTCCCACCTAACCCATTTCACACAAAGGTGGTCATTTATCACCGTGTAGAGAACTGTACTGAGCCGTGTCCTAGCCCTGTCTGGAGTACATTCATCAACTTCACAGACAGGAGCTGGGGTGTGTCGTGCTTTTGGAGGGTTTGGCAGAAGGTGCTGCTTGAAAACCCGCCTTGTCTATACAACCTGTTGGTGTGCTTTGCATAATGGCATCCAAAGTTTGAATCTAGAAAGAAAATGGTTAATGAGTAATCTATTTCTTTCAAAGAAAGCTAGCCCTTTCCTGATGAATATATAAAGTATTTCTTTCCAGGGCAGACAGATATTGTTATGATTATTTTTTAAAATGACTTGGGAAGTAAAATAGTGAAAAACATATTTAAAAAAATAGATATGTACCACCAAATGTGATTCCTTTCTAGGCTGCTCCCAGCAAAGCAAGGGAAAGAACATTACCTGTAGAGTTCATGTACAATAAAGTTTACTTTAAACCAATTTTCTAGATGATATTCACAAATAATCTAAGACCTTCGATGTGATATATGTATTTTAGAAGTAGTTCTCTGAAATAAGTAATTATTTTCTGGTAATGATATATATATTTTTTTACTCTATTGTATTTTAGAAAGGATCTAAAGGCAAATCATGTTATGTTTTCAGTGTCTCCAATACAAGAAGAGTCAGTATGGAAATCTGGTACTATTTTATTTATATTCCCATGACAGGGATACATATACTAATTTTCTTGTGCTTTACTTTTTGTCACTTAAGTTAATATGAAAAATTATAATCACAAAACTATTGAGAAAATATGTCTATTCTGGCAGCCATTTAAAACTAACAAAATTTCTCAATATAGCTTTTACTTCTATATCAGATCTTTTAAAAGCTCCATGGATTTTTTTTTCCTTAAAAAAAAAAAAAAAAAAAAAGAAGAACTTCTGAAATAAGGGTCAAAGTCCTTTGGCATCACTAATACATGGGATCCTCACACTCCATTCTTCATTTATGTTCTTTTATTCCTTTTTCCATTCCATTTCTACTCTTCTCACTAAGAAAATATTAACCATAAGGAGCAGACCAGGATATAAAATTGACAGAATCAACAATTCTGGTCCGAGACTAATTCACTCTTCAAAAGTGAGGCTATTAAAAATGTAATGGAACCTAAAGGATAAGGAATTGGTCTCTTACTTTCTAGAATAACATGGTCCAATAGGACCTTCTATGCAGATGGAGATGTTCTATGACTATGCTTTCTAATACAGTAACCAATATAGGCACATGTGGTTATGCAGCGCTTAGAGCAGGGCTGGTGTTTCTGAGGGACTGATAGCATAGTACCTAGAATATCCTCTGTCTTGGCACCTGGGTGACTCAGTGGTTGAGCATCTGCCTTAGGCTTAGGTCATGATCCCAGTGTCCTGGGATGGATTCCCACATCAGGCTCCCTGTGCTTATGTCTCTACCTCTGCTTATGTCTCTACTTCTCTCTGTGTGTCTCTCATAAATAATAACATAAAATAAAATTAAAATAATAAAATAAATAAAATAAAATAAAATAAATAAAATAAAATAAAATAAAATAAAATAAAATAAAATCTATCCTCTGTCTTCATTGGGTAGGATTTAGCAGGTAGACTATGTCCTCAAAAGTTAACAAACAACTTCATACTGTCAAATGTACAATTAACCTTCAACTCTGTTTCTGCCTTTACATCCTCATTGAATCTGTGGTTTTAAGTTGTATATATAATAACATGTACATGGGCAAGATATGCTGTATCTATGTAATATCACATAAATAGGGCCTGAGTCTCAGCATACATAGTAATATTCTTATGTGGGAATTAGAGTTATTTTTGTCAGGGCCTAAAACATAAAACCTTATGTCATCTCACAGACTTCCAGGAGGTTGGTATCCTGGTGATCTGAGTTTGGTGTATGTGAACTAATTGGTAAATGTGAAGGAGTTAGGGATTTTTTGACACAAGAAACCATTACTCCTTATATTTTGCTCATGCAATCCCTAGAGTTAACAGAATGTCTTATGCAAATAGATTGACATCAGATGTAAATAGTTTAATATCTATACAGGGATTGACATAAGTAAAAAATTAGGCAGCTTTTGAATTACTCTTAAAGAGATATGAAATATTGTTTCTGTGAATTAGCATGTGGTCCTCCAATGACTGTTCACATGTATGAGACAAAAAACAGCAGTGAAAAAACTCTCTCTAATTCAGTTGTTCAGTTTCCTACTGTCTTGTATTAAAAGCTATCTAATAGAATTTATAGTTGGAGAAACCTTTTAGGCAGCACTCTTTGTATTTTTTATTAAGTCCAAACTCAGAGAATCTACTTAATGTCAATTTTGTACAATGGTTATACTGCACAGCATATTTTATTTTAAATCTGCAGGACATGATGATAAATTGATAATTGACCCCAAGGCCATTATAAATAAAGAGGCCCTGTTTTTCATTAGTACAGTATTACCTAGTCATAAGGGAAAGAGGACCAATGCTCATTTAGCTCTCTGAGAAGTGAGCAATCAGAAGAACTCATGGTTTTAAAAACACACATTTAAAGAAAACAAATTTCTAGCTGTGAACAGTAAAAGAAAATGTAATTATAGAAGCATATGATTAGAAACATGCCTAAAAAAGTTTGTGTTTTGTACAGATAAATAGAATGTTCTTAATCATGTTTGCTTTAAAAAGTCTAGCTGAGAAATAAACTGAATAATGTCAGGTAGTATAATTCCTGTTGGTATCTTTGTTTAGGGGTATCCAAGTATAATTGTCTTACCTTGACATTCCCACCCTAGGAGAGAGCAGTTTCCATAAAAGTTCATTCATGTGAAGAAGTCACTTTAATCATGTTCCCCAGACTCATGTACACTTACACCAACATATGTAGACTACCTGTCTTAGCTCTACTGGCTCTTGCTTCTTTAATAAATTAACAAAATGTGTTTAGATACTCTCGCTACAAGCAAAGACACCATGGAGAAAGCAAAGTCTATAAAACACAGTCACTAATCTTGAGAATCCAAATGTAAATAGAATGAACACTTCCAGAAAGTAATATTTAATAAATATAATAGCAGATATCAACCATGTGCTCTGTCCATGAAAAAAAGGTAGAGACATAACATGAATTTGAAAGGGCTAAAAAGGCCATCAAGAAATAATAGGAATTGAAAAATAATATTGAAGGATGAGTAGAACTTGAATTGATAAGATGCAAGAGAGGTTTTGTGTTTCAAGGACACCACCAAGGAAGCAAAAAGACAACCCACAGAATGGGAGAAAATATTTACAAATCATATATCTACTAATGGACTAGCATCTCTAAGGAAGATACACAAATGGCCAATAAGCACATGAAAATATGCTCAACATCTTAGTCTTTGAGAAATGCAAACCAAAACCACAATAAGATGCCACTTTTTACCTGCTAGGATGGTTACAATATAAAGGCAAACAATAACATGTTGACAAAGATAAGGAAAAATTGTTGGTAGACTATGAAATGGGGTAGCCACTTTGGAAAACAGATGTCAGTTACTCAGATAGTTAAAAATAGTTACCCTGTGATCCAGCATTCCACTCCTAAGTATATATCTAAGAGAAGTGAAAAAGTATATCTACACAAAAACTCTTACACAAATGTTTATATTAACATTATTCACAATAGCAAAAAAGTGGAAACAACTCACTGTTCATTAAATGATGAATGGAAAGAGAAAATGATGTATAATTTATACAATGGGATATTATTCAGCCATAAACAGGAGTTAAGTACTGATGCACACTACAATGTGGGTGAACTCTGAAAACATGCTAAGTGAAAGAAACCAGACACAAAAGGCCATGTACTGTATGATTCCATTTATATAACATATCATGTCCAGAATAGGCAAATCCATAGAAACAGAAAGTAGATTTGTGATTTCTAGGGACTAGAAGGAGAGAGAGGGGTTGTGAGTGATTGCTAATGGGTACAGAGTTGCATTTTGAGATGATAAAAAATATTCTGAAATTGGTTAGTAGTGAATGATTGCAAAGTTTGGTGAATACACTAAAAATTACTGATTTATGCATTTAAAAGGGTGAGTTTTATGGTCCATAAATTATATCCCACTTAAAAAAAAGATGCAGGGGTCCCTCTGGATAAAGTGAGTAGATTGTATGAACAGCAAAGGAAAAAAGTGACAAGGAACCAGATATGTTTGAAAGAGCATGATTATTTTACTGATTATAGTCCAGGATGGAGATATATATCGTTTACATTTATATATAAAATAGTGAGAGGTGGAGATGAAGCTGAAATGTTGGATAAGGGAAAAATTAGGGAGAGCTTCAAAGGATTGCCTAAGGAGTTTGGCATTTATTTGTTGATATTAAACAGTGAAATTAATTTGACAGTCATGTTATTTTATCTAATTTGAAGAAGAAAAAGATGAAAGGGGCAAATCAGCTACCCACAATGCACATCAGTTTCCTTGGTGGTTGAGGTGAAGTGAAGTGAGAGTCATGAGGTCTGGGTTGAAGGGCCAGAAATAACAGGCTCCTCATATCAAGGATTTTCCTATTACAGAAGGAAACGTCTGATTTCTAGCATATATACCAAGTGAAATGAAATCTGTATCCTCAAAAATATGAGATGAGGAATTTTATATTTTACTTTAGAGAGGTTATAAACATGGGAAGTTATATCTCCTTCAGACACTGCTAATAATTTTAACAAATATTTTATTCTTTATGGAGAAAAACAAAGTGACTCATCAACAGTGAGAATGTTTAATGTTAATCCGTTGTAAATTTAGTTAAATTTGTAAAGGAGCTAGAAGGTAGAATAAATCTGGAAGTGAGTGGAAAACGTCTATGGGGGAAGTATTTCAAGCAATGTATTAGGTGGTCAACTTCCTCTCACAAGAAAAGTTTATCTATGGAAGAGCTCAGAGATGAAATACACAGACTACATCCAAGAAAAAATTGGCCAAAGAGCATTATTTCCTCTGGCTGGCATCAGTGGTGACCCTACACAGCAAATCATTTTATGATGTCTAATGCTGTCTACATTCTCCAGGATTTCACTGATCCTGAATGTGTTGTTATTTGTAACAATTTGCATATGGAACAATAGATCATTAAATTTTAAACGATTTATGCTTATATTTCAGAGCAAAGGACTGGAGTAGTGAGTGATGTTTGCCTAGAGAAGATAAGTTCATCTTAAATATTAAAGAGAGCATATAGGTAAATATATTCCATGGCAGGGAAAGCACTGGAGATATTTTAGTAGGGAAATAATATAAGAAGAACCAAGTTTATTGATATTTATCATATCAAGAAAAGCAGTAAGACAGGGTGCTACAAGCCTTAGTACCAGTGAAATTCTAGTATATGTGATGGTTGATTTGATGTGTCAGACTCACAAGGGATCCCAACAAGAGGCATGGATGCCCTTTTACCAATTCAGGAACAATAATAATGGAGAAAAGTTGAATTTGAGTGGATGGTGTAAAGAAGCCATGAAATATGGTTGATTCAGAAGTGAGGCGATGGACAATGTTGAATACTGGGAAGAATATTTGATGTGATAAAGAGAGATAACAAGGATGAGGAGCATGAAAGAAATGTTTGCTCAGAGGGAACTGCACAGTTCTCTAATGGGTGGGTGACTAATAAAATGTTGACAACATTAACAAAGGAAGGGAAAATTTAGAAGGGAGACATTTATATCATGTATTCATGATGCAACAAACACTTGCCCATATTTTCCTGCATCCCTTGCATTTAGACATCAAGACTGCAGTGAAGAAAACATTAAGGTCTCTACTGTTCAGGTGCTCAGACTCTTTGGGAGATTCTCTGTTCTTGTAAAAAAATTTAATAACATGAGATAAGCACAAAGCTGGGAGTGAGGAAAATGTGGTGGAGGATGAGCCAGAGAAACTGCAACAGAGAGGGGTCTACTGAGGTGTGTAATAAAAATTAATAGGAGCTCACCACGCCAGAAAATTTAAAAAGGACTTTAAAGGTCAGAGAGTAGTGTCTGCAGCCATAAGGAACTAAGAATAGGTAGCATTTTGGATACTGATGAGAAATTTGGTGAGGTTGGATCCTTAGATAATGAGAAGAAAGAAGGCGTAGGAAGGTGTTAGTGATTAATATAGACTTCAGATTTTGTTACACTGGTAATGGGGAGCTAGTGAAGGTTATAAACCAAGGAGAAAAAAGCCGGGAACTTATTTACATTCTAGAAAGATTAATTTTGCGGGGGGATTTGAGGGTGAAGGGGTAAGGAACCTGACTAGGATTTTGCTCTTTTCCAGATGAGGGACGATGAGGACCTCCTCTGGGGCTGGTAGAGGACATGAGGGAAAGGGAACAGGCTATTTAGGAGGCTGTCAGAGTAAGTGATGTGATAGAGGGAGAAAGTGAGAGGGAGTGCAGGCTATCAAGGAAGACTGCAAGGTTTCTGGTTTGTGTGACATAAAATGGATGTGTCGTTTACTGAGATATGGAAGACTAGAAGAGAAGCAGGTCTC
Organism: Canis lupus dingo; assembly: GCF_003254725.2. Taxonomy (NCBI): domain Eukaryota; kingdom Metazoa; phylum Chordata; class Mammalia; order Carnivora; family Canidae; genus Canis; species Canis lupus. The sequence continues at coordinate 63,577,862 of NC_064246.1, read as the reverse complement.
AAGAGGAGGAGGGGGCAGACAATAAATTCATGTTGGTCTAGGCTGAAATACAGACTTTCAAGAAAAAAAAATCAGAGATGTGGTCTCTCTTCCTCTTCAGCTTGATGGGGGAAAGGCGATTAGCCTACACATCTCCTTGCATCCACAGCGAGAATATGATTCATTTTGTTCCAACCAGGGTTATCAGAATGATTTAATTGTTTTTAGAGCCTCTCATCTTTTGATTTAGATAAGGACTATCTGGATTCCCAAACCAGCCCTGTACATTTTTGTACTATGGATTTTGCTTCTTTTGCTGTTGTTTTTGAAGCTAAACTGGTTATTTACTGTGCTCTGTTGAAAGAGCTTACAAGGAGGGGAGAGAAGTTGAGCATTTGAAATTCAGTATCTGATTAATGATGTCTGCTCTGCGGGTCTAACAATATTTACAGATAAGCAACTCCAAAGAATATGAAACTCGTCCTACAGGCCCCAGCTTTTCAGGAAATAGCCATAATCCAAATAAAACATCTGGCTTTTCCAATGTGTATTTCTAGAGATTATGTGCCATTTCTTCGTAAGCGCGTCAAGTAGTCTACTATGTGGTGAGTTGAGAATTCATCATCCAGAAGATTTTCTTCCTCTCTCTTCTGAAAGCCTTTAGATATAACCATTTTTATTGGAACTATGGAATTATTTTGTGATAGACTTTTATTATGCAATATAAAGACACAGCCTTTAATTACCTATCTGCAAAATAATGATATAAATCTACACTATGATGTATTTGATTGAGAAGTCAGAGGGAGAAGTCCTTAGGCTTTGGGTGTTTAAAGAAACAGAGAGTCAAGAAGAAGTCACTGGAACAAGAATAAAACTGTGACCAGCCAAAAAGAAGCTTTTTTTCTATCTCACCATTTCCAGTGTCTCATTCTGGGTTCCCAGAGTTTGTGTGTGTGTTTATGTATGAAGAGTTTTGGAAAAATTTAAAGAAGCTGCAAACTTAGTAGGAAAAGGTCAAAACTGAGAGTTGAACAATCCTGTTTCTGAAACTCACCAGTGAAACCTCCCCAGTCTAAGTGCTCGCTCTTTGGCGAGTCTCTAACTAAAGAAGATGGTGAACAGCTATACCCAAGGGTACAACTGTGAGTGATATTGATGGGGATGACGACAAATATCACTGGGTGGATACATAAAATACAAGTTGGTGGGGTTTAACATTCATGTGCATCTTTTGAGAAATTGAAGTGCAAAAAGAACAGAGTGGCTCTCTTGGTATTGAATTTTTAAGTATATTATTTAATTGGACTTTTAAAATAATCTATATCACAAACCTGATACCTTACCAATAATCTTTGGACAAAAGATGCAAGAAAAAACTAACTAAAGACATGAAGGAAAGGAAGAAGGACAAAAAAAAAGAGAGGAAGAAAAATGGAAGAAAAGAAGGAAAGAGAAAAAATGGTAGTTTCTTAAAATGAGAATTTTTAATGTTTTTTTGAGCTCAAAGAGCAAGCAAGCAACTCATTAAGTAGGTGATAGAAATAGTAATTGAATTAAAATTATTGATTTGTATTAAGAAGCTATTTAGTGAGACTATCTCCCACATTCATTTCTATCTTATCTCTACTAAGCTGTTGTCACTGAAATAAGTGTGAAATAAGCAAATACACGCACATTTACTATAGCAAACAGGCCGCCCAGAATCTAATTAGACAAAACTCTGTCCATCTGCTCTGCATTATCATGGGGCCTGCCCAAATGGATGCTGTTTCATTACTAAAAGGCAGAGGGAAGCAAATTGAATTGAGCTGGACTTCCTTTCAGACAGAGACCAGGGCACGAAGTCAAACCCTTGCTGTGAACTGACAAAGCACCACTGGGAAAAAGTGCAATGAGAGGGGATTTCTTTTTCTAAGGCCACATGTCTAGTACTTAGTAGAGGCCATAAGGGAGTGTTCATCCCATTGTTCAGTACAAGCCAACATGAGTTGCCACAATGTAAACCTTGTTCACTATGCAAATTGTTGATTTTGGTACTTAGTCCCTTGTGACAGATGCCCTTTTATTAGCTGTATGTCACGGCATGTTGAAATGCATTTAACATGAGCAAGACAAAAACTAGCAGTCCTGACAAGAGAGTTTATTTCATAAAGTTGGTAATATGCATTTAGTACTCATATAAAAGATTAATTAAAATATTTGAGTAAAACTGTTGCTCAACATAGTGTCTCTGGCATGCAACAATTTGCAGAGCTCCTTTTATGTGGTGTTCCATCCCAGGCGTTTTTAAACTAGTTTTGGCAATTTCTCTATTGATAGGGGCAATTAATTGCTGATGTTCTCAAAAAGATTGAAAAAACCCTTTGGCTTTAAAAAGTTGTGGATTTAGAGTGTCTAAAAAGCTAATATATTGTATTAAAAGTTCTACATTTTGATCTTGGAAATAGGCTTTGAAATGACATTTTTCTCCATATGATGAATTTGTGCCATTTTCTTCAGTAAAAGCTATTTTCCTGCACAAATGGATGCATTTTATCCTGGATTCCATTCATGCTTATTTTTTTAAAATGTTTATCTCTTTGTAGAAATGCACTCTAATAAGGATCCAGTCTTCCAAGCTTGAATAGGAGCAAAAAGAATTAGGTTTTATGTTAAATTTAAAGGTTTTTCCCGTAAGTATTTTTTCTGATAAAAGGTTACGCTATATCAAAAGAGAACCACATACAACTGGTGAAGTCTTAAAATCTGGAGACCTATGGTGACAGATTCAATGTTGCTTCTTGTACTTCCACTGACAGGTAAGACTGAATTGTGTGTGTGTGTAGTTTTGTGGGGCACATTCTGTACTCCCAAGCCTTCCCTGTCTGTGCTCTATTCTCCACTCAAAGGGTTTGATCCCAGGTTGTCTCCAGATAATCAGACCTTCTCAACTAGGAAAAACCATCCCTAGATTCTGAGGGAAGAATCAGATAAATGGCTCTACCTTACAAGAATAATTAGTGAGGTTGAAAGTGTTATTTTTGTTACATGTCTCCTAAAATACTAAAATTTCACTCTTTATAGATTGGAGTCCCTATTTCCAAATGGGAAGAGACACCCTTTAGTGCTGGGACAGTAGACACTCGAGTCTCAGGACCAAAACTCATGGTAGACATCAATGATTGATTACAACAGTCCTGTCAACCTAGTACTCAATGCATCCATTGCTATAAATACTTAATGAGAAGATGGTAGACACCCTCTTCTCTGGAAGACCAACTATAAATCTCATGGAAGGGGTTGTTTGAGCTCCAGAAAAAGTACACTCTTGGGTTGACCTAAAAATCCAGAAAAGGGACTTCAGTGGATGTGACACTGGCTTTCCTGTTTCATTAAATGGAATAAAGCACACACCAAATAGTGTTCTGATCTGACAATTCCTTTTGCTTATACAGCTTCCTTGGACCCACACCCACCTTTTGTAAATCTCTATATTGTGTTATCTGTGCCCTGAACACCTGGGGTAAATACTGTGTTTCAGATATCCCATTTGGCTTGTTCCTCACCATTCACACAAGGATGATCTGTCTGGACTCTGTGCCTTTAACTGTCTCTTTAGCTGGTACTCTCACTGTTCTCCTTTCTTATTGTCACAGGTGCACACTACTCTCCTCACTTGTTCTGACATTCTAGGTTTTTATTTTGGTTTTTGTTTTGGTATAGGTGGTAACATTTGCCGTTTTTCCTTTGTTGTTGAGTATATAAACCTGTATCCAGTAACCTTGCTTATATATGACTCTACTTACTCATCTGACCAGATTTGGTTTGTTTCTGAAGGGTTTCTCTACTAAATCTGTGTCTAAAATGCAGTCTACTTTCTTGCTGACTCTGCCTACAGTTGATCAAGAGTCATTCTGACAACTTATTACACATTTAACTTTTGGCATGACAAAAGGCAGTGCTTGTAGATCCTAGAAATAAAGTTTCATTTGTAGAGTTTTAGGTATAAAATGATGAGGTGGGTGAGCACTTCAGGAAAAATAGCACTTCCCCGCTGTCCTTGACATTGTAGGATACAAATAACAATCTATGCCCCTGGGATTACCCCTTCCCACAAGGAGGGAAAGACAGTAGTGATTAATTTTTAGATAATATACCAAACAGTGTAACCAGATCCAGAGACACTGTCTAACTAATTCTATATCTTTATACTAAAAGAATTATGCAGATAAAATCATTCACAAGTGGTGGATTAAGAAAGCAGTTTTAATTCACAGAATACTTTCATTACCTAAATATTAATTTTGTTTCTAGCATATATTTAATTCATTTCAATTCATTTTAATTATAAAATAAGATATAATTAAATTTTGATTAATTATATTATTAACATATATTTCTTCAGATCGGGGGATATTTGAACAAGAACTGGGATAGGGAGGAGTTAAGATGGCAGCAGGGAGACTCTAGGCTTGCCTGATCCCTCTACACAGCTAGATAAATATCAATTTATTCTGAACACCCAAGAAATTGATTGAGGACTAAGAGAACAAACTGCACAAATAGAGAGAGAATAGAGGCTACACTGGAACGTAGGAGGTGTGGAGATAAGATTTGGAGGAAGAAAGAACTGCGGGTGCTGTGAAGGAGAGGGAGCCCTGATGGGAGAGAGAAAGAGAGAAAGAGAGAGAGAGAACACAGCACACAGAGGATTACACAAAAGAAACACTTCCCCAAAAACGTTGACAGGGAAAATGAGAGAAGCTGATTATTGTGAATTTTTACAAGCAGCAGAACTCAAAGACTGAACTTTTAGAAGTCTGAGCCATGGATAGTATAGAGTCTGGCAGGCAGAGTGGTTCTCCTGTAGAGAAGGAGAGCAGAAACCTGGGAGAGGACAATATGGTGTGAGAATCCCTGGGGTGCATTAGGAGAGACAGTTCCCCCTCTTGGAATGCATTTGGGAGATGTGGCACTATCTCTTAGGAGACAAAAGAGCCAGCAAGCACCATGGTACTGTCCCTTAATTAGCATAGGGGAAGAGACACCTCTGAGGGCATCTAACTGGCTGCCTATCTATCAGCACAGGTAGACTTCAGTGAGCTGCATAGTACCCACAGTGGAGGCTTGAGCCACTTACACCAAGCCTCACCCCCTGTGTTCTTCACATGCTTTTTTTTTTTTTTTTTTTTTTACTAGAGCAAGTGTACCTGAAAGTCAGAGCAGCAATAGGTCCCTCCCCTAGAAGACCAGCCCAAACCTCCCACACACCAAAGTGTGCTGACCATACAGTGCTGCAAAGCTTCAGTTACAGTGGAAATAAGATCTGGCCTCTTTGGACAAGAAGGCCAAAGCACACCTAGTTAAAACTTGCCACATAATGGACAAGGTCCAAACACTCCCCACTGCAGGCAAGGAGAGACTTTGCAGAGGACTGACCTTAGGGAAAGAGCAGCCAAAACACAATAGCAGAATGCACACAGCATACACTAGAAACACTTACTGAAGTTCTAGGCCCTAGACAGTGTATAACTTCTTCTTAATAAAGCAATTATTCTCAGCAGCAGCAAACATAACAGGCTTTCCTAATGCAAAGTATACAGAGACCTAAACAAAATGCCAAGACAGAGAAATCCATCCACCCCAAAAAAGAACAAGAAAAGGTGATGGCCAAGGATCTAATCAACATAGATGCAAATAATATGCATAATCCAGAACTTAAAATAGTTATAAGGAGACTAGCTGAGGTTAACAAGAGCATAGAAGACACCAGGGAGTCACTCACCACAAATACAAATGACCTAAAAACTAGGTAGACTAAAATAAAAAGTGCTATAACTGAGATATGAAACTTACTGGATATAATGACCACAAGGATGGAGAAGCAGAGAAATGCAAAAGTGATATAGGAGATAAAATTATGGAAAACAATGAAGCTGAAAAGAAGAGGGAAAGAAAAATATTGAATCACAAAATAGACTTAGGGAACTCAGTGACTCCATAAAGCATAGCAACATTCATATCATAGGAGTCCCAGAAGAAGAGAGGGAAAAGGGGGAAGGTTTGTTCAAGCAAATTATAGCTGGAAACTTCCCTAATCTGAGGAAGGAACTAGGCATCCAAATCCAGGAGACACAGAAAACTCCCATAAAAATTAACAAAAGCAGGCCAACACCAAGACATACAGTAAAATTTGCAAAATATAGAGATAGGGAAAAAATCCTAAAAGCAGCAAGAGAAAAGAAATCCCTAACTTACAAGGGAAGACAAATAAGGTTAGCAGCAGTTTAATCTACAGAAACTTGACAGGCTAGTCAGGAGTGGCATGATATATTCAACATGCTGAATGGGAAAAATATGAAGCCAAGAATACCTTATCCAGCAAGGCTGTCATTCAGAATAGAAGAAAAGATAAGGAGTTTCCCACACAAAAACTGAAGGAGTTCATGACCATTTAACTAGCACTGCAAGAAATATTAAAGGGGACACTTTGAGAGGGAAATAAAGACTAAAACAAAACAAAACAAAAGACTAGAAAATTACCGAGAAAATCTCCAGAAACACCAACTATAGGTAATACAATGGCACTAAATTTCTATCTATCAAGAATCAATCTGAATTTAAATGGACTAAATTCTCCAATCAAAAGACATAGGGTACCAGAATGGATAAAAACAAACAAAAAACAACCACCACTACCACCACCACCACCACCACCACCAAAAACCCAAGATCTACCTATATGTTATCTATAAAAGACTCATTTTAGACCTAAGGACACCTGCAGATAGAGAGTGAGGACATGAAAACAAAAACAAAATAAATAAATAAATAAATAAATAAATAAATAAATAAATAAATAAATTTTTTAAAAAAGAAAGTGAGGCCATGAAGAACCATTTATCACGCTAACAGATGTTAAAAGAAAGCCATATAAGTAATACTTTTATCAAGCAAACTAGATTTCAAACCAAAGACTGTAACAAGACATGAAGAAGAGCACTGTATCATAATAAAGGGGTCTATCCAACAAGAATATCTAACAATTTTAAGTATTTACGCCCCTAACTTGGGAGCACCCAAGTAATCAATTAATAACAAACATAAATAAATTCATGATAATAATACAATAGTAGGGGACTTTAACATCCCACTTACAGCATTGGATGGATCATCTAAGTAGAAGATCAACAAGGAAACAATACCTTTGAATGACCACTGGACCAGATGGACTTAACGTATCTATTCAGGGCATGTCATCCTAAAGCAACAGAATACACATTCTTTTCAAGTGCACAGGGAACATTCTCCAGAATAGGTCACTATTGGGTGTCAAATCAGGCCTCAACAAATCCAAAAAGATTGGGATCATACCATGCCTATTTTCTGACAACACTATGAAACTTGAAGTCAGCTACAAGGAACAATTTGATAAGACCACAAATATATGGAGGCTAAAGAACATCCTACTGAAGAATGAATGGGTCAACCATGAAATTAAAGAGGAAATAAAAAAAAATACATGGAAGCAAATGAAAATGAAAGCTTATGGTCCAAAACCTTTGGTATGCAGCAAAAGTGATCATAGGGGAAGTTTACGACAATACAGGCCTACTTCAAGAAGCCAGAATAATCTCAAATATACAACCTAAACTTAAAGGAGCTAGAAAAGGAAGAGGAAATGAAGCCTAAAACCAGCAGAAGGGAAATAACAGTTAGCAGAAATAAATGATATATAAACAAACAAACAAACAAAAAAACCCAGTAGAATAGATCAATGAAACTAGGAGTTGGTTCTTTGACAGAATTAACAAAATTGATATACAGACTTACCAAAAGAAGACAGAAGGGAGCCAAATAAATAAAATCACAAATGAGAAAATAGAGGTCACAGACACCACCACAGAAATAACAAATAATTATAAGAGAAGATTATGAAAAATTATATGCCAATATTCTGGGCAATCTAGAAGAAATGGATAAATTCCTAGAAACATAAAGTACCAAAACTGAAACATGAAGAAATAGAAAACATCTAAACAGCAAAGAAATAAAATCAGTAATCAAAAATCCCCCAACAAACAAAAGTCCAGGGCCAGACGTCTTCCCAGGGGAATTCACCAAATGTTTAAAGAACATTTGGGGTGTCTGGGTGGCTCAGTGGTTGAGCATCTGCCTTTAGTTCAAGTTGTGATCCTGGGGTCCTGGGATTGAGTCCTGTATCGGGCTCCCCACAGGGAGCCTGCTTCTCCCTCTGCCTATATTTCTGCCTCATTCTCTCTCTGTGTCTCTCATGAATAAATAAATAAAATTTAAAAAAAGAAGAGTTAGTACCTATTCTTCTCAAATGGTTATAAAAGATAGAAATGGATGGAAAACTTCCAAACTCATTCTATGAAGCCAGCATTACCTTGATTCCAAAATCAGACAAAATCTCGCTATAAAGGTGAATTACAAGCCAAGATCCCTGATGAACGTGGATGCAAACATTCTCAACAAGATACTAGAAAACTGAATTCATAGTGCATTAAAAGAATCATTCACCACAATCATGTAGGATTTATTCCTGAGCTGCAAAGGGTGGGTTCAATATTCACAAATCAATCAACATGATACAGCACGTTAATAAAAGAAAGGATAAGAATGATATGATCCTCTCAATAGATGAAGAAAAAGCATTTGACAAAGAACAGCATCTATTCTTGATATAAAAAAAAAAACCCTCAACAAAGTAAGGATACAGGGAACATACCTCAACATCATAAAAGCCATATATGAAAGACCCACAGCTAATATCAACCTCAATGCAGAAAAACAGAGAGCTTTTCCTCCATGGTCAGGAACAAGATGTCCATTCTCAGCATGATTATTTAACATAGTACTGGAAGTCCTCCCCTCAGCAGTCAGACAACAAAAAGAAATAAAAGGCATACAAATCAGCAAAGAAGAAGTCAAACTTTCACTATTTGCAGATGACATGATACTCTATGTAGAAAACTTAAAAGATTCCACCAAAAAATTGCTAAAACTGATAAATGAATTCAGTAAAGGTGGAGGATACAAAATTAATGTACAGAAATCTGTTGCATTTCTATTCATCAATAATGAAACAACAGAGAAAAATCAAGGAATTTATTCCATTTATAATTGCGCACCCCAAGCCATAAAATGCTTAGGAATAAACCTAACCAAAGAGGTAAAAGATCTATACTCTGAAAACTGTAGAACATTTATGAGAGAAAATGAAGAGGACACAAAGAAATGTTTGAAAAATATTCAATGCTCACAGATTGTAAGAACAAATATTTTAAAATGTCTATACTACCCAAAGCAATCTACATATTTAATGCAATCTCTATCAAAATACCACCAGCAATTTTCACAGCTAGAACAAACAATTCTAAAATTTGTATAGAAACACAAAAGAACCTAAATAGTCAAAGCAATCTGAAAAAGAAAGCAAAGCTGGATGCATCATGATTCCAGACTTCAAGACATATTACAAAGCTGTAGTGATTAAGAGTTTGGTAGTGGCACAAAAATAGACACATAGATCCTTGAAACAGAATAGAAAACCCAGAAATGAGGCACAACTATATGGTCAGCTAATGCTCAACAAAGCAGAAAAGAATATTCAGTGGAAAAAAGATAGTCTCTTGGACAGTATTAGGAAAACTGGACAGCAACATGCAGAAGAATGAAATTGGACCATTTTTTTACACCATCCAAAAATCATATTCAAAATGGATGAAAGACCTAAATGTGAGACAGGAAACCATCAAAATTCTAGAGAAGAACATATGCAGTAATCTCTGTGACATCAGCCATAGCAACTTCTAACTGGACACATCTCTTCAGGCAAGGGAAGCAAAAGCAAAAATGAAAAATGAACTACTGGGACTTCATCAAGATAAAAAAGCTTCTTCACAGTGAAGGAAAGAATCAGCAAGACTGAAAGGCAACTTTTGGAATAGAAGATATTTGTAAATGACACATCTGATAAAGGATTAGTATCCAAAATATATAAAAAGCTTCTCAAACTCAAAGCCCAAAAAACCCCAAATAATCCAGTTAAGAAATGGGCAGAAGACACGAATAGACATTTTCCCAAGAAGACATACAAATGACTAACAGATGCATGAAAAAATGCTCAACATCATTCATCATGAGAGAAATGCAAATCAAAACTACAAGATACCAGCTCACACCTGTCAGAATGGCTAAGATGAACACCACAGGAAACAACAGATATTGGCAAGGATGGAGAGAAAGGGGATCCCTCTTACACTGTCAGTGGGAATGAAAACTGGTGCAGCCACTCCAGAAAACTGAATGGAGGTTCCTCAAAAAGTTAAAAATAAAACTATCCTATGATCCAGCAATTGCACTACTAGGGATTTACCCAGAGGATACAGAAGTAGTGATTTGAAGGGATACCCACAGCTCTATGTTTGTAGCATTATAAACAGTAGCCAAATTATTAAAACAGCACAAATGTCCATGGGCTGATGGATAAGGAAGATGTGGTATATACATATATTGGAATATTACTCAGCCATCAGAAAGAATGAAGTCTTGACATTTGCAATAATGTGGATGGAGCTAGAGTGTATTATGCTAAATGAAATAAGTCAGCCAGAGAAAGACAAATACCATATGATTTCGTTTATATGTGGAATCTACAAAACAAAACACATGAACATACCAGAAGGAAGGGGAAAAAAAGAGAGAGGGAGGCAAACCATAACAGACTATTAACTATAGAGAACAAACTGAGGGCTGCTGGAGGGGAGGTGGGTGGGGGATGGGCTAAAATAAAGTGATGGATTAGGGAGGGCACTTGTGATGAGCACTGGGTGTTGTATGTAAATAATGAATCTCTAAATTCTGCTTCTGAAACCAATATTACACTATCTGTTAACTAACTAGAATTTAAATAAAAATTTGAAACAGCAGCAACAAAAAAGAATTGGGAGCAGAAATAGAAAAAATTACTTGAGGTAGGTGACCAAGAGGATGACACGTCGGCAGACGCACATAACTCATTCCACCTTTTGTGAAAGAATCTATCTAAGGGTTTTAAAACTCAAGCATCTCAGGGTCAGGCCTGGGATACAGATGAGTGGAATCAGTGGGGTGTTGGCAAGGAGTGGGGACCACTGAAAACTGGAGAGTAATGTGCTGTGCTATTCAGCCCCATGTATTTTTGGCCATCTTCTGGTATTTCATAAAGAAGCGAGGAAGTCAGGTTAGTATGTGAAATATGTCCATTTTCAAATGCCACTTCAAATATTTTAAAACCCCATGAGGCCCCAAAGTGTATGTAGTCTGCATTGTAACCTCTGCATGGCCAGTTTACAATTTCAGTGATAAGCTCATTAGGCTTATTTTATGTCTACCCAAACTATAATTCCAGTGGAAAAAAAAATTCCTCCAATAAGGGATTGGTATGTTTTGGTCTTATTGAGGCTTAACCTAATGACAACTCAATATGTATTTGTTCAATGAATGATGAGAATTGCCTATCAAAGTAAAATCACATGCTTCTCTTTATGCACTTGTAATATATCAGGCTAATATAGTTGATTATTATAAGTCTATAGATATGCTCATTCTTAAATCATTCAGAAACTAGGTTAAGTTTGATTCTTAAAAATTAGGAGAAATTACATTTGGTAATGTAATATGTGGATGGTTGGAAATTCTCAACTTCATGGCATTGATCATTTCTATTTCTATCAAATTTTAGTGATGGTAAAATGTCCTAAGATTAGCAATTTTTAATTTATCTACATTTTTCTTTTTATACAAATGAAACTTTATGCATATATTTTCCACCAGAACTTAGTTCTTTCATTTAGCAGAGCTGATTAATGCAAAGAAACTCATGGTATACCCTATTGAAGTCAAAACATCTTGAAGCAATATTACAAAATCCTCCAGACCTGTGTGCAATAGCTTCCTTAAGTTGGTTTTAGTTATTTTTTTAAGATTTTATTTATTTATTCATGAGAGACAGAAAGAGAGAGAGAGAGAGGCAGAGAGAGAAGCAGGCTCCATGCAGGGAGCCCGATGCAGGATTCGATCCTGGGACTACAGGATCACACCCTGGGACAAAGGCAGGGGCTAAACCACTGAGCCACCCAGGAATCCCTGGCTTTAGTTATTTTGAATGAACGGTTCAAATTTGCCTTTGTTAGCAATACATTATTTAACTATTTGGATGTAATGGATATAATCATTATAATTTGTTGTTGTTGCTGTTTGCTTAGTATTTTGAAGGGAGAGAATTCCTGCAATAATTGTCAGTGTTAAATTTGCTATGGAGGTATAAATCAGAGGGAAAGCCTTAAATGTTGTTTTTTTTTTAAATTTGTATTTGCGATGTATGATTTTAATGTCTCGATTCAATTGGCTCACCTTTCAGATACCTGCACACAACTGGACTGACATCATTCTGCAGCAGTCAATTAGTCACCACAAACGCTTGTATGTCACTATGTAAAAGTAGGTACTGGCACAAGGAAAACCTGCCAGTAGCCCCAAAGAGATCTTCAAACACTGGTTATAAAGTGCCTGTTCTTGAAGTGGAATACCTTATTGATTTCCTCTGAAGGAGACAAAGGCTGAATTTGGATTTCAGGAGCTCGCTGTTTGGGGAGCTCATTGTCCCAAAGAGAACACTTGAGAATAGTTCCATCTTTGCAATTTACCTGTGATACTTTGGCAATGTATGGATTATGCCAAATAAGCTTGGAGGGTGCTGTTGCTACTGTGCTCTTGGCTGCTGCTTGTGCCTATGCTATAAAGTCATATTGTATGTGGAGCCAATGGATAGCCTTATACACCACCTAATATATTTTTTCTATAGGCTCCTCTGTCAGCCAGCCATATTGCTTTATATTTATGCATATTATGAGATGTTGATCAGTGTGTGCCAGTTGTGGTAGAAAGGTCTAGTGACACGTTAACCAAAGGTAAGTAAGAAATGTCTGTACAAGAAAGGCAGACTGAAAACTATGGTAGAAGTTTGGGTGAATGTGGGGTATGTCTCACCCATAGGTAGATTTAATGCCTATAGGCTGAAACAGGTCAGTGAATGAAAATGGCAGAAAATGAGACTAAGAGATGGTGGAGGAATTATTGCTGCCCAATCTTAAGGCTTAAAAGCAGCGGGAGGCTTTCTCATGGCCAGAAGCTTTGTTTATCTGTGAATATTGCTACAAAAAATAAAAGAGGATTTTGGGGTGGGTATTTACCAGGGAGCCATCTCTACCACTGCATGAAATCATGTTAGATATCTAACATTGATTTTTCCTGCTTCACTGACTGATGGCAAGACTCATTAGCCAGGAGAAAAAATGAGATAAAGAAAATATAGGAATGAGTTGTTCTCATGGCAAAAAAGAATCTCTGATTAAGCAGCACATCTAAGAAGATAATCACAGTTCTTGCCCTTCAAAGTCTCTTTAGGTTAGTTTCAGGCCACAAGTGTTTCCTTAGACATGTTAGACATGGTTAACTAAATGAAGCATAAATATAAGATGTATTTCTTAATCATTTATATAAAAATGTTTATTTTCAGGGAAATATATAGTGATAACTTTTCATTGACATAAGTTGGTACCCTAGTTACACCAAGGTTTACAAGAAATGCAAAACTTCTAGAACTAAATTATAACTGTGTATCATAAGCAAGCATGACAGATTATTTAACAGTTATAAAAAATTATTTCTGAAAAAGGGTTTTTGTTCATGTTTTAAGAGAAATAAATGTCTTTCCTCTTTTTGTCTCAGAGCCTTTCGAGAGTATCTGTGAAATAAGAATTCTAATGCCTCCTTGACTGGCTGGTGTGTTTGGAAAATGTAATGATATTGCAAAATACTTCCAAAGTGTCTAGAAAATCTATGTGATCATTACATGTTTATTTCTGTACTTCATCTCTACTATGGCCCCATCCATCCACCATACTATTCCAATCTGCCTCTTATTTGGATCATTTGTGGTAGGTATTTACAGGGCATATTATTTGGTGAATTTCAAAGATGTTTAGTTATTTACTATCTTTAAATGCCCCAAGTGTTCCTTCTTAAGCAAGGTTATAAAGTTGCATTCATTTTAAATCAAGAAATATTCTTATGTAAGTCCTATATCCTAAATCACCCAGGCCATTTGAATCACAGTATACCACATATAGTTCTCCAAATAATCACATGAGCTTTGTGAACTTTGTGTTTCTGATCGTTCTTTAGAATGCCATGAAATGCTTCATTGTCTTAGTATCCAAAGCGTTTGAAGATACCTTATTTTTTTACGTTTATAGTACATTCAAGTCATTTATATTGTCTGATAAATAATGACCTTTATTGGAATAAGTATCGTGTATCCTTCAAATTAGTATTTCTAAGTGTTAAACACTGAGCCTGGCCTGTATCAGGTATGCAATAAATAATTGGTGAGTAAATGTAAATTAAACCATCAACTATTAACCAAACAGAAAAATCAGGTAATGAAGTTGTACTCCAACAAGAAAGGTTTCAACTCTTGATTAATGTCCTAATGAATGAAGAATGGAATTTAGATACTCAACACTCACCAAGGATATAACACCAGGATGGTGTCAAATTTCCAAGCTACTAAATTCAACTCCTCTTTTCTTTTCTCAATCAGGAAACATACTAGAATGCAAATGAGTGCTATGATAGTATTTAGACACAACCATGAATTTATTAAAAAAAAAAAAAAAAGAAAGAAAGAAAGAAAGAAAATCAGGACACCTGGATAGCTCAGCAGTTGAGCATCTGCCTTTGTCTCAGGACATGATCCTGGAATCCTGGGATCGAGTCCCACATCGGGCCTCCTGCATGGAGCCTGCTTCTCCCTCTGCCAATGTTTCTGCCTCTCTCTCTCTCTCTCTCTCTATGTCTCTCATGAATAAATAAATAAAATCTTTTTTTAAAAAAAGAAAAAGTCATTTACAAATCTCTCTCATTCCTTCATAGGCGTGCTCCTAAAAGGAAATGATTATGAAGGAAATTTTCTCTGCAATGGTTCGATTATGATTTTTATAAGGAAATACTTTTGTTAAAACACAAGTCAGAGTGAGATATTTCGGAGAAATCATTAGCCCTCTGATGTTGCCAGCAATGCTATATTTTATTTTTAGAAACCCACAATGAATACTGAAGCATCTGAAAGGTTCTGCAGTAGAGGTATACTGTGGCAAACATCTAACAAGCATTAATAATTGCCATGTGCCAATTATAATTCTCTTGTTTTAGCCCTGAAGTCCAACTTATCTGTATTTTCTGTTCAATGTCTGATTTCCTAGTTTTGGTCTGGAATATCATCTGCCAGAAGATTCTTAAACTCACTGAGAAAATAAGACTGTTGCTTGATTATGGAAGGGTCTGGTTTTCACCCACATGGGAGGGAGAACAGAGATGCAATTACTTCCTCCAAATTAAGAAAATATTTTGGCAGTTTGAGATAATTTCAGTGCACTTCCATAATATATGTTGCCTATGCGTGCATTACAGCTTCTTTGTTTGTTTGTTTTCCTGCCCTGGAAGGGGATAGTGAAGCAGAATATATGATTTGTCATAATTTATCATCTATCCCACACTACTAAATTTAATTCATTTCTATGGTATTAGGATAGGTTGAGTTATACCAAGCTATCAAACAAATTTCACATCTCAATAGCTTATGAGAAAGCTTTATTCCATGACCATGCTCCGTACCTACTGTGGTAAACTGGGGATTTCCTTCTACTTTGACTTCAATAAATAACTGCGACCAAGGTTGACACAGAAGCCATGATCTGGAAACTCTCATGTCGGCAATTCTGTGTTTCTGCTCAAGAGAGACATAAGTCACTTCCACACACATTCCTGTGCTAAAGTGAGTTGCACGCACATATAGCATCAAGGGAACAGGAAAGCACAATTCCCTCTTCAACACAGCAGTTGAGAAGAGGTGAGTGCTACTGAACAGTAGTAACACCACCATTGTAGTATTCCTGAGATCAAGTGCCAAATTAAGAATAATTACTTAAGATAAAATAATGGATTGATTAAAAACAATAACAAAGCTATAAAGAAGACTAAAGATTACAGCTAGCCTATCCCAAGGTTGCTAGGAAAATAGAATTAAAATCCTATCAGTAATAATTACATCGCATAGCATCAAAAATTTTTACAAAATATAGTATTAGAGCATAGTAAAATGATCTGTAAATCTTCTCTCCAAGTTAAGGTGTTCTGATTACTTTTGTCTTTCCTCAAAATATCTACTTTAAAAAAAAAAAACTTCTGGATGGAAAATACTTTTTTTAAGATTTATTTATCTATTTATTCATGAGAGACATAGAGAGAGAGAGAGTCAGAGACACAGGCAGAGGGAGAAGCAGGCTCCATGTAGGGAGCCTGATATGGGACTCGATCCCAGGTCTCCAGGACCAGGCCCTAGGCTGAAGGCAGGCACTAAACCACTGAGCCACCCAGGCTGCCCCTACTTTTGTTATTTTGCACAAGCCTTTTCAAAATTTTAAACTCTAAGTTCCTTAATAAGTGGAATAGATATAGTGGATAGTCAGATATAATCTACAAAATCATTTAAATTTTAAACATTGCAAAGGTAATGACATTTTATAGATTCTCATTTACTCTCTTGAAAGTGTTACAAATAGGTCTTTGGCAAAGAGGAGTTTCTAATATATAGCCCATGAATACGGACCCATCCTTTTGAGAAGGATGATGGAGATGTATACTAATATACATCTATAGAAGCTATATTTCTATCACTAATGAGAAGAAAAACGTAAGAACCAAGAATGCCTATTTTAGTTTGGTGGAACAAGGTAGAGTCACTAGAATGTATTCCACTAAGGGAGTGAAAAAATTCTAACATGTAAGGAAAACTGCTCTTTTGTTGGAGTTTTGAACTTTTGAAGGCAGAACCTCAGTGTAAATTTAGGCAAGCAGCACATCCCAAACCCAAACTGGGACCTTGTCTTGACACTTATTCTGAGGGAAGATCGCCACCTACTGGATCGCTAACACCACTCCCTCTGGTCTTACAGTGTGTGTGTGTGTGTGTATATATATATATATATATATATATATATATATATATATATAGTACCTTTTAAATTATATAGTTTAAAAATAGAACCCCAGTTTGTCTACAAAATCTTCCCCCATGTGTTTCAACTGCAGCTCCTAGATGTGAAATTATTTTAGCCATCTTCCAAAGAGAGCTAAATGTAAGCTGCTTCAACACTTGTTTTAGGGTCTCTCTTACAGCTGTTCTGGTATGATAGAGAAGATTCTGGTTTTCTGAATGTCAATAAACATCAGCTGCATATCCTATCTCAGTCAAATCCAACTTTCATATTGAATTTGTTATAGATAACTATTCTTAAAAACTATTTTTAAATATACCTGCTTGAAGCAGTTCTAATCTTTATAAAATCTTCATTTTTAAACTATTCAGTGGACCACATATGACTAGTACGTGGATACAAAAAATAACAATGCAGCTTAAAATGTATTCCTATGAGCAGAAAAGCTGTTGGTGATTTCTCTGGACAAATGGCACACACCTGAGATGATGCCTCGCCACTTTGTTGTCACTGTGTGGCCCTTGAAACATAAGCAAGAGATTCTGGCTCTCTCTTCTGAGTATAGGTGAGAAAAGGGGAGATTTGGGGCGATTTGCAACACCACTGTCCATTTCAAAGAAAAAAGTGTTTTAAATATTCTTGAGTTACTATAATTGGTGGTATTTTAGTAGATCAGTATAAGAAAAAAAACAAAGAGAAGATTTAAATGCACCAAGCAGCAGAATGAGGAATGCTGCCAACTGAAGGAGTAAATCTAGAATAAGAGAGTTTAATGAAAGAGAAGGAAAAGTGGAATTCACCTAAGGGATTAAGGAGAATTATTAGGAATGAGAGTAAAAAGCTGAGATGGTAGAAAAAATAGTAAAGAAGTGCCTATGCAAGAGACAATGTGAGATAGAAATAACAAAAGCAAAATAAAAAATTTGGGATTAAACAGAACTGGGATCATTAGCAGCATGATTTGGGACAGGTTCTTTAGCTTTGCTGAGGGCCAGTTTCAACTACAAACTGGGAATAACAGTTTCTCCATAAATTTCTAATGAGATTAGATAATGCATATAAAATACTTAAGAATCTACCTGGAGACCCGGGATCGAGTCCCATGTTGGGCTCCCGGTGCGTGGAGCCTCCTTCTCCCTCTGCCTGTGTCTCTGCCTCTCTCTCTCTCTCTCTCTCTCTCTCTCTGTGACTATCATAAATAAATAAAAAAAATTAAAAAAATACTTAAGGATCTAAAACAAAATATTTTCTCACTTTACTGTTCCTTGGAAGAGGTTAAAAGAGAAAAGCTAAATAATGAAGATCTTGGGCCACTAGACACACAGACACACAAAAAGAGAGAGGCAGTAAAAACTATCTTAGAAAAAAGGAGCCAAAACATAAAGAATTGAAATAGTAACAGCAGCAGGAAAAACAAGACTTTGATGAGAAAATTGTTGCCATGATAAGAACAGTACTGACTTAATATTATGTCCACATTCTCAAAATAAAATATGCAGGCAAAAACTGTTTGCATTGGTCAGATGGCACCAAATAACCAAATTAGCTCTTCTCAAGACTTCTCACCTGTATGAATGCCATTTCTAGTTTCTAATCTGCAAATTTTCCCCTCACTTCTCTTTGAGCTACACTTCCACTTTCATCAACTTTCTGGATATTTCTATTTGAATACCTTAACTACCTACATCTCCAGTCAAAATTTCCATAATGGAATCTTACTATCTGCATTACCAAACTTGCTCCTCTCCCAATAATTTTTTTCTGCTTAGTAGCCTTCACTATTCTCCTAGGACAGAGGGAGAACAGTTGGTTTACATTTTTTTCTCTTTCTCTGTTAACTACCCTCTGCAATGTCACCCTATGTTTGTGGTAGTCATGGTGGTGATAATAAGGAAAAACAGAATGCATATAGTTTTGAAAGTTTATGCTGTGTTTTCCCATGCATAGCATTAACATTTTCTTAAAGATTCTTCTGCTGTATGGATCTCTTTAATTCAAGTATTGCCACCATTATCTTAGCAAACATGCTTCCTATTTCTTGTCTGGATTATATGTGTAGTGCCTAACATGGCTTAAGGATCTTCAATCAATGTTTAAAAGAGAATTATTGGGGCAGCCTGGGTGGCTCATCGGTTTAGCACTGCCTTCGGCCCAGGGCCTATTCCTGGAGACCCGGGATCGAGTCCCACGTCAGGCTCCCTGCATGGATCCTGCTTCTCCCTCTGCCTGTGTCTCTGCCTCTCTCTCTCTCTCTCATAAATAAATAAAAATCTTTAAAAAAATAAAAGAAAATTGTTAGGTTTTCCCTAAAAATAAACTGTATATTCCTAAATGGAATATTTAAAACATTTCATGATCTTGCACAACTTGGTTTTTAGACTAATTTTCCTTTATATATATTAATTGATACCCTCTTCCTGACTGCTTTTTTCCAGGATGAACTGGTACATATATTTTTTCTCCAACCATCACTATCCCATCATACTTAAAAACCTTGACCTAATGTGAGTTTTTCTCTGATCCCTTGCCCAGTGAGAGACTAGCCAACTGGGAGGTGCCAGGTGCCAGTCTCAGTGTACCAGAATGTCACTAGAATAAAATGGAGCTGTTTCTGACCAAAAGGATGTATATATACATGTATCTTCAATTGCACATAGTGATTCAGATGTAATGTTTTTGGAAGATCATCCAATTACTACTGAGAACAAATAATATGTAATATAGCTTTGCTTATTTAAAATTCATGCTCTAGTTCATCATCAAAATTTCAACTTTCTCAAATCATTGTCTAATTCATAAAAGGAATTAAAAAAAAGAAATATAGAAAAAGAAAAAGATAGTAGGAGCCTCCTACCATTACCATTACTACTATTACAGGAGAATCAGTAAGCTGTTTTCTTCCTTTTTTTCCAGAACAATTACTTTATTATCAGTGGAAGACACTGGTAAGTGAATTTATTTCTCTATATATTTGTTAATAGAAAAAAATAATTCCTGCCCACATCTGCTATATAAATACTGAATAAGTAACAAAATATTTTTTGAAACACCACCAAATGTATTAGCCTGATCAGGCTTTCAAATGCTTATATTGCTCCAAATTTGTGTTTCTTACCATACTTATTGTCTTGTTTCATAGAACTGAGCATAGGTTTGTCTCCCCTAAGTACCAGGAAGACAGACTTTTCTTTATCTTGGACAACTTTGTGCTAGAACAGAAATATGAGCAGTTGCACAACCTGGAAGCAAAGAACTGCACCCTCCGTATTAGTTTCTGGTCACAGAGCCTAGTAAAAATTGGCATTTTGTCTTACATAATGTAGGACATAGGTACATAGGTACCTATGTATGTGTCTTGTACATAGGTAATATAGTGGAAATGAGTTATGAAGACTTAAAATAATAACTAATTTGAATTTTAGTTTCTTCCATTAAAACTACCAGCAGGAAATACTCAGGATTTCTCACACACACACACACACACACACACACACATACACTAAATATCAGATTTAAAGGTAGAAATAAGCTGTTTACCCAATATAGACCATTGTGCTTATAAATGCCAAGTGTTAAAAAGCACACGTACTCTCAAAGCAGCTGTGTGAGTTTTTTAGTTTTTTTTCTCTTGAATTTTAGATTTATAAAAACCATGTCTCAGCTGCTACCTTTCAACAATTTTACTCTGAGGCAATAAATAATTCAATGTGCTAATTTGACAGATGACTCTCCAGGAGCCTCCTACCATTACTAGCATCATTAGGCCATAATATGCGTGACGAGGATGGGCCATTCAGCAAATGTCCTTCACTTGTTTACCCCTAAAGAGCTGTACTCTGCACAATTAACTAATGAAGCATTATGGGCCTTTTTTTTCTTCCCTCCTATTTCAATATATCAATGCAGAGAGTCTGAGGGAAAATATATTCTGTTTCCTTTTACTAAATAAGTATTTATGGGGTGGTTAAGACTCCACTGTAGCTTCCAAATGAATAAGGGGAAAGTAATAAGATGGTCAAAATGGATCATCACCATCACCATTTATTTTTATTATTATTATTATTATTATCTTTCCTACTTCCTTTTTTTTCCATGGTTTGTGAGGAAAATGTAAAAGCAATTTGATGTTGAAATGCCTAAAAAAGAAAGAAAGGAAAAAAAAAGGAAGGAAGGAAGGTAGAAAAACTGCAAATAATCTGCTTAATATTTGCTGATTATCAGGAACTTGAACACTGTCTCCATCAAGTTCAGAAGTTTCATCCTTACCTAAAAACTTGATCACATGTGTATTTTCTAAGATTCTTATTTGAGTTCAAAATTTAACTTCAGTTAAAATTACTAAAATATTATTATGAATATTCTGTGCCTATGTGTGTATGAATCTATCCTTACTGTCCAAATCAACAAAGAATGTGCCTACAAATGCTCAAGTGAAGTCCCTAAGTCCATGTCTAAATAAATAGTTCCATCCCACAGATCTAAATTAAAAAAAGAAACATCAGCTGGGTTGCCTGTTGTTATTGTTTCACTAAACATTTGATTGCCAAAACATTTTGTTGTTGGAAAAAAATTGCCTAAGTGGAAAATGATTTTAGGGATATCTTTCTTGCATTTGCAGAGAGTGTAACCTGATTTTCAATTAAGAAATGAGTGCATCCTTCACTATTCCTGTGTTGGTTTAGAACGTGAAAAATAAACTCTGCACAAAGCATATCAATTGGAAGAAAATTGGGATGATACCAGAACTATACTTTTCCCTTTCTAGCCTTCGTCTGGTGAATATTGTTCATGGTGATAGTGTTATTTCCCAAAACTAATAGTCATAAACATTCTTCCTAGATGTAAACTATTTTTTTCTCAGTTGACAGCACATGTCCAAAGACAATTACTACAATGTTCCTCTTTTCACAAATAATAAATTATAATAATCATTGTGTTATGAATTAATAATAGTTATGATTTATTAAGAGCCAATTCAGTATAAACCCTTTATGTTTATTGCATGTATGAGGAAAATATGAAACAAGGGTATGAAGAACTTCTTGGTTCCTTTATGAACCTTGAAGCTACAAAAAATATTTAAATTACTCAGCTATTAGAAATGACAAATACCCACCATTTGCTTCAACATGGATGGAACTGGAGGGTATTATGCTGAGTGAAGTAAGTCAGTCGGAGAAGGACAAACCTTATATGTTCTCATTCATGTGGGGAATATAAATAATAGTGAAAGGGAATATAAGGGAAGGGAGAAGAAATGTGAGGGAAATATCAGAAAGGGAGACATAACGTAAAGACTGCTAACTCTGGGAAACGAACTAGGGGTGGTAGAAGGGGAGGAGGGCGGTGGGTGGGAGTGATTGGGTGACGGGCACTGGGGGTTATTCTGTATGTTGGTAAATTGAACACCAATAACAAAAATAAATAAAAATAAATAAAAGAGAGAACTATTTCATGAGTTCTGCAAATAAATTCTGATAAATTATCAATATCATGTCACCTTCACATGATTTCAAAATTTCTATAAGCCATATACCTCCACACACTATCCCACTTGAATATTCATTAGATAGAATAATCTAGAATAATCTATTCTTTCAGTAGAATAAATTTTAAACATGGTAATTCAAGAATGAGTAAATTCAGGAAAAAATAATTCAAACCCCTTTTTTCAACACAAATGTTCCCATTGGCTTTAATGACAGCCTTATGATAAATTATAGATGCAATGAAAGTCTGACAATTTTTTAAATATTTTGTACTTAATAAGTTGGATACTGTTTAACTTTAAAATATTTTTCTATCCCCATATAAAATGTGATAAAATTCAATGGGCATGTAAACCTCATTTTTCAAAATGTAGTTAAAAAATGGAAAAGGTTACTTGAATGCCAAAGAAAGCAGTGTTTGTTTTTATATTGAGGAGGTTATGCATCATCTTTAGAAAACATATCCCATCCATGAAAACCTGAGGAACATCAGTAAGAAGTATGAATATTTCAAACGAATGATAATGAAGGAATTTCATAAAACTAAATATATCTGAAAAAATCACTAAATATATCTGGTGCAAAATTTCCTTAGAAGACATCCAAATCCCCACCCCCCCCCAAAAAAAGAAGACATCCAAATCACATTTATATGCAAATACCCTACCTTTCTATATGAAACCTTCCATTCAAGGTTTAGTTAAATTTGTTAAATGTGAAGGAAAATTGTTTCACTATTTGAAATATGTACTGAACCTTTTGATCTGTTATATGCAGAATCTACGATTTAAGCCAGATGTTTATGCAGAATCTACGATTTAAGCCAGATTGAATGAAAAAGGACCAAAGTATGGAATATCTTATAGAATAATTAAATGCTGAATAAACACTGAACAAGCAAACTTTATCTTTTTTTTTTTTTTGAAACAAACTTTATTTTAAATGGTTGGTCATTTACTCTCAAAGGCTATCTAGAAAAATATAGTGTGGGTAATAATATTACAGCTTATAATTAATAAAATTACCTCTTTTTTTGGATTTTGGCATTTGAAATATTCCAAATAATCATGAACAAGCACTGAAAGTTACTAGCAAATATTGCATACTGAAGTTTCTTTTATAACAGTTTTCATACCAAAAACCCTCTAAATATTAATAGCCATTTGGTTCCTGAGATTAAAAAAATGAAGCAAATATGTACAGTTTCCATATAAAATGATCTATAATCATCAGAATTTAACCAAAACTGTCATATACTTTATTTAAGACTTCCTAATGAAATAGATATTTCTGCTTTTTGTAAGAAAAAAATAAAAGCCAAATGTGGTGTTCTAGAGCTTTGCTCATTCTTATGTAGTAATTTCTTCTTTTTGTTTGACTCTGCTAAAAATTCAATCATGTACAATTAAAAAAATCATAGCTACACTAAATACATCCCAGAGAGGCACACTCCCATAGATATGCCACCTAAATACAGGCTTATAATTCATTGAAGACATTTCTGTCTACTTTGATATGTTCTGTTATAGAAATCCACAGTAATAATGATGACCAGAGACCCCCCCAAAGAAACAAACAAAAACAAAAAACAAAACAACAAAACAACAAATAAACCCAACTATTCATCCATTCATGGCTAATTGAATTCCCTCATATTTCATAAACAGACTGCCTATCTGAAGGGCTGTGTTTTATTTAAATAACTTTCTTTAAAATGGTTTTCTTTATAAAATGAGGAATTACAATAATGTTTAAGAACTCAAGGTCAAAATGTTTTTAAGTTAGTTTATTTGATGGATGCAATGCCATGAGGAGGCACCACTCCTTTTTTTCTTCCCTTACTTCCACAAATTGCCTTTAGACTGGATGTTTATTGCCCAATGTAAAGAACAAAACCGAGAGGTAATTAAGTCTAGAATTGCCTGCTGTTGCTTATGAGTCAAGCCACCGGCCTTAAGACTAGGAGTTCTCCCAAAACCACAAAGAAGGAGCCTTGGTTCCGCAACAAAGCTAAGCAGCAAGACATCATTACCGTTAATTACCTGATAAACAAAGAAGACTTGGTGTCGGTGGCAAAACACCAAACTCCAGGCGGCAGCTGATGCTGTAAAAGACAATTGGCCTTACTTTGTCCTGTTGAGCATTGTGCTGTGAGATGATCCACCTCCATAAAGAGCTCAAGTAATTAGACTCCAACCACTGTGTTTATACGCGCTGTACTTTGTATGGTGCCCTGATAACAACAAACAACCTGTCCACTAGAAACAGGTGGCATCTACTAAACATCAGATGGAAAAAAAAAAAAAAAAGGACATGCTTTCAAATAGCAGTTCATTAATTTATAAGCACAAAGGACAAAGTACATGAAAGCAGGTGAGAAATACAGAAACACACTGACGTTTACAGCTCCCTTAAGAAATAAATATGAATTAAATAAAACATGAGATGTATTTCACAAAATAATCATTGGCCTTTGTGAATTATCTTGGGATAGATATAGCATACAAATATTTTAACAATAATATACATATGCTTATAATAACATATATATAAAAAATGCACATATATGCCTACTATGTATATATGTGTTGCATACATACACATTATCATTTTGCTTTGTTTCCATATTTTGCATTCCTCTTGTCACTGATCATACGCGAACGTTGAACAAGAAATCGGTAAATAGAGCAAAGTAGCAAACATGATAAAGTCAAGCTCAGACAAGATCATGCCATAGAAGACCTGTGTCCATATAACTGCAGAACATGGAGTAAGTGAGTTCAAGGTTACTAGAGAAGGTGATGTAGGATTAGTAGCATCATCAGATAGACCTGGTTTGTTCCTTGTCCACTGGCTAGCCTTAGGTGAGGCTTATCAAATTTGTTTTCCTTTTATTTGTAAAATAAAGTGAGTAAGTTAATGCATTTCTGTCAGCATTGTTGTAAGGACTAACAGAAATAGTGTATACACAGCTTAGCATAATGCCCAATATGGAGTAGGCTCTACATAAATATTGATTTTAATAGGCAACTTGGAATAAATTACTTACTTTTGAGGTAACTGGCTACTTAAAATATTAAGAAACAAAGAGTGGGCCAAATCACAGCTGATTTAGTGAGCATGTACAGGCAACTCTTAACATTCTCCATTGGGAGAACCCCTATCAGCTAAAGTAAAAGAACAGAAAAGCTCTGAATCTTGGACTCTTTACTACTTCAGGCATTCCTCACATACTTTACAGGATAATGGGATAATTAAAAGCACTGAGTTTGAAGGCAGGATGACCTAAGTTCAAATCTAAGCTTTGAGTTTACTAGTCCTGTGTGCTTGGAAACCAACTTTTTAATTTATGTTCTCACCTAAAAAAAAAAAAAACAAAAACAAACAAACAAAAAAAACCGAGACATACAACAGCTAAACACTTGAAAACATGAACTATCTAAGTTTGAATCACAACTCCCCTCTTTACTTATTCATTTGTATCTCTGATTCAATATTCTCATCTACAAAATGGGAATAAGACAGTCACCAGTATGGCCACTCTAACTACCATGTAACACTCTCTGTGCATTTCCCGTCTTTGGTTCACCCTGTTTCATACAAAGTATAGCAAAAGTACCTAAAGGGGTCTCTCTATTGCTACTGCTAGTACAGTATCCCAAGTGTCAGTCATTCAAAGTTTCTATTGGAATTTAACTAAAAGCTTCTCCTTGCAGTGAGTTCCCAGACAACAGAGAGAGGAGAGATACCTCTGCAACTTTCTGCCACTCTTTTTCAACTAGGCCTAGGATACTTCTTGTGCCACAGGGCTTATGAAATTAGCTCCTAAAGTCTACTTCCCTAGGCCTCCATCCACCCGTGGTCTGAAGGAAATCAAACCCAAGGTCATCTTCTTCATTGCCATGGTCTCTATCCTCGTATACCATGCTTAAGTAACTGGTTGAACATGAAAAAATTCATTATGCAATTATGAGTCCCCTCTTATAAATCCACAAAATCTATTTCTTTAATTTTATAGAAGTTAATCAAATTTAATTTGCATATTTGAAGCCTCTGAGACTGGTCATTTCTGAATGACCATAGACCACTGATTGTTAACATCTTACTCCTCTGTTATAAAGATAAATTTCTTACTTGCTTTCCATGATAAAATGATTGGACTGACAAAGTATTCTATTCACTACTGTACTTGTGTAGGGTAAACTTTTCTGAGCTTTTTCAGACCGCCAATAATTTACATAAATAAGTATGACATTGAAGTGGATACACTGCAATTCTATGGTAATGAAAACAAACATTACATTTAGCTGAGTAAGCATCCTGAATAAAATCCACAATGAAATGATAAAGATAATACATACATTTTGTGTTTTATACTTCTATGTACATTTGCTCATTTAAACTAAATTCAAATGTGATAATTCTTTAATGCTGAATTCTAAATTATATGTTCTCTGAAATTATCTCAATCATTTGCTCAACAGCAATCATGAGCTTTAGGTAGATAGATTGTTTAAAATGTCTAAATTTCTTACCAGAAACCCCTGTCTACTATTCAAAGAAAAGCCTGTTTTATGTAGATTCAATCATCCATTTATTTCTGCCATGTTAATTAAAACTTCATCATAGGGAGTTTTTGCTATGGTGTGTATGTATAAATGATATTTCAATAAAACATATACCAAACAAGGGCAGCTCGGGTGGCTCAGTGGTTTAGCACCTGCCTTCCGCCGAGGGCGTGATCCTGGAGTCCCGGGATTGAGTCCCACGTCTGGCTCCCTGCGTGGAACCTGCTTCTCCCTCTGCCTGTGTCTCTGCCTCCCTCTCTCTGTGTCTCTCATGAATAAATAAATAAAAATCTTTAAAAAAATATGCCAAACAATATTGATAAGACATTGTAAATGTAGACCAAAAAATTATCATTATATTAGCTTTTGTGTACATTTGTCTGTCATATAAACAACCTAAATAAATAGTCTTAAAATGATAAATGTAAAGCTGTTGTTCAAGTAAGTGGATATTCAAGTGTTAATGAGAGACTGAAAATCTTACTAAGGTGTAGTGATGCTTTTGTGGAATTTAAGAAACAAAACAAATGAGGCTAGGGAAAAAGAGAGAGAGAGAGAGAGTCGAACCAAGAAGCAGACTCTTTTTTTTTTTTTTTAAAGATTTTGTTTATTTATTCATAGAGACACAGAGACACCGGCAGAGGGAGAAGCACACCCCCTACAAGAGGCCTGACAGGGACTTGATCCCGGGTCTCCAGGATCACACCCCAGGCTGCAGGCGGCGCTAAACCACTGCGCCACCGGGGCTGCCCAAGAAGCCAACTCTTAACTACAGAGAATGAACTGATAGTTTACCAGAGAGGAGGTGGATGGGGGGATGAGTTAAATAGGTGATGGGGATTAAGGAGTGTATTTGTGATGAGCACTGAGTATTGCATGTAAGTGTTAAATCACTAAATTTACACCTGAAACTAATTTAACACAGTGTCAACTAACTGGAATTTAACTAAAAACTTAAAAACAGAGAGGTATATTTGAAATAAAACCATGGAATCTGGTAGGTCTTGCAAAGCCAGGCTATGATACCAAAGCAGATGATTCTGAACGATTATAGTCAGCACATCAACCTTTAGTCAACTTGAGAAATAACAAGGCAAAGGTAATGGGTGTATATTCCTTGATTGCTCATGTTACCTTCACAACATCTCCATCAATGAAATGAAAAAGTTAATGCCACTTTTTTGTTCCTCTTGTTCTGCAGTTTACTATTATTTTCCAAAATGCATTCTCTCTAAAGGAAGTTTTACAGTATTTATTACAATAAATCACTTTGAGCTTGTTTGGAGGTAGGTGGGGAGATGAGTGAAATAGGTGAAGGGGATGAAGAGTACACCCATCATGATGAGGACTGAATAATCCATAGAATTACTGAATCACTATATTGTACATCTGAAACTAATGTAACACCGTATGTTAATTATACTGGAATTAAAATGAAAAATACCACTCTGAACTTATGGAATACAAGCTGTGGTCTTTATAAATATTGATATTATATTAATCCTTGTGCAGAATGTTGGGATAGATATTTTCAAAAATCAAATCGAATCTGTAATTTAAAATTGACCATTTATAGGGATTATTATGCAAAATATAATTGTCCTAAATTTCAACAATTCTAATATTTTTATTAACCTAATGTATACATTCAAGAGAATAGAGTTTTTTGGGTATGTTAACCAAATTTTTATGCTGAGCCAACAAATATTTACTGCTGGTTTTTGTTATGTACATCATTCTATTTGCATTTAATGACCTTTAGTCTCTAGTCTAAAGCAATAAAGTGAATGCTTCCTGTTCTATCGATTAGGGGAGGCCTATTTTCACACTAATAAAATGAGCAGCCTAGTTTAATAAAATACTTTTTCCTACCAGTGGCCGAAGGTGAACTGGGGACTTGAAAATGTGGGCAGAGGTTAACTGAGAGGACGGAGGTCAGATCTGTGGTAAATCAACTTCCAGGAACAAATCACTGGACACTATAAAAATCAGAAGTGGTTCTTTAAGAGACCAGCTTGACCTTCCTTAACCAGAAAATAACATCTGACCTGGCAGTGAAATTTATCACAACATTTCAATTAAAACTTGGCAGGCACACTAGCAACACACTGTTCTTCTGCAGTTGACCTTGTGATACAAGAAAAACAGAGAAAGGAGGGGAAAAATGGATTTCTTGCTTCATATTACATAACAAATATGATCTGCACAATAATATTTTCTGGATATTAGAGTTACATGATATATGTGGCTAACATATCACTTTTCATCTTTTATTTTCTGTGCAGTTCTTTCAGATATCTGATTCCTTATGATATAAAAAAATAACCCGTTAATATGTTTAATAAGTTAAACAATATCTTATTTAGTGTTGTACTTGTTTTACATAAAAGAAAATATTTAGAGTTGGCAGACCAAACAAAAACAGTCTTAGGTATCTTCATTTTTTTTTTTGTATCTTCATTTCTTATTTATTTTGTCAAATACTTATGTATTCTTATTCTAGATTTCAAATAACTCAATCACATGGTTTTCCTCCCACATCTACCAAAGATGCCAAAAACTAAGAGAAAAATTTGTTTCATGCATGCCAGTCCTTTTAGATGTAGTAATTGTGATGCTAAACTCTGGATAAAATACAGTAGTTAAAGGTGAGTTTTTAACCTAAATGACATATATTGTCTTAGAGTTCTCACAATGGAAGTACTAAGAAAGAGTGTTCTGCTTAACTCCAATGACATCACATTTTTGGCAAGGGGTCTTTATAAAGATTTAAAAAATCCTAAGTTGCATAAAAAGTTTGTTAGTTTCTTTGAATTTTTTAATAATACATGTGGTTCACATGTATAATAAAAGAGCCATAGAAGTTAGGGACAAGGAGACAAAGACATTGCCTTTTCTTTTGCTAACAGTTACTGTGTGACTCATCCATGGCAAACCTTGTAAAACAAAATGGCAGAAATAAAATTTTAAAGATCTCTTTTAGCTCTAAATAGTTATAGTTTTTAAGTACTTCAAATATAAAATAATAATGTAATCCAAATTAGTTGTACTGTCAGGATGCAGCTTAGGGTTTTCTGACTTCTAGGCTACTGGAAAATTTGAATTTATAGGTCTCGGTAATATATGGACAAGTTGCCTTATCTAATGCAAACAACAGATCCTAAAGTCAAATGGAAAGTGGTACTGAGTGAATAGGGGCAAAATATGAGGAAAGTAATTATGGTCATTGTACCTTTATGATTAGATCAATAGATGCAGGTAGATATTTATTTCTTTATTTATAATTATTTTATTTATATTATCAATTTAATTTTAATGATGATATTAAAGTATATAAGCCTTCTATATTATTCACTTAATGGCCATAAAATAGATACCAGTGTTTGTGTTAATATTTTTATCTTGAATCAAATTGTGATTTATTAGTACTGATTTAATCATCACAAGATCTTGAGTGAAGACCTCAGATGAATTGTATACATGAGAGAAGGCCAAATAACTACTCAATACAATGTGCACATAAAAGTTTTGCAAGAAATCACATAGAGAAAAGTAATGGGGAAATCAAAGCAGCCAGTGACACACTGTAAAATAGGCTGAAAGGGAAGGAGACTACAACGACAATCTTCCCTTGCAGGCTATGATTTGGTTTCAGCAAAATATCATCAGTTATTGCATTGATGTTTTACATATGAATTTTATTAGAATTTTGACTGTCTTTAATTTGTATCTTCTTTTTGCATAAGAGGAGCTAAATTAAAGTAGAGGTGATGCAAAGTTGGGGGTCATGTCAATGATGGAAAGGCTGTGAAAGCATGTTTTCAAAGCAGATGGAGTTGTTTGATGATCACTTGAGGAGGAAAGATTGAACTTAGAATATTTTTTTTAAGATTTTATTTATTTTCATGAAAAACACAGAGAGGCAGAAACACAGGCAGAGGGAGAAACCGGCTTCCTGCAGGGGATCCCAGGATCCTGGGATCACGACCTGAGTTCTGCCACTGAGCCAACCAGATGTACCCAGAATACTCCTTGAAGAAGAAAAAAGTAGATGCTCTGAGATAAAAGAGTCTCTCAATTGCAATCAGTTTGAAGATACTGGCAAAATTAAAATGTGCTTTGCAGCATTTATGTCATGCCTGTATCATGGTTTCATATTTTTTAAAGATTTTTTAATTAATTAATTAATTAATTAATTAATTATTTATAAGAGACACACAGAGAGAGGCAGAGACATAGGCAGAGGGAGAAGTAGTCTCCCTGTGGGTAGGCCAGTGTGGGACTTGATCCTAATCCTAGAGATCATGTCATGAGCTAAAGGCAGACGCTCAACCACTGAGCCACCCACGCATTCCTCATGGTTTCATATTATTACAATACTTGAAATAGAATTTTAAATCAACTATTCACAACTTAGATATTAACAAAAATATGCTTGCATCCTCAATTTAGATGATGCTGGTCAGTATGTTGCTGAAAAGATATTTTTGTGGTGAGGTAGCTGTGAGATTTCCTACTCAAAACCCCTTCGAAAAACCATCTACAGGAAGTGTAGTTGGCTGACAACCTTCAGCAGCCACCCTCATTTAATGAGTCAAAATGGTCAACTGAGACCTTGCTTACCTGGTACTGCATGCACCCAGAAACTGAGACTAGAAATACTGCAGTGGCCACCCCCCCTTCATCTGGGACTTCTGCTATAGGTACATGTCTGGAGTTTAGCTAAACGACTCCATGGTAGTGCTGTATGGACATTCCTTTTGTTAGCAAGGGGCCAGCAGGGACCTTTCACTGACACTAGCCCTCTCATGCAAGCACAGGCCCTAGACAGTGGCCCGCAGCCACAAGCAGATATAAGTCCTCAAAGGACTTCCCTAATGGCCCTTATGATCAAGTCTTTCCTGCCTCTCAGCACTTCCCTTTATGTCTCCCTTAGATAAGACCCCTTTGAAATATACCAAAACCTAGCTTTTTGGGTTTGAATGGACTAATTCCAAAGGCACTCTACCCATAGACCCTAACAAGGTCTTGCATCCCAGGCAGAAGCATCCCTGCTTCTCCCTATCTACACTCTAACTTGAGCCATGGCCAAGAACTTCTTCCAGGGTCTGTGAGTAATAAACTTATCTTTTACAGTTCCTCTTGTGGTCTACAGTCTACAGTTGAACCATGAACACCATCCAGCACCCTTTGCTCGACTTAATAAGGATCAATTCCACAATTCATAACATCAAGTTTGTTTAGCAGTTCTTCATCTGCCTGGTCCAAGCTTTCTTGGAACTGTGCTGTGGTCTAAGGCTTTTGGTACCTCATTCTCTCTTTTGTCCATTTCTCTCCCCAAGAGGACCAGACTGGCTCTGCATTCTGAAGGATTTTCCCAGCTACTCCGGCTCTCCCTTCTTTATCTTTGGTGCACTTCCCTCAACATTCCCTTGAGGTGTCACTTGCACTTCTAATCTCTTGGGCTCTGTTTCATAGAGGATACTAATGGACATAGTGGAAGAGCAACAGTTTTTAAATTCTTGATCCTCTATATTTCTTATGGGTATTTTTTTGAGTCACATATTCACTTTCATTAGAAGCTGCATTATTTTTCCTATTTCTATACCATTTGTAATTTGAGTTATGTTTGATTACTCCATAGACTTAACCCTCATACAAATGGAAAAATATAATCCATTTATTCACAAATCAACATATAGAAACATTGAAAGCTTATTTTTCTCTTTGCTTCCCTATCTAATTTAATATGAATTAGAAACATGATCCTAAATAATTGAAGACCATATATTCATTTTTGCAAAATTTTTAAGAAACTAGTTTAGAATCGTCAAGTTTGCAACACAGGATAAAATCTTCCACTCTGGATATCAATAAAAATCTTAATAAAATTGATATTATATTGCCTAATATTATTTATTGAGTGATTACTATGTACCAATTTCCATAATCTACATTAATTTATTTTCATATAATTATCAAGTAGCTATAGATTTACCCTATAGTTTTTTTTTTTTTTTTTTTTTTTTTTTTTTTTTTTTACGAAGGAGGATTGCTTGCCTAGAAATACTTCTGACATTTTTTTTCTTTACATGATTTATCCTTTAGATATTGGAAAAAAAATCTATTTGTTGAATAATGTCATTCAAATTATATCTGTGAGCACCAGCAATGCCACACAGTTGCCAAACAAAAGGTATTGTGCATAAGATCATGGTGTTTTGAAAGACATATTTCATTAACTGAGACAAATCCTTTCTGTGTTTATATCATTACTTGATATAGTCGATTACTGATTATCCATAAGCTGATTTTTTTCATGATGAGTAAGACCTCTGACATTGACAAGCACCAGAAGAATTGATGAACAACTTAAAATAGCAGCAAAAAACAAGAAAAAAACATCTATGAAAACCCTAAAATGGAAAGTTTAAATTAAAAACCATTTCTGATAAGTGATTTTTTAAAGTTTAAATTAAATTAAACAAAAGGCAACAAACTTGTTAACATATGCTTTGAGTAATTTGGAAAATATAAAAGCATTTCTTTAAATGTTTAATGTTCTATACTCTACACATTCATAAATAAAAATTTTGGTGGTAGAAGACAAGAGATCTTACTAAAAATGTACCATAAAATTTTTACAAAACAGGAATTATAAGTCTTTAAACTAAATGATCTGTAGCTTTTTCAAAAATTGAAAATTGTTAGCAAATTATCACAATTTTCATTGTAACATTTTTGTCTGAATATTTCATTGGAAGACATGGCTCACAAAGGTTATATCAGACATAAGCATTATTGGCATTTATCTCTAGGAATCAAAGAGAGGGCATGAAGAATATTTCCATTTCTTAACATTTTTTATAACAACCTTACATTACCTTTGTATTTAGGAAAAAAGTGGAAATCATAACACCAGGCTGCAAAATTTCTGACTTTTTAGTATACTTATTTTTAAAAATATTTTATTTATTTGAGAAAGAGTAAGAGAGAGAGAGAGAGAGAGAGAGAGAGAACACACTCACATTAGGGAGGAGGGGCAGAGGGAGAGGGAGAAGCATATTCCCCACTGAGGGCTCAATCCCAGGACCCCAGGATCATGACCTGAGCCAAAGGCAGACACTCAATTAACTGAGCCACCCAGGCACCCCACAGTATACTTGTTTTTTTGACATTGGTTTTCTGAAATTAGTTCAGTGGTTATATGTTAATTTAAATATTTAACTTTTATATATAATATATAAAATTTGTAAGTAAATATATACAAATAGTAAATGAAACTAAGACTTAATATGTTCATTTTTAAAAATCCTCATAACTTTATAGATAAGGAAAATGGCTCAAAAATCAATTTAATTTTTCAAGTTCACATAAGTACTTGTTGAAACAGCCAGGATAAACATCCAAACTTTTGACTCAATCAGTCTATTATTCAGACAATGATGTTTTAATAAGTGTACTCTACATAACATCCTTTGCAGGTAAATAATTAGAAGTCTTGAGTAGTATGAATAACAAGTATCAAGTGATTTGGAAATATGTAAGAGGAATTTCTGATCTAGTTGGAGAGCTCAGGGAAAGCTTCCTGGAGAAGTGGCACTTGGGTTAAAGCATGGATGCTTTATTTTTATAGACACTTTTTTTTTTTTTTTAACTTGACTATCTTGTTCTATTTCAGGTAGTAGTTTGTACTAACATGTTCATTGCATGTTTCAATCCGTTATTTGTAGGCCTTACTTATCGGGTACTCAAAATTCCATTCACACCTAGTATTTATTACTGCATTATGCAAGATGTCATGTCTACCAATATGATTGGCAAAATTTAAACTACAGTACTATTAACCAAAACAATGCTCTTCTGAATGTCCTTGGTTTTTCACCTGATTCATTTCTGATGCAAACTGGGTGTTGTTCTATATGGCATCTCTTTTATCTTTACATATAAAATTAATAAATTTAAATTTAACAACTTAATACAAAATTAAACATACACAATTATTTACTAGTTGTAACAAAATAATTTCTCCTATGCTGAGCTGCTTGGGCACCTTGACACACCTTTGCTTGCAGCAGGTATTTAAAATAATTGTATGGTTAAAATCAATCAGGATTTTTATTTATAGGAACCAGGTCCCACCATGTCTAGTTTTCACAGAAAAAAAATAATTTTTTCAAGGATATGAACACAAGGTCCAGAGACTCAGACACAGAAGTTACTCAGTCAAGAACTATGTCAACAACAAACGGAGGCTTTTCTTCTTAGGAAGCACATCATTGCCTTCCCTGTTTAGCATCCATGACATTCAGGATTACATGCTAGAAACTCAACCACTCTGCCATTCCTCCATACCACTGTCCAGTCTATACCACTGTGAAGGGCTTTCCCCAATAAAGGGCCCCCGTCATATATTGCTTGTGCCTAAAACCAAGATTTACATAGATATCTCGATTAATAGAACTTGGTTGAGGTGCCAACGGTCTAGCTAGCCGCAGGGAATCTGAAGATTGAAATTTTCTGGGTTCTGCACTGCGAATGTGGAAAATGACAAAAAGAGGAGAAATCTATACAAAGATATTGGGTAGCTTTACATAATAAGATTCCACATTGCCTAATATTGTATAGACTACAAAGGAATGGTTGTTTAGAAGTGTTCCTCCTCATTTGCATTTTAAAAGAAGTCTAATCAAAATGCAAAATCTATAAATACACATATATACCTCTGTGTGTACAAATATACATGCAGTTATTTGAATGCAGTAGGCTTCAGTCAAGAGTGCAATAAAGGTTTGTGATGAAAACCCCACATTCAGAGATCCCTGGGTGGCTCAATGGTTTAGTGCCTGCCTTCAGCCCAGGGTGTGATCCTGGAGTCCCGGGATCAAGTCCCACATTGGGCTCCCTGCATGGAGCCGGCTTCTCCCTCTGCCTGTGTCTCTGCCCCTCTCTCTGTCTCTCATGAATAAATAAATAAATAAAATCTTAAAAAAAACTAACATTCAGAAGAAATTAATATAACAGTATTAAAATATTTAATTGTATGTTGATAATATTAATGATATAAAAGAGCAGTTTTTAAATAAAGTTAGTACACTTCTGTTGATAGTGGTGTATTACTGCCACAACAGATTACCACAAATTTAGTGCCTTAGACAACATAGAATTAGTTTTAATTTTCTAAGATTTTATTTATTTTAGAGAGAAAGTACGGGGATGGGCAGAAGGGCAGGGAGAGGAGAAAGAATCTGAAGCAGACTCCACACTGAGTGCTGAGCCTGACAGGGGACTGGATCCTAAGACCCCAAGATCATGATCTGAGCTGAAACCAAGAATCTGACACTGAATTGACTAAGCCACCCAGGAACCCCAACATAAAATTATTTCATAGTTGTATAGGTCAGAAGTCCAAAGCCAGTCTGATTAGGCTAAAATGAAGGTGTCCCTAGGGCTGCCCATCTTTCTGGAGGCTCGAGGGGAAAATCCATTTCTTTGCCATTTCAAACTTCTAGAAGCTCCCAGATTCCTTGGCTCATAACCTCCTTGTGCTATCTTTAAAGCTGGCAACATTTCTTTGACTGTCCTATAGCCACATTTTCCTCTGACCACAGCTGGGAAAGATTCTCCCCTTTGAAGGACTAAAATTGATTATATTGAGCCAGATAATCCAGGATGATCTCCTTGTCTCAAGGTCTTTAATTTAATTGAATTAGCAGTATCTCTTGTCATGTAAGGTAACATTAGTAGGTTCCTGGGGTTTGGAACTAGGTTGTGAATATCTTAGGGGAAGAGGGACATTAGTATATCAATCTCAGGGTACATATTCTGCTTAACATTTATGTTCAGCTATTTGGTGAAGATAAAAATGTAAACTTGTAGAAAAAAAATAGGTTAAATGTTAATTTGCTCGCAAGTACTTAAAAATCTTTTCTTAAAAAATATCATTACTCGAAATATATAAAACTTGATATAGACCCTAAACAATAAACCTTCAATAGGCTCCTTAGGACATGGCTTATAAATGGCTTCCATATCATATTTGAAGTCATAGTGTGATGATTCAGAATGTAGGAAGGGAGAAGAAATGGGTAGGAAATATCAGAAAGGGAGACAGAACATGAAGACTCCTAACTCTGGGAAACGAACTAGGGGTGGTAGAAGGGGAGGAGGGCGGGGATTGGGGGTGAATGGGTGACGGGCACTGAGGGGGGCACTTGACGGGATGAGCACTGGGTGTTATTCTGTATGTTGGCAAATTGAACACCAATAAAAAATAAATTTATTATTAAAAAAAAGAATGTAGCAATGACTCATATGTCCCGGTAACAGAAATAAAATGAATAATAAGCACTTACTTATGTTACATAGTTTTGTATATAAGTCACAAATGTATAAACATTTTAAATATAAAATAATTTAAAATCACATTTTTAATGTTCTGATCTAGAACTGATAATAATGGGCTGGCTCTACTTTGAATATTGTCATGCTTGACAACCTTTTGTATGAAGACTTTTTACCTTCAGTTTGTTATCAAATTATCATAAAGTCATGCAGAATATGTACACCAGACACAAATGCAAGGGAACAAGTGAGGTTTTCTGATACTTCTTTTGTTTTTCATGAAGTAGAGCCTAAAGTTAAAGTGGTCCGTGCACCCTGCATGGAGTAAAGAACTTTCCAGATCAGAAAGGAAAGAATTAAAAGAGTCTTTGTTCCTTATATCATTAGGTTGGGAGAGGTACAATATCAGCCCTCAAGGGTATTCCTACTATCATGTAAAGTAACTTCTTTTATCATTGCTAGATTCTTCTGTTTGATTTCTTGCTGTGTCATTGGACCTACAGAAGGCCTACCATTTCCTACTATAGTTTTAACACACATTTACAAATTATTTTGATAGTTAAAATAATCTTTTGTCACCAAAGGGGCACAATTTTTAAACATTTTAAACTATTTTAATATATTATAACAAAACCTTTCTTGTTGGGAGTGGTAAATATGACTTCAAAAAATATCCTTTTTTTCCCCCCAAAATGAACAACTTCTGATTTGTGAGGACTGAACAAAATTAATTATTTAGCACACATTCATCGGCGGTAGTGTATTGGTTCTCTAGAAAATGGAAAACACCAAAAAGTCTCCTGCTCAGTACTCATCAATATGTTGCTCAGATAATGGTAAGTTTTGACTTAGGTGGTTGGGCTACTTTGGGAAATCAGTACTCTTGTGCTTGACCCTGAATAGAGCAAAATCTATGAAGTAGATACAGATTGTTAGACACAAATAGAATTTTTTTGTCAAGAAATAATAAATGGAAAAAAAGGAATTAAACATTTATCTGATGAGTTTAGAAAGGAAACAACAAACCTATACAAGGCAGAAGAAAAAGATTTATAAACTAAAAAGCAAAATAAGGACAATATTATAGAATTGACAAAAACATTGTTGATATGATTTTAGCAAAAGGTAAACATTGTTAAAGATGAAATAACTGATGTAATCAAGAAACAAAAAGTAAAGAATATATTAATATATGAAGAATTTTTAAAAAATTATCTTTAAAGATATTTAGTTGAATATAACATAATATTTCCTTGTATTGTGTTCATTTTATTTAATAAAAATAAAATTATTTTATTTTTGTTTAAAGCTCTTGGTTTTTTGTGCTTTAGAATTTACATTGGCAATGTAAAGCCAATGTTTTTATAAGATTCACTGCACCATAAAATGTAAGGACATTATCCAAATTGATGTTTAAGTAAATGTGATTAAATTTCATGTATCTTCATGCTACAAAGTAAATAGAATATATTTTTAATATTATTAAACATTTACTTTAAACTATAGCCTACCTTACTTTTAGAGTTGAAACTTTGGAAACATGCTTAGTAGAATTATGAGGGGAGCATGCCCCTTACCACAATTCTAATTAAGTATTTTCCCCTTTTTTGTAATTAAATATTTTTCTTAAAATTTTAGACATTGCATATATGTAAAGCAAAATAAAGTACCTTTTAAACTATTACATTTCTAAATATAATTTGTCTTATTTCAGTCAAGTATTTTGTAACTTCCAAGACAGTCTACTTAAAATTTAAGGGGAATTTAGGAGTCCTCAGTAAGGTGACTGGTTATAAGTTTAATATCCAGGGCTTCTGGTTGGCTCAGTTGGTTGAGCATCTGGCTCTTGATTTTGGCTCAGGTCATGATCTCAGGGTCATGAGATGGAGATCTGCTTTAAGCTCAAGCTCAGCACAGAATCCGGAGTCCCTCTCCTTCCCCCTTTGCCCCTCCTCTCTCTATATTTAAAATAAATAAAATCTTTCAAAAAATAAAAATAAAAAAGATTAATATCCAAAGTTTAAATAGCTTCCCAACACACTATTGATAACCTATAGAAAATGAAAATGAAGACAATCACATTCAGTATAGCAATAAAAAATATACTATAGGGAATAACCCTAAAAATGTGTAAATGTGTATGATAAAATTTTAAAATATGAACATGTATATATGTATGCATGTATGAACATGTATGAAGAATAGTGTGTTTTCTCATATTAGAAGTCAGAAATCTTATTTTATATGTATGAAGAAATAATATGTATATGTATGAAGAAAAATGTGTTTTCTTATCTTAGAAGTTAAAATTCTAAGTCTTTATAAATAAGTATATACATGAATTATAATATATAACATGACTTTCAAACACGTATACTGGTCTTTTGACACACTTATTCTCGGGTTCATATGGATATAGAAAAGGCAAAGATAATCACAAATATTTTGATAAAAATAATTACTGAAAAGAGAAATTAACTTTCAGATATTAAGATGTATCATATAACTAAAATAATTAAAGAAACATACTACTGTACACTAAAATACTGATAAAATAGTCAACTAGAACAATAACATGAAATGGAAAGCTCAGAAATATACCTACAAATATTTAAATATTTTATAAATAAAATTGTTGTAGTTTAATATCATGTTTACTAAATGCTTAGTAATAGGAACTGAAGAATTGAAAGAAAAAAATTAATGGTTAAAAGTTATATGATATAAACAAAACAAAAGTATGCTGAAACCATACAGGTGAACATTTACATAATTTTATAACATGATTGACATTTTTTAAAAAGCAGAGGTAGCATACAAGCATTTGATTAGTGATTGGTAGATTAATATTTTATACATAAAGAGCTCTTGGAAACAAGATTTGAACATCCCAGGAAAAATTGAGCAAATGAGATAAACCAGCAAGTCATAAATTTTAATCACTTATGGTCCATTAAACTGTAAAAAAAAATTTAAAACTTCTGTATTAATAAATTCTTAATTGAAATGTGTTATCAGTTTTCATGCTTCAAAAATATTCTTTAGTTAAAAATAGAACTACCGGGAAGCCTGGGTGGCTCAGTTGGGTAAGCATCCACCTTGAGGTCAGGTCATGATCCCAGAGGTCCTGGGATTGAGCCCCACATTGGGCTCCCTGCTCAGTGGGGCGCCTGCTTCTTGTCCTTCTGCCCCACTGCTCTCTCTGCTTGTGCTCTCTCTCTCTGTAAAATAAATAAATAAACAAATAAAAAATAGAGAGACTACTTCATGATCCAGTGATTACACTACCGGATATTTACCCAAAGAATACAAAAACACTAATTCAAAGGGATACATGCACCACTATGTTTATATAGCAACATTATTTACAATAGTCAAGATACGGAAGCAGTCCAGGTATCCACTGATTCATGAATAAAATATATATATATATATATATATATATATATATTTCTGCATAAAAAATGAATATATATATTATTCAGCATAAAAAATAAAATCTTGTCATTTGCAATGAAATGGATGGAGCTAGAGTGTATTATGCTACACAAAATAAGTCAGAGAAAGACATATATGATTTCTCTCATGTGGAATTTAAGAAACAAATGAGCAAAGAGAAAACAATAAGAAAGACAAACCAAGAAACAGACTCTTAATTATAATAATAATCCTCTTCCTAGAGGAGAGGGAGATGGAGTGGGTGCGCAAAATAGGTGATAGGAATTAAGGAGTGCAGTTGTAATGAGCATT
The DNA here is from genome assembly GCF_003254725.2 of Canis lupus dingo. Classification (NCBI taxonomy): domain Eukaryota; kingdom Metazoa; phylum Chordata; class Mammalia; order Carnivora; family Canidae; genus Canis; species Canis lupus. The sequence goes on along the minus strand of NC_064246.1, from coordinate 63,536,624 downwards.
GGGGGTTGTATGGAAGTGTTGACGCACTATATTGTATATCTGAAACTAATATTACACTGTATGTTAACTAACTGGAATTATAAAATACATACTTTAATGAAAAATATACTTTTGATTTTAAGTTAAACATGTAAGAGTTAAAGCATATATTATAGTTAGACTTAAATATTAAATACTAGTTACTTTATTACTTTGATGATTTTCAGTAAATTATTTTAATTATACACGTCATCTGAAATATTACTTTATATGTTTATTGTGAGGCTTAAGGGAGTTTGTTTCTATAAAAATTTGGCCCAAGCCATAGCACATAGAATACACTAAATGTAATAGATTTAACCTAAATGCCCAAACATAGGATAGGTTATAAAAATGAGTTAACTTTTTAAATGGAATACTGTGTAAATTTTTAAAAATTATGTTCGCATGAATACAATGTTTATTACTTGTTGACAAGTGAAAAAATATTCAAATAGTAAGTATGAGCTTTTGTTTGGAGCTATGCCTGAGCGAGTCCTGGACTAACTCTCCCACTGAAAACTATGTGATTTCAGACACTGGACAACAGAAGAACAACAACATGATGCCCAAATAAAGACACTTGTTTTGATTTTATGATGCCCCAGACCTTTCCAGGGAACAATTTCTTGACTATGGCACAAAAATACTGGGGTCCAAGAAGAGCCCTACAATTTAAGAGTAGTTGAAGCCCTAGCCAGCCCTCTGGATGGTAGAGATCTGTGCAGAAGGTTATCACGAAGTTGTGTGAGGCTGTTCTTGGTCAAGTCTGTGGCCAAGAGCAAGGCAAAACTATGTAAGGCTGAACAGAAAGCAGCCTTTAAGGGCTTGAGAACAGAGCAGTACAGAAGTAGGACAGGTAAAATAGGGCTAGGAGACGCATGCAGAGTGAAGACTTGTTAACACAGTCCACACAGACAAATCAGAATACCCATTTTAGAAACCACAGAGCCTATGAGTTCACCATAAGGACCATGGCCTAAAGCTAGGCCTATTCTACTCCTTCTCTAACAGTCTAAAATCAAATCATGGCAAGATCTTCAGGTCTCTGAGTCCTTTTTCCCATCCCTTGCCCTGTGCCTCTCTTCCGTGAGGCTGTTCTTGAGTTAACATCCCTTAGTAATAAACTAGTAATCCAAAAAATAAAATGTTTCTCTGAGTTTGGTGAGCTGATACAACAAATTAATTGAACACAGGAAATGGGTCGTTGGAGCCTCTGATATTTAACCAGTTAGTCAGAAGCATAGATGACAACCTGGACCTGCCACTAGTATCTGAAGTCTATGTTCGGAGCAGTCTTGTAGAGCAGAGACCTTATTCTCAGGGTAGATAGTGTTAGAGTTGACTTTAATGGTAGGACACTCCACTGGTGTCACAGAGCATTGTGTAGTGGTGTCCAAAACCCTCCTCCCCTACACAAACATGATTACTGGTGCAGAATTCTTAACCCAGAATAAGTGCAGTTCATTTTGTGTAAATGACATCTTGAATTATTTTTTAGCATGCATATCACAATCTCTGTTTTTATAAGTGTAAAATAAATGGAAAATTCATTCATTAAACAAAAGATCATAATTTATGCGGTATCGTGGATTTTTTTTTTATTTTGCTACCTTTTTCGGAGAATTTTAGATTTTTCTCCATTAAATCTATATATGATTTATCATCCAATAACAATAACTTATTGATACATTGACAGGACATAATAATATATTTTAAAATAATATATTTCAAGAATTTAGCTAAGTATGGAGTGAAGGCAAATTTAAATTATTTGGTATACTTTGCATTGCAGTATGAAGGAAGATATGCTTGGAAAATCATTTGAAATTTCTGAAGACACTAACTCAAGCTTTGCTTAGAGCTTACCGAAGTAATTTATTAAGTTTGAAAAGGATGTGTACTACAAAATTTGACAGGTAAGAGAATGTAAAAGTAAATTCACAGAAATAAATAGCAGTTCATGATGACTGATTAACCTCTGAGTATTTAAGATAGAGAACAATTTAAAACAATTTGGGATTTGTGAATATGATTACCAGAAGAAGAATAATATCATAATGACATTAGGAAAAGTTATCTAAATTTAAGACAGGATGCATGGCTTGTGACTACTGGCTATTAGACTGAGAATTATATTAACATATGTAATTATATCAGTGTATATGATTATATTAGCATATATTAATAGATATTTATTTATGTAATATGTGCTGAAATTGAGCAGAAAAAAGTTTTCATATCATACAGCCTAAAACTGAGACTAATGGATGTACTGAATTGTTCATGATTATTAAACAGTGAGCTTAGATTAATAGAGATAATCTTTTTTTTCATAATAACTTTCTACAATGTAAGATTCATGAGGGCAGGGATTTTTCTTTCTTATTTATCCAATATCAGAAGAGTCACAGAAATTTAGGCATGCTCTAAATATATATTTAATGAAAAAGTACATCAACTAGAGTGATCTCCCTCACCAAAATGCCACGGTATTTAACAGTATAATTATACTAAAGCAATAATAAATTATATAGAATATGTTGGAAAATATGGGTTGTTAAGGCAGAACGATTCCCCTCAAGAAATAAGAGCATATAGGAAATTTCATTTTACTCTAGATTCATACCATCCTGTTCTGACCCCTCTCACTATTTCCAAAATCTCCACTTCTCCCCTTTATCCTAATTCCCAGAAGAATATAGAAAAATGGACCTTGTAAGGATTTAAAGCTAGGTAACCATCACTATCCCAGTTGAAAGCAGAGTTGACTTTTCTTTTTCATTTCTATAGAACATCCACTTTTACTCCCCATTTTATGAGAAATTCTGACTTTATGTCACACTAACCTTTTAGTGTACATGAAATAAATCTCTAAAAATTTAAATGATTCTCCATAGAATGCCGGAGAGTTTTCTAATATTCAATTACTCTATTACATCTCTCAATGTCAGTTTTCCAAGAGGCATTCGCTCAATTTTCAACACGTACACAGCATCACCAGAGTGTCAAAGAGTGTCTTTGTCACAGCTGGTATCTCAGCGGAGCTATTAATTTCTTTTGAACTCATGTTTCTTTTGTGACATAAGCAGAACATAAATAAATGTGTTGGGAGAAATTATTTTCATGTTTTTCAATATGCTACTTATTTTCATGATAAAGGCCATGATCAAACATGCTCTCATTTGGTAAACCAGCTAGATAGATGATTTGTAATTCTTTTGGATGCAAAAATCTAAGCAATATTTAAAAATCATGAACACCCACTTCAGGATTGATACTGCATAAGGTTACTCTAATTTTCATGTGAAGTCCAAGTGTTCTAACAATTATGGCTCATTATGCTGTCAAAGAGAGACCTGTATTCAGTAACTATTTCCAACTCAAGACAGTGTTGTTGCCAACAGGCCTTTCAATAACCTGTGACAATCCAGCCTGCAGAGGTTAGAATTGAGCCACTACACTGTCATCATTTTGTCTCAGTTCCTAAATCATCCAGCTTTCTTGCAAAGATCACAGATAAATCCCTTGTTCCTTTTCATTCTTGAAGAGTTCTTCTCAGTTCTCAGTATAATAAACATGATTTTCTAGTGATTAGATTCTTCATGTTACTTATGGCTTTCATCTACACAGTATATGAAGGGAAGGGAGCAGGCAATCCAGATGGAATACAATGCTTTTAACTTAACTTCGATGGAGAAAGCAAGAGGTCTTTCATTTAAAATATTTCATTCATCTCCTGGCTGGGTACCTGTCCTTTTCTGGCCATCTCATAAGACCTGGGAACAGTTCCTCTCCTAGACTGTGATCAAGCAGGCACTGATGAAGATTGGTTGACAATCACCAATTCATATGCTTCTGATAAAAGCATAATATATATCCTGTTTTAGAAATACAAATAAAATGAATGATTATTATTTTTGATCTGTCATGCAAGAATTTAAAGGTAAGATTGTAAATTCAACGTCTAGGTAAAAATACTTTGTTTAAAACTGCATTCCTTTTCTCCAGCTTAAAAATGAAATGCCATAAAAGTTTCAGAGTGATAGCCCATTTTTGCATGTAGGAAAGTTAAAAAGAAAAGAACTGAAAAAGGATTTAGCTTATTAGGACTCAAATGGAAAATACTTATTCCCAGTCCTGAAAGGGACACTCAGAGAAGAAAGAAAAAGGGTGTTTCAAAAAAAAAAAAAAAAAAAGGGTGAGTGTTTCCCTTCATTTGCCCCTTGTCTCTGATAGAAATATTTTATGTTTTGGGGTCTAAAGAGATCTCTTGAGCTAGGTTAATTGAGATGTGAGAAAAGTGTTATAAAAAAATAACTACAGCCCTTCAAATGAATAAAAGCCACAAAATCACTATCCTTATCATTAGAACTATAATTGCATTGTATTTATAACAACAATTATGATAGTGGCTATGTTAATGAAGGAGGAGATGGGGAGATAAAGAAGCAGCAGCTGCTCTGTGAACAGTATTTCATAACTTGATAATGTCATTTTTTTAAATGAGCTCTTCAGAGCAAATGTAGAAAGAACAAACTTTTCATTGAAATTTGTTTTGTTTTACTCAAATAGTCACAGCAACTATTGTGTGAACAGGTGTATACACATGTGCATATATTTGGATATCAATGTATATGTGCATATAGATGCGTTTTATAGATATATATATAATATATACATATACATGTTGACTCCATTTAGGCTTAGGATTAAAAATAGCACAATTTTTGTTTAAAATGGGCTAAGATGTATTTGGGAATAAAAGGGAACTAAACATTGAATATTACCTCATGGACAAATCAAAGAAACAGCAAAGGCACAGTCAAAAACTTCTGATGGCAAACATTGATACTTTGGTCATGTAAAATTTTCTTGTTTCAAGAATTCACACTGTTGATTATTTATCAAAATGAGGACGAATATTGGGGTAATTAAAGTTAATTTACCATCTCATAAATTTGAATGCATTTGATGACACGTAGGCCCTAGCTTGCAGAATAATCCAATCAGAAATTTTTCTAGGTGAAAAGCACTTCGCATATTTGTAAGTGGCTGAGATACCTATATCAATAAAACAACATCCTTAGTAATACATGACTGAACAATTTTATGTTTTAGTTTTCTGTATTCTTATGCACTTTATATCATGAGTGTAACCTTCTGAATGTAGACATACCATGTTCATACTTCTCAAAAATCCATGAGAACTTCATATTGTGTGTAAAATGAGTCTCAAAAAAATGTCAAGCCCTGTAACTGTGATCTAAAGTTTCAGTACAAGGGGCACTGGGTGGTTCGGTGGATGAGCATTGCCCTTGGCTCAAGTCATGATACTGGGGTCCTGAGATGAAATCCCCGCAAGGATCCTGCTTCTCCCTCTGCCTATGTCTCTGCCTCTCTCTTTGTATCTCTCATGAATAAATAAATAAAATCTTTAAAAAAATTTTTAGTATAATTGGCATACAACAATATTTTTGAAAGTCTAAAGTTTCAATACTAATGATTTATACTCTTGACATTAGATTTTGACCCATATGAAAAGTTGCTTTAACTTTATGAGTCATTCATATTCATATTCAGTATGAATCAGTTCACCATGCTCTGTCCTGAGGATCTATAAACAAGAGGTAGGAGAGCAGAGGTGCTGCTTAGTGCCGAGTGCCTGAGGATGAAGAGAGGGCCACCAGCGAAAAGGAACTTTATTTCACCATGATTTAGTCTGTGCTGCAAAGCAAGAAAGGACACTGATTTACTCTTTAAACTAGACAAACCAGCATTATGTACTGAGGCACGTGGACATTATTGACAATGTCTGCTTGACATTTTAGTGCCTTTCTCTGACATTTGTCTCTGTTAAGCTTGAGAAAGGTATCATTATCTTCAATGTTCTTCCCCACCCTCAGTCCCTACCCCATTCTACAAAGCTTGGTGAAATAAAAGAATCTTACTTGATCTTTTCTCGACTCTGGATTCCTTAAGAATCATGCCATGTGAGTGAAAGTCCAATTCTTGTAAATGCTGTTAGGTTTATGATGTGATTTATTTATTTATTCATTTGCCAGATAACAGGGGAAGAACTGGTGGAGCTGAGGTCAAATCAACATATACATAAGATATGTGATTTTAAAGCTGGAGACAGCTCCACAGACATGGGTTGACTGTCGCTGACTATGGAACTGTCATCCCCATCATGCTTAGGCATATTAAATGGCACGACACTTTAGCAGGGCATGTCAATTCAGTGAAGAATGATAAAGAGTAAGCTACATGCATGCTAATCTGGAAAGTGTTGGTAAACTGCTTTTGAGCCTATGATTCTAGTTTGAGAAATGACAATGTCCAGTTTGTTGTCATAACAAAGGGAAAGGGAGCATTGTTTATAAAACTGCAAGCCCTACGTGGAGATTTCTGACTTTTTGCTCTTTGTTGTATTATTAGATGGGAATCAAAACAAGTGGAATTTAAGAATACAGACATGCAAATATCATCCAGAGATGTAATAAAAATGGGCAGTCAGAATATATCTGAGATATATATTCAGTCTAGAATTCAAGATATCAAGAAAAATGATAAGATTCCAAAATTAAGCTCTATAATAATGAACAATAAACAATAGAAGCCAGCAGTAACAAAGCAAATGTGGAGGAAAATATATATTGGGAGATTCTTATTCTCCTTGTCCTTTAGAAATAAAGACTGTTTCTTTCAGGAAATAAATTACAATTTTTCACAACCATATTTAATACTCAAATCTTTTAAATTGTGACTTTTGAAAAAGAGGACACAGTTGCTCCTGAGAACTTCTTAGCCCAGTTAGAGCACAAATTGATTTGTAACATTGCCTTATTTATACAGGTAAGTATTCAAAATAGATTCAAAGGCAAAAATCTAACATTATTCAGAGGTGGAATTTAAACACAGATTCAATAATGCAAGACCAGTTGGTAGATACTTGTGCTTCTCCCATATTGGGGCAATTTGTTCACCAGGATGAGGTAAATGTAAAAATTCAGCAAGTCAACCAAATATATTTTTGGACTTAAAATAGTACATTTTACTATTATTTCTCCAGAAGTTAGTATACGTGACTATGTAATGTACATAATGACTTTTGATAGGTCACATTTTTTTCTCAGCAAGTTCATCATTTACCCTTAATGATTTTGATTTACCTCATTTTATAAGGAAATAGTCAATTAAAAACTGTTAATGTTATTTTTTAATCACAATTTTAATTAACATATTTTGATTCTTGGATTTTAAGCCAGGTCTTGGGCAACAAATTGAGTGACTTTGATCAAAGTCTTTGGAAAATGTAATGTTTTAAGGACACGTTTAATTGGATCACAGTTTGAAGTGGTAGCAAAGTGAGTTTGCCCTTTGTCATAACGTACCTAGGAATCCTGATCTATATTCCTGATTGCTATTGATTTTTCTAGATTTCATTATAAAATCAATAACTGTTGTACAGGGTAAAATAGTTTACAAGGGTTGCAACATACTGTGGACTTCTGAAAACATACTGAGCTCGGTGAAGCCACCCAGGCAGCCAATTAGGAGAAAACATCTATTAGGTAAAAACAGGGCAGTCCCATTGACTACTATTGATTTTCTTAGCCCTGTGAAAAGACAATCAATTAGATAAAGAAGGCTAATGTTACAGCTGCAATTTAATAACCCCTAAAAAAAGAAGGAGGGCTATTGATTCCTGACATGGAATGTTGAGGCTTATTGAAATATACTGAACTTCACCTGTCTTTTAATCAGGCCTGCAGAGATGAGAGGAAGCCTGCCTTTCTAGACTTGTGGTATAGAATCCCAATTATTAAAGAGCCTTGGTGATGCCAGACCTAAGAGATGCAAATGAAACAGAACTTTAGAAGAAACACAAGCTCGGCCTGAATACTAAATCATGGAAGCTATTGACAGAAACTGTCTTGGTGAAGGTTGTTTCTTTTTCCATACAGAGATCACCAGAGTACCACCTGTCATTTTCAAAAGCAAAGTCAGTTTTGCCAACCAGCCGTGAATGACAAATAAAGCTTTATACGAAACACAAGGGCATATTATGTGCTATTGTGAGTTCTGCTAAGTGCTAATTTATCTGGCTTGTTCTCTTCAGCAAACATAGGCACAGACACATGAAATAATCCATCTAATTATGTAGCTATTTAGGAGAAAAACAAAGCAAGGTGTTTTGTGTGTTGCCAAAGGTACATGATACAAGAAAGTTTTCACAAAACCTAACATAGCTAATGAAAATAAATGAAATGCTGTAAGCTGTAACAATTTTAGAACAAATAAACTTTTGCTAGTTTTGGATTTGGGGAGTCCCAGCTGCTTTTCATAAATAGATGAGTACTTTCATTCATTTTTTTATAGTCCCTAATTGAAAATGGCTAATAGGCCTTGTCCCTTTCAAGTATAAAATCAGGCCTAAAATACCTCATATAGATATTTTCTTTATGCTTCCCTTTTCTATTGCATGTATTTGATCCTTTCTCCCTCATTATATATATGCCTTTTTACCAGCAGACAGCTGCTATTCACAATAATTGCTGGGGCAGTCAATTATACTTTAAATAGACCTACTTGAGGACAAATGGTGGTCTAAATTGTACTAAGGCATACCATACACAAAGGCTATGTCATTTCTAGTATCTGAAATATTCTAAATATTCCTAAGCAGCGATATAGTTTATATATCTTACTCCAGCATGTCAAAGCCTTTCTCCAAAATATTTCCAGAATATGAGTGTCCTATTCTGTGAACCATTACTTAATCACTTAAATTTCTATTATGTAGATATTTTTTTGTTGTTTAAAGCCATATGCATGCATGCTTCTAATCATTAACATGGATGTTAAAAATGTGTTCCTTAAAGGGCACATCTTTCCTTAGGAATTACACATTTGTAAAAGTAGCTTTATTGATCTAGAAAAAGAAATAGATTTTAGAATTTAAGATCACAGTCAAAAGTACTTTATTATAATCATGCTTTTTACATAATAGTGTTAAAATTATAAACACTATTAGAGACTATATCACGAGTAAGGACTCATTTCTGTTTGTAATATAAGATTGGCATAAAAGCCAACAAATATATTGATTGGCGGAAGGACTATAATCCATAAAATTTTGAAATGCAATGTTTCTAGATAAATCACAGTAATAATATTCTGAGAACCAAAATTTTGGGATATAAAAATGTATCTCATTTAAATATGAAAAATATAATTTATTCAGATCTTAGAACATCATACCAAAATGTCTATTTGCTTCCATTTCTTTTTCAGTTGCAAAGTATTTTATGTAGGTCATTTATTCTCAAAGGCATGTTTTGCTGTTAAGTATGTAATAATACATCTTTATTCTCATCTATTCTCATAGGTATCTGGGGTAAAATGTTGATTCTTAGGTATCTGGATGTATGTGTTCTGAATTTCATTTGACCCTGAAAGTTTAAGATAGCTCTCTCACTGTTGGACTAACATAAGTGAAATATCTCTATCTCTATCTCTATCTCTATATCTCTTAAATAAAACCCAGGTTATAAATAAAATCTAGGTTATAAAAAATAAGAATAATTGAAAGTACATATTTCAACATCAGGGAATGAGCTTTGTGACACTTACACCTCTAGTACTGATATCAAAGTAACATTTAGCTGTCCAACATGCAGTGGAAAAGTCCTTCACTCAGATATCTTCCCTCATTTTTGTAAGACTGCAATATAGAAACTTCACTTTAAAGCCAGCCCAGCAACAAGGCAAACTTGTATCTTCAAATGCTCAAAAATGGTTTATGAATGAGTGAGAGCAAATGAATGAACTAAAATGATTTTTAGTGGGGATTGTATGGGACATTGATCCAACTCCGGCTCCCCTTCATAACTGTGCAATTCCAAGGAAATTACTTAACCTCCCTGCCCATCCATTTTCCCATGTCTCAGTTTTCTTATTTGTAAAATGGGGAAAATCGTAACTTCTTTCTTAAGATTGTTGTGCAGATTCAAAAAATAATAAGTAAAGAATTTAAAAGAATGTGATTGAAAAAATGTGTTATTGTGACTGTTATGATTATGATTATATTTATATTATTTTATTAGTAGTATACTAAAACATTTGCCCTACAGACATTTTGAAAACTACTTTTTAAAGTTTCATTTTAAAAATCTCACTTTGGCATCTCCATTTGAATTAGATGGTGACTTTTCATTAAATTATGGCTCTCTACAAATGCAAGTGCAATCCGTGAGAAAGGGCTTATAAACTGATTAGAATTAATGATATGGCTACTTAAAATTGGAAGAACTTTAAATTATGGAATCACTTTTTTCATTCTTTTATCCAAGTCGCATAAAATAATATATATTTTGAAGCAAAAATAAGGGATAGATTTATGCAAATACCCTCCCCCCAACCCATGTGTGTGTAGGTCTGTGTGTGTTTTAGGCGTGTAAAGAGTGACTGCAATTTCGTTGCTCTGAATCGACATGCTTTTTGAGATGAAAAGAATTTATAGGTTACTGTAAATTTCACCTAGTGAAAAACTTCTTGAACTGGAGTTGATGAGATTGTTCTAACTCTGGTTTGATTATAGAACAATTTAAGCAAATGGAGGTAAATCTCTCAAATTTTATCTACCTCAGGGTATGCAAATCACATGTCTAATGTAAAAATATGTTTCCATTACAAAAATGATAAGACATGGAGTTCCAAATCAATAGATAAGGAGTCTTAGAGAAATGGCTACCGCAAGAAATTTAAATATGCATGCCCTCTTTGGGAATGGTACTTTCCTCAGACCCTGCTATTTTGACTTAAAGATATATTAATTAACTCAATCAGGGTTTCTCAACAGGGGATGATATTTGACCACAGGAAGCATTTGGCAACATCTGGAGACATTTTGGTCATCAAAATTAAGGGATGGGGCTCCTAGAATCTAGAAGTTAGAGACTAAAAGACTGCTACATATCTAACAGTGAATGTATCCACCCAAAAAAATATCCAGCCCAAAATGTCATTAATGCTTCTGGTGAGAAACCCTGGCTTAGATGTATGGCCTTTATTTTCATTGTTTTAGTCATCATCAGATATGTATATGTGTTGGACATCAAAGAGATACACTCCAAAGTATTTATAGACGTTAATTTTTTTTATATAATTAAGACAATGGAAGGTAATATTGTCTTGGGAATGCCATCATTTCTTTTGGGGATGGAATCTTTCCTCAGGCTCTCCATGGGCCTTGTATGAGAGCCCAAAAGTACAGGTTCCAGGAAATTATTGTTATTTTTTTCCTTATCACATTAACTGAAGAGCTTGAGAAAAGTCAGTTGGGCAAAGGAATTTATCAACATATTGTCTGTAATTAGTAAGAGTTTTGTTGTAGAAACAATTTCCACTAAAAATCCTTACCTTGGTCTTTACAGAATTTCCATCATCTTCAAAATTCATACTCTTGCTATAAGCATTTCCTTTTCCTTCATATAACAAATGGCTGCATTGTAGAACAAAAAATATAAAATTATGTATATAGATCTGAATTCAAAACCATTTCTCAGATATGGAAAATAAAACACAAGTTTGAAAGAATCCCATTTTCCTCCTCTTAAGAATGTTAGACATTCTGTTCTTTTGTTAATTTTATAAGCAATGTGCTTCCAGACCAACAGGCTGACAGGCTAAATACTGAGCGTCATCAAGCTAAGTTCTAAGCATGTCACTTTAAAGCTTCCTTGTATTCTCATCTCCCTTTATAGTGACATAGGATCTTGATCAATCATTTCACTGATAAAATTTAAGATGAATAACCATATTAGTGCAAGTAATTTTAAAAAATTTGATTCTCAAAATTAGGATAAGTTACCTTCAAAATGTTACTTTTTAATGCTTTAACTTGTGGGATAATATTGGAAATACGTATCATACTGTCATTTAAAAAGGTGACAATATAAGTGTTCACTTGCCTGATTCTATATAATTAAAAAAATTAAATATCATTTCTAAAACTATTTTTGTTGAAAAATAAATTAAAATGTCACTAAATTGTATACCTGAAACTAATATTACACTGTATGTTAACTAGCTGGGATTGAAATAAAAGCTTTAAAATAAATTAATTAATTAAAATAGTGAGGCCAAGAGAACCAAGTGAATGTAAACTCACAGATATGGAGGTATCTTTTCAAATGCCTTCAGGCAGATTTGGATTTTATTCGTTTCATTTTTATTCTTTTGTCCTATATGAAAAATAACATTGACAGATGAGAGAGTTTTAGTGGTCCAAGCAATAGTAACAGTGAAATTTCTAGTACTAGTACATATTCTTTTTCTGAAATCATTTCTTTTCAATTATTCATTGGTTAGTTCTCTGAAAAGATATTTGAGAAAGAACAATAAAGTTTAAAGTACATACAGTTTCTACCAATGAAGCTATGGAATCTGTTTAGGAATCATCTAATAAATGCAACAAAAGATCAAACAATCCAGCTATTTTTTTTCTTAATCTATACTACTAATTTCTTTATTAGACTTTTTTTTCACAACCATTTTTTTAAAGATTTTATTTATTTATTTATTTATTTATTTATTTATTTATTTATTTATGAGAGACACACAGAGGCAGACACACAGGCATAGGGAAAAGCAGACTCCCCACAGGGAGTTTGATGTAGGACTAGATCCCAGGACCCCAGGATCAGGACCTGAACCAAAGGCAAGACACTCAACCATTGAGCCACCGAGGTGTCCCTTCACAACCTTTTTCTTCCTCATGACTCATTTACTAAAAAATTCAACTTTATTTTACATAATCTCAAAAAAATTTAGTTTAATAATAGTTAAGGTTGTCCAGTAGTGCCTTATTATTAGATCCAATGATAATTTAATAAATTAATCATTTAGCAATATTTTAGATAGCTTATCATTGGAGAAATATAAAATTAAAATTATGAAGCAACATTTAATCAGCTAAGGCAACCATAATTGGTTAAGTGAAAATTTTGCTTAATCCTATATCAAATACTTATTCAAAGTAATTAATATTATTTATCATACTTTTCTTTATCTAAATAATCTCAGAACTCCTTGATAATGTACTAATGTCACTGTTTTGTTATGTTTACCTTCTTTTCCAGTATTATATTCTTATTTTAATAGGAATATCTAGACTGTAAGCTTCTTGACAGAAGATGTGTAAAATTTATTTGTGCCCATGTTTGTAGTACCTAATACATAGTTTGCTTTCAATAATTACTCATTGAATTAAAGAACTTGAATTGAATTACTTATTGAATTAAAGAACTTAGAGAATGCATGTATAGCTTAGACGTCATTTAAACTATTGCTTATATCCTTCTTGAAATTCTCTACTTTACACAAAGCTAAACCTTCTTATATTCTGAGATCCTTCCTTACTCAGTCTCCTTGCCAGTTCCTTTTCCTTGTCTTAACTGTGGATGATCCCCCAGATTTCTTTGTCCATCCTCCTTGTCCTTCCCCTCTTCCCTTGGCTCCTTGCAGATCTAATCCAGTGTTATCATATCAACTCTCATGTGGTCTCTGATGTGTATCTTTTATTTATTTATTATTTATTTTTGGTTCATTCATTTTTATTTTTTCCTCAAGTTTTCATTTTTAAGTTCTAGTTTGTTAAAATACAGTGTAATAATAGTTTTAGGTGTACAATTTAGTGATTCAACACTTCCATACAATCAATACCCAGTGCTCATCACTAGTGTACTTCTTATTCTATTTTTTATTTATGTATGTATGTATTTATTTATTAAAGATTCTATTTATCTATTCATGACAGACACAGAGAGAGAGAGAGAGAGAGAGAGAGAAAGAGACAGAGAGAGGCAGAGACACAGGCAGAGGGAGAAGCAGGCTCCATGCAGGGAACCCAATGTGGGACTCGATCCTGGGTCTCCAGGATCACACCCCAGGCCGAAGGTGGCGCTAAACCGCTGAGCCACCAAAGCTGCCCTCAAAAACAATTTTAAATGAAATGTGTATACTTTGTTACTCCCAGGCAACTGAATATAGTACAGCTATTAAAAATACAATATCCTAGAAGTTGATTAATTGAATTACTATTTTATCCCAAATATATTATTTAATGTAAAATTAAAAAGATTTAATGGAAAGTATGTCTGGTATGGTCCTTTTTTGAATAAAGCATGTAAATATTTATATCACCATACACATTAATTTCCATTAACAGTACATACTAGTAAGGTACTGCAATTATGATTTATTTCATTTTAATTTGCTCATTTATCTTTTGTAATTCTTCAAACTCCATACACATGTATATATACATGTAGATACACATGTAAAAAATAAAACATTTTAAAATAAATCAAGCTCAATTGTGTTCATAGGTTACAATGAAAACTAAAGTAAATATAAAACTAAATGAAAGCATACGCTTACAGAAGCTTCTGAAGAATTTCAAAATCATTTCATCCCAGTACTTTGCAGCATCCTCTACAGAATGTACAGGGATGTTGAATGAAACTGTTCTCTTTGTCCTTGAATTAGGATAAACCTTAGAGCTGAAGTAGAAGGCATTGTTTCTCACATTAAAAACGTAGTTAGAGCTGAGAGAAAATATTTCCAGCTATGGTTTGCTAAGAGACAGCAGAACTCAGACTTAGAGCTATCAACTACCACTCAAACATTTATTTTCAAGTTTACATTTAATACAAACACCATAATAGAAGAGAATTGAGAACAATAGGCCTTGTGAGAATGCTGTGTGTGTGAGGCTTTCATAACCACTAAGTCAAGAAAGAGGTCAAAAAACCTCACAACAAATTATTCAAAAAAAACTATCTGACTACAACAGAAGATCGGATTCTTACTTCCTAGCTGAGTGTTTTCTGAACTGCTGAATCTATAATCCCATCAGATGGTTTCATTCTATTCAAATGTATTGACAGCCTTCACATATCTTCCTAATTTGGGGGTGTACAGAGTGAAATGGAGTCTCTCATGTCAAGCAGGGGCCTATGTCAAGCAATGATGCAAGCAGTTAAGGTCATGCAGCTAGGAGATATCAAGACATTGCTAGGACCAGTGTCAGCTGACACTTCCAGAACTGATAAGGGGCAGAACCAGAGGAGGTCTAAAGGGCCCCAAACTGACTAAATTCTTTTAAAAAGGGAAGGAGGGAAAGTGAACAGAGATGGTGGTACTTACTTTTATTGGAAATTTTTCTGAAGGTAGGAGGCATAAATAGCCTGAAGCTAGCAGGATAAGAAGGGACCAGAGAGACATAGCCCTGAGTACTTAAAGTCTACTGATTTAAATATTAATCACATTTCTAAAATACCATTACAACAACATCTAGACTAGTGGTTGATAAAACAATTGGGCACCATAGCCTAGCCAGATTAGCATGTGAACATAACCATCACAGTCCACCCCACATCAACTTGGTATCCTTATAAATACCCTAAAACCACACTTAAAATCCAAATAAAGATAATAATAAGGTAATACTTCCATCTCACATGATCCAAGTATCCTGCATATACCTGAAGATGCACTAACTCCCCAGAAAAGGAGGCAAAGTTCTTCGGTGATGTTCATCTTTCTCCTTGACAAGATAAGTTACTCATCTTGTAACTTAAATACTGTGAGGTAAATTTAACAATAATTAAATACTAAGATGTAACATTCTGTATTTTATGTTATATGATAA
This sequence comes from Canis lupus dingo, assembly GCF_003254725.2. Taxonomy (NCBI): domain Eukaryota; kingdom Metazoa; phylum Chordata; class Mammalia; order Carnivora; family Canidae; genus Canis; species Canis lupus. The sequence continues at coordinate 63,520,885 of NC_064246.1, read as the reverse complement.
AGGGATAAAACAAAGAAGAAAAAAGATATTTGCTATATACACATACACATATAAACAAATATTCATAACAAAATAAAGAAGCAATATTCATAATAGCTATAGTCTTTGTTTCTATAACTGGTCACATGGTTATGGCTGATATTTGTAACTACATTCTCAAAATAATCATTCTGTACTTCTTTTGTCCTCGGTAAGCACCGCAGCTTGTCATGGGTTTTACCTGAAGGGGTGACCCAAACTTCATTTTTGAGAATGAAAATATTAGGGATATTAGTAGTCTGGTTTGAATTGGGTTATTAGTTTTCTAATAACTTTAATCAAAGGGCATCATAGTACTAAACGACATCCTAAAGGATCTCCTATATGCTAGATATACTCTTCCTTATCTTCATTTTAGAAGTCTAATTTCTCCTTGATATCAAGATCAATCTCCTAGTCAGCACAGTAACTCCGTCCTTTGCCTGTTTATTCAAAACATTAGGAAGCTAGAATGCTGGCTGGTAGTCCTAACTTCCAGTTCAATGAAATCATTATTGTATCTTCTTGGAAGTATCCCTCTTGGGGACCAAGATCTCTAGATAAGCAGATCACACAGAAATAGTAAGGAAAACTTTTGCTAGTGAGTTACTAGGAGTAATAATGAGTGGTGCTACATCTGTTTCTCCTTTTTGATTCCTAGACCAGTGAATTCTAGCTCTGAGAAAAATAGCACCATATACTGGATGCTGATTTAGAGAATATACTGGGCACCATAGCCAAACCTAGCTGATACGTAATTTTACCATCCCACTGAGTAACCATCTATATTCCAGGTCTCTATCACAACTACTCAACTCTACTGTTGTAGTATGAAAGCAGCCTTTGACAGTGTGTGAGCAAACAACTATGGCTGTTTTCCAATAAAATAATTAGTGGGTTAGCGTTGGCTCAAAGACTGTAATTTGCCAACTCTTGTTTTAAACACCTCAGTTATGAGGTAGAGATTGTCCATTTGGATAAGAAATTAAGATGATTAAGTCAATAGAAAACTCTTTAAAGGTAAAAACACATGCTTGGGAAGACCACAAGGAGTCCTTTGTGAGTGAAGACCATGCAAAAAAAAAGAAGCAGAGCAGTGGGGAAGGGAGGAAGAAACATGGGTTGTAATTAAAATGAATAAAAATAAATAGAAAATATTTATCATAGGAAACCAGAAGTAGATCTATCTATATCTGTCTTGCTTACTTGAACATGTAACTCAAATCCTGAGCTCATCCTTTTTTTTTTTTTTTTTTTTTTTTTTTTGCCACTTTGTACAGCGATGTTAGAAGCAACCAACCAATTTTATTATACTTGCTAGTTTTCCAAAACTAGCTCGGAAGTATGATATACACAGACCCCCAGCTCTTTACCACCATATTGCTAATAGTCTATTTACAACAGTTTCTTTACCAAGTACATCATGCTCAGCCAGCAAGAAAAAGTTACAAGACAAACTAAAAGGCAAAAACTAGTTGGAAGAGACAGAGGAAGCATCAGAACCTGAAACACATGTACCAGGGATGTTGGAATTACCAGGCAGGGAATTTAAAACAATTGTGATTAAAATGCAAAAGGCTTTAATGTATAAAATAGACAGTCTGCAAGAACATATGGGCAATATAAGCAGAAAGATAGAATTTCTAAGAAAGAACCAAAAAGAAATAGATATAAAAAAAAACCCAACATTATGATGGAAGTGAAGAATACCTTTGTTAGGGTTGTGGGTATATTGGACATGCCTGAGGAATTTCTGAGTTTGAGGTTATTTTAATAGAAATCCCAAACTAAAAAACAAAAACAAGACTGAAAAAGAAAGAACAATTTATCTTAGAACTGTGGGAAAACTACAAAATTGCAGTGCAGATATCAGAAGTAGCATGTAGCATTAAAAAAGATAGAAAAGAAGAAATGTTTGAAACAATAATGACTGTGAATTTGCCTGACAATGTCAGATACCAACTATGGATCCAGGAAGCAGGGGAACATCAATAAAGATAAGTGCAAAAATAAAGGAAAACAAAAATTAGGCACATAATATTCAAACTTCAGAAAATCAAAAAGAGAGGAAAATTCTTATAGGAGTCAGAGGGAAAAAATCTTCTCTAGAGCAATAAGGTAAAATTATATCTGACTTCTCCTCAGAGCACATGCAATCAAGAAGAAAGAGTAAAATACTTAAAGTGTTAATACAAAAACCCACAACCTATAATTCTTTACCCTGAAAAGTGACCTTTAAAAAATGAAGGTGAAATAAAGAGCCTTTCTCAAACAAAAATTGAGAAATTTGTTGCCAATAGATCCACCTTATAAGAATCTCAAAAGAAGTTCTTTACAGAGAAGGATAATAATATAGGTCAGAAATTTGGATCTACCTAAAGAAACAAAATTGTAAAAAGGATAAAAATATAGGTCAGAAATTTGGATAGGTCAGAAATTTGGATCTACCTAAAGAAACAAAGAAAAAAATTGATCAAATTAAAGATAAGAAGTTTGTTCAAAATAATACTAGCAGCAATGTATTCTTATATTGCTATATATAACACTATGAATGAATGAATGACAGTATTGATACAGTGACAAGATAGAAAAAACAGGATAACTTTATTATTAAGAAGTATTTGCATTACCTGTAAAGCAATATAATGTTACCTGAAAGTGGACTTAGATTAGTTGTAAATGTATATTGCAAACAAATCTATATGAGGAAAATTACAAAACCTTGATGAAAGAAATGAAAGAAGAATTAAATAAATGGAAAGATATTCAATTCATGGGTAGAAAGACACATCTTATACCCTTCACAAAAAATGGATGAGATGTAAATGCAAAATACAAAACTATAAGACTCCCAGAAGATTATAGAGGAGAAAATATAGATGACTTTGAGTTTGGCAAAGACTTTTTAGATGGAACATCAAAAGCACAATCTTCAAAAAATAAAATTGAAGGGCACCTGGGTGGCTCAGTTAGTGTCTATCTTCAGCTCAGGTCATGATCCCAGTGTTCTGGGATGGAACCCTAACCTGTGTGGGGCTCCCTGCTTCTCCCTCTCCTTCAGCCTCTCAGTCTCGCTCTGTCTCTCAAACAAATAAATAAATTCTTAATAAAATAAAATAGATATGGTGACTCCATTAAATTAAAATTTTCTACTTTGTGGGGCACGTGGGTGACACAGTTAAGCATCCAACTCTTGGTTTCAGCTCAGGTCGTTATCTCATCGTCACGAGATCAGGACTTGCATTGGGCTCCATACTCAGCACAGTCTGCTTAAGATTCTCTGCCTCTCCCCTTCCTGTTTGTACTCTCTGTTTCTCTCCTATAAAATAAATAAAGCTTCTAAAAAAATTATACTTTGTGAAAGATACTGTCATGAGAATGAAGATTAGCCTACATACTGGGAGAAAATCTTTGCAAGAATATATTTTATAGAAGGCCGAACTCTAAAACATATAAAAACTCTTCAATTCAACAATAAGAATATAAACAATCAACTAAAAATGGTCCAAAGATCTTAACAGACAACTCATCAAAGAAGATATATAAATGGCAAATAAGCATATAAAAAAGATGCTCCACTTCATATGTTACTAGAGAAATTAAAATTAAGACAATGAGATAACACTACACAACTATCAGAATGGCCAAAATCCAGAACACTGACATTACCAAATGCTAGCAAGAATGTGGAGCAATAGGAGCTCACATTTATTGTTAGGGAAAATATAAAATTGTGCAACCATTTTCAAAGACGTTTGGTAGTTTCTTACAAAACTAAACATACTTTTAACATACAATCCAGAAATTCCACTCCTTGGTGTTTATTCAAAGGAGCTGACTTATGTTTAGACTAAAACCTGTACATGGATGTTTATATTAGCTTTATTCACGATTGCCAAAACTTGGAGGCAAACAAGATATTTTTCACTAGGTAAGTGCATAAATAATCTATGGTACATCCAGCCAATGGAATATTATTCAGCATTCCCCCCTCAATAAACTATCAAGCCATGAAAAGATAGAGGAAAGTTAAGTGCATACTATTAATTGAAAGAAACTAATCTGAAAAGTTACATACAATATGATTCCAACTCTCATAAAGATTCTGAAAAAGGCAAAACTATGGAGTCAGTAAAAATATCAGAGGCTGCCAGGGGTTAGTAGAAAGAAAGGATGGATATATGGAGCACAGAGAATCTTTAGGGCAGTGAAACTACTCTTTGTGGTATGATAATAGTGTATATATGTTATGCCTTTGTCCAAGCCCATAGAATTAACAATGCTAGAAGTGAACCCTAATGTAAATTACGGATTTGGGGGGATGATGATGCATTAATATAGGTTTACCAGCTAAAAAAATGTACTACTCTAGTGGGAAAAATTGATATGAAAGAGATCAGGAATGCATGGGGCAGAGAAATCTCTGTAAATTCTACTGAACTGCTGTAAACTTAAAACTGCTCTAAAAAATAAAGTCTATTAAAACAAAGAAACGAATAATGACAACATTGCTAGCACAACAATGCTATCGAGACTCAGAAAAATTGGATCACTTAAATATTGCTGTTTAGAATATAAAATATTATAATCACTTTGCAAAAAAGTGTTATAGATTATTATAAACTAAATATTTCCTTATATGATCCAGTAATTGCAAACTTGAGCATTTATTCCAAAGATAAGAAAACACAAAAAACCTACATTAATTTCATAGCAGCTTTATTCAAAATAGCCAAACTTTACCCAACCAATGCCATCAATCTGTAAATGGTTAAGCAAAATGTTATACATTCAACCATGGAATACTACTTAGCAATACGAAGGAATGAACCATTAATACACAGAACTTAGAATTCAAGGGAATTATGCTAAATGGAAAAAAAGGCAATACCACATAAATGACATACCAAAATTAATACCAAATAGATCTTGAATTGGAATGACAAAAGAAAATAGAGAGAATAGCTTAATGCTTGCCACTGATTGGTTTGAGATTAATGGAAGGATGTAGGTGACGATAGCTACTCATGATGGAACTATTCTATATCTTGACTCTAGTGGTGGTCACATGAATGTACATGTGTGGTAAAAATGCATAATACTACACATACACCCATTCACAAAAACACACAAATGATTGCATATAAAACTGGTGACATATGAATAAAGCCAGGGAATGGTATCAATGACCATGTCTTGGCTTTGATATTGATATTTTGTGTTATCTCAAAATAAAAATTGTTAAAAGAATGAAGAGCAGAAATCTGGATTTCAACAGCTGTTTTTTTTAGAAATATAAATGCAGCTTGTGGTACAAATCTTTTGCAAGCCTGAAAGAAATCTTAAAGAGGCAAAAGAAAAGCACTAAAAATTATACATAAGGAGATAATTAAAATGAAATCTATATATATTTAAATGTATAAAATAATATTGTGTATTACATCATCCCAATGAATTTGCATGTATAAGGCTATATCTCTCAAATAATGTAATTTTGCATGTGATTATTGCTTTTGAGTTGTGTGTGTGTGTGTGTGTGTGTGTGTGTGTGTGAAAGACTCTCCTATATATTGGATGGTGTTTGCCATATTAGTAATCCATCACTAATATCCACTATCCCTACCTACTTATTGTAAAAGTCAATAATGATCTCACATACATCCAAAGTCCTCCAAGGGTTGTCCAAGTTGAGAACCATCTATCTAGATCAGCCACCACTTTTCTAAAAAATTAAATGATCAAAATTCCCTGAAAAAGGAAAAAAAATGTACAGTTTAAGATTTTGAACATATTGAAAGAGCAGTCAAGAATATACCTCTTTAAAAAGTATCAGGACAAGAATGTTTTACAGGTGAGATTATTTCTTTATAATTAAAATATTCCCCATTCTAGAAAAAAAGATAGAAATATCTTTTGATGTTTGACTGGTTATGAATTTAAAAAGGTAAGTTTAATATTTTTAAATAATGAAAATTATGAATGTCATTTCTAATTTTACAAAGAAAATATTAGCAACTAATACTTATCATTGCATAAAATAATCACATAGAATAACTGAATGTAGTTTTTTTTAGGATTTTATTTATTTATTCATTCATAAGAGACAGAATGAGAGAGAGAGGCAGAGACACAGGCAGAGGGAGAAGCAGGCTCCATGCAGGGAGCCTGATGTGGGAGTCGATCCCGGGACTCCAGGATCAGGCCCTGGGCTGAAGGTAGTGCTAAACCGCTGAGCCACCCGGACTGCCCAACTGAATGTAGTTTATCTCAGGAATGTAGGAGTGGTTCAACATTCAAAAATGTAAGAATGATTTTCAATATTAAAAATTAAATGAGATCTACATTATTTTAATAGATGTTGAAATGTAACTGGAAAAAATATTCCTTATTTTATACTTGAAAAAAATAAAATATAGAATAAAACAAAATTAAATTAAAATTTAATTTTAAATTTGTTAACATTTATTAATATAGCATGTTATAATATAAAATAGTTTTATATTTCATTATATAAAATATTCTATAAACATTTCCCCTACCGTATATATCTATTCTCAGTCCAGTATCATGTGTTTATAATTGAAACTTTATAATATGGTTTAATTACTGTTAACTGTTCTTCTTACTAAAAAAAAATGCCTCATCCATTTTTTAATTTAAAATTTAAATTAAAATTTAAAACATATTAGAAAATAGAAACACGGGATGAGCATTGGGTGTTATGCTAAATGTTGGCAAATTGAACGCCAATAAAAGAAACTAAAAAAAAAAAATCATTGTATGGGGCATCTTAATCAATGCAGTAAAGCAAGAAAAATAAATAGAAACCATAAAAATAAAAAAAAATAAAAATAAATAAAAAGAAACCATAAAAATTGGAGAAAAAAGAAAATAGAAATATCCTTCTTATTAATTCTACAACCCCCTTAAATTGTAATTAATATATTGGTAAAATTCACATCTCTCTCTCAATAGATAGATAGATAGATAGATAGATAGATGATAGATAGATGACAGATAACAAAATGGACTCAACAAAAAAAACCATCATTTATTTAGAAAAAGACATATTATGTACTCTATTTTTTTTCCTGATTCTCTTTGCTTTACTCAATCCTGAAAGAGATTATATTGACAGCTTTCTTCCTCCTATGGCTATCTCTAAATATATAAATAGAATTGAATAAATATAAAATAATGTGGTTTCTAGAAGAAAGATTCACCATTATTAAATTATTTATCCCAAATTATCTAAAATTTAGTACAACCTAAATGGAAATCATAGTAGAAATTTTGCTTATAATTAAACAAGCTGTTTGTAGAAGAATTAAAGGGAAAAATGATGAGGCTATTTTTTTTAGTAAGAAGAACAGTTAACAGTTATCAAACTAAATTATAAAGTTTCAATTATAAACACATGATATTGGATTCAGAATAGATAAATATGGTAGGGGAATTGATCAATTAATTGTACTGATTAATAACATGTAGGTAGCTGCAAAATATAAAAATTCACACCACATTCATTGAAGAGGAAATATTTCTAAAACTCTTAGGCACTGTAAAGTCATAATAATTGGAGCAGTGTTTAAAAAACCACACAATGGCATATTTATAATTATCAAATTCCCCTCAAAGACCATGAGAATCTGTGTGACCATGAAATTAAGTTCATTAGAAATCTGCCACTGACCAAATTAATTTATTCACATTGAATGTTCTTAGCACTTTTAGGAAGTATTGTCGTGGAGGATGAGGTCATAGGATGGTTTCAGGCAAGGATTATTAAGCAAAATTCTGTTGGGCTGGTCTTGTTAAGAGTTGATAACCAGGATAAATTGACTGGCTCAGTAGGGAAATGAAGCTAGATATTAAAATTGATATGTCTTTCCTTTTTTTAAAAGGTTTATTTATTTATTCATGAAAGACACACAGAGAGAGGCAGAGACACAGGCAAAGGGAGAAGCAGGCTTCCTGTGGGGAGCCTAATGCAAGACTCCATCCCAGGAGCCCAGGGATTGAGACCTGAGCCAAAGGCAGATACACTCAGCCACTGAGCCACCTAGGTGTTTCAATATGTCTTTCTATAGTTTGTCAGAGTTCTTATTTTTCTGCAGCACATGGAGTAAACACAGAAGATCCAGCTATTTACGTGGATACATATGCATTGTTCTCCAGAAGATTTATAATCTAAATCCTAAGTAAAATCTCAAACTGGGACGGTTTTTAGTGAATTTCAAACATGATTGCTGATATCAAGGGAAACAATTTATATATGACCCACTGTCTTTGTAAATATAATAATGTCTTAGAAATGTTTTGCAATAAATCACATCATTCACAGGCATAAAATAGAATTCTTATCCAACTAATAAAAATACTATGGGAATTGCCTTTTTAAAGTTACTTATCACTGATTTGAGAAAGAAACTGTATGCTTGTATAAGAGTGAAATGATTCTCAATCTTCATATAACTTCTGTTTTATTTTACATACTCAGGGATTAGGAGACTGGACATTACTAAGCTTGCTGAAGGAGATTCAGAGTGTAAATAAACCACACACAGGTGCTAGAGATCTTTCAGCGTCAAGGTTTCCCTTTCACACTCCTTCACTCCCCTCCTTTTATTCACTGCAGCATAGCCAGCTAATGTGAAGAGTGAGTGAACCCATCAGACTGTAAGGAAAACTATGAATGTGAAGAATTTTAACAAGAGCTATGACCTAATAAATCACAAAGGGCAGTTAATGAAGAATGCAGAAGCAGTATGGTCTCGGAACTAGAGGGTACAGTGGAAAGGGTTGGTACGATCAGCTCTGACACTGTTATATCACTGACACATGTAAGAACTAAATCAAAATAATATTTCCATGTATATTCCAAGTCACGGAACCAGAAGTCACAGTTTCTTGCACTTTGCACAAATTCATGCTTGCCCACAAAGGGCTGCAAGAGTATCAAAAGCCTAGTTTAAAAACAATCATCTAAATCAATGGAGAGATAGTCCATGTTCATGAATAGAAAAACTCAATACTGTTATCAGTTCTTCTGGGCTTGATCTATAGATTCAACCATAATCTCAATCAAAATTCTAGCACCCACCCACAAACTGATTCTAGAAATGTATGGCTGAGGGTTGTTGGAGGAGATGTAGGTGGGGGGATGAGGTAATTGGGTTATGGGTATTAAAGAGGACAATGATGTGATGAGCACTGGGTGTTATATGCATCTGATGAATTATTGAACTCTATATGTGAAACTAAGGATACACTATACATTGGCTTATTGGATTTATTTTTTTTTTATTTTTTTTTTAAATTTTTTCTTTATTTATGATGGTCACACAGAGAGAGAGAGAGGCAGAGACACAGGCAGAGGGAGAAGCAGGCTCCATGCACTGGGAGCCCGATATGGGATTCGATCCCGGGTCTCCAGGATCACGCCCTGGGCCAAAGGCAGGCGCCAAACCGCTGCGCCACCCAGGGATCCCAGCTTATTGGATTTAAATTAAAACAAAACAAGGGATGCCTGGGTGGCTCAGTGGTTGAGTGCCTACTTTTGGCTCAGGATGCAATCCCAAAAAAAAAAAAAAAAAAAAAAAAAAAAAAAGGATGCAATCCCAGGGTCCTGGGATCAAGTCCTGTATCAGGCTTCTTGAAAGGAGTCTGCTTCTCCCTCTGCCTATGTCTATGCCTCTCTCTGTGTCTCTCTCAAATAAATAAATAAAATCTTTAAGCAAAACAAAACAACAAAAAGTATGTATGGGAAAACAAAAGACCCAGAAGAGCCAACACAGAATTAAGAGAGAGGAACAAAGTTGAATGACTGACTCTACTCAACTTTAAGGTTTTCTGTAGATCTATAGTAATTAAGACAGCATAGTATTGGTAAATGAATAGATAAGTAAGTTTAATGAACATAACAGATAGCCCAGACATAGACTCAAGCAAATATGGGCAATTGGACTTTGAAAAAAGAACAAAAACAAATCAAAGAGAAAGGATAGCCTTTTCCACAAATAGTGTTGCCAAAACTGAATATCACATGCAAAAAAATGAATCTAGACACAGACCCTATACCTTTCACAAAACTTAACACAAAACATATACACCTAAATGTGAAATACAAAAGTATAAAACTAGAAGATATCGTAGGAGAACAATTAAGTGACCTTGAGTTTGGCAATTAATGTTTATATACAACCTTAAAAACCTGATCTGTGAAAGAAAAAGTTGGATTTTGATTAGTTGGACTTTAATAAAATTAGAACTTATGCTCTTCAAAAGGCATTGTTGAATAAAAGAAGAGACAAGTTACTATCAGGATAAAACTCTGATAAATTTGATAAAGGATTGGTACCCAAAATATATAACTCAATAATGAAAAAGCAAACAACCTAATTAAAAATTAGGTTAAAAAATCTGAACATATACTACCAAAGAAGATATACAAATAGAAAATAAGTATGTGAAAAGATGCTCAACAACAGATGTCAGTACTTCACAGTAAATTAAATGAGATACCACTATACCTGTCAGAATGGCTGAAATCCCAAACATGGATAACATCAAATGCTGGTGAGGATGTGAAGTAACAGGAATTTTTCATTCATTTCTGATGGGAATGAATAAATGGTTTAGAAGACAATTTGGGAGTCTTTAAAAAAGTAAATATATTGGGGTGCCTGGCTCAGATTTAACGCCTGCCTTCGGCCCAGGGCATGATCCTGGAGTCCCAGGATTGAGTCCCATGTCAAGCTCCCTGCACGGAGCCTGCTCCTCCCTCTTCCTGTGTCTCTGCCTCTCTCTGTATCTCTCTCATGAATAAATTTTTTTAAAAGGTAAATATACCCTGATCATATGATCCAGCAATCACACTCCTGTATTTACCCAAATATATTGAAAATAATGTCCATAGAAGTACCTGCACACAGATGTTTGCTAACTTTATTATAACTGCCCAAACTCAGAAGCTACCAAGAGGTCCTGTATTACTGAGTGGACAGATAAACAGTAGTAAGCAAAGAGAATAGAATGTTGTCAGTGCTAAAAAGAGATGAGTCATCAAGCCATAGAAATACATGGAAGAACCTTAAATTCATATTGCTAAGTCTGAAAAGACTACACAGAGTATGATTCCAACTATATGACATTCTCGAAAAGGAAAAACTATATGGAGACTCTAAAAAGATCAATAGTTGCCAGGGTCTTGGGGGAACAAGTAAGAGATATGCGTAGGAGGAATACAGGATTTTTAAGACGATGAAGCTGTTTTGCATGATACTATATTGGTGGCTATATGCCATGCATTTGTCAAAACGCAAAGAATTTATAATACAAAAACTAAACTTTAAAGTAAATCATGAGGGAACTCTCTGTACTCAATTTTTCCACTCATTTTTTCTATAAACCAAAATCCACTCTAAAAAAGTAAGTGTACTAATTAAATAGAACATTTCTTGAAGAAATAGTTGAAAGAGTATAAAATAGAATCCTTTACTTCTGCTCACATGTGCAGGGAAGGTGAATTTTTCGAGAAGTCCTGCAATTGATGTCTCTTTAATTCCAATTTGTAAAACTTGGGTCAAATACCAAATTCTGTACCTGGAAAGACGAATGGAAATGTCATGATTGATTTGGACTAAGCAGAGTTCTCCTTTGGGATCTGGGAAGAGGCCCAGGAATATGCCAGCTTTGTACATAACTGCCACTATCTGCCATAAATTTGGGTATACCATTGTACCCTTACCAGGTACTGGCCAGATAGGATGATAAAAATAGAGACGTTACAATGGTAGACGTAAGTACTATTTTTCTCTTATTCTTTAGATACTTATGTAAAACATATTAAGAACGAATATAAAAGACCATCTTTTAAAAATATCACTGTAAGGACGCCTGGGTGGCTCATTGGTTGAGCGTCTGCTTTTGGCCCAGGGTATGATCCTGGAGACCCGGGATCAAGTCCCACATCAGGCTCCCTTCATGGAGCCTGCTTCTCCCTCTGCCTGTGTCTCTGCCTCTCTCTTTCTGGGTCTCTCATAATAAATAAATAAAATCTTAAAAAAATACCATGTAAAGTCTTCTAGCTCAGTTTGATCAGACAGCAATTGAGAATATGGAATTGTCTATACTTGCACATATACATGGGTGCAACAAAAATGATTCATTTAAATAAAAGTATCTATTCAGGAATATTTCATGTATTAAAATAGTAAAAAGGAAAACTATCAGGAAATTTGTGATTTAATTTACTTTGGCTATGTCATATAGGCAGGAAGAATCTGTGTTGGCAGACATTTGGCAGCCTATCTTCCCAGCTCAAATTCTAAGAAATAATTGAAAAAGATAAAGTAATGGTAGTTCCATAATTTCAGTTAAAATAATAAAATAAATTCACTCTTTAGTTCCAGAAGAAGGAAACTAGAACCTAAAACTGGCTCAGAAGTGTTCCTAAAACACATGTAGGAAAAGAGGTTGCCCATCCTCTCCTGCCTCAGCTGAACTCAATCTAAAACTAGAGGGTTCCTAAAGGTTGTTTATATTGGTTGATGATCCCAGAGACCAGGGCCAGGTCAATCAACAAAAGGGTAAATTCTTGAGTGGTCCCAAGTGTGGGCAACTTGACCCTTTGAGGACCTTTTAAGAAGCCATATAGAATATGTCATAGATTTATTCACTAGAGAATAAAGGTTGGAAGGCATTTTATTCTGTCTCCTGCCCCAATGGTCAAAGGTGCTCTATTAGTCTTTTTTATCTCCAACGTGCACATAAATGCCTACCAAGTCCATTCCCATGGGCATCCCACACCACAGCCTCAGTGTAGGGCTGATTCTGAAAAGGAGAGATACAAAGCTCATTTGAGACAGCAATGCAAAGCTAATTGCTACAGCAGTGTTGGAACTAAGCATAGACAGAGAGAACAGGGTGTGAGAGATATCCAATATATCTACCAAGAGGATGCATTGTGCAATTATTATTTTTTCCTATTGCGATGTAAAAAATGCTGTAAATGTATTAATTAAAATAATACTCATTTATTAACTCACAGTTTTGCAGATGAGAAGTCCATTTGAGATTGACTGGATTCTCTGCTTTGGTCATTATACCAAAATCAAACTGCCAGCCTTAGCTGGGCTCTCATTCACAGGCTTCGAGAAAAATCTGCTTCCAAGCTCACTTAAGTTGTTGGTAGAATTCAGCTTATTGTGGCTGTAAGATTGAGATCCACTCTTGGCTGTAGACTATTCTTACTCCTAAGGGTCACTTCGGGTCCTTGCCTTATAAGTCACCTCTACATCAACAATAGAAATAAGTCAATCCCTTTCGTGCTTCAAATCTTCAACTTCCACTTCTGTTACCAGTTGAGACTTTCCACCTGCCCAAATAATCTCCTTATCTTAAGATCAAATGATTAATAACCTTAGTTACAGGTGCAAAATCTCTTTTATCTGAAAACAATCACAGAGTGATATTATAGGGTTAGTGTAATGGAAAGCATCTAAAAGTGAGGGACAAAAGTAACCAATACTTACACACCTCGACATTCCAAAATGAAATTTCTGGAAACCATGATAAAAACAAAAACTAAAAGTTTCTCCAGAGAACTAGATTTTTTACAAAGTAATAAGGATCACATTAACTTCAAACTTTTCACAGAATCATTGGCTACTTCAACATAGTGGACAGATGTATGTGAATTTCAGAAGAAAAATAATAGTGAATATAGGCATCCATACTCAATTACATATAAAGATAAAGCCAGTGGTATTGATGTCAAAAATAGAACTGTAGGTGCAAAGCTCTAAAAGTGAGAGAACCCATACTAACATGGCAAGCATTACATGTGTGCTCAGAAGTTGTGATAATGTTCTAAGTATTAACTCTTCCAGGATTCATAACAAAGCTATGAAGTAAAGACTGTTATTACCTTCATTCACATTTTTTCAGATGAAGAAACTGAATCACAAAGCATTTAGTTGACTTACCCAATCACATAGCTAGAAAGTAGTACAGACTTGATTAGACTTGATTTAGTTGCAGGTGGCCTAATTCCAGACCGGTTATATATATATATATATTTTTTTTTTTGCATAAATGTATATATACTTATACTTTTATGCCAGCCAAACAGTTGTATATATAAAAAAATATATAAAAAGCAAACCTATAAAACTTCAAGAAGTAGGCAAAATCACAAAATGTGCATTTTTAAGCAATTTTCTTCAAAATGCCTGGCCAGCCGGAGCGTTGGTGGTATAGTGGTTAGCATAGCTGCCTTCCAAAATGCCTGGCCAAATATATAATAACAAAAAATGTCATATGTAATTAAAGCAATACAGGAAGTATATTCTAAGAATATTGACTCTTCATCGTGAGTAAACTGACAGATGACAATGAATTACTACGGGAACGTTATAACTGGTTAATGTAAAGCAATGTGGTCAGAAGGAATCCTAGCTCAATATGCAGAAACAGAAATATGGTGTATTTTCACAAATCTGAGAACCAAGAACAATTGATTACATGGAGAAATTATACATGAAACACCAATTGGTAAACAAATATGTCAAGTAATAAAATGTTAAGTAGTTAGACTATACATGGGCAGCTTATATCTATAAATGCAGAAAGAGATTTTTAGCTTCTAGAAACATGGGACAGATTATTATCCACTCAATCCTCTTAAGTTTTTTTATCCATAAAAAACACATCAGATATAGAAAAGGTAAATAACATTTGTATGAAAACAAGAAAAGTATCAGTAATGATAAGTATAATTAAGACAGCCTACAAAAAATAATTACTATCAATAATGAGGGACTTTTTAACAGTGCACATATTTTATATTTTAAAAACTAAATAGTAGTTTGAAGGTAACATGAATTGACTTTATTTTACTTTATTAATATAGTAATAATAGTGTAATAATATTCTCAAAATTACATTAATATAAAAGTAGCTTTCAATTCTAGTTCACATATTTGTCAGTTTCCCATTTTAAATTCTCTACTGTTCTATATTTCTGTTTAGACTGGGCATCATTATGATAGTCAGCATTTCTTTTTATTTAAATACTTTTGAATTTTTTAAAAGATTTTATTTATTTATGAGAGACACAGAGAGAGAGAGAGAGAGACAGAGACAGAGACACAGGCAGAGGGAGAAGCAGGCTCCATGCAGGGAGCCTGACATGGGACTCAATCCCGGGTCTCCAGGATCACGCCCTGGGCTGAAGGCAGCCCTAAACCGCTGAGCCACCTGGGCTGCCCTAAATACTTTAGAATTAATACAACAATGCTCTCTCTCCTATTCGCGATGTAGAATTTATGTAACATTGTTTTTGTCATGCTTTCTGATGACAGATGGAGGGTAGAAACCTGGAGGCTGTGCTCAACGCTCAAGTTGCACATGAATTCATTTGCTTTTCTAGTGTCTCTCATAATATCACTACACAGGATACTGGTTTCCAAGATTCTGGCAGGAGAGGTAAAATTTCTGATAGAATGACACCTAAAACTGGAACTGTACTCCTTGAAACTGGCCATGCAGCATCCCCTGCTGCCTGTTCTATGAGGTCACATATTATAAGGAAGCCACATTTCCTGTTTCCAAAAATCAAATTGGTCTTCTCTATAGTAGGCAGTAGTAGAAAAGAGAAGGTCATTAAGTCTGGGTCCCAGAATTGATAACATCTTCATGAAGAATTAAGCTGAAATGGCCAAGAACACATCTTGATTGAAGCAGAGAGAAATAGCTGGAGAACTTCAAGTTGGCATTTGATATAGGATGGCTATTGGCAGAAAGGACCTTTGAAGGCCTGCCATTAACTTGGGTCAGTGTCTGAAACAATTTTACAGAAAACCTACTTAGTTTCTGATGGGTAGGGAATATTCAAGGAGTGAAAAAGGTTAGAAAACATACATGTTTGAACAGAAGTTGTTTGTTCACAAAACCTACTCAGGAGCTATCATAAAACCCCAGAGACATGATTTGTCAGGGCTCCTATGGTCTGTGTCTTGATAAAATATGAAGAAAAGTGTTCTCCAGGAGAAAAACTAAAAACACGAGGAAGCTATTGAGAGATTGTTCATGTATCTGATAAAACTATAGAATTTGATTACTTTAGGGAAATTCAGGATTATGGGAATTTGCCTTTCAATATAATCTAATTGTAGTTGGGAGCAGCAGAATGACAGCATACTCATGGCCAATTCTGATACAATAATGCAGAAAAGCCAGCTTATATCCTAATTTCAGTCCTTCATAAATACAGGAGGCAATTTGGAATTAGAATTTCTACAAATATAGATGAAGATTAATATCCTTTAAAGAATAAAGCAAGTGATTAAAAGCTTGCAGAAAAAATTGAAGTCCCACTGAGATTTGGAATGCTCACCCAAATGGGAGAGATTTTCTATTATAATGGATATCGTTTTGGCTACAGTTTAGAAACTTAGAGTCTCATTGTTAGTGATTTTTTAAGAGTCTGTAATCAGTTTATTTTTGGCTGTGATCCAAGCGTTATTTAATGTTTCTAAATTACTAAGCAATTGAGACTTAGAAAAATTAATTTTCTGTATTATTTTGCTTGTAGGTAGAAAATATGGTCTATGTGATTTATTTCTTTATAATTTGTTATTAGTTTTGGGATGTACTTTTAAAGAAATATTTGTATTTTATGGATGCTGGGGGAAAAAGGTTATGATTTTGCTTACATGCAGTAAATGTAAAATATGCAAATAAGGTAACATTTTGATATTTAAACCATTGTATTTTTCTCCTTCCAATTTGTTTACATTAGCTCTGTGCTCATCGATTGGGCAGTAGCAAAGGGTTATGTACTTACTCCTTCTTGGCAGGGGAGTACAACAAAAGGAAGGAAGAAAAATAACAAAGTCTCATTTTTGAATTTTCATGCCTGTAATGTTAGTTTGCAGAGTAAAAAGAAATCTGGTGGCCCCAGAGAAGTGTGGCTCTTGGGATGGGATTAAAGACTGCCCAGCAAGACGCATGGTTGAGGTAAATAAAAAGTCAATGACTAAGAGCCACGAACTTGCTTTATTTAAGGGATTTTGGCAGAGGATCTTATCATATCCATCAGGATTTTCAAATTTCTACCACTGAATCCTCTCTAAGCAAATTGAAGCCAAGGAAGGATTCTATTAAGATTTTGGGGTAACTTTCATCATATTTTAGACTTTATCTGTTAATTCAGATGACTTTCCAATTAGTCATAAAACCATATAGCATTTGATGGGACCAGAATCTGGCACTGTCTCCAGAACCAAAACTATTCTGCTTTTAGTAGCATCTGGAAGCTTACACCACCGTCTTTACCCATAGACATATCCAGTATCTGCTGTCACCAGTGTCAACAAGACGGATAGCTATTCTCCACTTCATTGCTTAATTGTTTTGTATAAAAGTTTTGTTTTGATTTATCTGGTAGATAAAACCTGTATCAAATGACAAGGAAGGTCATAAATATATTGATTTTTTGCCATACATAAATAATGAGATATTTGCTATACAAAGACATTTTTCTAATGTTGAAAGGTGTTCCAAATGTTAGGGTAGATACAAATGATGAGTAGTACTCAAAGTCTCTCCTTTCATTGTCAACATCAACAACACTTTTTTTTTCTTTTTTTAATGTCAAGAAAAAATAGAAACAACAAATATGTTCCCACAAAACATATATCAACTACATGGCAAACAAACAAAAACATACCCATTTTCTCCCAGATAAAGGAAGGTATCCAGTTATTAGTTCTTGTAGATCATTTTATTAGATGATTTAGGATTTTCCAAATATACAATCATGTCACCTGTGAATTCAACTTTGCTTCTTTCTTTCAAATTTGTATGCCTTTTGTTTCTCCTTCTTGCCTTTTTAGACTGGTTGGACCTTTGATAAAAGCTTGAATGGAAGTGGGGAAGAGTTGGAACACCTGAGTGTCTTAATGGTTGAGCATCTGCCTTTGGCTCAAGGCGTGATCTTGAGCCCTGGAACTGAGTCCCACATCTGGCTCCCTGCAGGAAGCCTGCTTCTCCCTTTGCCTATGTCTCTGCCTTTCTCTGTCTCTCATGAATAAATAAATGCAATCTTTAAAGAAAAAAAAAAGTGGGGAGAGTAAAAATCTTTGCCTCGTTCCCAATATTATGACAGAATATTCTCTGTTTTGATGTAAAATATGCTCTTGTACCTTTTAATAAATTTCTCTATCAGGTTCATGGAGTTCTATTTCCATTGGCTTGAAAATTTTATAAATGGATGTCAAGTCTTTTCAAGTGATTTTACTATATCTATAAATATGATCACATGATTTTCCCCCATATTCTGTTAATCCATTGAATGATATGGTTGCTTTTGAATATCAATGTAACATTGCTAGGATATATCCCACTTGGTTATGGAGTATCTGTCTATATATATTTCTTATAAAAAATATATATTATTTTAATTCATGTAAGGATACTGGTCTGCAATTTATTTTTTCTCATTGTATTTTTGTTTTTGGTGTTGGGATAATTCTAGCTCAAAAAATATTTGAGAAATGTTCCCATTTTTTAAAAAGGGCATTTATGTATAATTTGTGTATTATTTCTATAATAAATGTTTCATAGAATTCACCAGCGAAGCTATTCGGGTCTTTAATTTTCTTTGCTGAAAGCTTTTAGTTACAAATTTAATTTACTTAATGGATGTAGTGCTGTTCATATATATCTTCAATTTCTTTTTGAGTCAGTTTTGATAATTTGTGTTTTTAAGGAATTTATCTTTTTCGTGAAATTGTTGAATGTGCTGGCATAAAGTGGATTGTAATATTTTCTTAATTTCTTTTAATGTCTTTTGGATCTGCAGTGGTGTCTTCACTTTAATAACTGATAAATGTGCCATCCTTCACTTGTTTTGTCGCTTGGTCAGTATTAATCTTTAAAAAACCAACACTACAAATCTCCCTCTAAACTCTGCTTTATCTATTTCCAAAAAATTCAGATATGTTCTGTTTTTGGTATCATTTTGTTCAAACTCTGCTATAGCTGGTGACATTTATGTTATCCCTGCTTTGTTTATGTACTGAGTAATTCTTAGTTTCAGTAAGTAGTTTTATGCTACTTTTTTGCAAGACTTAGACAAAATTTCAGTAAAATTGGGCAGAGAGAAATCAGCAACAGATATGGTTCTAATCTCTAAACCACATAACTTCTTAGATGGTGAGCCATTGACCTGAGTCCAACTTTAGCTCTACTTTTATGATGTTATTATCCAGAAATGTCTTCAATCAGTCATAAAATAGAGCTTTAATCATAACCCAGCATCCTGTAGGTCAATTTACAGATCCCTAAATTCTAAATTCATGCTAAGAGTTTTACCATTGAATATTCCTGTGGAAACAAATTTAGATGGGTTAGAATATTAATAATTTCATAAATTAAAAAAGTTTAGGGATTTTGTCAGAATATTATTTTATAATAAATTAATAAATTAAATAAATCTTTAATTTTATCATATATATATTTAAGATTTTATTTATTTATTCATGAGACACACAGAGAGAGAGGCAGGGACATAGGCAGAGGGAGAAGCAGGAAGTCCTATGTGGGACTCATTCCTGGGACTCCAGGATCACGCCCTGAGCACGCCCTGAGCCGAAGGCAGACACTCAACCACTGAGCCACCCAGGTGTCCCTATATATTATTGTTTTAATCAGTGTAAATGACTGCACTTTCTCTGTGCTAAGCCATATCGATATTGTAAAGATTAACTTTTTTGAAATACTTTTGGTAAATGTGACTATTTATTCTTGTATCTGAGATCTTTGTGTTTTTGTTTGTTTTGTTATTTTTGTTTGTTTATTTAGGTTAGCTTTTACGAATACTTGCAGAATTTTACAGAACAGGTATTGATTTAGTGCATCACTGAGAGCTACATGTTCTGTCTAAGCCCAGTGATGACATTCATATATGAAGGATAGCAGTCAGCCTTATACCAGATCTGTTTTTAAACTTTAAGCAATTTTTATTAAATTCAGAGAGAATGGCACAGTTTAGACCTACTAAGGACTAAATAATACCTTTTCAAAATGCATTCTTGTTAGCTTTATGTGCAGAAATCTATGGCACTGATTTTTTTTTTTAATTTATTTATTCATTCATGAGAGACACACACACACAGAGAGAGAGAGAGACAGAGAGAGAGAGAGAGAGAGAGAGAGAAATGCAGATACACAGACACAGGTTCTCATGCAGGGAGCCCGATGTGGGACTTGATCCCAGGACCCCAGGATCACGCCCTGGGCTGAAGGTATAACTAAACCACTGAGCCACCCAGGAATCCCATATGGCACTGATTTAATATGAGAGAATGTTTGTGAAAGGACATTGGAAAATGTTTATTATGTAAACTCATCATCTTTAATCCACAATATATCTGATAAAGTCTACTCAGTACCTTAAAAACTATGTTGATAATTCTTTGAAGAACTCAGAGGTGTTGAGCTTTACATTTGAGTCAACTCAGGACCAAGCAGAGGTAGCATGTATGGGAATTCATGGCACTCTGCACGGAGGCAGATCTTTAGATTTCCATAGGCCATGATATTGGGGATTCAAGGTAAACCTATATAGGTATCATGAACCTAAATACCCCAAGTCACATCAGGTACAAAAGAGAGAAATGAATTCTGATGATTTCTGACAATTTGGAAAATGTGGGGTAGTTAGAGGGTTTAGGAGAGAGGTTTCACTAAGAGCATGTGAAACTCAAATGCTAAAACATGAATTTTTAAAAAGTATGGAATAGGTGGTTCAGGGAACTCTGAGTAGCATGATCCCTATATGTAGCTTGGTTAGAGATTAAAACCATGAAGACCTAAAGATGTTATGCTTGAGTGGAGCAAAATGTAATAAGATGTTTAACTAAACTACAAAATACAATGTTTTAGTTCACCTGAAGCACCTAAAGTCACTTTTGAGCTTTCTTCAATAGTTTCCAACTAGAGGGACTGATCAGGAATGTTTAAGACCATTGGCTCCAGCTATAGCTGTCTGATGCATTTCCTGCCTACAAGTAATGGAGAGGGCAACCCCCAAGCATCATGGATAGAAAAAGAGTTACAACTTCTTCTCATGATCTAATCATACCTACAATTCTTCCATGTGTAACTAAATCTAGAATAAATTATCTCTGATAACAAATGTAATCATTATGTAGAGGGGAAAATGAATAGAAGCTCAGCATTTTTGAGTTACCTCTTCACTTGGAAGTTAAAGTTTTCATTATATAAAAGTGATCCATCCAAAATTGACTTTTAAAAAGTTCCTTTAAAATTACAAGTGCACCAAATAATATATATCTAATGTACATAAGTGATGCCCTCATTTTCACGTGTTGCATCATTTACAAAGCTTATGTCATTCCCTTCATTTGTAATATGTGTTTGAACTGAATTTGGTAATATTTAAAGAGATAGTCAAAAATATCACTCACTGCAGCCAACATATCATAGGATCCTTTCGTTAGTTGACAGTTTTGACAGATATTATTGATTTGGGCAGCAACTGCAGCTAACCAGAAGGGGACAATGTGACAGTTTTATGTAACAAAAGGCACAGTGTCATGTCAACTGAACTAAATGTTGTACAAAGTGACAGCAGGACAAAAAATCCTTTCAGACTTAATTTTCTGCTTCATTTTTTTTTTCTACCATCAATACATAAGCCAGTGCACTAGGTGACACAAATTAGCAGGATGGAGCAAAAGGTCTATCCCTGCCTCTGTGGCTATACTTGACTTCTTCCACCACAGAGTGGCAATTATTTTTCAGGTGAATGAACAAGAAGAGCAGCTTATAGTAATCAAACTACCCCTATAGGAGAAAATATATCCCTTATCAAGATGCTTTATATATTTCACCTAGGTGGCTTTGGGGAAAGATGAAAGAAAAAAGTCCCCATCTGCTAGGTCATGCCTACAAGACACATTCTGTCAAGTCTTAAAAGCAACAACAGCTTTGCCTGTGGGATACCTATAATTATTATGCGGAACAGCCCAATGCCTGCTGTAGCTCATTGTTCTGCTAACAGAAGACCGAATGAGAACAGTGGCTCCAGGCTGTGAGTGGATAAAGTGCAACTTTTCGATTTTGCTCTTCTAAGGATCCTGCATTGTGTGAGTCCCTGAGTGACATCTTTGGCCTTCCTTGGGGCTCAGCAGATTGAATCAGTCATGCTGTGTTAAACAATGTGTGGGGGATATAACCTTAGCAGTGCCTGTCATTTTTTCCTCCTAATTCAATCTACATTTAATCAATTAAAGTAATTTCTTGTTTGTTTAAGTTCTATATCCAATGGATCTTGAGGATTTTGAAGTAGTACACCTTCACCTTGACCTTCTTTGCCTTTTGAACTTCAACTACTATATCAAAATTGGGATCTGCAAAAATGGTGGGTAGCAACAGGACCCTGTCACTAACCTTTCTGTGATTTTCCTGATTTGTGATTTTAATGGAGTTTTGGGAATGAAGTCATCTAAATGATAAGCTGGAGAAAATATTAAAAAAAAAAAAAGCAGGGGCAACAGCCAAAGAGAATGACAATAATTTAGATATCTAGAATACTGACGTAGGTATGCAAACTTGAAACATAGTTTAGGGGAAAAATTATTTTGTCAAGTTATCTGTTGTTCTGGTTTGTGTTAATGGTTTGAAAGTTCACTTTTAGGCTATCACCATTATTGTGAACAGCCAGTAGTAACGTATGCAAGTTCAAGGTCTTTATTGATTGGTTTAGCTGGTCTTAATCAAAATTTGTCATCCTTTCCACTCATAGTGATTAAAAAAGTCTGAGAGAGCTTGACACTGAGTCTCTTGACTTTTTGTGAGTTTGTAGAAAAGTGCTGACCTAAACATTTTATTACCTGTCAATTGTCAGGCTGGAAAACAAACTAGAAGATAAAGTTTTAAGGAAATGGGTTTACTTGAACAGACACAATTAATTAAATGCCACAATAAAGAAGAGCAGTTACCATGGTATTCAAAAATAGAGAAAAAGGTTTTCTTATTTTTGTTTTCTTTCAAGATTACTGTTGCTGAAATGTCAAATAAGGGAAAAAACTATGCAAAAAATGTAAGCGAAAGTCAAATCGATGGGGTAATATTATGGTGGAATCAGGGACTGATTTGAAATAGATCTGGAAAGCTTTGGCATTTACAATTCCTTAAGAGAAAGAGAAGCTTAAGTAAGAAAAATTAGCCCTCTGGTAAAAATGTTGGTTTGATACATTTTCATAAAAATAAAAATAAAGTTTTATTTTTATTTTCAACCTTGGAAGAATCTGGAGTATTAGGAACTTGGAATTACATTTTAAAAATAATTTCAATGGTTTTCTAGTGCTGCTCCATGAACCTAAGGGAAAATAATATAAGAGACTTTGGGAGTAGTGGAATTCTTAAAAGTTGTATAAAATTTGATGAACCATTTCATCTATATAGTATCTAGATGAATTAATTTATTTAGGAAGTAAGATGTGTTTGGCTTTTCCTCATTCTTTGTTTTTCTCATCTGGCTGTCATTGACCTCCTGCAGTGTATTCAGCATTGTGATAAATGGTAAGAGAATTTCTGACCTTGAGAAGCTCACAGTCTACTTCAACTATGTTGGATGTGCTTTATCATTTTAAAAAAATTTCCACCATTATAAAATGCTTTAAAATTTTTGGCTAAATTATGCTTAGTGTTGAAGCTGAACTAATTTTTTCTGGCACCCAAGCTTACAGGATGAGCTCCATGTACAAACTACCTGATTGTCTGAAACCCAACCTCATTTGCTGCATCTTAGGCCTCCTCTAGTGAGGAGGAGTCTGTAAGATTAAGTTGATGTGTAAGCAGAGACAAAATGTATTCAAAATCAAAGTAATAGGAGTCCAGGGTCATATATGGAGTCTAAAGGAAAAGGCAATGGGGTCAGGAGTACACTATGGGAAGGTAGCTAACCTCGCTTGGAGATGGGCATTCTAAAACTGGTTCGAGCAGTCTGTGAGGCAGGGCAAGTGCATGGAAAGGGATAGGAGGATGATTGGTGAAGCCATGTGCTATATACAATATGGTTTTATGTGCCAGTCAGAGAAAGGTAACTATCAAAAGCCATCTAAACTGCTGCAGGGTTTAGCACTCACCTCATTGGCTGATTCGTTTCTGGCCCCCCTCTTCTTCTGCATTGAAATCCGACTTCTTCCAGAAACTTACTCCATTCTCAGTTGTGAACCTTTTTACAGATTCAACTGCGTTCAAGTCTGGGAGATAAATGTTTCATCCCATTATTTGGAATTGATAATGAACTGAAAACGTTTTGGATGCTGTCTCAGCTCAGCTCTTTCATGTCAGACTGGGCACTTGGGTCAACTGACATCGTCAAGCTTTTTGTTACTTTTTAATCAGTTAAATACTTGTGGACTTTTCTTTGTAGGTGTGTGTGCATGTGGATGTCTGTGCATGAGAGTGTGTGTCCCCTTTGTTCAATATTAAAGGTATCTACATCATTAATGAGTGAACTGATAGCAATTGAATAGACTAAAACTTACCACACTGACTTATAATCAAAAGTAATAAAATTAACCAATATTGGGTTTATATATCTCAAGAATAAAGGTAGGCTGTTTTGAAAAAGTATATCACAGGTTCAAAACAAATCTCTCAGGAATGACTGTTCTATTATCTAGAAGTTCAAATTAATTTAGAAAAAATGAGTAATTGATTCTGATTATATTCAATTTTTTGATCTTCACTTTTTTAAGCTATCTAAAGAAGCATAGTTGGCTCTGATAGGTTGAGTTCTTCTGGAGGCAGAGATGCATAGATTATCAATCACTTCACTCAGAGGGATCATGAGCAAGCTGGAGCCTTAAGTCTCCTCAACAGGATGCATTACTGACTTCTCTGAGTGGATATAATTGTAAAGTGAACCCCTTCTGTGACCTTGGTACCTGAACCAATCAGCATTGTCATTTTCACCTATCCAAAGCACTTCAGTGTTGAAATAAGAATGGCTTCATGAAATAGAGTGGGTTATTGACCCCAGGTGGGTGGCTTCTCTTATTTTCAGACAGATTGTTGGTTGGCCCTAGTTTCTTCCATATTCCAACGGGGAGTTTGAAGATGAATCCGAAAATACTCCAAGAGAATCAAAATCTGAGGATTATATTCATTGGTAAAGAAAAAATAGATTAAAAATCTATTAGATAAAAGCAAATTAATTTTTACCATTAGTAACAGAATGAGCCTTCCTCAAACATAGTAAAGTAGGGTAGGAGTGAGAAATCTATATTCTAATTTGAAGCATCTTCTTTCTATATACTCATTCATTTATTCAGTACATCATCATTAATCACATCTTGATTGCCAGGCACTTTACTTACTAACAGAAATGCGATGGTAAATAGGGATAATTCCTGCCCTAATAAAAAATAACAAAAATAAACCTCAAATTATTAAAATAATAATCTTAGTGGTACCCTTAAAAATACCACAGATTCTTTTTACTTTCAGAAGATGAATTTTGGCATAATTATAATACAAATATTTAAAACGAGCTTGGGGATCCCTGGGTGGCTCAGCGGTTTGGCGCCTGCCTTTGGCCAGGGCGCGATCCTAGAGTCTCAGGATCGAGTCCCGCGTCGGGCTCCCGGCGAGGAGCCTTCTCCCTCTGCCTGTGTCTCTGCCTCTCTCTCTCTCTCTCTCTCTTTCCTCTCTCTCTCTCTGTCTATCATAAATAAATAAATAAATCTTTTAAAAAAATAAAACAAAGGAGCTGAAAAATATTAGAAGATAGTTCTAAATCCTAACACTGTTAGTATTTGGGTGAGCATTATACTACATGTCTGTATCCATAGTTATATGTATCTTTATCAAGATACATTTAGAAATATGAAAGCATATAAACATATAGATGAGAATATTTTCAGAGTGTTTTTTTTAATTATTTATTTATTTATTTATTTATGATAGTCACAGAGAGAGAGAGAGAGAGAGGCAGAGACATAGGCAGAGGGAGAAGCAGGCTCCATGCACCGGGAGCCGGATGTGGGATTCGATCCTGGGTCTCCAGGATCGCGCTCTGGGCCAAAGGCAGGCGCCAAACCACGGCGCCACCCAGGGATCCCCAGAGTGTTTATAAATATGTAAGTATATATATATGTATAGATAGATATATATAGTGTGTGTGTATATAATTTGTATACAAAGTGATCCCCAGTACCATATATATTTTTTATATATCATTTACACTGGAGTGAGGCTTTCTTAATTTCTTTAATTTGCATATGGTTGACACAACTAATTCCATTAGTTTCAAGTATACAACATAGTGATTCAACTTCTCTATATGTTATGCTGTGATGAATTGATAAATTCATGAATACATGAAGATAGATTTTGTTCTATTCTATACCTCAGTAGAACAGAGGTATTAGTATTCCCTCAATTACCAAGGAGATAGAGTTCACCATACTCAATTTTAAAAAGTAAGAAAATAATGCAGGTTTGGGTTGCATTGATTCTTTTACTCACACACTCACTGAAAAGATAATAAACTGGGTTCCTTTAATACGTCAGTCAATACAATGAATGAAATGATAAAAAATACAAACAAGAATTAATGTCATAAGAACCCAACAACCAAACAAAAAATATACTGTATCAAAGTAAACTAAATGATAGTTCTTTGGGAAAAACCTATTGAAGTAGACAAGTATTACCTAGACTAAAAAGAAAAAGTGCAAAAAGTATAATAATAGGTAACAATAATATTAAAAAATACATATATCTAAATGTTATATAAAGGTATATGATAGGGAATAAAATACATAGTTTTATAAATTCAATGTACTAATGCATGAAAAAATCAGATAAAATGGATAATTTCCTAAGGGAAATCTATTCTGTCAAAGTGTAATAAGAAACTTGAATATAACAAAATATTCAAAACAAAACTATAATCATAGGCAACTTTTTTTTTCTTAAATCAGGTACACAATCTAACTTATTTTTTTAGAGTAATTATAATCATGACATGAACACTAGGCAAAAGAATGTATATCACTGGAACTTTTTAAACCATTGTTTTAAAAATGATTTTCAAAATCTTAACTGAAAGTTTTAAAAAATTCAAGAAAGGCTTTTTTAAGATTTACTTGAGAGACAGAGAAACAGAGAGAAAGAAGAAAGAAAGAAAGAAGAAAGAAAGAAAGAAAGAAGAAAGAAAGAAAGAAAGAAAGAAAGAAAGAAAGAAAGAAAGAAAGAAAGAAAGAAAAAGAAAGAAAGAAAGAAAGAAAAAGAAAGAAAGAAAAAGAAAAGAAAGAAAGAGTGGAAGCAGAGAGAGGGACAGAGGGAGAGAGAAAATCTCAAACAGAACCCCCAGCTGAGCAGGAGCCTGACCTGGGCTTGATCTTACAAACCTGAGATCATAACCCCAGCACCCCCAAAATTCAGTAAAGTTTTAAACAGTGATTCACTGTGAGCAAACTTAATTTTTTCCAGTACTCACAGGCTATTTAAAGTTAGAAAATATTTTAATATAACTCACCATAATAAGAAATTATTGGAGAAAAATATGTAGCTATCTCAGGTGCAGTGAAGTCATACAAAATTGTAAGGTCTCTAAAAAAACAGATAAAAGACATATTTAATAATATGATTTAGAACCTAGTAAAAACCAATGGGAAACATGATGCTTAATTAAAAGCTGGTAATATTCTCTTTAATATCAAGGAAGCATATCTTAACAGCTTTTATTCTACTCTGTCTTTAAGGTCTTTTTATGCATAGTAAGTTGATGAAAAATTGTTTTCATAAAAACTGGAAAGGATATTATAAGCTCTCATTGTTTACTTTCATTTAATTGTTCACGTAAAAAATATATGTAAATAATGAAAACTAAAATGAGAGGACAAAATTTTGTTGGATATAAAACCAATTTTAAATTACACTTTTTAATATATCAACAGTAATTGTAAAATGTAATTAGAAAACCCACATTATGTTCAATAATAACAAATATAAGGTGCTCAGGAATAAATATAATAAGATAGTCAATAAATTATGAGAAAAGTATAAAATGCCATTGAAATACTTAGACAAGACTTAGCTAAATTGGTTGTAGGCCTCAGTGTACTATTATATGATTTTCCACAGATTAACCTGTAAAGTTATTACAAGCCTATTTAAAAAGATAAGTTTGTTTTTGTGTTACTTTAGACATTGAGAGCAACTCTTGATATTCATCTCATAGAAAAAAAGGCCAGGATAATATTAAAAGAACACTCTAAATCCTTTTTGCATGATATAAGAAATTATACTTTTAAAACAAGAATATTTAAATTGTTTGATACTGGATCAGAACTATGTAATTGGAAACCAATAGAAAGCATAGAAAAAGATATATGTAAAGAACTTACACAACACAGCAATCATTACAAAATTATTATATAAAGTATTTAACAAGTAACGCTGAATCAATTGTTTAAATTTATTTAAATTAAATTCTTTCCTTGCATTCCATACAAGTAAATACCAATTCTATATGATTTCAGAAACTAAAAGCAAAGAGCAAAATTGATGAATGGATAAAAAAGATGTGGTGTGTGTGTGTGTATATAATATTATTCAGTCATAAAAAAGAATGACATCTTGCCATTTGCATTAAGGTAGGTAGAGCTAGAGTACACTATGCTATGTGAAAAAAGTCAGAGAAAGACAAATACCATATGATTTTGCTCATATGTAGAGTTTAAGAAACAAAAGTTTACAATTTTTAAATGGAAGAGTATTTGGTTCTGATATTACTGGAGTAGTTTATACTGGACTAACTCTCTCGTAGGTAACATTTATAAGCTCTGGAATTTTTTTTCATTATCATCTTACCTTTATATTAAAGCCTCAGCATTTGTTACAAACACACAAAACACCATTAAACTGTTCTTGTAATACCACTTGAAAAGACAGCAGAGCTAGAGTACATTTAGACAAGCTCCTGGGCCCTATTTTAAGGTAAGGTATTTCACTGCCTATACTTATGGTAGCCTGGGAAGAGGATTCCACATAAACCCTAATGCAGAGACGTGGCTCAGAAACAGTCGCTGCTTCCCCTAGAAATAGTGAGAGTTGTCTTTGAGTCTTTGGCTCAAAACACTGCCTGCCCCGTACTACCCAGGGAAGCAAATCATGAGCTGGTGGATCTGTGGGCACAGACATTTTCCCTTAATCTTTGGAACAAATTACTCACCTTAAAAAGCAAAGAACATATCAGCTTGGCACCATCTGGTCACTAAAAGAACTGTGTTCCTGGAGGCAAGTAGGGGCTCTAATAAATCCTACAAAGCAATGCCCTCTAACATTCAAACACCTGTGATTGTTTCTTCCCAAAGAGCCAAGGAGGGTTCAAATCAGAGGACATTCAGGACCCTTTGGCTTGATGGTAGAAACCAGACCCCTCTTTGCAAACAGGTCCAGGATCACCGATCCCCATGTGAATACAGTTCTGAGTCAAAAGCCTCTGTGTCAGAATTATTTCAATCCATGTCATGCTGTCTTTCTTCTTGGTCCCACATGCCTCCTACTTCTATGGTTACTTCTTTGGAAAGGTGAACCCTGAACAAAATTTGAAAGCTCTCCAAGGCTTAATTTCTGGACACATAAAATGAGGGCAGTGGTCGGAGAGTTGCTGTAAAGCAATGAGCTTGGTATACTGAACACACTACGTGTGCAGAAAGTGTAGCTGAGGGCTTCTATAGGACAGAAATGGAGGACCAGCAGCTCTATGAGAGAAGGAGCAAGAAACAAATATGTAACACTATCATACATGTTGACAGGACAACACACAGAAGATATCCAAATGCCACCTCAAAGACCAACTCAGGTCCTAGAGAAAGAGAACATTCGACGCTAGCCTCCCGGAAAGATGAGCAGATTCATCAAAGATCATGCATGATTTGGAGGCATGAAAATAAAATGTCTTTCCAAGCTAACATCCAGAGAGACACAAAGGCCATGTCATCTTGTGTCCAGAGTCCTCTGTGAACCCGACACAAGATCAGCACCCAATCCGCAGGTCCTACAGTTCCCTTAATAATCTATTCCTGCATCAAATAAAGAAAAATTGACAAAAACTTTTAGATCTTTAGGGTGAAATTTAGTCTTAAATTTAGGATTTCATCATTTCTTTAAGCAAGCAAAGCTACTAAAATGCAGTAGCTGAAGAGGACACACCTGCTTCATTACAAATGCTGTCACATATCTTGTGAGGAAAAAAAAGAAAAAACAAAACTAAGATGTCTTTCTCTCCAGGAATCCTGCCTGCGCCTTAGCTTGGAGTTCTTCTAGCTTCTTCTTATAGCGGCTCATGAAGGAATCATCGGTTCAATCCCTGCATTCTTCAAATGTTCCATGATCTTTTCCAGCCTGAGTACTGATCGGGTTCCCTCAGTCTTTCTTGTGCTCAGGTACAGAGTGGACTCCTGGAAATCCAGGAGCTTACAGGTGTCCACAGAGCAGATATTCCTGATACCACCAGTTCTATCCAAATGAGGAAAAAACACCAGTCCTGACAACTTCTCCAGGTCCTGAAGGCTCGCTTGGAATTCACTTAACCGAGGTTGGAGGCCAATGGCTTCACTGGGCACCACGAAGGCCCCTCGTGCCAGGGGTTCAGCAGAGTCGGGCTTCTGTGAGCAGGATCACTTTATAAAGGTGTGAGGGGACTGCCACATTGTCCTCACCAATCCCCTCGTAACTAATGGTTTTCTCTCCATCATTTCCAGTCTGAGGAAAGGTCAATGGTCCAAGTACTATCCAGACATCTTCAAACCTCTCTGTCAGTTCTCGACGGTACATTTCTATTCTGTTCCAATACCCAGCATTATTATCAAAATTCTGAGGCACAATATTAGAAAGCAAAAAGTTTCAGCCATGGCTTTAGATGAAAATTTGTCATTTCCTGCTGGAGCCATGTGTCCTCCTGACCACCCACTCCCAAGATAGTCTTCATTGAAGGCACTGAAGGTTGGCAGGATGTTGGGATCAGGCTTGAATTTACAATGTATGTTCTGTTGGCATCACCCATTATCTTGCTCTTGGATGCATGTTGGAGAACCCATCTGGCCACCCGCTTTGACTGATCATAAGGCAAGGCAGGATTAGTATAAAGCCTAGATTCTGTTCCAGTTAAAGGGACTCCAGATTGTTCTAAGAGAGACTTCTCTGCAGAACCGTGGGGCTCCCTCACTGCCAGCGCCGCCTCCACGCCCTGCCTCTGGAGCAACTGCCCGGCCCTGAACTCGCCACCCGCGGCACCCACCGCAGCTCCGGCCACCAAGATGCCCAGAGAGCGCCCGCAGCCTCGGAGGTGGGGAGCAAAAGCTTGAGCAGCAACCTTCTCCCAAGCACCTGCCTTTTGCAGTCCGGAATTTTTTTTAAACAACTATTGAAAGCGCCTGAAAGTGACTTATATTGACTGAGTTTGGAAATAATGCAAGGTTTTTTTTTTTTTTTTAAGATTTATTTATTTTAGAGAAAGAGAGAGCATGCATAAGCAAGTAGGGAGAGGAACAGAGGGAAGGAAACTTCAAGCAGACTCCCTGTTGAGTGCTGAGTCCCACATGGGGCTTGATCTTAGGACCCCTGAGATCCTGACCTGAGCTGAAACTAAGACTCAGAGGCTCAACCCGACTGAGATATCCAGGTACTCCAAAATAATGCAACTCTTAAAGAAGGACACCACACAGGATGAAACACCTGTTTATTCAGTTTTCCACTATGCGAAAAGCTCCAGTAACACTGAGAGGTTATAATTAAAGAAGAAAGCCACAATTACATAGGGTTAGAAGTTATAGGATGGAATTTGGGATTACAAGAGTGGCTGGACATTAAAGGGAGGTCTAAATAAAGAAAATACTCCAAGAAGTGCATATGCTTCATTAAATCCTTGGCTGACCCTTAGATAGTGCATGAGCTAGTGAAATGTCAAGGAGCCAACAGGAAACAGCTAGAATACTGAAAGAGCTGAGTAGGATTTTGAGCTTCTACTTAGCACAAGGGACACAGAATTAGAGTTTTGGTTATACAAAATTGTAAAGTTTCCTAAGTAACTTAGACCTCCATTGAAACTTCAGGACAATGCCTTAGTAGAAGTGATTATAAACTAGGATTAAGAAATATGCCCTGCATCAAAAGACAAAACAAAAATAAACCTATCCCCCCAAAAAATATAAAACCAAGTTTCTATACTTTTAAAACATTCCCTCAGTAATGTACCTGACTGCTAGGAAAAAAACAAAAAAACAAAAACACTTCAGTCTTTGGGAGAGTATAATCCAGAATTTCTAAATGTATCAATCATAATGTCCCATATCCAATAAAAATTAATGGCCATGAAAACAAAACAACACAATTAGCAATAGTCAGGGAAAACGTTGATTGATAGATGCAGAACCAGAAATAGAAAGACATACACAACTGTAGTCTACTAAAATAAAAAAACAGAAAATATAAAAAACTTCTAATGAGAAAGAGTGTGTGTGTGAGAGAGAGAGATTTGAATTAGTAATTTAAAACTTGGCAGTAGAAAAGCTTAGACCTACATGTCTTCACTAACTAATTCTACAAAATATGTAAGAATAATTAATCCCAATCCAATCCTTCTCAAATATATCCAAACAATAGTAAGGGAGGGAGTACTTCCCAACTCATTCCATGAAGCCAGTGTTACCTTGATTCTGTAATCAAAGATATCACAAGAAAACTTCAGATCAATATCTCTTAAGAATATAGATCCAGGGATCCCTGGGTGGCTCAGCGGTTTAGCGTCTGCCTTTGGCCCAGGGCGCGATCCTGGAGTCCTGGGATCGAGTCCCACATTGGGCTCCCAGCATGGGCCTGCTTCTCCTTCCTCCTGTGTCTCTGCCTCTCTCTCTCTCTCTGTCTATCATAAATGAATAAATCTTAAAAAAAAATCCAAAAATCCTCAACAAAATATTAACAAAATTACCAACATGTAAAAAGGAATCCAAAGAATTTATTCCAAGAATACAAGGTATGAAATATGAAATGAATACCTGAAATTTTCCCTTCTAGGTATTCACAAAGCACATGAATGGATATTGTGTATACAAAGTTGGGCTATAACACTATGAAGTTTTCTAGAATTTAATACTCCCTTAAAATCCCAGAAATCATAGAATGAAAGATCATTTAACTGGAGTAACCATTATTTATGTGTGATTTCAAAATGCATATTTTTATTTTCCTGTATGTTCTGTGGTTATTACATAATCCTGCTAGTTGAAATAAGAGTAAATTACTGGATTTGTAGTATTTAAAAATATATTACCTCAGAGGAAACAGTTACCTTTCTTCAGGTATCTTGCATGTTGCTTTTAAGAGATCATAATACAAAAAATGGTATACAGTATTCACATGTCCCAAAATTCGTTCTTTCAGATTCAGAGTGACAACAGTAAGCAGATATATTACTAAGAAAATTGTTCCTCTGAGAAAGATATTGTGTGAACCTACTCCAGTAAGATGAAAATTACTGTACTTTCAATTCTTTTCTATATAATATTTGGAAACCACCCAATTTAGGAAATAGAATTTTAGGAACCAGGATGTTAATAATAGAAGCATCAAAACGTCTTTTCACTTAACAGATTGGAAACATTTCAATCCGCTAAAATCTTTAGGTGTCAAAAATTAAATCAAAATATGAAAGAGGGTATGTGCTTTATAATTGAGTGATAGTGTAAAACCTATCTCACAAAGCTCTCTACTTTAAAATTGACCTAAAAGGGACCCAGGTTTCCAATATTGAGGTTTGAAGTACAGATTTAATTTTTGAATTGTGAAGAATTTTTAGTCTTTAAAGCTGAAATTTTTGAAGAAGTGTATCCTTGTGAAATTCTGCTGTTTGCCACAAAAACAAATGTTTTGTTTTCAGAAATGTATATCCCAAATTTTCAGCTCAATTCAATTTTTGTGATGAGTAATAATCCGGAGAGTTTTTTTAGTTAATTCTTGAAGGATGCAGCTTATTTCATGGCATTGTTTTTCAATAACAAGTATCCATCGCTTATCCCTAATGAAATATTTCGTACTTCTCAGTCAGACTATGAAATCTCATAACTGAATTTTATACCATATATCAACAGGATAAATCTTCAACAGCTTATTTTTTCACCTTCTGTTTCTACACGTCTGTTTCTAAAATTATGCTCCACTAAGTATTGCAAAAACTAAGTATGAACATGTCATGAGGGGCTTCCTTGTGGAAGATATTTAGATATAACCTCAAGATTATGCTCAAATGGTCTATATGAAGGCTGTGAATAAATTTATATTTAATTTTTCTTTTGTCCTTTTGTATACCTCAACAACTCTCCACACTGCAGCTATACCATTTTGTCTAACAGACAAACCCAATTTATCACTTTGCTGCTGAGAAGCTTGCATATTTCCCCACTGAGCCATTGACTCCTTATCAGGGTGTGCTGGGATCCTCAAGATCTTTTTCTTCTTTTTATTCTCTTCCTCTAGAGCTAAGCTCTGGCATGATGAACTATTTACCCTTTCTTAAAACTATGTATAACTATTCTATTCCAGGATTTTCTGCAATTGATAAATACTTCTCGGAATAACTTTCATTCTTCACTTGATCTACTTCCTATTTGTCACCCCATTAAAAAAGTCTCCTCTTACCCCTTCATTTAGCTTGGCATCTCTTAAATAGCACTCATTCTTGGTCATATTTTTATTGGGTGTCTGCTATATGCAACATACTGTCCTAAGTGTTGGGGGCTCAGGAGTGAACAAGACAACACCTGCCCTTATGATTCTTACATTCTGGAATAAAGTCATGAATATACCCTTAACATGATACTTATCCCCATCATATTTTAATTGCCTTGATTCTAAATGCCCACATTATAAGCTCTCTCCAGTAGACAACAAGCTTCTTGAAAATACAGGCTGTATCTCATTCATCATTTTTTCTTATAGCATTAATCTCAGTGACTAGCACATAGGGAAACTCATAAATGTCATGAATGAATCAATGAATATCTCAATGCTTCCCCATCCACACAATGAGATAAGTCTTATGCAAAGTTAGAAATACAAGTGTCTAGTGATAAGAAGGATAGGGCATTTTGAAGCAGCTAATCTTATCAGTGTAGAACTCTATTTGTCAGGAAGTTATCCTGAAATTAAAGCTACTATACCTCAAAACTGTCTTGGTATATATTAATGCTGGTAGTAGTAAAAATTAACAATATAGCTAAAAATCATTAGACATTTGTCATAGGTAAGCAATAATTTTTTTAAAAGATTTATCCATTTATTTTAGAGAGGAGGAACACACAAGCAGGAGTGGGGCCTGGGGAGAGGGAGACAGACTCCCTGATGAGTGTGGAGGCAGCAGCAGAGCTTGATATCATGATCCTGAGATCATGACCTGAGCTGAAATCAAGAGTCGGAGGCTTAACCGACTGAGCCACCCAGGTGCCCCAGGTAAGTGACAAATGTTTAATATGCACGATTCACTTGATTCCTGTGAGAACCCTAAGAGGTAGACAATGATCTCCATTCTTTTTATGTAGATAGTAAAACTAGGATCAATAGAAGTCAAGTGGCTTGCCTAAGTTATACATTACGTAAGTGTTGGAGCTGCCCAACAAATCTGACAGGCATTGCAGCCCTCATAACTAACTAATTTGATCAGATATTGGAGGTGGAGACTCAATGGTGAATGATAAAATACTTTGCTACTTGTTAGCTGGGTGAATGAGCCGACTTCATGCTTTAATTTCTCTAGCTTCACATGGCTAAGGCATGGAAATTAAACCATAACAACCAACTGAAAACACTTAGCACAGGACTTCCCAAAAGGTAAAATCCTCTATGAATTGCAATATTGTGCATTATTAAACATATGAGTAACAATTTCCACCACAAAGTATCAGCTATATTCCTCCTAGCATGAGTCATCTGAATGTAATTGTTTTAATATCTACTAAACTCTTCATAGTGAACTTCTTGAAAGAAACAATCTTGTTTAGTCACTGTTTACTGCTTCTACCATCTTCCACCAGCCTCTCACAGTGTCTTTTGCAAAGTAGCTATAATTAAGTGCTTCTTGGAATGGAGAAGTAAAACAAGTATAGATACTTATTCAAACTAAGAATTCATCTAAGTCTACTATCAACATACCTTAATTATTTACATAAATCCTGGAAAGAAGGGAAGTAGTAAAACTTACAGGAAAGAACTACCATTGCTAAATGACCATTATTTGTGCTCACGTTCCAATGCCAGTAAATTGGCAATGTATTCCGAAACAAATTATATCAAAGCATGCCATGAAATATATCAAATGTAACATGACTAAAAGGCTGCATCTTCTGAGTAGCTGCCTTTGGGAGTAGGTTAGTTGATAGTGTTATCTATTGCACTTCTGGAGACAATCATGTCACTGTCCAAAGGGTTATTTATTTTTATCCTTATCATAACCAGGGGATGTTATTTCCAATAAAATAGGTATAGTGACTTTCTAATTTTCATATTTTGTCAGAAAGTAGAACATATATACATTAAAGGCTCAGAGTAGAGAGAACTAAAAGTAACCCCTGAGTTAACAAAGTGAGCAGCCAGCATTTTAGAGATAATTATGGAGGCAAACAATGTCCATTGCAAGAATAGCTATTTATGTAAAGAATTTTTTAAATATTTTATCTATTTATTTGAGAGAGAAAGAGAGCACAAGTAGGAGAGAGGTGCAGAGGGAGAGGAGAGAAGCAGACTCCCCATTGAGCAGGGAGCCCCCAACATGGGGTTCAATCCCTGGACCAGGAGATCATGATCTGAGCCAAATGCAGATGCTTAACCAACTGAGCTACCCAGGCGCCCCTAGGTAAAGAATTTTTTAAACAATTTAATACAGAGTGTGAAGTCTCCAATTTTAGAAAGGTTCTATCTAAAAGCAAAATGTCAGGAGATAAGATTACCTTTAGAGAAATTAAATCAGAGTCTCTTCAGATTCTGTACATTCCATTTCCTGCTTTTATTACCTAGGGACTCTTGCCTCCTCCCAAATTCTCTGAAGGAATTTTAAAACCAATACTTCTATTCATGTTTTGATTTCTCATTGTAGTTCATGATCTATGACCAAATTTTTCATCTAGATTCAAGCAATCTTTCCCCAAAATTCTATAGATAGATATATGAGACAGACAAACCCAACTCCATCACTGCCGATCTTCTAATGTACAGAAAACAGAGTTACTGTACTTTGCAAGAAAGATACAGGCAGTATTAATATTACAAAGAAGGAAGTAGATAGTAAAGGAAATGCAAATAAAGTAAGTGCCAAGAATTTGGTACAAGTGATTGAGCAGAATAGCTGGTTCAAATGTGTGAGAATGAGAGCTACATACAGCAGATAAAGATTTAAATATTTGCTGTTGAGAAAAGAAGTGGAGTTATAAATAGACTGTGTGAGAGAGGATTCAGCCTAATGGAGAGAAACACTATGTTGGTGGTTATAGTTACCAGAATAGTATTAAATAGACAGAACTCATTATGATGATATGAGTCACTCAAGGTGATTTCAAGAATATTAGTAATAATGCTGGATAACACATTCTAGTAAATAGAGAAGAAACTAGTAGGAAACAGTTGGGGATTTCTGGTAAATCAGTCAGAGTGAGGTAGTATGGACTTTCTAGGTCTTCTGACAATGATATGCAGATAAATACTATATGCACTATAATGACAAAGTTGAATATATATCTGAATTCAAGAACAGAAAATGAACACCCTAGAAACCAAAATAACAAAACAAAACAGAACAACTCCCCTCTCTCCCCCCCCCAAAAAAAACAAAAAACCAAAACAAAACAAAAAAAAAACCAGACCAAAATTGAATTTGATACAGGAACTGGAGCTGTAACCAAACACTTCATGGTGCATTGGAACAATATATTGGGCTTAGGAGAATTTTGAAGCTCCAGTAAAAATTGAGATGAGGACTATGTCTTTGAGAGACAAACTGGAAATTTACTATATGCTT
The DNA here is from genome assembly GCF_003254725.2 of Canis lupus dingo. NCBI lineage: Eukaryota > Metazoa > Chordata > Mammalia > Carnivora > Canidae > Canis > Canis lupus. The sequence continues at coordinate 63,482,751 of NC_064246.1, read as the reverse complement.
AAAAGCAAGAGGCACAAGGGTCGGTTGCCAACCAAAAAACAAGGACTAGAAAACCTCTACTGATCAGTTTAAGGAAGCTCTAGAATGTGCATCTGGAACAATGGATAGAAATCAGAAACCTAAGCTTGTATCTTCTAGCAGTATAATCTTCAGATTCATAATTCATACTAATTATGAAGCAAAAGAGAAAATCCTGAAACTCTTCCTGAATCAGAAATATCTATGAAGTCCCAGGAGAAACAAACAAAATATCTCTTGGTAGGAAAATGATGATAAAATAAATCAGTAAATGAATGAAGTTTAAGTTTTAAAGTAAATCAAGAAAACTCTGGTCTCAGATAAATAATGGAGAATGGTATTAAAGATGAAAGACTCATTGGAGTGTAGAATTCGGTTATCTCTGGCAAGGGGGTCCCTCAACGAATACAACTTTTGATGATCACAATAAAATAACTTTTTTAAAAAATAAAAAGATGTGAATAGCTGTGGCAGACAGGTAATAGGAGCAACAAACATGATCTTATATGCACTAAGAACAAAATAGGGACTCCTGGGTGGCTCAGCAGTTGAGTGTCTGCCTCGGGCCCAGGGCGTGATCCTGGAGACCCGGGATCGAGTCCCACGTCAGGCTCCCTGCATGGAGCCTGCTTCTCCCTCTACCTGTGTCTCTGCCTCTCTCTCTTTCTGTGTCTCTCATGAATGAATAGATAAATAAAATCTTTTTTTAAAAAAGAACAAAATAGGGATCCCTGGGTGGCGCAGTGGTTTAGCGCCTGCCTTTGGCCCAGGGCGCGATCCTGGAGACCCTGGATCGAATCCCACGTCGGGCTCCCGGTGCATGGAGCCTGCTTCTCCCTCTGCCTGTGTCTCTGCCTCTCTCTCTCTCTCTCTGTGACTATCATAAATAAATAAAAAAAATTAAAAAAAAATTATATTTAAAAAAGAACAAAATAGGTAAAATTATTTGAAAGGAAATTTCCAAAAAACATTTGAAAATATTTAAACAGTAGAAAAAGAATAACAGACTGTAAAGAAAAAAAAAAGGTAGATATGAAAATGGAAACAAATGAGTAGATTTGATTGCACAAACACATAGAAATTTCTGAAATGAAAAGAGTAGACAGACCTAAATTTAACAGCTCAAAGATCTGGTTGAGGAGAGAGGATTAGTGAACTGCCAAATACTTCTCAACAACACCAACATAGGAAAAGCACGAATTCTAAAAAAAGAGAATAAACACACAGAGATCAATATTAAATGGAGAAGTTATGAAGAAACATAAAATGTCCAGAATGACAAAATAAAACACATTTAGACTTAGATACTGGATAGAGAAATGATAAAAACTTAAAGCAAAATATGAATTTTTTTTTTAATATAGAGCCAAAGACAGAGCAAGAGAGAGAGAGGAGGAAGGGGCAGAGGGATAGGGAGAGACAGTCCTTAAGCTGACTGCTTGCTGAGTGCAGAGCCTGATTCTGGGCTTGATCCCAGAACCCCAAAACCATGACCATGACCTGAGCCCAAATCAAAAGTCTGACACTTAACAGACTGAGCCATCCAGGTGCCCCCAAAGTCTGAAATTCTTAATAAGACCCATTATTTACAAAAGAATAATAACCAGACTGATAGCAGACTTCTTATTAGCAACGATATCAGAGGTAATTGTATAATATCTTTCAAATACAGCAGAGAAATAAACTTAAAACTAAGCTTATAAACCCAATAGCAGAATCATTCAACGGTGAGAGTAAAATAAATACACTCTCAAACATGCAAAGACTGTGAAAGTTTGCTGCTTCATGACACAAGATGCATTTCAGCCAAAATGAAATTAAATTCCAAATGTAGGAGTAGGGTGAGTTGCAACAAAAAAATGGGGATCAAACTGAATGGCAAATATATTAGCAAATCCAAAGACATATTTATGGAAATATATGGCTCTGAGACTGACAGAGAAATTAGAAACAAGGTCAAAATATAATAGTCGAAAGAAAAAAAAAAAGGTGGGGGAAGAAAGGGTGTGTTTAGTGCTAAGGTCTTCTAAGATATCGATAACATTTAAATAAAAAAGAAAAGTGAGTAAAAGGAGAAACCAGTCTTGGGGAATGTACAAAAGTATAGATATTATTGGAATGTGTCAACATGCTTGAAAGGAATCTAGGAAGTAGAATCAGGTAAAGACCATTCCCTAGGAGGTTTCTGAATACAGTGCCCTATTATGAGAAGGTTTATGGTATTTAAATTAGAATAATCAGAGCTTGAGTAATATCTCCAATCAACCTGTGTACAATGGTTTTCTCTTAGTAGGACAGGGCTCATGCACTTATTTGAGTGTAGCACTTGGCTTATGATAGAAATATGAGAAGAACAGGTAAGAATAGGCTCTGGAAAGTGGAAATGCTTGGTTATTTTGTAAACATAATAACTAGTTATTTCTTGTAAGCCACAGACACACCCTTACTTCACTTAACAAAAAAATGCACTTTTAAATTGATGACTTAGAACTTGCATAAAACAGAAAGCAAACTTATTATGGTAAATGCCTATAATTAGTCCACAAAGACAACATTCGCTGTCTAAAATAGGCCTGAATACAGAAGCCCACATATTTTCCCGAGGCAAAATTCCCCATTTTCACAATGAATTTTAACTTGAAAGAAAATAGTTCCTTTTGTGTGCAATTGCTTTTTCCTTTGTGGCAAATCCCTTCACCAGGTCTGATTGTGAGAAATGATACATGAAACACTTGGAACTACAACATCTTGAAAATAAGCATTCTTTATTGGGATTTTAAAAAATGGGAAGGTAACACTTTGCCAGTGTTGAGAGTTCTGATTATAATCAACACGAACAATAGATATTTAAGACACGGACCTAGGATTTTCATATATAAAAGGCTGCATTAAATAAAATGTATGCCTGGATTACAACTTCTCTAAACAGTGGGAAATGCTTTCAAGGTATAAGTTAATACAACACACTGTACAATGTGGTGACCCTTTACCATGCTCTGGTTGAACAATGCCTGACTAACACAGCAGCCTTCCTTAGTTGGTCTGTCTGTCTTTCTCTCTTTCAAATGAAAGGCATCAGAAGCCAAAATCAGGCAATTATCCTTTACCCCACGAATTTCTTCTTCTTCTCTTATTTTGAATTCATTACTAAATCCTTAGACTCTTTATAATTCCATTCATTCAGATTCCTCTCATGGACTGATGGAAATTCTGTTTTTCCTGATTTAAATTTTCCCCAAACTTCATTAATTCAAGATATAGGTATTGTGGACTGTCTTAGCCAGTTCAAACTACTGTAACAAAATACCATAAACTAAGTGGCTTATACAATTCATTTCTTAAGATTTGGAGGCTAGAAATCTGAGATCAGGGAGCCGGCATGTTCAAGTTCTGGTGAGAGCCCTCTTGCAGGTTTTAGACTGCCAACTTCTTCTGAGAGCAGAGGAAGCAAGCAACCTCTCTCCTGACTCTTAAAGGGCGCTAATCCCATTCATAGTGGCTTCACCTTTATGACCTCATCTATTCCTGATTACCCCCTCCAACGGCTCTGCATCCTAATACCATAATACTGGGGGGTGGGGTTTCAACATATGACTTTTGGAGGGACACAGACATTCAGTCCATAATAGGGACACTTATTATGTACCTGTCATTGTTCTAGGTATAGAGGATACAGTTTTGAACAGAATAGACAAAAATCCTTGCCTTCATAGAGCTATGTCATGGGGCAAACACACAGTAAACAAGAAATGTTACTAAATATGTATAGTTTGGACAGTTAAAAGTGCTAAGAAGGAAAAGAAAGTATGGAAGGGGAATGAGAAACTATGGTGTGCAATTTTTAGTAGGGGAGAGGGAGATGGCTCTTTACTGGGAGTTTGATATTTGACTAAATATGTGACCAAGTTCCATGATGAGCTATAAAATCTGGAGGGAAAGAGCTCTGGGAACAGAGAAAAGTAGGTTCCAATGCTCTCCATCTTGTAGCTATTATGTTTAAATAAATTCAGAGATTTTCCATTTCTCAATGATAGCATTAAATACATTTTATACAATATTCTAAAGGCCTTTCAAGATAAGGTTCCTAGACCTAGTATCTCCTCCTCCTGACTATTCCCTGGGCCCTAATTCTTGGAAAGTGCCAAGCACTTGATCATCTCAGTGACAATTGCTCCAGTTATTTTTTTCTTTTCATTTTTTACCCACTTCTATGTCTGACCAGTTTTCATTTTTTTAGGACCAAGTTCAATGCCATCTTTTCAAAGAAGACCTCCTGAAACATCCTGCTATTTGAGAAATGCAATTATTCACCATTGCCTAACCTCTCTAGAGAAGCTTCATGATTCTTTCCTAATACAATCGAGGTGTCTATTTTTTTTCTTTTTTCACTTCTTTATTCACCATTTTACCATCTGCCTCTGTCCTTATAAAGGAACAAGAAAGCAGAGACCTCTTGCATTTTTTTCTGTCCTCCTGGAATGGCTTTTTCCCAGCTCATTCCATATTTGTGCCTTATCATCCCTCAGTTCTTAGATCTACTGCCATCTCCTCAAAGATGAGCCTTCCCCAAAGTAGCTTTCTTCAGGTAGCTGTTTCTGACATATAATGCTTGAAGGGACAGGTGTGTAACCTGAGTGCAAATTGGCCCAGAGTAGACAATGCAGAGAGGTAGCAAATGTTTTTCTACCGAAGGAAAAAACAAATGTAAATATATATATTTATATATGTACGTGTGTGTCACATAGTTAATACCCATAATGTACATAAATGTACTAAATTCATTAATGAACAAACATTTCAGAGCAAAATTTGACAAATCATTTGACTATGAAATTCCAAGAAAATTCAAAATTACAATATAAAAAGATACAAATTTTTTCAAAGACAAAACAATTTTCAAACACAATACCTATAAGCTCTCTGTGGGGAGGAATTTGTGTTTTTGTTTTACTCTTATATCTCTAGTCCTAATATAAAATCTGTACACGTTTGTATGTGTGTGTGTGTGATTAGCTATCATTTGTTCCTAAGAGATTCAAGAACATGATATAGCTATTCAGTGTTGTGAATGTGTGGAGAAACAGACACTATTTTTAGGACTGATGATTTGGGAATATCAAAATTGTGGGTGCCCTTAACCCAGCTTTTTAACTTTAAGAATTTATTTTACAACATGCCAATTTTATGTAACAGAATTTGCACTTAAGATCATTTTGTAACAGCAAATGACCTAAAAAAGTAAATTCACATCAACTGAGAAATTGTTAATGGGACTCTTCTGGGAATTCCAATGTAAGTTTCATATTCTGTCCAAGGAGGAAGTTGTCATATTTCTTCCTGTTTGAGCATTTCTAGGGTAAAAGTTTCTTGTTCAATCTTGTTTCCTTGCTAATCTTTAGATCTGTAAATTTTCTGCATACTTTTTGATAACCTGCTCCCTCTTTAATTTTTTTTTTTTTTACCATTACATTCAATTGGTTTTGGTTATTTCAAAGCCTAGTAAGAATTATGGTCATTTAGTCATAGTCAACAGATATTTTTGGAATGCCCACTATATGGAAGGTATTAGACCAAACAGTGATTCATACTACTTTGATAGAATATTTGTAATTCCTCTTTTATGTACCCTACATGGTAAATAAATCTGAATTTTTTATGAGGTTAGTGAACTATTTATCTTTTAGTGAAATTAAGGCTGTAAAAAGACCAGGGAGAAATTTACTCCCTTTTAGCAATGCTAAGCATTCTAGAAAACAAAATATTAAAATTGGTGAATTTTTAGTGGTCTGTCTCATCAAATATTATCAAATCATTTGGAACAACTGGAGTATCTAAAACAAACTTCTATAATACTTTTCATTATCAGTAATTCTCAACCAGGATGACTCTGCCTCCCAAGGGGCATTTAGCAAAATCTGGAGACATTTTTTTTATTATCGTGACTGAAATGTTAGGTAGATGCTACTGGCTTTTAGTGAATAGAGGGCCAGGGATACTACCATTAAATATCCTGCAAGGCATATAACAACAAAAGATATATTCCTTTGCAAACATCAATAGTGCCAATGTTGGGAAACCTTGACTCACATGTTTAATGTGAACGGTTTATGATCTCGACTCTTCAAATAACCTAAGGGTGAAAAAGTGAATATGCTGCACTGGATTTTTTTCATACTGAATTAGACCAAGGAAGATAGAATCATTATTTTGTACATTTAATATAAAGTGTATAATATTTATTCACATTTTTCCTTTGATTTGTAACAGTTCGATTAAATTACAATTGCAATCAGTTAAAACCATTAAGTGCATACCTGGTTGGCTTCTCAAGTATCTAAGGATACACAGCTGGAATGAAAACAGATGGAAGGTGTAAATGAGAAGATTCAATTAACATTTTTCCTTCTAGTACGTATTTCACAAAGAAAATCCCCTGAGATTGAAAATGAGACCTTAATTCAAGAAATATGGTGCCTTTTTACCATGTTAAAGAATAAAATCCTTTAACATCTTTTTATGTCATTTGGTGTTCAAACCTAATCTATGTCCTTAAGGTCAAGACACAAATATGATAACAAAGAAATTCTAAGCTAAGAGCTACAAAATTACTATACATTAGAACACTAACCAATTTAGTGGCAGCCTGATTCTTTCAAGAGTCTTTCTCTATTCCTAATAGCATTATAATTGTTATTATAAGATTAGATTTGACACTATGATTCCTAAGAATGAACATAATGAAAACACACCATTTATTACAGTGCTAGCAATTATCTTGCTGTGCCTTCATCAACATCTAAAGAGATCAATGAAATGTAGTTAATCAGATGTTGAAACATCCTTATTTTGAAAGTTTAATGCCTCTTTCAATGCTAATTTAAAATATACTAAAATTGAATTTGGCCATTCATAAGGCTGAGGTTGTTTTTCAAATGTCTCTTAGGGATCAACAAAGAATTGTAAAAAGATTAGCTGATGGACAGAAGTAAGGTTATGTATGTATTCACTTCAATTATTTCAATTGCTCAGAGTGTTGCAGATGCTTTCAGTGTAAAACATTGTAATTATATGTCCAGTATTTAGCAGGGCTCTTTCAAATTTCAAGAAAAATATGGATAGTCAACTTACTATGGGATGGCAGTAGAAGAAGAATATATGGGGATATAAGGAAATACAGACTGCTCGGCAGTAACTGTGTCCCACAGGCCAAGCTAATGTGTTACACCATTCTCATGAGCTAGCCCTTCTTTGTTAATGCTTTTACCTACACTGCATTTTTTTATGAACATTTCCACCACTGTTTCTTCCTGAGGGCTTCTACTTAGGGGTTTCCATGCATCTTACCCCTTCTGTTCTACTTTAACGTAGACTACTTCTCAGTGTTATTCATATCCAGAATCCCCAACAAGAAGGTTCTAAGTTGGCAATTTACTAATCTGGTAGTCAGAGGTTTCAAGTCAGACCTCTACACAGGCAATTGGCTCCTCATGTCCATTCCACAGATGGCTGTCAATTCCTAATCCAATGAGTTTTACCTAGGATTGCAGGTTAATGGGTGTATAGTAATGACATGGAATATGAGGAGTGATTGTAGTCCTCTTTCAGACATGAACTGCTATGTGATATGCATTCAGAGCTTCATGGATTTCTTGAGTTTATCCAGTTATCAATAATTTGGATAATTTATATTCCTAATATCATGGTTAGACATTTTATCTTGAAGAAACCAAATTTTACCACAAATAAAATGTACACAAGATAAATTTTTTAAAAAGATATTGTAATTATTTGGTAAGTTCTTTATAATGCATTCATCAGTAGACCTTTTCCCCAAAGTTGTGACAAGCCTACAACTAGCCATCACACAATATTTCACTAAACCTAAAAAAAGAAGACAGCATATTGCTCAGATTATCCAGAATGGAGAATGAAAGTGTGTAAGTAATTATAGGGGGAGATCTTGATATAAGCAGGCAAACAAAGAAACAACAACAACAAAAATCCTTATCAAGGAAAAACAATCATAGGAGATTAAGTAAAGGGATGTTTTTCTCACCGAAAAACAATGGATAATGACAAACAAGATAACTTTTAAAATGCAGATACTAGGGACAGAATTCACTAATTATCAGCATAACAGGGCTACTTGGTGGTGTAATATACATTTGGCAATAAAAGATAAAGTAAATAAAAACTATGTTTTTTTGGATTTGTAAAATGGTATAAGATAAAAATACAAATGCCTGACAAAAGCATGGATAAATCTATGAAAAAATGAGCAAATAATAGGTCATTTATACCCTTTTAGTTTTTCTGGGACATAAACTTTTCAAGGTGGTAGTAGGATAGATAATTTCAAGCCAATAATAATGTATTTTTGTTGAATTCAAATAGACCACTGATTTAAAAGGTCCATATGACATTATCTGATATGGAATTCTATTTTTTTTAAATACACAACTCACTTTCTTCAGAATACCTGTTAAATTTGTAGAGATACTAATACTTCATAAGATACTCTTTGGAAAATTCTTTTTTTTTTCCTTTACTCTGGAAAATTCTACAGTAGGCTGTGTACAGGCAGATTTTATGTACTGCAATATAAGGTTAGTCTTTACTTTGTATCACTATTAATTATATGAAAGTAATTAAATCAATAACCTAACACTGACTCTACAGTTGTATTATAATATATAAAATTGAAATAACAAAGTCCATTCCCTTTCAAGTTCAGACTAATTGCTCCTTTTTAGTACCTTTGGAAAAATAATGCCTATTTTCAAAAATTGACAGTAAAGTAAACTTTAAAAAATTCTTTAAAGGGCACAAGTGTTACAATGACTATACTGCATGTGTTAATCAATTATTATAAATTAGAGTTAAGAACAAAAATAATTGCTGAAAAATCAATATATATCAACATTATAGGTAGCCTATAAAGAAAAATATACAATAGCTAATATCAAATCAACTTTTCCACATTTAGTTGAGAGAATAGTCCTTCAGAACTTATAAGGAATAATTTTAAATGAGTTATTTGACCTATAATTTTAAAAACTTAAATTACTCTGTTTATTAATTCCTGATTGCAAACCTTCCCGACCAGCATAAAAAACCTTAAATCTAAAAGTACCTTGCAATAATTTATATCAAAACTTATCACTTATACCTGTTTAAAAATTTTCCCGTGATTACTGATGTATGCAAAAACAATAACATTTATTTATAATGGGAAAACATTTAGAAGAGACTCTATTTTTAACAACATGGCATCGAAGGAGTAAAAACTGAGAACTTCATATGATAGGATAGTGTTAATCCCCACATCAAAATACCCAATCAGTTCTCCAAGGGTGAGTTCATGGGTCTGTTAATTATTAAAGGCTCCTCAGGTGATTCTGATATCACCAGAAGAAACCATCATTGTTAGACAAGATATTTAATGACTTGAAGACAAAGTCACAGGATGTTGTTTGGCAAAAATACAAGTGAAGATAAAATGTGCACAGGGTGAGCCAATTTTCATGTAAAAGCCTGCACTCATGTATGTGTATGTGTACATACTCACATATACATGTATATACACACACACATACACATAATTTTAATAATTCCTGCACTAAAATATCAGCACTGGTTCTCTCTTGGTGATATGAGTGCTTTTTTGTTCCTTTTGCTTATGTATAGATTTTAGTTTTTCTATAGTAGATGTGTATTTTTTAATAAAAAGCTATTTTTAAGATAGAAGATGATCTTCCAAACACGGTGGTTGGCAACTGATAGTGGGGAAAGTACAGATCTAGGGAGAAAGGAGCATAATCCAAAAGCTTGATTGTATACCCTGATTAAAGCCATGCTAACGAGAATTGGAGGCAAACCTAATGACATACAACTAGTAGGATTTTGTTTTTTTTTTTTGTTTTTTTTTTTCAATTTTTATTTATTTATGATAGTCACAGAGAGAGAGAGAGAGGCAGAGACATAGGCAGAGGGAGAAGCAGGCTCCATGCACCGGGAGCCCGATGTGGGATTCGATCCCGGGTCTCCAGGATCGCGCCCTAGGCCAAAGGCAGGCGCCAAACCGCTGCGCCACCCAGGGATCCCCTAGTAGGATTTTGATGTTCACAGGCTAGTTTAATATTGCTCAAGCATTTACTTTTTTAAAAACAGTTTAAAAACCAATAATAAATGGTACTGTTGGAATAAGGTTAAAGCTGGGTTCATTTAAAAAAATGCATGGGAATATTTTGCTCAGCAAGTAGCAGCAATCTTTAAGACAGCCTTTTAGGCACAGGCAGAGAAGTCTGAGATGGATTATGGTAACCCTGCGTTGCCCAGGGGGACTCCTTGCAAGGCAGTGGATGTTGATGACCGTGGGACCCTAAGTGAAGTGGGAGATGAACAGTTCTTCGAAGGCCAGTCCTCTCCCCAGGACCTGCTGCTTTACTGTCACCGTTCACAGTGAGTCTCCGTAGGAGCCAAAGAGAGGAAGGATGGAAGTGGAGGAAGAGTGAGCCCATCTGAAGGATGACCTCCTTTTATCAAAGATGCTAAATAAACATCCTCAGTTGGAGTATGGTAAAATCAGGCTCTCTGTCCACAGCCTGTAATCTCTAACCAAGCATCAGAAAAGATAAGTGAAGCCCATCTTAAGCCAGAAATCTGATAACCTGCACACCAGACTATTAATGCATCTGCTGGATCCTTCCTGGGTCACTGATATGTATTACCCACTGATGTCCCAATTTCCTGTTTGGGTTTTTAAAAATTTCATCTTTATTGACATATAATTGACATATAAAGGCGTAGAATATTTAAAGTGTACATAGTGATTATTTGATGTACATATACATTGTGAAAGAATTTCCCACATTTGTTTAATTAACATATCCATCACCTGACATATTTATCTTTGTGTGGGTGAGAAAATTTCAGTTCTACTCTGTTAGTAAATTTCAATTATACAATACAGTGTTAATTGTAGTTACCATGTTTTACATAAGATCCTCAGGCCTTATCTTATAGTTGATAGTGTGTATCCTTTTATCAAACTCTCCCTATTTCTCCCACCCTGTCCCCCCCTAGCAACCATTTTTCTCCTTTCTGTTTCTATTAGTTTGCCTTCTTTTTTAAGCTTTCAAAATTTATTTCAGGTAGGGGGAGGGGTGGAGGGAGAGGAAGAGAGAATTTTAAGCAGATTTCATGCTAAGCATAGAGCCAGATGTGGGGCCTGATCTCACCATTCTGAGATCACAACCTGAGCTGAAAACAAGAATCAGATGCTTAACTCACTGTGCCACCCAGGTGCCCCAGAATATGTCTTTAAAAAAACATTCCACATATATGTGATACCATGCAGTATTTCTTTGGCTTATTTCAGCTCGCATGATATCCTTCGCTGTTGTTGGAAATGGCAGGATTTCCTTCTTTCTCATGGTTAAATAATATTCCATGATAATATTATTATGTATTATTACATATAATGGGATATTATTATTATCATTATTAATAGGATAATATTGCATATATAACATCTTTATCCATTCATCCACTGATGGATATTTATGTTGTCTCCATATCTTGGCTATTGTGAATAATGCTGCAATGAACATGGGAGTGTCGATGTCTCCTTAAGATCCTGTTTTCATTTCCTTTAGATATTTACTCAGAAGTAGGATATCTGAATCATGACTCTATTTTTTGAGAGAACCTCCATTTTGTTGTCCATAGTAGCTGTGTGAATTTACATTGTCAGTATATTTTTAATCTTTTTTTTTTAATTTTTTTATTTATTTATGATAGTCACAGAGAGAGAGAGAGGCAGAGACACAGGCAGAGGGAGAAGCAGGCTCCATGCACCGGGAGCCCGACGTGGGATTCGATCCCGGGTCTCCAGGATCGCGCCCTGGGCCAAAGGCAGGCGCCAAACCGCTGCACCACCCAGGGATCCCGTCAGTATATTTTTATTTTAATGGTGTCACTCTTACATTATATAATTTTTAGAAAGATCAATTCATTAATCTGTCAAATTCAAAACAAGAAGATAATTTTTGTGTGATTTCTAAATGCATTATGATTGCTTAAAACAAATTATGCATCAGTTTCCTATAAGCTGCTGTTAACAAATACCATGCACTCAGTGGCTTAAAATACTACACATTTATTCTCTCACTGTTTGAGACGTCAAAAGCCCAAAATGGTTTCATTGGGCTGATACCAAGGTGTTGGCATGGCTGCACTCTATTCAGAGGATCTAGAAGAGAATCAGTTTCCATGGCTTTTCCAAATCTTAGAGCTGTATTCCTTACGTTTCTTGACTTATAGTCTTTTCCTCCATTTTCAAAGCCAGCAAGCAGTATGACATCTTTACATCTCTTTCTGCTTTTATCTTCACATAGGCTTCTTCATCTTCTGCCTATGTGTAATCTCACTCTATCTCTCCCTTGCAAGGATACTTTTGATTCCATTGAGGGCTCATCCAGGTAACCCAGGAAAATGTCCCCATTTCAAAATCTTTAACTTAATCACATGTGCAATGATACTTTTTCCATATGAGGTAATATTTACAGGTTCTCACTCACAGAATGAGTTTCAGATATATTAGCAACAACGGACAATACTCCTTCCTTAGAATCTAAAGTCCAGTTCCTTTGTCCCCACCTCTGACCTCCTTAAGATACTAAAACCAATTTAGCCATGTGCTTTCTGCAGCTCAACTCTGTAGGATCTTTCCTCAAAGTTTCTAAGTTCTGATAAATCTAACCTCTTCCCTTTTCCCCCAAGCCTACAGCTGGTAGATGATTGTTGCAGTTTTTAACTCTGACATGCTTTATTTTTGCCTTTTGTACTGTAAAATCTGGTTAAGCTGTTTCCTTTTTTTTTAAATATTTTTATTTTTATTTTTTTAAATTTATTTTTTATTGGTGTTCAATTTACTAACATACAGAATAACCCCCAGTTGCCCGTCACCCATTCACTCCCACCCCCCGCCCTCCTCCCCTTCTACCACCCCTAGTTCGTGTCCCAGAGTTAGCAGTCTTTACGTTCTGTCTCCCTTTCTGATATTACCCACACATTTCTTCTCCCTTCCCTTATATTCCCTTTCACTATTATTTATATTCCCCAAATGAATGAGAACATATAATGTTTGTCCTTCTCCGACTGACTTACTTCACTCAGCATAATACCCTCCAGTTCCATCCACGTTGAAGCAAATGGTGGGAATTTGTCATTTCTAATAGCTGAGTAATATTCCATTGTATACATAAACCACATCTTCTTTATCCATTCATCTTTCGTTGGACACCGAGGCTCCTTCCACAGTTTGGCTATCGTGGCCATTGCTGCTATAAACATCGGGGTGCAGGTGTCCCGGCGTTTCATTGCATCTGTATCTTTGGAGTAAATCCCCAACAGTGCAATTGCTGGGTCGTAGGGCAGGTCTATTTTTAACTCTTTGAGGAACCTCCACACAGTTTTCCAGAGTGGCTGCACCAGTTCACATTCCCACCAACAGTGTAAGAGGGTTCCCTTTTCTCCGCATCCTCTCCAACATTTGTTGTTTCCTGCCTTGTTAATTTGCCCCATTCTCACTGGTGTGAGGTGGTATCTCATTGTGGTTTTGATTTGTATTTCCCTGATGGCAAGTGATGCAGAGCATTTTCTCATGTGCATGTTGGCCATGTCTATATCTTCCTCTGTGAGATTTCTCTTCATGTCTTTTGCCCATTTCATGATTGGATTGTTTGTTTCTTTGGTGTTGAGTTTAATAAGTTCTTTATAGATCTTGGAAACTAGCCCTTTATCTGATATGTCATTTGCAAATATCTTCTCCCATTCTGTAGGTTGCCTTTTAGTTTTGTTGACTGTATCCTTTGCTGTGCAAAAGCTTCTTATCTTGATGAAGTCCCAATAGTTCATTTTTGCTTTTGTTTCTTTTGCCTTCGTGGATGTATCTTGCAAGAAGTTACTGTGGCCGAGTTCAAAAAGGGTGTTGCCTGTGTTCTCCTCTAGGATTTTGATGGAATCTTGTCTCACATTTAGATCTTTCATCCATGTTGAGTTTATCTTTGTGTATGGTGAAAGAGAGTGGTCTAGTTTCATTGTTCTGCATGTGGATGTCCAATTTTCCCAGCACCATTTATTGAAGAGACTGTCTTTCTTCCAATGGATAGTCTTTCCTCCTTTATCGAATATTAGTTGCCCATAAAGTTCAGGGTCCACTTCTGGATTCTCTATTCTGTTCCACTGATCTATGTGTCTGTTTTTGTGCCAGTACCACACTGTCTTGATGATCACAGCTTTGTAGTACAACCTGAAATCTGGCATTGTGATGCCCCCAGATACGGTTTTCTTTTTTAAAATTCCCCTGGCTATTCGGGGTCTTTTCTGATTCCACACAAATCTTAAAATAATTTGTTCTAACTCTCTGAAGAAAGTCCATGGTCTTTTGATAGGGATTGCATTAAACGTGTATATTGCCCTGGGTAACATTGACATTTTCACAATATTAATTCTGCCAATCCATGAGCATGGAATATTTTTCCATCTCTTTGTGTCTTCCTCAATTTCTTTCAGAAGTGTTCTATAGTTTTGAGGGTATAGATCCTTTACATCTTTGGTTAGGTTTATTCCTAGGTACCTTATGCTTTTGGGTGCAATTGTAAATGGGATTGACTCCTTAATTTCTCTTTCTTCAGTCTCATTGTTAGTGTATAGAAATGCCACTGATTTCTGGGCATTGATTTTGTATCTTGCCACGCTACCGAATTGCTGTATGAGTTCTAGCAATCTTGGGGTGGAGACTTTTGGGTTTTCTATGTAGAGTATCATGTCATCGGCGAAGAGGGAGAGTTTGACTTCTTCTTTGCCAATTTGAATGCCTTTAATGTCTTTTTGTTGTCTGATTGCTGAGGCTAGGACTTCCTAGTACTATGTTGAACAGCAGTGGTGAGAGTGGACATCCCTGTCTTGTTCCTGATCTTAGGGGAAAGGCTCCCAGTGCTTCCCCATTGAGAATGATATTTGCTGTGGGCTTTTCATAGATGGCTTTTAAGATGTTGAGAAATGTTCCCTCATATCCCTACACTCTGAAGAGTTTTGATCAGGAATGGATGCTGTACTTTGTCAAATGCTTTCTCTGCATCTAATGAGAGGATCATATGGTTCTTGGTTTTTCTCTTGCTGATATGATGATGAATCACATTGATTGTTTTACGGGTGTTGAACCAGCCTTGTGTCCCAGGGATAAATCCTACTTGGTCATGGTGAATAATTTTCTTAATGTACTGTTGGATCCTATTGGCCAGTATCTTGTTGAGAATTTTTGCATCCATATTCATCAGGGATATTGGTCTGTAATTCTCCTTTTTGGTGGGGTCTTTGTCTGGTTTTGGAATTAAGGTGATGCTGGCCTCATAGAACGAATTTGGAAGTACTCCATCTCTTTCTATCTTTCCAAACAGCTTTAGGAGAATAGGTATGGTTTCTTCTTTAAACGTTTGATAAAATTCCCCTGGGAAGCCATCTGGCCCTGGACTCTGTGTCTTGGGAGGTTTTTGATGACTGCTTCAATTTCCTCCCTGGTTATTGGCCTGTTCAGGTTTTCTATTTCTTCCTGTTCCAGTTTTGGTAGTTTGTGGCTTTCCAGGAATGCGTCCATTTCTTCTAGATTGCCTAATTTATTGGTGTATAGCTGTTCATAATATGTTTTTAAAATCGTTTGTATTTCCTTGGTGTTGGTAGTGATCTCTCCTTTCTCATTCATGATTTTATTAATTTGAGTCTTCTCTCTCTTCTTTTTAATAAGGCTGGCTAATGGTTTATCTATCTTATTAATTCTTTCAAAGAACCAACTCCTGGTTCTGTTGATCTGATCCACAGTTCTTCTGGTCTCGATTTCGTTGAGTTCTGCTCGAATCTTTATTAACTCCCTTCTTCTCCTGGGTGTAGGATCTATTTGCTGTCTTTTCTCTAGCTCCTTTATGTGTAAGGTTAGCTTTTGTATTTGAGTTCTTTCCAGTTTTTGAATGGATGCTTGTATTGCGATGTATTTCCCCCTTAGGACTGCTTTTGCTGCATCCCAAAGATTTTGAACGGTTGTATCTTCATTCTCATTAGTTTCCATGAATCTTTTTAATTCTTCCTTAATTTCCTGGTTGACCCTTTCATCTTTTAGCAGGATGGTCCTTAACTTCCACGTGTTTGAGGTCCTTCCAAACTTCTTGTTGTGATTTAGTTTTAATTTCAAGGCATTATGGTCTGAGAATATGCAGGGGACGATCCCAATCTTTTGGTATTGGTTCAGACCCAATTTGTGACCCAATATGTGGTCTATTCTGGAGAAAGTTCCATGTGCACTTGAGAAGAATGTGTATTCAGTTGAGTTTGGATGTAAAGTTCTATAGATATCTGTGAAATCCATCTGGTCCAGTGTATCATTTAAAGCTCTCGTTTCTTTGGAGATGTTGTGCTTAGAAGACCTATCGAGTATAGAAAGAGCTAGATTGAAGTCACCAAGTATAAGTGTATTATTATCTAAGTATTTCTTCACTTTGGTTAATAATTGATTTATATATTTGGCAGCTCCCACATTCGGGGCATATATATTGAGGATTGTTAAGTCCTCTTGTTGAATAGATCCTTTAAGTATGATATAGTGTCCCTCTTCATCTCTCACTACAGTCTTCAGGGGTAAATTTTAGTTTATCTGATATAAGGATGGCTACCCCTGCTTTCTTTTGAGGACCATTCAAATGGTAAATGGTTCTCCAACCTTTTATTTTCAGGCTGTAGGTGTCCTTCTGTCTAAATTGAGTCTCTTGTAGACAGCAAATAGATGGGTCCTGCTTTTTTATCCAGTCTGAAACCCTGCCCCTTTTGATGCGGTCATTAAGCCCGTTCATGTTCAGAGTTACTATTGACAGATATGAGTTTAGTGTCATCATGATATCTATTCAGTCCTTGTTTTTGTGGAATGTTCCACTGAACTTCTTCTTAAAGGGGAATTTTAAGAGTTCCCCTTAAAATTTCTTGCAGAGCTGGTTTGGAGGTCACATATTCTTTTAGTTGCTGCCTGTCTTGGAAGCTCTTTATCTCTCCTTCCATTTTGAATGAGAGCCTTGCTGGATAAAGTATTCTTGGTTGCATGTTCTTCTCATTTAGGACCCTGAATATATCCTGCCAGCCCTTTCTGGCCTGCCAGGTCTCTGTGGAGAGGTCTGCTGTTACCCTAATACTCCTCCCCATAAAAGTCAGGGATTTCTTGTCTCTTGCTGCTTTAAGGATCTTCTCTTTATCTTTGGAATTTGCAAGCTTCACAATTAAATGTCGAGGTGTTGAACGGTTTTTATTGATTTTAGGGGGGGGGATCTCTCTATTTCCTGGATCTGAATGCCTGTTTCCCTTCCCAGATTAGGAAAGTTTTCAGCTAGAATTTGTTCAAATACATATTCTGGCCCTCTGTCCCTTTCGGCGCCCTTGGGAACACCAATTAAACGTAAGTTTTTCTTCCTCAGGCTGTCGTTTATTTCCCTTAATCTATCTTCATGGTCTTTTAATTGTTTGTCTCTTTTTTCCTCAGTTTCCCTCTTTGCTATCAACTTGTCTTCTAGGTCACTCACTCGTTCTTCCACCTCGTTAACCCTCGTCGTTAGGACTTCTAGTTTGGATTGCATCTCATTCAATTGATTTTTAATTTCTGCCTGATTAGCTCTAAATTCTGCAGTCATGAAGTCTCTTGAGTCCTTTATACTTTTTTCTAGAGCCACCAGTAGCTGTATAATAGTGCTTCTGAATTGGCTTTCTGACATTGAATTGTAATCCAGATTTTGTAACTCTGTGGGAGAGAGGACTGTTTCTGATTCTTTCTTTTGAGGTGAGGTTTTCCTTCTAGTCATTTTGCTCAGTGCAGAGTGGCCAAAAGCAAGTTGTATTGGGAAAAGGAGAAAAAGAGAGGAGAGAAAGAAGGAAAGAAAAGAGAAAGAGAAAAAAAAAGGAAGAAAAAAAAAAAGAAGAAGAAAAAGAGAAAGAAAAGAAAGAAAGGAGAAAAAAGGGGGGTGGGGGAAGGAAACAAATCAAAAAGAAACAAAAAAAAAAAAAAAAAAAAAAGAACCACGGGGGAGTATCTTCTGATTCTGTGTACTTTAAGTCCCTTGGCTTCCCCTGGAACTTGTCAGTCAGTCTAGCTGGTGTTCTGGGGGAGGGGCCTGCTGTGCTGATTTTCAGGTGTTAGCAGTTGGGGGAGCTGCTGTGCCCCTGCCTGGTGCAGGGCTCAGTGGGGGTTGTTTACCCCGTGAGGCCGCAGGAGGAACAGCCCCAGTGGCGGGGCAGCTCTGGAAACCTGGATTCAGCTCCGGCAGGAACTCCGAGCTCTCCGTCTGCAGGGCCTGGAGGCTCCGGGGCGGGGCCGCTGATCTGCTCAGCTGGGGCAGGAGCGTCCTCGCTGTCCTGGGCCCTCCCGGCCTCTGCCTGTCCCGGGGGAGGCGGGATCCTGGGCTGTGTCCCGGCGCCCTGTGCTCCGGAGCCTGCGCTGTTGGATTCGCGCTCCCACCCCGCAGCCCCCTCGGCGGAGCCGCCGCCCGAGCCCCCCGAGCTGCTCCTGGAACCGCGCAGCCCCCTCCGCACGGAGCCTCTTCCTCTGCCCGAGCCCCCTCAGCTGCTCCCGCCCCGCAGCCCCCTCCGCGGAGCCGCCCCCGAGCCCCCCCGAGCTGCTCCGGGTCCCGCCATGCGCGCTGCAGCCCTTAGGGAGCTCGGCGCACTCCCCCGGGCGCAGGTGTCTGTTAGTGTCCCAGGTAGCCCGAGGGCATCCCCGCCCTCCTGGGTCCTGCTCCACCTCCCTGCGATCCCTTTCCTCCCGGGAAGGTCGGTGCAGCTCCTGCTCCTCCGGGACGGGGCTCTCCTGTCCTGGGGACACTCGCCCCGGCCTCAGCCCGGCTCCTCGCGGGCCCCTTCCCCTTGGAGGCCTTTGTTTCTTTACTTCTTTTTCCCCGTCTTCCTACCTTGATAGAAGAGCGAACTCTTCTCACTGTAGCATTCCAGTGTTCTCTCTTTAATTCTCAGGCTGAATTCATAGATTTTCAGGATAAGTTGAAGGTTTTCTAGGTAATTTGGTGGAGACAGGTGATTTGGAGACCCTACTCTTCCTGCCATCCTTGCCCCTCCTCCAAGCTGTTTCCTATATTATATTCTCTTTTATAAAAAAGAAAAGCATGGTATGTGTTAGGGTATGGGTGATTTGTTTTATTCTGAGTACTTCTTCATCTACAAAATGTAATTATAAAGTACAAAATTGTTCATAACACACACACATACGTGCACAGACACAATGGTAATTGTAAGCAAGAGGTTTGGAATCAGGCCAGATTTTGACTATGTGTTACAGTCCAAGAAAGCTGTTAAACATTTCTTAACCTGTAAATTGTAGCAGATAAAAATAGTAAGCACTTGTGCAGTGTATCATTCATAGTGATCATAGGGAAATCTATAGGTATATGTGAACCTGCAATTTAATACAAGCAATATAGAGGGCAGGTATATATGATTATCTTAAAAGATTCTCTAAAAATCATAAAATTTAATGTGTATTTTTGATGAAACGTCTCTGAAAACTAGAATTAGAAAGAAATAGCAAAGTTCCTGGGGATTTCTGCATATTTTAGTTCTCTATGTTAGCAAACAACAGAAAACAAAAAATCATATGGTTTATAAAAGTATAAAAAGTAAATTCCTTATAGTAATTCTGAGGAAATACGAACAATATAGTATGCCAAACACTAAGAAAGGCAGATGACAGCAATTAAAGAAGTTATATTCAGTGGAAATACATCCTTTTGGAAGTCAATATTTTTAACATATCGATTCACCTCAAATCAAAATTGAGAAACAAATTAAACCCAATATTAATCAACAAAATGTCCACATGTATGTGCACACATATATGTGTATATATGGAAATGGAAGGCAATTTTGAAGAAGAATAAACTAGAAGTCTTAAATTATCAGTAAGTTTGCCATAAAACTACTCTAAGTAAAGACAGAATGGGATTATTAGGAGGTGAGAAAAATGAATAAATGATACTGAATAGGGAACCCAGAAGGAGAGTTATAGATACACAGTCACTTGATTTATGATAAAGAAGACATCACACAATGTGAGCAAGGGTGGTCAATTCAATTAATGGTGACGAATCATTGGGAGAAAAAATGACATAAAAATGGACTTTGAAAAAATGAATTCTGACCTCAATTCACTGTACATAATATTTAAGGAAGATTACAAATACAAATGTGAAAGGTCAAACAACAAATGTCTATAAGAAAATAAAGAACACAGCCATAACCTTAGAGTAGGAAAATATTTCTTAGAGGAGACTAAAGGACTAACCATAAAAACAAAGAATACTGCACTTGACTTTGTCAATATTGAAGACAATTTTCTTTGCTTTTAAAGATCATTTTTTAAAGACATGGTAAAGGCAAGCCATTGACTGAGAGGATATGTGTGCAAAATGAATTCAGATCCAAAATAGAAGAAACCCTCTATATTGAAAAAAACTTAGAAAAAATTAAAAATCTAAGGAGGAAAAATTTCATCAAACACTTCACTAAAAAGGATATCCAAATGAACAACGTACTTGATTTTATTTAAAATTTGATGCTTATTAAAAATCTTTAGTCTTCCTATCTAACTGAAATGCAAATTAAAACCCACTTCGGATGCTACTATACTTGTACTAGAATGGCTAATATTAAAGTGACTATTGTTCCCAAATTTTGATGAGACTGGGGAATAACTGGAACCCTCAAACATTGCTTGTGGGAGTAAAGTGTTCTGAAGTAAGTAAAATTGAAGCTTCTGACAAAACTAACACGTATGTGTTCTATGGCCCAATGGGTTCAACACAATCTGGTATGTGTTGGGTAAAGTCTAATGCTTTTACTGCACACTACGTGTAAAAGTGTGTTTATAGCAACTGTTTGCAATAACTGAAAACTAGAAATAACCTAAAGGCCTATCAACATTAGAATGGGTGAAGAAAAAAAAAGTGGTAATCTATGCTGTGAAAAGTTATGAAATCATGAGATAAATGACTAATCTCCTAGAAATAGAAAAGATGAATCTCACAGAAGAAAACATTGAGCAAAAGTAGGCAACACCCAAGGAGTGAATACTGCGAGACTTAATTTGCATTAAGATTCAAAACCAGACAAGACTCAATTATAGTGTTGATAGATCAGAATAGTCATTTCCTTCTGGAGGAGAGTATGGACTGGGAAGGGGAATAAGGAGGCTTCTGGGATACGAGAAATATTTTATATGTTGATTTCAGTATTTTAGTGGATATATGCATCTTTGAAAACTCATCAAGCTGTATCTTGAGATCGGTGCACTGTAGTGTATAAAACTTGTATGTTCTACTGTAATAAATAGTAAAAAATAAAATAAAAATAGCAACACTCAAAGCTTACTTCTCTGTACTGGACATTATTCTAGGCACTGTATACTTATTAACTCATTCAATCTTCACATCCATTCTCTTTTATGGGTATGCTCATCCCTGTTTTTTGCCTCTTTGAAGCATAGGAAGAACACATAACTTGCCCAAGTCTACACAGTGAAGGCAGTGAACCTGGAGCTCAAACTCAGGCAAGACTGCCTGAGTCTGGAAACAATCTAAGTAAGTTCTGGCCTACTTTATAGGAAGTTACTGGAGTTATAAAAGCACAAATGTACATGTAACTGTAAGTTTCCTGAGCATGATTTAATCACAAGGCACTTTAATTTGTGTCTCTTAGCCTCCTGTTAATTTCAATCAAAAGCCCCATTACCTTCTAGTCACTCTTTGTGAGTAACAAAAAATGTTCATTTATTTTACATTGCATAATACTCAATTCAGCAATTAAAGCGCCCAATCTCAGCTAACAATCAGAACT
The DNA here is from genome assembly GCF_003254725.2 of Canis lupus dingo. NCBI lineage: Eukaryota > Metazoa > Chordata > Mammalia > Carnivora > Canidae > Canis > Canis lupus. Next base: position 63,460,800 of record NC_064246.1, on the reverse strand, counting down.
CAAAATTTGACTTGAGGCTCCTTCCTTCTACCTTAGTCAGGCCTATCACAGGTTGGCTGTCAGCTGTGTATGTGGCAGGTGGTTGGGCATGGCCAACCATTTTCTTCTTCTCCACCCTTGTACTCCCAGTTTGTTACATTGATTTCAAGGTCGATACAGAATTGGAGCTAGAAAGAAAGACAGCTCATACTTCGTTAGGAATGCCATGGCAATCTAGACACCTTGCTCTCTGGCCTTAACAGAGGTTGACAACTGTCTCTTTCTGGGTCTGTCTCCTGTACAGTGATGCATTTCCTGGTATGATTGAGTGATGATATATGGACCAGAGGGCAAGTGATAACTCTGTGGAGCCCAGATAAGAGTACAAATGGGGCCATATGGTGTATTTTTAAATATTTAAGGTTATATAAAAAAACAGTTGTTAAATAAATGCAGTTCATCATTTAAGTTTGTCAAACTCAGAAGACAGCCCTAAAAATGTATAAAACTCTCTTTTGATACGATTCAGGAAATTATGAAAAAAATGTTTGATTTAATTATTCTTAACCATGTGTAAGTAAGTTTTTTTATTTCTGGCAGTGTTTGGATGAAAATTAAAATAAAGTCACATAATTCATTAATTATTATATTTCCCATAAAAATGTATTATATTTAATTAATTTCAATGCAAACATGTTGTTTCATTAAAATTTTCACATACTTTATATTCTTTTGAAATAATTACTTAAAGCAGAGTCAGCAAAAATTTTCTGTAAAGTGCCAGAGACAATTTATTTAAGGCTCTGAAGGACATACAGTCACAGTCACAGTCACTCAATTTTGCTGTTATAACACAAACGCAGCCATCAACAATAAGTAAACCAAATGTGCCCAAGATTGCAAATCCGAGAAAACCACCAAGGAGCCAACACCGATGCAAGTACATGAGGGTATGTTAACAAGTTCGAGCATGGATCCAAGTATATCTGACACAACGGAGCAGGGATTTGGACCCCGAGATGGGTTCCAGCTGGGTTTCCATGGGCTGGTCTAGGGGACCTCCACAAGGGGTAGAGGAATTTCTTAAGCTCTGTTTTCATTCTGATATGGGACTTTCGGTCAAGGGCGTTCTGAGTCTGTTCTCCGTCTGATATGGGACTATTTGTCAAGGCATTCTGCGGTTTTTCCTGTAAAGTTCAGCTCTTATTCACAGGGGCCTGAGATGGCTGTACTTGTGCTAACGCTAAACTTGAGGTGGAATGGCCTTAATTTTCTCGGCCTCCACACAAGAAGGAAGCTATGTTCCAATAAAACTTTATTTACCCCAATAGGCAGCAAGCCATGGTTTGCCAAAACCTGACTAAGGTATTAAAAACTGGAACTGTGATTATATTAAAAATTTACAAGTTATTATGCATTGTCAAGAATAATAAATGTAAAGAATTTTTTATATTTTTCATGTATGTTCACTAGTGAGTTCTAATATTCAATATTAATCTGATTGCCACTGTAAAGAATCAGAATTCATTTCACACTAGACCTAAGCACATATAAATTTAATAATATGAATTGCTTTATGTTGTAAAATTCCTCAGATATCATATGTGATTTTTGATAAAACCATACTGATTTGTAGGTACTTCTTGAACAATGAATCAGAACATAAAAAGATACAGGAAAATGGAAATTGATATTTCATTATGCAAGTTTCTATTGATTTTATGCTCTCTGGAAGGAATGATCTGGCACATTAATTAACATGTCTGTTCTCTCCCCAAGCTCTGCTGCCTCTCTAGTCCTCCTTGCACTCCAGAGCATTAACCATTTCTGATGTAGGCAGCAGCAAAACCCATACACCTTTTTAGATGACAACTGGATTTAGTTGCCTTTTGTTTTGCATGCTTCAGGCATGAGATGTGGAGAAGCCGTGGAACCTTAGCCACGTTGAATGGTTCTGAGTAGGGCTGTACTGTGCATGGGCTGAATGCTGGACCTAAGTCACAGGGAAGGGAATATAGCTACTTAGAAGGAGATTCAGAACTTGTAGTTAGCTCCAAAGGCTGACTGTTTTCCTTAAACTAGTGCCTCCCAAATCTCAAAACTCCCTTTGCACAAAAATTTTTTTGAGGAGCTTAATGTATATAGAATCTAACATATATATGTATCTGTATACATGCACACTGTTCCACTACTGAGTACTGCTATATACAAGGTGTCCAAGGGATAGTTGGGATGTGTGTGCAAGCATCTGTCTTCCTCCAAAAGTTTCTCCAGACAATTCCACTATAAGCCAAGTTTGGGAACCACCGATCTAGAACATATGAGAGAAAACTGATGGATATTTTAGAACTATGATATTGCCCTGATTTACACAAGATTATTTCTTTAAGGAAAGCTTTGTTACCTTGATTATAGTATTTGATTTGTTACTCAAGGGCTTCTCAGCCAAATTCCAGCTGTAGTACTTGAGTGGTTCTGAAAGTGGTTTAATAAGATACACTGACAAGCTGCCTTGGCCTTACACACTTTTTTTAAGAAGCTAAAATACACTGTACTGAGAACAGACAACTTTAGCAGCTACATGGAGCTCTTGGGAGCTATTGCTTCTCCTCATGGGGGAAACCATATGACAGTGCTTTTGGAGTATTATAGCTACTTAATAGCTCTGGGCCCCACTTACCAAGAAGCCATCCTTGATGTCTCAACAATCAATGAGATGCTGGTTTTATATGTCACCCTGTGTTTCTGTGATGATTTTTCCTATTAGGTGTTGTAGCTCTGTTCTCAATTCTATGCCCTCACTAGTGCATGTATTTCTGTAGAGTACAGACTTTGCCTAATTATTCATCACATTCTTAGTATGCAACACAGTGCCTAATAGGTGCTCAAAATATTTGAACCAAATTAGTATTTAATAAATACATACACTTTCAATGAGAACTAATTGCACTCACTAGTGTTGAGATAGCCCCTCACATAAGAGAAAGAACAAAGATATCTTTCCTCCCCTCTGCTGATTAGCTTTTGTCTGAAGGGAGCTGCCATTTGGAAAATGGACTGAATGTTTATATTGGAATAATCTTTGCCATTCTAAGGGGTGCCATCAATGTTATCTGAACAGAAGATAGAAATCAAGGGCATTTTTACGTGAGGGTTCCTCTTCTTTTATATCTGACATCCTATAGGGAAAATTATTAGGTTGGCATGGGAAATTTGGTTCACTATAATATATATATTATATTGTTTATTATGTATAATATATATGTTTATAGCTTAGTTTTCTGTTTCTTGTCAATATACGACTAATAATTAATGATTGTAGAGTTAAGCAATTTTGAAAAATGTACTGGGACTATCTTTCAGTATGGATCCTAAGCCATGTGTTCCTTTGTACCTAGGTCACAGGCTTCAATGGTGATGGAGTGATGCTGGATGGAAAGGAGAAAGTTCTGTTCAGGCTTATGCTGCTGGAGTCCTCAATAGTCTCAAATATACTTAAAACTTGGTTCCTGAATTACATTAGATTGTTATTGAAAATTGTTTCAGAACATTTGCTTCTTTGCACATATTTTATTCTATCGTTAAATTCAGATTGAAAAGCCTCCCTGAGGCTCCTCTAGGCACCCCTCGCCCTCTTCACCTCTACCCACTCCACCATTTTCTCTGTCTCCTATGTTTTACCTGCCATCTGGAACCACTTCCCTGCCTCTCTGGACTTAATTGACTCTTTTCAAATAGCATCTCTAGCCCCCATCCTCCCAATCCGCCTTATGACTCCTAACCCCACAGAAACAATCAACCTCTTCTCCGGGAGGCTGGCCGTTTCCTTCTGCTCAAGTTCTTGTCCTATCCAGCCTTTCCTGCTCTTCTCCACTCAAGTGGCTCTTGGTAATCTCTATGCTGTTGCTTGTTCCTTTTTTAAAGCTACTTAAAGAAACAACTGCAAATGTCGCTGCATTGTTCCAGATACACATGTACACGTGTGCAAAGCACACAGAAGCCTATTTAATTGTGTTGCATCTTACATAATCAGTATGAGTCACTGAAGTAAAACCCATTAAGGAAAAATTACTCTCTAAGGAGTTAGAGTATTGCACTTGGGTGGCTTCTTCTTGGTCAGGAAGCAGAGCCACATTTCCTTGATTTCATAATTGGTTTAAAAAGCTCAGAAAAGGCATTTCAGTAGGGGTGTAGTTGTAATATGTGCAAAGCCTTACAGAAACACTCAGGATCAGCACCCCACCCCCAACAACAACAACAACAAAAAGATGTTTTTTTGGATCTTCAATTTAAACTGTTAAATTGAGTAATTAAAATATATAAAAACAAAAAGTGTTTATAAGTCAAACGATTCTTAAAATCTACCATGTATAAAACTATCAGGTGAACAAAGTAATTCAATGCTAGTGTTGGAAGAATGCAATCTCTTTATGAAGCTTTAACATGAGAGAAAATATGTCAGTCAGTGTAGAAATTTAGATGCTGCAATGCTACCCTAATTTTAAATCCTTAGATATCTTGTTTTGGGGATTAACGTATCAATATAGTTTGAAAATGTATACTGTTGTTTTATATATTTTTAGCAATCTAAAGAAAATACTTTCATCTTTATTTTAGGTTCTTTATCAGTGTGAAAGAGAGCTGAAATAGGACTTAAAATTCACTAGAATTTCATGCCTCTTAAAAACTCATAGAACCACTTTTCCAAGGTTTTGACAAGAACAGTTCTCATATTGGAAGCTACAAACAGATGTCTAGTGCATTCTAACTCAGAATATCATGCCCTTTATCGCCTCACAGAAACCCAGGCTAATAGTAGCAAAAACACTACAAAGAGACCCCCATTTGAATAAAATTAAATCTTTACTATATTTCACCTTCATTTTTTCAGTAAAATAAAACAAAATATTTTCAGGTTCACATTTTAGGTTACTTCTATTGGCTTTTTGATGAAAAATATGGTTAGAATCATTTAACAAATACTTACCATCAGGCATAAATGTTAGTGACTAGAGTTTTCTAAAAAACCCTCCCTGGGATCCCTGGGTGGCACAGCGGCTTGGCGCCTGCCTTTGGCCCAGGGCGTGATCCTGGAGACCCAGGATCGAATCCCACGTCGGGCTCCCAGTGCATGGAGCCTGCTTCTCCCTCTGCCTATGTCTCTGCCTCTCTCTCTCTCTCTGTGTGACTATCATAAATAAATTTAAAAAAAAAAAAAAAACCCTCCCTGCCTCAAAGGTGCTACATTATATCCAGAAAGGGAAATCTGCATGGCTCATAGTAAATAAGGCCAGCTGATGTGTAAGATACATATGCCAAAAGGGGACAAATCCTGAAACCTAACAGATTAGTAGAAATTTCTTAGGTCAGCTTCTACCATTAATCAACTTGTTAAGCATAATATCCACAAATCAGTTTACACCAGTATTTAGTGTTAGCTCAGTCAGTGCCAAGCTAACATTAGGTATTTAACATACATGCTGAAAAAGGTTAGAGTAGCACTACTTTGTATGCATCAGGTTTATTCTATTTCCATCATTTTGTGGTCTTATCTAAGATGACAGTCTTTGCCTTTCATCTTCATGGATTATATTGGAAGAAAAATATTTTATTCATTTGGGTAGCTCTTCATGCACAGATGAGCTATACCCTCATCTGCTGGCACTAGCTCTATTTGTAAAAGAAATTATCCCATTTTTTTGTTTTTTGTTTTGTGTGTGTGTGTGTGTGTGTGTGTTTGTTTTTTTACTGGTAGACTTATTACAGGATAACACAGAGTGCTGTCATTGACTTCCACCAAGGCAAACCAGATGCTTCTCAGCCTTGTGTAATCCTCACCTGCAGGACATGGATTCCTCTGATTGCAAGATTCACAGTCAAGAGGAACTAATGCCTGTCACTTGTACTCTCTGAAAGTAAGTATAGCACCTATTTTTCTTTGTCTGCCTTAGATAGTCACATTAAGGGGAAACAGTATATGAATGACAGATAAAAGAAAAACAACCAAAATCAGTAGACATTACTTTTTAGCTACAGAGAAATCAGCATTTAATTAAGCTAGACACTTGGTGCCTTGGTTTTCATTCAAAATTTATGACAGACCCTTACACAGATAAATGATTGCACTGACAAGACTCTCTGGGACACTAAATCGTTATTTATAATTATTGCTTAAGTGTGTTTTTCAAATTGAAGGTCCATCTGAATCTGCCAAAAAACTATTTTCAAAGAACTTTACTTAATTACATTCATGTTTGTGTATTAAAGAAGTTCTATAGAATAAATTATAAATAAAATAAAATTTAAAAATGATGATAGAAAATGACTAGAATTGATTTTGCAAAATTTGAATAAACTGAAATGAGAAATTCAATCAGGACAAATATTGTTTTGTAGATTCTGTTTATAATCTTTTGGAATTGAGGAAAGGAAAGCAATTTATCTTTCTAGTTATATAATTGCTACCGTAATTTTTTTTTAACTCAATTACTAAGTTAATGTTAAATCATAAGATATTAACTATTAGGACCCCTGAAAGGACAAACTGAAAAAAGGAAAACTAAGTTAGAAATTAAGAAATCCAAAAAAAAAGAAATTAAGAAATCCAAAACTTAGCTATAAAAACATCGATGCATTTTCATTGGATTATCTCTCATTTCCCTATCTGATAAACCTTTTGATAAAGTTCTAACAGTGGGCTTGAATTGGCTGGATCTAATTTTTTTTTTAAAGATTTTATTTATTTATTCATGAGACACACACACACACACACACATATATATATATAGAGAGAGAGAGAGAGAGAGAGACAGAGAGAGACAGAGAGAGAAAGAGACACAGGCAGAGAGAGCAGCAGGCTCCATGCTGGGAGCCCGATGTGAGACTTGATCCCAGGTCTCCAGGATCACATCCTGGCTGAAGGCGGCTCTAAACTGCTGAGCCACCCCGGCTGCCCAGCTGGGTCTAATTTGATAGTGATTTGTAACTAATATATTTTACTATATATTGTCAAAAAATATCTATTTGATAGAATTCAAGGTTTTGGAGTAAGATTTTAATATATGATATGTAAACAAAGAAAGATGTGAATAAAAATAGTAAATGTACATCAGAACATTTGTTAATGATATGGAATGTTATCCAAAGTGAACATGGTTAATGCAAATGGAAAATAACTTATACATAATAAATATATTATAGCTAAAATCTGAATTTATTAAATTATGCTCTAAATATCTACATTCCTGTAATTTTTATACATTCCAATTATCTTACTAAATTAAACATGTGGGTCGCCTGGGTGGCTCAGTTGGTTCAAGTGTCTGACTTCAACTCAGGTTATGATCTCAGGGTCCCAGGATCCAGCTCCGCATTGAGCTCTGCAGTAGTGAGGAGTCTGCTTCTCTCTCTCCTTCCCTCTCTGCCCCTTTTCCTGTTAGTGTGCTCTCTCTCTCTTAAATAAATAAATAAATAAATAAATAAATAAATAAACAAACAAACAAATAAATAAATAAGATATTTAAAAAAATTAAACATGGGGGCTCTCTGGGTGGTTCAGCGGTTTGGTGCCTGCCTTCCACCCAGGGTGTAATCCTGGAGTCCCTGAATCGAGTCCCACGTCGGGCTCCTTGCATGGAGCCTGCTTCTCCCTCTGCCTGTATCCCTGCCTCTCTTTCTCTCTCTCTTTCTCTCTCTCTCTCTCTCTTTCTCTCTCTCTCTCTGTATCTCTCATGAATAAATGAATAAAATCTTAAAAAAAATAAATAATTAAAATGTAATTATTCCCATTTAAATAGCATATTTTCTCATTTCTGTTGAAATAGCAACTTAACAACTAATTTTTTTTTCCTAAACTTTAACTTAAAATACCATCATTGAATCTAAATTTTGTTATGGGTAGAAAATCAAAAACTTTTTTAATCTAATAGTGAAAAAGAATACAATCATTGACTTTTGACCATATGACGAAAGTGATCGCAACACAAGTTGGAGAAATTCACTTCCTGGCCTTATTTTACTTTATTTTATTTTTATTTTTTAAGAGATTTTATTTATTTATTTATTTATTTATTTATTTATTTATTTATTTATGAGAGACATGGAGAGGCAGAGATACAGGGAGAGGGAGATGCAGGCTCCCTGCGGGGAGCCTGATGCAGAACTCGAACTAAGAACCCGGGAGGATGATCTGAGCCAAAGGCAGTTGCTCAACCATTGAGTCACCCAGGTGCCCTCCTAGTCTTATTTTAATCAAATGATTAAATAAACATTTAATTGATAAAAGATATAAAGACAAATAATATAATATAACCTCAAATGTACTATGCACTGGTGATTTCTGTAGGTCATTTCATTATAAATTTATTTGTAAAAATTTTTAAAGATTTTACTTATTACCCAGAGAAATGTCTTGAAAATGGAAAATATAATTTAACTTATTTTTTCTTTGTGGTAAATTAATAAGCTAAATTTTATTATGTAATATATACATACAATACAAATAATTTTATAAACACATTTTCTTCTACAAAATGACTATAAAACTGTACATATAGCAATAAAAAGTCAAGAATAAAGTTATAGAAACAGCAGCTAAATACATCCACCATTATAGAATAATAGAACAACTTAATTTTGTTCCTTATTAGCATGAAACAATTTGGTGCAACTTTTTTTGGCTTAGAGTTGAAAAAATAACCATTGAAGTATATATTTCAACTCTTTCAGTATATAAAAAACTTGTTTTATGTGCGTGTGTGTTTGTGTATACATTGGAGCATGAGTAGTTATCAGGGATTTGAAAATGCCATATTTCTTTGTGCAATTAAAAATATTCTGAAAGTTGCAAACAGATGCAAACACAGACTTTGTTTTTCTTTCATATGCCAATGCAGAAAGTCAATATGAGACATTCAATATGTTTTTACTTTTATACACTCGCAGGGCAACACTCTATATGTGATTAACAATGAATTGGCTAAAATCTGTTGCTATAAGATGGAATTGAAAGATTTAAATTGAAATGACTTGTTTAGGATAAAATAAGGCCAATTATATTGACTTTCTGGCTTTGGAATATATGAAAAATATCAATAGTAGCAAGCACAGAAACTAAAATTACTGATGAAAGACCAAGAAGTTTATGACTCAGGGGATGATGTGATAGTCATTCATAATAAAAAAGAATATTAACCTTCATACAAGAAAATGGCTGATGTTCAGCACAGTCAAGAGTCATGAAGACAAATTATCAGTCTCATGTTAGAAAGGAGAGTAGCAAATTTCATCAGAAAGAAACGACTACATCAACATATTTTATGTCTCAGGCTCTTCTGATAATCACGCTACCTAAGCTTGCTGAAACTAGGTTAAGGAAAGAAACTGGGTATTGGGTTTTTATTCAGCAAATCAATCAACCATGCCAAGGAAATGCATTAACCAAGAGAGATGTTGAAAAATGCTTGAGCACATAAACTGTAAGTGGGAATGGAAAGATATTATGGAAGGACCATGAACATAAGTTGACAGTGGTTTAAAGTAGGAGATGAGAGTACATGGAGAAATTTGTGTACCTGACACATAGTAGATACAGGCCAAGAAAGCCACCAAATATTTGAAAATGCATGGGACAGGCCCCGCAACATTTTTTTCTGTTTCAAATATCAATAGTGCAGAGGTTGTATCACAGAGGTAGTTCATAAGTCTGGAAGCATCCCTATGAAAATAAATGAATTGAGTAGTGTGGTGGATAGACATGAGAAAGGAAAGAATTATTCATGTCACGAATAATTAATGAACACCTTATATGTGCCAGACTTTGTTCTAGGCTCTGTGAATAAAATGTTGAACAAGACAGAAGAGATGCCAGCTCTTTGGGAAGTTACATTCTATTGGATGACACAGAAAATACCTAAGAAGATGCATAAATAAAGAATATCAGATAATGATAAAAGATATAAGTAAAATGCAAACAGTTTGATGTGAGAGAGTGACCATGTGGGAAGGATTAATTTAGAATGGGGGGCTGAGCAAAATCCTTGAACTGATGATGATGCTTCAGGTGAGACCTAAATATTAGAGAGTCCCAGCCAAGAATCAGGATTAGTTAAAATGCCAAGCTTGTTTTGGCTGCATAATTTAGAATTCAGTACATAGGTCAGAACTGCAGATATAATTTATACATATTTTCAGAATAGCGGAACTGGCAAATGAAAAAAAAATCCATGACTGTTCAGTTTGTGCGTAGAGGGACACAAAACAAAGCAGGTAAATTACAAAGCAAAACCCTCAATTGGTAGAGTAATTCTATGTGCATTCAAATTGGCTGATGAACAATCTTCAACCCTTGTCCAAATAACATAATTTTGATTTTGGGGGAATTCAGCCTGGGAGAAAGATACTTGATTGGCAGTTATTATCCAAAGAGAGTTTCCTGTGTGGAAGCCAATCATGGCCAGCATTTAATTGGCTACTTGAACCTGTATATATATATTCAGTAAAGTATCATTGATACAATGGAAAGACAGATCTATAAGCTGATTTCAAGTTAACACTTGGTGCTACAAAAATATTAAAATTAATTTAAAAATTTATAGACACACAAAGAAATGTTCAGACATAGAATCCAAAATCTATTATAGACTTGACTTTCAATATATTTTCAGATGTTTGCTTTATGACAGTACATTGCCTAGGAGTCATTGATGACTGAGCTAAATTTTTTTGAAAGTCTTTGGATCTTTCAGGGACTATTCTGATATAATCTAAGTATATGTCCCCTTCCCTCCCATCAAGCTTTTTTTTTTTTTTTTTTTTTTTTTTTAAGATTTTATTTACGTGCAGCCCCGGGTGGCTCAGCGGCTTATTTATTTATTTATTTATTTATTTATTTATTTATTTATTTTAATTTATGACAGTCACACACACACACACACACACACACAGAGGCAGAGACACAGGCAGAGGGAGAAGCAGGCTCCATGCACCAGGAGCCCGACGTGGGATTTGGTCCCGGGTCTCCAGGTCTCCAGGATCGCGCCGTGGGCCAAAGGCAGGCGCCAAACCGCTGCGCCACCCAGGGATCCCTTTTAATTTTTTTTTATTTTTTTTATTTTTATTTTTTTTTTTTTTTTTTGGCTCAGCCCAGGGCCTGATCCTGGAGAACCTAGATGGAGTCCCGCGTCGGGCTCCCTGCATGGAGCCTGCTTCTCCCTCTACCTCTGCCTGTGTCTCTGCCTCTCTCCCTCCCTCTCTCTTTCTCTCTCTCTCTCTCTGTGTCTCTCATTTATTCATGAGAGTTTTGTATCTGCTTAGTCTTCATATCCTTTCTCATGGACATCAACTTATCTCTCTTCTGCTTGAGATAGCGCTCTTGTTGTCGGAGCTCTTCTGTTCCACGTGTTGATAAATTTGCTATTGGTCCTTCGATGCTTGCATGTTCTAGGCCAGGGATCTTCAGGCCTTTTTGTGGGAAGGAGGAAGTTTCAGACAGCATTTCCGGCTTTCTTGCCAAAGGTTGTACTGACTGACTTGCCAAATGAGTACTTGCCAAATGAGGACTGACTCTCATTTATTCATGAGAGAAACAGAGAGAGAGACAGAGAGAGAGAGAGAGGGAGGGAGAGAGGCAGAGACACAGGCAGAGGTAGAGGGAGAAGCAGGCTCCATGAAGGGAGCCCAACGTGGGACTCCATCTAGGTTCTCCAGGATCAGGCCTGGGCTGAAGGCAGCGCTAAATCGCTGAGCCACCAGGGCTGCCCCCATCAAGCTTCTTATTCTTAAACTTCATCATCAATGGTTACTTTCTGTTATTGTTTTCACAGTTATTTTGATTTATGTCAAATATTATTATAGTAATAATAAATGATTTCCAGTAAGTCATTCACAATGATTTTTTATAAAGAATTTCATTCTTTATTTAAATCAGAATTCTTTTCCTACTTGTTTTTCTAAACAGACAATAATACTAAACCATTTAAGTAAATTACTTTTATTTGAGAGGAACAAATCCACATTGTAAGTGTTATATAAAATGCATGATTTTACAGATATTATATTACAAAGTCCTGATAATCATTTTCCACTTTATTTACACAGAGGTATTAAAAGGCTTCTTGTACTCCTTACTCATAGTCTTGATGGTGCAATGCACTAGTGATTGCACTGTCATGGTTTCTTTTTACTGATGTTAAATTATAGATACACATAAATAAGATGAATATTCAATTCCTGGATCACTAGGAAAAGTATAATAATTGCTAAAATAAATTTTAAATTGTATTAGTGTAAATGCTAATGGTTATTCTGCTATCTATTTATTTAGGATAAGCTATTTACATAATGTGGGCATATCAAGGGAGCTACAGAATGCACCGACAATAAGGCTACTCAATGTTATATTCCCTATTGTAAGCCAGGATCATCAATCAACACTATGACCAAATAAAAATCTATGAAAACAGTTAAAGGTATCAAATCAACATAATGTTTAAGTGCTGTAAGAGAAAGTCCACTAGAAAAAGAATTAACACAGGTTTTAATTAGTTTATTCCAAAAAAAAAGCCCATTTCTATACATTTTAGCAATTTTCTTATGAATTCCAAACAGGCTTTAATGTAGATTTCATATCAATATGATTCTCCTTGGGAATACGACAGGGATGTCCACTCTCACCACTGCTATTCAACATAGTACTACAAGTCCTAGCTGCAGCAATCAGATAACAAAAAGAAATAAAGGGCATTCAAATTGGCAAAGAAGAAGTCAAACTCTCCCTCTTCGCAGATGACATGATACTCTACATAGAAAATCCAAAAGACTCCACCCCAAGATGCTAGAACTCATACAGCAATTTGGCAGTGTGGCAGGATACAAAATCAATGCCCAGAAATCAGTGGCATTTCTATACACTAACCGTGAAACTGAAGAAAGAGAAATTAAGGAATCAATCCCATTCACAATTGCACCCAAACGCATAAGATACCTAGGAATAAACCTAACCAAAGAGGTAAAGGATCTATACCTTAAAAACTACAGAACACTTCTGAAAGAAATTAAGGAAGACACAAAGAGATGGAAAAATATTCCATGTTCATGGATTGGAAGAATGAATATTGTGAAATGTCAATGCTACCCAGGGCAATTTACACATTCAATGCAATCCCTATCAAAATACCATGGACTTTCTTCAGAGACTTGGAACATATAATCTTAAGATTTGTGTGGAATCAGAAAAGACCCCGAATAGCCAAGGGAATATTGAAAAAGAAAACTGGAGCCGGGGGCATCACAATGCCAGGTTTCAAGTTGTACTGCAAAGCTGTGATCATCAAGACAGTGTGGTACTGGCACAAAAACAGACACATAGATCAATGGAACAGAATAGAGAACCCAGAAATGGGCCCTCAACTCTATAGTCAACTAATACTCAACAAAGCAGGAAAGACTATCCACTGAAAGGAGGACAGTCTCTTCAATAAATGGTGCTGGGAAAATTGGACAGCCACATGCAGAAGAATGAAACTAGACCATTCTCTTACACCATACACAAAGATAAACTCAAAATGGATGAAAGATCTAAATGTGAAACAAGAATTCATCGAACTTCTAGGGGAGAACACAGGCAACACCCTTTCTGAACTTGGCCACAGCATCTTCTTGCAAGATACATCTATGAAGGCAAGGGAAACAAAAGCAAAAATGAACTATTGGGACTTAATCAAGATAAAAGACTTCTGCACAGCAAAAGAAACAGTCAACAAAACTAAAAGACAACCTACAGTATGGGAGAAGATATTTGCAAATGACATGTCAGATAAAGGGCTAGTATCCAAGATCTATAAAGAACTTATTAAATTCAACAGCAAAGAAACAAACAATCCAATCATGAAATAGGCAAAAGACATGAACAGAAATTTCACCAAAGAAGACATAGACATGGCCAACAAGGACATGAGAAAATGCTCTGCATCACTGGCCATGAGGGAAATACAAATCAAAACCACAATGAGATACCACCTCACACCAGTGAGAATGGGGAAAATGAACAAGACAGGAAACAACAAATGTTGGAGAGGATGTGGAGAAAGGGGAACCCTCTTGCACTGTTGGTGGGAATGTGACCTGGTATAGCCACTCTGGAAAACTGTGTGGAGGTTCCTCAAAGAGTTAAAAATAGAGCTTCCCTTCGACCCAGCAATTGCATTGCTGGGGATTTACCCCAAGATACAGATGCAGTGAAAAACCGAGACACCTGCACTTCAATGTTTATAGCAGCAATGTCCACAATAGCCAAACTGTGGAAGGAGCCTCGGTGTCCATCGAAAGATGAATGGATAAAGAAGATGAGGTATATGTATACAATGGAATATTACTCAGCCATTAGAAACAACAAATACCCACCATCCTGTAACTATCTAGTAATTTTTTGGTTGAGCCTTTTGGGTTTTCTATAGAGATTATTATGTCATCTACAAATAGTGACTTCTTCCTTGCCAATTTGGATCCCTTTTATTTCTTTTTGTTGTCTGACTGCTAGGCTAAGACTAAATGACCCAGATAAATAAAATGATGAATGAAGGAGGAGATATCACAACCAACATAACAGAAATACAATTTTAAGAGAATGCTATGAAAAATTATATGCCAATAAACTGGGCAACCTGGAAGAAATGGACACATTCCTAGAAACATACAAACTACCAAAGCTGAAGCAGGAAGAAAGAGAAAATTTAAACATATCCATAACCAGCAAAGAAATTGAATCAGTAATCAAAAATCTTACAACAAACAAAAGTCCAGGGCTAGTTGGCTTCCCGGAGGAATTCTACCAGACATTTTAAAAAGACTTGGTACCTATTCTTCTCATATTGTTCCAAGAAATAGAAATGTTTGGAAAACTTCCAAACTGCTTCCACGAGGCCAGCATTACCTTGACTCTGAAACTAGACAAATGCCCCACTAAAGTGGAGAACTACAGGCCAATACCCCTGATGAACATCAATGCAAAAATTCTTGACAAGATACTAGCAAATTGAATTCAACAGTACATTGAAAGAATCATTCACCACAATCATGTGGGATTTATTCCTGCACTACTAGAGTTGTTTCATATTCACAAATCAATCAACATGATACACCACATTAATAAAAGAAAGGATACGAATGAAATTATTCTCTCAATAGATGAAGAAAAAGCATTTGACAAAGTACAGCATCCATTCTTGATAAAAATCCTCAACAAAATAAAAAATTAAAAAATAAAAATAAAAAAATCCTTAACAAAGTAGGGACAGAGGGAATGTACCTCAATATCATAAAGGCTATATATGGAAGACCCACAGTTAATATCATCCTTAATGGGGAGAAACTGAGAACTTTTTTTCTATAGTCAGGAATAAGACAGGGAAGTCCACTGTTACTATTACCATTTAACACATTTTTTATTTGAAAAAATAATTCTAACTCTTTTGCAATAATTAGCTTTATTTTACTCAGCCATATACATCACCATATATATTTACACATTTTGTGAGTATTTACAGGGGGTAAGTATCTTTGTTGAAATTATATTAAAGAAGGTTAATTGGGGCCCTACACTGTATCTGCTGCATCTTTCAATAAGTACTAAAACATTGAGAAGACTGCTTTTTATCCTATCAAAGCAGCCTCTGGCCTTGACAACAATATTTCCATTTCTAAAATCAATTGCCGTTCCTTTTAATGAATTATCAATTGTCTGAAGAAGATCTTCTAGATGCATAGTCAGTACTCAATACATATCTTGCCTGAGATAGCATGAAATGTTCTCTATGTCAATGATAAATCATCACAATAGCAAATTATTTGGTAATAAAAGGAATGAAGTACTCATACATGCTTCAACATCCATGTACTTTATACATGGATGGGTATCAAAAATATTATGATAAGTGAAAAAAGCCAGTCACAAAAGCCCATGTAGTGTATGATTCCATTTATATGAAATTTGCAAAATAAACAAATTTATAGAGACAGAAAGTACAGTGGTGGTTGTCAGGGACTGGGGGAAAGTGGGTGGACAGTGACTACTGATGGATACAGGTTTATTTTGGGAGTGATTAAAATATTCTAAAATTAGATGGTGGTGATTACATAACTCTTGACTATACAGAAAATACTGAATCAGGGATCCCTGGGTGGCACAGCGGTTTGGCGCCTGCCTTTGGCCCAGGGCGCGATCCTGGAGACCCGGGATCGAGTCCCACATCGGGCTCCCGGTGCATGGAGACTGCTTCTCCCTCTGCCTGTGTCTCTGCCTCTCTCTCTCTCTCTCTCTGTGACTATCATAAATAAATAAAAATTTAAAAAAAAAATAAAAAAAGAAAATACTGAATCAACTTTAAAAAGCTAAATTTTAAAGTAGGTAAATTATATCTCAATAAAGCTGTTATTTAAAAATAACTGTAAATCAACAATATTCTTTTGGTTTTAATATATACAAAACCATTTTTCTCATTTTTAAATTAATACTGTGTTAGCGTTGTTTGTTTTCCAGTCAATGAACTTTAAGTAATCCATTTCACTCTCTGTAAGCTTGGTATGTGTTTTCCAAATTTTTCTCCCAATCTGGAACTTATATTTTCATTCTCTAATGGTGCCTTGCACAGAGCAAAAGTTTTAAATTTTTAAAAATATTTTATTTATTTATTCATGAGAGACATAGAGAGACAGAGGCAGAGACATAGGCAGAGGGAGAAGCAGGCTCCCCACAGGGACCCTGGGATCATGACCTGAGCCAAAGGCAGATAATCACTGAGCCACTCAGGTGCCCCAAAAGCTTAATTTTAATGAAATCCAACTGAGCAAATTTTTCTTTCATGGAGCATTCTTTTTTGGTGTCTGAACAAATATCTCACTAAAGAAGATGAATCAATGGCAAATAAATACATGGAAAGATACCTAAAATAATATGTCATTAGGGAATTGCAAAGTAAAACAAGAGATACCACTACTATCTATCAGAATGACTGAAATCCAAAACACTGACAACAAATGCCTGGGAGGATGGAGAACAACAGAAGGCCTTATTGATTGTTTGTAGGAATGAACGCAAAATGGTACAGACTCTGAGATAAACAGTTTGGCAGTTTATTAGCAAAGCTAAACAGTCATATCCAGCAATTTACCTAATAATTTACCCAAAGGGCTTAAAAACTTGTGTCTCTACAGAAATCTGCATGCAAATGTTTATAACAGTCTTATTCAGAACAATATTGAAAGTAAATAGGATGACTTTCAGTGAGTGAATGAATGTTAAAAACAAAACAAAACTCTGGTATATCCACAAAATGGCAAATCATTGGGCAATACAAAGAAATGAGCTATCAAGCCACAAAAGGACACGGAAGAGCCTTAAACTCTGTGCTTGTTGCTAATTGAAAGAAGGCAGTCTGAAAGGACTAGACATCTTATAATCCCAACTATATAACATGTTGGAAAAGACAAACTATGGAGATCGTAAAAAGATCAGTGGTTGCCAGTGGTTGGAAAGATGGTTATGAGACACAGGGGTGTATTACGGCAGTGAAATTATTTTGCATGAGATTATATGTAGTATTATAATGGTGGATGTATGACATCATGAATTTGGAGAAATCCTTAGAATTGCACAACATAGTGAACTCTAATGTAAATACTGAACTTTAATAGTAGTGCATCAGTATGAGTTCATTAGTTATAACAAATGTACCAATTCAAAAAGTTCATGATAGAAGAAACTTTGGTAGGATGGATTGGAGAATGAGTATATGATCTTTGTACATACTACTCAGTTTTTCTGTAAAATTCAAACTGCCCTATGAAATAAAGCCAAATGATTTAATGTTGCTCAATCATATTATGAAATGTTTTAATTTTCAAAAAAATTTAATTGGTACTTACAAATCTCACCTAAATTCTGAACAAAACTAATGCATTTAAGAAATGTTCAATAGAAGTTTATGTAAATTCTGATGCCAAAACTGTCCTATGTTTGGAAATACAGCCTCTAGACACTGATGCCTCAGTTGACAGAGTTTGACAAGCAGTTAAACAAGAAGGAAAAGTTAAAAAGCAAGAAGAAGAGAGAAAAGGTAATTAGTTTAAGTAAAACTTTATTTAACTTTTCAAAAAATTTGAATTTCTGATGAGGAATTAGGATATATGTTTAGCATTGTGGAAAAAAATGAAGGTAAGTGTAGGTAATTATTATATTTTGAAGTATTTGACTACCTGGCTGCATCATCCTTAAAATTCACCATTCTTTCTAGACTGTCTCATTCTCCATTAACTGAAGGGATAAGTCAATGTGTTCACTAAAATCTCTTCCAGATGAGTATGCATTCTTTTAGGGGGAAAAAACCTTCCAGAGAGTAAACCTCTAAGAGAATATGAAAAACATTTTGAAAAAATAAAAGTTGAGAGTTTGGGAATCTGATATTGACTTCACTCTCTTCAAAAATCCTCACAATTCTGGAGCAAAAATGATAAAACAAATGGAACCCAAGTATCACGCTTTTTAAAATAAACCTCATTTGAACTCATATATGTCTTCTAAAGAATTTTCTCTTCTTGACTATTGTAATGTCCTGCCACATGAAATGGTGAAGCACTGGTATCAATTTTTCAAATCTTATTAAAGACCCAAGCAATGCAGATTCTACACGTTGATTACAATGCTTTCATTGTTACCACACTAGTGGCCATATCTTATTTGTGTTTTGGAGAAAGCATTCATAGAAGAAATTTCTCATTCCAATATGTATTTCTTGCTTCTGGATTTCTAGGTATTTTTCACACACAAATATAGAGAAAGTCAAAGATGACATTTTTATCACACTGCATTTGTGAAGGTCTAAAAATTATCTAGCACTAATTAGATTTTATCCTTGTACAACCATGATATAGAGTATGCAAAGTGTTATAGAAGTGTTTATTAAAAATATTCTCCTGTGCTTGAGTGCCTGGGTGGCTGAGTTGGTTAAGCATCAACTCTTGATTTCAGCTCAGTCATGATCTCAGTCATGAGATCAAGCCCTGTGTTGAGCTCTGCACTCATTGGGGAGTCTGCTTAAGATTCTCTCCCTGTCTGCCCCTCCTCTGCTCATGGTCTCTCTCTCTCTTTCTCTCAATAAATACTTTAAAAAAGATTATATATATATATTCTCCTGTGCAATTGGTAATCTGTTGATTATCTCTATCCTTCCAATGTATGGATTAGTTTATGTGTGCACCAGTTCATATTGTGGGTATAGTTTTTACTACACGTGTGTATCCAAGGTATTTCAATATATGCAAAATATATATGATACTCCCTACATAGTTTATTATTCACTGAAAATGTATTTAAGCACAAGAAACACCTGGCATATTCTGGATAGTTCCAATCAACAAATATTTTGAGTTAGTACTCACTATGTATAAGATATTGAGATAAATTCCATAAGGTTCTGGGTGTAATAATTCTTAGTTTGCATCCCAGGATGAGATTAAATCTTTATAGGAGAAAGAGAAAGATAGGAAAAGAGAGGAGAGAGAAAAAGATGTTCTTGCATATATGTAAGTTTTTTATTTGCTTTTATTACGTGCATGGAACATATACATTAATTTTTTTAAAGATTTTTTTAAAGATTTTTTTAAGGATTTTTTTAAAGATTTTTTAAAGATTTACTTATTTGAGAGACAGAGAGAGGGAGAAAGAGAGCATACATGCAAGTGCTGGGAGGGCCTAAGGGAGAAGAAGAGATAATTCTCAAGTGAACTCCCTACTGAGTGCAGAGCCCAATGTGGGGCTCAGTCCTAGAACCCTGAGATCACGACCTGAGCTGAAATCAAGAGCCCCATGCTTAACTGACTGAGCCACCAGATGCCCCTACATTCATTTTCAGCAATATAATGCATGATTACTTAACTTTTGTTTAAATAAACCATATTGGGGTCCCTGGGTGGCTCAGTGGTTTAGACCCTGCCTTCAGCCCAGGGCATGATCCTGGGGTTCTGGGGTCGAGTCCCACATCAGGCTCCCTGATTGGAGCCTGCTTCTCCCTCTGCCTGTGTGTGTGTCTTTCTCTCTGTATGTGTCTTTCGTGAATAAATAAATAAATAAGTAAATAAATAAATAAATAAATAATCTTTTTAAAAATTAATAAAAAGAAATAAATTAATTAACCATATTTTGGAGATGTATGAGTTAATAACCATAATTCTTTAATACCAACAGTATTTAACAAAGCTAAAAATAATGCATATTTTCTGCTTATTAAATAACCAAGAAATTTCTGAAAAAACATGTCTTTACGAATAAAGATAGAAAAGACCCTGTTAAAATATTTCTTTAAAAGGAATAAAAAAATCATCTGCTCTCAGAATATGTGATAAGAAATAACAAAAGAATAAAAAAGAATTTCATGGCACCTGGGTGGTTCAGTCAGTTAAATGTCTGCCTTCAGCTCAGGTCAGGATCCCGTGGCCTGGGATCAAGCCCCACATTGGGCTCCCTGCTCAGCAGAGAGTCTGTTTCTCCCTCTCCCTCTCCCTCTGCATCAGCCCCTGCACGTGCTCTCTCTCTCCCAAATACATTAATTAAATCTTAAAAACAAAACAAAAACAAAAACAAAAAACAATTCTATGCTAAATTTATAATACCAGCAGGGTTTGTTGATACAAGTAATATTGAAAGAGGACACTTAAAAGTTATGGTAACATATTACATTTTTCACTTACTTTTAAATTGGCTGGTTGCTAAGGTGATTCTTTATCTATTATAAACATAAGAATTAAAAAACGTAAGTATTAATTATAAAACTACTTTTCAATCTTTTTCAAATAACCTATGCCTGAGCAACCTTTATAGTTCTCCTTTCTCCCTAGGAGAAAAGGACATGTTTATTGCCTGTGCATGAAGTAAGGAAATATCATGGATCCTATCTCTTTTTAGGATGTTCAGATATTCACAAACCAAAAAATTAAGTGAGTGACACACTCTGTCAGCTACTTTTTCTTTTTTTTTTTAAGATTTATTTATTTATTTTAGAGAGAAAGAGAGAGCACGAGTGGGAGGGGCAGAAGGACAGGAAGAGAGAGAATCTCAGGCATATTCCACACTCAGCACAGAGTCTGGTGTGGGGCTAGATCTCAAGACCCTGAGATCATGCCCTGGGCCGAAACCAAGAGTTTGACGCTTAACCAACGGTGTCACCCAGGCACCCCAATTCCTTATTAAAAGACAGGCATTTGACTGCTTTTGATGTCACTGAAAACTAACCCACAAGATGGTATAGATCTCTCTGTAACTAAAAATTTAGTAGAAATACTCCCTTATTGGGACACCTGGGTGGCTCAGTGGTTGAGCATCTGCCTTCAGCTCAGGGTGTGATCCCTTGTCTGGGGATCAAGTCCCACATCTGGCTTCCAGCGAGGAGCCTGCTTCTCCCTCTGCCTATGTCTCTCTTTCTCTCTGTGTCTCTTACAAATAAATAAATTAAAAATCTTTAAAAAAAAAGAAAAAGAAATACTCCCTTATTATTATTCAGAAATGTAATAGCCACTTATGGCTCTCAGGGTGTAGAATAAATACAGAAATATGCATTGATGACTTAGCCAAATCTTAACATAGTGTACTTAATAAATCAGCCAAGAGTTCAAAGAAATGTAATGGGCTCCATCTCTTCTTTTTAGCCTGTTTAATCGCTTTATGGGAATCAGCCACTAATACAACAACTGACCACAGAGTAAGTCCCAAATAACATACTAAGTACTAAGAATTCAAATATAGGAAAGAACTCCTGTTCTTAAAAAATTCAAACATCAAATATAGGCAATAACTCTTGTCCTTAAAAAATTCAAACACCAATTGTAATTTTTTATCACCTCAGTGACTAAATTTTCTGTATTTCTGGATGTTGGTTTTGCACTATCTAATTTAGACTTTTCAATAAACCAAACCACTTGACAGGACATGATGAAAGCTGGAGTTTCCCATCTCTCAGATGGAGATGATTGATTAAGGATATATTTCAGAATGCTGTTCGTTTATCCAAGTACCTGAAAGCCTTAGTTTAATTTATGTTATTGGCTTGGGGAACATATCCCGAGAGAAGTTCAATCTTCACACTTTTTATTTGCTAATTTGCTTTATACTTCATTATGGAAATAATACATTTAATATACATCTTTAAAAAAACACAACTTCCACAGTTTCAAATTTAATATAATATTTTACTAAAAGCTGCTTTATCTCTAAAATGCTGAAAGGTAGCTCTAGGACCTCAAAGTTTTTCTGAGTGTTTTTTTTTTCTTCTAGTCATATATTTACTTCAGATGCCAAGACAAAGATAATGGTCGGCTACTTTTAACATAATTCTTGATGTTACAAATGCAAGATGTTTTCCTATAATGAAGAATTTTATGAAAGAATTACATATCATGTAATTGTATTTATTTTAAGTAAACAAGGCTCAAATGTTAGAGAATTATTAGTGCATGGGAAAAGTTGAAAAACATAGAAATGATAAAAGGATATTTTTGTACACAATATTCTGGATAGTCTTTTATCCTCAATATAACAGAATAATAGAAAATTACACAAAGATATTCTTATTTAGCTTTTAACTATTGGTCCTTTGATCTTTGAAGTGCATATTAAATTTCCTGATTAAAACATGCCAAGTAACTTCTCATAGAAAATGGCAATGACTATATCTGGTATATATTTCTTCTGAAAATTGTTTATAATTCAGGAGATGTTGTTTCATTCAAAGCAAGTGTGTCCACTTAAAAATACATATTTAATTGAAATTTTAATTTAATCAACTTGAAGCTATGAATTTTGTGCCCCTGAAAGAAAGAGATTAAAACTGAATAGAGAGAGGAGGTCCCCATTTTGCTTTGCTGGTACATTTAAGATTTTACCTGAAGGGGCCACCCTCCAGTACGCTGAACAATGCTTTCCACATGGTTATTAAATCCCATGGACAACAAAATAATAGGCCAGTGGATTTCACTTAGGGCTTTCTTTAGCTCATTAAGTCTTGGAGTTTTCTTATGGAAAGTCAAACACGCTGTATTTTTCATACAATAGGGCAGTGGGTATACTGAGTTTGATAAAAGAACTACCATGTATATGAAGTTGTAATTTTGACTTTAAAAACATTTTTCATAAAGAAAAGAGCCAAAAATATTGTCTAAATGCTGAAAAGTCAAAATGGAAAAGTCCAGACATAAAAAATAGGTACACACAGACACACACACATTCATGAAAAATATTTAGAGGTAAGAGATAACACACAAATCAACTATAGTTTACCTATGAAAAACATAACAATTCCTCAATGTTCATAAGGCTATTTTTAGATTGCATGCTATGATTGCCTCCCATTTTGCAAAGCCATTGTTTAACATACAAAAAAATTACATAAACTTTCATCACTTTTTAATAATCAACCTTTGTGAGATAAAACTCGGCAAGAAGTGATGTAGGCAATATCTTTGCTTTAGATAAGAAATAAATACCACACTGGAACTGGATCAAAGTAATTTTTTACTATTTTAGTACATTGTTATTTAAATACTGGGTCAGTTATTCTCATATCACTAGAAAAAAGAAGGTCCGTGTAGATAGTTTATAAGAGACACATACTAGCACTGAGTTCATCAACTGCAAAATCAATTAGGTTCTAAATGAAACCACTCCATATAAGACAGGTAAAAAAAGTCCAGCTGCCAGGGAGATAAAGTGTCACAAACTCTCAATAAAGAGCAAACAATCAACGAAATGTTAGTGGGAAAACAAACTTTCCTCTTTACCTTCTACTAGGCAAACAGCAGACATTTCAAAAGCGACAAAAGTGCAATCCTACTGATAATGACAAAACAACGGTGTTGATTATTCAGTATGCTAGTGTAGAAAGCTTCAAAGTTTGCCGATTACATATAATCACTCCCGTTCATAATGAAATGTTGACTTCCTTTGATTTGTGTTTAATCCTTATCTTGGAAAATGTATAATTTTCAAATAGCATAATCACACACACTTCAAACACTCATTAAATTCTTTTTGTTACAATTGGATGAAATAAGTACATTATCAACAGCTATTTCAAAGTTAGCACAACAAACTTTGGTGATTGATAAAGATTAGTCACTGCAAGAATGTGTTAGGCACCATAGATTAAATTCAGTTTATCAGTTCAGATATGTAGTGGTCAAATACAGGGAAAAAAAAAAAGAAGAAGTCAGGAACAGGATGCATTGATGTTTTTATACATGTTATTTAACCGGCTACTTAAAAAAAAAAAAAAAACTTTAGTACAGATAATCAATACAAATCCAAAAATCAGATCAAGAAAATATATGTGAAGATAGCTGAGAATTTAGAATTCTCAAATTTCAGAGACGAGAGGGAGCTCAGAATTTTTTTTTTTTTTTTTTTTTATAGACCTCTCGTTTTGAAGATAAGAGAGTGAGGTCTTGGAGTGACACATTTGGATTTATGCTTGAGTAGTAGAGGCAGTTAGTAATACACTCTTTGATCCTAGTTTTCCTTTTCATCTATTTGGAGCTTAATTATCATCCCCAAATAATCATAATTGGGAACTATAGGTTCACTCTATTTTTTATTATCTGTTTTACGAAACATGTTATGTTTCTACCCTATTTCCATGTCTTTTTTTATATTTTCCTATATCAACAAAGAAATATTAATAGGTTCATAGCTTAACGATGTCTTTGCACTTTACTGTAATGGGCCAATGTTTTTATAATGTTTCATTTAATAAAGTTTGACAATCTAGATTTGCATATATTTACTGGGTGTGAGGTAGGAAGGAATAGATATTATTTTTATTTTTAAAAAATATTTATTTATTTTGGGGGGAGAGGGGCGGAGGGAAAGGGAGAGTCCTAAGTGGAGTGAACACAGAGCCCATAAAGGGCTCATCTCAGCATCCTGAGATCAAGACCCTTGCTGAAACCAAGTCAGAGGCTTAACCCACTATGTCACCAGGTGCTCCTAGATGTTACTTTTAGTTACAGTTGAAAGGTTTTTGCAGAGAGAAACACTTCCACTCTTGTTAAAAAGGGGAGATTTTGTCAACATGTTTTGGTTTCTTTTACAAGAGATGAAGAAATATTTTAAATAAATTTCTGCTGGAATAGCATTGCCATAGTCAGGCATTCAAATCCTAGAATTTTGAAGGAATTTGAATATGTTATTGTGAAGCCATTATCATAACTTTTGAGAATGGTAATATCTTGGAACTATAGCAGGAGAACTGAGATAGAATCTCTTATTATTAATATTTAATAATATTAATATTTAATATCATTTAATAATAATATTATTATTAAAAAGGTAAATTCTATAAATTGTTAAGGTTATCTGCCACTAACCTCTGGAAGAATTAGTAAAGTGGGTCACTAACAGGATTTCATGAACATCAAGACCAGCCAAATCTCATTCAATTTTTATTTATAGTAACTTTACTAATCTTCCACATCCAAGGAATGATCTAAAATGTGTGTGTTTTCATTTCAGCAAGGCAAATGATCCAGTACCTTCAGGATATTGCTTTTACTTATGGAAATATGGGGAAAATGTTAGGTGACTAATAGTATAGATCTGTGGATTTGAAACTTACTTAAAAAGCAGTGTCCATTTGCTATTAATGAATCACTCTGACCTGGGACAGTGGTCTCATGTAAAGTTACCACAAAACACTGCCCTTACCTTCTTAACAATCTAACCAGTGATTTCTAGTGTTTTAAAAGGTACTGCTTATCAGATTTTAGTCAAAACTGGATTGCAATCATACTTGATGATAGATTTTGAATCTGAAGAGATCTTGAGAGTCTTATAAATCTCAGAAATGGCCAACTATTAATAGAAAATTGTCATAAATGGGGATCCCTGGGTGGCGCAGCGGTTTAGCGCCTGCCTTTGGCCCAGGGCACGATCCTGGAGACCCAGGATCGAATCCCACGTCGGGCTCCCGGTGCATGGAGCCTGCTTCTCCCTCTGCCTGTGTCTCTGCCTCTCTCTCTCTCTCTCTCTCTCTCTCTGTGTGACTATCATAAATAAATAAAAATTTTAAAAAAATTAAAAAAAGAAAATTGTCATAAATGAATATTGTAAAAAAAGTAAGAGGTTAATTGATCATTTATATATATAATCATATATATAATCATTTCAATCTACATTATGTATATAAATATAAATATATTTACTAAAAATAAACAAAACAAAACCAATGCAAAAATATAGTTCCCAAGCCTGGCTTATAAGTTTAGGTAAAAGATGGCTAAATATTTGGTTGAATATAAGTTAAATGGAAGTAAGTAGTGTAAAACACCTACTGAAATAAAAAAAGTGAAACTAATGTAGGTTTAAGAGTGAAGCTTCATACACAAAATTTCAGAATAGAAGAGGTGATTCTTTTTGGTGTGCATTATAGAAATCACATTTTTCTAAGATAGGTGTTAATTGACTACAATATACCAAAGACAAAAAGCAAAATGAAAACCCTGAGGTTATCAAGAAGAGGAGAAGCACTCCAGAATGTATATCATCAGGAAAGTAGTTAAGGCAAATTCAATTACCTCTTGTGGAAAATATATGATTGCCATGAATGCTACAGAATAATTACTGAATTAGGAGTTGATCAATAATTCCAAGTTCCTTTCTACAATTTTCATTTATTTAATCCATGGCCATTTTCTCAGATTTAATATGCTAAGTGATTATCTTGCATTGTTTATTCACATATCAATTTGAAAATTGTGCAGTTGTAGAATGGAAATGTGCAGTTGTAGAATGACAAGAGGGTTATCTAAGCCCAATTTTGAGAACTCCCTAAATAGAATGCTATCAACATGTTTGGAATGAGGCCAATTGTAGTGCTCTTAACTCTTCTTTGTGTTTGATTAGTCGAAGGATAGCTACAAGACTAGTTCTTATCAAGGAGATCTAAAGGAAAAGATTCTTTGAGTTATTTTCTTCCCTGATAAGAAAAACATCTTGTCAGATGAATGTCATTTTCTTTTTTATCATATGGATAACTGATGTGTAGTCATAGTGTCTTCAATCGTGCTGCCATCTTGGAAATTCAGAGAAGGATTAAAGGGATGCAGAAATGCTGATCCAGATCTTGAAATTACGGACTTACTATATTTCACTTGGGACTAACCACTTCCAGACTCTTGTTCAGCAAACTCTAAATGTTCTTTTAAAAAAAAAAAAAACACAAAGATTTTATTTATTTAATCACAAGAGACATAGAGAGAGGCACAGGCAGAGGGAGAAGCAGGCTCCATGCAGAGAGTGATGTGGGACTCGATCCCAGGTCCGCAGGATCACGCCCTGGGCTTAGGATGGTGCTAAACCGCTGAGCCACGGGGGTTGTCCAACTCTAAATGTTCTTATGCTTTAATTTACTTTTAAAATATATTTTAAGCAGGCAAAACATTTCTAACTAACGTAGTATACAAAAATTATATGACTATAAGGTATAGTAGAGATTATCCATAAAGGGCAGACTTATGAACACTAAAAAAAAAAATCAGAAAATTGTTCTCTGGAAAGCTAAATTAAAGGTTAAAGAGGAACTATGCATGTGTGGAGTGTATTGTGTAGATATTTTGTGAGGAAGAGTTGAGAGGTTTCTTGTAATAAAGCTCTGAAGCAGTAAAAAGCATGGTTATTAGTAGGAAGTACAAGAAGGCCCACATATTGCAACATAGAAAAGGGAAAAGAGTTAAGTTTGACAGTTTGACAGTTAGATGAGGAGTTTTGTTGTTCACATTAGGTGTTGATATTTTATCCAGGTGCTATTGTACTTTTTGAAAACCTAGTGGTGAGAGAAGAGTTCATATGATCAGACTTATGTTAGCAACTCAGAATGATTTGGGTAGGGGTATTTAGAGTGGCTGTGAAGACATCCATTAGAGTTGCATGGTGGTGGTGGTAATGGAAATGTGTATATAAATTTGAAATACTTTAGCAATTAGGCAAAATTTTCTGATGAATAGGATATGGGGCCTGAAAGAGGAGAGTACCAATACCAAACAGGACCCCTAGATTTCTGACATGAGCCATTGTGTTGATGATGGTTTAATCACTATGACTGGCAAAAAAAAAAAAAAAAAAAAAGAGGAAGCATTGATTTGGGAGAAAAAAAGTCATGAGTTTGGAATTTCTGTGATAAATCTAAGCAGAGATGCAAAAGAGACAGTAAATACCAGAATCTGGGATTCAGAAAAGTGGTATAGAATTGTGGAGGAAAAAATGTGTGAGTGGTGAGCCCTGGTTGTTATGTAAATGATGAATCAATAAACAAACAAAAATGTATGAGTGGTTAGACTATACATGGCAACTTTGGGTATCATCGAATAGACTGTTGCATGTTTACAATAATAATCATCAAAAGAATGAGCAAAACAATGAACATTATGAGTATAAATAAATGCTATACATTAACTAAAAGACGTTTCCATGGGGATTAATCTTGTAAAGGGTTTGGCTCATTAATAAATAGTTTGCTTCTACTCATCAAAATGGCAGGGACTTTGGTAATGTATGTTACAGCAATGAAGAACCCCTATATTTAAAGCTATTAGGGTGACCTATTGAACAAGTACACACTCTGGTAAAGAAAGGAGGAGCCTTAACTTACTCTTTTGGGTACCTTGTTTCCTCATGTACTACCTACAAGGACTGCCTTCCTCTTTGACAACTATCTTGACTCTGGAATCCATGTACCTTTCTTGGATTGAACTTTCTGCTAAGTGCCTTTCCACGTGCTTTTTGTTTGATTGCTTTTAAAAGTTTTGGTTGGATCTAGTGCAGTCAGACATTCCACAATTATAATAAACTCTGTGCCTAGGCAATCATTTAGTGGGCTTATCCTGAGTATTATGGCTGGTTTCATCTGCTCAAAACAGTTCAGCTGAGTTTCTTGCCTTGACATTTGAGGCATTTAACAAAAATTATGATTTTTCTTTTTGGGTAAACACCAGTAGTGCTTAATACTGCTATTTTAAATCTGTTTGTGGCAATGTGTGTTTTAATTTATTATCTAGTTCAACAGCATTTAATGGATAACTGCTCCTTGAAAAAAAACTGTACTACGTTTGACTAGAGGGGTAAAGTCGTTACCAACAGAGACTTATAGTTCAACACACTATATCATTAATTATCTTTCCATGTAGATATCATTTTAAAAATCTCATTTAGTGTAGGGACTTATCTAATATGTGCTAGCAATCTCTAACGTCCTCAGCACTGAAACATACAGTATATTCTTTGTAGATGTTGATCCCTGCAGTTCAGATATGATAAGAATGTTAAACTAAGTTAAGAAGACTGGAAATGTGGTTATGCAACAAATTCAGTCTAGGTTTAGGCTGTTAGATGTGCATGCCATTGTATGTGTCTGACCATTTGTAAAATTAGTTGTTTGGGCACTATGCACAAAAAAATGAGCAAGGAATAACTTTTCAAAGTTTGCTTTTATTACTACAGCTTTGAAAAATTGTTAATAATAGTTAAAAGAATCAACCCAATGTCTAATAATGTGGGTTAGACAATATTATAATATGTATTCATACAATTATACCTGTCAGTTATTAAAAGGATGATGATGTGGGTCTGTATTTGATGTGATGGTAAATATTTACTGAGAAAGACAGGTAACCAAATCTGGACAGATTATAATACCAGCAATAAAGTTATAAATTAATATAATTAGATTTTATTATGTATAAAATTTTGGAAGCCACAAAGCAAAATGCTAATAGTATTTACCTGCAGTGCTGGAATTGTGCATCATTTTTTCTTGTCTTCATATTTGTATTTTCAAGAGTTATTTTAATAGGGGAATAATATGTATAATTATAGAATAAGTATCAATAACCATTATTATAACAATAATACCTGTAACAATGCATACCATGGCTCACAGTGCAGGTTCCAAGTCAAAAGGATTTGATTCAAATTTCACTCCTGAAACTGTCCAACAATGGGAAAGTTACTTAATCTCTCTGTGTCTGTTTCCTCTGTTTTGAATGAAGATATAGACAGTATCAACCTAAAGTTCATATGAGATAATAGCACCTGGAATATATTGAGCCCACACAAAATTTTAAAAATAATTAGCAGTTGTGGTACCTGAGTTGCTCAGTCAGTTAAGCATCTGTCTTTGGCTGAGGTCATGATCCCAGGGTCCTGGGAAGGAGCCTCAAATCATGCTCCCTGCTCTGTGAGGAGCCTGCTTCTCCCTCTCCTTCTGCCTGCTGCTCCCCCGCTTGTGCTCTCCCTCACTCAAATAAATAAATAAAATCTTAAAAAAAAACTCGCAGCAAATAGATACGTAAATACCAATTTTATTTTGGTTCACAACTGTATGGTTCACAAGAGTGAACAGTGGTTGTATGTTTGGTTCCCAACTGACAATATGCTTTGTCATATGTAAGCATCAAGCAAATACTGCCAGAAACTTGAAGATGTCTGCGTGCATTTGTATCTTCACATACATATACTCATTGAATTAGAGTACTCTTTGATCTGTGCTTGCCATTTTATTCTACATAAAAATGTAGATGTCTTTTGCACAAGGTACACTGAGGCATATTTCAAATGTATGTATTTAAAATGGTAAACAAGTCATGGAACACTTCTATTAATACTATACATTTTAAGTGAATATAAGACAAGACCAGATAAAAAAATATCTCACTGAATCAATGAAGAGCCAGATCTAAAATGGCAATAAATCACCAAACAACTCCAATATTTTAAATTAGCAGGTTACACAGTCACTTTTTATGCATGTATAACTACAAGATGGCTTAACCCATAGGGAAATATTTTCTTTTGTCTTTAAGTTATATTTATTCCCCCTTAAATATTTTTGCTATTTCTACAACTTCCTATGTCTCATTATTTCTTGGAATTTGTTTCTTACACAGTTTAAATATTGAATCCATGTCTTGCACAACAGTATTTTAACAGCAGACAGCAATTTGATAGAGATTATAGCTGTTTTGTATCAAATATAGTCTGACATCAAAGCCATTAAGTAATAAATGATATAACAGTTTCGCCTGCATGTAGTTGTAACTGTGACTCTTGGAAACCAAAACTGTACAGTTAGGGTTTCGTGCTTGCTATTCCAGAATTAATACTGGAATTGAGACTTCATGTTAGTCCAAAGATGGCTTCATTATAAATAATATATTCTTTATATATATTCTCTCTCTCTCTCTCTCTCTCTCTCTCTCTCTATATATATATATATATATATATATATATATATATATATTCTTTTTAAAAGAGGAGTTTCACCAGATACAGGTGTGATGGCTAATTTTATGTGTCAACCTGACTGGGCCACAAGATACATAGATATTAGTCAAACATTCTTCCAGCTGTTTCTGTGAGTGGTTTTGGATGAGATTAATACCTTAAGTGTGTAGACTGAGTGAAGTAAATTGCCTTCCCTAATTTGAATGGGGCTTATCAGACTGAAGGTCTGAATAGAAAAAAAAGACTGTCTTTTCCCTAAGAAAGAATTCTGCCGAATGGCCTCCGAGCCAGCACATTGGCTCTCCCTGGTTCTACGGTGGCTTTGGGCCTTCAGACCCAAGCAGGGGCATAGGCTTTGCAGCTTTGGACTTGCCAGCCTCATAATTGTGTGAGTCAATTCCTCATAATTAATCTTCATTTAAATATTACATTGTTACCATATTTTACCTGTTTAAAAAAGGATATTTCTCTTGCAAAAAATATACATCCATCCCATTGGTTCTCTTTCTCTGGAGAACTCTAATATAACTGGCTTCTGAAATTTGTTTTTTCTTCAATATTTTGTTAATGTTATGAATGCTGTTGTATATAGCTGCTACTCAATAATTATTGTAACAGTTCTCTAGTATTCCACTCTGTGATACAACAAAATTAATGCATGAATTCTCTTTTCAGTGGACACTTGACATTTTTCATTTATTGCTTTATTATGAACAATGCTGTTATGACTACTAGTACTTGTTTTATTACACTTTTGCAAGACACTGTCTATGGCCATGCCTTGAAATAGAATTGCTTATTAGTAAAGTTTATGGCTGGCTGTTCAGCTTTTCAGGAATGTGCCCAATTATTTTCCAAAAGGTTACACTTATTTATGGAATTCCCTTTGACACACCTCAACAATATTTGTAATAATACACTAAATAATATGTAAATTTAATAAATATTAGAGGGTATAAAGTGGTTATGTCATTGTAAGCCTAATTCACATTTCTCTGATTGTGAGTAGGTTTGAACATTTTTCTATTTGTTGATTTATATGCTTTGTACCTTTCATCTTCTATTAAATACTATTCTTTTTTCTTTTGGTAATTTTTCCTTTGAGATGTTTGTCTTTTTATGTCTTGTGTTGTTCATTAATGTAATCACTCAACAAATATTTATTGATCTTGTACTACTTGCCAGACACTCTTCTCATTATTGGAACACAATATAAAATTAAACAGGCAAAAATGCCTCCTTCATAGATCTTATATTTAGTGGAGAAATATAGACAATAGACAAATGTATGAACTGAGAGTAATTAGACCGTTATTGAAAGCTGTGGTCATCAAGAGAGTATGGTGCTGCCACAAAAAACAGACACACTGATCAATGGAACAGAATAGAAAACCCAGAAATGGCCCCACAACTACATGGCCAATTAATTTTTAACAATGCAGGAAAGAATATCCAATGGAAAAAAACGACAGTCTTTTCAACAAACGGTGTTGAGAAAACTGGATAGCCACCTGCCAAAGGATGAAACTAGACCACTTTCTTATACTACCCACAGAAATTAACTCAAAATGGATGAAAGACCTAAATGTGCACCCTTGAAATCCTAGAGGAGAACACAAGCAGCAACCTCTTTGACCTCATCCATAGCAACTTCTTACTAGACATGTTGCCAGATGTAAGGGAAACAAGCAAAAGTGAACTATTGGAACTTCATCAGGATAAAAAGCTTCTGCACAGCGAAGGAAACAATCAGCAAAACTAAAAGGCAGCCTATGGAATGGGAGAAGATATTTGCAAAAGACACATCTGACAAAGGCTTAGTATCCAAAATATACAAAGAACTTCTCAAACTCAACACACAAAAAACAAATAATCCAATTAAGAAATGGGCAGGAGACACGAATAGACATTTTGCCCAAGAAAACATACAGATGGCTACCAGACACATGAAAAGATGCTCATCATCACTCATCATCAGGGAAATACAGATCAGAACTACAATGAAATAGCACCTCACACCTGCCGGAATGGTCAAAATTAACAATATAGGAAACAACAGAAGTTGGTGAAGATGTAGAGAAAGGGGAACCCTGTTACAGTGTTGATGGGAATGCAAACTGGTACAGCCATTCTGGAAAACTGTGGAGGTTCCTCAAAAGTTAAAAACAGAGCTACCCTAGACCCAGCAATTGCACTACTAGGGATTTACCCAGAGGATACAAACATACTGATTCGAGGGAACACATGTACCCTGATGTTTATAGCAGCATTATCAACAACACCCAAATTATGGAAAGGGCCTAAATGTCCAATGACTGATGAATGGATAAAGAACCTGTGGTGTATGTATATAACAGAATATTACTCAGCCATCAAAAAGAATGAAATCTTGCTATTTACAATGATGTGGACAGAGCCACAGTGTATTATACTGTAAACAGTGTATTTACTGTATACTTGTGAACAAGCCATTTAGAGAAAGACAAATGTCATATATTTTACTCATATGTGTAATTTAAGAAACAAAACAGATGAACATGGGGGAAGACGTGGAAACAGAGGGAGGCAAACCATAAGACATTTTAACAGTAGAGAACAAACTGAGGGTTGATGGAAAGGAGATAAGCAGGGGATGGGTTAAACAGATGATGGGTATTATGGAAGGTATTTGTGATGACAACTGGGTGCTATATGTAAGTGATAAATCACTAAATTCTCCTGAACCCAGTATTATACAATATATTAACTATAATTTAAATAAAAACTTAAGATACACATACACACAAAGAAGACAGTAATTGTTTTTTAAAGGAAATATAAAGCAAAGTGTATAGGGAATTAAGTATTTGCAATATGCAGATTAAAATTTTCATGCTGATTTTTTAAGATAAACCATTCTTTTACTATGATACAACCTGTGCTTTTTTCCAAAGTTATACATTTTGGTCTTAAGCAACCTTTAAATATTTTTTCAAAATTTCAGATACTTTTATTTCCCTTTCTTTTGTTGTTGTTTAACTCATAGATATATTTAAAGTCAATTTTTTGCTCTGGGGCATGACATAGGCACCTATTTTTTCTCTAAGTAGATATATAGTTGTCAACTTTTTGAAAGAATATTTTCTTTTCCTTCTAACTTTGTTTCTGAGTTTTCTGTTTCTGTCCACTTATGAATTTGTTTCTTCCTGTGTCAACAATATTTGTTTTAATAACTGTTTATATGAAGTTGATTTCTGGTTAGACATTTCTCTCACCTTACCTTGTTTTTTCCCCCCAGGAAATCTTAACAATTGGATCTTTGGTTTCCACATAAGTTTTGAATCAGTTCATTGAGTTCCATCCAAAAGCCCTATTGGAATTTGTATTGCAATTACTCTGAATCTTTAGTTATTTTGTACAGAATTATCACATTAAAAAAAAAGAATTAAAAAAAAGAATTATCACATTTATTATATAGAATTCCTCTTTATGTTCATGGTAAGTTTTTCTGTTTATGTGGGTTTCCCTTAATGTCTATTAATAAAGTTTTCTTTTTATTCTTTTTTTCTTTTTACCTAGAATCCTTTTAAAGTTTGTGAAATTTATTTCTAAG
This sequence comes from Canis lupus dingo, assembly GCF_003254725.2. Classification (NCBI taxonomy): domain Eukaryota; kingdom Metazoa; phylum Chordata; class Mammalia; order Carnivora; family Canidae; genus Canis; species Canis lupus. The sequence continues at coordinate 63,425,917 of NC_064246.1, read as the reverse complement.
TAATTGATATTTTACTCCCTGTCGCTCTTAATTTTTCTTAATTGTTCAGAGATAATGTACGAAAGGGAACTGATTTTTATCATTTGTCTTAAATCCAGTTATCCTGCCAAATTTTTTTAATGTTTGTAAAAGGATTTTGTAAGGGTTTTAGTATTCTCTATGCAGTCAATTATATCATCTTCATAATCAGTTTCAATTATTCTTTTACAAACAGAACATTTTTCCCTGTCCTCCTATACTGACTCAGACATCAAGAAGTATGTGGTTTTCAGTATTGTCTATACTAATAACTATTTACAATTTTCATGATGAGTTTCTCTTTGATGTAATGAGATTATTTAGACCAAGTTCTACAATTTCCAAATGTATAGAATCAGAAATTGTTATTGACAACAAATTAAGTAAGCATGTTTCCAACTCTTTTTTTTTTTTTAATTTTTTATTTATTTATGATAGTCACAGAGAGAGAGAGAGAGAGAGGCAGAGACACAGGCAGAGGGAGAAGCAGGCTCCATGCACCGGGAGCCCGACGTGGGACTCGATCCCGGGTCTCCAGGATCGCGCCCTGGGCCAAAGGCAGGCGCCAAACCGCTGCGCTACCCAGGGATCCCTGTTTCCAACTCTTGATCAGAAACTCAAATAGAATGCTTTGAATTATTTAATCTGTTTGAGATATTATCATACTACTCCTTTTTTACCAAATTTTTAAAAACAAAAGTAAAAGTTGAATTTCACTGCATGCTTTTTGTCCTGAAACTTTCAAGACATTTATGTTTTTTCTCTTCCAGTATCTACATACTTAAATATAGTAACTGATATTCTAAAAATTTCTATTCCTCTGATAATAACAGTATGCCCTAATATGTATTTAGTATACATTGCAGGAATAGTTTTGCTAATATATCATTTAAAATGTTTGCACCTATTTTCATGAGTGAAGTTGGCTTATAATTTTAATTTTTTGCATTGTTTTGTTTGATTTTAGATCAATTTTACAGTAGCCTTATAAATTATTTTGGTTTTATTCTCTACCTTTTTCTTCTCTTGAAATTAGAATCTTGAAGTTACGGAGTCACTTCATACATAATTTTATGTAAAATACTCATTTTTATGTTGCTTTATTTGTGGCATACATTTTAACATCCAGTTCTCTTTAACTGATACAAATATTTAGATCTTTTTAAGTTAGTTTGCATTAGTTGTATTTTTATTGAATTTTGTCTAATTTTTTGAAACCATTGGCATAAATACTCTTATAGTATCTTCCTATTAACATGTTAAGTTTTGTTATGTGAGTACTTAGTTAATATTTTCCCTAATGTTATTACTCATGTTATATTTTTTCATTAATATCTCTCTGCAAATTTACCTATTTCATTAGTGTTCTCACAAAAAAATCATCTTCTGCATTGTTTTTTTCTTAGATTTCTTTTTATCCTTATTATTTTCCCCTGTTTACTTTCCTCAGAAATATTGTTGTATTTTAAATAATTTCATGAAATGAATGCTTCATTCACTAATTTCATCCCTGTACATTTCTTAACATAAAGATGTTGCCCTTAATAATAATTGTTAACCTTGAAAGTATGATATGTAAATTTTAACTGTTATTTATATTAATAAGTATTTGTAATTTTTATTATAATTTCCTCTTTGATGAATGAATTTACTTAGAAGTATATTCCATAATTTTTGAATGTGAACATAAAAAGTTGTTATTAATGACAAATTAAAAAGTTCTGTGGCAGAATACATAAACTATATTTTATGTATTCTTTGGGATTATTGAGACTTATCTTTTGGCTTTATACATAAATAATGTTATAAATATTCCATTTTATAAATGCTCTTAGGATGAATATACATCCTTTTGTTACTGGCATCCTTTAGTTACTGGAGTTTGCCCCTTTCTTTTGTGCTTCCCATTTTTTTAAATTCATGCATCTATTATTTTTAGGTTCTATATTGCTTTTCTATATCTTTGATCTTTGTTTTGCATTTTTTAAAAATGAACATGTTCTTATATTCTTGTTCGGTAGCTGAAAGTTGTGGAAATTTCTTTTCTAGGGTATATTATATTCTGGGTTTGAACTCTTTTTGATAGTTTATGTATGATTCTTTTTATTTTTAGTTATTGAAGGTTATTTGCAGAATAACCTTGCAGTTACTTTTCTATTTGCTCAGATACAGTGTCGGTGATTTTCTGCCTCTATGTTTGTTCTGACACTGTTCTCCCACTGCTGGTATCACCATCTGAGCCCTAGTGGGTATAGGAATATAGGCTAGGGTGGGAGACACAAATGAATGGGTGTAGTCTTTGACAGACTACAGTGATGACTCTTAAGTTCTCATTCTTCAAGTTTTATTAAATACCCAGTACACGAGTTAATTCTACTTCTTTAGAAAGTGTGTCCCATCCTTAGATGACTTTAGATATGTTCTCCATTTATCATACAATATTAAGGACTCTACTTCTTTCACAGACCCAGCCTTCTGTTTTTCTTGCTTCATTCAGTTTTCTAGCAATCTTTTCAAATCCTCTTCTGATTATAAAGACATTTTTAAAAGTTGTCATCCAATTTACTTCTTTTCTAGAAATAGTAACGTTGATTGGAAATAAAGGCTTGCCTATTTTTACTTGGTTTATGTATCAAGAGTAAAAATACCAATTTTACCCAACAAATTATCAAACACATTTACCTTTGAAGGAAATTCACAATATAAATACATTCACAATTTACATTTATAATTTTAAAATGTCCAATTCTACTTTTTACTCTTTAAGGAGAATAAATATTGTAAACTATAACACAAAGATAAATACATAAAAAGTAGACATTTAAATATATAAAGTGTGTAGCATTTATGACTGGTTTGAGAGATAATGTCTTATAGGAAGAGTGTTAAAAGCATTGATATTTGAAAAAATCAAAGGTGAAAACATATAAAAATGGTATAAAGCAATGGGAAAATTATATGTATTTAGAATTTGGAAGTTATGTATATATGTGTTACGTAAGTTGTCTAAATTAGAATTAGAAAATACTGTGTTTGAGAGTATTATAAGAATACAGTGCTTCTGCTTATTATTTCTTTTCCTTTTTAAGAAAAACTCAATAACTTCATTTTAGTAAAAAAAAAAGTTTGGAAAGATATGTAGCTGACTTCCCCTGAATTTGAGTTACCCTGATGCTGTTACTGCCAAAAATATGATGAAGTGATGTGCTCTGCATATGGTGTTGAATGATTCTGCAGCATACATTTAGGAGTTTACTTTTAACATTACTTAACAGAGATATATGAACTAATCATTGTTTATCATTTCAATAGATATTGTACCCAAACACATCATACTCAAACATCCATATTATAAATTGTTGCTGATAAATGCTTTATAGATAATGTAAGATAAAATTATACATCAACAAAGCTGAGATCATTGAGTTATTGATTCAATGTCCCTTGCTAAAATTACCAAGCTAAATATGTTATCAGTGCAGAGTTCAAACAAGAATGAAATCTATTAGTCTTTGTCATTATGCTTTTAATTTCAAGGGATGTTTTTAATGTAGTGTGCATTTTCTTTCTTGGTCATTGCCAATTCTTCAGAGGTGTCATTAAATCAAAATATAAAAAAAAAAAAAAAAAAAAAAAAAAAAAAAAAAATCAAAATATAAAACATGAAAGGTGTAACTTATGTCTTTTATAAGTCTCTTTTCTTTATGTGTATTTATTATTTGCTTTCTTCCTTGTTATATATTAAAAAGACTCTATAGTAATGATGGATAATATATATCATATATATGTTCATATTTTATTCAAAAACATTAACAAGACTTCTAAATGTATAAGGGCAGATTTTAATGGCAAGTGAGCAACTTATAGATAGATGTTTCTGTTCTTCTCTCAGAGTTTATTTAGGGTATCTCCATACCCATATTATTTTGATAGATATGTTTGCTTTTCTGATTCACTACAACTTAATATCTTTTTTTTTTAAGATTTTATTAATTTACTCATGACAGACAGAGAGAGAGAGAGAGAGAGAGGCAGAGACACAGGCAGAGGGAGAAGCAGGCTCCATGCAGGGAGCCTGACGTGGGACTCGATCCCGGGTCTCCAGGATCACACTGCAAGCCAAAGGTGGCGCTAAACTGCTGCGCCACCGGGGCTGCCCCAACTTAATCTTTAATGTAAGTTTATTTCCTTGAATTTTCATAACCAGTTAAAGATAAAATATACAGTGAGCTATGTAAAGGAATATGTGAGTGTTTGGAGACTTGATACTTTCTACCATTTCACAGTTCTTTACTATAAATTTTTTTAAAGATTTATTTATTTATTTGAGAGAGAGTGTGGGGGGGAGGGGCAAAGGTAGAGGGAGAAGGAAAGAATCTCAAGCAGACTCCCTGCTGAGGGCAGAGCCCAATGTGGGACTTGACCTGAGCCTGAGATCATGACCTAAGTGAAATCAAGAATCAGATGCTGAACCTACTGAGCAACCCAGGAGCCCCTTTACTGTAAATTTTTCATAATATCAGTTTATACACTGGAATAACAGAGGTTCATTACCTTTAAAAATTCCTATTTTTTCATGGCATTTTTCAAATAAGAAACAAATAATTATCTAGGCCTCAGTCACAAAATTACTTTAATATGTATGCAAATTTTGTTTACATGTGTGATTCTTTTAAGATTAATATAGATTAAACAGGATTGTGATAGAAGTTTATTTAAATGAACAAAATATTCAAGTAATTTTGATAAGATTTTATTTATTTATTAGATTTTATTTAATTACTTGAAAGAGAGAGAGAGACAGAGCACGCACACAAGTGGGAGGGGCAGGGGTAGAGGGAGAAGCAGACTCCCCACTGAGAAGGTAGCCTGATGTGAGACTCCATCCTGAGACTTCAGGATCATGACCTGAGCTGAAGGCAGACACTTCACCAATTGAGCCAACCAGGTGCTTGATAAGCTTTTAAAAGCTAGAGTATCATTATTAGAAATGCAAATATTTTTCTGAATAAATAATGATTAATATAAAATTGATATGGTACTATTATTTATTTTAAAGTAAAACTATTTTCATCTCCTGAATTCAGCTGACAGGTACAGTCAACTGCTTTACTTTACCAGGAAAAGAAATACCATATAAGCTACTATATTATGCTCATCTAAATCGGATCATTAGCAACAAAAATTGACTATCCACTATTTAATTGTTTAACCTTATAATATTATACATATAAAAATAAGAGAATCAGGTATGGAAATATATGATAATTTATGTTCTATGTTATTGCCTTCTTAATTACCCATGCAACACAAAACAACTTCCAGATCTAAAGAAATAGGAAGTTCAAGAAATTTTTAAAAACTGTTCACCTGCACAATTCTAGGCCCCTCCACAAAAGTAACCATTCTTAACAATTTTCTTTCTTGCACCTAAAATAATATTTCTGAAACTTTTTTTACTTAATAAAAGAGTCCTTTCTATATGGTATAATATACACCATGCTTTATGAACTATAAAATATTCTCTAAAGGGAGTGGTCTCATATTATGTGCTCTCTTCTGTTTCCATTAATGAACAAAATAGTGTTTTATTTATTTATTAAATTTTTGGTTGTAAGAATGATGCAGACTATTCCTGAAGATGTATCATCTAGTTCAAATATATTTCTTAAGGTAAATTCCTAGAAGGGGTTTATTTGGCTCAGAAACAAGCATTTATTTAAAATTGTGGACAACGGCAGCCCGGGTGGCTCAGCGGTTTAGCACCGCCTTCGGCCCAGGGCATGATCCTGGAGACCCGGGATCGAGTCCCACATCAGGCTCCCTGCATAGAGCCTGCTTCTCCCTCTGCCTCTGCCTCTGCCTCTCCTCACTCTCTCTCTCTTTCTCTGTCTCTCTCTCTGTGTCTTCCATGATTAAATAAATAAAAAATCTTAATAAAAAAATAAAATTGTGGTCAATACTTTCAAATTGTACTTTCAAAAGATTTAACCGGCTTATGTATGATGTAATATTGTCTTTTGGGGCTACTGCTATACTCTATTCTCATAATTTATGTGTTTGTGTGTGTGTTAATCTGATGGCGCAAAATGATTTTACACTGTATTGTAAGGTTCATTTGTTTAAACTTCAGCCTTACATAGTGAGTCTGAACACTGACTTGGCATATACTTCATTTACTTCCAAGTTGTCAGTTTTATATTTTGAGCTCTTAATTATTTGCATATTGAATATGTCACAAAAATTATCCCTTATGTTGCCCCCCTTTGTTGCTTATCTCTTTGCTTAGAGTATTGCATCCTTCATCTGTTGGTAGTTTTTCTTTTATAGTTTTAGAGAAATAAATATTTTTCTTTATCATTTCTGAGATGTATTTATGTTTTGGGAGATAGTTCCTACCTTGGTATTTTTTTAATTATTTAAATTTTCTTCTAACAGTTTTATCATTTTTGATTTTAACTTTTTTCATTGGAATTTATTTTTTACCTATAACAAAGAATTGGGAATTCTAAACTGTTTATTTAAACTTTTCTTTATATTAGTATGGAACCATGAATATTTACTTTATACTTAAGATTGTAATCCAATATTTATTTATTTTGTTGCTTGAATTTTTCTACCTTTAGCTACTGGGAGCTCTTTCCTGTGCCCTTGTTCCTCTGACATTATTGGTTTGTGTGTGTGTATGTGTGTGTGTGTGTGTGTGTGTGTGTAACAATTTTCTTTTCATCACAAGATATTCCAGGCCCATTTCTGGAACATATTATCTCAGAATTGGCCATTTCTCCAAGGAACCTTTTGTATTAGAAACCAAGATCTGGATGCAATATAATGTTTACTATGGATTAAAAATAAGTGTTAGCAGGAAAATGTTGAAATTAAAGAAACATCTGTTAATATTTTAAAGAACACAAGTTGGATAATAATAAACCAGATCATGTTTTTGCCTTACTTTGAGCTACAATACCGAATTTTAAGTAGTAAGTTTAAATAACCAATAATGTTGATATTTCATTAATTAAGACTGACATTTTCCCTTAATAAATGCCATCTATTATTCTTTTTTTACTGTATGAAATGAGAATAAGTTACAAACTAGTAATTTTAAAGCAATTTTCTTATTTAAATAATTATAAATTTACTCTAAAGTAATAGACTTTACAAAGAAAAATAAAATAAGCAGTGTAATAATCTTGCTTTAAACAATAATGCAATGAATGTTTATATAAATAATGAATAGTTGAAAATGCCCAAAATACCTATGCACAATTTTTGTCCATATAAAAATAAAGTGTTGCTATTATAGTTAAAGCATTCTGCATGACATATCAACACTGTTGATGTGCTCTGTGTATTATCCGGGCAGTTCCTGAAGTTTTATTAGCATATTCATGCCCCTGTGCATATCAAATATGTTTTCTCATTTGATTTCTCTCTTAGTGTACTTATGGAAGCCTTAGTAAGATCTAAATTTATATTCTTCTCCTCTTTATTCAACCAGCAATTTGTCAAACACTTTATGCAAATATGCTGAATCAGCTTATTTTCAAAATGACTTTCTTCATCTCCTTTTGGAAAATTTCTCTAGTTATGTACGTGTGTATAAGCTACTCTATAGTTAATGTGTAAATAAAATATCCAATCTTCCTGATAGACTGAACAATTTCATAACAAACTCATGAGTATCAATTATCAACCTGAATATTTTAGATAAAAATATTCACATGTTGTTTTTAAATAATTATTTTATTTTAAATTTGCAAAATATTCTTTAAACTTTACATACTATTTAATTTTGTGGCTATAAAAGGGTATTAAATCATATGTAAATATATAGGTTTTTTTGAGTTTTTTTAATATGTAAAAAAATACAAAATTAAATTCTTCCCTTGAAATTACGGCTATCTATCTCTTCTCTTTTAAGGAATCTTTTGAAAATATGGTGTTATTTTGTTCCCGAAATATTTGTGTATTTTGCTACATTTTTTAAAATGCACAGAAATACTTTATACTTTACTAAGCCTAGGCTAACCAATGAACAAAAATGAGATTACATGTTACCATTGTCCCATTTTGGTGAAGACTTTTGTAACACTCTAAGTAGACTGCAATAAATGCAATCAGCTATCCTCTATTGCTTCTTTTCTAGACGCACTTTTACCTTTCATTATGCTCAACAGTCTTGGAATTAAAAGAAGTTACTACTAATTTAGCTAGAATAAATACTGACTAGAGCAGAATGTTATCTGTGGAAGCAGGAATTGCATTAAGCCATAGTGGTATAATTAGGAAATTTTCCAAACATTAAGAAAACCTCCTACTCTTGGGGTGGAAATGAGATACAAATACTTTTTTAAAGATTTTATTTAGGGGATCCCTGGGTGGCTCAGCGGTTTAGAGCCTGCCTTTGGCCCAGGGCCTGATCCTGGAGTCCCGGGATCGAGTCCCACGTCGGGCTCCCGGCATGGAGCCTGCTTCTCCCTCCTCCTGTGTTTCTGCCTCTCTCTCTTTCTCTCTACGTCTATCATGAATAAATAAATAAATAAATCTTAAAAAAAAAAGGATTTTATTTAAATTCCAGTTAGCTAACATATAGTGTAATATTAGTTTCAGTTGCACAATACCGCAATTCAACACTTCCATACAACACTCAGTGCTCATCATAACAAGTGCACTCCTTAATCTCCATCACCTATTTAACTCATCCCTCCACATACTTCCCTCTGGTAACCATCAATTTGTTCTCTATAGTTAAGAGTCTGTTTCTTGATTTTCCTTTCTCTCTTTTCTTTTGCTTGATTGTTTTGATTATTACATTCCACATATGAGTGAAATCAAATGGTATTTGTCTTTTTCCGACTGACTTATTTAGCTCAGCATAATACTCTCTAGTGCCATCCATGTCATTACAAATCACAAAATTTCATTCTTTTATGGCTGAGTAATATTCCATTGTATATATGTACCACATCTTGGCTATTGTAGATAATGCTGTTATAAACATCAAGAGGCATGTATCCCTTTGAATTGGTAATTTTATATTCTTTGGGTAAATACCTAGTAGTGCAACTGCTGGATCATAGGGTAGTACTATTTTTAATATTTTGAGGAAACTCCATACTGTTTTCCAGAGTGGCGACACCAATTTACATTCCCACCAATAGTACAAGAGAATTCCCCTTTCTCTACATCCTCACCAAAACGTGTTGTTTCATGTGTTGTTGATTTCAGCCATAACTTAAATAATTGTGTCTAAAGGTAACTTGCCTTTAAGGATTAATTGGAAATTGAACAATGTCATGTCTTTGATGGTGTGGGGTACAGCAAATTGGGTGATAGATATTTTCTATTATTCATGACATAAACAAGCATTTACAGTAATCAATACAATGTTAAAAACAAAACAAAACAAAAAAACCCTCTTAGCAGATCAAGGTCAATGCCACACAAAATTCTACTAAATAGTAATAGTGATGTTAAGTAGGCAGGAAATCCTTCTTTTAAATTGTAAGGTTGTCATAGGAGGACTTATGTCTCTACTATATGTTTACACATATGGGACACTGGCATAGACGGACCTAGGTAGGCAGTCCCTTTAGCTATCGATAATGTAGCTAGAGAATTTAATTTGGATTCTGCAATCTTCAGCTTGGTATTACTCACAATAGGTTATACAGGGAAAATCAGGCTCAAGAGTGTTTTTCAGGGTTTTCATGTATAAAAAGTCCATGATAGATCACTATTCCTTTAACAATATTTAAGTGTTAGCCGTGTTTGGGAGTTCAAGTGTAAACACAGTAAGAAGCTAGAAAAAAATGTTTTGAGCCAGGGACTGTAACAAGTCTGCAAAATGGAGAGATGCCAAAGGGAAGAGTCAAGAGCACTGGTACTGGAAACAAACACAGAGGCCTGAGCCAAGAAATTTACTTATGATGCCTTCAAGGGTACAGAAAGGTCTTACACAGTCTTTTCTGGAGTTATCTATGCTGAATCAGCTTCTCTCTAATTAGATTACATATTTCACTGACAGTGGCTGAGCCAAAGTCATTTCTGATGAACTCAAAGTGAAACATACTCAAAGAGAATTTTGATGTTGATTAGAAAGCCTGTGCACTTTCTATTTATTATACCGCTTTTCTACAAAAGTACTGATGCTCATGGTTTTAGAGGGTGAACATATGCAATTTTCTATTTCTAAAGGCTTTAAAATTTTTCTATTTTTAAAGGCCTTAAAAGATACAATGTGAAAAGAAGTAAAAACTTTTTAGTATCATGCTATTTTCTTAAGCCATAGTATTTTATATTAAGGATCTATTTGAAAATAAAACAAGTATACTAAAAACACATATGTTAGGCATCCATATGATATAATAATACTCAGGAATAAAAGCAAACAAACTACTGGAATTGCAATAAGTTGGATATATCTCAAATATATTGAACTAAGTGAAAGAGTACAGACCCAAGTGGTTACGTATTACATGTTTCCATTTATATGACATTCTGAAAAATGCAAATTTATAAGTTCAGAAAATAGATTAGTTTTGCCCATGGTCTAAGGGTAAGGGTATGAGCCAATTATTTGAGATGATAGAAATACAGGCATATAACTATGTGCATTTGCAAACATTCATAGAATGATGTACCTAAACAGGGTAAATTTTATTACATACAAATTATACTTTAATAGAACTGACTTTTAAAAAATATACAATTCAGAAAGTATCAATTATCAAGTATTACAGTACAGCCAATTAAACAATTACAAAAATTCACACTACGTGTTTAATATTACAAGTATAAAGCCTATGCTTTTCCTTAACACTCAAAGGTCACAGAGAAGACCAAAGACAAGAAGTTTAAAGCTTAGAATTTCAAATTTCTTGGGCTTGTTTTTAATCTGCTACAAAATGTTTCTTTCTTAAAATACAGGTGATTTAAAATGTTTAAATGAAAAATTAGCATTAAAATTTAGTCTTCCTGGGGCTCCACAAGCCCTCTATCAGATTGTTTTGAATCAATAATATCTGAATAATATGATGTCAACTTTTCTGGGGGGTCACAAATCTGGGTATTGGCTTCTTTAAATAAAAAGACAAGGAAAAAGTCACTCTTTCATTAATTGCCTTGTCTAATCAGTTTGAATTTTTTTCCTAAAAACACATGTAATTTTTTTTTAAGATTTTATTTATTTATTCATGAGAGACACAGAGAGAGAGAGAGGCAGAGACACAGGCCTCGGGGGAAGCAGGCTCCATGCAGGGAGCCCAATATGGGACTCGATCCTGGGACCGCGGGATCACGCCCGAGCCAAAGGCAAATGCTCAACCGTTGAGCCACCCAGGTGTCCCAAAACACATGTAATCTTAAGTTACTTGTCTTATATTATTTTCTGATATCTATTTTCAGCCAGAGCAAAATGAAATCTTTCAACTATAAATTTAAACTTTATTTATAAAGTCTATGTATGAAGTAGACATTATCTCCTTTTAGATTTGAATTTCTCCTTTGATATTAATTTATATTTATATCGATATATTCACCTTTTAGATCACTGAACTTCAGAAATATACTTACTTGATTAAATTGGCCAATGATATTAATGTATATTCACCTTTAAGATCACTGAATTCAGAAATATACCTATTCAATTAAATTGGCCTATGACAAAATCAAGAAGTAATATTCATGAAACTTGACCAGCTATTGTCCACTTCTTTTCAACCTTTTGCAGAAGAAATAATGTGTTATATGTTAGTGTGCAGGAAACTTTATTTTTTCTTACACTGAATTCTACTTTGTAATAAACAGATATATGTCTATAACTTATGGTTTGGAAAACCTCACAGTTAATTCAGAATTTAAACTTCTTTCCTCCCTTCTATTTTCATCATTTTATACTTATTTACAAGATACTTAGCATGTTGCATACCTATTACACTATATTTCATCTTAGAGCTCAACTTCATATTCTATAATTCTACAATTATTTTAGATTTTTTTCTTTATTTTCTATTTCTTCTTATAAAATATTGTAAACAACTAAACTCCATAATTTTAATTGTGTGACAAGTGTCCAGTGTCCAGTCACTGTAAAAGATAGGGATCAAAATCACCTAAACGGGGATCCCTGGGTGGTGCAGCGGTTTGGCGCCTGCCTTTGGCCCAGGGCGCGATCCTGGAGACCCGGGATCGAATCCCACATCGGGCTCCTGGTGCATGGAGCCTGCTTCTCCCTCTGCCTGTGTCTCTGCCTCTCTCTCTCTCTCTGTCTGTGACTATAATAAAGAAATAAATAATAAATAAATAAAATATAAAAAAAAACCAAAATCACCTAAACGATTAATAATAAGTCACTGCTATATGTTATGAATATCATCAAATCAAAATAGTTCACAGGTCACATGTACATAAACAACCTCATGAAAGACATCTAATGAAGCTCTCCAGGAGGCATCTATTGACACATTTCTTAGAGTATGGAATATAATTCTGTTAAGCTCACACCAGGGTGCTCTTTATGTCCTTGAAAATAAGGATGTTGGAGAAGAATTATTTTGCCCAAGGATAATCAAAGCTCACTCTTCACATGATTTCATTTTTTTGTAGCCATGATTACATAATTATGGTTTATAAACCAGATTAAGCGTATCATTATATCATTATATATACATACCAAGTATCTGTTTCAATGAAAAATAAAGTACATAGGTTGTTTTTTTTCAAATATGAAAATGAAATTTCTCTCAGAAATCCCTGTTAACTTTTTGGTCACCAAATACAATAGTTCATTCTGTACTTAGAAAATCTATAGTATTAATTATCACTATTCATTACGATTTTAAATATCACTACCCCCAAGGTCTACTGAATCATGAATTACAAATTTCAGTTAAACTATTCATAAGCATATTTTCCTTGCTGAAAAAGAAAAGTTTACAAAGTCAGTGAACTTCCTCAGCACATGAGTTTTCAAAAACTAATTGCACGGTGGTAATTTAATCTTAATTAAAAACAAGTAGAGAGCAGCCCTGGTGGCTCAGCAGTTTAGCCACCTCCAGCCCAGGGTCTGATCCTGGAGAACCGGGATTGAGTTCCACAGTCGGGCTCCCTGCAGGGAGCCTGCTTCTCCCTCTGCCTGTGTCTCTGACTCTCTCTCTCTCTGTCATAAATAAATAAAATCTTAAAAAAAAAAAAAAAAAACCAAGTAAAGAAGCACAGTTAGAAACTATTTCCAGTACTTTATTGATATCTAGGACCAGAAAACCCAATGACTTTTCTAAAATTTTACTCCCCAGCAAATTATTCAACTTCTCAATATAAGCCCTCAGATAGGAAACTAAAAACTTAAGATATTATGATATAATCCCCCTATGGGGATTCAAGCAACATCATGCATTGTGAGATTTATTTTCTCTCCAGTGTTTACAACTCACATATTTCACGAGTTACTTTTGTCCACAGATAATTTAATTTTTTCCTTTCATGAGGCAACTCAACTCTGATCCAGCGGCTTCAAACATGGTATCTCTATTTAAAGAGGAAGACATTGGTACATACTAAATCATTTCAGCAGAAAACGCCACAACTATGAAATACATAGTCAAATAGTAACTTAGAAAACTTGTCCATGATTGAATGTTGGACAGAGTTGTGAGATAGAGCTGAAAGTCATGCAATCTCTTTTGAGCATGTCCCTAGAAGCCAAAATTTGAATTGAACTAAATGTGTTATAGAAAACAAAAACAAAAACAAAAACAAAAACTGAAAAGCCATGCTGCATCAGAGGGATCTTTTAAAGCATATGCTTACTAGATTAGCAACTCAGTATTTATCAGAGTGCAGATTCCAGGTCAGGACAAGATGGAAGCAAATTAGTTTTATAAAAATAACCAATTTTGTTTATATTGCATGATTTTTCTAGATTTCTTAGTCTTTGGGCACCTGGGTGACTCAGCGGTCGAGCATCTACCTTTGGCTCAGGTTGTGATCCTGGAATCCTGGGATCAAGTCCCGCATCGGGCTCCCCGCAGGAGCCTGCTGCTCCTCTGCCCACGTCTCTGCCTCTCTCTCTATGTCTCTCAGGAATAAATAAAGTCTTTAAAAAAAATTTCCTAGTCTTCAACATGATTTAAAGTGTTGACTAGAAAATGTACATCTCATAAGTATGTAGCTTGTTCTAACAAAAGGATAACATTCACTCTTCTGTTTCAGAAAAAGATATTTAAAGCACTTTGATTAACAAAGGTTGTGACATGTCCTTGAATTAATGCATCCTGAAAGTGAGAGTGTATCTGTAAGGTTTCACCTATCTGTGGAAAATAATTCATAAGTAAATTCTCAGGATCTTGTGACAAAATACTTTGTGTGAGATATAAAATTATAGGTGTGTGCTTGGCCATAAAATGTATGAAGGAGGCAGTAAAAATAATTCCATTTACATAAATCAGCCCAAAATTCTAATGCATTTCAACAGAAATGGGCTCCCTTGTAAGATGAATCTCACAGATTTTTTAGTAAAGAGTGAAAAAAACATCAACCTTAGAGCGCTGGGGATTTTGAGGCATTAAGCTTCTTATGAGGAAAGGGTTATTCCTATACAGATGACATAGAATTTGAACGACATTAATCTAAAACAACCATAGAGCATCAGAGGACAGGTTACTTTCCAACACTGAAATCACAATATTGTACACCTGACACTAATATTACACTATAGGTTAACTAATTGGAATTTAAATAAAACTGAAAAACAAGAAATGTAGGGATGCCTGGGTGGCTCAGCAGTTGAGCGTCTGCCTTTGGCTCAGGGTATGATCTTGGGATTGGGATCAAGTCCCACATCGGGCTCCCTGCATGGAGGCTGCTTCTCCCTCTGCCTGTGTCTCTGCCTCTCTTTCTGTGTCTCTCATTAATAAATAAATAAAATCTTAAAAATAATAATATAATTGACATAAACATATAATTGAAGAATATTATGGAACAAACAGAAAACCCCATTTCTACATTTGCCACCAAGAACAACACCTTGCATTATGTCTGGCAAAATCTGTCGATACATATTTTTTTTCCGCATCAATGCTCTAAGGTGACATCAAAGAGACAGGGAAGTAGAGAATCAATATCTTAGTGCCAGCAGCAGCAGCAAAACCGGGACCGAGGTGGTGCTTACTGTTGATCAGGTTACAGCCTCTCCGTCCAAACCTTCTAAAAGTACCAGCGAGCACATCCAGGACCCACTTGGCAGAGCTTTTCTTTCAGCTGTAGCTATTGAATATATTTCACTTTTATCTCACAATGGGAGTGCGATGGTTAAGAAAAGAACAGATAAAAACAAGCAATAGGAAAGGGTTTCTAAGTAGTTCATTAAATGGCACTGTTTCAAAACAGCAGTGCTTATTGAATTGTGCTTCTAAAGCGGGCTGAAGCTATGCAAAAGCCCAGAGACAGAGAAAGCGAACTAGGGCATCATCGCGCTCGCACAGGCTACACAATTGGCTTCTGACAGCCCTCCAGGCATGCACAATACTAGAAGGGAAAATGGAAAGGAGCTAAAGATGTATCAGAAGTATTTCAAATGACTGCCACCCAATTTATATCCAACCTCCAATGAATGGAATGGCACTGTTTAATGTAACTTATTTTATACTTTAAACAATATTTCCTCAGTTAATTTAAAAGAAAGGTTACAATTGATGATTCTGCATAATGCTTCACTGTAACAAACGTTGTTAATAGACCAAATGCTCCGAAATTTTAAACAGATCATCTCATGCAACAATAAAATGAAAAATCTTACATTTCAATCCTTGCTATCGTACCACGTGCTTTAGAAAGTGAATTAAAAAATATTCCAGATGAAGTAAGATATATTAATTTGAATAACCAATATTAAATGGTCAGATGAACTCAGTAGCCACAGATAGTTTAAGCCACAGAAAAATAGTACTTCTTGAATGAGTGACAAGCAGAATTTGATGATTTAAGTGTAATACTGAAAATGAAATATTACTCCTGAGAACTACATATATACAGTATATACATATACAAGATATCAATATCATAATGCCATTATTTGTGTTCTACCAGTTTCTAAAATGATTTGTAGCAGTTTGCAACAGAAAGATAAAGGTGCCAGAAATCTTCTCGTTGCAGTTTACCTTGAAGGCAGCAGAGGGGTTTTATCCTGCACTTACAGACCTAGGACTAGGGCTTTGCTGATGTCTGTATTCCGAGTATCCCTTACCATGCCACTTTTCCCCCCACCCCCCTTTTTTTTCAAAAATTCCTTTTGTTTTAAATTTGCATTTTAACTATTTGGAACAGTAAGCATGACTGAGGCAGGTAGCTTTACCTTCTGCTTGTTTGTCATTTAGTAAAGGCAGATGAAATGAAGTGGAGGGAGGATGTGGGACTCAATAACTACATTTATTACAGAAGTTCAACTCCTCACGCAATCATCTTTGAATCTCCAGAGCTCCTATAGCTCCTCCCACAATGCTTGGCACATGAAGACTCAAAAGCTTTTCTTTAATGAGGTAAAAAGAGAAAATGCCCAGATATTCCTCATCACTCAGTTTTGTATGGCTGATGTTTTTAAGAAAAGAAAAAAAAGGAGGGTGTAAGCATCTTCCTTCAGTTCAGGTCATGATCCTGGGATCAAGCTCAAGGGCCTGGGATAAAGCTCTGAGTCAGGCTCTCGGCTTAGCAGGCAGTCTGTTTCTCCCTCTCACTCTCCCTCTGTTCTCTCTCTCTCTCAAATAAATTTTAAAAATCTTTAAAAAAAAAAGAAAAAATACACCTTGTATAGCTTTTGTAAGAGATATAACAGAAACATGCATTTTATTCAAGGGGAAGTCACTCAGATTTTTAAAAACTAACTTTTTCCTCCTGTGGTGCTTAGAAGTTAACGCCTCAAATGTTGATGAATTTACTTTATGGGCAAAGATTACATCTCAAAATCACTAGAATCAAGTGTTCACATTTGACACTTTTCCAGGACCAGATTCTATTAATTCTCTCTACCTTAATTTCATAAAGAAGGTTTAAGATCAAGTTCTAACTTTGTGGATAACTGGCATAAGAATGCAAGGCAAAACAAAATTACCACAGTCAAACTGCAGGAGTTTTGTGATATCTTATTTTGTCTTGATTTTAGAAGCATTAGTAATTCCTCAAGAGATTCTTACCAAAATAGAGGTTCAAAACTCAGACTTTGAATCACACGTGCCACTTCCACAAGGCTATCAAAGAATGATAGAAGTGGGTAAATATCATGGTCAACATGGCTAATAACAATCATATGGGTTCTGTTTCAAAGAGATGAATTTTTATGAAAATTATATGCATGACTGAAGAGTGAAATATTTCCCCAACTTAACATATTTGCTAATGTGAATTTTATTCACATTTCTAACTTTACAAATTCATGGAAAGCAAAACTCAGTTTTGTTTATATAATTACAATTCTAGTAAATGTAAGATTATGCAATTTTCTATGCTATGGCTGAAAATACTTCATGAAAAAATTCAAATATAGAAGAAATAAACATGCATAAAGAAGCATAAAAAAATAAAGTTTACTTATGAAGAAATGTATATTGCTCTAAGACATTGTTTTCGTTTTTACTTAAAATTAGGATACATCGACTGATTACATAAAGCTAAATTTTGTGTTGCCGAGGTGTCAAACTATAATGTGCCAAGGATCTTAGAGGTTATTTAGTGCAAACTCTCACTCAATCAAAAAATACCCTGACTTGGCCCATAATTTGTCACTAATTCAATCAGTTAGTTATCGTGGACACTGAATTTGGAAACTACTTCTTTAGTTGGTCATTTTTCAATTACTATGAAGTCTCTGATCCTATGAATCAGCATCAAATGGTTTTAATGGGATTTCTACCTAAAATTTTAAACCGGTGTATTGTTTCCTTAAAGTAAATTTATTTCAATCAGGCTTAATGTCTCCATTTTATTGAACTTGTTTCCAGACTCTTCATTGTCCTGCTTACCCTCTGTTGGAACTTTACTGCAATGTCAATATCCTTTTGAAATGTAACATGCAGGAGTAACCACAACTCTGATGTGACATCACTTGGTTTCTCTTCCATTTCCCATACATAAATACAGGTACTTTCTAGAAATCTGAAATCATTCAGAGACTTTATTTTACTTTCCACATTTATGCTCAGACTTTTTTTTCCACATTTAATATCTTTGCATCAATGCAAATGGTTTCCATAACAACATTGATTACTTATAAAAATACAGAAAAATCAAAATTACTTTCATGCCCTTCAGTGTTACATATCTAAATATGTATCCAAATTCTATAATCTAAGCTTATCTTAAAAGATTCACAGGCAACTCAAAATTTATTTCTTCTTTCAACATACTTGTATCCACTGTCTTCTATGTATCAAGCATTATTCAAGGAATTTTGTATATATAATTGACCAAAGATCTCCACCCTTGTACAGTTTATATAATGAAACTGAGTGGGCAGGCAATGAATAACAAATAGAATAAATAATTATATTATTTTGTCAGAAAGCAAGTACTATGAAAATAAGGGACACTACCGTAGAAATCAAGAGAGATGGGGTAGATGGTTGTGGCAGGTATCTAGAATTTGATGTTTGGGCAAAATTTGAAGGAAGGAATGAGTTGGAAAGGACAACCTTTGTATCATAGTTCAGAAGAGCCCTGGGAGCACTATCCAAGTATAAAATAGCTACAATGTAGAGGGGGAAAGCAAGGCATTTATGTAAACACCCTATTAAAAATATAAAGAAATTGCAAGGACTATAAAACATTAACTCTGGTTAAATGTCTTCAACTGATTTAATAATTTTAAGCATTTAAATAACATTTTTCTGAATCCATGTATATATTCACTCAATATAATTACCTACTTTATTCTTTTTACTCTCTTTTTAAATCTCTAACACCTCCTTTCTTCCTTTTCATTTTAGCCTATGTTTTGCTAATTCACTGGTGATACAGAAACAACCAGAAGAGGGACATTTCTCACGTACTCTCTTAACTTTTCTCTCTGCCCATATATTCTACATTTTCTCATTTGCAGTTTCTTGCTGGTTCCCAACTTCTTTCTTCAGCACTGGAGTAAACCTGTGTTCAGTCTTTAGACCTCTTCTCTTTTTGATTCACTGTCCACCCCCCGCCTTTTTAATAACCAGATGACTCTCTTTATTTTTTTTTTTTATGGTTGCTCTGGATCTTTCCCAGGGATACCACACATGATATGTGTGATTGCTTCCTAAAAATATCTATTTGGATGTTATGGTGGGCAGAATGACCTCTTCCTGAAATACAGAAATATCTTCATCTTCCAACTCTATAAATACTATATGACATTATATGACAAACATTACGTGACATAAGGGATTCTGAAGATGTAATTAAGATTTCAGATATCTTAAGAGAAGTCCTGGATTATCCACATAGATCCAATCTAATCACTTGGGCCCCTAAGAGCAGACAACATTTTCCTGGCTAGGTACAGAGCCATGCAGCAGAAGGAAGAGGCTGAGAGCTTTCAAGCATGAGAAAGACATAATGTGTCATTTCTGGTTCTGACGTAGTGGGCCAAATGCAAACATCAGAGAGGGCTTTAGGAGCTAAGAGTGGCCCTTGGCTCACTGCCAGCAAAGAAATGGAGATCTCGATCCCACAACTACAGGGAATTAAATTTTGCTAACAACTTGATATGAGCTTAGAAGTGGACTATTCTGGGGATCCCTGGGTGGGTCAGCGGTTTAGTGCCTTCCTTTGGCGGAGGTTGTGATCCTGGAGTCCCAGAATCGATTCCCATGTTGGGCTCCTTGCATGGAGCCTGCTTCTCCCTCTGCCTGTGTCTCTGCCTCTTCCTCTCTCTGTGTCTCTCATGAATAAATAAATAAAATCTTAAAAAAAAAAAAAAAAAGGACTATTCCTCAGACCTTCCAAAATAGAAGGCAGCTCTGCCTATTGACTCTGATTTTGGTTTAGTGAGACCCAAGAAAGAAGAGCCAGTTGAGTCACATTGTGCCAACACTTTGGCACCATGAAAACTGTGAGATAATAAATGTGTGTTGTTTGCAACCAAAAAAATCTGTGGTCATTTGTTATGACAGCAGTAAGAAACTAATATAAATATTTATTTGGCATCTTAGCCATAGAAAATTAAGACAAATATCTAATGAACTGTTGAGACCTCATGTACCCCGAACCAAATTTTACATATTCCTAATTTCACCCCAAATCTGTTTCCTCTATTGTCTTCCCCTTCCTAGTAACTGGCATTCCTATCCTTTAGTAGCTCAGGCCAAAGGCCTTGGAATCATCCCTGACTTGTCTTTCTCACACATTGCACAACAAGTCCACTAGCAGTACATGTTGGTATTATCTTCAGTTGAAATCCAATGTTTTAGCACCTCCATGCTGATACTCTCCATTAGATCTCAACTGGATGGTTGAGATAGTCTCCTAACTCATCTCTTTGTTTCTGCCTTTGTTCCTTCAATCTCTTCATCTACCAACCAGAGTAAATCCTTCTAAATCATTAGTCAAATCCTATTTCTCATTAGTTCAGATGTTCTAAAGGATTCTATATAGACAATCATAAAAATTATGATGTGAAAAAGCAGGCTCAGAGAGGTAGAGGCACAGAAGCCTAGAGAAAGCAGACATCATTATATTATAAATTCTGGCATTTTCCATTACCAAACTTTAAAGTCTGTCTTTAACTAGGCTATAAAATTAAGAATTCTAGTGATTTTCATCTATAGCTTAAGGAACAGAGAAGGTTCAGTTTTTTGGGTTTTGTTTTTAGTTTTTTTGAGAAGGTTCAGTTTCAGGCCAGATATGCCCTAAGAAAAATACAGAAATAATTATTTACAGTGCTTATAATGGAAGCATAGAATGGAGGGACACACAGAATAAGAATTTTGCTTTTTGGTTGATACTCTTTCTCATTGCTATAAATTTTTTTTTTTAATTTTTATTTATTTATGATAGTCACATACAGAGAGAGAGAGAGGCAGAGACACAGGCAGAGGGAGAAGCAGGCTCCATGCACCGGGAGCCCGACGTGGGATTCGATCCCGGGTCTCCAGGATCGCGCCCTGGGCCAAAGGCAGGTGCTAAACCGCTGCGCCACCCAGGGATCCCTCATTGCTATAAATTTTTACAACTAGTATGAATTAGAATTATATTAAATGCTCCTGTAAAAACTTGAGTTTTTATGTGGTCTTCTCTGAATAGTGAGATCGTCTAACATAAAATAGAAGTAGAAAAATCAGAGGTTAGCTAGATATTTTTTCCAACTGTTTACTTAAATAGGATAGTTAATTGCAAAAACCCATATTACCATATAATAGGAGGAATTTCACTCTTTGAATATGAAAAAAGATCATCTTTTAAAATTAAACTTCTTGTTTGCACTACCTTTACATATGTTATAAATTGTACTTAAATAAATCAAGCCAAATAAATACTTCCTAGGAACAATAAATGTTTAAAGATGTAAAAAGTAAAAAAAAAAAAAAAAAAAAAGATCCGCTGTGTTTTTAGGGAGGGATAAACATATTGACGTCCTATGTATATATCTTAGATGTTCTTTCAAAAGAAAAAAGTATAGCAAATAATTATACAGCAAATATATATATAATATTTATCTAATATTAAATACATCTAATCTTAAATACAGAATATCTCATTTTAATAATTTGAAATGGAGTCAATTTTTTACTTTTATGAAATAATTCATGTTCCAAGGTCACTCCAGGGAATTAGTTAAAATTTTAAAGAATGCTTTAAAGGACAATCTTAAAATAAACCTTTGATAAACTAAAAGCAAAAATTGAAATAGTAAGCTTATGTTAAGGTCTAATAAATTTCTGAAAGGTTTTTAAAACTTATTTTTGGAAAGGCTTTTATATATTCAAGTAAATTGAAACCTGTTACATACTTTATTTTTTAGCATAATTTTACTGAAAAATATGTTGAACTATATGTAAAGGATATCCTTTTTTTAAAAAAAATAGGAAAGTTACAAAAATAATGTTCTTTAAATGTGGTAAGTAAGTATCTGGGAGTTCTGAGTGGTTATATGATTCAATTCCAGGAATAAAGATCATTCTATTAGGGATAGATTGGAAAACAGACATTTAAAAGGTCTACTTCAATTTCTTTTTGAAGCAAGCATCACTAAGTCAATAATAATTTGAATTTAAATGTATAACTACATTTATTTCTAGAAATTGAAGTAATTTGACCAAAACCTAGAGTACATTTCTACCAGTGAATAAGGAAGTTAATTGATATGTATGTCAAATTAGGCATTGGGCCTAAAAATATGTAAAGAAGAAATATAGAGAAGAAAAATATATTAGTGAGAAGAAAAATAATACAAGAGCACATCTAAAATATCACTCCTGCATACTTCAGTTTTATTTTGAGCTCCCTTGTGTTCTGTTCAAAAAGCCATTTAAAATTAAAAAGAATGATGATCAATAACTTCTCATCACAATGTCATCTTTTCCATTTCTCTCTTTCCTCCCATCTTTTTTGCCTCTCTTTTCTTTACAGTAACAGAGCAGATACCAGGCTAAGCCATTCAAATTAAATAATGATTCAAGTGAAGACCACAACTTAGAGAAAATAGTAGTTGAGTGGAGAAAGACGGATAGTTTCAATTCAATATGGGAAACACTATGACTCACACAAGCACAGGATAACTATATGAGCACAGAGAAATATTTAGTAAGGCACAAGGTAATCAGATGTATTCCAAATAAATTGTTTTACCAAAAAGCAAATGTGCACATATAGTCCATTTTTACATTGGACTACTGGTTTTTAAATATCACTTGTAAAGATAGTACCTTACATTAAGGATTTTAATGTGAAATTCTTATATACATATTATCATATATATTATGTCTTCATTTTTATCTGGTTTCAAATTTTAACTCTACTTGTGACTTAATATAGTTACAGAGCCAGTATTTACTGTCATAGCTTCTTTTTCTTTTTAAAAAATTATGATTTGGAAGGTTGTTTACCTTAAATAAATAAACGAGTAAAAGAATAAAGGAATAAATATATAAATAAATATGAGATGAGTTTTTTTTTTTTACAAGGAAGGAGAAAGGGGTGGGAAGGAGAGGGGCAAAGGGAGAGGGAGACAGAGAATCTTAAGCAGGCTCCACATTGAATTTGGAGCTATACATGGGGCTTGATCTCACAATCCTGAGATCATGACTTGAGCTGAACTCGAGTTGGATGCTTAACCAACTGAGCTACCAAGGTTCCCCAAGATGACATATATATTTGCATATATATATTTCATATATACATATATCTATTAAATATTCACATGTGTTTAGCAATTATAGAATATATTTAATAATATTACTTAGATTAACTTTTTTAAAGAGTTGTTTGTTTATTTTACAGAGAGAGACAAGGAAGGTGAGAGGGAGAGAGGGCATGAGTAGTAGGAGGGACAGAGAAAGAGAATCTATAAGGAGACTCCCCATTGAGCATGGAGCCCAATACAGGGCTCAGTTTCACGACCTGTGAGATTATGAGCTGAGTCAAAACCAAGAGTCTGATGCTTAACCAATGGAGCCATCCAGGAACCCCTAGATTAATTCTAATGTACAATAATACATACTGTATAATAATAAAATATAATTATATATAGTTACACGTATTACCATATATATTTCCTTGTTTTCATATACTTCATATATGAAGTTGTTATTATATGTTATTCTATTATGATTTTCTGTTTTTAAACCATTATTTGAAAGTCTTCCTCTTTCATAGGAATATGTAAATAATAAGCACACACTCATAAATATGTAATTACTTTTTGCTAGCTGCTTATATATTACATAATTATGAATATATAATTTTGTTTTAGAGAGAATGTGTATGCGAGTGTGGGGGGAGGGGCAGAGGGAAAAGAGAGAGAGAATCTTAAGAAGGCTCCACGCCCCACACTGAAATGGATGCACTGCTTCCTCTCTTGACTCTGAGATCATGACCTGAACAGAACTGAAGAGTCAGACACTTGACCGAGTAAACCACCCAGAAGCTACATGAATAAATGATTTCTTAAGAGAGGGTACTTTTCAAATCATGATTCCAAAAAAGGAAAGTGATAACATAATAGAATATTATAACATATAATAATATAAGAAATGTATATAATAGAAAATAAATCCAGGAAAAGCATATACATTATGTATATAATATGTATCCTGTTATACAGATATGTTTATATAAACATGCATGTACACTTATGTATATGTCTATATGGTAGGGCATAGCATGTAGGTAAGTACCTATTTAATCAGTGGCATAAATTATAATATTCAGACTATCTTTCCATTCTTCATATACCAAAAACTAGAGGGATTGTTAAATCTGGTTCAACTGTTGTGTTTTTATCAATTTTCTTTTTCTAATAGCTTCCATTTATATTTTGCAATATAATGCTATTTAGCATATGGGTTTTTTGACAGTTATATTTTTAATTATGCATTTTCTCTATTGATGTGGAATTATTGATTATCTGTTTTCACTTAATACAAATATTGCAACTCCACTTTTTTTGCCTCAGACATCTTCAGATATTTTTCCTTTAACATTTTTTTGATTATTTTGCATCATTTTGTTTGTGAATATCATAAATTTTGATATCTTATTTTGAGTTAATCTAAGATTCATTATCTCTTAACAGGATAATTACATTCACTTTTATAAAAAAAGTGTTTTGGTGTTATTCTTTCATTTATTTAGCACTTTTTAATTTTTTTTTTAATTTGCTTTTTCTATCTTTTTTAGTTTTTATTTTCTTCAGTATTTTGAGCAATATTTTTAAAACAAATGAGTAATATTCTTTAAGGGTTTAAAAATGGTTCTTTAATAACACTAATTATCAAAGTCAAAATAAAGTCTTTTAATTAATTGAATTTACCATTCTCCCTATGAGAAAATCAGAGTTAGAGACTATCCTAAATGCTCCAGGATGGTGAACATTTTTGGGAAAGTTATTTAATAAAATTAGGACTTTATGAAGAAAGGCAGAGTTGGAACAAAATGAATCTGGAGGAAAGAACAGCAGGGGAACAAATTAAAGACCAGGGAGTCTGTGACTAACATGAGTTCAATGGTGGCATCTCTCATATGTGTGATTTCACAAATCTTAAGTAAAAATCCCAGAAAAATCATGAGATGCCTGTGCTTGTACTATTCTCTCACTTTTTCTGTCTTCCACCTGCAGACCATCATCATCAACTCTACCTAACAGCTATTCATTCTTCAGCTTTCAGAGTAAACCCCCACAACAGGGAAGCTCAAACCCCTCAGTTTCATGATCTCAGAGGACCCTATATTTTTTCTCTATAGAATCTAAGAGAACTGTAATTAATGCTTGAGTAATTATGCCTGCCTCTCTCAGACTCTATAAACTCCATGAGGGCAGAAATTGAAGTAATTTGAACAAATCCAATAGTGTGTGTTTCATCTAGGAAATAAGGATGCCAATTTATATGCATGGAAAATTTATATGAAGGCAAGAGCACTGTTTAATTTGCTCACTATTTGCTCACTGGAGCATAGCACAGAGGTCATAATCATTGAATATCCTGAATGAATATGCAACTATTAAATAATGATGTATATTTATTGACTTGCAAATATGTCTCTTGTGTATAGTTAAGAGAAAAAGCAAATTATAAAACATCATGCATTTATATCTCATTTCATTTGAAAATAGTTATATTGAACATGCAATTATATTCAGGAGGTGCATCAGCATATGCTAGTCTGAAGAACATATTTTAAACTATTAATTTTATTTATAACTGAAAGAATTATATGTGTTCTAATTTTTTTTTGTTTCTTCATACCTGCTGAATATATTATTAACATGCATTACTTTTTAAAATTAGAATCAAAATTCATTTTGGAAAAAATACTCTGTTGGTAATAGAATTGAAATTTAATGAAAAATATAGAGTCTCCAGTCACAATTCTCAAAAAGAAAGAAACACAATTTCAAAATTGTGTTTTGAAACGATCACAGATGGTTTGAAATGGAGATCAAATAAAGTCAGAATTTTCAAGAAAGAGGCAGTTGCCATAGACCAGGATATTAATATTAAGAACCTGGAATAGACCAGTAATGGCACTTTATCTATTTCAATTCTATGAATAATTGGACATGGACTCCAGATATTGGAGAAACAAAACTGACAACATATTGGACATGGGTTTTTGGTTGGGCAAAGATAGTGTTTATAATACTACCTACACAGTGATCCAGAATTTTTACCACAGGTGTTTCCTGCATCCACCTCTTCAATGATTCCATTATACAGAGTGGTCCACACTCTTAAAATAGGTCCCATGATACCTATAAAATATTTTATGTTCTCTTCTGTCATTACCTCAACTGACAGTACAAAAATTTCACTCCACTTGCCAGACTCAAAATTCAAAAGAAGCAAGAAAATAACAACAGTCATGGGCAGCCAGGTAGTTCAGCAGTTTAGTGCCTGCCTTTGGCCCACGATGTGATCCTGGATTCCGGGATCAAGTCGCACTTTGGGCTTCCTGCATGGAGACTGCTTCTCCCTCTGCCTATGTCTCTGTTTCTCTCTCTGTGTCTCTCATGAATATATAAATAAAATCTTAAAAAAAAAAAAAAACAGTCACTCTTCAGCTCCTCTTGAGTCACTCAGGTATCCTTGTTTCTATCTAACTCATCCAACTTTGCTCTTTTCTCCTTTGTTACCCAAACTTAATGTGATAAATACATTGCTCATCTTTTAAAACTCATTCTGTATTTTAAGTGTCCTTAGGGTATTATGCTGACTGAAATAAATCAATTGGAGAAGGACAAACATTATATGGCCTCATTCATTTGGAGTATATAAAAAATAGTGAAAGGGGATAAAGGGGAAAGGAGAGAAAATGAGTGAAAATATCAGTGAGGATGACAGAACATGAGAGACACCTAACTCTGGGAAACGAACAAGGGGTAGTGGAAAGGGAGGTGGGCAGGGGTTGGGGTGACTGGGTGATGGGCATTGAGGGGGGCACTTGACGGGATGAGCACTGGGTGATACGCTATATGCTGGCAAATTGAACCCCAATAACTCTGAATAACAGAATTGATGGTGTGAAAAATAATTCTCCTCCTGAAGGATGGCAGGAATATGACTATGACAAATGAGAACTTTGCAAGAACAACTACTGCTAACATCAATAGTATTTGAGGGCACCTGGATGGCACTGGCAGTTAAGGGTCTGACTCTTGATTTCAGCTCAGGTATTGATCTCAGGGTCATGGGACTGAGCCCTATGTGTGCTCTGTGCCCAGAGCAGAGTTTGCTTAGTACTCTCTCTCTCTCTCTCTCCACCCCTCCCCTCTCTTTCTCTAAAATAAATAAATCTTAAAGATAAAAAAAACAGCAGTTGAGATGGATCAGAGATGGCAACGTCTCTCTCTCTCTCTCTCAGATAAACATTCCACTACAGAGATCACAATGTAAGGAGAACAAGATATGGAATCAAAGACTTAAGTATAAAACTGGTGTCCACAGTTAATTATCATAATGATGTTGGATATCACATTGTGATATGGTGTCACATTGCCTAGTACCTGTCTGGCACATGACAGCATTTAAATATTTGCTTCAGGATTTTTTGTAATGTAATGTGAGCTAGTATGTACATCTCATGAATATAAATCCTTGCTTGTCTTCTTTAGCAGTTTAATTTTAATGTTATTGGCACATTGTATGTGTCCAATTGATAGTTTTGAACAAACTAATTAGATGATTCAGAATTTTTAAAACACTTCTTTATATCCACAATGGAAATAATGTTTCTGATAACGGAGTGGTTTAACATATTTCAAGTTCCTAGTCTAGAATATATTTGGTGCTATATTTCGACAGATGTTAGCTCCCTATCCTGCCCCAAGCCCCTGGTTAATTTAGGGACTAAGTATGTGTACTGGAGTTTATTTCTAGGCCAACTTAAATTCTACGCTAAGTACGTTTTTAAGCTTGGTCTTTTGGATGGGCTTGAAATACAAGGAAAGCTCAGAAAAGAGTGTCTCAATTGTGTTGAATAAAACATATGAAAATTCTAATTAGTGAAAGTTATGCAGTGGATAACTACTATGCATTCTAAATTATATTTATCCATTACAACTTTGTCATCAAATATTGGATATGGCCTATAGTTAGCGTCACTGTAAATTTGCATTTCAACTGGAGAAAAAGACACCTTCTTTTTGTCTTCACTGATTAACATTTTCAAGCTATGTAATTTTCTTGCTGCACACAGAAACAAAGCAAGCCAAGCTCATACAGAAAGCCTATTCTCCAAGATATAAATATTTGCTATTCAGAAAATCTCAATGAGGGTTTAGTTATTTTAAACTAAAGAAAGAAAATTACTAGTAATGATTGGTTTCAGCTAACGAAATGCTTTTATGCAAATATGTGAACCCTAAATATGACCTGGAAACAAAAGACTGCTTAACAGTTACTATTAAGCAATACATTAGTAGATCAATTAAACAGAACTTCTTTCTAATGAGTATGTGGTACAGAGGTTGCCATAGAAACCTGGAAAGGAAAAGCCCTTGAATGCTAATTTATCATTATAAGACTGTAAAATACTATAGATTGGTGGTGGCTGGTAGTAACTGAAGTTGAATTAGGTCACTCTGAAGAAGCAACTTCTTGTATTTGTAAGGTGGCTTTGTAAAGATTATGTATTAGATTCTATTGCCTCACTTTTCTGGCATTTAGATATGCCACTCAAATACACCATCTGTCTGGGTAGCCTCTCCAATTCAGACTTGTGTCTATAGAGTGATCTGTTATAGCTAATTTTTCATAAGCCTGAAGTTGAGATTGCTCCAAGAAGACAAGCATGCAAAAAGTTAATTAGAATGTGTCTTCACTCCTTTTAATGCTGTTCCAGTGAAACATAGTCCCAAGTTTTGTGTACCAAAATCATGAAATTGGGCTTTATGGTTGTGTTGCAGCTGTGCCAGGGAAGAAACACAGTATTGGACAGAGAAAGAAGTCAAACTACAATACAGACCCAATGAAAGACTTGGCCAACTGTAAAAGAAGATATGGAAATAAAATGGTCCTTCAGAGTTATGCTCCATTGAACCAAGAAAACTGAAACTTTATTTCACCTGTTTCTGAGTTATTGAATGCAGATTATGTGGAAGGGATGTGACCTTAGGCAAGATACCTCTCTATCTCTAAGACAAAAGCTACAGCTGACCACTCTTCTCACTGCTCTCATAGCACATTGAAGGGGAATTGGTCAGTGACTCTGCATGCACTCATAAAATGCTTAAATTGAATGTTTAAAGGCAAGATGAAATTAAATCCATACATCTTTTCTTTGTGTATGTAATAAGAATTATCTCAACAGCATGGTTAATGCTATATTTGTGCACTGTGATCGTTAATCATTAAAATATTAAGAACAATTAAAAATTTCAATTTGAGTTGAGGTAATAGTGTGAGATTTCACATTGCCAAAAGAAAGTTTATGAAAAAACTCACATGTTCATTGTCTCAAAATGTGGGAACTCTAACTCAAGTAGGGAACTGGCAGAAGGAATATTTTCAGATATGTCCCACTCAAAAAATGATCACCTACATGTAAGCAAAAAGAGTGAGACCACTATAGTAAAAAAGTAATTAAAGTACATTCATTTGGAAAACATGTAGGTGAAAATACGTAATATTTTATAGTAATAGTATGAGAACAATGAAATTTAAAAATATTTCATTCTCAAATATGTCAATGTCTCTGAGACCATAGAATTATAAAGAGGGGACATTCCCACCACAATAACTAACCTTTAGTGTTGTTCAAGTCTCTATGAAGGTTAAGGAGGATAAGGAGAGTGACAGATTTATCAGAAGAATTATAAAGAAACATAAAAGCAATTAATTATTCTGGGGTCATAGGAGCCCTATGCTCATCAGATTGGCCTTTTTATTGAAAATGGTCAAAGGATTTTTGCAGGACACTCAAAAAGAGTAGATGATGAATCAGGGATTAAAGATAATGGGAATAAGAACTTCGTAAGATCACAATTAATACCTAATACCTTCAAAATAATACATATTGTGTTAACCACCTTATAATTTTATTTAAATATTAATCCTTAACTTTATACCATTAAAGTTTTCTTGCCTAAGAATGATGAAAATGTTATGGGGTGCCACCAGTAATCTTGGACAGTAAATACAGATACCTCATTTAGAATATGATGAACTGGAAAAGTCTTAATATTAGCAGTATATTTTCTGTCAATGTTTCATTTTCAACTATTAAGTTTCTGAAAATAGTATCCTCCTCATGTTCTAGAATTAATCATTTACAATATAAGCACTAATTGTAAACTACATGTTGACACTTACATAATTTGGACAGATACTCTAATAAACTAAATGTCAAAGTATGGTTAAGCAAAGAAATAATTTGGATTATTGAGTCTAACAAGTGTCAAAGATCCAAAAAGGTGATAATGAAGCTAAAGATGAATAATTAATTTGCATATGCTTGCCAAAAACTTCTGGAGAAGGTTAGAGGTAGATATTAGTCTAAACTTGGATATGGTAAGGGAATTCAGTAATATCTGAGAAAAAGTGGAATTATTTTTAAGTCATACTATATAAATTTCAATAGGTTTTCATGTGTCAGTTTCATAAAACAAGTGGAATAATTTCACTTGAAATCCTTTTTCTCCCTCCTTGAATAGATGTTACCAAGTAATGAGATAGCTCTTCACAGGTTTAATATGTGCAAACAATCTACCTTACTTACATATAGTCCTTCATCTTTTTTCTTTTGTGCAAACAGAAGAACAACTCTGCACTTATTTTTAATATCAATTCCATATGATGAAACTCCATTATCAACAGTTATTTGGCATTTCTGCAATGACAAGGGAATATGATGAAACTTGGTTTACAAAATGTCCTGTTACTTCTAATGGGGTGTGTATGTGTGTATTTTTTTTAACCACTCTTCCTTTACAGTTGAGGTTTTTGTAGTTCAAGTGATAACATATCAAACAAAATATCTTGAAGTATACGAACTTTATGAAACAGATCTGTTTGATGATGCTCTACATTACAGTGAAATGATTTATTTAAATAGCCTATATGGGAGCCTATTGAAACATCTCTACCTTATTTTAGGATTAGCTGATCATGAATATTTTCCTGTATTTAAAAATATGTAAAATTTGTTAAGTGAATGGAACTTAAATATAGTCACTCACACACACAAAAGATAAGTATGTGAGGTGATGGATTTGTTAATTAACTCAAAGTGGGGAATCCTTCCACAAAACATATGTGGATAAAATCATCCTGTTGTACACTTTAAATATCTTACAATTTTGTCAATTATATCTCCAGCTTTAGGCTGGAAAAAATGGCTAATAAAAATGGATTAAATACATTAATCAAAACAAGACAAATAAAATGTAGTAAAATAATAGTAATTCTGTCCATGCATATATTAAAAATATGTAAAGGACTAAAAGTATTTTTCTGTATATAAAAGAAACAGAAAACAGAAAACAGTCTATACCAGATATGCTTGGGGTTGTAATAACAAAATTAAAACTGTAAGAGTTGGAGGGAAACAACCTTCAGTCAGTCTTCCAAGGAAAGAAAAATACTAGTTCTAGAACTGATCATTTGGAAAACCGGAAATAATTTTCTGGCAAGAATTGAGTAAGTTCTAAGTTAAAAGGGTCAAAACCAGACGATGATTCTGTGGAGTGTCATTAAAGTGAACTGTGTTAGAATAACAGCTATAAGACGGAAAGAAAAGTCAAATGACATTTAATTCAGTTTGAAAAGTTCAAAGACTTTAAATCATTATAGCTAAAGATTGATTTATTTTTGTCCCCCAGCAATTTTAAATGGACAAATATCTTCATTTTAAGAAAAATGTTACGGGGTATTACTAAAGCCCAAAATGACTTCAGGATGATAAGACCTTTAAGAGCATGTGTCAAAAAAAAAAAATTGCTTGTGATTTTTCCCTTTTTTTCTCTCTTTCTCCATCTCTCTGTTTTTTGTTTTTTAATTTTGTATTTATTTATTTATGATAGTCACACAGATTGAGAGAGAGAGAGAGAGAGGCAGAGACACAGGCAGAGGGAGAAGCAGGCTCCATGCACCGGGAGCCCGACGTGGGATTCCATCCCAGGTCTCCAGGATCGCGCCCTGGGCCAAAGGCAGGTGCCAAACCGCTGCGCCACCCAGGGATTCCCTATCTCTCTGTTTTTAATGTTACTTTTTCTTAAAACTTTATTCAATCATCCAAAATATATTCACACTTGGAAATAGAATTAAATAACACGAAATGTTTGTCTTAAAATAATTCTTAAAATTCATTCTCAATGACCTTGCAGAAACAGCCTCCCTTTTCCCATTGAACTTTTGTCTACTGGTTGGTTCTTATAATCATCTGGTTAATCTTGTGCTGGGATCATGTTTTTCAAAGGCTGTCTTATGTGTTCTCCCCTCTCTTTTTTTTTCTCATTTTATTCCTTCACAGCAAAAGCTCATTTATTAGAACTCATTTAAGATGACATCTGAATAGCAAAGAAATGACTGAAAAAGGTTCAGCACTGAAATAGTGCTGCAGCCCTTCATTGCTTTGGGGTGTCATGTGGAATGTGAGGTTCTTGCACATCCCAGACTGCTAAGGAAGTTATGGGACATTTCCACCAAGGTCAGCAGGAGAAATGCCATGGAGAGAGGTGAGGCCTAATAATGTAATGATTGAACAAGGGTTACACAGGCCCTAACAATATCTGAGTGCCAGCAAAAGGCAAGGCAAGAAACAAAGAAACAAGGGGAGGTTACGGGTCTCCAGCATACTCTGATAACTTAAAGACATTTAAGTAGTGAATACAGTGTAGACCAAAAAAAATAGCACCAAAGGAGCAGTTCTTTGGCTTCACCATGAGGCATAAAAGCTACAAGCAGCCTTGAATGATCTCAGGGGAAAGAATAGGCTGTCAAAAAAGAAATCCTGAAGAAATTAAGTTTACCTTGAGCTAACTGGAGAGGAAATATTTTGAATGAGAAAGTACTCGACTAGTTTTTTAAATGTCAGGTTTCAGTTATATGTTGTGCATATTTCCATTTCTGCATTCAAACACATATATCTGTGTTTCTGATGTCAGCATCAATGAAAGAGAATGGCTCAAGAGCAGTATGACATCATATATGGAAAATAAACAGGATCATAGTGTAAGGGAGGGAAAAATAAACAAAATCAGACAGGGAGACGAATCATAAGAGACTCTTACTCATAGGAAACAAACTGAGGGTGGCCGGAGGGGTGGAGTGGGGGGATGGGGTAATTGGCTGTGGATATTAAGAAGGGCATGTAATGAGCACTGGACGTTATATGCAAACTGATGAATCACTGAACTCTACCTTTGAAAGTAATAATACACCATATGTTAATTAATTGAATTTAAATTTAAAAAATAGAAATAAGTAATAAATAAATTACCTTCCCTCCTCCCAAAAATTCAAGCAAGATAATTTTCATATTTCTCCTATAAAAGAGAATTCCACACTTTTATAGTGCCCATGTTTGGGTATTAAAGTATTGGATAAAAATACATTCATAGCTTAATGTTTCATTCAATCTAGGTTCTATTGATTATTTTTCATAACCAATGCTACCTAAAAGTAACTTATGATAGAAAAAGTCTAGTATTAGAATATTGTTAAACTAGAAATGAGGTTCTAGAGCTGTCTATCTAATGTAATAGCTACATGTGTCTATTGAGCCCTTGACATGTAGCTAATCCAAATTGAGATGTGCTGTAAGTGTGAAAAACTGGACTCCAAAGCCTTATATAAAAGAAAAACAGAATAAAAATGTAAAAGAACTAATGTAAAATATCTCATTAATAACAATAGTTTAGTAATAATTACAGGATAAAATGACAATATTTTAAATATATTTTATGTAAATAAATTGTATTTTTAATATTAATTTTACCTCTTTAATTTTACTTTCATGGTAGTCTGTGTTTATATTTAAGATATAATTATTGAGCATTGTTATATCAGGGTTACTGCATGTATTAACTTTATTGAAAAGTCTAAAAAGTAGTTCAACCCAGAGCACATGACATATGAATTTGAAAATAAGTAATTGTTTATAGTTTTGTTCCATGTGCACATTAAATCTGTTTTTCAGCAGTTATATCACATTATTTTTGTCATTTGTTACTGGTTATCAACTGTGTGGTACTTGATATAGTGACCATTCCCTCTAATTTTTGTATCCTCATAAAGGATTAATGTATTACCATATAATATCTCAAGTATTAAATAAATGTATTTTAAACAATAATTTTACAAACTTTATATTCACTAAGAATCAGTGTGTTCTAGTTTAAATGCATGTCACTATGGCTCAATCCTAGAATCTCAGTTTGTCAGTTTGTCAATCTAGAACGAGACCAAGGAGTCTGTACTTTTAATGAATACCCTAAGATTTTGATACAAATTATCCAGAGGCTACAGTTTGAGACATGTTGGGAAAGAAGGATAAGAAACTAGGTATTCAGTTCCGGTGAACTGGCAATTTCATATACTTGACTTGAATTTATTGAGCAACTCCTATGTAACAGATAATGTCTAGGTTCTAGATAGATTAGTGAAACAGAGATAAAGTTACATTTTGACTGGGATGACTGGCAGGATAAACCAGATCATTTCTAAATGCCTCAAAAGAAATATAAGCATTAATATGATAAGAGGAACCGTGGGAAGGGAGCTTAGTTACTTTACATAGGATTTATAGAGAAAGATGATATTTTGGTAGATCCTTACAATTCAAAAAGGTAGACACACACACAAAATATTTGAAACATAAAAGAAAATCGAAAAGGCTAGTGTGGTTAGATCATTGTGTGAAGGGCCAGAGTTACATGAGAAAATCTTGTCAAGGAAGACAGTTTAGTTTTGGAGGGTCTTGTAGACTATATAATTGTAAAATATGAAACTATAATGCACATATTAAAATTTTGCTCAACAAGCTTCCATGCCCTCTTTTTTTCAGGGATATTTTCTTTCTTGGTATTCCTTTGGGGAAGATCTCATTGAATGCTGTGTGGAAAAAGCCAAAGTACCTTAATCTCTCCTAGCAATCATACAATTTCCCTGAAATTTGAAAACTGAGCCCAATAATCCAAGGATAGTAACTGGTTTAATCTAATGCAATCTTTAAAGGAACTTCTGAAGTGATCATTATTTTCTGCTTTTTATAGTCCAGAAGCTAACACAGTTCTTGTCTTGAAAGCATTGCTTTTATTTTGCTTTGTTTTCCACCTTTTTGTCCTTGCTACCACTGCCTCTATAACTGATGTAACCAGACCTGTTCTTTCTTTATATACTCCCATAGATGATGTCGTCTAATTTCACAGCTGATCACTCCCAAATTTGTATATGTCCCTCCTCTATTCAGTGTTCTATATTTTAATTTAGATATCTACAAAGTATCTCAAACTAAACATCTTTGATTCCTGTTCCCTTTCAGGGATCTTTCCTGATTCCATAAAAGGAAACCTCAGACTACAAGGGGCTCTGGCTAAATGTTTCTGAGCCATACTTGATTCCTTTCTTTCTTTCTTTCACTTCCAATAATAAAACTATCAATAAATCCTGTCCCTCTAGCTTCAGAATATACCCAGATACCAATCACTTCTTAATACCACCATGACCTCTACTCCAATACAAAACAGCACCATCTATCTCATGGAGTTTTGCAGTAGTCTATTTTTTTAAATTTTTATTTATTTATGATAGTCATCACACACACACACACACACACACACACACACACACACAGAGAGAAGCAGGCTCCATGGGGGAGCCTGAAGTGGGACTCGATCCCGGGTCTCCAGGATCGCGCCCTGGGCCAAAGGGCGGGCTAAACTGCTGCGCCACCCAGGGATCCCTGCAGTAGTCTATTAAACAATCTCCTTTCTTCTAGTATTTGCCCTT
Source organism: Canis lupus dingo (assembly GCF_003254725.2). Lineage (NCBI taxonomy): Eukaryota > Metazoa > Chordata > Mammalia > Carnivora > Canidae > Canis > Canis lupus. Next base: position 63,389,771 of record NC_064246.1, on the reverse strand, counting down.
ACTCCAGTATATTCCCAACATGAAAGGCAGGCTTAATGTTCCTAAAAGTAAATTAGATTATGCTACTTTCTTTTTTAAAAACTCAATAATGGTTCCAGTTGCTCTCAGAATAAACCTCAAAAGTCTTGCAGGATTTAATGAAACAATTTCAGGTGTTTTCTCCTATTCCCTCTAACTCATCTCTTACATTTCTTTTTCAATGATATTAATTTACCTTTAATCCATACTCACAAAGGTAATTCTTCCATTGGAGTCTCTACTCCTTTTCCTGTATGTGTGGAGAATGCCCTTACACTTGATGTCCCACGCACTTGCTACAGTAATGCCTTTTAGCTAACTTACAAAATATTAAATCTATATTCAGTTATTCTCTAATCCTCCATTATATAATATAAATAAATGGGAAATGACTTGTCTACTTATTTTTCAGTACTATCTCATCATCAATACCTAGGAAGTTTGTAACCCTTGTGATATTATAATAGTCTTACAAGATGTTATCATTGGGAGAAGCTGAGTAAAGGGTACATGGGGTCTTTCTTTATTATTTCTTACAGCTGCATTTAAATCTGCAATATGTTGGAAACATTTAATTAAAAATATTGAACCCAGAGATTTTTCCCATGTGTGCCCAATATGCGCAATATTATTCATTGAAAGGGCAAAAAGTACACTACCAGGGAATAGCCTATATGGCCTGCTATATAGATGAATGAATAAACTGTGTTATATTTACACAATATATTATTATTATGGATACTACTTTGATATGTGATATTATCAGATTTGTTTATAATTAAATTAAGAAGCATTCCAACTGGAAGGTAAAAAAGTAAAGCATGGGACAATTTCAAAGGTCTAGATGAGCAATCCTGAAGACATAAATAAAGGCAATGACAATAGAAAATGTGGAGAATAGAACAGATTCATGAGATGCAACAGATTCTTAATAGGCAGAATTTATTGGTTGTAGAAACCAAAGTGAATATTGCTAATGTCATTAGCAGCCTTATCTTTTTTGGGAACATTCAGCATTTTAGCCAGAGACAATGTTATATTTTTCTTTCATTCAAAGATTTTCTCTAGTAGGACAAAATTAAGACTGAAGGGAGTACTAGTTCTAGGACATGATTTTTATCATTGATACTGTGGTTCTTAGTTTTGGGTTGGTTTGTTTTCTTTTCTTATGATAAAAGTCCCTACATGTTGACACTGGGTGATCAGTCAGCTTATTTTGCCTGTGACTGAAAGTCCCACATCCAAGGAAACCCCTTAGTCTATACAAACTGGAATGGTTGGTCACTATAGTAGAATATAATATCCAGCAGCTAAGAATAATTTTCCCATGGTATACAGGTTATTTTATATTCTGTAATTATGTTTGACTGAGAGACATAAAAAATATGTCATATAAATTATATATTACTTTTTCCTTAATAAAGTAGATTTAAAAGAAAACAATTTCTGTTTTAGATGGTACAACCCCATTTGCTGAAGCAAAAGTGCTCTTTTATTGACTTGAATATGCATATTTTATTATTGCACATGGATATTTAAATAAATTTCCTTAGAGAAAATAGCACGCATAAGTTTTTGAAAATTTCTTTATGGTATACAAAACATTTTAGAGACAGACTTGAAACTAAGTACTTAAACATCACTTTACAGTTTTATTTGTGTGAAGTGTGGGTGTTACTGCTTTAGTTAATCAACACTGTAAAGATGAAACATATATTTCGTGAGTGAGCTTTGGTGACAGGTGGTGCTTATGATTTATAGTTTTATATAAAACAATTGTTTTCAAATCCCATTTGAAAGATTGTTTGCTTTTCACAAAGAAAGAATGGCTTTTTTCAAAATTAGCCTAACTTCCCCAGTTTTTCTGACTTACTGAAGTGTAATTGCAAACTTATCTCTGATGTGGGATTTTGTTTACGGCGTTTTGACAGGCCTGCCTCATCCTTCTTTCATAGGCCGACACATGGACTTTGTCAAGTTCAGTTGCTGTCATGATTCCATTGGCCACAAGCATTCATGGAGAGGAAATGCCCTCCACTAGAACATGTGACTAGTAAGCTCAGAAAATGCAGGATCAGTTTTATTTACATGTATACAAACATTTAATATATTTGACATATAACATGAAAGCATAGAAAGCCATTCTACCAATTTGGAGATTCACATATTTATGCTAGTGCTATCAGTTTAATACTGTCTTTCTATATTTAATTTATAAGGTCATTGATTCAGAGTTACAATACACCTATAATTGAACTTCATTAAGGAAAATGACACTGTAGTCACTAGAGGATTTTGTTTAGCTATACCCAGACATACAATAGTCCAATAAATTTTAATAAATTGCTTACTTTGGATTGTGGTCTATTTGTAATATTTGCTTCAGATAATTGCTTTATTATTATTTTTACAAACCAGAAATTTAAAAACATGCAACTTTGTTAATCAACAATAGCCTTTATGCCTTTTTTTGGTTGTGTACCTGCTTTCCAATTGAGAAGACAAAAATAGGATTTACATGTAGTATGGATTCCAATGATAACAAAAATGATTAAAGCACCATAAGACTCTCATTAGTAGGTCAACTGTTTATTCATTTATTCAACCAGTATTTATTAAGATATAAGCACTGGCAACAGCATGTATATCCATGTTATTATCATATGGGTCTTAGAATTCAGTTGTTTTGTTAGGGAAGCCCTAGGAAATTTATACAATATGTGTATCTATATCTATATTTGTATCTAAATTTATATCCAGTTTTACCTTTACCCTATGAAGGCAGAAAGCTTAGAGAATTCTCTGTACAGTTCAACACACAAACTTCAAATTCAGGCATTCACATAGACAAAGAATATCCTCCTTTGTCTATGTTTCTTGCTTTGTTTGTTTGTTTTACTTCAAAAAGCAAAAGCTTTCGATCTAAACATGAGAAAACTAAGCCTTATGCAAGCAAGACTTTTTTTTAAAAAATAGAAGTCGGAAGCTTAATAAAATATATTATTTTTCCTGTGGAGATTTCCAGTTCTGTGACTTTCTTAACATAATTTCTATAGAAATATATAACAAATTGAAAAATATTTTAGTTTTTTTCCCCTTAATTACCCGTTGAGATAAGAATGGGATTTGTTGAAAGAATGGAGGAATAAAAAGGATTATTAGAGGACTAGGAAGAAATGTAGCCCAATGACATGGCTTCCATATTCATCATGCTTCAGATAGACAATTGCAGGGTTTTCCGTACTGATCCCTTGCTTTCATTATTTCCCCCCATAGTTGATGCTTCATGTCACTAACAATCTAGTTCTATAGGTTATACATATTTATAAGTATATTTATTTATATTTTTATTACATATACATATTTAAATAATATCTACACTAACATGGGGCTTGAACTCATAACCCCAAGATCAAGATCCAGATGCTGTACCCACTGAGCCAGCTAGGCTCCTCCTAGATTTAACTATATTTTTAAAATGCATTAATAATAACAATAAGAAAACTAAAATATGTTCTTTTTTTTTTTTCTAAAATATGTTCTATTACCATTCTACCTCAATAATGTCTTAGCAGTTGGATGGGGGAAAAAGCATCAGCTGTGGCCAGAGAGACTCAGATGGAAGAAGACTGACAAATTTTTGACTTTTTTAACCTGAGTGATGGGTTTGCAGGAGTTCAGTTTATTGTTCTATTTTACATGTCTATAGGTTTTTTCAGTATAAGTAAATTAGATAAACGTAGTACATAGTTAAGATTAGAATAATCAAGTATTTTAAACAGATGAAAGTCTTCCACTGTCCTAAGCACTCCAAACATCATTTTCATGTAATTTTTAACGTGAAAAATGCGTATAATTACATGTATGTGTCTATGTACATGCTTCTTTTAAAAATAATTATACAAAGGAAAATTCAGAATACATATTTTTCTGTACTTTGCCATACTACATGTTTTATGTTTCTGTTTTCCTGTTTACACATAACAGAGTTATCACTGTTAAATACAGTAGAATCATGGTTTTTATGGATGTATCATGCATAATTAAACCAATTCTCAATTATTTGTAATGTTGATATTACAAACTATGATGCAACAAACTTACTTGTGATTATATACAATGGATTTCTGTGAGTATATATTTAGTTAAATTCATAGCACTGAGGTTGCTAAATATATACATTTTGAATTTTGATGGACAGCATAAATTTTTCTCCAGAAGCAATGCACCTGTTTACATTCCCAGATTATATTAAAAGCCCACTTCAATCTGAATAAAATCTCATTGTTCCTTGGATATGCATATTTTTTCTGCAACTTTTTTTAATAATCAAAAGTCTTTTGAATGAGTTTTAAGTAAGGAATTTATGCTTCATTTTACATTGAATACTTTTTTTTCAGTTCATCAGTTTGTAATTTCAACTTTGTGTATTTTTTTATGAGTTATTACCCTATGGATGTTTATATTTATTACTTGAAATGGCTATTTTCACTCTGTGATTATTAAAAATTTGGCCTATATTTTCTTAATCAAGATCATAGATACCTTTAAAATTATGAATTCTGGATCTATTCATAATAATTTTTGTTCAAAGATCGGAGTAGGGTTCTATAATTTTGTATTTTATTTTTTGTTACCTACTTATCCCAGTATTACTTTATTCATTTTTTATTCATTTGTTCATTCATTTATACTTTAGGATATTGAGAATGATACAGTCAAGATAGACAATATTTTCATCACCAGAAAAATCCCTTACGTTGCCACATTCACTTCACCCATGCCCTCATTATCACCTCATAACCCCCGTGAAGCTCTATAGAAATGTTCATTTATATAATTTTGTCATTTCAATAGTGTTATATAAATAGGATTATACAGAATGTAAGCTTTTGGATTTAGTTTCTTTACACTCAGCATTATTCTCAGGAAATTCATCAATGTTGTGTATCAGTAGTTCATTCCTTTTTATTCATAAGTAGCATTCTCTGGTATGTATGCACCACTCACATATCTTAGGACAGCTGAGTTGTTTTCCAGCTTTATGAGTAAAGCAGCTATAATTTATGAATGGGGTTTTATGTGAACATATGCTTTAATATCCCTAGGATAAATGCACAAGACTGAAACAGATAGGTCATAGGGCAGTTACATGTTCAGTTTTTTAAAGAATCTACAAAATTGTTTTCCAGGGTGGCCATACAATTTTACAATCTCACCAAAAATAATGTCAGAGTGACACAGGTTCTCCACAGCTTGGTCATGGTTTGGTGGTGTCATTATTTTTTATCTTAGCCAACTGCCCAGAATGACTTCATTGAATTGCTTTTGCAGTTGGGAAAATATCATTTGGGAATATTTATGTGGTTCTAGTTCTGCGTTCTTTAATATCTTTCAATGATCTATGTGTCTATTCCTCTGTCAAAACACAGTCTGGATTACCATAGCTATATAATGTCTTGAAATTAAATAGATCAATTCCTTTAACTTTATTTTTCCTTTCCAAAATAATTTGCTGTTCTAATTCCTTTCTATTTCTATATACATTAAAAAAATCTTAACTATGTCTACAAAAAACTTGCTGGGATTTTGAGAGGAATTGCATTAAGTATATAGATCAGTTTTGCGAGAACTGACATCCTTATTTTGTTGTCTTCCAATTCATGCATACAAGTCTCTCTGTTTATCTAAATCTTTTATTTCTTTCATTAGAATTTTGCAGTTTTTGGCATACAAGTCCTATATAAATTTGCCGAGAATTTCACCTAAGTATTTCATATTTTTGAGTGATTATAAATGATATTGTATTTTTATTGTCGTGTTCACTGCTAGTACAAAGAAAAAACAGTTGATTTTTGTATATTTAACTTTTATCTCCCAAATTTGCTGAAATCACTTATTAGTACTAGAAGGCTTTTTTGTAGATTCCTTAGGAATTTTCTACCTAGAATTTGTATCATTGGCAAATTGAAAAGTTTTATTCTATCTTTTCAAACTACATACTTTTTAGCTCCTTTTTTTGCCTTATAAAACTTCCAACAGTTATTAAAGTAGTGGAAGACATCTTTGCCTGTCCTTTATTAGAGAGAAAGTATTCAATCTTTTCCCATTAAGTATGTTAGCTGTAGCTTTTGGAGATTTTTAAAAGTCAACAAGAAGAAGTTCTTCTCTATTCCTATTTTTCTAAAATTTTAAAAAGTTTTTAAATCATAAATTGATGTTGAATTTTGTCAAATGATTTCACTGATGGACTTTTGCATATTGAGCCAGGCTTGCATCCTTGACATAAAGTCTACTTGATCACAGTATATAATCATTTGCATGTATTGCTTAGTTTGATTTGCTAATATTTTGTTAAGTATTTTGCACATATATTCATGAGGGATATTGATCTGTTTTTTACAGATGTCTTGGTCTTGGTCGCAATTTGGAATCAGAGTAAATTCTGATTTAAAGGGACATGATTTAGGAAGTGTCCCTTTCCTTTTACTTTCTGTAAAAGATTGTGAAAAATTGATTTTAATTCTTGAAATAATTGGTAGAATTATTTAGTGGAACTACCTGGATCTGGAGATACTTACTTGCTGTAGGACCACTCAAATCATCTATCTTTCTTGCTTGAGTTGTGGTAGCTTGTGTTTGTTGAGAAATTGGTTCATTTCTTCTAATTTTTCAAATTAGTCTATGTCTGTATCATCTGTAGTGATAACCCCTGTTTCATACCTAATATTGATCATTTGTGTCTTCTTTCTTTCCTTTGTCAGTTTTATCAATGTTTTTGATTTTTCAGAGAATTATCTTTTTGCTTCATTTATTTTCTCTATTTTCAATTTCATTGATTTCTGCTCTTATCTGTATTATTTCCTTCCTCCTTACTGCTTTTATTTTATTTTCCTCTTTGTTTTCTAGTCTCCTGAGGCAGGAGCTTATTGTACTGACTTGAGACTTCTCCTCTTCTTGTAACATAAGCATTTGAGACTATACGTTTCCCTCTCAACTCTGCTTTACCTGTGCCCCCACACATTTTGATATGCTATATTTTCATTTTCTTTTAGCTCCATGTATTACATTTTTACTTTATCTTGAGACTTTCTTTCTGAACCCAAAATTCTCTAAAAGTGTGTCATTTAGATTCCAAGTGTTAGGAGAGGATCTTACTATCTTTTAACAATTGATTTCTGGTTTCATTCCATATGGTCAGGGTACACAATAAGTTCAACTCTTCAGGTGTCTTTGATGTACTATGATATGATTTACTTTGGTATAAGTTGAAATAGAAAAAATATGTATTCTGATATCTTGGGGTGGAGTGTTCTATAAATGCTCATTAGATCCTTATGGCTAATTGGTTTTATGAGTTCTTCTTTATCCTTGCTAATTTTGTGTCTAGTTGTTCCATCAATTTTTGAAAGATGGGTTTGGAAGTCATCAGCTATAATCATAGATTATTCATTTGAGTCAAAAATAATGTTCAAAATTTTTAATAATTACTAGCTATCTGAAAGTAATTAAATCAAATACAACTTCCATTTGATTTGTTATAGTTTTTACCTCATGGGATATTTTTCTTAACTATTTTTATTTGTTAAACAGAATAGTTTATTTCATTCACCTAAGACTGATGTCATTTGCTTATAACTATTTTAAGTTGCCATAAATGTTTTTTTAAGATTTTATTTATTTATTTATTTATTTATTTATTTATTTATTTATTGGAGACACAGAGATTGGCAGAGATGTAGGCAGAGGGAGAAGCACTCCCTGGGAAGCCTGATACAGGACTCGATCCCAGGACCCCTGGGATCACGAACTGAGCCAAAGGCTGATGCTCAACCAATGAACCACCAAAGTGCCCCAGTTGCCATAAATGTTTAAAGTAGTATACTTAACTTTTCTGTAATTAAGCACAGAAGAAGAAACCATGCTTGTGTCTGGGTAATGTTATCATAATATTATATACATTTGCATATCAATAATTTTGCATTTTGGGGTTAAACAAGATAATACTGTCATTTCATTCTAAAACAAAACAATTTAAATATTAAATAATATATTTTAAATAATCTCTACTAGAAAATTTTAATTTTACCTTAAACCTTTATTTTTTGCTGAAAATCTGTATTTTCCTTATAGCATCAAAAGATGTGTTTTGATAATAAAGTGTCAGAAATCTATGATTCCATAGCAACCTATTTGAATAATAAAGAAGAGAATAGAAAGGTTATATATATATATATATATATATATATATATATATATATAGTGTAGTGATTAATCTCCATCTCTCTCTCTCTCTCTCTTTCTCTCTCTTGCTCTCGATAGATAGATAGATAGATAGATAGATAGATAGATAGATAGATAGAAGACCTTGAGTACCTTGGCAACTATGAGTTTTTTACCAGAATTAATTATAATGGAAATATGACTTCCTACAGATTTGCTACACAATCCATTTTATTATTTGAAATTAAAATAGAGATAGTGTTAATTCCTGTATATTTTATTTAGTTTCCATTGTTGAGTTGATTTTAAATCCCATATTTAAAGCTTTTTACTATCTCCTACATTTTCTTTTTTTTTAATTTTTTAAAGATTTTATTTATTTATTCATGAGAGACACACAGAGAGAGAGGCAGAGACACAGGCAGAGGGAGAAACAGGCTCCATGCAGGAAGCCTGACGCGGGACTCAATCCCAGGTCTTCAGGATCAACACCCCGGGCTGGAGGCGGCACTAAATTACTGCTGAGCCACCCGGGCTGCCCAATCTCCTACATTTTCAAAGGACTGTTTAGATTTTGTTCATGCAATCATTTTTGGTATTGTTTGGCTTATTCCTTGTTTTCCTTCTTCTATTAACTTTTCATGGATTTATCGAATGTCCCATAGTGTACATAACATAATAATATTTACTTAGTAAAATCAAATAGGAGCTGACACATGTAAAGTTACACTGTTGCACAGGATTTTAGATTTGATAGGACAAAATACCTAAATTTATACAAAGCATTCAAAACCTATGAGTTTCCCTAATTTCATCCCAATGGCTGCATTAAGAGGAATTATCTAGGAGGAGAATACTCTCTGTTCGTAAGGTAATTTACCTTTCAGAGTATATAATTTAACATATTTTAAAAGTCGACTTACTAATTAAGTGTATAACAAATATCTTCTTTGCCTCCATAATGCCTATATAAAAACATCTTCTTTCAATATACTTACAAAACTGGAAATGAAAATGTTAATCTGTAATGCCACTGTGAACACAGTTCTGCTATAGTTTATGTTTCATGGTATAATTTTTCTCTTTTTAGAATGTAGCAAAAATGTCAAGATTTTCCATCAGCACCTGGTCTACTAACAAAGGGGTCCAATGATATGCCTTAACTTAAGCACAGAGGATATTAAAAAGCCAGCTTCAACCATCATCCTCCAAGCAGCTTTCTCTAGTCTTGAACCTCAACACAATGGTGTTAAATGAGATAACTCAAGTCCTATAGTTTTGTTATATTTCTTCTTTTTCCAAACTGAAAGCTTCATAATTCTGATACATTTGATTTCTGATTAATCTCAATATCCCTTTTCACAGCTTAACCTATAGAAAAATCTGTTCTATATTATTAGTTTTCTTATTACCGCTATTCATGACTTTCTGAGCACCCACTGTGCCTTTAGAACAGTACAAGATATAAAGACACACTGACAATTGAAGACAGAAAGGGAGAAATGAAAAAGCCAAATGAGAGGGTGATTACATCTCCAAGAGGGAAATTTACCAGCATGTATGCACTTGCTTTTTATATTTCAATATTATGATCCTTATGATCTTTGAAAGGCACTTTTCAAAATAACGAAGAAAGACTTTGGGTTAATCTATGAATTTGTTTTTCTAAAATGATTTTTAAAACAGTGCTTTAAAGGAAAAGTGATGGTCCTTAGTATTTACACCTTTTTCTCCAAGCCAAAAATATCCACTCAATATAATATTTCGGAGTGTAGAAAATAAATTTAAATTTCTCAGTTAGTCTGGCCTTATTTCTGTCAACTCCACTTAAAATATGGATAAATTATCTTAATTCTCTTAAAAATAATAATGGCACTAAGCAATAATTTTTTGAAATTATAAGCATAATGTAAATTTTTAAAGTTCTATTTTCTAAATCTTGAATTATCTTTGTAATATTTAGGTTCTTTTTCATTATAATTTTATCTGAAACACTGGATTATAATTTATACAAGGCACAAATCAGGACATCGGTGAAATTAAATGTCTCTGGATAGCAAAGAAAATGTATAAAATATCAATAAGTTTTAAATATCTGTATTAACTTATGAAAGATTTTCTTTCACAGCATGGATTTAGAAAAAAATATTAAACTACTACTGTTTGGTTTTAACCTATCTTTGTATGGAAATTTAGAATAATATTCAGTTGATGTTTTTGGTAAAGAAGCTGGTATTTAGGGATCCCTGGGTGGTGCAGTGGTTTAGCACCTGCCTTTGGCCCAGGGCGCGATCCTGGAGACCCGGGATTGAATCCCACATCGGGCTCCCGGTGCATGGAGCCTGCTTCTCCCTCTGCCTGTGTCTCTGCCTCTCTCTCTCTCTCTCTCTCTCTCTCTCTCTGTGTGTGTGTGTGTGTGTGACTATCATAAATAAATAAAAAAATTAAAAAAAAGATACTTGAAAAAGCTGGTATTTAAAATGTGTAGCATTTTAAATGAAAGAAATAATGAAGAAATAATGTTCTTAAATAAGGAAGCAGTCTGGGACTCTATTTGTTTTTGTTTTGTTTTTTTTATTTTGTTTTTGTTGATAGTGGCAATTTGCTCCTTTATGTTTTTAAGATTTTAATTATTTATTCATGAGAGACACAGAGAGAGTCAGAGACACAGGCAGAGGCAAAAGCAGGCTCCCTGTGGGACTTGGTCCTAGAACTTTGGGATCACACTCAGCCCAAGGCAGACACTCAACCACTGAGCCACCCAGGCATTCCAGTAGCAGTTTTTTTCTATTTATTTTTTTCTATTCAACAAGTGTTTATTAATGTTTGTTTCTATTTACTTTAAATTTTCCTTTAAAATATGGCATCTTGCTTACCGTTTCCTCATATGTCATTCAAAAAACCTAGGAATTCTTGGAGGAAAAAACTTGGTCCTGAAAAACACTTTTTTGAAGTAGTATATCCTCTATTCCCTCTCTGAGAAAGTTACAGAAAAATTGAAAGAATTCCTAAAAAAAGACATCTATCAATCTGGATTTACTAAGTGTTTACTGTAAACATACTTGATTACAGACCACCTTTCCTCTGCCATAAATATTAGTTAATATCTCACAGAACCTGTGTTTTCTATAAAATATAAAACATTGATGTACAGTATGCTTTTTCTCTAAAATGTATAAAAATCACCTTTGCTAGTATAATAGTGACAACCTGAAAATAAATGTCCTTCTTTTACTGTACAAAAATGTATTCTTTATTTTTATTTCAGTGACTAATTCTGGTAACTATTTTAGTGATAATTAATTACACAAGACTTCTCTTCCTTTTGAAAGATTCTATAACCCCCAATCTCTGTGAAATTATGTAGCTTTAATATTAGTTATCCTGTCCAATAAATGTGAAAAATAAATTGACCAAAAATAGCTAGTTAGAAGTAGGAGGAGAGTTAGAATCAGATTCATAGCTGGTTAGTAGTAAAAAGAAGATTAAAATGCAGGTTTTCTGATATACAATCTTGGAACTAGTCAAACTGTCCCAAGTTTTAGTGGTCTAAATGAAAGTAAAATAAAAAAAATTGTTTATAAAAGTATTTATAATTTAAATTATTTATTCCCAACAGTTTGTCTGTAATAGAAAAGTAATAACACACTAATTTAGTAATAATAGCTTCAGCCTTCTGGTTCGTCTATGAATTTTCAAAATTTTTGAAAACCCTTATGGTTGGAGACTGCCAAAGGAATGACAACCAAAGGAATCCCAATGGTGAATTTCACAAAATGGTAAGAAAATATAATATTCCAATCCGGCAATTTAAGACGACTATTCCACAAGACCAGGTTTAATATTAACATTCTACAAGACCAATTTAATATTTTTCTCCTTCATAGACAGATTCATAAGAGAAAAAAAGGGAGGATTATAAAGTTCTTACAGGATTAGAAGCAAAATATACTTCAAAACTATCTGAGCTATTTCTTAAATTACATCAATTAATCTGGTACAGCATTTTTTTATTTAGAAAATTCTTATATACACATCTCCAGACAATTTTACAAACTAGATTAATATGATAATACTATTATCTGTTGCACTTCTGACTCTCTCATTCTTTTCCTCCAAAACAAAACATCAGCCATTCCTTACCTATGGCCTTCTCTGTAATCCTGCATTAACAATCTTCCTAATTTTTCTCTATGTTTATTTAATAAGAAATACACACATACAGAGCAACATTTTGTCAGTTTTATATAAACGGGGCCTTACTGTGTAACATGTGTCTTGAGTTGATTCCTCACTTAACAAAATCTATTGAAAATTCTCCAAATTAACTAACATATTTGCAAGTCATTCTTTTTAATGGCAATATTTTATTCCAGTGTGAATGTTGTGGATTATATTAAATCTTTTTATTTTGGTGTTTGATGTTTGTGTGTGTGTTCATGTGTTCCACTTTGGCTCATACATACAATTTCATATTTATGAATGAGTTCTAACAGTTTTTATTTTTGAGTTATAGATTCCTGGGGGTAAGAATGACAGGCCCAAAAATATTCGCATGATTAATTGCAACAGATGCCAACAAATTGCTCTTTAAAAAAAAAAAAAAATCACTAACAACTCCCAGATCTTGTAGCAATTGATGAGAATACTGTTTCCTCACATCTCTACTAATGACACTCTAATTTCTCCTAAACTGTCTATAAATTGATATCTTATTCTTTAATATGTTTCCTTGACTGCTATTATATTTGAATAGCTTTTCATGTTTGTTGGCTGTTTGGATTTGCTCTGTTGTAAAAATCCCTCTTTATTCTCTTTGCTAATATTTTATTGAAATTTTTGCCTTTACATTCTAAGTTATGAGCTATTTCTAGTTATTGCAGAAGTTCTCAACATGTTACAAACTCTTTTCTCTCAAACCTATTAGCTTTGTAATAGATCTGTTAATGTTGTCCCTTATCCTACAAAAGTTTATAATATATATATTTCATATATAGAGAGATACATACTTCATATATATATATATATTTCATACATGTTTCAACTATATATGGAAACTATATATATATATATATATATATATATATATATATATATATATATAGTTGTTGTTTTATAACATTAGGGCTTCAAGACTTGGTTTTGAACCTCTCCTTTACCCCTAGATTATAAAAGAAAATACTAAATTTTCTTGTTTTTTTTTTCACTATCATTTATATTTTTAGTTAGAGTAGGACCAATTTCATTTTTTTTAAAGATTTTATTTATTTATTCATGATAGACATAGAAAGAGAGAGAGGGAGGCAGAGACACAGGCGGAAAGAGAAGCAGGCTCCATGCCGGAAGCCTGACCTGGGACTTGATCCCAGGGCTCCAGGATCACGCCCTGGGCGAAAGGCAGGCACTAAACCGCTGAGTCACCCAAGGATTTCCAATTAGAGTGGGATCAATTTCAACATGCTTCTGTAATCCTAGAAGCAATGGTAATATCAAATTGAATCATTATAATAGTTTCATACCACTATCTGGTAAAGCAAAGACACCATAGCTATGCTTTCTCTTAATTGAAAATTATTAGGAAATTATTCTTGGGATCCCTGGGTGGCGCAGCGGTTTAGCGCCTGCCTTGCCCAGGGCGAGATCCTGGAGACCCGGGATCGAGTCCCACGTCGGGCTCCCGGTGCATGGAGCCTGCTTCTCCCTCTGCCTGTGTCTCTGCCTCTCTCTGTGTGTGTGTGACTATCATAAAAGAAAAGAAAAAAAGAAAATTATTCTTAACATGAGCTTGAAAACAAGATGCTTAATTAAAAATTGAATGCACTGAATCTAGAAAAATATTTAGAGAATTATCATTTTATGATGTTTTCCCTTCCAAAATCATGGCATCTTTTTCCATTGTTTTTAGATTTTTTTAAAAAACTTTTCTTTATTTGATACACTATAATTTTTAATTAAAATCATTCCTATATATTTTATAATTTTTAAAACTGCTATGAGTAAAATTTTCTCCATATACATCTTGAATGTTAATTACTGGAAGAGATATTTATTTTATATATTTCCCTTGTATCAAAGTAATTCACCTAATTATTTCATTAATTTTGATAAATTTTCACTAGAACCTCTTTAGTTCTCAGGATTATAACCATATGAGAAAAATAAAGTTATATCTTCATCCCCAATATTTCTCTAATTATTTCCTTTCTGTTTTTTATTGTTTTACCAAAACTAGAAGTCAATATCAGGTATCTGATATTTCAGATACCTATGCTGAGACAGTAGCCCTATATTATTCCTGATATTTAATTGCAATATTTTGAAGATTCACTCTTAGGGTAATTTTTGCAGTGTTTTGTTGTCATTACTGTTTTTTGCTTTGATAAAGGGAATTGTATCGCCTTGAAGTATTTATATACATTCACTATCATCCACTCACTCTTGGATTCAATCAAATCAAATTTTTTCCAATGACATCCTACGAAAATTGCTTTTGCCAAAGTGACCAATAATCTTCCAACGCTAAATCTAATGATCTGTAGTCATTCTTCCTGTGTACATATTAACAATATTTAGGTAGATTGACATCTCCCTCCTCTTTGATATATTTTCTTCACGCAGTCTTCTTTCCCTTCTATTTCTCCTTCTCAGCACTTTTTCCCACATTTCTCTTATTCTCCCCAACTTTTTAGTTACAGTGATCTAGGTTCAGTCCTTAATTCTAAACTACTCCTCTGGTGATGTGATCCAAGTTCATAATTCTGTCATCAATTTGCAAAATACTCACAAATTTGTATCTCAAACCCAGACTTTTCTCCTATACTCTAGAAGAATGTATCCAACTATTTGAATCATTTTTCAATAATAGTTATTTCACTCGTTATTTCAATCATATTTCAATCATTGTTTCAAATAATCATCATTTTAATAACTGAGTTTAACATGTTCTATAGTTAATAAGTTTTTACTTTCTCCAAAGATATGTACCTAACCATTTGGTCACTCCGCTTTTTAGTACTATGTATACACAGTCTTATATGTGAAAGTAATGATACAGCTATAAATTTTGCCAGAGTTTTTAATAATAAATATGCATATTAACAGAATACCGTTGGTGAGAAAACCTTTTCCAAACTAGGTTTACTATTACTCCTTTCAAAATGTAAGTTAAAGTCTCTGGGAGCCAATAAATTCATTTTCTAGTAAGGAATAAAAATAACCAAAAGAATTTTGGCAATGTGTATCACTTGAGTTATCATAACAAAATAATTTTAAAATCAGCATTTTCGTCTGTCATGGAAATCCAGGGAACCAGTGTGAGTGTGTAGGCATGTGTAAGTTTCTCTGTATGTGTGTTCCACAAAAGAATCGCGGAAGTTTTGTATAATTTAAAAATAAAGCTTACAAGAAAAAAATGTAATTGTATTAAATATTCTTACTGAAAGTACAGAATAAATGCATTCTGAGTATACAAAGCCAGAAGTCTTCTAAAAGCAGAGCCTCAGTGTCTGGCAGGAATAATAGGGACAGGTCACTTCCTTCTTTCCCAAGCTAGCCTGACCGTCCCCAAATTGTATCGAAGTCATGAATTTACTCATTTCAACTGCTCTCCCACAAATCTTATTCATTTTTCCATGGCCTACTTTTTCTTCATTAAAGCAGCCTTTGACTATATTACTTGAAATCCCTACATGCAATTTAGAACAGATTAGATTCATAAGACATAATATATTTCATATTGAATCAATTTTATAACAGGCATATATATTAGTCACATTACCTGAAACAAACTGCAACCTTTGTGACAAGTAGATGTTCTATTGTTCATCATTTCCTATAGCACTTGATGTTTTACACAATTCATAACTGGATAATATATAACACAAAACCGACTAATTTTAAAAGCTGTAATAGTTATAAAAACAAGGAAAACAAAGTTCACATATCTTTGAAATCCCATGCATCATTTCAATCCATTTCAAACTTATATTTAATGATCCAAATTTTAATCTCAAGGACCTATAAAATTCCCTCCAGTTAACTCTTTCAAGCAGAACACCAGCATAGGATCTATTTAAGGCATATTTTAGAAGGCTTTTTTATAATGTTAAAATGCATCATGATATTAAATAAATTCTATATATTCATCCATATCACAAAGGTAGTTCATTTAAAGCTATTTTTAAAAAAAATACTGGTTTCCAAAGAAAAGATGGCATAATTCATTTTAGAGTATGCAAAACTTACATAATTTTCAGATAAATTATAAAATTAAATATTATAAGTTATGTACTTATAATTACAAATAAAGTACAAATGAAATTTTATAATTGTATAAATTTCATAAATAAATCTGCTGTATATGGAAATGGACAGTAAAAGAAAAAAGATTGCAATTAAAAACATTGTCAATCTTGCTAAAACTCATAATGCATAATTTATTGTTTCCATTGCTATTTATATGCACAAAGGTGAGTCATTTAAGAATAAAAAGTAGAGAATAAAGAGATTATAATGTTTTGGGAAGGTGAAGTTAAGCAGATAGGAACAAGAAGTGAGGGGCCTTTGCTTTCAAAATCTAGAGCCAATAGAGAAAGGTGAAGGAAGGAGGGGGAAAAAAATCCCTAGAGTTGAAAGAAGGGATTTTTAGCAATAGGATTCTGAGTTATAAATTGTGGAATAACCTGTTGCTGCTCCAAACCTTTAACAAATAAAAAAGTGAATATGCCTTGTATGTACAGTAGGGATAAGGGCATGTCAGGGGATCAAGGGAAATAAACTAAATCCTCTCACTGGGAAACTCACACACAAAACAGAAGTAAATAGGAAGAGAAATGTGAGAGAGAGGAGGAGGACACTAAGTAGAACCAGAAGGGACTCAGAGTATCTAAGTCATTTGAATTCAGAGATATTTTGGCAAGGGCCCTCTATGAACAAAGAGAAAGAAGACTGAAGACAATCTCCTTGAAATCTTGAAGGAATGCTGACCTCAGCAGAAATCAAGGTGACAGCATTCATAGAACCTATGGAGGGCAATGCATTGGAGAGGAAATTTTTAACAATATGTAAATCAGAGTCCACCCTGAATGTCTGATCTATGAAGAGATGCAACAGGTACCCACAACCCATCATGGTGGTAATAAAAGTAACAGAAATGGAGGGGAGGAAAAAATTTTTCATACTCTAAAAGCATTTTTTAATAAAGTTATGGTGTTAAACAAGCAAGGTAAAGTAAGAAAAAAGTCAAAATTATAGTTGGTTGGGGGAAAGAAGGACTCATACTTTAAAATACTTATTTTTTTCTAATAGATATGCTTTTGATCTTTTCTATTTTATAAACTGAAATTTAAGTAATATCTTAAATTGCATACAAGAAAAAAGAAAAATGATGCTATTATAAGTAAAAAAATATTTTGGTCAAGTATTCTTATATTGTTTACTCATTTTTCGAATGGAATATATGATCACTTATGATGTAATGATAATAACAAAGTATACTAAATGCTCCTTAGGGTGTCTTACATATTCCCCTCCTTTAATCCTCACAACAACCCTTTATGATACATAATGTAATCTCTATTTTAAAAAATGAGAAAAATAAGATGCACAAACATTACAACATAAACAAAACCTAAAACAGGTTTTCACTCTGGTAGACTGATTTAAGACCTATACTCTTAATCATTGTATTACTTTTTGTACAATGTTTAACAAGATAACATATTTAGGCACTAAATTAAATTGTTTTCTTCTTCATCTATTATTACTACTGATTATGATAATGACATTGATGATTTGGGAAGTATTTGCTAAATAACTTGAAAGGAAATCCAAAGCAAATTATGTTTTGGCCATTTATTCAGCCAATACTGATGGCTATGGTCCAATCACACTGCTTTATAGCAAACTGTATTAACTGTACAAGTAATGAAAATAATTCAAAGTCTCAGAAAGGGAGACAGAACATGAGAGACTCTTAACTCTGGGAAATGAACTAGGGGTGATGGAAGGGGAGGAGGGCGGGGGGTGGGGGTGACTGGGTGGCAGGCACTGAGGGGGCACTTGACGGGATGAGCATTTGACTGGGTGTTATTCTGTATGTTGGCAAATTGAACACCAATAAAAAATAAATTTATTATTAAATAAAAAAAACAAAAACAAAAAACAAAGTCTTGATATGAGTCTTAAAGTAGTCCTATTTTTCTATACCTGGCACAGTAGTGTTTATAAGGTATCATTAAGAAATCTGATATGCAAATATATTTTAAATATAATATTCTCTATAAAGTAGCCATATAAAATAATAGTTATTTAAATAATTATGAACAGAGGAAACATTTACTGAGATAATTTAGCTATAGCCTCATATAGTATGGGATCAATATTTTTTAATTTTTTATTTTTTAAGATTGTATTTATTTATTTGAGAGAGATATACATAAGCAGGGGGAGGGACAGAGGGAGAAAAACCTCAGTTAGACTCCCTGCTGAGAGTTGAGCCCTACACAGGGTGCAATTTCAGGACACTGAGATCATGATCTGCACCAAAGTCTGAGGCTTAACTGACTAAACCACCGAAGTGTCCCTAGGAACCTGTATTAATGATTCAATGTTGTTTGCTCTTATTACATATTATAAAAACAGATTAAATATCTTAGTTTTATGAGTCATAAAATTGATGTTACTATGAACTACATTTACTTCTTTTTTCTTAAATGCAGTATTGGACAAACACTAAATATATGCCTACATTTGGATTAATGTATAGAATTTATGTCATATTTAGTTTCTGGTGATTCAAGGTAGAGTAAGTAAACAAACCTGTGCTCAGTGTAACCACTGATTTGAATAAGTTAACTGTTAATATAGAATCTATCAGGGTCTGTTGTGCAAAGGGCCTGTTTAGTTCTCATAGGGGTCATCTGGAAGGTGCTGTTGCACTTCTTCTGGTCAGATCATCCACTTGTGTTTTCTCATCCTGTTCCTCTGGGACAGGGCTCTGCTTAACCACTACTTCAGGGGGCTAGAAAAGCATGCTAGTAGCTTCTTCTTAGTTTTCTTCCACTTACTGTGATGATATAAAAAGTAACTTACTCAAATATAAAACACATTTTAACTCATTGGAATTCACTTGTGATATTACTGAACTTATACAATTTATATAATTAAATAATAATTTAATTATATAAATTAAACTTATTTTATTTTATTTTTTTAAAGATTTTGTATTTATTTATTCATGAGAGACACAGAGAGGAGAGAGAGAGGCAGAGACGCAGGCAGAGGGAGAAGCAGAGGGAGAAGCAGGACCCATGCAGGGAGCCTGCAGGGAGCCTGACGTGGGACTCGATCTTAGGTCTCCAGGATCACGGACGCCCTGGGCTGCAGGCGGCGCTAAACTGCTGAGCCACCTGGGCTGCCCAAATTAAACTTATTTTAAACTGTTTTATGTATTCTTCCTCCACATAAAAATTTATTCAAAAATGTGTTCTGCAGACAATCATTAAAGTAAGAGAGAAGCATTTTTCGTGCTTAAGAAATAAAATGTCATCATTTGAAGAATAAAAAATAGTGAAACTTTCTTTAAAAATGAAATGCCTCATAGACATTGTAAAAAATGAAAAAAGATAATTATTTCAGGTACTAGAATGTTTACCTTCTCTTCCTAAAACTACATGGTGCTAAGGATCCCCAGGATTTATTACTGAGTTGCAAAATTAGTATCCAAAATGTGATCATGATTCATAGGTCTGAAAATGTATCTTAGCTGTATTATAAAAAAATACCTCTGTTTTGTTATTGTTTTTTTTTAATTTTTTATTCATTTATGATAGTCACACAGAGAGAGAGAGAGGCAGAGACACAGGCAGAGGGAGAAGCAGGCTCCATGCACCGGGAGCCCGACGTGGGATTCGATCCCGGGTCTCCAGGATCGCGCCCTGGGCCAAAGGAAGGCGCCAAAACCCTGCGCCACCCAGGGATCCTGTTTTGTCATTGGTTTTAAATTTACATTCCAAGGCACCAAAGTATTTTTATTCATCACGGTGATAATTGACATTAAAATTGTGGTATTGGGTAGAATCTAATTTGACTAAAAGATGCTTTATTTCCCTTATAAACTATTCATTCATTTTCAAGCATTGAAAACTTGTTTGGCAACACTTTCCAATGTTAATTTTTTCTAACATTTTTATGGAAAGCTGTATATTTAGTTTGATAGTCACTTATGATTTTTAATGCATACATTACGATTTTACCTCTGAATGATGATAGTTAATGACTTTGTGACTATCTGAATGTAATACAATTTTGATTAAACACAGGAAATTATCTTTGATCAGATTAAATAACTTGCAACAGACAGGCTTTGTGTTGAACTGGGGGACTCTCCTTGGTTACTTTGTGTTCTCATGCACAGCCAGGGCCTGAATTAATGGGTCATACACACACCGACTGCTGAAAGACAAATGTTGAGTGTGCCAAAAGGCCCCAACCTCTTCAGGACTAAAAGAACTTTCTGACTGCTACATTTCAAAATCAGATAGCTGAAAAGAGCAATATCATTTAAAGATGCTTCTGAGATCAGTGGAAGTCCATTTCCCCTTTCCCATCTCTTCCTTTCAAGAGCATGAGATGGGGGTCTATTTCTCAGAAGTTTGAAAAAAAAAATGCAACTTTGCCTTAGGAAGTCTAAATTACTTACATGTAACCTCAGAGTCATTCGGAGTTTCATAATAAAGCCTAGACACTGCCCGTGGAACACTGACATGGTGGTGCATGAAGAGAGAGCCTCTTTAGGGTTTATTCACCTCTGCATCTGTTGATATTACATGGCCTTGAAGTCTCCAGAGTCTCCATGTACCTTTATTTCTTTTTGGTGTGTTTGGATCTCTGCCTGTTTACTACAGCGCTCATGCCGCATGAAAAGAAGCCGGCTGGGATGTTTTATCTCTTGTCTGAGCTTGCTTCAATTAAATTAATGGACCCATTCAGCTCACTCTTTCCCCTTTCAGATGCACCCCTGATGAATACATTAAAAAGATCTTAAGTCTCAAGATGGTACATCATGGTATTAGCCAGGGCACTCATTTCCCTCTGCCTTCATTTTCTGTAAATCAAATAATTAATGAGATCTCCACCTCAATAAAGCACTTCATCAATATTTTGTGGCAAAGGGAAAAAATGCCCTCTTTGCTTGTAGCAAGAGCTTTTATCTCCATCTGTGTAGGATTTTGTGGGCAAATGTAGTAATATTGAAATGACAAAATATTGACTGATTCTTACAGTTTGTTCTTCAGAGCTGAGAAAGATTAGTTAAAGGATGTACATATTGTTCAACAGAGAAACAAGTGCCACGCTTGTCAATATGCTGTGGATATTTTGTATTCAATATTTAAGTTGTAAACATCAAGTGGGACAAATTAGTTTTGCCAGAGTTTGATGTCACTTGAAGAGGGTGGAGGGTAGATTTCATATAGAAGCACACATTTTTTAAAGTAATTATATATACGAGCTATATTTTATTTTAATTTACTTATTTTTCTTACATTTTAGGATATTTTGTCTCTTAACAGAATCAACTGTTTTCAAATTAAGAGTTTCAATTCAGAAAATACACTAACCATGTGACTGTAGTATAGGCCTATGTTAACTTGTTGCATGAGAAAACCCCTTTTTATAGGCTGCAGAAACTACATATTAAACTAGAGAAGAAAAAAATCTGCTTGCTTTGTGCAACACTCTCCGGTAGCCATTTCTCCTTTCTGTGAAGAGGTAACACCATAAAAGTTATGAATAGTTCTCCTTCTCATTCATTTATACAGATAGAACCTCAATCAAAGATACGGGTTTGCTTTCCTGAAATGTTTAGATTTGCATTTGGATGGATATCAATAAACCATGTTTGATGTTCCCTGAACATCTAATGTCAATCAATATATGAATCATAGCTTAAATGGAAATTGAGTGTGGAGAGAGGGAAAGAAAGAAGGGATGTGTTGAAAATAGAGACAGAAACATTGAAAGATAGAAAGATAGAGATGGAAGGGGTGCTGGGGAGACAGCACGTATGGGAAAGGAGAGGAGAGATAATTCAAATCTAATTCATACTGCAAGGTATTAAGCTCAACTCAGTTTATCCAAATAACTATTACTCAAAATTCAATTTGTACACTACTAAAGGGAGGGGTAGATTGAAGCCCTTATTCTTGTAGGTTATGAATTCAAGCAACCAATTTTAAAGCAATAGTAGACCTAAAACATAAATATAAGCACATGGATGGGAGCATGGAGGAATTACAGAATACTCAGAGGTTTTTTGCTTTCATTAAAATAATTAGAGGCAGTTAGAGTAGGACAAATAAGCATACTCCTCTGGAAGTCTACAAAGGATGAGGGTCATCTTCAGGAAAATTAAGAAGTTGAGTAATAAATGATTCTAGCTATTTTATCAGGGACAATTTCTTTTCATAGCCAGTAATGTTGAGCCATAAACCCAGTATTAAAATATATATATTTAAACTTTATTTCAAAGTCTTCATAACTGAGTAATATTTATGTATCCACTGCCAGGCAGGTGAGCCAAGGTTAATATTTTAATCATTCCGGATTACACAGTGTCTGTCAGATGAGGTAGGCATCCAAATATAAGTCTTTTCAGTCACTGGACTTTCTTCATTAAATTATTACTTGTAGAGACTTACAGAAAATTCCACACTCATCCTCATCACATTCAAACCCCAAACAGTGCGACAAAGAGAGCGGAGGAGAAAAGGGAAAATAGAAAACTCACAATGGATATTAGAGAAAGTTGAAATCCATATGCCAGAAATGTAAGAATATTTTTGACAGATATAGTGAATAATGCATAATAGATTGATAAATAGCATAGAATCCATTTAATGATTCACTCTCCAAATAAAACTGTCAATTTGAGGATCAAACTAAAGTGAAATGATTTATAAATGCTAGAGGAAAAACTTGCTATGGGCAAAGCGCAATAATTTTAAAAATCAAAAAAGATGTTTAAAACTGACAGTTATTTCAGAATTAAGACCAAAATAGTAAACATAAAACTGGGCAAAACAGAAAAAGCAAGAGGATGATGTAGCAGACATGAATTTTATGCATAAATGGACAAAATATCTAAATATGTAAAAGTGCTAAAAATTAAAATAAACTAAAAAACACCATCGATGTAGAAATCTTAGAACATCTCACTCAGTCTTATTAAATTTCAAAATTAAATATGAATATAGAATATCTAGAAATATACATAAAAGTTTGATTTCTCAACTATATAAAATACTTTCTGTACCCCAAAATAACAACCTCATGGAAAAGTATGTGAAAAATTGACCATATATTATCCTAAAAGAAAGATACTGATAGATTTTGAGGAGCAAATATAAGTTTCTATCATTATACCACTACACAATGAACTTAAACAGCAAAGTCACTATCAAAACATTAAAAATACTTAGAAATTCATTGAAATTTCTAAAAAATTATTTTCTCCAAAACAAAATGAGCACTAATAATAGCAAGTCTCTTGGATTTAAAAAAAAATAGGTATTACTACATTTTATCCCAAACCAACTCATATCTCCAGATCCTGTAGTTTTTATTAGTTAAGGTTTTCATACAATTTTTTTACTAAATACTGAGTAGATAAAAACTGCTTATAAATGATGTGTGAAAATATAAAGGCTTACAATCCAGTAAGACACATCAATTTAAGGAAGAATATTAACTTTACATGGCAATTTCCTTATGTAATCTTCCCTGATTCTTGATCCAGTTTCTTCTTCTTCTGTCTCCAGTTAACCACTATATTAAACCTTTTATCATTCCCTGACTTTTCTGAATATTTTCACCACATACTTTGGTATTACAAATGATATATTTAGCTGTATACATATTGAGCATTATATAAATGGAATCATATGAAATCCTTAACTTGCATTTTCACTTTTCATCAAGTTCTGGTTGTATTTAGCTGAAGTTAATTCATTTTTGCTGCTGCACAATAATCCATACCAGAGTTGATATATTTATCTTTCTGTTGATGGTTATTTGGGTAGGGTCCAGATACTTGCATTTGCAATAGTGTTGTTATGAATGTACTTGTAGAAGTCTTCTGGTATACATAAAAAAAATGTTTTACTAAGATATTACCTAAGAATTCCAGTCAAAGAGAGGATAATGTGGGACACCTGGGTGGCTCGGCAATTGAGAGTCTGCCTTTGGCTCAGGGTATGATCCTGGAGTCGCAGGATCAAGTCCTACATCGGGCTCCCTGCATGAAGCCTGCTTCTCCCTCTGCCTATGTCTCTGCCCCTCTCTCTCTCTGTGTCTCCCATGAATAAACAAGTAAAATCTTTTTTTTTTTAAAAAAAAAGGATGTTTGATTTGCTTTGTTGAGATTCTTTAAAAGTGTTTCCTGACATTAGGATTGTCCCCTCTAAAGAAAGATGATTATATTTAAATATCATTGAGTAAGATTCTTTACTTTGTTTCCACATTTGATATAACCCCATAAGCCTGAAATGATCTTTCAATTTTATGTGTCAAAATAACACTTATATTCTACTTATAAACATAATTTATGCTCAAAGTAAAAAACAATGAAAAGCATAGAAAAGTAGAAAAAATTAAAGCAAAAATATTAACTCATATGTAAATGTATACAAATTTGTATATGTAAATACACACATAAATGAAATGAATACATATTAATTCCTGGAAATATAACAACTGAGTCAAACCTTTTTTAATGGCAAACTCTCCTGGTCTTAGAGCACTGACTTACTTTCATCCTGCTGCTGTAAAAAATTACCACAAACTTATTGGTTTAAAACAATAAAAATTTACCATCTTACATTTCTGGAAGTTGGAAGTCTGAAGTGTGCCAGCAGGGCTCCAATGATTCTGGAAACTGAGAGAGTCTGTTTCTTTGCCTTTTCCAGCTTCTAAAGACTACCTACATTACTTAGCTCATGGACTCATATTTCATCTTCAAAACAAGCAGTGTAACCTCTTTCAATCTCTCTTCTCCTCTCTGACCCTCCTGCCTCCCTTTTGTAAGGACCCTTGTGATTGCATTGTTCATACCTGGATAATCTTCCTCATCTCAAGCTCCTTAAATTAATCACATCTGAAAATCCTTTTTGCTTTGTAAAGTAGCATATTCACAGATTCCAAAATTAGGGTATAGACATTACTGGAGGACCATAATTCAGACTACTACAAGTACCTTCTAAGCAATCCTGTTCTGATTAGGCCATAAAGGGGAAGATCAGTAGCAATCAAAAGGCTCAAAATTGAATCTTTTCTTTAAAGGATTCTGTTCACTTATGGCTAACAAAGCAGACTTCTTCATAAGGCTATGGACATTGCATGACAGTGGATTTCTGTACAGTGTCTCCATACCTTTGGAAGGGGACTCTGATGATGGTGCTAATGTGCTCTGTATAGCCCACTACGTATCCAGTTTGCTCCATTACCAGCTTTCTGAAAAAGGGGGTTACCTTAACGCCAACCTAAGATGATTGGAATGCAATTCTTCTTGCTCAGATTACTAAAACCTTTGTTACAATGTGCATACTAATTTATCTATGGCAGGTGTGGTTTATCTGTACCTGACACTTGTATCCAAATGCATCTTGTAGTTAGAAAACTCCATTGTTTAAAAGTTAACTTTAAAGCTTTGGCAAAGCTTGAAGGCAAATCTCATTTGCCTCAATATTAGTGAAGCCATTTGTGCTGTAAGTAAAAGTTGTCCTCATACTTGGTCAAATTTACAAAGCAAATATGTTCACCTTTTGCTACCTAGGTCAGCTCAGAGTCAATGTAATCTTTTATGCTGTAGGAAGCTAAATGATTCATTTTTAAAGCAAAAGAGAAATATTGTCTCTATTAGGATGTCAAAAGGCAGCTTATCTGATGTATTAATAAACAAAGCCAAATGGTCTTCTCCTACATATTTACTCATCCCAGAGTCAATCACTCAGCTGAATTTATTATAACTACTAGGGCTTAGTTAAGAAGACATTTAATTATGAGACACATAATTATCACAATGTTTGCCTAAATGGGATAATGAAATATATCTTGCATAAATATTAGTATAAATATGAACAGCTGTAGCAGAAAAGGATAAAATTATACTAACAAAATATTCTGTAATTAGATAAAAAGGTTTTGAATATTTTAATGAATAAAGATCCAGAAGAACTAACTTTTTAAAAATGAATTACTGTTAAAATATAGGCAATGAGAAATGGCCAACGTGGAAGACACTGAAATCTAAAATTGCTTGACAGTATAATACTGTAACCTGAATCTTATTTTAAAATCTTATTGTTACAAGATGGCATAGAGTCACTTTTTCTGGCTCCTTCCCTCTAAATTCATCAAAGTATCCTGTAAATAATTCAACAGATAAACATAAATGAACTCAGAACTCTGAAAAATGTAAAGCCAAATATAGAATCACAGCTCTGAGCTTCCTGGGTTTTCTTTTTCTCTCTCACACATCCCAAACTGAGCAACAGGGAGCCCTGCAACCTGGAAGCAACAAAGGCTGTAGGCAAAATAAAGGAACAAAAATGTCTGCTCTCTTCAGTGAAAGGATCAGGAAAGAGACAGCCTACTAAAGATCTAGCTGGGAGATCAACTCCATTGACCCCATCCAGGGCACACTGGGCTCAATAAGCTATCCCAGCAGCAGCATAGCCAGGGACAGAGATCTATCCTTTGCCCCAGACATTATTAGCCAGTGATATACTGGATCCACTGCAGCAGCAGAAACAGAATGGGGACCTACCTCCTATCTCATATCCAGGACATTGCTGCCCAATCCATCCCAAGAGCAGAAGCTGCAGATCTGCCCCAAGCCCCCACACCTATACACCAGCAGGCCTGATCTATAGACACCCTTAGAAGCAGGCTGGGTGTCTCCTGGCCCTCCATATTTGATTTTAATGGAACTAAACTTCTTGAGATTTTTTTTTAAATAAAGTTAGGTTTCATTATGCAACATTTAGTTCTGACAATGAGAAAGTTTACAGGCATTTAAGAGATCAAAGGAAGACAAAAATATTAAAATAGAAAAATCATTTAAAGTGTAAAACAATAAAGTTAGATCTAATTAAATGATAGTCTTTATCTCCAATACTACTTAGAATCAAGATATATCATGATAGGTGAGACAAAGTTATCTCATTAAAAGATGATATGTGAACCAACTGAAGGTCTAACTAAATCTTCAGAGACAGAGAAAGGGAGAAGCTTGGCTCTCCCTTGCTTGAAGTACAATTATTCTAAATCAGTAAAAGGAAATTAGTAAAGAAAAGTATCCATTTGACACAAGGACATGAATTTCATTTAGCTCAAAGGAAATAAATTAGCAAAAAGGATATATATTTATATTATTTATATTTATATTTATATATATGTATATTTTCAAATTAGCAGCATAGCCATTACTTTGAACATTACTTTAAAGTTAGATTATTTCTCTTATTTGTAACCAAGAACTCAAATGGATACAAAGAGTGCCTAAGTATTAGGGCAGAAGGAAAAACACACTTCACTGAAAAAGCAAAGGTGGAGTTGCTATGAATGTCTGTGCACTGTACAAAGGACCTAGATGAAAGGGCGTGTGGGGTAAGATTTAGCCCATAATCCACATATACCTCGTGCTCTAGTGCAGGTCTACTCCTACCAAAAACAGAGATACTCTTCCACATTGCAATGTCACTGTTTACGAAACCGTACACTTACAGGGCTGCATCTTCCAGAGGGTAAGTTTTTTCTCCTTTTCACCAAGGCACAGTAGAAGCTAGTGATAGACCTGGGGGACATTACACAAAATGAACATTAAGGATCAGAACTAAATAATCAAAAAAAGAAAATATCAGTCTCCAGGTGTTTCATCCATGGCATTTACACAGATGGAATCACACAGAAAATTAACGGTGGTGTCCACCAACCCTTATCTAAAACCCTTGAAAAAGCTTTGGGTATCAGTTTGGTGTCTTTTGTGTCAACTCTTCCTATGGCTAATCTGAGCCTAATGCCATTAACCATTAAATTCATTAACCATCTTTTACTCTGACAAAATGTTTCACAAGCATCATTTTGATCCTGTATCTGTACTAGTACAGAGCATCCAAGCCATTCTTCTGGCCCAATTTTCTGTGGAGAAATATTTTGTTTGAACAAAATTATAGGCATGGACTTTTGTTTGCTAAAGAATAGAGTTTCAAAATGGAAAGATTCAAATAAGACTTAATTATCATGAGAAAAATTATGAAGCTGCTTATAGCGAAAATACAACAGAAAAGTAGAACCAGGGGACAGGAATTTTTAAAAGGGGGAAAAGAATACATGATGGAATCCTGACTTGGAATGATATGAGAAAATTAGAAGATTTTTTTTTTAAAAAACAGGTGTTCTGCAGAGTTTAGGGATATGGTTGGTTTAAAAAATCCTTAGAGTTATTCTTTGCACCATATAATAGTATTCTTTGGATCCTTTGGAAGACTTGGATATAGAGCTGTAAAACTTTAAAAAGATATTTTTCCAATAATCTTTTATTGAAGTATAATTCACAAAAAAGCAGAGATTTTGAGTGTAGATTAATGAATTTTGACAAATATACATACATTTTATATATATATAATTATAAAATTATATATTTTATATATATATAATATATAATGTATGTATATATTACCACTACTCAAGTCAGGAGATTGAAAATTTCTGTTTATCCTAGATATTTTCATCCAATTCCTGTCAACTCCTACAGAACTGAACAGAGTTATGATTTCTGTAAGTATAATTTAGTTCTGTCTTTCCTACAACACTATACAAAGGGAATTCTACAGTCATACTGTTTGTCTCTGGCTTCTTTTTTCTCATCTAGATTGTTGCATGTAGCAATAGTTCATATCTTCTTATAGACATTGACTTACATGATATTCTATTTCAAGTTTGAGCCTAATAAGAATAAAACTGCTATAAATATTTTTATACAAATCTGTTGGTGGACTTGTTTCCCTTTCTTTTGGAGAAACTTCCTACAAGTGGGATAGATGAGTTGTAGGGTATTTGCAAATTTAAAATTATAAAAATATGCTGAGTGATTTACATTACTGCTAAATGTTTCACATCATCAGTGACTATGTATGAGAAATCCAAAGCTCCTGTTCATTCTTGCCAAGGCTTGGATTTGCTAAACTTTTAAATTGTAATTCTTTCGTGGGTGTATAATAACACAATGTAATTTTAATTTGTTATTTCCCTGATGATAAATAATGATGAGAACACTCTTTTCTGTGTCTATTGGTCATAATTATATCGTATTTTTTGAAGTAACTGTTTAATTTTTGTTCATTTATATATTGAGATTTAAGTTTTTATTATAGATTTTTAGGGGTTATTTATTTATTTTGGATACAAACCCTTGTTAGGTGTATGTATTGAATTCAGTTTCTCTAAATCTTATGGCATTTTAAAAATTTTCTTAATCACCTGGTTATGAGTAGAAATTTTTAATTTTGAGTAAGTCCAATTCATCAATTACTTTCTTTTATGCTTTACTGCTTTTGATAACCTATATTATCTATATTTTCCTACAATATTTGGCAAAGATCTTTATGTATGCAAAAAAACCTTTATATTTTTACTTTTTAGATTTAGAATCATGATCCATCTCAAACTGCTTTTTGTGTATGGGTATGAGGTATGGATATAAGTATTTTTTCCCAGACATTATGCAGTTGTCCCAGTATCTTTTTGATGAAAATGTTTCCTTTTCCAAATTGAACTGATTGAAAAGAAATACACATACACAAATACATATATTGAGGTACAAACTAGACTTCATTTAAGTTAAGAAACAGGTATTCCTCCCCTTTTTTTGTGAGACGGGAGGGTGGAAGGACATAGGGAGAGGGATAAAGACAATCTTAAACAGGCTCCACTCCCAGCAGGGAGCCAACAAGGTGCTCAATCTCATGACCCTGAGATCATGACCTGAACTAAAATCAAGAGTCAAACGCTTAACCGACTGAGCCACCTAGGCTCAGGAACCGGTATTTCCAAATATCTCCACACCTACCACAATAGGCCTTACAGCTTAATCAAGCCTGGCTAACACCCTCTTTCCCAGACAGAGTGCCCCGACCCTGACCATGAATGAAGGAGCTGCAAATAACCCTAAATCTGCCCAGAGCCAGATCTGGTCTGGCCTCCTTATTGGCATAGGGCCTGGGGGGCTCTGGTTTTTATTCTCTTGTGAAATAGAAAGTTTTGTGTCATCTGAAACCCATTTATGGATTCTCTATTCTGTTTCATTGATCAATTTGTATGTCCTACATCAATAGTGAAAGGGAAAATAAGGGAAGGGAGAAGAAATGTGTGGGAAATATCAGAAAGGGAGACAGAACATAAAGACTGCTAACTCTGGGAAACGAACTAGGGGTGGTAGAAGGGGAGGAGGGCGGGGGGTGGGAGTGAATGGGTGACGGGCACTGGGTGTTATTCTGTATGTTAGTAAATTGAACACCAATAAAAAAAAAATAAATAAAAAAATAAAAAAAGAAAAAAAAATACCTTAATCTAAAGCACTGAGCAGTTGTTTAAATTTGTGTTTAATCTGTCATCTTTCCCACTGTTGCTATCACCGATGAATCTCATACCACATAACTACAAAACAAGAGCAGCGTCTGTTTGCAAGTTTGGCTACCTCCTTTCTCTGTATCTTTCCTCCTTTCCTCCAAAATTAAGAATTTTGACCTTAATTTTTATTGGCCAGGGAAGGCCCAAACTCTGACCTGACTTTTTATCCTAAATAACATCTATTTTCTGTTTTAAGATTAATTTTCCAGGTAAGGAAAGAACTCACGAATGCCCTCAGTAAAGAAACTAAATATGTGGAATTCATTCAGTATGCTTATCTTTTTTCAAAGGTTTTATCTCTTCCTGCTTCTATCTTTCACTGGTTGCTCTCCAGTACCTTAAAAGAAAGACTTTCCTGGGGCAGCCTGGGTGGCTCAGTGGTTTAGTGCCGCCTTCAGCCCAGGGAGTGATCTTGGAGACCCGGGACAGCGTTTCACATTGGTCTCCCTGCATGGAGCCTGCTTCTTCCTCTGCCTCTCTCTCTCTACTCTCTGTGTCTCTCATGAATAAATAAATAAAATCTTTAAAAAAGAAAAAAAGATTTTCCTTATATAAATATTTGTCAAGACTTTATAATCATTATCCATAGAAGGTTGATCTGACATAAGCTAATTCAATATGCCCAAGAGCAGAAATTTAAAATCATTTAAAATAATTAAATAATAAAAATCGTAATGTAATCTTATAGTTGGGTAGTGTATGAGATGGTCCACTTTTATGTAGGGTACATTTTAGAAGTTACTGTAATGAATTTTCCACTTAATATATAATATTTAACTGATCCATAGATAATTTTCTTATTGCAACAAGCCAAGAGCATACTCTCATCATGCTCAAATGGAGGCTGGATTTATGGTGCAACAGAATTGCAGTTGAAAACACATAAGCATAATGGCTTTTAGAATAGCACTTCAAAGTCAGAGAGAAACTGGAGATTTCTTTGTGTTTAAAATTATAATTTTGGAGAAAATGCTCTGTTCAAAATAGAATATACCATATGAAGTATTCAATTTATGCAATTATGCAAGTTCACATAATTGGAAAAACTCATGAGAATCTCCTATAGAATTTTTATTAGAAATTAAATTTTAGCCTAGCCTTCATTGACTCCCATTTTACTAAGAGAAGTAAAAGGGGTAAGGCACCTGGGTGGCTCAGGTCATGAACTCAGGGTCCTCGGATCTAGCCCTGAGTCTGGTTCCATGAGTGTCTGCTTGTCCCTCTGCCTCTCCTCACTCTTCTCTCCCTGCCTCTCTCTCTCTCAAATAAATAAATAAAATCTTTTTTAAAAAGGTAATGTAAAGTAAATGGGTAGCTGTCATGCTCAATGTCAAGACATTTTATTCATCTTTCCTGGATTATTCTAGAACTACTGCAAAATAGATTCACTGGGAAACAATAGATTGTGTAGCCCTTATAACTATGGGTAAAATTCATTGTTGTCTTGTTATAAGACCTAAAAAATTTTATGAAGAACACTTTTCCATGAATGAAAAGAAAAGACTTTATAACTGGCTAGAAAATGCTATTGAAATGCTTACAGGAGCAGTTCTCAGAGTTTGAAATATGTGGAAGAGTAACTGAGGCTTTTTACTTGTAGCATTAGAATATATATTATTAACTCAAATTTCCAAGGACTTCTGTTTCTTTGATGGGCAGTTTGACCACCTAGAAATAGTGTACTTCATGGTGGAGTGTTTCTAGGATCCTTACAGGATATTTACAACTGCATGTCTAGGTGAATATTATTGTTCCAAGGGTTTTATGCTTTAAGGATTTTGTAGCAGTTTAGCTACCGAGGTGGGGTACTGTTTTGAGAACTAGAACAAAAGCAAAACAACAATAAGAACACAAATCAGGCAAATAAGAGACTAGGATGGCCATAATTTTTTTATGGGCTTAGCAATTACCAGCAGTAGAGGGGGCACCTATATTTCAAATATAATTAAAGCCAATTAGGAGGAAAAGAAAGATACCCTCACGGAGACTCTCAGAGAGTGAGATATCTGAGGGAATCGTGGACTTGAGACATCTGTGTACTCGGGGACACGAAATGAACATAGACATAATTCATTATTCTTATATCATACATCAACATTCAAGGTTGTAATAGGCAAGAATACTGTTGCTCAAAGTCAGAAGAAAAGATCAGAACATTTTGAGTTAGGAATTGCACTCCCTGATTTGTTTTTTGTTTTGTTTTGTTTTGTTTTGTTTTTTGAGAGGCAACACTGATCACAAAGGAATTAATTTATCTAATAAGGTACTAACCTCACAATATTCTAGAGAACCCCTCAACAGTATAAGAATGATCAAATAGCAAGCTCAAACTTCCTAGAAATATTATGGATTGGAATATTGAGGTCTCTGCTTTATTAATTTGCAGAAAGGGGAATAATAGTAGCCAACTTCATGCACAACAAAAATGATCCTTTTTCACTCTTTTTATTTCTTCTTGTAGAAGAATTAGCTCTAGTGAGTTTAGGAGGCATTAAACCCAGCTTCAGATATGTTTGCTGCTCTAACAGCTCAAATTCCTAACATCTGCTTTGGCTGAATTCACCATGAGATACACCAGCAAGATGAATTGTATACTTTCTTCATCCACATCAGGGAGGAACTCAGCTTCAACCTGGTCAGTGGTCAATAGGGGAGGAGAGGGAAATGAAGAAGAAGGAAAAGGAGCAGCTTGGCTGTGGAGAACTTTTGGGTGGCAAAAAATACAAATGGTTCTCTGATTTTTAGGAGACAATGGTCATCTGGCAGGGACAGAAAATAAGCATTCTCAGATTCTTCCCAATTAGAAATATTAAAGAGCCACTGTTCAAAGAAAATGATAGCCTAAAAAGGCAAGAAAAAGGAACAAGAGTTAGAAAGCAGGAAAATAATGGGGAAAACTTTAAGGTTAGAAGTTTGGGTAGGAATTTGTAATGAGAAGGCAAGAAAGTGGAAAATATCTTTTAGGAACTGCCAAAAAGAAATGAAGGGGATATTTTGATGTTATACAAATGTCATGCAAATTAAATTGTTTTCCTGTATATTAAACTGGTTTTATTTTGAATGCAATACTGATCTAACACAGAGCACATGGTGGCTTATTTTTACCTGAGTTATAATAACCCATTCTATTTATTCTTTCAAAAAATATGCATTGACACTAATCACTGCTTGATGAGAATATGATGACAATCAATTCCTGTCCAAATGTGGCTTAACATCTACTGACACATTAACAAATTTGCTTTCAATTATTTGCAGACCATGGCAACATAAATAGTGTAGTCGGCATAACAGTTATTATTTTTATTGTAAATTAATAAATTGCAAACCAATCTCCACCACCATGAGTTTTCATATACTATGATGTTATTAGAACCTTATCATTTCTTGTCAAGATTACTTGCTAAGCTTTCCATGTAAGATATCACATTTATAGAGAACCATACAAACTTATTATAGGACTAGTACTATAATAAGAATATGATGTTTCATATGTTTACTATGAGGCAGT
The DNA here is from genome assembly GCF_003254725.2 of Canis lupus dingo. Taxonomy (NCBI): domain Eukaryota; kingdom Metazoa; phylum Chordata; class Mammalia; order Carnivora; family Canidae; genus Canis; species Canis lupus. The sequence continues at coordinate 63,355,333 of NC_064246.1, read as the reverse complement.
AACTCCCAAGTACTTTAATCAAATTATCTAGTTTAATAAAAATATAAACACAATGAATCTATAAGGTAAATATTGCTATTGTACTCATTTCATACAGGAGTAATTATAGTTATGAATTTTATTTATTTTCCTAATGTTACTCCATAACCCATATACTATTCCTATCACCACTATGGTCTGCCACATTTTCCTCCACAGATCAAGTCATAAATAACATTGTTGATGGACCTTCAAAGTGCGAACTTTAATTGCATTGCTGATGTACCTTCAAAATCCTGTGATATTTGTATTGCCATAAGCAAGAAAAAGCTGCTAGGAAGTTTCACACACATGAATCACCATCATGCTATTCTAATACCACATTGGCTGATAATCTTTAGAACAGTCTTCTCACTTGTGTTTGATAGAAAGTCTAATTTTTAATTAAACAATGCAATGTAGCATGTCAAATGCTTGACAATAATTCAAAGTGTTTTGTTATAATGGTGACAATTGACACAGTTATTTAAGGGAAGGCTTCTGAAAGAAAGGGATATTTAAGCTGAAATGACTTGCCAGATTATGGGGTCAGCGTGCAAGAGAAAATTTTAGGAGTTATTTTACTGTTTGGAATTATAGACTCCTCTCCATTTTAATAGTCGTGTTCCCAGCAAAACAGGTCCATCATTTTTACTGGATGAATGTAAAGTTGTTGTTTAATGTCTCCATTTTACATTGACATGACAACATCAGCAAAGAGAATTGAAGAGTGGTCATGAAGGAGACCTCTCAACTAGTCCAGCCTGTGTTAAATGTCAGTTCTTCTACTAAAAGCTACACTATTTTGGGTACAAATAATTTAAATTCTTTCAGACCTAGTTTCCTGGTAAAATGCCTAGATCATAGTATTGTTTTGGATTTAAGGGCATGATACATAGTATGTATAAAATAAATGTTGGCTCCTTGCTTTGGTTAATCTATTAAATAGGCACATGCTTTAAATCAGGAAGATTCATTCTTAATTTTTGTTGTTAAATAATTGTATTTGTTTTACAAAGTTAAGAATAAGAATAATAAATAGAATAAGGCATATGGGAGGCTTTTAAATGCAAACACATTAAAAATATATACATAATTTTAAATTATGTGTCATTTTCTTTGGTTCTCTAATTACATGTTACTATGTGTCTTATTTCCTGAACTTCTTTGAGGTATCTGTCTTCTTGGAAGTTTCTGATATACCTAGCACAATGGTAACATGCAGAAGACATCCAAGAAACAACTCTTTATAGCCTCTTGTGATGATAGCAGCTAGGCAGTGGTTCTCCTTCCAAAATCGTTTGACATTTTTGAATGTTTTTTGCATACTTACTGCAAAATTATGTGTGCTTTTATCACATGTGCATTTTTAAATTTTACCCAAAATACTGTACATTTCCTAAATAAATTAATATATTGGGATACCTAGGGCCTAAAGTAAGTACTACAGAGAGATTTACTATTATAATAATAAGCACTGCAACTTTGTTGTCATTAGTTACCTTTTCCTAGGTGGGGATCACATTTACCACTTAGCATCTCTCCAAGTACCTGACTGTAAATATGATAGTGCTATAACTTCAGCATACTGATCCCAAATATAACAACAAGAAATATATGCTATATTCTTAAATGTGCTCATTAATTATTATTCAATAACTTTATGGAATTTAGCAGATTCCTGTGGGAATTGATTATAGTGGACTTAAGGAGAGTGAGGCAGAGAAAAGGTTAAGAAATCATCTCAGATGGAAAATCATATAACATTAACTTCATGCATAATCACATGTGAGCAATGAATAGTATTACAACCAATTTCAATTTATGGAATCAAAATCATGACTGGAGGTCATCTGTCTAATCCTTGAGAATAGCAGCTTTAAAACTAGAGATGTCTGGGTAATAAAATGCCCATTATCTGCTTCTACCCACAGGTAACCTGCTTTTACCCTTCGACCCACCAATCTGCCATGCTGAAATATCTGTGAGAGGGAACGCTTCTGAAAATGACAGATTAGTGCCAGTGAATCAGCACACCCAGCAGTGAGATGTCATTTCTGTATGTCCTGCATTCAGAGGCAATGTTCCCAGAAATGGTAATCAGCAAAGTGAAAGACAGGAAGTTTTCTCATTCAATAATTTTAGGGTAAGAGATAGAGTAAGAAGGGAGAACGATGCTTTAAATATTTTAAGCCTCAAATTTTTATGAGCATCCAACTTTTTAAAATGCATACAATTTTTAAAATACTATAACCTCTATCTAGCAGAGTATATAACTTCTGTCTCTTTCCTCTGGAACATGAAAATCACATCTTTTACTACCACGGAAGCATCTTAATTCTTTCCCCAAACCATTATATTTAACAGGAAGTTTCTTAAGAGTTACTCTTAGAATTGTATTCATACTTCCATAAATGTTCTAATAGCAAATTTCATTTATAAATAGTTAGTCCTGATTTTGTTCTGAGACCTGCACTGATTACTATGCAGGACATACTGATGAGTAAGGAAGACAAGTTATTTTCTTCCTGAAAGTAGTAAATGAAAAGTTGAATAAAAAGAAAATTCATAGCAGCAAAGTAATACTATACTTCAATGCAGTATAGTAATGATTTGTTACTTAACAATCCAAGCATCGTAAGTACTTTGAAAGTTTTTTTTTTTTTAATTTCTCAGTCCAGTTAGATTGCATGGTGGATTAAATTCCCAGTTAATTTACAAATCTGAACTTGGCTTTGTGCTATCTGGGCATAGTATCCAATAGAAGTTGAATTTCCCAGAGGGAAAAAAAAAAATCTTATGACAACCTAAGTAATGACACTCTCGAAAACTTTAGAACACTTGAAGATGAGAAAGGGTCTTAATGTTGCCATTTGGTTTGTAGCCGGATACCATATTAAGTTTGAAATAATATCTGAAGTTTATTAGGTACAAAACTAAATAAAGTATAATATTTACAACTCTATTTAATCTTTTTCTATCTAATTTTTCAACTTCTACACTTATTTAACTTAATTGTTTTACCTCCAGAGAAATCGTAACCATAAGATATTTAAGATCTACTTATAAAGAACGGTTTATTCACCAAATAATCATGAAGTACATATTGATTGCTGAACAAGACTTGCCCTCCTCTAGGTATAATGGGTATTATAAAAGGTAAATCAATGGCTATCTACCCATGGACAAGAATGTTATAGCTAGAGTGATCACAAATTAGTTTATGTCAATAGTTCCGAAGTATTTATTATTATCATTCCAGCTCATTGTCAGAAGTGCTTCCATTTGGAAGGTTAATTATCTGATCACAGTAAAGAGTGGAGAGAATATGGGAATTGGAGTCAGATTTAAGATTAAATCCTGACTTTGTCTTTTGCTTTTTTATGACATTAGGCCTTATTTTCTTCATCTGGCAAATAGGGATCTTACCACCTAAATTAAAAGAATATTTGTGAGGATTTTTGAAGATATAATGAAGTGTTTGTAAAATGCTTTGTCCTCCCATCCCTCACTCCAGGTTCCCGGCACCATGGTATAAAAAGAGTGAAAACTCTCTCTCTCTCTCTCTCTCTCTATATATATATATATATATATATATATATTTAATATTTAAAAATACAAAGCCAGCTACATAATTTATAGGACCAATGAAAAATAAAAATGCAGGGTCTCTTGCTCAAAAAACATGAAAAACTACTATTAAAGGCGCTAAAATATAAAGCTTTTTCTTCTTCCAGACACTCTCAACTTGTCATAATGTATTTTGCTACTTTATGCTATTATAAGACAAAATAAAGTTAAAAATATTATCATGGAATTTACCATACATCTTTATAGTCTATGATGCCAGTTTTAACCGCAAATATAAGAACATTTAATGCATATACAGAATCACCAAAATTATGCAATCTGTACTCCTTAGCTTGCGCTTGTATATGCATTTCATTCTCACTGAAACAGTGAAAAAGTAGCACAAAACTAACTCAACTGCTTTTACTTCACTTGATACATGCACAATTTGTCAATTAGTAAGGAAGAACTGAAAGAAAGAGAAACTGTGGATTGCCCTATCTTTTCCTTTACTTCTAAGTTATTATTTTCAACTTTAGTATTGGCTAATATAGGGAAGTAATATAGGTAAAAAGAATGATAGGGTTTCTTGATTACCTGGGTTTTTAAAAAGCCATCATCCAATGCCTTCTTTCCATATTCAATGTAAATTCTGGCTTAAATAGAAGAAAAGGTGTTTTCTTGTCATTACCCGATGAACTCAGTAGAAGCATAGCCAACTTAGCTTGTACTCTGAGCCTGGCTGAGCTCCCACACTCATGAGTCCACTGGAATTCTGTACTCCTGAGCATTGCAAATACTCCATGCAAATAACACAGTATGAAATGTAGCAGACTTGTGTAATACATCTCTTCTGTTCATCTGTATATTCCATGTCCCACTGAATTTCATTTACAATTAAACACAAGTTCAACAATTATATTATCAAAAATTTCAACACAGTGACAACATTAAACTAAGCACAAGGTCCTTTTGAATGGTGGACACTGTCTGACATCACAGGTCACAAGCTCGTGAAGCTGGCCCTATGGAAGTATAAGAAAAGCTTTTCTGAGGCTACCATAAAAACCGTGGCAATAAACACACAAGGCTGTTAAAGAAAGGGAGTGCCTTTGAAGTAACCAAGATCACAAGAGGAATACACAATGTCAGAAAATACTCTATAAAATTGACTCTAGCCAGAAGTTCTCCAATACCTACCCAATTATACCCTTAACCACCACTGTCACTTTGGTAAGGAAAAACTCTTCTACTCCTACATGTACATTACTTTTAGCTTTTTACTTATTACCAAAAATGAATTTTACTAATTATGTTATACCTTTCCCTAAATTGGCATAGGTGGGACGAGTGCTATTATCATATTTGACACTTTGAATTCTCATACTTTCAAATGTCAATTAAAAGGCCAAGTTAATTTAGTCTTTTGAACAGGTAAAAAAAAACAAAAAGTGTGTTTTCCAAAGATCAATTTCAGTGTTCTATACAGGGTAAGTTGCCCATTGAAAGTGTCCATATTGCAGTTGTGGAATTATCCATCTATTTAGATATGACCTTTGCTGAAATAGTGAAGAAAACAGTAATATTTATACTATGAAAACTCTGGTCACAATCTGATGCAGGTGGAAGAAGGAAAGAAAGAAAGAGACAGACAGAAAGATAAAGAAAGAAAGAAAGAAAGAAAGAAAGAAAGAAAGAAAGAAAGAAAGAAAAAAAGAAAAAAAGAAAGAAGAAAGAAAGAAGAAAGAAAGAAAGAAAGAAAGGGAGAAGAGGACGGAAGAGGGAAAGGGTACTTCAATAATCTTTCTTTTATATTAGCATCTCATAATGGAAAAGTTAAAATGAAATCTAAATATTGCAGTTATAGTTTTTCTGCATTTACATATTTTTTCATGTCCTTTCTGACTGAGGTTTTGTAGATTTCTTAGTAAAATGAGACGAGGGTTACCATCAGTTAAATAAAGAAAAATATTTATTTAATTAATAAAATAACATTTTATTTTGAACTGAGTCTACTACAAGGAACAAGATGGTCTTATAATTTAATGTCATTAACATAATTTTATTCTAAATAAATATTTCCAAACACTCCAAAAAAATCTGAAAAAGAATCTGGAAATCAAAGTTCTGAAAGCCAAAATATGCTTTAAAAATCAAAGTTTTTGACATAAATTAAATATTAGAACCGTGAAGCCATTAAAAACTAAATAATAAAGAACACAATTTGGGGCATATGTTGTTTGCACATATGTGTATATGGGTTTGTATTGTAAATATAAAATAATAAATCTAGGTGTAGCTCTGTCTGCTTCAATGCTTCCAGCTACTTTACCCCATTTGAAATAAATTGCACCTTAAATTTGAAGGCAATTTTCAGTAGTTTGGTGTGCAGTAGAAATTTCATCTTTGATATTTAGTAAGCCTGAGATCTTTCTAACTTGTGAAGTCTGCATGTCTGCAAACTAGGATGTCTGTGTTTGTGTTTATTACCTTTTTCATGCATGCCTTGAAATGACTAAATTACAGGTATTTTACATGTGTTTTGTGGTACAAGACAGATACAGTCCACTGGTATAATTTATCTTGAAACACCCTGTTTTACAAAATTACAGAAAAGCACTGCAATTTGCTCAATTTTTTATTTCTAAGACTATGATAAAATCTTCAAAGCCCAGAAGATGTCTTCAGATAAGACCTTAGCCATGCAATAAACAATTTTCATCAAAGCTCTGGGTTTGGGGAAATAGAGTACAATTGTGGATTTAAAATCTTGATAATGTTTCTTACTTATTATCTATTTTGTCTTTTGTATTTTGACCTAATTCAGCCACCAAAGGCATCAACTCTTATATAAGATTAGATACACACACACACACACACACACACACACACACACTCATACAGCAGTCCAAATCAGATTATCTACAATCAGGGTAATTGTGGAGAACAAAATTGTTCATCTGTACTGTGCAGCTGCCTTTTGGATTTAGCGTTTGATCCCAAATGATTGCTGAAGCTACAACTCTACTAGAGCTCTTCTCTAAATCCAGTGGAACTTTTTTATTTTAAAAATCACTTTTTAAAAACGTGTTTTGACTTCTTTGCTCTTTCTATCAGAATAATATATGAATATCTAAAAGCCCAGTGGAAAACGTATAAACCTTATGGTATTTAAATAAAATGCAAGATAATTTGATGCTGAAGATAATTCTTACTGATTTTCAGTGAATTTTCAAAATATTCTGTGTCTCCAATTCAGTCTTAAATGTTGTATTTTTAATCACTGTATGCTAGAAAAATATTTGTGTTTATGAGTAATTGAATTTTACTGACTTTGAAAATTTTGGCATAAATGTTTGACATTTCATTAAAGACAGAAGTATTATGATTAGTTATAAAATGAGTTTTATATTAGTGTGGGTGAATGTGTAAGAATTTATATCCATTTTTTTCTTATGTTGAATCTTTCTATTTAATATTCTGGATAATCTATCAGGATATTTATTATGTACTGGTATAGCTCAATTGGCTAAAGTTAAATTCTGCATCTAAATCTATTATTTCCAATGTTTCTTAATATAAAATGCTACTATTACTAAAGACACTTTCAATCTTTCTTCTTTATAAAAGAACTAGTTAAGAGATTACTTAGTCTGTAGATATTAAAAAGGAAGCAGTTTATAGAGGTTTTCCACCTTACTCAGATTCTTCCCCCAACCTCACGAAGTACACACCCTCATTAGTTGATATGTTTTCCAAATTCATAGTTTCTGCCTTGAAACAATTATTTTATATAATTTATAAATCTTAAAATTAATAAGAAAGGCATTCATTTATTCATAAATTCAGTCATTGTTTATTTCATTAGCATAATATTTTATGTTTCTCACACTTTAAGACCTGAGTGACCTCCACCATTTGTATTGTCTGTTATACCTGAATTTAGCCCTTCTATTGGCCCACAGCACACATTGGTATGGGTTCTCGGGTCCCATAAACTTTCCTCTCTACATCAGTGGTTCTCATGCTAGCATTTTACTTGTTTCTCTCCTGAACATTGTCTCTGCCTTTCCATAGACAGTTAGTTGCCCTCATCATAGAAAAACCAAGTAGTGTTAGGAGTAATAGCTTAGTAATGGTGGCAGTGTGTTAGCAATACCACAGGCATTTATTTTCTTGGTAAAATTATTGATGCTTACTTAAGGGATCAGAGCCCCCCAAATACTAATACAATCCAATCTAGAAGAGGTAGAAGTCTAGATTTAGAGAAACATTATTTCAGTTATTACAGTTGTAATAATTAACATTTATTTTGAGCTTGTTGCATGGTAGGCATGGTCATGAGTATTTTGTATGTGCTATCATTTTGAATCTTTACAATTCTATGGCTAAGATTATTCACATTTTTCATGTAATTAGAATAAAATTAATCAAAGTTTTATATGTTTTTCAGATATAATAGAGCTAAGAATTTTTACAGTTCATATTTCATTATTCCAATCCAGGGTCACTCAACTTTAGAGCACATTCAGTGTTATACGCCTGAGCATAATAGAGAGCAAGATATGTATATCTCAATAAACAACAAAGTAAGCCTGAGAAACCCCATTTCAGCAATAGATGCATCTAAAAGAGGTAGAAAACTGCCAAATGGGCACAGCTTCAATACAGGGATCAACTTAGTCTGACTAGAACCTTGAAGTACACTAAGGAGGGCACTTGGTGGGATGAGCACTGGGTGTTATACTAGGTTAGCAAATTGAATTTAAATTTTTTAAAAAAGGAAAAATAAAAAGAACCTTGAACTAGATCTCAGGGAAGCAAACTTTTTTGTTCTCTTACCTATTCAAATGACTAAGCTCACTTGGCTTCTGTAGGTATGAGGATTTTAAGTATCAGTAAATTAATAACACTTGTGTTTCTTAATTTCAATATGGAAAATGACATAGGATTAGTAAAATTCCTTAGTAAAATTAGTAAAATTCCTTTCTGAATAAAAACATTCAGTCTATTGATTAGCCTTTTTAAAACTACATGCAAATGTTCTAAGAACAGCAGGTTTTCAGTAGGACTAGTCAAGTATTACTAGTGACCTGAGAAATACACATTGATCAATAACAATGTTATATACCAAGGTAAAGAATCAGGGAAGAGAGGAGCCTGGGTGGTGCAGTTGGTTAAGTGTCTGACTCTTGGTTTTGGCTCAGGATGAGATCTCAGGGTCATGATCTGAGGGTCGTGAGATCAAGCCCTGCATTGAGCTCCTCACTCAGTGTATGGTCTACTTAAGACCCTTTCTGCCTCTGCCCCTCCTCCTACCCTCTTTCTCTCTCTCTCTCTCTCTCTCTCTCTCTCTAATGAATAAATAAATCTTTTAAAAAATCAGGGAAGAAAAAATATATGGAATGATTTCTTCCCTTAATACTCTAATAATGTAGTAAAAAGATGATATATACATAAAATGTAATTAATAAAAATATCTGATGAACTGATTTGCATACAAGGGATAAAATGGAAAATGGGAAAGAAATCAATAAGTAAAAGGCAGATGACTATTGAATCCTCATGGTAGGGAAGCCAAAGTGGGGGCTTTGAAAAAGAAAAAGATTTGAATAAATAAAATGAAGTGTAATTATTCTCTCTGGTTTTCTGTTTCATGGGCCTGAGATCTTCATAACATTAGTTTGCTTGTGTTATTAACTGAATGTTTATGCCCTCCCAATATTCATTTAATTAAGCCCTTATGTGATAGCATTTAGAGGTAGAAGCTTTGGGAAGTAATTAGCTCATGAGAGTGGAGCCCCCAAGTTGGAGAAGAGGAAAAGTAGTCTTCCTCTCTTTATCCCTCTGCACCACCCCCCTCTTTTTCTCCCTCTGCCATGTGAGGATGAAATGAGAAGATGGTCCCATGTGTAAACCAGAAAGAAAGCCTTTACCAAGAACTCAATCATGCTAGCCTCTTGATCTTGGGCTTCCAGACCCCAGAATTTTGAAAAATGTTTGTTGTTTAAACTACCCAGTCTATGGTCTGTTATAGCAGTCTTAGCTAAGATCCTTAATCTGCCTTCACTTACAGAATTGAAGCTTAGTAAAGACTGAATGAGTGAGTCTTGAAGTATTTTACATGCAATATCCCACTTGTGTTATAAAAACATATCCAATAGTATATACTATTATCCTTTTTTACAGATCACAAAACTAATGTTCAAGGGAGTTAAATGCTGCCTATTGTCATATAGTAAACTCAAGATCTAGAATTTGAACCTAGTACATTGATACCAGGAGTCACATTTTATTACATTATCTTCAAATACTAAGATACTGTTTAAAGTGTGGTATGTACAGTTAATAACAAGTGTTAGTAAGTATGTTGAGAAACTAGAACACTTGTAAACTGTTACTGGGAATGCAAAATGGTATGGTCACTATGGAAAACTGTATGGTACCTCCTGAAAAAACTAAAAATAGAATTATTATATAATGTAGCCATTTAATTTCTGGCTATATGCCTCAAATAATTGAAACTAGGAACCTGAGGGGATCCTTGGGTGGAGCAGTGGTTTAGCGCCTGCCTTTGGCCCAGGGCGCGGTCCTGGAGACCCGGGATCGAGTCCCACGTCAGGCTCCCGGTGCATGGAGCCTGCTTCTCCCTCTGCCTGTGTCTCTGCCTCTCTCTCTCTCTCTCTCTCTGTGCGACTGTCATAAAAAAAAAAAGAAAGAAACTAGGAACCTGAGGAGATATTTATACAACCATGTTCATACCAGCATTTCTTATAATTTCTTATAATAGCCAAAAGGTGAAAGAAATCCAAGTGTCCATCAATGGAAGAATGAATAAACAAAATGTGGTATATACATACAATGGAGTATTATTCAGCCTTAAAAAGGAAGGTGATTTTGACATATGCTACAACATAGGTGACTTGAGGATATTATGCTAAATGAAATTAGACACAAAAACATAAGTACTGTATGATTCCACTTACATGCACATACCTATAATCAAAATTATAGACACAGAGAGTAGAATGTGATTTCCTGGGGCTGGGGAGAGAGAGTAAGGGGAATTATTGTTTAAAAGGTACAGAGTTTCAGTTTTGCAAGGTGAAAGGAGTTCTATGAATGGATAGTGGTGATGGCAGTACAACAGTATGAATGTACTTAGTGCCACCAAACAAAACACTTAAAAACAGTACATGTTATATTACGTATATTTTACCATGATTAAAAAAACTCAATCTAAACTTTAAAAAAAATGTGGGGTGTGTATCCATCTATCTGTGTATGTTTCTGTGTTTTATGTTGGGGAGTTGAGGAAGATAGTGGACGTTCTTTTTTAAAAAATTAAAGGAGAAGAAAAAAAGAAGTCACCAAAATAATAGTAATTAAATTTTGCTAACCACAACTTCTGAATAACTTGACCTTTCATTTTTATAATACATTGGATAAGAAAGAAGTCAAAATTACCCACACATGCAATTTTAGTCACTTTTCTAAGAAACATGTTTGGTACAGGTTCCACGCTGACATCTCTTAATTAACTAATCATGATTTTGGAACACTAGTCCATGCTGGTTTATAAATCAAACACTGAACCAAAAGGTAGGTCACAAGAACTCCAACTAAAGACACTACAATACACTCTTTAATTGCTGAGCTGTCTTTTTCTTTAAAGTTGTAATTCCCCAATTTTGGATATCACAGTAAAGTTGACACAAAAGATAGCATCTTAACATAGTATTACTTAACAAAGATGGCTGTCATTTCTGTCACATGAAAACCCTGTCAGGAACCACACTTCAACTTTCTGTTGCCATAGATACCACTTTTCCTCTGTGATCAAAAGTGAAAAACATAGCTCAGTGTCATGATTCAAAATATAAAGAATTGAAACCACTTCAGAAATATATACAAAGACTCAAGAGCAAGTCTCTTACCACTGGGATTTCAGTCACACAAAGTAAAATTCTAGAGCATCAATTGTTGCTTGGCCAGTGGAGAAGTTGAAGAATAGAATACTAATGATGCAAAATGACTCCATATAACAGCAAAACAGGTTTGAATCAATGCATTGCTTCTAGGTGTATTTTTTTCATTTATTAATAAAAGAATGTACCTGGGACCTCATATCCAAGTTGTAAAACTTAACCTGGACAAAGTTAATTTCCTGGTATATTGATTAAAGAGCAAACTTGCCATTAAATATTGTCATTGTTTTATCCTGAACTGCATTTAATTTTATCCTGAAGAATGGTAGTCAGATATTATCTATGAATTTAAGGGCATATTGGCAAACGGTGCATATTTGTACACCAGAGAAGTCTGAAGGGCAAAATTATTCAAATTAAAATTAAAGCCCTGATGGAAATAATTATAAGGCTGGAAAACACCTGTACAGCAGTAAACAACATGTTCAGGAAGAGTCACTTTCAGAGATTACCGTGGTCATCTAGCTATTGTGGAGTTTTGCCAAGACTATTGTGGGAAATGTTAACCTTCTGTGGTCTCTTGTGTCTTCTGGGTATGGAGAGTGACAGAAGAAATGAGTCTATGCTCGAATGCCTTTGAAACTTATAGGGATTAAAAATGCACATTTATTACCCCCTTTTTTTCCTTGTGGGTCTTATTTATGGAATATTGCAACAAGTGCAAGTTGAATAGTCCTGGTCTAAGTAAAAATAGCTAATTAAAATGATAAGCCAGCAAAATAATTATTCATATGATAACTTTTTTTCTGAAAACTAGTTTTTATACAAAAAGGCAAATGGGAAGAGACTGTTAAATTGTTACATTTACTAATACAAACAGCATTATACTATATTGAATAATATTTTGGGGATCAAAATTCCTTCATGAGTTATTACCTAAAATAATTGGGAGGCAACAGGCATGATAGGTGAGCCTAAGTGCTTGGGATTAGATAGAACTGGTCTCTACCACTGACTAGTATGGATGTTACTTAAATTCTTTAAATCTCAATTCTCTTACCACATAATGATAGTAATAATAATATCTACCTGGTAAGATTATCACAAAGTTTAAGTAAATAATATTATCAAATCTAACCATACAAAAAAATCCTCTGAGTAATATTTTAAGATTTTATTTATTCATGAGAGAGGCAGAGACATAGGCAGAGGGAGAAGCAGGTTCTCTGCAGGGACCCTGATATGGGACTTGATCTGGAACTCCAGGATCATGTCCTGAGCCAAAGGCAGACACTTAACTGCTGAGCCACCCAGGTGTCCCTGAACAATATGTTTTAAAGCCCAATATTGAGTGACTTAAAAAAAAAACGGCTATTTACAAAGATGAAACACATCATGTTATTTGATGGAAAGTCTCGATTTTGGTTTTCTTCTCTCTCTCTCTTTTTTTTTTTTTTTAAGGATTTGTTCATTTCTTCTAGAAAGAGAGAACAGAGGGAGAAGAAGAGGGAGAGGAGAGAATATCCTCAAGCAGACTCCCCACTGAGCTCTGAGCCCACCACCAGGCTCCTTCTCACAACTCTAAGATAGATTCCAGCATATATAAAACTTTGCTGCCATAAAAAACGTTATATAATAAAGTCAGTAGAGAAATAAATAGCTACCCTCTAGAAGGGGGTATTAGAAGTATTAGGCTAATTTGTTAGGAAAGAAAAGCTAGATTATATATTTTAGATAGAAATAATGAACAAATATGCTAAAACATTAGATGTAAAACTTAGAATCATTTAAAGATTTAGTAGAAATAACAGACTATTTAGGAATGCAAGTTGAATATCTAGGTGCACAGAATCACTGTAAAATTCTTGAAGGGAAAAGTGTATAGATGTAAATCAATATGTTGAATGTTACATGTCAGTAATTTTATAACCAAATATATGAGGCAAATGGCCAAGTGAGATACAATGTTTGCAACAATAGTATTACAAAAAGATGGCTTTCAAGTCAAATAAGTAAATGACTAACTCTGCAACAGAAAAAATTGGCTCAAATCATTTAGGCATTTTAGAAAGGAAGAAATACAAATGGACAGTAAACACATAAAGGTTTACATTACCAATAATTAAGTAATGCAAAATTTTAAAAGATGTCATTATCCTTCATAAAATTGGCAAATATTAAAAAAAAATCCAAAAATAGAGATTGTTTGGTGGGACAAGCATCCTCATAAAGTAAAGGATTCTCATAAGTAAAAATTGGCATAACCTTTTGGCAAAGCAACTTGGAAAAACAGAGCTTTCATTCTTTTCATTTTCTTTTTCCAATAATAGTTGTTGCCAGAACTCACCCTTAGGAGATGGGAAACCAATATACATAGAAGAATTTTCATTTTAGTGTTTCTGTGATAATAGTAGGCACCCTAGTTATCATTAATGATGAATAGTTAAATAAATGATGCCACATCCATTAATTGAATTACATATCCATTAAAACTATTTTTAAAAGTTCTTTAATGACATTAAAAATGTTGAAGGTATATTAAATGGGACAAAAAGACAAATCAGAATAAGAAATAATTGCATAATTGAATTTTGTGTAAATAAATACATGCATTCCATGTTTGTAAGTGTATTCTCACAATAAATCCAATTAGAATACTAACAGCGATGTAGTTGTAGAGTGGTAGTGAAAATACATCTCAACCTCTTCTCTATACATTTTGTATTTGCCTTATTTTATTTTTTTCCATGTTAGAAATACTTTATTACATGAAGACTCATTCCAACACTATTAACATTTTAAAATGAATGAACATTGAAAATTAAATACATTTTTGCAGTTATAGAAATAATAAGGTTTTCTGCTTAACATCTTGGGATATTATTTTTTTAACATCTTGGGATATTCTTCAATTAAGTTACTCTTTTATTATTAAGGACATATCAGATATTAAACTGAGAAGAAGAGATGCTACACTTGATTTTAGCCAAGGCTGAGAAGCTAACTAGTTATTCTTTTTATTATTGTGATTATCTCCTCTTTCTACCAATGAATCATTTTGAATAGCTAATATAGGTGCATGGCACAAAATTCAGAAGATACAAAGAAATATATAGTGGAAATCCTTCTTCCTTCTCTGCCTGGTATCCACCTAACTCACCCACTAAGGGTTATTGATGTTATCAGTTTCTTTTTTATCTTTCCAGATATGATTTATATATTTTAGAATAACTCTTCAATACACACACACACACACACACAAATAGTAGTATACCCTTCTGTACTATTCTGCATATTGTTTTTCTCACTTAATATTTAATGATGTATTTTCGTATCAGTACATATACAAGTGTTACATTCTTTTTAGTGATTTCATAGAATTCAGTATCAACACAATGTAATTTATTAACTGTTCCCATTATGATGGGCAATTAGGTAGTTTTTAGCCAATTTGCATTTACAAACAACGTAACTAGTAAACTAAAACTAGTTCAGCTTTTTAGTTTTGAAAGTTACTGTGAGAGACACCTGGGTGGCGCAGCAATTGAGCTTCTGCCCTCAGCTCAGGCGAGATCCCAGGACTGGGGATCAAATCCTGCATCTGGCTTCTCCCTCTGCCTGGGTCTCGGCCTCTCTCTCTCTCTGTCTCTCATGAATAAATAAATAAAATATTTAAAAAAAAAAAAAGAAAGAAAGTTACTGTGAAATTGCCTTCCATGGCTTTATACCATTTATAATCTCATCAGCAACAAATGGATATGTTTATTTCCCCTAGACAATATGGATCTGATCAAGCTTTTTGATTGCCAATATGGAGATGAAAAATGGCATCTCATTGTAGTTTTAAAGTGCACTTCTCTTCAAGAGTGAGGTTGTTTTTCATATGTTTAACAGTCATTTATATCTCGTTTTGAAGCTAAAGTTTGTAGCACAGTTTGATCTGATCATTGCATTCCACTTCATGCCCTGTAGAACCCGAAGATGCCTTTATATCTTCACTGCTTTTATATCAGTTTAGGTCACTTGGACTGCACATAACATAAAATCCTGGCTCAACTGACTTTAATAGTGAGGGAAATCTTTTATCCTACATTATATTATGTCCTAAAATAGAGTAACACTAGGGTTGGTTAATTAAGCTACCTCAGCAAGGAAACTGAGATTCCTGGTCTTTCTATCTTTCTGATTGCCACACTCCAACTCGATTACCTCATGGTAGGAAAAAGGCAGCATTACAGCCTACTGACAATAAAAATGTTAATAAAGCTAGTTTAAGTTTTGCAAATTTGAATTACAGAAAGGTATAAAATAAGAAGTAAATTTTCCTTCTCTTCTACTTTGAATCTCTCTCCAAAAGAAACCACTTAAGTTTTATAATTATTTGAAAAATAAAGAAAACTAAGACTGTGTGCATACCTGAGTATCTCTATTTATATTTCATGCATTCATTTGTTTATTTTAAACCCCAAAGAGACCCATATTTTATATATCATTCAAAGCTTCATTTTTTTTTCACTCATTATTCCTTAAAGATTTTTCTAGTTAGGCTATACAGTCCTCTGCTTGTTATAATTTTTAATGGGTCTCCTTGCTGATAAAGACATTGGTTAGTCCTATTTGGAGGCTACCATAAATAAAGCTGCAGTGGACATCTTTGCATAGTTATATTGGCATACTTCTACAAGTCTAAGTTCCTAACAGTGGATCAAGGTGAAAGAAAGTACATTTTACTTTTTTTATTTTTTTAAATATTTTTACTATTTTATTTATTTACTTGAGAGAGAAAAAGTGGTGGGGAGGGTCAGAGAGAGAGACAGAAGCAGAATCCCCACTGAGCAGGAAGCCTGATATGGGGCTTGATCCCAAGACCTGGAGATCGTGAGCTGAGCCTAAGGCAGATACTTAACCGACTGAGCCACCCGGGTGCCCTGGGAAAGTACATTTTAAACTTGATGGTGAAATTTACCTCCAGAAAGGTAGTCCCAGTGTACCTGACCACCAAGAGTGTATGAGAGTATCTGTTTTCTGTTGATAGAGAATCTTGCCTCTTCCAGGAGCCCCTTGACATCTGCAGTAATGAGGATGGGTGCTCACCAGGAAGCAAGTCTAGCCCCTGTGCTGGGGGTATCAGCTGTCTCCCTCCATAGTCTTTGATTCCTTATTGATTGTGAGGTGGCAGTCACAGTGTGGGAGCCAGCAGTCTCTTTTCTTGGGTGTAGCGACCACACCCTGGATTTCCCTTATCACTTTAGCATGGTTGTCCTATTTGTCCCAAGGTGAGAGAGTGAAGAACCACTTCCTCTTACTCTTTCAGGTGAAGAAGGCATGTAGACAGAGGCCCTCTCCTGTTGCCCAGACAAAAATTCAGATAATCCCAGAGCAGGTGAGACTCTCCTAGGCATCCTAGGCACGTGGGTCTTCTCCCCTGGGTATGGGTCTTCCCCATCTCCAGTCCTGTCTGAGTGCTATGAATACCTGGCTTTGGGTGAGGGACCTCAAGGCTGCACTTGACATGTGAGAGGCATCTGGTCAGTTGCTGATGTGCTCAACCTTCCTTGCTGGTCTGTCATTTGCTGACATTGGCTTTTCTACAGCCTGGTGTATTCTTCAAGGCATTTTCCCAAGGGAAAATGCTATCTTGTCTATTTTTATTTTTCTCTCTTTTGATCCTCATGTTTAGCTGATTGAGTCTACTAGCTTTCTCAGGCACTGGAGATATTGACCCTGGCAGCCAGGGTAAGTGCATCCTCCTCTTTCTGAATTAGCCCACTATGGCAAGATACCACTGTGGCTCTTCGACTTTGGTTCACTAAACTCTGTCATATGGCACAGTCCTTGGTGTCCCAGCCTTCAGACCCGGTCAGCAAGCTGCCAATCCACAGCTCTGGAGCTAGGAAGATAGCTGAGCTCTGTGCTTGTTCTCTGGCTGACTGCTCATTGGTGTTCCTTTCTCCTGCCAGCTGCATATAACAAAATCAATAAAGCCAAGAAGCAGACAGCAGAAACTTTTGATGAGAGAAGGAAGTAAAAATGAATGTGATATGGCTATGCTTGGTGGCCTACAGTTTCTCTGGGCCTGTTCATGCAGCTATTTTAACCTTTCTTCCTGGAGCTTTATTTAGTTCCAGCAACTCAAAGACTCTTAAACCCTAACTCCCAAAAGAACCCTGGTCATAGGGGTGGGTTTTAAGGACACTCTTAGGTATAATAGCAATGACCATATCTAATTCAACATTTGAAACAGTAATATGTGCCAAGAATCTTAAGCATTTTACATGTTTCAAATAATATAAACCTCAAACCACCCCGTGTGCTAAATTTTATTGTCTCCATTTTTTTCAGATGGGGAAATTAGGGCACAAAATTAATTTTCCTGAGACTATAAAGTAAAAATACAGCAAAATAGCATTTAACCCAAGGCATGTTTGACTCTCATGAATTTAGGTTAATACTCTAAATTATGGCAGTCATTGTTTCTATATAGTTCTTATAACACTAATGAATTAATTAACTAATAAATTAACACATTACACTAATAAATGAATTAATATATGAAGTATTTAGTATATCAAAGTTGAAAGGATATTCAGCCTCAGTCTATTCTAAATCATTGGAATTTGATTATCCAAGGCTCATAGACATTTCCTAGGTTTTAATATTCATGTTGGAATTCTTCCTAAGAGGAAAAGAATACGTTTTATTACTATTATTGTTGATGTTTCTTAAATAACCTGTAGAACAAATAACAATAAGGAAACCACGGGGCAGCCCGCATGGCTAAGGGGTTTAGTGCCACCTTCAGCCCAGGGTGTGATCCTGGAGACCCGGGATCAAGTCCCATGTCAGGCTACCTGTATGGAGCCTGTTTCTCCTCTGCCTGTGTCTCTGCCTCTTTCTCTCTCTGTCTCTCTCTCTCTGTGTCTCTCATGAATAAATAAATAAAATCTTTAAAAAAAAAAAAAGGAAACCATGTCTAGTAATTAGCTGCTAAAGTACGCCTTCCCTCATTGCACAAAAATGCTTTTCTGCATTGATAATAACATGTTATGAAAAATAATTTGTGACCTCAGCTTATAACTAGTCTGCCTATAATTAACATTATTGAAAAACTCCAAGTCCTAACCATATTTTCAATGGAAGGGAACATATTGAGGAAGGAGAAGAATTCATATTAATTATTTTTAACAGCTTTGTTATATTTTTTCCATAAGATTCTATTTAATAGTGTTTTCCTTTTGTAATGTTCTACATTTTAAAATATATATTTACTAACAGACTCCAGCAGTGTGATTAAAAATTTAAGAAGTTATTTGAAGCAAATCTTACTAGTATTTAAAATATCTGTAAGTACACACATAAGAAGGATGCTGTCTTTTTATTCAAAATCAATGTTTTTTATGCTAACTAAATGAATTATAAAATTGTCAATGAAGTTTCTGGTATTTCCAAAAATGAACTTATCTAATTTCAACCGTATTCTGAATAAATCCATATTCATTGAAAATTATATCATATGATAACTCAATACATATAAATTATAAGAAGTCTGATTTCATATTTTTAATGGCCAACTTCTTATGTACTACCAGTGTTAGTGTCAGCCAGCTCTAGTGCATCAAGACTTCCCTCGACTGCAACAAAAGTGTAGTGAGCAGGTGGGGATCTATTTCAAACTCTCAATTCAGCCCCTGTGGGGCTCCTTCAGTAACAGATGAAAATTTCTGCATTTCATTTCTTCTATTTCATATTTTTTCTAAATTAACATTTCTCGAATACACAGAAGTTTGTCACATTAGACTGAAAAAATGCAAATGCCAAAATAAATTTGACAGCACAAATTGTTCTGTAACTGGTCTTATAGTTCTTTTTTATTGTAATTCTGAAGGCTTCTGACAAATTTTTTATCTGAATATGTGTATGTATATATACATACAACTTGTATATTATGCATTTTTAGGAACAGTGACAATAACAGCAATAACGATCAATTTTTTCTTCTTTGCTTTTAGAGAGGAAGAGTAAATAAAGAATCAAGCACCCTGGGAAATTATATTTTTCCTATGGATCCCAAAATTAGTGAAATGGATGTATAAGAGAATTTTGTACATGAAATACAGCACTGTAACTAAAAATCTGAGCATAAAACCTCAACTTATTTTGAAGTAACTTTTACTTTCTAATATGATCAAAGACTTTTAAGTTCTCATGGCACTAGTTTTGTATTAACAGATTGAATATTAGAATGAATTACAACTGCTCCCAAATTCTGATGTAAGCTAGAAGAATCAAAATGGAATCAAAGTGTATTTTCTTTAAATCCAAAATAACACACTTACTATGAATAAGCTTAAGCATGTGCCTTGTGTCTGTGTGTGATACGTATATAATTTTACAAAGCGTACTTATATAATATAATTTTTCAGTTATTTCATTTGAAACTATTTATTTACTGAAGCAACTAAAACAATAAAAAATACATATTATATTTAATTTTACCTCAAGTTTTAAGATAATTGCATATAAATAAAAAGAAATACTAAGACATTCATTACTTACTGTTGTTCATAACTTTATATTTAAGATTAAAATTATTTCAACAGACTTAATTTTGACTCTGGATTTGCCATAGTAATCAACTAGGCCAAGAATCCATCTGGGAGTACCAGACTTTCAACAAAGAAAAATGCTTGTGATTAACATGCCCAAATATTATAGCATTTGAAAAAAGAAAAATGCAATATATGTAAACAGAAATGACAGAATAATTTGCCCCAAAGCACACAGAGCAAACGAACCTAAAGGAATAGCAAATGAAACTTAAATAAAGATCAATTCCATAATAGCTCAGTATTATTTTTCTTAAAAAACCAGAGCAGTATAGATCTTAAATGATGTTAACATATATGACCAACCCAGCTCCCAGAAAAATCACAAGATTCAAGTCTCCTTTGCTACCAGCATGTATTTGTCTCCCTTCCAATATTTGAATTGATCTTTATTTATTCAGTATAAATTACTGTGGAAATGTTTTAATGAAAAATAACAAAATCTAAGAACAAAAAAATAGCTGGTTATGTAATATGTTACTTAATCTTTTTAAATGAAGCCTCATTTTAAAAATAAATAGACTAAAGACAGAGTAGTTAATTATATGCATTCTCTTGAGTTAGTTCTTTATGATTTGACAACTTGCACGGCAGCTGTTCCCGTAAATATGACAATAAATTTCTAAATCTCCAGAGAACTGGTAAATACAGGCAGATGCACTTAACTGCTGGTAGGCAACAAAAGTCAGACTGCAGGAAACGGTGGCACTAATGTAGCTCTTGATTAATCTCTAATTACAGTTTTGTCATCTTAGCAGGGAGACAAAACTATATCACTTCCTAAATAGGCAAGCAGCATTTTGGCACCTAGCAACCGACAGTTCGTTCCTATTAGCTGCAGTGGACTCGATGCTGTTACAAGGGAGGTGGTTATGGATCACTGCTCTATTATTTATGGAGCAGCATTTCCAGAGGCCTTCACAACAGTAGATAAATTAGCAGCTTAATAGGCCAGCACTAACTAAAAACATAGCATAAGCTGAAACATCAAGTATGAAATTAAAATGTGACTTGCCCATAATGTTTGCATCATACATAGGAAGAAATGCTCATTCATTTCTGTTAATTATTCAACAAACAGAGCATGAATGTGACCATATTAATGAACACCATATAGACACCTTTTCAATCATTTCACATTGTTTCATAAAGTACTTATATTAAATCTTTCAAAGAGACATTTTTAAAAATTCATTTTACTCCCCCTTAGGGGATTCTCTTGGTTTCGTTCTTAAGCCCAGGGATAGGTGGCAAGCATTAATTAGAACTAGTGCATCCACAAGAGAGCCCTGAGTGTCAGTGTAAAAGTGCCTTATTAAGCTCAAAATGGGCAAATGAGGCTGATTCTCATCATGCTTCCACTTCCCTTTCACTTTGGGTGTGATGAAAAAGTCTAAGAAATGACCTCACACCTCTGTCTGTGTCAGTAATTTGAAGGGAGATATAAAATTCTTAAGTATTTTTTTCAAAAGGCAATCCATAGGCAGGTTTACTTAATTAAAATTAATGGAACATCTTCCTTAATCTTAATAGTAGAGACTCTATTATTAATAAGATTCTGCCCAGGAGAACCCAAAATGTAATACCCAAAATGATGGTTTTTCATTTCCTCCAATTTTAATAAAATTTATTATTATTATTATTATTAAGATTTTATTTATTTATTCATGAGAGACACAGAGAGAGAGGCAGAGACACAAGCAGAGGGAGAAGAAGCAGGCTCCATGCAGGGAGCCTGACATGGGACTTGATCCCGGGACTCAAGGATCATCCCATGGGCCGAAGACAGACACCAAACTGCTGAGCCGCCCAGGCATCCTTAAAAATTATTTTTAAACAAAATGGCATGACATGTGTTTTTAAAGCATCCTGTTATATTTTTAATTATAATAATTCTTTATTATAAGAATTTCCTCCAAAATGAAAATGTCCTATATTTACATCATTGCATAACTTCAGAAAAATATTTTTTTTCTGATAACACAAGTTGTAGAGTTATTTAAAAAAAAAAACTATTATGAACAAAATTAAATTTCTTTAATTCAACTGCCCAGAATATCCTGCAATAGTTGAGAAGCCATTGTACTGAAATAAGACCACTCTTCAAACTGTTTTCATTTATACATTTATCTTTTGAATAATTCTTTCTTAACGATAACTCAAATCTCTATTATCATAAATTCTGAATATAAATTTTCAGTATCATTATGTCACATTATCCTACAAGGAATAATGGAAGAAGGCAAAGTTTGGAAAAAGAGCCACGGTTCAATATTAGTAGGTAGAGCCAATGTCTTTGAGATATTCAAGTGAAGATGTAGCTAGCCAGTTCGATGGGTCTGGAATTCAGTGAACTCAGAGCTAGAAATAGAAATTTTAGAATCATTATCCCAAAGACAGTAATTGAAGTCATATGCATGGATGGGATAGTATAAAGAGAATGGAGCATGAGAGAAGAGTGAAATCAGGAACAACCCTTCAGGAACTTCAACATTTAAAAACCAGCCAGAAAAGGTTGAAGTGGAAAGACTAAGAAGAAATGACCAAAGCGCATGAGAAAATGTGGTAAATGTGCCCCTGCCAATGCCAAAGAAAGGGAGTTTAAAAAAAAAAAATGGAAAGGCCATTTGAATACAATCAGAAGATCAAGTATTGAGAGAACTAGGGGGAAAAACTCGATATACTAATAAGAAGGTGAACAGAATAATTTCAAGGGAATGATGAGAATGGATGGAAGCCAAATTTGAGATGTAAATAAATGAGAAATATGAAAAGTGAGTGGAACAACCACTTTGTTCTATTAAATGTTGGCATTAAAGGGGAGAAATTCAATGACGGCTGGAAGGCTTGTTTGTGTTAGTGCCCCTATTGTCTTAGAAGGTAAGAGAGTTAAAACGATGCCAATACACAGATGATAAGATTGAAATAAAGAGTTCCCAGGTATGGCAGGGTCTTCTTTTTTGTCCTAAGGAGCTTCATACTGATCTTTGATAGTGGTGTTTGGGTGCGGTAAGAATATGAAGAGACAGGAAATTTATTCTCACTATTTTCAATCTCTGAGTGATTCTTTTCTGATGCTCATGGCATTTGGGCCAACCTATAACTGTGATATCAGTAAAAATTTTGTAACAATTCTCAGGTGAGCCAAGTAAGTTTGTCTCTGTGTCTATCAGAGCTCCCTCAGGATGGTTATGATGAAATTACAGCTCCATCCCTAAATTCTGCTTGTTAGGCTAATCTGCTGGAGACCTAACACAACACAGGTTATAGGATGCCAAACCATGTTCTCCAATGAAAAAGCAAGTGTTCTCAACAGAATAATACAGCATAGAGAAAGTGGAAAAGGTACCTTTGACTTTTTCTATTTCCTCTTAATTCACAGCTCTGGACCTTTGCTGTGGGTTTCATCTTTCTCCCCCCCCACCCCCACTTTTCATTTCCAAGCTTCTAAATTTGCTCTTCTCACCTGCTCTCAGGAAATTCATTCTTGCTCCCCCAATTTTGTGTTTCTCCCTTCCCCACCATTTTTACTTTCAACCTTGGTCTCTTTTTTGTACCTTACAGAGTAAAGTATTCCAACTTAGTCTAGATGATCACAAAGGCTTCTTTTACTTACTTCTTTGGATTCTAAACAGGAAGTGCTAGGGCCTGTAAGCAAGAAGCATGGGTAAAAGCAGATGCTCCCATTATGGCTTACTTCCCTATCAGAAGTGCTATGACTAAGTTTTTCACTTGTTTACCTAAAAATCAAGCTCACCTTAATAAAGAATTATGTTACTTCAGTGGTAACACAGCTTAATCTCATTTGGGTAGAATATATTCCTTCTTTGAGCATGATTTTAATTTGACTTTTGTGGAACAATTACATGACTATTATTTGCAAATAAATGTTTTGGTTTTTTTTTTCCCCTTGAGTAAGGTATCATAGGCTCCTCCATTCTAGTGTAAACAACTCTTTCTTTCTTGGCCTTCTAAATCTCTCCTTACACAAAATGAGGGCAGGATGGTTTCTAGACCACTATCCTTCTTAATCTTTAAGAAATTTAAGATGTGTGGGATCCAGAGCAATGGTGAAAAGACTGGCCCTAGAGGGAAGGTAACTTCTCTTGGGAACAAGGAGAAAATACATACAAATGTCCAAAAATTAAAGAACATTTGAGTGATTTTTTTTCTCATGCTTTCTATTTTCTTTGTGATGGGGAAAATACACCTGCATTTGTTGAGAGTAATAAGAGTGGAATGGCAAATTCAATGTTTTGAAGAGAGTGAAGAATATTTAAAATAGTTCTTGTTGTAAATACCAGGAGAGTGAATTAAGTGGAAAAAAAAAAAACAGAGAATCTCTGGACTGATTAAGGAACATTTGGTAATCATAAATTGATGGCGGTATCAATTTATTCTACTGCATACTTTCTTGAACGATAATCAGCAAAATATTAGAAAGTAAGTAAATATTTTTGTTCACTCAGGGTTGAGGTTTCGCCAAATTGATAATATAAGAAATAAGCAAGATTGTTACTGAAACAATAGACCATGGAACCCAAACTGAATGTAAACAAAAATAAAAGGAGATGGAACCAGATTGATAAAAAGAAGAAAGTCTTTTAGAACTCAGGAAAATGTCCCAGTAGTGATATTTGAGCTCTCAAGCTAGAATAATAAAAAAGTTTTATCAGGGAATATCAAGCTCTATTTCAATGATTTTGGGTAGAAGAGTTATTTCTGGTGATAACAGTGTTCAACATGTGATTTTGGTAGTATAGATGAAGTAACATTAAACAAATCAAGAAACATATAGATGTCAGGAAATTAGGTGAGTCAGTCCTGTAGATATTGACATGTCCACAAATGAGAGAGAAAACCATGAGTCATGTACCAAAGTTTGCACTTTATGAAGAAGGAACCAATAATTCAGCTATAGAGAACTAGCCTGAATAACTAGGTTATTTTTATTTTATTTCATTTATTTTCATTTCAGTAGCCTCCATGTCCAACATGGGGCTTGAACTCATGACCCTGAGATCAAGAGTCTGATGTTCTACTGACCAAGCCAGCCAAGCCGTCTTTTATTTTAAATAGGTGAATTAGGGAATAATTATCTAAAGAAGCAATCAAGAACAAGGAAGACACCAACCTCTCTTGTAAGCCATTAGTCAAATCAAATAATTAATACAAGATAATGGAAAGCAACATTGAAAATTCTGAAACGCTCCATAGAAAACACTACAAATAAAATGATGATTTTTTTCTTAGAAATCAGATTTCTTATAGTTAGATAATTTTTTAAATTAAATAGAAATGAATATATTACAGTGAAAATAATTGTAAAGTCCTAGTTGTTTTCATCATTCCTAGATTATTTTTCTTATATCAAAAGATGGGGAAAATCTTCATGAAGACTTGAGTAAGAGGGGTCATCTGAGATACTGTGCAGATGAGGTAGAAATGCCAGACAAAACCATCCTTAGCACACGAAACGCATAGCTAACCTTAAAGAAGAGACACAGTCAATTAGTTTTAGTAGTATGGGTATTCGGGAAGATTTGTTTAATGATGACACCCTCATTTTACTGAATCAATACCAGCAGGTGTTTTACAATGAAATGTCTCTCTCCTGTGAGTAATTTACAATAAATAAATCCATAAATCTATCAAAAGAGAAAATAAAGCCCTTTTACTAGTCTGGGAATCTATAAGATATGCATGGTTAAAGATCAGCAGGAGCTTTTGACAGTAAAGCTCCAGGTCAGCAGATAGGTCACTGGAACTTGAGCAGTAAATTTGGGAAAAGCTGTTCCAAATGACTGACTCGTTAAGGAGTTGTTTACTGATCACGGGTTTTTAATACATAAATATCTAAAGTATATACACCAAAAAATGGATTATATCTTTGCAGAAAACAATATCCTTGTTTGATGTGCTGTCAGGTTCTATTCTTCCTAGAGGTTGTGTGTTTATATTCTTCATGTCAGTCTCTGTGTCAGAATTCACACACTTCCTAGTTCTGCCATCTTAAATAATTTGGTTAATCTCGTATTGCCTCAGTTTCCTCATCTATAAAATGAAGTAATAATAGTACTTGCTCATATAGTAGTTTTGAGAATTAAATGAATTAATCTCTGCATAGAACTTAAAGTTGAAACAAAAAAATGCCATGCATGGAATAAGCACTTGATAAGTATGACCTAGTACTATTACATTATTGTCATTATTATTTAAAAAAAAAAGATGACCAGAGGTACACTAAAGTATATATATGGATGGGCATAGGCATTTATTCTCTACTGAAAACAAAACAAAACAAACAAGTGTGTTGAATTTACAAATGACCTATCTACTTAGATTTTTGGGGGGGCTTTGTAGCCATTTGGAGACATTCATCATTTTCCTTTTCCTCATTCAACATTAGGCCCTTGATTTCATTTGTTCAAACCATATATGTGCTTGCTTTCTTTCTTTCTTTCTTTCTTTCTTTCTTTCTTTCTTTCTTTCTTTGTAGGCTCCATGCCCAGTATAAAATCCAACACAGGGCTTGAACTCACAACCCTGAGATCAAAACCTGAGCTGAGATCAAGAGCTGGATGCTTAGCTGACTGAGCCACCCACGTATCCCCAAACCATATATGTGCTTTAGTGTGCCTCTGGCAAAAGCACACTGCCATTTTTTATTTTAATCATGTTCATTCTTTCTTTCAGCAATCTGAAAATATCACTGTATTGAATGATAGTAAAAATGAACACTTACTTAGTATTTACTATATGTAAGGCCCTATTTTAAACAATTTCATGGACAAGACACCATTAAAATCTCACATTACAAATGAAGAGACAAAGAGGTGGAATAAGTTGCCTGAGTATGTAGAGCCATTAAGTGGTAAAGGTAAATGTCAGACTTCCTTCAGGAAATCTGATTCTAAGCAAACTTTTAGGAGATACAATTAACATCTCAATACATCTTTGCTGAGTATGCCACACTGCAAGCTTCACCACCCTCTGATCCTGAGCCATCATCTGGGAGCTAGTCACACAGGCAATTAAAGTAGTCAAGGCAACCACAGTGTAAGAGGTTGCCATATGGGTCCTTGCTTCTCCAGGGAGGTTGGTTGGCTTGGTTATTGCCTGCCACAATAGGTGTTAAGCCTTATTCCTGGGTTCTTTAACTACTGAGCAACCTACTGAGTGTGAAGCCATTATGTGGCCCATCACATCACCCATGTGGAACCATGTCATGATGGAAACCAATGTCATAATGCTGATACTTTTGTGTCTGCTGTGATGTGAGCAGTGAATAGATCAGTACTTTGATCTACTGAGACTTGTTATCCACTTTCAGTATCTTTGAAATTGTGGCACGCCAAACTGCCTGTTTGCTTACCTATCTTCTTTGGAATCTTGATGTCCCTTGCTATCTTCTACAAAGTTAACATTCTTCCCTGACAAACATATATTAATCACTCAAGGTACGGCCTCTCAAATTTATCCACTGGGCCCTTAGCAATTCTTCCCATTGCTAATTTCCCTGGGTCAGGGAGAAATTCCATCCAGGATCAGATCCATTGGCTTGTGAAATATTTCATTCCACATTTTTAAGATTTACATACTTTATAGTATATTTCAGTATATTACAGTATATTCTTTCATGCAAGGCTATCTATACTTTATAACACCAGATGCTAGCATATTTCATGACACATAAAAGGTACTCAATACATGTACGTTGAAAGAAAGAAAGAAGAAAGAAAGAAAGAAAGAAAGAAAGAAAGAAAGAAAGAAAGAAAGAGAAAGAAAAAGAAAGAAAGAAAGAAAGAAAGAAAGAAAGAAAGAAAGAAAGAAAGAAAGAAAGAAAGAAGAATGAAAGAGCAATTGAAAGAATGAATATACAATAATTGGTTTTTCCAACTTGGGCAATTGTTTCATTATCACTTTTTATTTCTAGCTACCTACTTAGAGCAGAATAGGTCTCCCCCATTGAAATGTCTTTCTTTAGAGAGGCACTGTATACAGTAAAAGTGTACTCATTAGCATCCAGTCATTCTGCATGTGTTCCTTTTGAAAGGCAATGTGACACTGTCTAATAATAGCCCTTAAGCTCCAGGATTAATTAGTAGAATTCTAATCATAGATTTGCTTCTAACTAAACAGCTCATTTAATTTTTCTGAACTGCAAGAGACTCATCTTTTAAAATGAAGCTATTAATATTTGCTTTATGTCACAGAACATAACATTTGAAAAGAACAAATGTATTAATCTATGCAAATAAGTTGCAAAGCATTTGGCTGCAAGTAAGAGAATGGCCAGTTTAAAATAGTTTGAACAATGAGATATATTGTCTCAAATAAAAAGGAATTAGGAGGAAGGGAGGCTCCATGTTTCACTAATTCAGTGGCTTGACAATATAATTGAGTCATTGAGGAGTGGTCCTTCCCTTTTCCTCTCTTACCCAGAGCATGGCTCTTTAATCTAACTCAATGGTACCAAGGGGTTTCCGGATTCTATGTCCCACATGCAGACAGGACAGCATCTGGAAGCCAAAAATGAGGCTATTTCCTTTATAATGTATTTTTGAGATTGAAGAAAATAAATCCCTACTGATTGCCCCCATGTTTGATTGACAAAGAAATAGGACCACCATGGTTTTTCCTGATAGAAATGGTTCTCAATCTTATGCATAATGATTCAGTCTTTCTATCTCCACTTCTTCTTTGCAAGTTCAGTATTTACATTACACTATACAATGTACACAGATGAGCAAAAGTTGTAAATAAATGCCTGTTAATTTATTTTCAAAGATCTAATCTGAGTTGAGTAGGAAAAAGACAAAGCAGTACAGGCTCTTTATAATACTGTTGAAGAATTACCCACCATCTGTGACACAATGTCAAGTTAAAATTATCTTCATATGTCAAGGTATAAAGCTTCTAATCAGGATCAAAGTCTACCATGCTGAGAACAATGAACTCAATGCTGAGACTATCTTCTGATTTCTACCAGTGAACTCCATTAAACTTTCAATCTCAATAATGTTTTTGCTTCTAATGGGTAGCTAGTCTTGCTACTCTAAAAACTGCAACAGCATCCATCAGATCTATTACTTCTACATTTGTGATCCCACTGGGCAGGCTCAATATGTTTTTTTGATAAAGACCTATTCTTCTACCTGCTGACACATCTTACAGGAAAATTCAGCTCCTAAAAAAAAATAAGGCAGTAGAAAATGAATTCACAAATGTAGACCAAACTATTTTGCCAGGGAACCACCAACTGTGCAGAATTCACACTAAAACTGTGTAGTAAACGGCCTGTATCTTCAAGACATGTACCACATGTGCCTGTGTAACAACTTCCAAGTGAACAAGCACACATATAAAGAGATCATCATTGTTCCCAGCTAGAATGTCCAAAAGAAGATTAACAGGCTGTGTCACACCTAAGAAGGACGTTCAGAGTGGCCTCATGAGAATTATCCCCATCCTGTTGCAGAAGAAGGAAGGAGAAAAAGAGAATTATGTTCCTGAGTCTCAGCTCTGGTTTAGGAGATCATTTAAGCAGATTCTGACACTAAGGAAATGCCAAAGCACTTGAACTTTAGTGGTCTGTCCAACCTCCAGCTTACTCAGCCCATAGCAGGAATGATTTCAGAACACCATATGGAGCCATTTGAATCTTTCTTCTATTTTCCAATATTGTCAATAAACCTGGGACAACAACAACATAAAAGTGGACTGAGAAGTAAATCTAGCTCTCTCCAAAATACTGACCCAGTGTAAACCTTCTTTTGGCAAAGATGCAACACAGAACCATTGTGTTTAATGATAGCAAATGTTGATTGGGGCATTCAAGTTTAAAAAAGACAGAAAAAGAAGAGCAGAAGCAGTGAAAAAGGAAGTTCAAGATCTGGGCCCAAAAAGATAAGTTGAAAAAATATATTTGCTCTTATACAATTGCATGTGTATGCGTTTGTGTATATATATGCAATTGTACATATACACGTGTACCTGTAGATACGTGTGTATATTCATATTCACATACATATATAAATATAAATTTATGAACAGACATTAATTAAAGATTATGTTTGAAAGACATGATCTGATCTCCCTTTGAGAGGCTAAATGAGAGACATATGTAAGGTAAGATCAATTGGTTGCTAGTGGCAGAAACAAAGAAAAGCTATGCAACAAACTCCTGATGGATCACTAGAGAAGAGAAGTGTTTGGGGGAAGTGCTCATTTGGTTATATGAATCGAACTAGGGGAAGTTTTTAAATATTGATATCTAGGCTCTATTCATGAAGACTCTGATTCAAGAAGAAACTAAATAAATACATATACATGACTAACCCCAATGGCCACGCTCAGGATATGAAACAAGTACAAAGGACTAAATAATCCATGCAAACTCCATTTACACTGTTCCCTAAAATACCTTTCAGTTCCATAATTCTGGTAAGCCTGGAAATGTGGCTGCTCTTCTTCCCCTTAATTCTCTATCATCCTTTAAATACGTTGCTTCACTTGAGGAAGCATAAGTCTGTTTATTACAACAGAATAAAAGCCAACTAACTATAAGCCATGACACCTTTCATTTACTTTATACTTTTGAAAAAAATTGCTTCTATTACTACTTATATTGAAGATGGTAATTATCCATAGAATCACAAAAGTAGACCTTGAACTCTAAATTTATATGCTCCAGTTCAATTTTCAAGAAATAAATAACCCATGTTATTATAACCCATAATATTTATTTATTCTCCTGATGTGATAGAATCTATAGTTTAAGATCACTTATCTTACAAGGGTACATGTTATTGTTCATATCTCTAATGTTTAAGAAGTTCTAAGATATGCCTTATTAAGATTCTGTTCTCAAAATTTTCACTAAACTACATGAAAAATTCTCTATGACTTAAAATTTAAATAATACTGGTCTCACATAAAATATTATATTATATAAAATATTAAGAAATATATGAAAGTAAGAAATCAATTAATGCATGTTTTAGGGTTCTCCAGAGGAATAGAACCAATAGGATGGTCGTGTGTGTGTGTGTGTGTGTGTGTGTGTGTGTGTGTATCTCAAGGAAGAGAACAGAAAAGTAAACAAGCTAGAATAAGTAGAATAGGTTTATGATATAAATTAGAAAGCTCACAAACTGACCATGTTGTTTTGGAGGAAGCTTATGACATTTTGCTTACTAAGGCAATGAGGAATGCACTAATGAGGGTGGCCTGAGCATAGTTTAAAATCTCATTAATGTCTGTGAGATTTCAGTTAAGAGATCCTATTACAGCACCAGCCTTTCTGGTAATAATGGAGATGATGCAGTCCTGGAATAGCAGAGGCCAAGTGGCAGCATTTAACTATCTGAACCAAGGTGCAATGAGCAGCAAAGTTGGAAGGGCAGTCAGGAGTGCATGACAGTCAGGATTCTATGAAGGTGGCTCATAAAACATAGACAGCTAAGAAATATATATAAGAAATATATATAATAAGAAATATATATAAGAAATATATATAATAAGAAATATATATAATCAATTAATAAAAATAAGAATGAGGTTAGCAATGCTAGATGCCTTTTCAGTTACCAGACTAAACCAGTTCTTAGATCCACAATCTATTGACTTGAAGATGGGTCTCTGTGAAGAAGGGTCCTGCAATATCAGAGTAAGTACATACCATAGTGATTTCTCAAGTCCTTCTGAAAGGGTAATGCACACTGAGAGGTGGGTGGGTATTCAGGCCCTTTAAGGATTGTAGGATAAAAAATTCAAGTTCATGATAATATTTAAGGAAGCAATGCCATCATGCCTCATTCTAGTAGGGGCAAACATGAGTCAGGAAATAAAGAAAGTCCTTGTACAGGTCCATTTCACAGTGGTTCTATTGGTTCCACATAGACCTTCTTTAGTCAGTAGTATGCTAGCTAATATCTACAAATTGGCTCTCTGGGGAGAGAAAAAGCTCTATTTTTGTTATAGCAGTTGTTTGTTTCCATGGTGTAAATCCCCCCACCATGACTGATTTCAAGGTCTTAACATGAGGAAATAGATTTGGGAAGAGATGTGTGCGTTTGGTTCTTGTGAGCCAGCATGAGGCAGCTCCAATACACCACTGCATATGGTGCTCCTTTCCTCAGATCACAAATATATAATTGGAATGGACATATTTAACAGTTGGCAGACAAACTAATATATGAGTTCTTTCACTGTATAGTAAGAGTTATTTTGGTAGGGAAGATTTCCTACCTCCCCCAGCCAATATAGTAAAATAAAAAACAAAACATTTATCCTGGGGTAAGGGATAACAGTGATAGTTAGCACTGATAACACTACCTTCAAATACCCAAAGAATGAAGGGGTGATGGCTCCTGTATAACATAGGTTAGGTTCTCTGGAACTAGGTTGAAATGAAATTTCATGTAATATGTTTATTAGATATCAGCACCTATGAAAGGAGGTAGATGATATACATCTGAGCAGAGGTCAAAATTCAATGCAGAACTGAGAAAATTTTGGCCAATCCTGCTGGGAGTTCTGGAGTTAGTATGTTTATCAGAGTGTCTCATATTGGATTCAGTTTTTGGCCTTTTGCACCTCACCTTGATCATGTATTGGATGGGTATGACTTAAGCAAAGCAATTCTCTGAAGCTAAGGAAGACTCTGAAAGTTCTCAAAGCTGGATGCTTTCCACCACACTCCATACATCCAGGTAGGCAGCAAGTTCTTCCTCAAAAGGGATCTGGATGGCACATCCCTATGTTAATCTCCATCTTAATTCCCATTTAATAATGACCAGTCAGAAATACACAAGATCTTTATGAATCATGCTGGATAACTGATAGGCAATTGAAAACTAAACCAATAAATAGTAAAATAGGATTGCAATACTTGATAGGCCTTCATGGTAGCCATAAAAAGACACCTCTCAGATCTTCCGCTTCAGGGACCAAAATTGATTTATAGTATTGGCCATTCCCCGTTGAATCCACTACTATGTTTATACTGAGTCCATCTCCCTCCAAAATGCTCCCAGCCAATGACTGAAAACAGTGAAAGTAGTAATGCAGTTTCATTCCTCCAAGATGCAACATCATTTAATTAGCAACTGCAGCTGGAGGACTTCACATTAGCCTAGCCGAAATCTTCCTGAGAGAGTGCTGTGGCCTGAAATTGTTCCTACCTGTGGGAGGAAAAATAATGTTCCCCCAAAGATTTCTGTCCTAATCCCCATAACCTATGAATATGTTGCCAAATGTTGGTTATCAATTTACCTAGTGTCCAGAATTATCCATCATGAGCTGAACACTGTCAGACTTACCAAGATGATATTGGTAGGTCTAACATGAATTCTAAAGTGGAGGCAGGACATTTGGAATCAAGTTCAAAAAGGTTTTCAAGGTACACATAAGCTTACATGAAAAGTAGCCCAGAACCCCTATCATCTGCCACAACTGAAATGATGCTTCCCCCTTGGTACATATATAAATATGAAAGAGTGCTAAAACTAGATAACAGAGAGGAAACACTTTGAGCTTTATTCTTAGATGGGTTAACTTGGCATGTGGGAACAAGTCAAATATAAACTACTCACATACCTAGATCCATTCAAAGGTGGCCCTTATCAGGGAGGAGAAATCCTTCCAAAGGACAGGGCTTCAGATATGGCATCTCATCACTTTTCTGTGAAGACAGGAATAGCCCAAGGTAAGTATATACTTGGAATAATGCACAGGGGCAAAATGGTTTAACATGTTGGGCAGAAATCTGAAAAATAACATTTAAAAATCCAAAACAATAAAGTCAGTAAAGAGTTATATGGATGAGCAAACAGTGGGAAGATCTTTGTAAAATGCTGTATTACTGTAAACCACTCAATTCTTAGTGCTTATGATTATTATTGTTGTGTTAGTGGCTGTTAATTTGTTGTTCTCTATTTCACAATGATAGGTTTAATTAGTTCTTTTCATTAACTTGTTTAGTATATGATAGGCTATTTCAGTTTGTAGGCATCTCTTTTTAGCTTGATAGATTTTCTTGCATTTTATTTCTTTTATTTTTAAAGAGATTTTTATTTATTTATTCATGAGAGACACACACAGAGAAAGAGAGAGAGAGAGAGAAAGAGAGAGAGAGAGAGAGGCAGAGACACAAGTAGAGGGAGAAGCAGGCTCCATGCAGGGAGCCGGATGTGGGACTCAATCCCGGGTCTCCAGGGTCACGCCCTGAGCCAAAGGCAGACGCTCAACCACTAAGCCACTCAGGCGTCCCATTCTTGCATTATTTCTTTGAATTGTCTTTCTTCATTTTCTCTATTTAGGCTTTGTCAAATCTGTTGATTAGATTTTGGCCATTCAGAATTGTAATTCTGTATATTTTGTTCTTTCAATTTTTGAATCTCATTAATATTTTGTTTTTCTTTAGAAGTTTTTCTCAATTTTACTTATAACTCTTTTAGTTCTACATTTTGGAAACCAATGTTTAATTTCCAAGAGTCCTTTTAATTAGCTGCTTTTTATTGGTATCTTATTCCAGATTTTCATTTTTTTTAACTCAATATGAAGATTCTACTTAAAGTTTTGTTTTCTTTACATTTTACAATATACTTCTATATACTGTATTCTATTCCTCCTAGGATTATATATGTATGTATATATGCATATTTATCTCCCAGAGTTGTTTTTTTTTAAATTTATCTCTTTTATCCTAGGATTAGTTAAAAAATTACTTATCTTTCTTGTTTATGTTGTGGGTTTTTCTCAAATCTTTAGTGATGCATAGGTATTTGTTCATACTTAATGTTCATATTTAACCCCCTACCCTCAATATAAGCTTTTAAAGCTCTGTGCACTTCAGTGGCTTATTAATTTAAAGACTTTACTTTAGTGTGAGAATCTATGATGCTTATCTGGAAGCATTATTAAATAGGGGGGGCCTTGAAAAGCCAGGCATAGAGGCCTTTACTCTAGGGATCATCACCTATACTAGCTGCCTTGCTCTCTTCCAGATGGTTCATGCATTTTGTTTTAGAATATTTGAATTTTTAGTTTAGGATAGAGTGGTTAGCTGCTACTCTTCTATTGGGAGGGACAAGCCAGTCTTCCATAAATGGATCTATAAAATGTTCTCTGCTTTTATTTATTTATTTATTTATTTATTTATTTATTTATTTATTTATTTATGATTTTATTTATTTGAGAGGGAACAAGTTGGAGGGAGAGAGAGAGGGAGTAGCAACTCCATGCGGAGTAGGGAGCTTGACACAGGGCTAAATATCAAGACCCTGGGATCATGACCTAAGCTGAAGGCAGATACTACTGAGCCACCCAGAGGCCCCTGTTCTCTGCTTTTCATACCCACATATTTTATGAAATATTTTAGATATTTTAAATATTTAGATATTTTATCTATATTCAGAGATATTTTATCTATGTTTTCACAAACTTGATATGTCCTAATGCAAAGCCTCTCTAAAGTTAGACCAAATAGGTTAAATATACCCCTAGCTGGAATATTTGTTCTGCTACATCAGTCAACAGAGTTAAATAAGGATAGTTCTTGCTTTCAAGGAGCTCAGACTCTAGAAGTGTTGATAAACACAGAAATAGATAATTATATTGTAATGTGGAAAACACAGTAATAGGTTCTACAGGCAAGACTGCATGATCACAGAGACAAGGTAACTAAACCTATTTGACAATCAGTGTCAAGCTCTTAATTCAGGTAAGATCTCCTGGGAAAGGGTACATCCATTTCTTAAAACCTCATATCTCACTACTAATGGGTTATAGGAATCCAGGCCTGGTTTCCTGGCTGTTAATTTCAATGTCATCATATGAAAAAGGATATAGTTATATATTTCTTCTAGGGTATTTTGTGAAGATTAAATGGCATGATACATATAAAGCCCATCTCGAAATGCTTAAAACTAGAAAGATCTTATGTATAGAATACTCCCAATAAGTGATAGAATTCTGTCGTATATATTTTATCACATTTTATCTCTCTCAGATGGGAATTCTTGTGATTAATACCAAATAAATATGTCATCTGTCAGGCAATGCATTGGGTTATGAGATAGCTGTCATTATATGTTCATGTGTGAGTTTAGAAATTCTCAGAAGGATCTACTTATCTGCTTGTCACCTCAACTGCAATATATTTATTAGTCATGCTATAAAAGATTGAAATTAAAGAAGAATCTTTCATTGTTACTGCAAACGTCTTTAGAAAAACAATTCTCTGACGCAGAACTGAACCAAAAGGCTTATTGCATATGCAGAAGATGTCTGCAATTAAATATAGTAGAGATAGCAAGCACTAGCATTTTCAAACTGTGACAGGTCAGCATGACAGATGTAGTATTATAGCCCTATAATAGGGCAGTATTATAGCCCTATAAATCAAAGGGCTATGATTTAGGAGATAACATTTTTTGCCAAAAACTTCTAGTTAGTGGACTTTTAAAAAAAAGTAGAGTCATTCCTGGAGATACATATCTCAATTAAAGGGGAGATATAAGTTTAATCTTGTTTTTTCAATCTGCTTTAAAAGTATATTGTTAATGTTAGAGGTGCAAAATAATTAATGTGGGTAAAGACACGCAAGATATCCATGATAGCATGTAAAACTGCCAATCTGCATGATTAAATCAGAAAAATCTTTAGTCTTCAACTAAAGAGTTCAACAATGAACTCAACTTTTTTTTTTTTTAATGCTGAAGAGGAAAACAACATGAAAGTCTTTGTTAGTCAAAAGAAATAAACAAAGCTATAATAAAATATGTAGGTTTAAATCTAACAAAATGTTTAGTAAGTTTTCATTGAAAACTACAAAATATTGATGAAAGAAATCAAACAAGGCTTAAGTGGAGAGATATACTGTGTTCATGAATTGGAATACTTAATACTCTTAAGATGACAATTATCCCTTAATTGATCTATATATCTGAAGTAATCTCAATCAAAATACAATAGAACAGCACTTCTTGTAGACATGGATAAGCTGATTCAAAAATTTATAAGGGAAGAGGGAACTAGAATTTTTTTTTAAGTGGAAAAGAATAAAATTAGAGGACTCATACTAATTGATCTTCTGACCACAGTGAGGTATTAGTGGCAAACTTGACCCATAGATCAATTGAGCAGAATAGAGCATCCAAAAATACACCCTCATAAATATTGCCGACTGATTTTTGACAAAATACGAATGTAATTAATGGAAAAAGAAGAGATTTTTCAGCTATTGTTGCCAGCTGGTCATTTATTTATAAACAAAAAAACAAATAAAATTGATCTAAATACAGCACCTTGACAAAAATCAGCTCAAAAATAATTCAAAGATCCAACAAAAGACAAAAAGCTATAAAATTTCTATAAGAAAACATAAGAGAAATTTTTCTGACTTTAGGTTAAAGATATGTACATCTTCAAAAACATTATAATCGAGAAAAAAAATAAATTGGGGTTTATCAAAATTAAAATATTTTGCTCTGTAAAAGGCATTGTTAAGAGGAGAAGAGAATTCCCTGGTTCTGTATTTAAGGAACTTGGAAGTCACCACACTGTCTTAACAAGTAAACAGCTGAACAGACTGAACAATCATTAACGCATTTTGAATCCATAAGCTAGAGGAGGTCAGTGGGCAAATTGCTGCCCCCCAAATTGCAGACAGACAAGTGGATGCCAGGAGTCACAGCTTACCAGAGCAGAGACTCACAAGTAGGAATTTCCACAGGAACTTGTGCAGGGTGGGAAAACCTGAACTTTAACTGACAAATTGATGGAGATTCGGTGCAGACAACTGAGAGTTAAAAACCCTAGGGAAACCTAGTTATCAGTACTGTGATTTGCCTCCAGGAACTTGACCAGATTCCCTCAGTAAACACTGAAAAATAAAACAAAACAAAACAAAACAAAACAAAAAACACCTCCCTTAGGAATATTTCCTACAGGGGAAGAGTGAAAGGAACTATTTTGAAATAGGTGAGAGCATTCTATTCTTTTTAGCAAGGCCTGCCTTCAGGGGAAACTAGTTAACTAGAGCCTAATCAACTGGAGTATTAATTGAGCCAAACTAATTTGGGGAAGGGAACTCCCCAACTCCAGCCAGCTTTAGTCATCCTGTTCCATTTAAAGGGAAAGAGAAAAACAGAAACACTTGTGAAGTTCAGAGTCTAAAGGCATAGGCTTACTAAAAAACTGAGACCTAATTATAAGACTATAAAATATTTTCTTTCCCTCCTCATCTCATCACATTACTAAAGGCCTTTTACAACAGTGTTGTTTACCAGTTACATCATATCAGGCTATCAAGAAAAAAATATATAAGGCATACAAAAAGTTACAAATACAATTTGAACAGACAAAGCAGGCATCAGTAGCAGACATGGCAGGGAGATTGGAGTTATCAGTTATAAAACAATTATGATTACTGTGGTAAGGGCTCTAATGGATAAAGTTGAAAGTATACAATACAAGAACAGAGAGATGTAAACCTAAGAAAAAACAAACAAACAAACAAAATGCCACAGAATAAAAACCACAGCAGTAGAAATGAGGAAAGGCTTTGAGGGACTTACAAGTAGATTGTACGCAGCTGAGGAAAGAATCTCTGAGCTAGAGTTTATATCACTAGAGCCCTCGAAACCAAATAAATAAGTAAATAAATAGGTAAGAACAAAGATTGAAAAAAAGAGATAACAGAATAGACTAAGAGCTGTGGGACAACTACAAAAGGTATAATGTAAGTAATCTGGAAATATAAAAAGAAGAAAAACATAAATGAAGAGAACAAATATTTAAAACAATGATTGAAAATCCCTACAAATTAATGTCAGACACCAAATCACAGATCCTAGAAGCTCAGAGAAAACCAAGAGTGAACCATAAGGTCAACTATGGACTCTGGATAATTATATATATGCCAATGTAGAATTAACCTTGATAAAAAATGTACCATTCTGGCAAGTGAGAATGGAAGGAGGCTATGCAGGTGTGAGAGAAGGTACATGGGAAATTTCTGTACATTTCTCTCAATTTTGCTGTAAACTAAAATAGTTAATTTTAAAAAAAGGAAATTCTTAATACAAATCAGCGCCAGAGATACTTGATTTGCCCTTAGAGCAGTGCAAAAAAAATTTTTTTCCATAAGCTAGGAGAAAATATTTGAAAAATCCATATAAGATAAAGCACATGGATCCAGAAAAATAATATGTATGTCTGTCTGCCTATCTTTCTACATACAAACATCCAACAAGAAGAAAATGACCCAATAAAAATTTGACAAAATTCTTCTTAAAGAGAATTTTTGTTTGAGTGAGAGATAGTGCACAAGCAGCGGGGAGGGGCAGAGAGAAAGAGAAGAGCAGACTTCCTGCTAAGCAGGGAGCGCAATTCAGGACTCAATGCCAGGACCCAGGTGTTTAACCAACTGAGCTATCTAGGTCCCCATAACTTGACAAAATCCTTGAGTAGACAATGCACCAAAGAAGATATATGGATGGCAAATAAGCATATGAGAAGATCCTTATAATTATGTCTTTAGGGAAATGAAAATTAAGTAAATTCTATACCACTATTGTAGATACCTACATCTAATAGAATGATTTTATATATATTTTTAAAGAAAACAATGAAATACCATGTAGCTGATAAGAATTTAAGACAACTGGGAATCTCATACATTGCTTGTGTCAACTTGTAACATATAGCCAACTTTGGAAAGGTTTATGGTTTTCTTTGAAAATTAAATACACATTAAAAATAATAAAATTAAACACACATTTATCATACAACCTAGCAAATCTATTCCTAGTTATTTACCTAAGAGTAAATAAAAACTTGTGTTCACACAAAAACCTATATGCAAATGCTTAGGGCAGTGTTACTCATGATTGCCAACAACCGGAAACAACTCAAATGCCCTTTAACTAGTAATGGCCAAACTGGTATATCCATAATGAATTACTAATTAGCAATAAAATTGACAAGGTATTGATACACACAACAGCACGGATGAATTGCAAATGTATTGTCCTAAGTGAAGGAAGCCAGGCTTAAAAGAGTACATATGGTATGATTTCATTTATATGACATTTGGGAAAATGGACAAAAGATAGATCAGATCGGTAGTTGCCAGGGCTAGGGTTGACATGAGGTGACTACAAATGTACAATAGGAAATTTGGAGGGATTATGGAGGCCTTCTGAATCTTGGCCCTGTAGGGAGGTCACAAAATTGTATACATTGGCCAAAACTCACTGAAAGGTACACTTTTCAGAATCAAGGATTACACTGCTCCTTTGAAATAAGAGGTTATAAAATGTCTAGGTTGAAATTTATGGTCCCAACCTATTTCTTCTAAATTAGTTTTT
Organism: Canis lupus dingo; assembly: GCF_003254725.2. Classification (NCBI taxonomy): domain Eukaryota; kingdom Metazoa; phylum Chordata; class Mammalia; order Carnivora; family Canidae; genus Canis; species Canis lupus. Next base: position 63,314,833 of record NC_064246.1, on the reverse strand, counting down.
AATTTGATTAATGAAATTTATTTTCATCTTTATTTAACATTATTTTAATATTATTTTTATCTTTAGAGAAAAGTCAGAATGTTTGATGTATAATTATTTATGCCTGAATAAGGAAATGAGAGTTCCAAAATGCAATATGGATTAGTTATAATGACTTTTGAATATTATGGTTTGTAATAGCAATCCAAATTAAACTGTATTATAGGCTCACTGTATTCTAAAAAAATCAAAAATCAGATACTTAACTATTTAATTAAAAAGATAAATAAAATAAATTCTAAGCAGTAGGTATTGGGAAATAAAACTAGAACAGCTTTGCAATAGTAAAAGATAAAAAGACAGGGAAACTGTTCAAAGTGTGGATAAAAATAAAGATTGTACCTCAAGAAGGTTACAGAAAATAGGATACCTCAAGGAACACTAGTTATGAAGGAAAATGAAAAATAAAATAAGAAAATGAAAAATGAAAAATAAGAAAACATAAGATCTGGAACAGTTTTAGTGTAATAGATGGAGACAGGGAGTCATTTGCACATTTGACAGTTAAACACATTTGAATTGACAATAGTTCTGAATGGAATAATGTATAAAGATGAAAGAAAAGAAGTACAAGGAAAGGCTTTGGAGGAAAAATCTATATATATGTGGAAACAGGTAAAGGAGAAAGGGGAAAAAAATGTCCAAAGAAGGAAAATGACAGTAGGGGTAATTAAAATATATTTATATATTTTAAATTAATAAACTTAATTTCTATTAAATACTGAAAGTAATTCATGTATATGTCATTTCTTATTTAACCTTTCTAAAAACATAAGGGACGATCAAGTGAAAGTATTAATGACTTGTACATGTCACAAGTAAGAATGGAAGTTCAGTCTGTTTTACTACTAATCTTATTCTCCCATTTTTAAAAGATTTTATTTATTTATTCATGAGAGACATAGAGAGAGAGAGAGAGGCAGAGACACAGGCAGAAGGAGAAGCAGGCCCCATGCAGGGAGCCTGATGTGGGACTCGATCTCACGACCTGAGCCAAAGGCAGGCATTCAACTACTGAGCCACCCAGGCGTTCCTTATTCTCCTATTTTTATCACCATTTCCCCAAGCTCATTGATGCATTATTGGTCTTTTGTTATAAGTATTTATCAACTGATTATGTATGAACAGTTGGAAAAATGTGTGCATCCCATAATGTATATAATAGGAGAAATTTTACTTTTTATTAATTGTAGGAAATTAAATACATGTAATATTTTCAGTTCTTAACCACTATTACTTCTTTTTTCATCATGGAATCAAATATTTGCCTGCCTCTTAACTTCAATTTGCTCAAAAACAAATAACCCACTCATCTTGTGTCATATGATTAATTAGTAAGATACAAATGCTTCTTAAAAATCTGTTATATTTCAAGAACATCTTCTTCCAAACCTTCCACTTCTTTCTCTCCTATGAGCCAATGAATTAAGATGAATGATAATTTTGTTGGGGTATAACTTTTCAAGGGCAGGGATTTATGAGTTTTTGTATTTTTAACCTTTTAAACGAGTAAAAAAATGAATAACGCATACAAAATACAGTTTGGTGAGCTTGAGTACACTTCCAGGTACAGAGCGAGAGAGAAAGTATTTGTTTTAGGTTAAAAAAAAAAGTTACAAAGTACCATGTCAAGTCTATTAGGCTATTAAACTCAAGAAACCCCAGACTACTAATCCCACTGCTCACCTTTATGGGAAACTGTACAGAAAGAAAGATATTTTCTTTTAATGATCTTTCTCTTTAACAAATATTTACTGAATATTTCAATATGGAAGGCAAGCACACTTTTTGGTCTTTGACTCCCCTGTTTATTATAATTTGTTATTATTAAGTTTCATAGGAAAATAATCCCAAATTTAGTCAGATTTAAATTTAGAATAATTTATTCAGTGGCAAAGAAAAAACACAACACCCAAAAGTTTAGAAAATAATTTCATACATTATACAATTGGCATGCAACACATAGAACACATTTATGAAGAAACTGGAACATAAAATGGAATAAGGAGGAATATATTTAAGTTCTCAGATGCAGAGCTGAAAATATATAATGATTTTTCTAAATTTTTTCTATTCCTTTATCTAAAATTATAGAAGCAATTACATGAAAGCCGTAAGTAGAGAATCAGATGATTGATTTAGGAAACACTAGGAGCACTTAAAAAAATAAAACTGACCAATTATTTGAAAGCCAAAGTGTAGCAAAAACAAGAGTGAGAATGTACTCTAGAATGTTGGAAAATCAAAGTACTTTGTTGCAATTTCTTCACAACTCTGTATTAAATTGCTTGCAAAAATAAGAACCTTGTAAAATTCCTGTTGATAAAAAGCAGATAAGCAAGCACTGGGAAAATAGGAGCATATTATATGGGTCTTAAGACCATGCCTTTTCAGAGGGTCCTAGGGACATATATTTAACTATGCAATTAACTGTATGGTTTTAAATCACTAAGTACAATTTCTGAAACTCACAAACCTTCCTTGAAGTACCTTAGTTCACTCTAATAAGAAGAAAACATGAAATACGTGGATGATTTTTTTAAAGAGGAAATATTTGGTTAATAATCTTTCACTTGAACAACTTTTATTGAATGTTTAAATATGGAAAGTACCCTTGATTCCCCTCCTATTTATGGGATTCTCTTTTAAATAAATAATTCAAGCTAGTCTTAATCAAAGTTAAAGTAACATTTTATCTCTCTAGTGCAAAAAACATAATAAATTTCATATTTTTATAAATAAGCCAATTATTTATAATATATACATATAAATGAAGAAACATAAATGCAAAACTGAATTAGTAGGCACTGCACCTAAATTTACTACTAAAATAAAACTGTGATGTTTTCTCTAAAATCTATACTAGCATTTGCAAAAAATGTCCAAGATAACACATATCCTCGACAAAGGGCAGCATTTGATAGGTGGTTTAACAGAAAACAAATTCAACAATAACTCAAACTGTCGGGAAATATATTACAGGTATACAAATACACCTAATATATGATAAGGGAATTTTCTACCTGAAAAACATTTTCTATTAAATATCATAGAAAAAAGTGCATCTGCTACAATAGCAATTAGAATTACAAGAGCATAGATCAAGAAGCTTTCTTAGAAAGCATTTTTACCAGGAATTTAAAATGTAGTGAGGATTTCCCAGACAAAGGTGGACGGACAGACCTTCCAGGTGGAAGCAGCTTAAGGAGTGGTGGCACAGAAGTGGGATTTGTACTGAGGGAGTCTTGCATTCCCCTAATAGAGCAAAAGTAGTTCCAAATAGGTTTCATCTGCTGACCTCCTTTGCCTGCCGTCAACTCTGGCCGTAACATCCACACTAACATCAGTTAGGGGAGATTGATGAATATAGGAACACTTAGCATTTACTTGGTCTTTTATCATTTCCTCCTGTGGTTGGCTCACATATACTTTACTTGTTTTTAGTTTATCTAAAATGTCTCACAAGCTACTTGCTTCTAACCTTAGTTTCACCTATTTGCCTAAGAACACTGAAAACCACAGGATTAGGTAGTATCATCATTCCATTTTCCATACCCTCTTTTAAGTGTGTAAACTGCTCCCGTCTCTTTCCTCTTGCTTCTTGTTATGTATCAAATTGATTCAATCAATAAGCAGTGCAATTAGAGTAGCTTAATTTGGTCCTTCAACATAGCATGCTTGGCCACAAAGAATATTCGTAATATTAGGATTATTGGTGGGGTTTATATTTATATCATATACAAATATATATTTATATTATAATATGGGATGATTAGGTTTGTTTTGTTTTGATTTTCTTTTTGACAATTTGGTATATCTATTTCATGTTTAAGTAATAAGTATACTTATTTCTTACACTAATATTTAAGATGCTAAAAGATCCAATGGAGATAGGGAGAATTTGAAGATACCTAAGTAGGAAGGAGTTATTGATGAAAGATGGTTTTGTGTAAAGGGTTTGGGGAAATGGGCAGCCTGGGTGGCTCAGCGTTTAGCGCCGCCTTCAGCCCAGGGCGTGATCCTGGGGACCTGGGATCGAGTCCCACATCGGGTTCCCTGCATGGAGGCTGCTTCTCCTTCTGCCTGTGTCTCTGCCTCTCTCTGTCTCTTTCTCTTTCTCTCTGTCTCTCATGAATAAATAAATAAAATCTTAAAAAAAAGGGTTTGGGGAAATGGCGACCAGAGGTCCTATGAAGTAAGTAGTCTTGAACAGGAGAAAGGACATATCTTCTGACAGAGGAGAAAAATATTTAGGTAAAGTCATGGTGTAAACTGATTTGAAAGAGTACAGGATGTCAAGGGGGCATTCTTCATGTATTTATTTAACTAATATTTATCAAGCAAGTATGTACAAGACATGATAGTGTTTGGCCTTCATTAAGGCAATCTATACACTCAGAAAAGACAAGGAATTCAAGACGAAATAGCTGAGATCTTCAGAATCAGTCAGAATTAGTCAAGAGTGGAAAAATAGGAGGGCTAAAAGTATTTGGGGCAGAAGGGATATCTGGTATAAAATCCTAACATTTAAGGATCATGTGACATATTAAAAAAATAAAATAAGTTGTCCTAAACAAAGAGTGTGTATGCGTGTGGAGGGGTGAAAGGCTGGGGTCACAGGGCAGTAAGATGGACAAGGAAAAACTGGAAAGTAAGTGGCACAGATAGATTTTGAAAATTTTCTGGTTTTATCCTAAAGACAATGAAAACTATAGTGGGCTTTTAGTTGGAATCTGACATAAATAATAATAAAAGTCATTATTATTACCACAAAACAATACTAATAAGCCCAACTGTTGGCTATGTGAAAAAAACGTATTGAAATAACATTGAGAAAAGGAGGATTGGAAAGCACAAAATTAAATGGATAAATATTTCCCAAAAGAAGGTTGAAAAAACAAAAATGAAAGTAAAATATGTTAAGATCTTAGGGGGAAAATGACAGAAGTATGGCCTGATGTTTTGGTAGCTATGGCATGTATAAGAAATGGAATACAGGGATCCCTGGGTGGCGCAGCGGTTTGGTGCCTGCCTTTGGCCCAGGGCGCGATCCTGGAGACCCGGGATCGAATCCCACATCGGGCTCCCGGTGCATGGAGCCTGCTTCTCCCTCTGCCTGTGTCTCTGCGCCTCTCTCTCTCTCTCTGTGACTATCATAAATAAATAAAAATAAAAAAAAAATTTTTTTTAAAAAAAAAGAAATGGAATACAATCTTCAGGATTTAGAAAGGGCCAAATTCTATCACAATCAAAGATATACATATTGTCACCCATTCTAAAATGTCTGCTTGAAAACACTAGAAACCTAATCATTTCCTTGTTAATATCTGTTGCATGGTTATACTCCACCATTATGAGAATGAGAAAAATGCAGTTGTAAGATTTCTAAATTTGCTACTCATATTTTATACCCATTCCCATCACCCCCCAAACTTACCTTAGTGGTAGACATAGAGTACCTGTAGATACTGATGGAAATTTCCCATTTTCAGTGTATGCTTGTGGTGCCTCTGCAATTGAGTTCTATTTCAAATTAATTTCTGTTAACAATACATAACACCACTATAATTGCTCAAGTCTAGAAATTTCTGTGCTATTCCTAAGTTTTCTTAGACCATTTTTTTTCATTTTGGTATAGATTTTTTTATCTTAAAAAGCATATATGTCAATGTTCTAATATTGGAAAAATAATAACTAAGCCACTAGCATTAGCACTATAATCAGACTGGAAGATGACTTGAGATCTAGACAGGGCCCTAAAGACCCTGCTGCTCCAGGTTTAACCACTTTCTTGATGGATTTTGGAAAACTCTTGGGAGTTTCATGGAAGAGACTGGAATAGCACCTACAAATGTAACTACCAAAACATCAGGCCATACTTCTATCATTTTCCCCCTAAGATCTTAACTCTTCCAGAATCCAGGGAACTCACAGTTTACCATATGCATGATATGCTCATTCTATTGTGTGAACATTGGGCCTGCCATAATGTTTAATTTACTAACAATATCATTAATTTTCTGTCTTCTGTTTGTGATATTCTTCCTATCTCTGGTTTCCAAGTCATACATAAAATGTACTCCTCTTCCCTGTCTGTAACAGTTAGGGATACTATGGCTTGTCCATGTCCTCTTTACCTGCTTCTTGATCTGCAGTTAATTTAGTTGTCCCTATGGGGATGGTTACACCTTAGCTCTGCCTTTAAACCTGAACAGCCATATTTCTCAAAAGCTTGCTTTGTTCAGATTACATTTTTGGAGTGCTTTTCCCCCAGAGGTTTCCTCTTCCCTTCAAGTGGTCTTTATTAAGCATGGCATTTATTGTTATTCAGGTTTGTAGGGGGCCACAGATCTGTGATGTGGTTTATGCAGATGATGCTGTCTTAAAACACCATATCTATTTTCAAGAACATACATTTTAAAAGGATGAAATATTTTCAAGAACATACATTTTAAAAGGATGAAATAAAAAAGATACAATGATTCATTTCCCCACTGTTTCTACTATCTCTCATAATTTAATTCAACTCCTGTATTTCTGTGATTCTCTCTCTCTCCTCATGGTGGCTTTCTCCATTGTCTGGTCCTATATATTCATCATCAATATCATGTGGTATATAAGTAGTTTTTCCTTGAACTTAGCAATTACATCTTCTGTTTCATTAACATATTCTCCACCAACTATTGTCTTTGGATGCAGGCTGATTTATTTTTTTTATTTTTTTTTATTTATTTTTTTTTTAAACTATCTATTTATTTATGATAGTCACAGAGAGAGAGAGAGAGAGAGAGAGGCAGAGACACAGGCAGAGGGAGAAGCAGGCTCCATGCACCGGGAGCCCGACGTGGGATTCGATCCCGGGTCTCCAGGATCACGCCCTGGGCCAAAAGCAGGCGCTAAACCGCTGCGCCACCCAGGGATCCCAGGATGCAGGCTGATTTAATAGTAAATGACTGTATAGTTCAAATACTACTAGAACATGCAGCTTTCTCATTATCAAGTAATAGAACTATAGATTTCTTAGATCCACTATCAGGGTTCTTGATTCATAACATTAATAATGTGGTATGCTGACTAAATTATGACATAAGACAGAAAACTGTCTCATAAGGATTCATGCTCTCCCAGTTAAGTTGTACAACTAAATATCACAATGAATAGATACAGGATTTTAAAAATCATATGAATAATCTTATTCACTTAACAAAGGCATTTCCCTCGCTCCTCCATCTTGCCTCCCATCCTTGCTAACCACACAAGCCTTTCTGACAAAGTATGGATGCCCTTATATAAGCAGGTGTGGTATCAGTAAAGTGAGCTCAATAAGATAAAGTGACAGATAGCTTTTACACAGGAGTTAAGAAACCCTCTCACCATTCCCATAGGAATGCTCTGCGATGACTATAGTGTCCTTAATGTATCTGATTTAAAATGAAGCTGGAAACTCATTCAGCAGCAGAAACAAGATCACAATAGTAGTGAAAATGTACTCTAAAACAGTCTGGAGTTCATTTTCTGATCACTGTTCTTCACTACTTCAAATCAAATATCTAACTTACTAGCTCCATTAAATCTGAACAACTTATTTTTTGCCCTGTTCTGTTCTTTCTTGGTTATACATCTGGAGCATGCTGTTACATTCCTAATGCAAAGAAACAAATGTCCATTTATAAAGAGAGCCTCCATTATCAGGTGCTAATAAACTACATGAGTAAGATTCAAGATGAGGAATGTTGGAAGTGAAAATTGATCTATACTGAAATTAAAACTAGAGTAGTGTAAATAGGTATTTCTTGTGTGAAATATATTCCAAGTGGGATGGGACTCTTTTTGGTGTCAACTGAAACTTAAATGGAGTAATCAGAACACATTCTTTGTTTACTCACTGAAACTTGTTTCATAGCAAAATGACTTTTCTGAAATAATACGTGGGAGAAAAAGAAGCATGCATCCTTAAAATTAATTTCACAAATTGCTACAAGTTACTTTAGGCATTATTTTTTCCCAAAAGGGACTAAGTATACAGAAAACTTGGTGATGTCTAGATCAAAAAGATAAGAAAAGATGTCTAATAGTGTACTTTTAGTAATGTATTGCTAATCACAGTGCTAATAGTGTATTAAGTGGGTATTAAAAGTCTCTCGAGAATTTGCATTGTTTTTCAATCAGGTATATCTTAAAAGATAGAGGAAAACAAAAAATAAAGAAACATTATTGAGAAGTGTAAATCAACTTGTTTTCCCAAACCTCTTCAATTTACTGATAAAAAAAGAACCATAAATTGAGTATCAGCCTTAGTGCATGGTGTGTGCCACTCGTTTTGACCCATGTAAGAGAGCAAGGTTGTATGTGAATAATACTAATGATACATTAACATTGTCCTGCATTTATGCAATAACACTGCCAGGTACCCTGTGCTTTTTTTTATTTATTTATTTATTTATTTATTTATTTATTTATTATTTATTTATTTATTTATTTATTGACCTTTTTTAAAGATTTATTTATTTGAGAGAGAGAGAGAGAGAAAGAGAGAAAGAAAGAGTGTCAGCAGGTGGGGCAAACCAGAGGGAGAGGGAGAGAATTCCAAGGAGACTGCCTGCTGAGCACAGAGCCCACTGCCTTGGGCCTCGATCTCATGATCCTGAGATCATGATGTGAGCTGAAATTAGGAGTCAGTCGCTTAACCCCCTCAGCCACCTGGGTGCCCCAGAAGTCGTCTACATTTATTGAAATGCATTTGATTGTCATTGCTTTCTGACTTTAGAGGTATTTCAGTGTCCAAATAATACTTGTAAACACACATTTATAAATACAGTTAAGTAATGGGCATGATTATTTAATCAATATATCTACTGATATTCAGAGACTGATAAAAATGTGAAACTGTAAATGCTGGGGGTTTTGTTTGTTTGTTTGTTTGTTTGTTTTTTAGAAAGCGTAAAAACATGATTGAGTTAGGATGGTTGTCCAAAATCAAAACTTAAAATTAAAATTAAAAGGAGTCTCTAATTGTGACCAGAGAATCAATTTCCTCAGTGAAAGAATATCCATGGCCTAGGATTTACCCTCTGAAAATCTAAAGATTACATGCTGTTGGAAAAATGTATTTTAATAAACCCCTTCTTGAAAACCAAAGCTGGAGGCATCACATTTTTTTTTTTTATTATTTACAATCATATCACAGGACATCTGGGTAGCTCAGTGGTTGGGCACCTGCATTCAGCTCAGGTCATGATCCTGGGATCCGGGATCGAGTCCCGCATCAGTCTCCCTGTGAGAAGCCTGCTTCTCCCTCTGCCTATGTCTCTGCCTCTCTCTCTCTCAATTTGTCTCTCATGATTAAATAAATAAGTCTTTAAAAAAATAAATGAAATTATATCACAAAGGTAATCAAGGCAGTATGGTGCTGACATAAAAATAGACATATAGACTAATGGAACAGAAATCTAGGACCCAGAAATAAACCTTCACACATATGGTCAACTAATATTTGACAACAGAGCCAAGGATATTCAATAGGGAAAGGATAATCTCTTCAATGAATGGTGTTGGGAAAACTGGATAATCATGTAATTGAACCCTATCTTGCACCAATCACAAAAATTAACTGATAATGGATTAAAGATTTAAACATATAAAAGGAAACCATAAAACTTCTAGAAGAAAATATGAGGAAAAAGCTCTTTGACGAGTCTTGGAGCAATCAATGCTTTTTTCTTTCTTTTTTAAAATTGTTGTGTTTTTCATCAGTCTTATATAAAACCAATGTTCATTATATGACATGTCCTCCTTAATGTCCATCACCTGGTTACTTCATCCCCTCAATCCTCTCTCCTCTAGTGACCCTCAGTTTGTTTCCTATGATTAAGAGTATCTTATGATTTATCTCCCTCTCTGATTTTGTCTTGTTATTTTTCCCTCCCTTCTTCTGAGATCATATGGTAATTGTCTTTCTCTGGTTGACTTCTTTCCCTTAGCATAATACCCTCTAGTTCCAGTTATGTCATTGCAAATGACAAGATTTCATTTTTTTGATGGCTGAGTTATATTCCATTGTGTGTGTGTGTGTGTGTATATATATATATATATATATATATATATATATATATATATATTACATGTTATTTATCCTTTCATCTGCCGATGGACATCTGGGCTCTTTCCAGAGTTGGCTATTGTAGACATTGCTGCTGTAAACATTGGGGTTCAGGTGCCCCTTCGGATCACTACATTTGTATCTTTGGGATAAATACCTAGTAGCGCAATTGCTGGATCATGGGGTAGCTCTATTTTCAACTTTTTGAGGAACTCTTTACTCTTTTCCAGAGTGGCTGCACCATTTTGCATTCCCACCAACAGTGTAAGAGGGTTCCCCTTTTTGGAGCAACACTTTTTTAGATATGACACCAAAAGCACAAGCAACAAAAGCAAAAATCAGTAAATGAGACTACATAGAACTAAAAGGTTCCTGCAAAGAAGAAGAAATGATCAACTAAATTAAAAGGCAACCTATGAAATGGGAGGAAATATATGCAGATCACATACCTGATAAGGGGTTAATATCCAAAATATACAAAAACTCAGACAATTCAATAGAAAATAACAACAGCAACAACAAACAATCCAATTAGAAAAATGGGAAGAGGAACTGAATAGGTAATTTTCCAAAGAAGACATACAAATGGCCAACAGGTACATAAAAAGATGCTAAATCTTACTAGTCATCAGGGAAATGCCAATCAAAATCACAATGAGATATCACCTCACACCTAGTAGAATAGCTATCATCAAAAAGACAAAAATAAGTGTTGATGAAACTGTGGGAGAAAAGGAACTCATGGACATTGTTGATGGCACAATCACTATGGAAAACAATATGGAAGTTTCTCAAAAAATTAAAAATAGATCCAACAACCTATCTATATTTACATCTATATAATATCATAATATAAATTTGTGCAATCACTATGGAAAACAATATGGAGGTTTCTCAAAAAGTTAAAAATAGATCCAGCAAACTATATTTACAGCTATATAATATCATAATCTGTATCAGTCATGAGAAAGAAGGAAACCTCACCATTTATAACAACATGTATGACCCTTGAAGGCATTATGCTAACTGAAATAAATCAAAGACAAATACTAAATGATACAAGTTATACATGAATTCTAAAAAAAGCAGACTCATAGAATCAGATATGGAATTGTGGTTACAAGGGGCTAAAAAGGGAGGAAATGGGAAGATGTTGGTCAAAAGGTACAAACTTCCAGTTATAGATGAGTAAGTTCTGGGAATCTAATGTACAGCATTATGACCATAGTTAATAATACCATATTATATACTTGAAAGTTGCTAAGAGAGTAGATCTGAAGTACTGTCACCACAAAAAAGAAATGGTCATTATGTGACAGGATGGAGGTGTTAGCTAATGTGATGTAGTAATCATTATCAATACATAGGTGTATCAAATCAATACATTTCACACCCTAAATGTACATGTTATGTATCAATTCTATCTTAGTAAAGTGTGTGTGAGGGGGTGGTACCAAACAAATAAACTTTGCTAAATGACCATATTCTCACATTAAAATAGAATCCATTCAATATAAATAAATTAATAGCCTGAAAAATGGTTTACAAATGAAGTCTGCAATTTGAAATTTTCACTAAATGAAAGGAAATTCTGTTCTCCAACCTTCATTTTATTTTTGACTTGGTAAGATACTATATGTGCTGCTGAAGGGAGCACTTGAATTGGTAATAAGATACTGAGTAACAAAAAAATCACTTGAATACCAATCATGTGTCCAGATCTCTATAGACCATCTGAGAGATACCTGATTTAGTACTGAGAACTATTTTGTTTTTTTTTGTTTTTTTTTCCTTTTTTTTTAATTTTATTTTTATTTTTTTTTTATTGGTGTTCAATTTACTAACATACAGAATAAAACCCAGTGCCCGTCACCCATTCACTCCCACCCCCCGCCCTCCTCCCCTTCTACCACCCCTAGTTCGTTTCCCAGAGTTAGCAGTCTTTACGTTCTGTCTCCCTTTCTGATATTTCCCACACACTTCTTCCCCCTTCCCTTATATTCCCTTTCACTATTAGAGAACTATTTTGTTATGGATACAGGGCTCCCTTGGTTACAAATGTTACAAAAGAGATATTTTTACGGTGAAAGCATATTCTATAAGAAAGGAACCATCTAAGTGATAATAGCTGACTCTCTAGGAATCGACTCAGCTGCTACTGCTTTCTTAAAATGTTGTCCTCATTTAACTTCATGACGTCCTTCCTACAGGTTTCTGTTCCACTTTGTAATCACTTGATGTCTTCGTGAAGTTACTCACTAATATTTAAACTCTCCATGTTTGCAGAATTCTGTCCTTGGCTCTCTTTCATCATTTTCAACTCCCACATCCCACCAGCCCCCACTGAATCTACTCACTCCCATGGATTCACTTACAAATTGTTTATTCATGTTTTACAAAGGAATTTGTTACCCACTTCTCTCCTCAGAGCTCTGACATACTAGATGACCACCAATGTCCTGAAACTGCAACTGAATGCATGCAAAATCGAACTCTTCATTTCATCGCCCTTAAACTTCCTGTATTTCTATCTAACCAGTTCAGATTTCCTGAGTCACTCATGCCTCCTCCCTTTCTCACACTAACCTACTACTTAAACTACCGTCATATCCTATAATTTCTCTCTTCTTCTGAAATCCATATCCTCCCTTTATTCCTTCATCCTTAATTCATATTCTTGTAATTTCTCACCTGATTTACAGCAACTTATTTTAAATTGTCTCCCTCACCCCAGTTTTGTTCTTATCTCTAATTTATTTTGCATACTTTAAAAAATCAGATCATGTTATGTAGTGTCAAATTTTCTATTTGCCCTCAACTTCAAACTCTTTAGCTTGACTAATAAGCCCTCCAAAATCTGGCCTTTGTTTTTTATCTCCAATGTTTTGTTTTATAATTTCAACCTTTCTTTTATAATCAACACCTACCCACTGCCACCCTTCCCCCATGCTCAACATACACAACCCTTGTCTGGTTATATTAATCTACTTAGAGTTTCCTCACTGTATCAGGATCTCCTGAGTTCTCACGTACTGCTCTTCTGTTGCATTGACTGATACACTTCCTCCTTCACTTCTTGTCTAACAGATCTCCATCATACTTCCTCTAGCTCATAGACCCTTTTATTTTGAGTCTGGGTTTAGATGTCCTTCCTCCTAAAGACTTCCTTATAAATACCTCGACCAGCCCTTTATCGCACACTATCTCACCTGTTTCCACCTGTTTCATGATGAACTTTGTGCATTTTGTCTTTAAGGACCTGACATAATTTGAGTTTGTATTTTTACTACTTAGCATTGGGACGCAAATTAGAAGTTTGATATATTCTACTGAATTCATGAATAAATACATTTCAATAATTAACAATAATTATAAATTATAATAAATACATAAATAAATAATGCAATCGTGAAACAGTAACTATTCAGATATTAGTGAAAGTATGTTCACATATTTCAGAAAATCAGCAGTTAGTGTGAGACACATTGTACCATTATGAAAACATACAAATAATGTTTAAGACATTTTTGTGAAAACTTTGCAATTTATATCTATACAGGAGGATTTTAGATTGTAGAACCGGAAAAACATGTATTGTTACCACTTTAATTCTTATTAAACAAGATCATATATAATTTTACAGTATTGACATCAATATATTCCTGATTATAGAAAATATGGTAAATAAATGACACTATGAAAAATCGCTTGAGAACAGAAGGCATGGCACTGACAATTTTCTTGGTCGGGTGAGGATAGACAGGAAAGAATATTATCAGAGTCAGCAAATGCACAATGTCATGATGGCTAATAAGGCATTTTTTTTTTGCCTTGCACACTTTTAACCCATGGTTATCTGATAATGGTAATCTCAAATTATAGCTTTATTTCTTCAGCCTCTGGCTCCGATATTTAAAATGGAAATTACATTTAAAATTAACCTAGAAAGTTTAATACTAAGTTTTCATCGATTCTTTTTTCCTTAGAATAGCTCATCAGATTCTCTTTAGCCAACTGGGATTGTGTGTGTGGTGCATAGTATGGGGCTGACTGACTCTATGTGGAGTTTTTAGTACACACAAGAGTGAAGAAAATGAGCAAAAGGACTCATACTCCCAACTTGTTTGTATGTGGTATTTTTGTTCCTAATTAAAAACATCAAATTAAAAAGCTTACATTTTATTATTACTTGAAACAAATAATATGAGCCCACTTTCCCTAGAAAGATAGGGCAGAGCAATTCTTCCTGAGAGGCTCTAGGAGCTGTTTCCAGACCGAGTATGGATACCCTGCCCTGCAGTCTCCAACAGGGTGTTAAGTATCAGCCACCTCAAAGGTTGGCGCCAACGTTCTTCTTCAGTGCACCACAAACCAGAATTAATTGCAAATCAATCGAACAAAGTACAACTGATCAGTAAACCAATTAGTAATTTTAGCTATTCATCCTGTCTTCATTTACTAGGGGGAAAAGTGGGAAATGGAAGTGCTTTTTAGATCACACATAAGATTCCAGTCTTTCCCTCACTGCCCTCTGCTTCCCCACTCATTTACATTAAAGAACACTCTTATGTAAACCCTGTGAAAAGCGTGTTGCCTAAATATTATACAAGTAGTCTTGGAATTTGTCCACTTTATTTTGGAAGTATAAATTAGCTTTGGCAAATAACTGCTGGAGAAAATAAAACTAAATAAGCTTTCCTATGCAAATATTGTATGTTCTATTTTAAAATTAGCTTTGAAAAAAAATAAGATAACATTTTTTCTACAGTTTTTATTATGTTCATTCTTAAATGATAAATATTTGAAGGTCTATGATTTAAGGGTAAGTAACTCTTAAAAGTGTATGTCAGTATCTGTCCTAAATGTCATTATGTGGGTGATATTTTTTTCACTATCCTTTGGTATATGTGCGCACATATGTGTGTGAACATAGTATTTATATGTGTGTATATATAGAGAGAATATATATACTCTAAATATATTATAAACATAGATACAAAATTAATCTATATTTAGAGCTTTCTCAGTTTCCTGTCGGTGCCAAATGAATTCACTTTTGATAGTACCTCATGTGTTCCCTGTTAGTGATTGGAGGCTCATATACTTTGTATATGTTTATGCTCTAATACTGATTAGGATTTTTTGTTGTTGCTATTACTTAATCGCAGGGCAGAACATCAATTTCCAGTGAACCACTAGGTTAAGTTTATATAAAATTATTCTGCTGGAGAAATAAATTAAATTCAAGTTGGTCCTGTCAGTCATAGAAGATAATAGTTTTTGAGTCTAGCTCAGGACAAGATAGTTTAAAAAACTGTGTTGTCTCACTATGGATTCAGGCCATTGCTAGTATCACCCTGGGAGGACAAATGGTGGTATTCCAGAAAAGTAAGTTTTTTACATACACTAGTTAAAATAGATTTAGTTCATTTGAGACCTCTTGAAATTCCCTTGGAAATTCACTGAGTTTGCATAGTTACAATACTCTTCTGTACGGTTTTGCTGGACAAAAATCAATGATAGAGATCATCTAAATGGTCATCATGTTGCTTTTATCACTGGAGAGTAATTTATCTACTTCAAAAATCTTTTCTTTCACAGCAGGTCTCCAAAGATAAATATATTTCAATAGAAAATTTTAAGATAAAGGAGTAGATTGTCTAATGAAATCACTTCAAGCACAGTATGGGTAATTTATAACAGAGTATTCTCAATCCCTTTTCCCCACCCTTTGTGACATTATTGTCATTCACTTCACTTATCCACACTGTAACTCCCCAAAACATTGTTATTATTTCCTTGAAGTTATCTTTTAGATTAGTTAATAAGAAGAAAAATAAAAGATTGTATTTTGTTTTAATGAATTCATTCTCCAATACTCTTCTTTCCCTTGTAGAGATCCAAGTTTCTGACCTCTATCATTTATCTTCTGCATGAAAAATGGAACATTTCTTCCAGGGCAGGTATGCTGGCAATGTGTGTTACACTTTTAAAAACCGTTGTACAGTCAGTTTTCTTTTCTTTCTTTCTTTTTTTCCCCTAGTCTTTTTTCCCTCTTTGTTTTTTAGCTTGGGAAGTTTCTACTGACTATTTTCAGGCCTAGAAAAGCTTATTTTCTGAGCCGTGTTGAGTACACTGTTGAGTCCATCAAAGGCATTCATCATTCCTGTTAGTGTTTTTATTTCTGGCATTTCTTTTTGATAAACCTTTCTTAAATTTTTCATGTATCTGCTTATATTAACTATTCTTTCTTGCTTATTGTCTAATTTTTTTTCATTAGCTCCTTTAGCACATTAGTCATAGCTACTTTAAATTCCCTGTCTGACAGTTACAACATTTATGTCTGAGTCTGTTTCTGATTATTGCTTTATCTCTTCATACTGTTTTTACTTGCCTTTTGGCATATCTTGTAATTTTTTATTAAAAAGCTGGACATGTGTAATATATAATAAAAAGTGAGGTATTCTAGTATTTAGTGTGAGAATGTATGGTAATCTGGCTAGGAGTCAGGCTATGTTTAATGTTTGTTCCAGTTATAGGTTACCAGAGTCCTCTAATGTCCTTATTTTTGTCTCCCCTCTTGACTTTTGGCTTCCCTATTTATTTTTCAACTGAAATACCAATGTATTTCACCTGTAATCCACTGTTATACTCAAGGACTACTGGTGTTGTAAGAATGTGTAGAAGTTAGAGAGTGTTCTATATTCCTCTAGTTGAGTCTCACCACCTTTAGTAGGCCTGTGTCTTGGGGTTGTGACATTCACAAGTGTTTCTTCCGGGGCATAACTTTTTTTCCCTCTGCTCTCTACTTCTTTCCTTGCCTACATGACCCCTAATTTATTTTTCTGAATCTCTGATCCATTTAAGTATTTTTTCATAATTGTTTCTTTGAATTTTGTTTCTCCTTCCTCAGATGAGACAGCAAGGCTACAAGTTTGTCTAATGGGAGGAGGAATGTCCCTCTTCTAACTAGTATAAAATACTGGCAAAGCCATTTCTCCTGAACTTTTTATAGACTTTTTATATGGAAAAGGTTCTGGACATATTTCATAATTACTTCTTTCCCTGCCAGCATTGTGAGGGTATCTTTCTCATGTCTTCATTATGAGAACTTAGGTATGGGAGGGTAATTGCTAGATGTAAAGCTTATAAAAGGGGGTGGTTCCCACAAGATTGTAACTCTAGGAGTTTTTTAAAGTTATGCCAGTTGACACTCAGACTCCAACAACTTGTCAAAGTTAACCCTTAAGGGGTGTTCAGGTCATCATCCCGGGGTCCTGGGATCTAGCCCCATGTCAGACGCCCTGCTCAGCAAGAAGCCTGCTTCTCCCTCTCCTCGCTGTTTTGCTCGTTCACTCTCTCTCTCAAATAAATAAATACTTTTTTAAAAATTAAGATTTAAATATTCCTACCAGTATAAGGCTACAGCAATTTATGCTCCCAAATAGGCCGATCTCAACCATGTCTCTTGGAATGAGTCTGTCTCTCCAAATTTGACGGGGGGTAGCAATTTGCTCTGTATCCTCAATTCTTTGACAGATCAAAGAAAAGTCATTGATTTTCAGGTTGTCCATTTTTTCTCTTTTGTAAGGATATGAGTGATAAATTCCAATCTCTTTGCAAGTTAAAGCGGAAACCAAAAGTCAATGCTACAACATAAGGAAACAGGTTATTATAATACAACGTAAGGAGGGTAAAACTAAAGTGTGAGAGATAAGAAAAACTTTTGGAGTGAAATCATAACAGATAAATTAACTATATGGACATTCATAGAAAGAACCTTCTAGACAGAGAATCTCATAAATAAAGGTATGTAGGTGCAAGGAAGCAGTAGAAGAACATCATGTGGTACATTCTAGCAGTAGTATAAGTTCAAGAGGGTAATTATTAAGAAATAAGTTTACCTGGAGCGCCTGAGTGGCTCAATTGGTTAAGTATATAAGATTATTGGTTTGGCTCAGGTGGTGGTCTCATGGGTCATGAGACCGAGTCCCGCATCAGGTTCCTTGTTCAATGAGAAGTCTGCTTAAAGATTCTCTCCCTCTGCCCCTCCCCACACTGGCAAGCATGCTTTCTCTCTTGCAAATAAATAAATTTTATATATATATATATATATATATATATACACATACCTAGTCTTTGCTCATTTTTCTAGTATTTTCTGTAAGTTTTTTCCTGGTATCCTGTTACATAAAACCAAAGTTATATTATTAAAAGATTGATTTTAGTACATAGAATCAGCTCGCAGCTTAGAGAGATGCTATATAATCTATCAAAGAAAAAAAAACAAACTCCTGTGATATAAGTATATCATCTCCATTTTTGCATATTTAAAATGAAACAAATATGTATTTATTAAACTTTAGCAGGAAATTATGTCAATAAACAGAACAAATGGTTTTGTGTTGCTTTATAAAAAGATTTAAATATTTATTTTAGGGGGAGGAAGGGCCAGAGGGAAAGGGAGAAAGAATCCCAAGCAGACTCAGCATAGCACATGGTGACTCTAAGTAGTGTAAAGAAATTAAAGCAGGTCTCTGAAAGCTGTAAAATTTTCTTTCATGTGATTTATGTTTTTTATAAGATTTTTTCAATTGTAAAAGCAGTAGTGTGAATCCCCTATGTTCTATTTAGATTAAAGTGATAGTATTTGGCCATATTTGCTTGCATACTGAAGTAGTTTAAAGCAAACTTCAGACATCATGGCATTTTACCTATATTATACTTTTTTAAAGATTTTATTTATTTATTCATGAGAGACACACAGAGAGAGGTAGAGGCACAGGCAGAGGGACAAGCAGGCTCCATGCAGGGAGCCCAATGTGGGACTCTATCCCGGATCCCAGGATCATGCCCTGAGCCAAAGGCAGATGCTCAATCGCTGAGCCACCAACGCTTCCCCCTATATTATACTTTTAATACCTAGTTCATATCCAAATTTCCCCAATTACATCAAACATCATTCTATAGTAAATTTGTTTGAATTCTAATCCAAAAAAATGTCTGTAGATTGACCTGGCTATTATGAATAATTAAAGAGACCGAGTCAGTTTTCAAATAAACTGTTCACATTCTGTATTTGTCCACTTGCTTCCAAATGGTGATGTTTATTATTATTATTATTATTATTATTATTATTATTATTATTACTATTACTATTGAGAGAGAGAGAGCACATGCACATATGCCCAGGGGAGAGGGGAGGAGCAGAAGGAGAGGCAGAGAGAATCTTAAATACCCTCCATAGACAGAGCAAGCCCCAAGTGGGGCTCAATCTCACGACCCTGAGATCACCACCTGAACTCAAAGTATGACTTGGGGGGTTAACCAACTGTGCCACCCAGGTGCCCCACAACTGGTTTTGTTTTATTTTATTTTTATTCTGTTTTGCTTTGTTTGCCTATAGCGAGGGGAAACAAAAGAGAGGGTATATAAAGGGACCTTGAGGGAGAGAGGCTAACAAGAGCACAGTTCTTTTTATTGCTGTAGCCACTACTCAAGAGTGAAGACATTCACAATCACTGAAAACTGAAGGTTATTGATCATCTTCTCCCCTCATAGGTGAGCAACCACCCTAACCTCTGCACAGGTAGCCAAAGCAGGCAGGCAATGATGTCATCTACAAATATAAAGGATTTTAATTTGTGTGATATTATTTCCATCCTTACAACTCAAATGTGACCCTGCAATTTATACAATGACCAAAGAAGAATGTCATCCCAAGAATCTAAAATTGAGTAAATGATAACACCGCTGCTTTAGCTTTGGTCTACAGTTTATATTTTAATTTGCTGGAGCAAAGGTACATTTCCTCTTTCTTTCTCTCTTTCTTTTTTTTTTCTTTCTGAATAACCAAGGACACTGATAATGCTACTTATCTATAAAAATAGGAGTACATATAAGTTTATATTAAAATGAGAAATTCTTATTTGTTTCATTAACATCATAAATGTTTTGACTTCTAAGTGGCTTAAGGAGCTTTTGAAGAACTTAAAAAGATTGAATTAAATCTAAAAAATATGTATATTTGATGGCTTTTATTTCAAACATGAAAATAATCATTGTCCTTGATACTCTTTAAGTAGTAGGTTTCTCCCTCCCTTTAGCTGGTCCCAGGGATCAGTTTCCTATTGGAGATTATAATAAGATAATATAAAAGAAACATAATAGAGTCATTACTTCATAATAAACTTGAAGATCACTAAACTCCTAGAAGAGTAGAGATACGTTCAGAAAACCTTAGCTCACCTTTGATATGGCCTGTATGGAAACTTTCTCTATCTTCCCTACTCTGTGCACCTGGTCTCTTTCTGTTCCCCATCTCTGCACTCCTCTACCAATATCTTTGTCTCAATGTGTATGGCCTCATTTGGGTCTATATGAATTGGGAAGGAAAAAAAAAAAAAGGTTTTCTAGCAAGTAGACAATAGTTTCAGGTTCCTTAAATTCTCTATGGACTAGGAAAAATCCTTTCCATGCCCAATATCTGTATTCCTTAACAGTATTTGTGCAGATCCAGAGCTATGAGGGATCCCAGAAAGTATATCTATATTTAGCAGCTTTGATTTCAGATTACCATTTTATTGCATTAATTGGGTAACATGGGCATTAACTCACCTGGTTTTTATGTCAGCATCCTCTAGCATAGAAGAATTTGACTTTCTGCCTCTATTCTCTTATTTGTCCATGTTTTTATCCTACCAATTACTCTCAGTTTTATTACATATTAATACTCATTGTACTACTGGCCATCACCCAAAATCCCAAGGTCAAAATTCCCTTAAAAAGATGCCATTTCCTCTCCATGGGCATTTGCAAAGAAATGTACATAAGAAAAGCCACCATTTCACTATCAGTCATCCCCGCAGTTAATCCCAAAATGACTATCTTGGCTGGACAAATAAACATAGTACACAGTTTTTAATTCAGGGATCAGGGCTATTTATAAGTGGAGTTTTAGCAAAGGTGGTGAATGGTTAAAGTTAATGAAAGATTCAAGGTTGCTATAGATTTTCCTTCACAGTCCAAAGGACTACCAACTAAGAGATTAAGCTCCTCTTCACAAAGGTTTTACTTCCACCACAGACCTCCAGTTCCCAAACACCTTCCTTTGCTTTCAAATTTGGTACTACCGCCGCTCCTTCAGTATTTTCCTGCATGAAACTTCACTCTATGCACAGGTGAGGACTTCAACCTGGATCCATCTCTCTCACTTCATTTATATATTTCCCAAGTGTGAATCATGGATTCCAGAAATTATCTCAAAATATCAGCAACACTAGAAGTGCTGGTCACAACACCACAAGCTGAATACAAGAAACATTGGGAAGAAGCTTCCAGGCTCCAAATTCAGAAAACAAATCCAGAATGAGTAAAGGCCAACCAGATTAGATCTCAGCACACCTGATGCTTTATTTGACTAGTGAGCTGGAGCATCACTGCACACATCTCCCAAGGACCAACAATTTTAAAGGAGAATATCGGATAATACCATTAAGAGGCAGAAAATATTTGCAGAGTGCCCTCTCCATCAATGAACTTTGTAATTTACATTATTACGTTGAACAATTGTTATTTTAGAGAGCCCCAAATATTTATATCATTGTTACCTATCTTCCCTTCTAGTCATAGACAAAGCTGAACTAGGAAAGCCTTTCTACACAGAAGGGGCCTGCATGGGTTTGATTTATGACATACAGGAGCAGAAGGAAACTCATTCTTTCTAGAGTCAAGTTTGTACTCAAGAGGAGAAAAAGGACAGATATGATCTGAGTGTGCTAGCTCTTCTTCTCAAAGAATCCATTTTACCTCTGTAAAGTCAGTCAGTAAAGGAGCAAAATGTGTGCTTAGGGAAAATCTTTCCAGAACACTGAGAAAGCAGAGAATGTACTTTCCTCTAACACAGAGCAGTACAAGTACATACTGCCTTATCCACAACTTTGAAATCCAAAAGGCTCAATTTTTTTTTCTTCAAATTTGGAGCATACTTATTTAGCTGCAAAACCTCAACTAAGGAGATGTTATGCCATTTATTCATTGTTCCTACTTGGGTAACTACTTATTTTGTTATAGACAGAATAACCTATTATTAAACTACTGTCTCTTACTCCAATACAGCTTCCATATTTGGCTTTGCAAAGTTGGGGCTGAGACCCTCCAAACACATCTCTCCTTCGCCAACTGGTTTCCCACTCTGTTTTATCAGCAAGTGGCACTAAAGAAAGGCAGGAATGGGAGAGGAGACTTGCTTCTTTCTGTTGGTTTACTGTTCCTAACAGAATCCTTCCATAGTTGGATCCAGCTTCCAGCTTCTTTTGGCACCTCCAGAATCAGCCCCCCTAGCTAGAGTTGGGATATACTTTTTTTCCTAACCTTCTAAATTTGCATAAATTGGGGTGCCTGGGTGGCTCCACTGGTTAAGCCTTTGGCTCCAGTCATGATTCCAGGGTCCTGAGATAAAGTTCCACATCGGGCTCCCTGCTTAGTGGGGAACCTGCTTCTCCTACTCCCTCTGTTACTTCTCCTGCTTGTGCACTCTCTCTCCCAGATAAAGAAATTCTGAATGAATGAATGAATGAATGAATGAATAAATAAATAAATAAATAAATAAATAAATAAATAAATAAATAAATAAATTCTCATAAACTCTTCTTGCTATTACCTTCTTTGGATCCCTCAGTGTTTTCTTCTCTGTTCTTTTATTTCTCCAACACCTGTGTAGGCAATCTCTTATATTAAACTTCCTCTACTGAAATATCTAGTGAGATTTTTCTTTTCTTGACTGGAACATGACTGATACTGGTGTGTTACCCTGGGACCTGCTGGGTATACTATACTATGCCATACATAGCATATCTACAATATTACCTTTCTAAAACTTAAAAAGTTCAGAATTCTGAAATCCTTCTCATACTTAAACTTTAAGCAAGGGATTAGAGAAAAGTATTTTTCTAGTGCTTTTAAATAACTGCATCAGAATCTTCTTGGTTGCTTTTCCAAAGGGCAGGCTTCTGGGCTACACCAGAGATTTCAGAATCTGGGGATACAGTCTAGGCTCCACACTTAAAGTATTTCCCCAGGTGATCTCTTTGCTTGGTTTAAGAACTACCCTCTTCCATCCACTAAAAAGCAAAAATGGCCACATATACCTTAGTAGTTACTCTTCTAAGAGCAAAACAGAGAAACTATGAACTGAGCATTCCAGGAAGTTCTTGCTAATTTACTATACACAAGTCTATGTTCTCATAATACTTCATCTGAGGAAAAAGGAGGAGATAGTCTCTTGTTACCTGTATTACACTGACCGAAAAACTGAAGTGTGTATAATGATTGAGGTAATGTTTGTGCTGACTTTCACCAGCATGGTCCTTGAGACCACCCTGTGCTGAGCACCCTTCCAGTTAGGGATGAGTAGTATTGCATACTTTTTTCTGGTATCTAGCCTCTTGACTCCTCTCAGCCTCTATACCTGATGGATTCATCCAGCTGCTGCTGCTTTTTATGTTAGCTCTTCTTTCCTTACTACCACTTATAGATGCTTATGGAAATACAAATGGGTGTTTAACAACTCTCCCAACATCCTACAGTTTCTGAACTATATATGCAGATTATGCTATGTCTATATCCCCTTAGGGAATATTTCGTTTTAATAAAGATTAAATAATAATCATAATGTTCAAAGGTGAGATGTAATATGCACCCAATTGCCAGCAAGATAATAAAGGTGTGTGGGCAGATACTTGCATTTAATTGATGCTGAGTAGGTAATAGAAAACTTTCCTTCCATGTAATACAGATATAAAATTACTTATATATTTAATCTGAATACAAACATAAACAGTCATACAATCACATACTTAGAATGATATGAAGTTAGGCTTGAAGGGACCTTGATCACAATTGAAATATAATTATTATATAGCTCAGTAGCCTCTGAATCATTTTAATTGTGGACCATAATATTCATCTATTTAATGTGTGTAGATATACATGGACTACTGTACAATACACATATTATAAGTCATCGAGGAAAAAATATGAAAGAAAGAAAACAAACATATGCAGAGGGTCCAATGTTGTCTTCTTCCATCCCAATAGAACACCTGGCATATACTATCATCAGGTGCACATAGCTGGAGATCAATGCAGCAACAATAATAATCAACATCCATATAGGAAAAGCAAATCAACAATACTAGCAACTGAATACATCTATCATCAATGACAAATTTCTCAGGTAAACATATTCACACCCTCTCTGCTTGCTATGACAGTCGATGACAAATCTTGAGTTTCCATTTTTTGCTGTGGGTAACTATATGTGATGTCTTTCTTTCTTTCTCTTTTCATGGTCCCATGTTTTTTGGGGGTATTTTTTATTACAAACAAAAGTTGCTGAAGGCACCCTCACTTACCACATTCCTACCTTATTTTTCCCCTTCACTGTAGCCCCTTCTAACATATTGTGTGGCCTCCTTACGTTACTTTTTTCCTCAAAACTTTTTGATTATCATGCAGATACATAGTATGAATATCAGCATATGCTCCCAAAAGATGAATTTTCCACAAATTAAAATATTCTATTTAGCTCTAAATATGGAAACTAAAAATATACAACCTACTGTGAAATGAATTACTTATACATTGTGTGTCACATTTTAAACTAGCAACTCTATAACCTTAAAATACAGCTCAATCTTAAAGTATTAATTTTGAAATGATGCATTTGTGCTAATGATTTACTGGGAGGAAAAATCCTTTAATCTAACCCTTTTGCTTATGAACTTGAAAGTTGAACTCCATAGAAATGACTGACTGCAACAGCAGGGCTTTTCACCAGCTGATCAAAATTAACAGTTTCTTTCAATTGTTCTAATTAAGACCAAGGGGAGTTCTGGAATGTACCAAAAGTATCTCAAATTGCTCTCTTGCTTAAAACTAGCTTTTGGAAAGAAGTATCAGCTTTTACCTTTCCATACAAATAGTTTAGTCTAAGTTGCTATTATTACTATTTACGAAAAGACCTTTTATGAATATATCCCATGAGAATTTTTTTCAGTTTTATTTTATTAGATCAGAAAGGATAATAATTAAAGATGAGAAACATAATCATCTTGAGTAGAAATTTGTTAGAAATCAGAAGCTCTATCAATGATCTGTAAAATTGATGAAAGCTTTATAAATATGGGATTTTGGGGTTTTGCATAGTAATAATTTTATCACATTCATACTGGAAGTACAACTAGGTAAATCAGATAACTGGATCATTATCATGGTAATATAAAAATTAAACTTATTTAAACATTAAGTAATATAAAAGTATTATTTTAAAGTGTATATTTTTTCTGCTGAGTATTTCTCGAGACATTTTCTACCCTTCATAAGAAATGCTTTCCGACTATATTGTAGTCTATTGCCATTCGTCATCTAAAATTCTTATCCGGGTTCTTAATAAAACATGTTTTCTTCTTTAAAAATTATTCACTTAAAAATGTTCATTTTCTTCAAGATTCTTGCTTTGGAGGATTTAAACAGATTTTATGGCTAAATAAAATATTTACCTTAAAAGTTATAAATGGGAAAGAATGCATAAAACAAATACCAGTATTTTCATCATTGAAGCAAAAGTAGGGTACAGTTTAAAATCTTGACCGTTATGTAATTCAATAGCAGGTTATTTAAATGTTGCTTATAAAGTGTTAAAAATAATAAAAAATTGTTTTCAGGGTCAACCTATTAAATTCCATGTGCCCAATGTATTATGATAAAGATTCCAGATCCCTATAAGTCCCTATAACCCTATAACCCTATAACCAACACCGCTTACTTATAAAGCATGATTGTGTTACGAGTGATGAAAATATTTTGCCTTGCTTCATCACCGTTTTAAGACAATTCTTCTTTGAATGTGGCAATTCTCAGTTTAAAGACCTTTGAGAGGGCATACTCTTTAACCTCATACACAATCCCTAAATAAGTAATTGACTCTTTCAACTCTCACCGCTGTGTTAAGATACAAGCAATCTCTTGTTGTAATTAGCATTCTTTCCTAGGAGAAGGATGATGGCTGGGTGGCTAAGTGGGCCAGCAGTCTTCAGAGAAGCATTCTCTTCCCTAGAGTTGGTCACAGACTATTTAAAACCCTTGTGAAAGAGTCAACAGGATTAACATAGAGTCAACTTCCTTGGGAAATGGAGCCAAAGAGATTCTAAGGAGACAAAATACTTCAAGGCAATCACCCTAGTGGTGAAAATCTCCAGACTTACTGGTCCTGTCACATCTCATTTAACTGATGACATGAACATTAAGCAGGACCACAAAGTCTTTTTCTTTTCTTTTTTTTATGAGCTTAAACTCTTTTTTTTTTTACTTCGTAAAAGCTCAGAATATTTCCATTTTTTTTTTCCAAACAGAAACTGAAGTGAAATCCATCATAAAAACTCAGAAAATATCCGCTATTGAGACATGCATGCAAAATGATTAAGACATTTAAATAGAAATAATTTTACCACAAATATTAAAATGTATTCAGTTTTATTTTACTTCTAATTCTTATCATTTAGCTCTTAAAAGTTTTAATTATACATAAAGTTTTACATAAATTACATGTAAAAGTTTTACTTTATAGACAATTAAAGATTTTTAGAATTAATATATATTTTTGTGGAACTTGCTTGTTTAAATTTCTACAAGGATTTGAGTATATTCTCATTATCAAGTCTCATAATTGAGGATTTAAATATACAAGTATAAAATAAAACTTCAGGAGACACTTTTATTATTTCATTGTCAATAGGTTAAGTCCACAACTATTTTACTAATATTAGTTTTTTTCATAGAAGACAAAAATTTAATACATAAAGAGCTAACATTCTTTGCTTTATTTGTATAATTAGCAAGGCTTTTTATTAATTATTAATAAAATTGTATACAAATCATTATGGTGCATATTTGTAATGAAGATATAGGTAACAGTTCTCTCATCCAAAGCATATATAGTGTATTTGGCTAATTATATTGATGAATAATAATAGGACCAATTAACTATGGACAGTGGGCTATGTCTGGAAATAACCGGCTTCTAGGTTGAAACTGCAACACTGGTGTAACCATGTGGGCCAGCATTAAATTCCATCCCAGGAGAGCTGCATATGTCAAAAACCTTATCTGAGTCTCTGGGTGGGAAAAAGCCTGGGACTTTAATTATTTATCAAATTTAAACTAGGTTAGTTTTCTATAGAAAATAATTTTATTTTAATAGAAAATATACACATATTTTGTATTATGGTTACTTTCTGGTTCAAAAGTGAGGATTCTTAGGAGTTCAATCCATTTGCTCACTATAAATCCATTTATATATGCAAACATTTTAATAACAAGCACTTATGTAGTACAAACAATGTACTTGGTACTGACTCACTTTACAAATACTAATTTTTCCCTTACCTAAGATTTTGAATTTCCCGCTGTATCTAACTGTATGAAATTTCATAAAGTAAGCAAACTCTGTTTATGATTGTGACACTGGCCTAGAGTTAATTGGAAAGAAGGATGCAGAAAAAATAATAATAGAATCTACTACAAGGGAGTCTGTGCCTCTGTGGAAAAGAAATTGATATTAAAATAAGATCAAAGCAAAAAAATAAAATAAGACCAAAGCAGACATAATAAGGGCAATTAAAAAAAATTAAAAAAAAATAAGGTCAATTTAGTGATAAAGGATAAGAGTCAACAGGGTGGTTATTATTTAAAGCCTTGACTCAGGCACTCTGGATGTTATGCCTCCTGAGAAAGAAAAAGTTACTGTGTGATACTGTGTGACATATTGTGTATAAACCATTTCATCAAATATCCATTCTTGGTGCCCAGCAACCCCGGTATGGGACACCCATAAGTGTGTAACAATAAATAAAAGGAACCTTTTCTTTCTCTACTTTGAAACAAAGATAGAATTGGTACAACTCTGTGATAATGGAAAGATTAGTTAAGATAATGTTCAAAGAATCTGAAACTTGAGGTATGTATTAAATGTGTTAAGCTGATTTATATAAGAAAGCAATCGTGGAATGGATACTGAAAGTCATGCATTCTCACAGGTGGAGGCTGATTAGGTAGAAAAAATTGTTTTCTAAATGGTGAAACCTTCGAACTTGTAGAGGTCATTATCTACTTTTTAAATAGACCAAGATGCCATAAAAGGTTAAATCCTAACCTTCTGCTGTATCTAAAAATGATATCATGGCTTGGGACCTTAGTAATCAACCCTTATGACTGAAATGCTAATAGAAAAAATTGAAGGTAGTTAAACTGGTGTCCTAGTCTATTATTGTATACCGTTA
The DNA here is from genome assembly GCF_003254725.2 of Canis lupus dingo. NCBI lineage: Eukaryota > Metazoa > Chordata > Mammalia > Carnivora > Canidae > Canis > Canis lupus. The sequence continues at coordinate 63,286,357 of NC_064246.1, read as the reverse complement.
GAATACTACATTAGATTGTAAAAATGACTTACCAAATCTTCTATTCTATGTAAATGTTTCCAGCATTTTTTTTAATGTTTCCAGCATATTGAGTAGAATTTGAGAGGTTAGAAATTTGGCTATTTGAAAATAAAATATTTGAATTTGAAAAACAAAAGTACAAAAATTATGCAGCCCAATTCTTAAGGAATCTATCGTTAACGTATATATTAATTTGAAGGTAAAAACAAAACAAAAAAAAACATTATGTTGCAAAATCATACTACAAGAATTCTTAGGAAAAACTACAGCTGCAGAGACAATATAAATAGGTAGGTAGGTGGGTGGGTAGATAGACTGGTAGATGATAGATAGATAGATGATAGATAGATAGATAGATAGATAGATAGATAGATAGATAGATCTTATTAGGACAAATGGACTCAAGTTTATAGAAACAAGAAAAATCTAATTGTTTTTTCCCTAGTGATATTTAAATAATAGGTTTTATTATAAACTTGGACATTCAATCCTTCAGTTGCAAAATGAATATTATAGTTGCCTTTTATGTTACCTAATGTTGTAATTAGAAATAATACATAAGAATGTATTTTGGAAAAGAATAACTTAAAAACAATATAAAGGAAAAATGAATTTACATGTAAAGTTTTTTAAATTAATAAACATGAATACTTTATTTATCTTTTTAATCACACAAAAATAGACCGCGGGTAGGCTTATAATCTCCCTAAGTCACCTATCACCCTAAAAGGTGATAATAGTATCTATGTCAGCAATGGCTCAGTTTGCTCACAGATCTGTTCTTTATTTTTTAGCTGTTCTCTGTATGGTGGGAGGAGGGTTAACCTCTGCAGGCTCCCAAGGACCCTACATAGTTAACTTCTCACTAGCTGTAACTCAGGAGTTCCATAGGTTGAAAACTGCAGATTAAGAGAAAAGGAGAAACTAGGATAGTTCATCTCCTACTTTGGACAGCTACTCCAGCTGCAATCACATCCCTTCCCAAACTTCAGCTTCCACCAGTTTCCTGTGTAGCTACAATTTCTCCTGAATGACGTTATCTCTGAATTCCCTTAGCCTTTCATCCTATCCACATCCCTTCAAATAGCCTTGATGTGACAGTAGCTTCCTGCTCTTCTTAATCTCTGTTGCCACTGTTCCATGGGTGGCATCTTGGCTCTGTCATGACCAGCGTAATCAATTCTTGTATTAAATTCTCTCTGTTTGAAACATGCATAGTGGTGTGTCTCTCTGTTTGAACACTGACTATACATTAGTTAATATATTTATAATGTTTTCAATATGATTTGCCAGACTTCTTTTTAAGTGCTTTATATTTACTAAGCTAATCTTCACAATAACTATATTAGGAGGGTGATTAGTTTTATGAAAAACTAAAACATAGATAATATTTAATAATTGCAAGTCTTCACATGGCGAATAAGTGGTGGTGGCAAGATTTCAATCCAGACAGTTTACATTCTCTAATTCATTTTCATTGAAGTAGAGTTGACAGTGTTACATGAATTTCAGTTGTACAACACAGTGATTTCACTAGTCCATACATTACATTATACTCACCACAAGTGTAGCTACAGAAAGTTTACAATCTTAACCATGCATTTACTGCCTCTTTGCTAAGCTTGACCTCACTACCTCTAAATGGATTATCACCCACTCAAGCACTTGATCAAAAATGTACCGCTAAGTGTCCAGAGTTCCATGCCATATGTAAGACTTAGTATGGTGCCAAAGAGGAAGCATTTAATAATTCAAAAAGTTTTAGCTATAATTATTATTATCATCTACTTAATATAACATTTGAGACCCAAATTTTGCCCAATGGAACATAAAAGCATTTATCACTTTAATTTTTTGTGATTAAGCTTTAAATATTTTGATACATAATAAAAAAATTAAAAAAAAATTTAACTCCAGTTATAATGAATATAACAAGAGAATTCCCATATATTATTACCAAATGTACTTTTGCCAAGTAAATTTTTTATCTGCTAAGTATTATTATTTCTATAAAGGAAAAATGTCATGATACTAAAACTTAGATATTGAGAAAAGTATATATCTTGAAATTAAATAAATTTAGTATTATGAAAAATTATCAAATTACTCAATAATTTCAAAAAAAACCAAATTACTCAATAATTTCATAGAAGACTTGAAAAATTAATCCACAGACTCTACTCTTGCAAAAGCATTCCCTTATGTATTATATTGCAAAATTACAGTAATTAAAAGTACTAATATATATACTCTGTTAAAAAAAGAGTTGAGGTAAATATTGTTTATCAAGAAAGAATATCTTCTCTCCCTTCTTCACAAATTTTGATTTTTCTCAAGAATTTAATTTATGGCTACATGTCCACATGCCTTGAAAAAAGCTAGTCCATTAGGAGTTACAAAATTTAAGTTCTGGTTACATCAATGCACTCAGTCTTATGTGACTTGACACAGAGTTTTAATGCTTAAGAAATGAGCATTTGGCCTGATTCTGGTCAATGAAACTGGGAGCTTCTGGGAAGGGAGATCCCTCTTTTCTTGGGAAGACATTTAAGAAATCAACTCTCTCCTCTCATGAACAAGAAAGTCTAACATCCAGGGGATCCCTATGTGGCTCAGTGGTTTAGCAGCCTGCCTTTGGGCCAGGGCGTGATCCTGGAGTCCTGAAATGGAGTCCCAAATCAGAATCCCTGCATGGAGCCTGCTTCTCCCTCTGCCTGTGTCTCTGCTTCTCTCTCTCTCTGTGTCTCTCATGAATAAATAAATAAAAGCTTAAAAAAAAAAAGAAGGTCTAACATCCAGAAATGTTACTAGCAGTCATTCAGCATGGTAGACGGACATAGATGATAGGACAGGTGCTGATGAAGTTATTGAGTTATTAGATAAACTTGTCCTGAAACCCACCCTACATGTGGACTTCCTATTACGTGTTCAAATAAATGTCTTTATTGTGTTTCTATCCCATGAAGCCTGTATTAAACACAATGATACAATGATAATAATAACAGATAATAAATTTTTAAGATTCTGAAGCAATTTTCCCTGATAAATTATCTATAGAAATAGATAAATAAAATCTATAGAAAAGGGCAATAATTCTAATTTGTTTTCCTACATCTAGTCCCCTAGTGATCCAGTACAATTAATGATTTCTAAACAATTTTAAGCTGTTCTTTTGAGAATATAATTTAAGTTATATTACTTTGAGAAGGTAAAACTAAATAATTTTCCAAGGAAACTGTGTGTGTCCTTCTGTGCAAAATTTTCTGAAATAACTTTTAATTTGAAGCCCATCCACAGAATGTTGAGTGGAGCTATGGACTGCAGGTTATGAGTCCTTGCACCTCTGAAAATAACCATTCTTAAACTGAAATTTGATATCAATTTCTGACTTAGAAATCTTTCAGTGGTTGGCACTTACCATATAGGATAAATTTCAAGTCGTTTTGCAGCAAAACCACTTTATCCCCCTTCACTCTACTCTTTTCTAGATTAATAAATCAGCAAATACTGAGCTCTTACAGTTCTTCAAAGTGTCTTGGGTGTTTGCACCACTACACAATGGTTCTCAATGTTCTTTAACTTAGAACAACTTGGGGGAGATTTCTAAAAACACCAAACCATGAGAAGTGGTCCCATAGATTCTGATTTAATCAGCTTGGTGTAAGATTTAAATATTATTGTTTGAAATTTCACCAGATAATCTGATGTGGTCTCTGAGTTGAAAAACCTGTGATTTGTCAAATAAACTTTTTTTTTTTTTTTCAAAAATACTCACTTTAAATGTTGTGAATCACAGGTAGGTGAATAGCCTATGGTCACTGGCAAGCAGGTAAATTAGTAGGGTTGTTTTAAGTAATGGATATAAGAGTAGTAAATTAGGAAGAATCTTTCTTGAGAGGTAAAAATAAGAATGAGATTCCAGTAGGAGAATAATTCAGTCTCGGAACAACAGTCTTAAGTTAAGCATACGCTCTTTTTCCCTTTTTCCTTTTTCCCCTTCACCCAACCCCTGCAACCGTTAAGATATGCATTAACTCTGAAATAATATGAATTTTCCTATTACATTATAGTGTAGTTCTGTGTGTTTGGATTGTGAAGTAAAAGTTATTTATAAATAGTATTTCCTTTTCTTCCAATTACAAAGGTATCTTATGATTCAAGGTAGCCAGCGAATGAAATTCTAGGTCTATGTTTTGCCAAAAGAATAACCTCCTCCTATATTTTTAATGTTTTTAAAGATATAAATAAATAATTACTGCAGGAAAAATAGAGAAATAAATGATGGCCTCCTTGCCGTTTGCATATATAGCACAAATAATCATTAAAATAAAATTAATTGGATCTGTTCACATATGTCATGGTGCACACCTGATTTTTTATCTATAATATTAAATAAACATTTGCTTTAGGTAGCATTATTCTTTTGGGAATATGTTAAATATATTCTAATTCAAAGTGCTTTGCATGTAATCATGGTAGGCAAACAGTCTTACCTCTTTAATAGTAAACAAAAATTCTTTTAGAATAGGATGAGCAGAAAAAAAGAAAAGTGGAATTATTTGTGCCAAGATGAATAATTAGTAAAGAAATGAACATCATTCTAAAAAATTAGAAAATTAGTGACTTGAAGATATAAGAAAGCAGATTCTCTGAATCAGTACAAACCTGGGCAACATTATTAGGTGTTATTTCCCAGTGAACCTACAGTAAGAAGCCATAAGGCTTGCACCTGTCACCACTATGCTGAGATTAGTTACTCTGCTTGGCATTAGATTTAAGTATGGTGCTGAATGCTGTTTCACACCAGACAATCTGAATATGTCGCCGAGAAAATGAATATAAAGTTTCCATTGTTATTTTTTGTTTTTTAGGATTTTGGACCCTGTATATCCCTACTAGAAAGATTTTTCCTGTGGAACTCTGATATGCTGCCATGTACATAGATGTTTTACACAAATTACATGCCCCTTTGATGCATTAAGATACAGAAGCATAAGACATTCATTTTCTTGAAGAAATTCTAGGCTTATAAAAGGAATTTAGTAACAAGATCCTACTTTGGACCTCACACCACCAGGGCTGTCAAGCTCTTCCTTCTCTAAGATTGGAACACATGTAATAACAAAATGACTTAATAGCAGAAGAACACATTACTTTATAAAAGACAATTTTAACCATTTCAAACCTGGATAACTCATGTTAGTGCTCAATAATTGCTATTGTAATGCTAGCTACTTTAGTTTCTCCAAGAGACATCTTTTACCTGTTCGTACAGAAGATGAGGTAATAAAAAAAAAAAAAAGAAGATGAGATAATTCCGTGGATTAGTTACTATTGTTAGATAATTATGGCCACACAAACCATAATGGGTATCACTTGCAACATTCAGGTAGATGGAGGATATGACATAAATATTCTTTTTCATAGATGACCTCATGTTTGGGAAATGGATAAATTAAGGGCTAAGTTAGAACCTGAAGTTATCACCACCATTATGACTGTCTTCCTCTCTTATAACTGGCCAGAGTGAAAACAATGACCAGAGGTCATAGGGTAATGCTAAGAACTGGCCCATCTTTGCATTTTTACTCCAGAAGGCAACTTAAAGAATTAACATGAATTAACTTGAAGCAAATTAGTACTTGCTGAGGAACAATATCTATAGCCAGATCTACTCAAGTGCTCATGGTTTTACCTTTTTTTGGGTGGGGGGGGGAGATAGTTATTTTTTTAAAAAAGAAAGAAAACCCTCAAATGAGTATTACCAAGGAAGTCTGAGTGTTTCAGCACTGGGAAAGTTACCACTATGATTTCTTATATTACCCCAATTCCTCTCTCATGATGCATGAAGTATTAAATGATGGGGAATCTAAGACTTATTGTAAAGCGATTCATCAGTGATGAAACACAATAAAGCCAGGAATAGTTATGATAAATTTTATATCTCAATACCAAGACAAGCAGAATCACATCTTTAACAATAGCATTTCCAATTAAAAAAATGAAAAAGTGGAACTGTGCATATCAGAGCCTGGTTATGGTGTTTTTGGATTTGGAAAAACAAAACAAAAACTGTTAACACACATGAATTGATTTAGTCACTCATTTATTCATTCAACATGGTTCACATTATTTCCTTCCATAGCATTCCCACCATAGCATAGCATCACTACCATTACAGCATTGAAAAAAAAAAAAAAGGACATCCTAAGAGTTTCTTAAAAGATGCTAACTTTATTTGGTTTCATTCTTCTATTGGTTCCCCAAAGATAACACCCTTTAAAATGATGTCCTAATATATTTCTTGATTTCAGAGCAGGCTGAGCTTCTCTAATGGATTACCTCCCCCTCATCCAGACCCTTTTCTATACTCTTTATAAGGAAATGCCAGCCAGCTGGAACAGCAGGGCAACAAGTACAGCTGGGAATTCCTGGCCCACAGGTGTCCATTCTCACATTTGATAGCTTGCCAATATCAAAGCTAGATTTGTTGAGGGGATCCCCACAGTTGTTTCACAGAAAGAAAATTATCCACTGGCACTAATATTAATAATCCCCTCTTCCATATCTGACTTAGTACTTGAGCTAGAGCCACAGGACCCTTTCCCCACCAAGACTGAACCAGTATCAAGTTCTCCATCCTTTTAACAAGTGGGTGGCAGACTGTCAGGATAGGAATTAGATGGGTGCAGGTGGCACCACCTGCTTGAAATGCTTTTCAGTATTTTGTGTTTCTTTATTGCTACACATCATTGCACCATTCTTTCTTTTCTTGCCAATAACCACAGTACCATTTGTTTGAGCTTAAAGTTTGTTTCAAACTCAGATTTTGGATACAAAGAAAATGAAAGACTGTTATTTTCATGGAGAATATGGAACAAGATGCAGAGGAAAAGTAATTATTTTGTGCAGAATGGAATACAACCCAATCTAATTAGAAAGTGCATAGATTCATTAGTAAATAGATAAGCGATATTATTGATGATACTCCAGGAACTATTTTTGCTTATTGGTTTAGCTAAAATACTATAATCAGTAAACTTTATATCCTAAATAATATGTACTGATAAAAATTCAAATATAAATCCTATAAGTTAATGATGAATTCCTAACTCATCTATATTTTATTTTGATTAGTGCCTTAGACATTATTTCTTCTAGTTATTAATGGTCTTACTTTGTGTTTCAGTTAACTTTTAAACAGATAAATAGACTGTTATTTGCTGAGCTTGTGAAATGAGGTGCAATTTCACTGCATCATCCTGAGTGAGACAGCAGAGAACAAAGAAATTGTTTATAAACTAGGAGCAAAGGATGAAACACTTTAATCAAACTTTAGTCTGAGTTAAAAGCATCAGAGTAATGACTTCAAAACAATGTTTTCAAACTGCCTGAAGATCACATGCAATGGTTAAGAGGGGCTTTGGAGTAAGATGGCTTAACCACTGTGCTTGAGTGTTCTAAATGAATCCCAACGTATGACACCAAGATTATTACTTGTTTGTTTGTTAAATTTATTTGTTTTTGTGTTTTTAAATATTTTATTTATTTATTCATGAGACACACACAGAGAGAGAGGCAGAGACACAGGCAGGGGGAGAAGCAGGCTCCATGCAGGGAGCCTGACATGGGCCTCGATCCCAGGTCCCCAGGATCAGGCCCTGGGCTGAAGGCGGCACTAAACCACTGAGCCACCGGGGCTGCCCAATTTATTTGTTTATATCTGTTTTAACCAGTCAGGGTCATGGTATGAAATATAAAGCACATTTAAACAGCAAAATTTAAATATAATAAAAGAACCATTTATAAATGTGTGAGAGGGATAAGGAAACTAACAAGGAATGGTCCTGTCCTTAGCGCAAGATGTGAACAGACAAGGAGAGGGAATGATTACTGGAACCCAAAAACAGTAATTGTAAAACAGGAAGAACCAACTAGCAGCATATGTGGCCTTAAATAGAGGGATAAATCTACTGCCAATGCAAAACAAGGCAAGAGACAGGACCTCATTCATCATCTGCCCCCAAACCTCCTGTGGGTGCCTCTCATTGACCTAACTCAACCAGAAACTAGAAGCAAGGGAGTCCTGTAATGAAGGCTATAAAGCTTAGTCTTCCAAAGAAATAAGCAAGGGGTCAGAGGGTGGAGATCTGGAAGGGAAAACTGAAAATATCCAGTACCATCCACACATTTCTCTGTCAATCTATTCTTTTTCATATTACGGCAGTCTAATGTCAGCTCACTTACTGTATTCTTCTTATAAAGTCATGAGAGAATGAGGGTAAAATACAAAAAATAGCAAAATAATGAAAAGAAAGATAGCCATCTAAGACATTACCGTTACAGGCCCTGCTTCTATACACAGTCACAAGGTTCATATTGATAATCAGTGTTTTTATCTTTCTTTTTTTTAAAAAAAGATTTTATTTATTTATTCATGACACACACACACACACACACACAGAGAGAGAGAGAGAGAGACAGAGAGAGAGAGAGAGAGGCAGAGACACAGGCAAGGCTCCATGCAGGGAGCCTAATGTGGGACTCGATCCAGGGACTCCAGGATCATGCCCTGAGCTGAAGGCGGCACTAAACCACTGAGCCACCCAGGGATCCCCTGGTTTTTATCTTTCACCACATATTCCATGCTCTCCTTCGCTGAGCCATCATCTTAACTGGAAGGTGTCCTTTCCCTGCCAAAGTAAAACAAACCTCTACTTTTCCAGAATCTAAGTCTTAGTTTGATGGTCTTACTTTTTTTGAGTTATTATAGCTTTTTACTGATCAGAAATATTAGGCAAGAGAGCTCTAAAAGATGCCTTAGTAAATCCTCCTTGCCTCAGTTGTAAAGCTAAAAGTCAATATCCCCAATGATAATTAGGATGACCCTCTCTGACTACTATAGTGATCCTCTCAGCCTTTAGGTTAAGAAATATATGCAAAATGGTCAGAGGGAGACCTCCACTTCCAATTTATCTGACCTATGATGGTGTTTTCTGATAGGATGACTCCTCCCTTAAGTAGTAGGATATTCCAACACCAAAAGTCCAACGTGGCAGACAAGATAAACAAAATGTTTTCCAGGGAGTAATTTAGTTAAATAATGAGGAAACAATTCTACCTCCTTCAGAACAACAAATTCTGTATATGAGACAATACCATCACATATCTAGTGTTTGTGGCAAATAGCATATCCAGTAGGAAAAGGTCCCACCCCCTCAGGGTGTTTTCTCCTAACTGGTACCACAACCAAATCTTCAACAGGCTATTCATTCTATTGAAGCTGCTGCAGCTGACTGATGAAAGCTAGCTTCTATTGAGCCTCATATGAAAATTCCAGATAATTCTGTGGGAGAGCCCATTGTTGTATTTCCTCTGCATAAAATAAATCATCTGATCAGAAGCAATGTTTTATGGAATATCATGGTGATAGGTAAGGCATTCTTAGTATCCTTAGATGCTTGCTCTGGAGAAACACTACCGAAAAGCAAGAAAACCAATTCCCACAAAATGTGTCAACCACTAATCTCTTTCATGAGAGAAGAGGCCAAATGTATTCTGCCTGTCACTAGTGGATGATGCCCTGTTGGGGGCTGAGGACCGCTCTCTGACATTGGCAGATTGAAAATTCAACTGGTGAAGAAGCCAGAGCAATCTTGGTGAAAGGAAGTCCATGTTGTTGAGCCAATATATAGCTTCAATCTCTGTCTCCACAGGCTCTTCCTATATAAGCCTTTTGAACAAAGATGTTTAGGGAAGAAGCCTAACTGACATCCCCAAGATAAGTCATCTTGTCTGTCAACTTAATGAGAACATTTTAGTAAATGGCCTCTGATGGGCATTTACTGAAAAATTTCTATATCCATATCCTTGCCACCTTTGAGAGGCCCAACCACATACTTCTAACCTAATTTCTTAGTTTCTTTTTTTTTAAATTTTTATTTATTTATAATAGTCACACAGAGAGAGAGTGAGAGAGAGGCAGAGACACAGGCAGAAGGAGAAGCAGGCTCCATGCACCAGGAGCCCGACGTGGGATTCCATCCCGCGTCTCCAGGATCACACCCTGGGCCAAAGGCAGGCGCCAAACTGCTGCGCCACCCAGGGATCCCTGATTTCTTAGTTTCTTAGTTCCAATCCTATTTTGTCAGTCATCTAACCTATTAGCCACTAGAAGTCAGTATAAATCTGAACCTGAGGCCATCTCTTCTACATAAAATAGACCACCAAAAATATCTAAAGTTCTTCTCACTGGGAAGATTTCCCTTTACCATTGTCTTTCAAGGCTACCTCTTAATAATGCTGTAGTGCTGGTATACATACATTCTCTTTTAGAAATGGGGGAGAGGGGAGCCGAAAGATACTGAGTCCCTGTCTGCAAGGGTCCCATGTCCCTTTAGGGCAAAGGTTCCCAAACCATCTTGGTTCACAGCACACTTAGTTTCTTAGTAATTTTTTGCAGCACCTCCAGTCCAAAAGAAATACCTTACAGTTTCATTTAAGTACTCAGGTCTAAAGAATTTATTTATGTCCTAGCATATTATTTAAAATAATAATACACATATGTTGACAAAATAATTTACTCCATTCTTTAATAACCATAATCAATTACTAATAGGAACTGTGCAGCTGTTGAACACTGTTCAAACTTTGGAATTACACTGAAATATTATTTCAAGGTACTTAGTTTTTTTTTTTATTACTGTCATTAGCACCCAAAGCCCAGCTTTGTAAAAATATGATGCCACCAAAAAGAATGTATAAGATCTAACATTAAAAGTAATTTTCCTCAAATGTACAGTTTATGTGGATTGTGAAACATATCAAGTATCATTGTATTTCTCTGAAATGTTTACAATATCCCAAAATGTCCCTGAGAGTTACCGTGGCGCACCAGAGCACCTTCATACACAGTTTGGGAACTACAGGCCTAGGGATATATAAAAAATAAATACAGAAAATGTTAGGACATTATAAATAATCTAAAGAAAAATAAATCAGAAAGGAGTGTAATTTAAAATAGTTTTCATGTGAGCCTTGAAAGTGGTAAAATTGGATCAGAGACTTGAGTGAGATGAAGGAAGAAAGGGAACAGCACTCCACACAAAACAAAAGGATAAATGTCCTGATTGAGAAGTATGGTTCACATACTTGAGGAACATCAAGAAAACCAGTAGCTGAAATCAAACGAGTAAGAGGCAAATAGTGGTAGATGAGATCAGAAATCAAGAGGATTATATTGTATAAGGCTTCATGCTTACAGGAAGATTTTTGTCCTCTGTGAGATAGGATCTATTAGAGTATTTTGAGGAAAAGAATGACATGAGCAAACAATAGAAAAATCATTCCGGACAAATGTACATACCACATATACAGAAAATGTGTTTTGTTCACTAATGTATAGTCAGAACCTAGAAGGGTGCATGGGCCATTGTAGATGTTCAGGAAATACCTGCTGAATGAATTTAGTTTATGTGTCAAGAACACATTGAGAGATAAGAGAAGAAGAAGGAAAACAAGTTAGGAAGTTACTACAGGAGTACAAGGAGATAACAATGGCTTGGCCTAGAGTACACTTGGAAAAAGTGGTAGAAAGTTACCAAATTTTTTATGTATTTTAAAAGTTGACTTACAAGATTTACAAATGGCTTGAATAAAGAAATTGAAAGGAGACAGAAATCATGGACGATAAAGAGAGGGAGAAGACCAGTGTGGAATGTAAGTCAAGAATTTAATTTTGTGCGACACCTGAATAGCTGTTTGAGTGTCTGCCTTCAGCTCAGAGCATGATCTCTGCAACCTGAGATTAAGTCCCACATCAGGCTCCCTGCAAGGAGCCTGCTTCTCCCTCTGTCTATGTCTCTGCCTCTCTCTGTGTGTCTCTCATGAATAAATAAATAAAATCCTAAAACAAGAAAAAAAGAAATTAATTTTGGAAATAAGTTTGATATGGCCATCAGATATTCAATCGGAGATATTTCCTTGACAGTATATTTATATATTTATAAATATAGTTACATATTATGGCTATTTACATATGATTATTCTCATATATATGAATATTCAGAGTAGAGGTCAAGCTAGAGATATATATCCATGATCTGTCATTATATATATGATAGATATAAAGTCATGGACATTATGAAATTTCAATTTCTCATGGCTCAGTTATTCTCCTTTAGAAATCTGTTGCTAGCACATTGTTTATATATATTCACACATTGTTTATATATATTCACATATGTATTTATTCGTGAACATATTTATGTATGTGAGCTCATGTTTAAGGGAGCTTTTTTTAAAAAAAGAGAATTGTATGTATTTTAAAGAAATATGTATTCTAAAAAAGAAATCTGTATGAACATCTTCCAGAATTATTTTACATTTGTTTCTGCTAAGCTAAAAATCAATGTGTTGTTGGTGCTAATTTTTCATCTGGTGTGTTGGACCAAGTAAAAAGCATAAACTTGAATCCTAAACTTCTGTCAAATTTAGGCCTAGAATTTCGGTTTCTGAAATTTACTATGCTAGACATTAGAGTCTTTATCATGTCTCTTGGGACTGCGGTCCTCAGGCCCCAAGTTTAAGCAAAGGGTCTCAATTTAAACTCCTTACTTCACTTGGTGAAGTAAGGCCTTTTTACTTTTTCAGTAAAGCCTAAAGCTATAGATAAATGGGGAATAATAACCTTTCTCAAACTGAGGGCAATCACAGTGTTAGTATAAGGGCTTCCCATGCATTTTCTCATTTTTCCCCCTTGCCAAAATAGTTTTGCTTTAATATTTGTTATATTTTATGATTTACATTTTTATTGTATTTATCATATTTTAATACATCTTATTCAACATCAAAGTTCCAACACCTTAAGGGAATATATATTAAGATACATTAGTGGTTTACCTTACTAAAACTGGAAGTATTGCTCCATTTTCTCAGTCTCCTTTATCATGTTAATTCAAAAGATTGTCAGAACACATTTGGTATTTAAGCTTTTATTCTTTTTCTCAAGAATATGTTGAGTATGTCATTTTCCTAGTTCTGGATAATCTTTGCAAATGTTTTGGGTTCTGCTTCTTTTTTCTTCATTTTCTCCCTAAGTACAGTGCAGATCCTTACTTTTTTTTTTATTAAAGATTTTATTAATTTATTCATGAGAGACAGAGAGAGAGAGAGCCAGAGGAAGAAGCAGGCTCCCTGTGGGTAGCCTGATATGGGACTTGATCCCAGGACCCCAAGATCATGACCTGAGACAAAGGCTGACTCTCAACCACTGAACCACCCAGACACCCCCTTACTCACCTTCAACAAATGTATATTTTGAGCCAAACCACTGTGAAACTACTGTACCACGCCCTGGGAGTACACTAGTGAACAAGATGACAAGAACACCTGCCCACATGGGCCAAATAGCCCATTCTTTCTCTGTTGTCTGTCTTCTATACCAATGGGTTAATTGTCCCCTCCTCATCTTTTTAAAGATGATAAAAAACCACAACACGACATCTACCTTCTTAATAATTTTTATGGGATCCCTGGGTGGTGCAGCGGTTTGGCGCCTGCCTTTGGCCCAGGGCGGGATCCTGGAGACCTGGGATCGAGTCCCACATCAGGCTCCCTGCGTGGAGCCTGCTTCTCCCTCTGCCTGTGTCTCTGCCTCTCTCTCTCTCTCTCTGTGACTATCATGAATAAATAAATAAAATCTTTAAAATAAGAAAAACAATTATAAAAAAATAATTTTTATGTATATAGTACAGTATTGTTAACTACAAGCACAATGTTATACAATAGATCTCTAGAATTTTTTTATCTTTCATGACTGATCTCTAACTGAACATTAGCTTCCCCATTTCTCCCTCACCCCAGCCCTTGGAAATCTCCATTCTACTCTCTTTTGCAATGGGTTTGACTACTTTAGATACCTTATAAGGGTGGAATCATGCAGTATGTGTCCTTTTGTGAGTAGCTTACTTCATTTAGCAAAATATACTCAAGGTTTATTTATATTGTTCCAAATGGCAGGATTTCATTCATTCTTAAAGATGAGTAATACTTCCTTTATTTTTTTCTTTATCCATTCATCCATCCATGGATATTTACATTGTTTCCACCTCTTGGCTATTGTTAGTAATGCTGTAATGAATTGAGGAATACAAATATTTATTTGAGATCCTGATTTTAATTATTTTGGACAAATATTTGGAAGTAAAATTTCTAGATCATACAGTTCTATTTTTAGTTTCCTGATGAACCTCCATACTGTTTTCTGTAGCAGTTACATCCTTTTGCATACCTACTAACATACATGCACAAGGATTCCAATTTCTCCACCTTCTTGCCAACACTTGTTGTTTTCTTTTTTTTTTTAATAATAAGCATTTAACAGGTATGAGGTAATAACTCATTGTGATTTTTATTGCACTTCCTTGATATTGTTAAGTATCTTTGTTTTTTAAGTATCTTTTCATATTCCTCTTGGTAATATATGTCTTCTTTGGAAGAGTGCATATTCAATCCTTTGATCTTTTTGTAATTAAGTTGTTTATTTTTCATTTTTAATCTCTTATCTGTTATATGGTTTACAAATATTATCTCACATTTGGAAGATTGCTTTTTCACTATGTTGTTTCCTTTCCCATGCAGAAGCCTTTTAGTTTGATGTAGTCTCATTTGTCTGTTTTTGCTTTCTGTCTGTGCTTTTAGTGTTTTATACAAGAAATCACTGCCAAGACCAATGTCATGAAGACTTTCCCCCTATAATTTATTCTAGGAGTTTTAATAGTTTCAGGTCTTATGTTTATGTTTTAATCTATTTCAGTTGATTTTTGTGAATAGTTTAAGAATCCATTTTCATTCTTTTGCCTTTCTATATCCAGTTTCCCACCACCATTTGTTGAAGAGATTATCCTGTCCTCATTGTGTAATCCGGGAACACTTGTTGAAGACCAAGCATGACCCATATAAATGTGGGTTTATTTTTGGGCTCGGGCAGCCTGGGTGGCTCAGCGGTTTAGCTCTGACTTCAAGCCCAGGGCCTGATCTTGGAGACCTAGGATCAAGTCCCATGTTGGGCTCCCTGCATGGAGCCTGCTTCGCCCTCTGCCTGTGTCTCTGCTTCTCTCTCTCCCTGTCTCTCTCTCTCTCTCTCATAAATAAATAAAATCTTATTTTGGGGCTCTATTGGTCTGTGTGTCAGTTTTTATGGTAGTACTATACTATTTTAATTACTGTAGCTTTGTAATATGTTATAAAATCAGGAAGTGTGAGGCCTCCAGCTTTGCTGTTCTTTCTCAAGACTGGTTTGGTAATTTGAGATCCTTTGTAGTTCCATATGAGATTCTGGATTAGTATTCCTATTATGCCATTAGGCAAAGTTTTAATAGGGATTGCATTAAATGTGTACATTACTTTGAATACTAAGGATATTTTAACAATATTAAGTTTTCTAACCCATGAACAAGGGATGTCTTTCCATTTGTGTCTTTTTAAATTTTTTCATCAATGATTTTTAGTTTTCAGTGTACAAGTCTTTTACCTCCTTGGTTAAAATTATTACTGAACATTTTGTGTTTTTTTAAAGGATTTTATTCTATTTTTTCATGAGAGATAGAGAGAGAGGCAGAGACATAGGCAGAGGGAGAAGGAGGAAGAGGGGGAAGGAGGCAGAGGGAGAAGGAGGCTCTCCCATGTGGGACTCAATCCCAGGACCCTGGTATCATGACCTGAGCCGAAGGCAGATGCTCATCCACTGAGCCACAGAGATGTCCCTCTGAATATTTTGTTCTTTTTGATGAGATTATGAATAAGAGTTTGTTTTATCAATTTCTTTTTCAATTTCTCATTGTTAGTGTATAGAAACACAACTGATTTTTGTACATTGATTTTATATTCTGAATTATGTATATTTGTGTAATCTTTAGGACTCGAACATATAAAATTATATCATCTGTAAAAGAGATAATTATACTTCTTTCTTTTCAATTTGGATGCCTTTAATTTGTTTTTCTTACCTAATTGTTATAGTTAGTCCTTCTAGTATTATTTTGATTAGAAGTAGTGAGAGTAGACACACTTGCTTTATTCTTGATCTTAGAGAAAAGGCTTTCAGTTTTCCTATCATGGAGTCTGCTGTTAGCTGTGGGTTTTTTCATACATGACTTTTATTATGTTGAAGTAATTTTTTTTTTTTTTAGTTCTAGGTTGTTGAATGTTTTTGATCAAGAAAGATGTTGAATTTTCTTAAATACTTTCTCAGCATCTATTGAGATGTAATTTTTAGCCTTCATTCCACTAATGTTATATATCATATTGATTGACTTCGATATGTTAGACCATCCTTGCATCCCGGGGATAAGTCTCATTTGGTCATGGGGCATGAATCTTTTAAAGTGCTGTTGGATATGGTTTGTTAGTATTTTATTGAGAAGTTTTGCATCTATAATCATCAAAGATAGTAGCTTGTTGTTATTATTGAATGTAGTGATTTTTTGTTGTTATTGCTTATGTATCATGGTATTATTGGCCTCATAAAATGAGTTGGAAGTTTTACCCCTTCAAATGTTTGGAAGAATTTGGGAAGGATTAACATTTATTCATTAAATATTTGATAGATTTCACCAGTGAAAGATCTAGTCCTAGACTTTTCTTTGTTGGCATGTATTTGACTATTAATCCAATCTTCTTATTAATTGTAGGTTCATTCAGATATTCTGTATCTTTGAGATTCATTCTTAGCAGATTATATGCTGCTAGTTATTTATCCATTTCTTCTAGATTACCCAATTTGTTGGTTAATTGTAGTCTCTTGTATTTTTTTTTTAATTTGTGGCATAAAATTTGTGTCTTATTTAGTTGAGAGAAGAGAGACAGAGACAGAGACAGAGACAGAGACAGAGAACAGGAGGAGGGGATAAAAGAGAGGGAGACTGATAATCTCAAGTAAACTCCATGACCAGCATGGAGCCTAACTCAGGGCTCAATCTTATGACCTTGAGCTCATGACCTGAGCCGAAATCAAGAGTCAGATGTTTAACTGATGAGCCACTCAGGCACCCCAGTATCTCCTCTTTTTATTTCTAATTTTATCTGAGTATTCTTTTTTTCTTGGTTAATCTAACTAAAGGATTGTCAATTTTGTTGATCTTCTCAAAGAAGCAACTCTTAGTTTCCCTTTTTTCTATTATTTTTCTATTCTTTACTTCATTTTTCCCCTGTTCTATTCATAATCATTTCCTTCTTTCTGTTTCTTTGTTTATCTAGGTTCTTTAGGTGTCAAGTTAGATTGTGTATTTGAGGTCTTTCTTCTTTAAAGTAGGTGTGTATCATTACAAAGTCCATTCTTAGTACATTTTTGCTGCATTCCATAAGTTTTGGTATGTTATATTCCCATTTCCATTTGTCTCAAATTATTTTCTACTTTCCCTTTTGACTTCTTAATTGACTCACTGGTTGTTCAAACAAAAAGCTGTTTAATTTCTACATGTTTGTGAATTTTCCAGTTTTCATTTGCCATTAACTTCTAGTGTCATTCATTGCATCAGAAAATATACTTGGTATGATTTTAGCCCTCTTAAACTTGTTAAAACTTATTCTGTGACCCAACACATGATATATACTAGAGAATGTTCCATGTGCACTTGAGAAGAATGTGTATTCTGCTGCCATTGTATGGAATGTTCTGAATATGTCTGTGAGGTCCATATGATCTATAACATTCAAATACCATTTACTTATTGACCTTTTGTCCAGATGCTCTATCCTGGAAAGTATTGAAATCTACTATTATTGTGTTGCTATTTCTTCCTTCAGTTCTATCAATGTTTGCTTCCTATATGTGAGTGCTATGATGTGCTTATGTATTTTTAATTGCTATATGGTTGACCTTTTCATGTCATTATATATCCTTCTTTGTCTCTTTTTAGATTTTATAACTTAGAGTCTATTTTGTCTAAGTATGGCCATCCCAATCTCTCTTGGTTACTATTCGCATGGAATATTGGTCCATCCTTTTATTTTCAGCCTATGCATGTTCTAAAACCTAAAGTGAGTCCATTATTAGACAACATATACTTGGATATAGCTATTCTATATCTTTTGATTGGGGAGTCTAATCCATTTACATTAAAGTAATTATTGATAGGGAAGAAGTTACTATTCTTTATCATTTTGTTCATTTTTTTCTGTCTTTTTGCCTCTTTTCCTCCTTCATTCTTCCTTTGTGTTTCATTGGTATTTTTAGTGACATGCTTCGATCCTTTCTCATTTCCTTCATATATCTGTATAGGCATTTTTTGTGGTGACCATAGGGCTTATATAACATATTGTATATTATAATAATCTCTTTTGAACTGACAACAGCTTAAGTTCAATTACATAGAAATTACACATTTTCATCTCTCCCAACACTTAATGTTACTGATATCACAAATTATATCTTTTTATATTGCATATCTATGAATATATTTCAGTTATAGTTAATTTTATACTATTGTTTTTTACCTTATATGTTGATAAAAGTGATTTATGCACTATCACTACAGTTTTACAGTGTTTTGCATTTGTCTATAAATTTACCTTTGTTGGTGAGCTTTATACTTTCATTTGGTTTTGTGTTCCTGTTTAGAATTTGTTCATTTCATTGAAACACTCCCATTAGCATTTTTTGTAAGATAGGTCTAGTGTGAAAATCTCCCTCAATTTTTGTTTACTGAGAAAAATTTTGTTTCTCTATCATTTTTGAGGTATAGTATTGCCGGATACAGTATTGTTAGTTGGCAGGGTTTTTTTTATTTGTTTTTTCTTTTTAGCATTTTGGTTAAATCATGTCACTGTCTTTTGACCTGCAAGGTTTCTGCTGAGAAATCCACTGATAGAAAAATGGTGGCTCTTCATACTTCGTGAGACACCTTTCTCTTGATATTTATAAAATTCTCTTAGTCTTTGATTTTTGACATGATTATAATGTGTCTTAGTGTATGTAGATCAACACTGGAGTTTTAAGACTCTAAAAACAAATATGGTAGACTATATATGTGCTTTTATGAGAGCAATCTAGATAGGTGAGTTTATTTAGAGATATTATCAGTGTAAGCAATAAAAATTATTTTAATTTGAACATTTATCATCAAAGCCAACAGGTGTCTCCTGTGGTTTTGGTACATTGCCATTTTCTATACTGTCAAACTCATCACTTAAATATCCATTTCTTTAAGTCAGATATCTTTTTTTTTTTTTTTTTTTTTTTTTTTTACTCTCAAACTCTGTAGTAGATTTTGATACTCTTCAAAACCATATGTTATGCAGGTTGGTATTCACTGAAATGCCATTTAAATAGCTCTACCATATAATACATCTTGAAGAACATCTCATGGAAGTGATTACAATTAATAATTTCTACTGGCTTAAGAAAAAAAAAGTTCAAATGCCACAGTACAGTAGCTACTACTACACAATTTTCTGGCCCACCCCATATTTTGATTTTACCTTCCTGAACACAATTGTAGACTCCTTTCTGACCTCTGTCTTACTATGGCTATTCACTACAACAATTTCAGAGATCTTCCTTTAGAAAAAAAATGCAAACCAATCCAAGGTGCTATGCAATGTTTTATGGCAACCATAAAAATTTCTTAAAAATAAATACAGCAAGTAAATTTAGATAATGAAAATGCATTTGAGATAATTGATTTGATAACTTGTACAGCCCAAACCTGACATTTTCATCCCCATCTTCATTTTGCTTTTAAGGAGATTTCCATTCCTTGACATGTTTATTATTTTGACACTTAGCCAGTTTTCTCAAAGCATTTCCATTCCAAGGATCCTAAACTAATCAAATATATATTATGCTATTTAAAACATCTTAGCTTTACTTAGAAAACTAGCATACTAACAACTGATTGTTCACACACTGAATTTCTCATCAGAAACCTGCCATTTTCATTAATAAATTTAAGACTATACTTCCAAACTTGTCAATAGAAAGATCTTAATTTATGAGGTGGTGACTGGTTTTTACTGCTCTCCATATGACTTTCTGTGTGGGTTGTCCTTTAGGTTCCAAATTTGGAAGACTGAGGTTTGATTTTATTAAGAGTATAACAAAAAGTAACATTCAAAATATTTAACCCCAGTATAGTAGGGACACACAACCACCTGAAAAGACACTGGCCATGGTATCAAAGCCCAGTTCTTGCCCCCAACTGTGTCAGATATTATTCTTTATTTGCTTGATTATAAGAAGTATTGGGAGTTTAGTCAGTTATCAAGATAACTCAGAGGACTCAATATAACAATTATTCATCAACTGACATGGCGATATTACAATAATTGAATTATCATTGACTTGGTATGCACCAATTAGTTATCAACTAAAACAGCATTTGTTCTCTTCCATCTTCCTGGACTGACTAGCACTAATTGTAAGACTCAGTCCCTTCATATGATTGCAGAGGGAAATTGAGTACAACCAAAACACTGTACTTTTATTGAGGATCTGTAAGTCAGATCTTCAATATGATCTGTAATTCAATTGTGATCTGTAAGTCACAAGAAGGGGTCAAATTTTTATATCTATTTAAAAAAATCTCCAACAGGCTCTTGTCAGGACTCTTCAGCCTGCCTCCAGCCAAACAATCCTCTGTATTTCTCTATTATCTTGTTCCACTTGACCTCAAAAGTAGCAGAGAGGGTTCTGTTTGTTTGTTTTGCTTTGTTTTCCTGAACACTCTCCTCTTCCCTATAAATCAGGATTTCTCAACCTTGGCACTATTGGCATGTTGGATCAGATAATACTTTGTTATTTTTTTTAATAAAGTTGTGTATGGGGGTGGTGGGGTGGTGGTTTGGCCTCTATTACCAGTTTCCAGTAGTATCCCCCCAACTTGTGATAATCAAAAATGTCTCTAGATATTGCTAAATGTTCCCCAAGGGATAAAATTTCTCCCATGGAGAAAACTTCTCTAACTGGTACTCATTTCTTATTTAGTGCAATTTAAAAGCTCTATTCTAAGTGCCTTTAAACTTCCACACATATAGCCACGAGTAGCTCATAAAACAAAGGACACATGCTTCTAAAAGGGTAGTGAAGGGAATTCTCTTCTATTGTCTAGAGGGTTTCCTTAGGACTAGACAAACAACTTGAATCTGATGGTGTTCAATAAGACTATGAGCTTCATTATTCCAAGTAGCTTATGTTTTGTGTGTTTGCTTTGTTGAAAAGGCCTTCATGGACAAAAACACAATTTATTACTGCATTACATTATAAAATTTTTGTTCTGAAAATATAAATTAAAATAAATCCTGTATGTAATACGAGTAGTCTAGAATTTTTCTTCTTGGTTTGAAAAATTCTTAGGAGGAGAAAAGTTAAAGTTAGCATGCCATTTGAGTGCTGCTTTTGGTCCATCCACTTAGATAGTCTCACTTCCTGTTTAATCATCTTTTGTTCTTGCTGATCTGTTATTTATAGTCCTCTCTTTATCCAAGTCATATGTATGTGTCATTAATTGTGACGCTTAGTAGCAATTCTAAGGTCTTTTACATTTTCCAATAATCTTGGATCAGTATGAGAAATTCTTCTCAAACCATGTCCTACTTTTGTATAGTAATTATCTTTGCATTTTAATATGATATGTTTCAGTAAAATTCTCCTTCAGCCAAATCAGATTTCCTAAGAAAATACTCTCCATAAAAAACAATCCAGTAACTGGCAAACTTATAAAGTGGGTAAAATTTGTATTTGGTTTTCTAGGCCTATAACAATCACAAAAATTAAGATTTATGGAGATTACATGATTTGTTCATTATTTCATAATTAAACTATTAGAAATATTGTTTTAACAATGATCTACAGAATATGCCTTTATTAATAAATTAAATGCATTCATTTTGTAATTTTTAGGAATAGTATTCTAATCCACAAGTAAATTTATGAAACGTTGAGATGCATATTAGGTTTTATACTTCAAGGACTTCAAAATCATTTCTTGGGAAAGTAAATAGAAATTCTATTTCTAGAAAAAAATAAATTATGAGTTTTCTAGCTAAAACCTTTTAATATTTAATATTTCATTAATACATATAGTTAAAATTCTTGATACTAGAACCACATAATTACCAATAAATACTCCCTACCTAAAAATAACATGTAAATTTCCTACTGCTGGTTTTCATGACATTATTGGCATAGAATATATATAAGAAAAAAAGAATACATATCAAACTTCAAAAACATACAAAACACTACTTCAGAATGTTGTACTATACCACACATTCTTTTTATCTAATTATAAATGTGCATTTATGTTTTGCCATTGATTTTTGCAAGAGTCAGCTTTGCCACTAAAAACTCTAGAACCATTCATTGCCAGAATTCTCATTTATTGGAGACTCAATTGCAGATATAATTTTCATTAAGTTCTTTTTTTCCCCCAGTCTATTACACAGAATAGAATTGAAAGCACAGGTATAAACTCTATGGAAGCATCACCAGTGATATTACCCCCAATGATATGTTTTTAACTCTTGACTTTTTTTTCCCCTTGGCAAAGCTAGAAGATAAAACTTTTTAATTTAAGTAAATCTCTTTAATGTGAAGTTTACCCCTTTGGAGAATTCTAATCAGGGAGATGTAGTAACAATAGCATTAATGATAAATATGCCTTTCCAATAAAATCTAAACAAAAAATGCTGATGAGGGTATAGACAAATATTCTACAGGTAACAAAAGCTGATTTTGACAAACAAGTAAAAATAAACATTTTTAAACAAAAGTGAGTTTAAATTAATCAATTTCTATCAGATTTGCCTTTAGTTCTGCTAGCTATGTTGCTCCATTAAAGGCTGTTTTTCAGCTTTAATGCTGATAGAGTTTACACAAACTAGTGAAATATCGTCCCCTACTGTTCAATTCTGATAGAGTGGTTAAAAGGAAACTCTTTCAGCCTATCAAATAGTGGTTACTCTGAGACCTCTGTGTAGATTCTAGATTGCAAAAAATAAAGTTTCTTCTAGTAGTTCCATTCACATAGCCATTAACTATTTACAATTAATTCAGTCAAGTCATTCTCTAATTAAGTTGAATGCTGATATTTTGGATAAGTTTAACCATAAAACAAAGAAAGGGTATATGTTATTTTACCTATCCTTCCTAGTGTGAAGGAATACTATTTATTTAGTAAATAAGTGAAACATTCCATTTAATATATTATATTCCCATTCATGGTTACTTTATTAGACTGTGTATGTATAAAACTAGACTTTCTCTCAACAAAGTTTATCACTCATAGATTATTTTACCATACATTAGAGAACAAAAAAAAGGTTTTTTAAAATTTAAAATTCAGAAGACATGACTTAAATATAATATAAACAATCTTTCAGTATAGCTGCCTGTATCTGATACATTTTGTAAAGGTGTCTTTTTTTAATACACACTTACATGCTTCAAAGCCATTTATCCTAATTTTTACCTTTATTTGGATATCATTTTTACATGTTTTGGCATGCTGGACTTATAGCTATCTATACTTTTATATAGTATATCTATACTTTTTTTTTCTTTTTTTTCTTTTTTCTTTTTTTTTCTTTATTTATTTATGATAGTCACACAGAGAGAGAGAGAGAGGCAGAGACACAGGCAGAGGGAGAAGCAGGCTCCCTGCACCGGGAGCCCGACGTGGGATTCGGTCCCGGGTCTCCAGGATCGCGCCCTGGGCCAAAGGCAGGCGCCAAACCGCTGCGCCACCCAGGGATCCCTATCTATACTTTTATATAGGTCTTTTATACTTGCAGCCTGAAGAAAAATAACTAAAGCAATTATATCTATTTGGATTTATATTAAATTGTAAAAATTAACAAAAGAAGCCATTTTAAAGTAACACCTGTGGAAGGTTAAGGAGCTTGTCTTTTTTGTAGTTACTAAATTACTGCACTTCTTTTTCTCCAGTCTTTTAAACACTTAGCTGTAAGAAAAGAAGAAACTTGCTTTGAACTGAGTTATTTTTAAACAAAACACTTTTAGAATCCAAGATGGTTTCTCTTCCATTTCTTCTCTGACCAAGCAGAAGAGCAACAAAGCCCTTTTACTTTATCTAAAAAGTGACATCCCAGTTGTTATTGAAAGAAACTATGAAGGAATATGGCTATAGACAGCAGACAGAAATGCAAAATTCAAAGCCATGAGTGTAAGTTTGTTCACATGAGAAGGAATATTAAGAGTTCTGTTGAACCATTTAAAAAAATCTAGACTAATAGCGTTGACATATGGAAAAAGGGACAACTAGAAAGCAAGCTCTATAAGAAGATATATAGCAGTTAAATGGGTAGAAAAATTTAGAGATATACCAACCTATCCTCATAGACTAGTTATATATCTCATTTTCATATTTATAAATTCAAAGAGATCAATGTAGATGTGGCCTGGGGAAACTGTCATCACTGATGTAGGACTGAGATCTTCTGCAGTATTTGATGTTATGCTTAGCTCCTTAAGAAAATCAAACATCCAACCCTACTCCCCAGGTCACCTCTCTCTTTGAGGTTAAGTCATCATTTACTGTCTGTCAAACATAACCTACATACATTGAAAAGATGTTTCCTCCCAGTTTTAGAGCGTATATTACAATGCTTAAGAGCATAGACTTTTACAAAGACATGTATAAGGATGTCCATTGGAGCTTTCTATTTAATAAAGAAATGGAAATAGACTATGGTTCACCCAGAGGAAAGTGGTTACATAAATCCCAGAACACACATGAAATGAAGTACATAGGTCATTCCTGATGCAAAGTACTGTGATAATTATTTACTCATTATTAGGAAATAAATTTTTTTAAATTTATTTATTTGTGATAGTCACAGAGAGAGAGAGGCAGAGACACAGGCAGAGGGAGAAGCAGGCTCCATGCACCGGGAGCCCAATGTGGGATTCGATCCCAGGTCTCCAGTATCGCGCCCTGGGCCAAAGGCAGGCGCCAAACCGCTGCGCCACCCAGGGATCCCAGGAAATAAATTTTTAAAAATATAAGTAGAATACTATGTTGCTTATATTTGTAAATATATTTTCTATCCACACATAGAATAAAATAGTAAAAATTACTTTTTATGGTATCTTTGCTGTTGTATTGACTTTATAAAAACAAAAACAAAAAACAAAACCTCAACTCAAGAATCAGAAAAAAAATCCAGTAAGAAACCAAAATTGGACAAAGAACTCCATTAGAATTGAAGCACCCCCAAAAGCTAGCACTTTATTTTAAGGTATAATTTATACATCTTATAGAGTTATACTGAGATTTGCCCAAATTCTACATTAAACTTAATTTTAAAATATATTAGATAGATAGACTCTTGAATCACTGACTGTTGGATATCTTCTTCTGTTTGGATCCCCTAAAGATAAGAAACATTCAGACCAGTGTTCTTGAGAAGCATCTCATGCTAGTACTAACAAAGGGGTTAGCAATACATCTTTCAACACAAACTTCCTTCTCTTTCAGTCAGGACCAGTTTATCTCCATAATGAGTCAAGTCAGTGAAATGAGTGTATACAATGGAGAATTTTGAGGCTTAGACTGCCACTTTGTTATTTAAAGTAAGCTACATTTCAATAAATTATTGTCAAGTTCAAAAAGAACTCTATTTATTCCTTTGTGACCTTTAGTCAAAGTGTGCATTATGCTGTTTCCTGTACAAGAACCACCTGTGCAGATAAGTGTTGATATATGTTCATGATCATTTGGTAAAAGAGTATTTGAGTTTATTTTCAAAGGCTTGTGTTATTTTCCTCATCTTATGGATAGGGACTACATTTGTAATACTGCTTAAAGATTCTAACAAAATGTATATTTTTTTCTTTGTAAAAGTCACCTTTTTACTAAGTGCACTACATATATTTTAACAAATGTGATCATCTTTCTCATAAAAGTATAAAAAACAGATATTGTAACACTAACTGAATAATTATTATCAAATATACTATAAAGTCCCCCATAAATAAATTCATTATAGTCACAAGGACCATGTTTTTTATGGATATCATAATATATTGGGTAGCCCGGTCTATTTGATTCCATTGGAAAGAGTAGGATACCAATAATTAGAGTTGTGAATTAATCATCTTAATAGCCCAGTTTTTACACAAATATACTGTTCGTTGGCCACAAATTCTGGCCCAGGGAAAGCATTTTACCTATGTAGGCCTTTTAGTAGGCCAGGAAAGAGTGTTGATAATTTATCATGGCTTATCATCACTATTGAAAAGAACAGAAACCCTGTTGTATCACTCACTACACAGTTCTCTGTAATAAGGAGACTTCCAAACCCTTCAATCTCATCTAGTATTTCAATTTCTTTAATATGTCAAGAAATTTTTTGAGGCTTCCCATTGCACCTGCTATTGCTTCTGCCCACAGTGTCATCCCCAAGCTCTTTACTCAGCTGGCTCCTTCTCATCTTTCAGAAAAAGGACATGCCCTTTCTGGTGCTGACTCACACCAAGTAAATTCCTGCCATCCATCAATAGCCTTCACTCTCCAAAACTCTCTACCATAACACTCTGTTTGTTTTGTATCCCTCTCCAAAATCTATAATTTGCCTGCTTATCATGTATTCTCTTATTTATTATCTGTCTCCTCCACTTGAGCAATAACCCTCTATTGTATCTCCATGTTCTTTCATGATATCTGGCAAACTATAGCTACTCAATAAGTAGAAGAAGCAAAATGCGCATTGTATTTAACACAGAAGGACATGTAAGGCATATAAGATGACTGCACTGAATTGTTCCACTGAGTACTATTTGTACCTGGGGATTCTAAAAGGGAAATGTAGGGGGATAAAAAAGAACATTTTCTTCCAGGTGAATGGACATTTGCACTATTGCCATAAACATGCCATCCAAGGTAAGGTGACAGAGACTCAGTTGGATACAGACTTGTTAACAAACAGAACAGGGAGCTAAAGTGATGTGGCATTAATAAAAGGCAGATATTGTGAGGAAGTAAGTTTGAATCCCAAATTTAAATTGGGCTGTGGTCTAAAAACTAGGCAGAGGCACATAATATGGCTGAGGTCTTAAAGTGAAAATTAACATTTCAAAGTAAAAAGATATGAGAAAGTCTAAATTTAATGAATATTCAGGTTAGGTGACTAACCTGAAAGAGGTTCATTGGATTCGTCTTCAGAAATGGTATGCTGTGGGTTTCATTTTTTTTAAAGATTTTATTTATTGATTCATGAGACACACACACACACAGAGAGAGAGAGAGAGAGAGAGAGAGAGATTGAGAGAGAGAGAGAGGCAGACATAGGCAGAGAAGCAGGCTTCATGCAGAGAGCCTGATGCGGGATTTGATCCTGGGACTCCAGGATCACGCCCTGAGCTGAAGGTAGGCGCTGAGCCACCCAGGGATCCCATGCTGTGGGTTTCAAAATGGGTAGAAATTTATTGTTAAATATGCAGTATTAGGTACTGTGAAGTTTCAGTGAGGTCCTAACTTAATAAATATGTATACTGTTTCCCCAGAGCCCTAAAGAAATGAACATGAACTCATGTAACAGCATTCTCAGTAAAACTAGATAGAAGCACAACAAAGAAGGTAAGAGAAAAAGTGAGGAGGTAAGGCAAAAGACAAACCAAGCAATTAAAATGCTTTCAGCAGTGGCACCCTAAGTAAATTCCACAATTGCAGGCACAGCTCAACCATGTAGTTTGGCAGTTTTTAATATCTGAAACTGATCCTCACAATGCAGAACAACAGTAATGATTTCAAACTCAACATCTGGCACTGCTTTTCTTTAAAATGGGGGCTTTTCACCCACACCTGAGGGAAAGGAGAAAATTTATTTTCTCCTACCAAAGAAAAAAAGAAAAGAAAAGAAGGGGGAAAAAGTACCAAAGAAATAGATATAAACAGATTCAAAATTTCAAAATATGATTTCCTTCATTTTGTAAAGTGACTGACAATAACATAGACTCTTCCTTTTGATTCCTTCTACTTTGAAATGAACATTCAGAATTGTGCCTAATCTGAAGCACATAAATACACATCTGAGTGTAAGCTGTCCTTTTAATAAGTGAAATTGTATGTTTCTTATGTTTATTTCCTTACTCACTATTGACTCCAATATAAACCCACAGGTAGAAATGTATTTGTTGTAGCCTTTTTATTCATATTTAAGGTTCCTGCTGGTAATTCCTTCTAGTTTCTTTGAGATTGAAAAGTAGTAAATGACGAGCAATATTTTTCAATTAATCAGAAAATGTATTTGTTACTCTTATTATAGTTACTTGTTCTTTTCATATATGGATGATACCAAAACAAGTATATAAAGCACACACTCCTTTATTTGAATGTTAGTTAAAAAACAGAAGCTTTGGGGATCCCTGGGTGGCGCAGTGGTTTGGCGCCTGCCTTTGGCCCAGGGCGCGATCCTGGAGACCCGGGATCGAATCCCACGTCGGGCTCCCGGTGCATGGAGCCTGCTTCTCCCTCTGCCTGTGTCTCTGCCTCTCTCTCTCTCTCACTGTGCGCCTATCATAAAAAAAAAAAAAAAAAAAAAAAAAAAAACAGAAGCTTTGGATGCTGACCAAACACCTATGTGCCTCAGTTTCCTCATCTATAAAGTAGAATAAGAGTGCCAACTTGGCAGGGCTGTGTGGAGAGTAAGTGAATTAAACTGTAAAATATTTAAAATAGTGCCTGCCACACAGTAAGCACTCTATAAATATCATTTATTACATATTTATGAAGGTTAACCTTCAAGAAGATTGGAAGTTAATTTGGTTCTTTACACAATTTCTGAAACATTCGGTGGAAATAAAGTAAGATTCACAGGAACTTACTCAGGTCAGCAATTAGTAGATTTCAATTGTACAGTTAGATCTAAATTGGCACTATTCTGTGTCTTCTAGTTCTCTCTAAATGTGATCAAGGTTTTTCTTTGTCATTCAGCATACTACTGAACATCAAACAGATTAGCTTTTGACCCAATGGCTACACCAAGAATCTTCAACTTTATGAAGGACTTCTAATGCAACCCACTATAGTCTTCTGCAGTCTACTAACTGACAGATGCTATCAAGCAGTCCACTTATATTGATATTTCTTTCCCTCAGTGTGATTCAATGAAAGAGTTTCTCAATAACTCTGAGTACTTATGATGCCTTTAACTTGAGGACTAAAAGAACTTTCTGAAGGACTTCTTACATTACATACAAAATAACTTCTGTGTTCTTATTTTTTTTCATCAAGATTCTTGTATTTTCCACACTGTGCTTCATTTTCGGAAACCCACAAAAATGTATTGCTCCTTTAGTAAGATCTATCTATCTATCTATCTATCATCTATATCACTATGCAAGATATATATATATATATCTTACTAAATATATCATATATATATAAGACATATGTCTTATATATACTTTGTCATATATATATGTGTGTGTATATATATACACACACACACACACACACACACACACACACACACAAAGACCTAAGACACCATTCTTGATCTAGTAGCTTTGACATGTTGCATTTCTCTGAAGGCAAAGACTAGGAAAACTATTAAAAGCTTATAAGAGATTTTGATGCATATATTGAATTTAGAACTCTTAGTTTATATATATATATATATATATATATATAGAGAGAGAGAGAGAGAGAGAGAGAGAGAAAGAGAGAGAGATTTTAAATTTTCTCCAAAAATCAGAGAAAGGAAAGATCCAAATAGAATGTTGTTCCCATGAAACTTCCAATGGAGTTCTCTCCATTCTGGTTCTCACTTTTCCTAACAGGTGTCTTCCCTTTATTCTAGTATAAATAAACTCATTTAAATTCAGCATTTTATGATGTCTATGATAGAGTTAAAATAGTGAATTCCTCTCCTTCCAATTAAAACTCTGGCATTAATAGTAGTATTACTACTACAACTACTTATATAAACTAATATTTATTGGTTATTATGCTAAGCACTTTATACATAGAAGCTTTTTTAATCCTCATAACACCCTGTAAGGTATGACTGATGCTTATTTTCCAAATGAGGAACCAAGGCCCAAAACAATTAAATGATTTGCTCATGATCACAGAGCAAGTAAGTACAAAGCCAGAATCTGAATCCAGGAGGTCTGCATCTAGAGTCCAGACTATGATTCACTTCACTGATAGAATATGATAATATATACTATAATCTGTTTAGAGGAAAGGTCACTATTCACTCAACTAAGTGAAGTATATAGCTTACCAGTTTCTCAGCAGTGAAATCTAAGATAGAATTATGATGCCAAAGTCAGAATTACCTTTTCTGAAGGACACTCTACATGTGTTTACTGGTATCATTTCGATATCTGCACTTAACTTTATTTGTGAAAAATTCAGCTTTACAAAATAAAAATAAGAAAAAGTAATAATTACATTAAAATATAAAGTTATTAAGAAACTAAAAGGATTCAAAACATTTTCCTACCTGCTAAACTGATTCATAATATCATGGGTATATGTGGCAAACCATTTATCATTGTGCTTAAATTATTCAATGTGCTAAAGTTTTCCAGATAAAAAATGTACTGTTTTGTTATTGATCAAACTGATATTGAGCATCTCAAACATAGACACCATTTTCATGGTGCTTTGAAAAGGTTCCTCCAATCTACTGTTGTCTTTATTAATCAGCAGAGAAAACCCCAGTTTATACTTTTCTCCTATACTCTCAACATTGCTGATACACATTTACTTCCCACAGTTGGAATTGAGAGGTTTAAACTGTTGGCTATCCAATTTAAGAGACTGATATAAGGGGCATGTTATAATGCAGCCCAATAATTGAAGTTCTAAAGTTGACAATAATGAAAAATGGTAAGAATATGTCTGACACACTAAGACAATCTCAGAAATGTGTGGAATAAAGTAATCTGCACTTACCCTTGGGAAATATTCACTCCAACCTCCATAATATTAAGTGCCAGAGAAAATTTCACCGCAATGCAGTAGGCTGCTTGTTTCAGAGCCAAGAATGAAAATTCATA
Source organism: Canis lupus dingo (assembly GCF_003254725.2). NCBI lineage: Eukaryota > Metazoa > Chordata > Mammalia > Carnivora > Canidae > Canis > Canis lupus. The sequence goes on along the minus strand of NC_064246.1, from coordinate 63,255,306 downwards.
GTGAAATCACCCTATAAACATTTAGAAATTCAGAGCTGCCTGGTTGATAATGCTCTTTCCTGATCCAGTCCTACAAGAGGATCACTTATGGGGCTTATAAATACAAAGACATAAGACACCATTCTCGATCTAGTAGCTTTGACATGTTGCATTTCTCTAAAAGTAAGACTAGGAAAATCATTAAAAGCTCTATAAGAGATTATGATGCATATATTGAATTTAGAACTCTTAGTTCTAGAACATGCACTATAGACAAAATCCGGTGCACATGAGATTTAGTGGATCTTTATAAGTGTGGGTTCTACTAGTTTATACTCATGAAATTATTTCACTGTAGTTCTACTCCCTTCATTTTGGATTCATAATGTCATATGAGAAGTGGCGACTTAATTATACTCTCATGATCCAAACAGTTAGATTTTTTATTATTATTAAAGTATAGTTGACATACAATGTTATATTAGTTTCAGGTGCACAGCTTAGTAATTCAACAACTCTATGTTACTCAATGTTCACCACAATAAGTGTGAGCTATACAACGTTATTGCAATATTACTGACTATATTCTCTATGATATACTTTTCATCTCTGTGACTTATTTATTTTATAACTGAAGTTTGGGCCTCTTCATCTCCTTTACCTATTTCATCCATCCCTCCAACTCTCTTTCTCTCCGGCAACCACCCTTTGTTCTCTATATTTATGAGTCTTTTTTTGTTTTTGTTTGTTTGCCTGCTTGTTTCTTTTGCTTTTTAGATTCCACATATAAGTGAAGTCATATGGTAATTGTCTTTCTCTGTCTGGCTTATTCCACTTAGCATAATACCATCTAGGTCCATCTATGCAAATCCAAATGCAAGATTCCTTTTTATGGCCAAGTAACAGTTGGCCATGTAACACTCCTATGTGTATTGCAGCACTATTTATAATAGACCAGGTATGGAAACCACCTAAGTGTCCACTAACTACTTTTTAAAATTGCTGTGAGAATGAGATAATACACATGACAATATGTGTATATACAGTGTTCTTCTACTTCTTGCAATTCTATACAAACTCAATGCTCATCATGATCAGCATAGTCACCATACGACATTATTACAATATTACTGCCTATATCTCCCTCCTGTACTTTTCAATTTTTAAACTTCATGACTTCTTTATTTTAAAATTGGAAATTTGTGACTCTAGACTTTTCACAGGCAAAATCCACCAAACTACCTCCTAATCATTTCTTTTTGAGAAAACTTTGCATCTCTAGGATTTGGATTTGAGAAAAAGCAATACCTTTAATAAATTTATATATTCAAATATAAGCAAAAACATCTGCTGTGTGTTTGAAATATTTCTTAAGGTTCTGCTTTAGTGTTTTCTACTTCAGTCCTCAAACTTATACTTTTGGAGATTCTTTTCCCCTCCCTCTCCTACCCGTTCTGCACTTCTCCTCAAATAAATAAATAAATAAATAAATAAATAAATAAATAAATAAATAAATCTGAAAGAAAGAAAGAAAGAAAGAAAGAAAGAAAGAAAGAAAGAAAGAAAGAAAGAAAGAAAAAAGCTTAGCTGCCTTGTTTGTTTGACAATAGCAGATAAGAGAAGCAATTTAAGGAGGAACAAAGGTTGATTAGTATCAATGGGACTAGGAGAAGGGGTGGACTTTGACAAATAGAAGAATGATACCTTGGTTTTAAGGGTTGCAGAAGGAAACACAAAGGGAAACACTCTGATAACATACAGTATAATTAAGTATGTTCATGATTCAATATCGACAAGAACAGATGAACTTAATTTTAGTATTTTCCATTAAAGAACGCAGAGACTTAGGCAAATTTTAGAAAGAACCTGTGAGGGGATCCCTGGGTGGTGCAGCGGTTTGGCGCCTGCCTTTGGCCCAGGGCGCGATCCTGGAGACCCGGGATCGAATCCCACGTCGGGCTCCCGGTGCATGGAGCCTGCTTCTCCCTCTGCCTGTGTCTCTGTTTCTCTCTCTCTGTGACTATCATAAAAAAAAAAAAAAAAAATTTAGAAAGAACCTGTGAAAAATAATATTTTAAAGCCATCATTCTTAAAGAGAAATTTAGTGATATAAGTAGTTCTTATGTATGGGAAGAGTTATGCACTAATGAAGTGAACTTATGAAGTATTTTACTTAAATACTTTATACCTTAACAGCCATTCCCTGATTCATTTAGCTTTTCATTCACAAATATTTATTGAGCACTACTATATGTCAGACTTTGGTTTAGGTATTAAGGTAGGTCTAGGTGAATGTAATAACCTAAAGGGGGAGTAAAATATTAACCAAATAAACACAGAGTAACAATGAAACTGTGGTAAATGCCACCAAAGAGAGGTATACTGTGCTTTAAAGAGTGTTTGATACGGGGGCTCCTGGGTGGCTCAGTGTTAAGCATCTGCCTTTGGCTCAGGTCATGATCCTGTGATCCCGGGGTCCTGGGATCGAGTCCCACATCGGGCTTCTCCCTCTGTCTGTCTCTGCCTCTCTCTGTGTCTCTCATAAATAAGTAAATAAAATCTTAAAAAAAAAAAAAGATTCTTTGATAATGAGCATCAGCTCCATCAGGAAAGTAAGAAGGGATTTCTTTGAAAACCTAGAAGTTAACTACAGATGACAACAGGGAGTGAAGGGAAAGATCTAAAGGGATGGAGTCAGGGCAGGTACAGAGAAGAGGATTCCAGACAGTCCAAAGGCCTGTGGTTAGAGAAGAGACATCAGCAAGAGTTGAATTACACCAAAAGAAAAATCAATAGGTTATATACTTTAAAACATATATAATTAAATTGAATAAAATAAATATCAAAGCACTAAATTCAGTGCTAATGTAATCCTGAAAAGAACCTTGATCATTTCACTTTTTTGTGTTGAAATCACTTTAAATCTATTTAAATGTAAATCTTGAAGAAAACACAATTTTTAATCCTGTGAGTTAGGATCCCACCCTAACATTTTTAGCACTATAAAACCACTAGCTTATAAAATGTTTTCTACAGGATGACTCAAGCTCCTCAAGTATAACATTTTAAACTGAATTTGTAAACATATACCATCCAAATATCATGCACTTCTGTTTTTCTATTTCCAGAAATGGTACTATCATTTATCCAGATTTTTCAAGCCAGAAAGCTAGCTATTACTATTTATATATAGTTTCTGAAAGCATGAAATTATCCAATAAACATATTTTACTTATGTTGTACCATAGGTACCTCATTTGTGAAAAAAAAAATGTGGTGGTACATAATAGTTAAAGAAATAAGTAAATATAATGTGTATTTATTTTAAAACATAAACCAGTGACGTATTTCAGGGTCTCAATCTTAACACATATCAAAATTCTAACACCTAAAAAAATTGTATTTTATATGTACTTTCACCTACACTAGATATGAATAAGGAAGTTGGGAATGAAAACTAAACGTTTAATTCAGATTGAAATTTAGTCTCATCTAAAAATTAAACATTGCCTTTACTTTTGTTCATTTATTCTAAGAAAAAGATATCTGTAACAGTAACATATTTCTAAATCTTCTTCTTTTTCCTTTTTTCCCTTTCTAAGATAGCATGTAAGTATAGATAGTAGGGATATAGATTACTCAGTATCATATTAGAGAAAAATATTCAGTCTCTTGATTCCTGAGGTGGATGGACAAAGTTATTTTTCGCCTAAGTGTTGTCTTCCTACTTGTTTGTTGCAAGTCTGTTTTTGGTATGTATCATGCAGTGTTTCTCTAGGTTTGGGTTCAGTACAATTGCATGCTCTTGTGGAAACCTCTTATTGTGGCCTTCATTGGTGTTCAAGAGAGTTCTAGGGTGCCTTTGTGTCATACTGGCCCTGATGCAGAAGGTGCACCATACTCAGCTGACCTCATCCCCTCTGTAGTATCTCCTATAGTAAGCTTCAAGCACAGGCTCCCAGCTACTACTGGGCCCTGTCTCAATAATCGCTGGAGCTTTAGGAAGAAGAATCCACAGCAGCTCAGTATTGATAAGTCAAGGCACCTCATGGTCTATTCTGACTCTCAGGTTTCTGGACTTCCTACTAGAGTCCTCAGTAGGAATAGGACATGGATGAGTTAGGTTTTCATTTTAGTGATACTTCCTCTTTGATTTATCCTCATTTCCAACTTCAACATTACAATTAAATAATAACAGACAACAGTAGTAATTTTCTCTACACATTTGGGATTTTTATGGCTGCATTCTCAAGACTTGGCCCTAAACTAAAGGAAAAAGATAATAGAGCCTGGAAAATCTCTTAATACATTGGCCTTATTTACAAGAGTTCTCTCTTACTATTTTAGTCTATTTTGTAGACTGTATTTTGCAGATGGTAGATTTTCCTAATTTATGATTTCTCAATAATTCTCTGTTAATCTTACATGGATTAAATTTCCTGAAATTGTCTTTATTCTTGACTGGATCAGATTGATATTAGATCAGACATCTAGAGTCATATAGTAACAATACTATATATCTAGAAAGGCACAGAGAAAAACTATATATTTTTTTCTTCAAAATATCCACATTTCCATCTATTTTTAATAAATTAATGAAAGATTTTATTACTAACTTTTCCTATAAAATTTCACATTTGCTTAGGTGTATAGTACTTATTGGTCCCAAAAGACCATACATATTTTATAATAAGCTAAGGTCATATCTTATAATTCACTTAGATTCTTTACAGTTCTCAGAACATTTTAATCTCCAATAATTAGAGATTCCTTAAAAAATAACAAAAGCCATTTTTAATAAAAGAATCACTTCAACTTTTATAGATTTTGGTAAAATGTGGTTTGCTCATAATTTCCAAAATACTGGTACCTATAGTTATATATAATATACTATCTATACTGGTCATTTACGTGCAACTTTCACAAATTTGTTCACATCTCCCTTTTATCCTCACACTTTGGCGGTTGCTTTCCCACAATGACTCTGGCCTTGGCATGACACTTTAGCCAATAGATAGTAGCAAACCTGACACAGTTCAATAAATGCGTTATAAGAAAGTGAACATAAAGAGTGCTTGCCCATTGGGGTATGCCTTCATTCTGCTCTGGAACTCGACCATCATATGAATACCTGCCTACCCTACTAGAGGATAAGAAACCTTGTAGACAGACACCCCAGTCATCCCAGCTGCCACAGCCAAGGACATTAGAAACCAGCCAGCTGCTGAGAGAAGTATGAATGAGTCCAGCTGACATTAACTATGCCAGACCCAAATCAAAAGAATGGTGCAATGAAGGCAACCCAAATCACCATTCTACAGAATTGTAAAATAAATAAGTGCCTATGTTTTAAATCATTAGCTTTTGGGTAAGTTAGCCACAAAAGCTAATTGTATCCTACATATGACTTATATTGTTTAAATTTTTCTTTAAATCAACTCTGTGTTTAAAAAATTATTTTTGCCTTGAGCATATTTTGGATATTCTAAGTTTAGCTTATACTTGTACTTATCTTTCTCCTCATCTCTGTGTGTGAAAAAAACAGTGATGCACAAGTAGAAAAGTTAATGACTACTGAGAGATAAAGTTGTAATGTGCATTAAACATTATTTTGTGATAGTATACACACACATACACATGTACATATTATTTTGAGTGAAATTCAAAAAGATATTATGAAAAAGAAGGTAATAATCCTTCTCTTATACAACTAAAGATGCTGTTTCTGGGAAACCGTATAGTTGTTTTTCATTCCTCTCATTACCAGAAAAGACACAAACCAGAGAGAGTTCAAATAATGGTGAAGGCTTTGGAATCATTGACTTATTTACTAAAGAAGCTAAACATTTATTGATTGTCTAAATGATAATAGAGAGAGAAAACAATAACAATTCATAGATGCTTGAAATGGATGAGAGCAGCTATATCTTGCCTGCCATTAAAACTGAACCAGAACACCAAAGGTCATTTTGTAGGGAGAATTTGAAAAGAGGGAAAATTTTCTTGTCCATTTCATCTCAAATGCCAGAGGCCTGCGTAAAAATAATTAGTAGTTAGAAGCAGCCTCAGATCTAAAAAGATAGGAATTCCTTCCAGGAAAAAAAAAAACATTGTACACAGATATTATGCATTGTATGAAGCAATGCATGGCACATAGTGGGTGCCCTCCAATAGCTACTACAACTATTAAAACTGTTCCTGCTGCCTTGATTCTCTTTCCCCCTCCTCTAATACTACGATATTTGCTGGATGCCTGAATAACAAACTGCCCCATCTCTATAAGATATGATCTTCTCTCTCTGTTCCCATCACTTTTCTTTTTTTTTTTTAATCTTTTTTTTAAATTTTTTATTTATTTATTTATGATAGTCAGAGAGAGGGAGGCAGAGACATAGGCAGAGGGAGAAGCAGGCTCCATGCACCGGGAGCCATGCCTGCCCTGGGCCAAAGGCAGGCGCTAAACCGCTGAGCCACCCAGGGATCCCTCCCATCACTTTTCTCTGCTATCACAGGTACAATTCCTTTACACTCATTAATAATATAATTTGTACTACATTTGATCTTAAATATCATGTAGCTTAATGCTTCCATACTAAGAACTAGGGCACTGGAATGAAAGGTTCATAGATTTGGAACTCAGGTCTGCCACTCCCTGGATGTGTGACTTTAGGCAAAATATTTAGTTTATCATAACTTTTTTTACCATAAAGTGAGAAAAATAACAATATTTACATCCTGAAGCAGTTTTTTTAAAGATTAAACAATCATTTTTCAGATTGCTGATAAGACAATTTGTTTTCTCTCGAGAAGCAAATTAAGCAATCTCAAATCCAAAACATTCTCAAAAAGACCTCCTCTCACTTTCCTCTTTTGAATCCAGGCTCCTGAAACATTACTCCCTTAAATTCTATTCTGTGCTATCCTCTTTGTTTATAAAGTTATATAATGATTTATGTTCATCTCAATTCTTTTGATAAATTTGAGAGCTTCTTATTGAGTACTTGCTCTATACAGAGAATTGTGTGAGGGTACCAAGTAGGTAAATTATATAAATGATCCTTGAAGTGTTTTCAACATTTTCCAGTTAGAGACAGACTACTACTAAGTCATGTGAAGTACAGAATCAAACTACTAGTAGTGACTGAATCATGAAATCTACCAGGTTTTTTTATGTTAGCTTCTTGCTTAAGCACCATTCTGTTCTGTTTAATTTTTTCCTACCTTTCTGGCAAATTTTTTTTCCCATCTTTTGCAATCTATAGTCTCTCTGTACTAGTATCTTCATTCTTAGTATTTTCTTTTATTCATAGTTGGATTTTATTCTTTCCTCTTATATTTCCTCTCTTACTGGTATTCATCTCCAGTGTCATGATTACAACACAGAAGTTAAAAAATTAACATCCTCCTTCCCTAAAACCTATTTTTTTTCCCTGTGTGATAGACAAACTCTTCTATTGATCCTCTATGTGACTAAGAGACATAGCAAAATGTTGTGGTTCAGAGTATGTGCTCTCGAGTCACAATACCTGGATTTGAATCTGGCCCTAGTTAAATGTGTAACTCTAAACAAGTTATATAGCCATTAAGTACCTCATTTTCCCAATCTACAAAAGAGTAATAGTACCATATTAGATGATTGATAGATAGATAGATAGATAGATAGATAGATAGATAGATAGATAGATAGGCTATTTTATTATATATAGTAAAAATATATATGTATATGTGTGTGTGTGTATATATATATATATGTAGCAGGGAAATCAGACTATCTTCCTTCCTTAATTTCTTCCTTCTGGTATAGTAAAATAACCTATAGCAGGCCCCAGTGAGTTGAAAAACCAGGCTGGTGGTAGCTGGGACCTACATAAAAATGACACTGGAGCAGAGGGAGAAGGTGGCCAACAGGAACTGAGTGTGGTGGTGGTCCAGTGGATTAGGGGACTGACTACCTACATACAGAGAAGAAAGAGCAAAAGGATATTGATATATTGATTATATATTTATATATATTGATATATATTGATATATTGAGGTATTGAGGTATTGATATCAATATATTGATATATTGAGGAGAAGAAGAGCCAGAATTTTTCACACTTTGAAAAGAAAAGCACAAACATTAACTTTGCAAGCAAATCAAAATCAATACTAGTAATGGAACAAACCAATAGCATTTGATCCACAAAAGAATGCAATGATAAGAATATCACTATGATATTTTGGCCAAAACAGAATTATGGTCCAACTAACCATAAGGAATCATCAGAAAAACCCAAGTGAAGGGACATTCTACAAAACAGTACCCTTGTGACACCTGGGTGGCTCAAAGTGCCTGCCTTTGGCCCCAGGCATGATCCCACGGTCCCGGGATGGAGTCCCACATCAGACTCCCTGCATGGAGCCTGCTTTTCTCTCTGCTTAGTTTAAAATGGTTTCAAAATAAAAAAGAAAAATAAATTAGTATATTTTAAGTACTTAGAAAAATGATTGATTCATAGTAAGTACTCCATAAAGTCATTATTTTGGATAAGGGACAGGTGTTTATAAAGAGTGTGTGGAAGGAGATGATATAGGGTATGTAAGCAGGGGCCAGAGGACAGCGAGCTTTTTATATTGCTCTAAAGAGACTGGACATTATTCTATTGGAGAATGGAGGTGAACAAACTCATAAATGCAATTTTTAAATATTGCCATCATGACCATGAAGAGTTCATGATTTTATCCACTTCCCTTTACTGCCTCTATTCCAGTCCATGCAGGTTCACCTGCTGGTTCCCTAATACACCATGATCCCATGTTTTATAATTTTAATATAAGTAATTTTCTTGCCTGGAATATCTTTTTTGCCTTGGCCTACCTGGAAATATTTTCAACTCATCATTTAAGACAGTATATTAATCATTAACCTCTCACTCTATAGTACAATATCTCCACCCTGACAACATTGCCTTTTAAGTGTCATATGAAACTTTCTCTTTTCCTAGATTTGAACTGCTTGAGGGCAGAAACTTGAATGTCTTGGTTTATTTTCCCATTTCAAGAACATAGCATGATTTACACCACATGGTTTATGTTCAATTAGTTGTTTTTACTTAAATGACAAATGCAGTTGGTTGATGTGTGCCAATCCAATATAATGTGGCATAAACACTTCAAGCTATTGAGTAAGGAGAGCCTGGAATTAGATGCCAGTTCTACCACTTACTAGCTGTGGACCCATTGGGAAGTTATACAATATCAAAGCCTCGGTTTTCTCATTCGTACAATGGGAATAATAATGACTATCAGGTTGTAAAATTTAATATAAATATCCAACTTACCAAATTTCTAACTACCTAGTTCTTTGGTGCTTTGCAGTCTTGCTTTCAGGGAATCTTATCAGTTGTTGGTGCCTTGAGATTTTCCCAACCTGGTTTCATCAACCTTAAACATAAACACTGACAGTTTGGGGGTAAAATTACATCAAACCCCATATCATAATAAATAATGCTATTTGGATGTTAATTTGAGACACATTTAGTCTTAATTTTTTAGCTAAGTTTCCTGTCCTCAAATACTTGAACTGAACTTCATTGAAAAGTTAAATTTTTTAAAAGATTTATTTATTTATTTATGATAGACATAGAGAGAGAGAGAGAGGCAGAGACACAGGAGGAGGGAGAAGCAGGCTCCATGCCGGGAGCCCGACGTGGGACTCGATCCTGGGACTCCAGGATCGTGCCCTGGGCCAAAGGCAGGCGCTAAACCACTGAGCCACTCAGGGATCCCCTAAAAAGTTAATTTTACTGTAAAAAATGTTAGTTAAGACTACTGTACTTAATTTGATACTTAAATAATTAAAATTTAAAAATTTAACTAAACACATAAATTTATCATCCAAACCCAGGCTGCTAGGTTGTCTACTTGATTTTGATTCTTTTGATAAGCACAGTTTACTTCATTTTATTTCCCTTAGTTCCTTGTAATCTCTCATGAAGATGTTAAACTCTAAACTATATTATTGCTTAACCTAAACTCCAAGAAATTAACATTAAGCAGTCTCCTAAAAATAGTATCTTAATTTAGAGTTCCACATTTGTAATTAAAAAGAGTATTATGTGTCAGCTAAACAGGTGAACAGAGGTGAAGCAGAGAAAGTTTTCTATCAAGTGTGACAGATAATTTATAGAGAATTTTACATTATATACTCATCTCATTTAGCCTATGAAAATTTTCTGTCAAAGAATCTATTCCCCATTTCCAACTTTAAATCTGCTATTCCTGTGAACGCCATATAGAAATGCCATCATGCTTACCATGTAAATGTTTAGACATTATGATTTAATTTCAGATTAAGTTTAAAAACAACAAATGTAATAAGGTACAAGAAAACTAAACAATGTAACTTCACAGTTATATTCAATCAATCTCTAAATTGCCTTTACAGAGATTTCATACCCAGAATTCATTATGGAATATCTACATATCTATTTAAAGTCCATAACATTTTTAAATAAGTTCAAGGTTGAATTTAACCATGTAAGAAAAAAATAGGGTTTAAAATAAAATAGAAATAGGTCTTAACACTGACCCATGTGTGGCAATCCTTGCAGCATGTGGTTAAGTATGTGGGTTCTGGAGGGAAATTGCCTAGATTTGAATTCTGGCCGTGCCATTTATTAAGTGTGTGGCCTGCATTCAATTACTTAGTCTTTCTTACCTTCAGTTTCTCCAACAATAACAGTACCTACCCTATGGTGTTGCAAATGAATATACACATATAAAGGCCTTAGAAGGATGTCTGATACTTAGTTAGCATTCAATAAATACTAGCAATTAGTGGTAGTTGTGATACCTAAGTGAACTGTGCATCTCAGCAAATTTATTTAACCTTTCTTAGTGTTCACTTTTTTCATCTATGTACAATGGAGATAATAACCTTGCAGGATTTGTATGAGGATTAAATGAGAGTATATATTCATAAAATTAGCATATACTAGTAGATATGCCCAGGTGCTATTAAAATTAGTGTTAGCATTCTGGAGGTCTGCTCATATCTTATATCTTAACCCATGTCCTAGTACAGGTTCTCTAACTTAACTGTGAAATTCAACACAAAAGTTTATAAGCAGGATTCTCAAGTGTTGGGATGCCAAAGTAGAACATTTCATCATTAGGGCAAGCCTGTGAGAACAAAACAGGTGGGACACAGTGATAGAGGCCATGGGGACAAAAATGGCCCTATTTTATAGGAGTATCCTTGGCTGCTCCTAGCCAAAGAGGAAGGAACAAAGTGTTTTTCCTTAGCCTGGAGGTCAAGTTCATTAACCCTTCATTTCTTCATGCAATAGACAGGTATTGAGTACACCCTGTGTGTCAGGCGCTGTGCTAGGTCATGGAGTTCCTGTGGCACACAAAGCAGGCACTAATTACGTCTCTGTGGAGTTTAAAGGTGGCTACAACACAACAGTTCATTACAGTTGCCAGGTTCTGATGCTATTTTTTTTTTAGCTTGAAAGCATATTTAAAGAGAAGAGAAATAACGTTAAGATCTAATTAACATCTAACAAATATTAACATCAATAATTGCTGAATACATCCTATGTGTCAGAACTTATTCCCAATTCTTTACATGCATTACTTCTAATACTCAAAATAACCCCAGAAAGGGGGCACTATTGTTACCTTTAGTTTATAGTTGAAGCAGTCCGGGGACAGAAAGGCTAAGTCATTTGTCCAAGATAATGGAGCTGGCAGAGGAGAGTGAGGGCCATTTAGGCAGTCTAACACCTAAATGTTCTTATCTGCATTTCTTCTGGTTATTTAGAAGTTTTAAAGAGCCTTGTAATTTCAATGTTTATATGGAAAGAGGGAAGAAACAATGAGCTTATCAATTTTGGTCACACAGAAAAACACCAATCCATCTATTAAAAAAGTAGAAAACTAAAAAAATTTTTCCCTTATTTGCTAACATAGGTTGCCAGCCTATACTGGATGTCATAAGGAGGTGATAGTGGGAAACATTTCCATTGTAATTACAGTATTTGCATGATTTATCTGCAACCTAAAATGTATTAGGTATATTTCTAGAAATTGTGTAGAATTCAAATTTTTACTATTAACATTTTATTTTTTTAAATATGCTTAGAAGTAAAATTATTTATCAGTTTAAGAATTTTTGCATAAGTTGTATTTTCTTAGTTTTTTTTACATACTAATATCAAAATATAATTTCTGGCTTTTAGGTCAGAAACACATTTGCTCTACGTGTTTGCTCCTTTGCTGATGCAGCTGAATGAGCTCAAAATGACTAGGACCAGTCATTAAAATTAAAAAGACAAACTTACAGTGTTTAGAATATTTATCTAATAAAAATATATGGTTTAAATATTACAGGGATGCCTGGGTGGCTCAGTGATTGGGTGCCTGCCTTCGGCTCAAGTCGTGATCCCAGGATCCAGGATCAAGTCCTACATTGGCTCCCTGTGAGGAGCCTGCTTTTCCTCTGTCTGTGTCTTTGCCTCTCTCTCTCTCTGTATGTGTGTCTCTCATGAACAAATAAATAAATCTTTAAAAAAATATTACAGTAATATAAAAAACACCTCATATTCATATAGTGTTTACATTTTATATAGCATTTTACACACATTATCATCTGTAGTTTTGAAGTTATCGCTAGAGTAGCATATTAATTTTAAAAGTTTCCTCCTCCCCATCTACATTCCCAATCATAAAGTTGGTTGGAATGAGATCCTTGTTATCTTATAGTATCAGTAGCCAATATTTTAGATTTGGAATACAGCTTCAAAAGGACCTCCTATGTTGCTGATAAAACTAGAGAAGATAAATTCCTATGTTCAATGTTTTATTTGTAGTAATTTTATTTAATAGCTTCTATTCATCATTTTATTCCTTATTTATAACATCCCAGTGCTTCCTTCCAGCATATATTAGTCTATGCCGAGAATGTGAAAGGCGAGATGAGATAAAACACAGGCCAACTGTCACCAGGTTGGACCACCACCAACCAGGCAGTCAAGTTGCACCTGAATGTTTATAGAGATCATCATTAGTCATGAAGTAATCTTGCATGATAAATTATTCCCTGTGGGACCTTTTGAAACACATACCCTTGCTATTGCAGAGCAAGACACCTGCTTTGGCAATATAAGGGAATGCCAAATTGAAAAATGGATGAGAATGAGTAGGGAAGCATTTGACAGAAAACAGACCTAGTGTAATAAGCCTTTTATACTTTGAAATATAGGTCCTCAGCCTTTAATTTTTGCTTTTCCTACACTGTCATATTAGAATCATGTCTTTAGCCACATTTTGATTTAAGGTGATTCTGGGTTCTTTTTTCCTGTTCTAGATTCAGAAAATACATTAAAAACTTTTTTCATAAAATTTTTGGCAACACCTTTGTCTAAATCAGTAAAAGAAAAGTTACAAGAAAAAGTTTTTATGAAATTACCACTTGTCTAACTGGCTTACTGCTGCAATTATGCAAGCGGAAGTGTACTTATACATAAAGTTATACATAAATACAGAAACACACACACATTTATACTTTCCCATAGGTGTGTTGTAGGTAACTGATGAGTAATATGGTGTGATTGCAAATAGGGAGGGTAAAAGTAACCCTGGCCTTCTTTTTTCGGCCTTTGCCTTTCTACTGCATATGGATATTATTCCATTTTCCAGTGTGATGTAGAACTCCCAGTCTTTATAAAGACTGCATCATGTTAATTCTCTACTAAATATTCAGAAAAATGTAGTATGGGAGGTTTCAGTAATCATGATACATATTTAGAATAAAACGTTTTGAGAGGCACCTGATTGGTTCAGTGATTGAGCGTCTGCCTTTGGCTCAGGTCCTGATCTCAGGGTCCCAGGATAGAGTCCTGCATCAGGCTCCCCATAGAGAGCTGGATTCTCCCTCTACCTATGTCTCTGCCCCTCTCTCTCTCTCTCTGTCTCTCATGAATAAAAAAGTAAAATTTTTTTTAAAAGGTTCAAACTTTTTTTTACTATTTGAAAATATTTGACTATTTTCTATTCAGTAGGCTTCCTCATTACTCTATCGATAGACAAGATTGGCATTTACTGGACATTTAAGAGGGCAATAAGATGTACAAGAATAAAGAAGGATGCTTTTATTGCCAGGATTTTATTTTTGGCTTTCTGGTATTAATAAGAATCAATACTAATAAAGAATTAGACTAGGTGTTGGCAAACTGTGGCTGGTAGGTGAAATCAAGTCCACTTCCTATTTTTAAATAAAATTCTATTGAAAACAGCCACATTTGTTCATTCACAAATGGTCTATGGTTGCTTTGGAGTTATAATGGCAGGTTTTAGTCGTTACAACAGAAATTATATGACTCAAAAAGCTGAAAATATTTACCAATTGGTCCTCCACAGAAAAGAGATCACCAACCACTGATTTAGGTATTTATCTATTAGAATTTAGAGACAATAAAGAAAAATTTCTAAACTTTTTCTGTGTCTTATAAACTTTCAATTAATGTCTGTGTCAAAAAGCTTTCAATTATGCAAAAATTATGATAGCTGGTTAAAAATAAGTCACAACTGCGCAGTTCGTTTCCATCATCATTTCTCAGGTCCTGTTTTGGAGCTCCATCTTTTCTGATTCCCAAGAAAACTCTACCTGCTGATGAATGTCAGACACTCTCCTTATAGTTACATGAATTTAAAGAATCAATGAGGTGATAGTCATCTGAATGACTCAATCACTTCAGTGTATCCTATTTTTACACTTCTATACTTTTTAATTTTACTCATTCCTTCAGTTTAACAAATGTATAAGCTGTATTTTCTTTTTTTAAGCTGCATTTTCTAGTATCTTAAGCACTTTTCATTTCTATTCAAAACAACTGATTTTACAAAGAGGTCCTATGTTTTATTGATTCTCTTTTGAAGTCTTTGCAAAGTATATTCTAAAATATTAATTTCATGCAATGTTGTGATATAAATACTTCCAGATATCTTTCTGAGGTCTAATAACCATACAGCGAATCTCTATAGAAGAGATGTTTTCCAGCTGAACCTAAACATGGCAGATAAGATCAGAGAAGACAATGAAAAGAGCAGTCACAATCAGTGCCCATGAATCTATTTAAAGAGAGTAGTGTTCCACAGAGAACATTAGAATAGTTCTAAAGATACCAGTTCAAGCTCTGGTTCTACCACTGATGAATATGTGAAGTTGGGCAGATAGTGTTTTACCTACATTCCTGTGCTACAGAAATAATCTCCTGGCTTAACTGAAAAATTCCTGCCTTGTCCTGACATACCACCACCACCACCACCACCATCAACTTCGAGATCTGCAGATTTTCCCTCCTATGATCTGGGGATTTTCTGTCATGTAAAATAGACATGCTTTCTTTTTGTACTTCTTACAGGATGCATGTGACACTCGGACAATGTAATATGTTGTTGAAAGATGTTGAAATGAAATTGTTCAAAAAAACCTACAACTCTATATCCTTTTATGCAGATGTTTAGAGATAATCTTGTTTGACCAGGACTTCAGATTCTCTCATTCTCTGTTAGGAAAACCTTTGTGCTGACCAATTCTTCCATTTATTTTGACCTGTTTCTGTAGAATTGAAGCCATGTGGCCCTCCATGTGCCTCACTTCGAATCCATTACAGCTACCAGCACTGGGATCTATGGTATGTTTGCATCCCAGATTTGAGACTAAAAGATAACCTTGACATTTTATGAAGTCAATTTCATTCATTAGGCAAATTGCCACATTTGAGAACAAGCAAATTAAGCATTTTCATCTGTCTTTTGGCTTCTCTGAGTGCTGTAATCACCATGGATTGTGTCATGGATCAGATTCAAAGCCTTGTAATTGTATGTCAGTGGGCGACATGATGTGGAGCATTCTCCTGGGGCTCCTTCCCAGCCCACCTTCAGCTACTCATTCTCCCTGGACATACCGTGACTTCTGATATACAATACAGATCATTTGGGAGCATTGTTCTTTCAAACCTCTTAGACCATATCCAATTTGGAGGATCTTGCCGTCCCCATCTTAAGCTGAAGTAATAATAATACATAGTAAAAGTAATGAATAGTTGCCCATTGTTTGTCATAACTGTGTGGCAAAGAAACACTCTGCATGTGGACCCCTTCCAGGAAACTCAAATTTGTATTATTAATCCTGGTTGTAAATTGCTACCATCTATGGAAATTGCTACGGTGCAAAATACAGAAATATATTTCCTTTGTTAAAAACCTAATTGATTCATTTAGAGCTTTCTTTTGTTAATCTACCAAATCACAGCTACCAAATATTGCATGTTATAGCCACAGATACAGTCATTATTAACATGGCAATTATTGTGGAGGTTTATCAGCCCACATTCACATATATTTTCTTTTTAATAACATGGCCCATAGTTCAGGAAATTTTCTTGCAACAGAATTTACAGTTTATCTTTAAAGGAAAAGCATTCCAGGAGAACAATATAACAAATCTTTCTCCACTATATAATAAATGTCTGTGTGTTTGTATATATATATTATTATATTATACATTATACAAGATCAATATATAGTATATTATTGTATATTATTATATTATTGTATTATAAATCATATTCGTGATAAGGTATATTCCTGCTAAATACCACTGATTCTTCTCCCCAAAATGATACATATTTTCAAACCTCAGAAAATTATTTCAATAATGTTGATTAAGTATAGCAATAAAGCATAGTAAAAATACTCTTTAAATACAGCCTTTCATATTAGTGATTATAAGGAGGCTTCTTGGTGATAAAACAGAACAACTGCCTTAAAAACTATGTGCATAATAATGTATGCTGTACTTGACACCTGCCTCTTACTTCCCGTAACAACCTTCCGAGGTAAATACCAACTTGTCCCATTTAGAAAAGACAAAATAAGAGGAGAGTTTCCGTACTTTCTCCCAAGATATATAACGATGTCTTGTGTCATCTTGGACTTGAATCCTGAAGCTCTAGTTCTAGACCTTGAGTCCTAAATCACTACATTATAATGCCTCTCTTACAGTAAAATAAATTAATGTTTGTCAAACTCAAGAAACTGTTAATAAAGAAAATTTCAGCTTTTTAAAGCCTTCTAAGTTTTAATGACAATAGCATTTTTAATTTGAGATTTTTATTTTGGGCTATACAGTGTATAGAAATTATGTATTTATATATGATTTGTATCCTACCTACTTTTAGAAAGGATTAGACTGGTGTTAGGAAAATATAATACTTTTCTGTGGTTTATGTGTTCATCCCATGGGTGTTTTTTTTGGGGGGGTTGATTCTTCCAAAGAAATCGGGGTTCTCTGCAGGTGGCACAAGACAGATCTAAAGGGTCACTCTGAATAGTTCTAAGCCATATGCTCTTATATTATTAATTTCACATCTCAGATTTAATTTTGACAACCGAATCATAGTACTAGGCCTGAGAATATATGTTCCCTTCCATTTGTGATATTTATGATTCTTATGAAATTCTCACCATTCACTGAATTATCAGGCATTTGAGATAATTCATCTATTATGGCACTCTGAATTATTGCTTGAGAAGTGTAAACAATTCAATCAAACTAATTCTTAGTCTCATGCTCATTGAAGAGCTGTTAATGTTGAACGTAACTATCTTGATGTATAAGTAATCTATTTCTCCATGGCAATAAAGACTGAAATCAAAATGGCACCTGTGTTTTTTTTTTATTCAACTTTGTTATATGAATCTCTGTGACTCTTATGGAGAGAATCAGTTTTCCCCAAGGTTGAGCACTAATGCCATGTTATTGAGATGACAACATCTCTAGCCATATAGCACCTTCTTGATAACACTAGGATGCTCACTGTCTCAAATGTCACATTTGAATCATCAACATCCCAAGTGTTAGAAATCTGGATTTTTTTACCTCTCTATCGGGCATCTAATGACATTCACAATTTCCTTTACAAAATTAAGTAAAGTTAGAGCCTAAAACATGCTTGTGTTATATTACATAGGCAAACACCTATGGATGTCATTTTCTGCTTCTAAAAGGTAACATGTCAAATAAAAGACATTTTTACACCCTCATTCCTTTCTATATATTCTTCCTTTTTCTCAGAAATCGGATCCTCATTTTCATGCCCAATTTCTCTTTTGCAAAAATATACCTTAAATCTCTTAGAGTCCTCACAAACTTCTATACCAAGTTCTAAACTTTTTACTTGCAAATTAGAATGCAAAATAGTTGAACTTAGATGGTGGTAAAAGGAAAATTCCTATTACAGCATCTGCAAATTACAAGTGAAAGTCACTTATAACTTATCCTGCAGTGCTTTTGAGAAACTTAGCTTGTTTTCTTCAGAGAAGAAAAATGCTTCATGAAAGGCCTAATAACACATTTAAATTACTGAGGATAATTTGAAAATTTAAGTTTTATGGAATTTAGATGATTACTAGAATCCCAGCAAGTAGCATAATGGACATAATTTTTATAACAGTTGAGGATTACTCTGCACATGATACACTCACACTGATTTGAACCTAGCATTTAAAAACTGTACTTAACCCACGTCACCAATCAGAAAGAATTCTTTTTTTTTTTTTATTGGGCAAAATACAATTAGCTTGATAAGAACTTTAGGTAGCCTATATTGTCCCATATACTCAAATTAAATGAAATGGTACATTTATCTATATCAAGTCATGTCATTTTGCATATATTTATGTTTTTATGAAAAGTATTTTGAAAACTAATGACAACTAATGACTAATGACTAATGATCCATACATGGATCAGAGTGTGTATGTTTGTCTGTGTATGTGTGTCTATATTATATACATGTACCCATATAAGATTTATGTTTGTTTGTTTTAGCATCCAAAGGTTAAAATGTCTCCAGAAGTCTCTGGTTCCCTGTTTTGATTGTAGCTGCCTTCACTGAAGAGACAAGAGGAGGCAGACTTAGTGCCTTTTCATGGTATTCTTCACAGATCACCTGAAAGTGCATGAATACCAAGGGTGCACTCCTGACTTCCCTCCAAAAAGATTACATAATTGGAGGGGAGAAACAAGAGGCCAAAAAGGACAGGAGGGAGGGAAAGGAGAAAAAGAAGGGAAAAGGAAGAAAATCTAGAAAGAAGGGTGAGTAGAAGGGGGAAGAGTGTGGAGAGAATTCCCTTGTTTCCTGTGCTTCAATCAGTTTGACTCTGCTTCCACCCTTCTTAATCCCACAGCCATGCTGAAGGTACAGTACCATCGACAGACCTGGAGAGAAGATCGTCAGGAAGAATATCACACACACCTAAATGTGGCGAAAGAAACTCTACAAAATTCTAACTTCTAGATCATTGTTAAAGCACTTCCAATAATCTACCCTAAACAAAATTAAGATATTGAAGGCTGACTAACTTGAATCCTTAAACTGGATTTTCCAAGCCTTAGAATTGTTAGGGAAAAAAGGAAGTTACTTTAGTCTTTAAGAACAAATTGAATAAAAATAATTATGTGAAATATATCTATGTTATATGCATTATTTAAATTTAAGAAAGGAATTTATAAACATCAAAATTGAGATGATCCAAATATGTGTTAAATATCTAATGCTATATACAAATTACTCCAAAACTTTATCGTTTAAGACAACAAATTTTGTCATTTTACATAATTTCTGAAGTTCAAGGATTTGGAAGCAGCTCTGTTGAGTGGTTCCATGTCAGGGTCTCCATGATGTAGTAATAAAGCTATCTGCCCTGACTGAAACCATACAAAAGCTCAACTAGGGGTGGGGGAGAGCCACTACTAAACAGTGGTTGTTGGTAATCCTTAGTTCCTCATCTTAGAGCTGCTCATGACATGGTAGGCAGTGTCGCTCAGAAGGAATAATCCAAGAAAGACAAAAACACCAAAATGGAAGGCACAATCTTTAAAAACCTAATACCAAAAATGACATTCCATAATTCTAACACATCCTATTGGTCATACAGATCACTCCAGTACAACCTTGGAAGAGACTGCATAAGGATATGAATATCAGGAAGTGGGTTCATTGAAGGCCATCTTGGACACTGGCTATCACACCATTCTTATATACTTGTTTGCTTCCTAAGTCACATAAATGTATAAATAACTGGAATAAAATAGATTTGTGAATATATAAGTATGTATAATTATACAAATAAATATGTATAAATTCACAAATTTATACAAATATATTTGAAGATATATATATAATTTCAAATATCCCCATATTATTTTATGATTTTATTGCTGCTTTTCCAAAATGAAGGCCATTTTCTATCATTTAGCTGTTACTGAAATACATAAAGACAAAACCAAAGAGAAAGTTCTAATAAAAGCACACTACTCTTGCTTTAGTATGTAATGCTTTAATGCACATTGCTAATGCAAAGGAATGAAGAAATCTAGTCTTTAAGATACAGGTTAATCTGAACACTCACACTTAAAAACAAAATAAAAAAGAGGGAGATCCCTGGGTGGCTCAGCGGTTTAGCGCCTGCCTTTGGCCCAGGGCGTGATCCTGGAGTCCCGGGATCGAGTCCCACATCAGGCTCCCGGCATGGAGCCTGCTTCTCCCTCCTCCTGTGTCTCTGCCTCTCTCTCTCTCTCTCTCTATGTCTATAATAAATAAATAAATCTTTAAAAAATAAATAAATAAAAATAAATAAATAAATAAAAAAGGTAAACCCACCTACTGTTTTTAACATCACACTAAATTTTTGTTTGTTTTTTGGCCTAGGCAGGTCACAATTACTTCTTAGACGGCAAATCCTCTACAACCCTTTTGACCTGGAACTCCTTTAACCCCAGATTATGGTACTTACTGCTTCATTTTTTGTTTTGATTATTTCAATCATCATAATCTCTAAATACCCATTCCCTCCACTTCCAACTACATTGTCATCCCAAAGACAGTCCTAAAGAGAAAACTTGGAACCATGTAACCCAAGTAATTATCTGCCATTTATAAATTCACAGTTTCAAGTCAATTTCCTAAATAGCAAACCCAGATTTTGACTGGAAATCTAGAGACCTTCATTTGCATGTCCTCAGAAACACCAAATTCAGGAAGTTTAAGGCAAACATCATTCTTCTCCCAACATTTTCCCTAGCAGGTGACTTTCTTCCTTCAGTGAATTGTATCCTAGTGATGAAGCTATTCAAGTCAGAAATCTGAGAATAATCCCACTAAAACAGCTATGTAAGACTGGACAGTTTGTGTACTACACAAAGGTGTCCAACTGAGATGACAAATACAGGTTGAAACCTAGTCTACCCTCTGCTCTTGAAGTCGTACCCCGGACATATGTGCTCTATCAAGCAGAGGGAAAGGACATCCTACCTTTTTCACAAGGTCATCTCTTGCTTGCCAGCACAGAGAGCTACAACTATCTAGAATAAGCATGCATATGTATCAAAATGTCACTGAACCCTGAACTCTCCAATGTGATCTGTCTTCGTACCCTATTCATTCTAACCTTATATACAGTTTAAATCAGTGACTACACTTTGACCTCCTGGCCTTCTGTTTGGCTCAAGTCCTCATCATTCCTTGCCAAATCATGCAACAGACTCCTAACTGGTCCTGTTGCCTTAGGATGTCCGCTCTCTAATCCAATCTTCACACTGCTAACAGACTGGTCTTTTTAAAATGCATATCTGACCAAATGTCACCAAGATCC
Source organism: Canis lupus dingo (assembly GCF_003254725.2). Lineage (NCBI taxonomy): Eukaryota > Metazoa > Chordata > Mammalia > Carnivora > Canidae > Canis > Canis lupus. The sequence continues at coordinate 63,233,619 of NC_064246.1, read as the reverse complement.
TTTCAGATATTCATGTAATGAATATTTTAAAGTATGTACTATATGTTTGCCACTACAGGATACCTAGTCTTTAAACAAAAGTTTACATTCCATAGCACATAAACACAACTCCAGATCTGACCCCTACTTACGTATTACCCAGACTTATTGTTTCTAAGGTTCCTCCTCACTCCCTGGGAGCCAATCACCCTGAGCTACTAAAGGAGTCATGAAAGCTCAGGCATCCACGTTTCACACATGCTACTCTCTAAAATGCCTCCCCACTTCTTTGCTCCAGTAATTTTCCTTCATATGCAAACACTATTATCAAACATCATCTCTTGCTTTCTTGTCTTCCCCTCCCCAATTAGTTATTTTGCTCCTATGTCCTCCCACAGCATACTATATGTTCTCAGCTCTGGAGCACTTTTCACATTGTGTCATTATTACATAAGTACTTGTGTTTCTTTCTTACCTGGATGTAAAGTTCCCAAACATAGGAAAAATAACTGATCAATCCTCATGTCCCCCTCACAGTAAATCATCTCTTTATCTGAGTAAAGTATCTGTAATTCTCAACATTTATCATTTTCCATCATATGTGTTTGTTCTTGGTGTTAAAAATTCTAACTTCTATATTTCCTTCAATATTGAATGATCAGAAAAGATTACAAATTAGCCCAGAATAAAAATAAAATATATTTTAAATATCCCTTTACCAAAATGCATGTAATCATTTCAACTGATTTTAATAATAATGCCATTTTATTCTTATGATATTTTCTTGCTGCAAGTTTAAAATTTTTTTAAAAACGTAATATCTTTCATATGTATCTGGTATGTAGAATTAAAAGGTACAAGTGACTTCCTATATTTTGGAAGTAGCATTTAAATGAATTTTCCTATCTGAAGAATTTGTGTACAGAGCATTGTGTACTTAGATCTGTGGATAGATATGTGTGAATCACAACCCCAATATCTGATTTATTTCATGATTCCTTCTAATGTATAACTTGGATCCTATGAGTAACTATAATAAGAGTTTTACTCTATAAAGATAACTTTCTCTGGAATGTGGTTTCATTCATGCACTATTCTGTCAATTTACAACCACCATTTGTGTGGGACTCCTTTGAATTATAAAAAAAAGCATTTTCAAAATATCTAATTTAATATCCAAAACAACTCTACGATTAAGTAGCACAGATGTTATCATGCCAAATTCACATATCCTAAACTTAATATGATAAGCACTTGGGAATTGATGTCTTATGTTATTAGAATAAGCTCCTTTTTCTGTTTTTCTCTCCTTTGTATTTTCTTGACACACAGGCAGGCATCTCTCACAGTGTTCTCCAGCCCAGTTGCTAAAGTTCACATTTACATTTGTAATGGGAACATTTCTGAACCTCTGCTGGCTCTTCACAGGTTGTTTATTGCATGCTGGTGACATAACCATTATCTTTTCATTCTAATCTTCCTTGTCAATGTAACATCTGAAGTGGAGGATAGAGGATTAGCAGTGCCCTGACTTAATCAGTTTATAAAAATCTCCAGAGAAAGCCACCCTCCCTTTCATACATCACAGATGTTTTGTTTTCACTTGATTAGGCAATTGATTTGGCCCCCAGTGCCTCAAAAAATGAAAGATGCTCTTACCATTTATTTTTATACTAAAGGATGGCAAGGGAATGGGACAGGTCATAACTAGTACAGCTGGATACAGAATAAAGCATTCCAGGAAGCTGCCATGCGTTGACTTTACCAGCTGGAAAAGGGGAAAGAACAAGGCATTCGCAGACATTTTTTTCTTTTCATCCCACAACCTGCTAAAGTGTGGTCGAGTGCACTGTGATTCACAACACAGCAGGACCTTCTCTACTATAATTCATGTTTTATATATAGCAGCTGTACATTGGGAAGATTACTAGGAAACCATTTGCAGAGAAGTCGAGTTCAAGTTGTTTGCACAGGTGAATGAGCAGTGCAGCTGGGGTTCAGGACTTTTCTCCCCTTCCAGCCCATTACCAAATGAACCTATTAAAGGTTCATTTAAAGGAGTAGAGGTGGGACAATGTGTCTAAGCAATGTCTGGAGTGTTACCAACTGCTCTCTTGTCTGAATTCTGTATTTCATCCAATGGAATCTCTGATGTAACTGTTCTGTTTGCAGCTGTCCAGCTATTAACATAATATTTGAAAGTTTACTTGTTGCACAAACTGATTTATTAACATGCATTTTATTCCAGCATACTTCTTAGCTCAAATAGTTGAAGATTTAATTTTAATATAACATTTTCTAAAAGTGCTATTCCCTTATAGGTTATTACACACAAATAATAATAATACTGCTTATTAAATTCAGTGCAAAAGCTACTGGAGGCAGTTAGCTTATTAGAACTATTTGCTATTTGACATTTCACCTGGTTAAACATTTTACCTGATTTTATTTTGGGTATATGTTTTGACTTAAATTATCACTTCAGTCCAAAATATAATCACAAGAATGAGAACCTACTTTGTGGTCAAAATTTATTAAAAATAGTATACTGTGCGCTTATCTGTTAGAGTAAGAGATTGCTGCAAGTTTAACTGTGTATAATATTTTCACAAACAAATTAAGCATTTCGTGAATAAGACATTTTTATTTTTTGTCTGTTTACTATTTGAATATTTGCAAGTTAAGGAGTAGGGTCACTTGCCATTGTGTTGTTGCATAGAATATGACTATCCATGATGAAGTGGAACATACCCTTCTCAATAAAGGAACTTGGTTTATGTTAACTCAGTCCCTCTTCATTAACATAACATAGTTTATGATAGCTAAACCGTAATCACAACATCAGCTATGAATATTATAAAAGTACAATCACCTCAGAACCTATGTTTATTATAAAACAAAAACAAAAACCCAAGGCATTCAGAGCAGAGTTGTGAAGAGATTAAAATATAATCAATAACACATCTTCCATTTACATGTTTCTGAAATAAAATATGAGAGCAAATTATTTTTATAAAATTCTAAAAGCACTTGTTTTATATTAACGTCTATTAGGAATTCAGCATTTCTACATGGCTTCTTCTTTATCTAGGTGAAACATGAACATTTAACAAGTATGTGAAAGCTGAGGTATTCTGAGAATATGAATGAGTCAGATAAGTTGGTGTTTATTATCAACAATGGGCACACAGATCACCATGGAAATGAATAATCCTTTCAATCCTTCTCAGAATACACTTTCAAAGCCAAAATGTAATCACTGTGTAATGAGAGTTATATATGTCTTCTGATAAAAAAAAAAAAAAAAAAAGTACATGGGCGAGTAGGAATAATTCTAAGGAGCACCCCTTAAACTGTTCTTTACAGATAATTAGGTTCATGAGATTAAGAATGTACTCTGAAGATTAGCCAAGAGACCTGACTGGAGAATATTCTAACACGTGAAAAGCCCTTTCAGGCCATATGGTGACCAAGTACTACAGCCTCCAGGGAGCCATGTCAGACTTTGGCGCAATCTGTCACAGGCCCCACAGGTGAAAGCTGATTCCAGAGGAGTTTAACACCAGAAGCCTCCCGGAAGACAGTATCAAGATTACAAGGACACAACTGCTCTGTTGCATGGCTGACTGTCATATGTTTCTCTTCCCATTTGTGCTTATCATACCATAAATCTAGTGCTCTCTTAACCTAAAATCATCAGTGACATCAATGCTAAGAACACCCACTCTAAACTCAATGAATTTCAAATTAGCCTTGCGATGCCATGGAGAATACTGCAAGTCTATAAAATATTACATTTGCATCAATTTGTACATCTTTCCCTTTATATACACTATGTATTTTAAAGATTTTATTTATTTATTCATGAGAGACACACAGAGAGAGGGAGTAACAGGCTCCATGCAAGGAGCCCAATGTGGGACTCGATCCAGGATCCCAGGATCACGCCCTGAGGCACCCAGGTGTACCTATACCCTAAATATTTTAAAAGCTAAGTTGTATAGCTATAAATGAGGAATCACTCAATAATTGATCACTCTTATTATTATTACACTCTTTGATGTTGGCTTTGTATCTGAAAAGGAAGCAACATCTTGTCACTCCAAATGCCTAAACTTCTGAGATTTCAACAATAGTAAATATCATCAACGACAACAATAGTCCGGACACAGCCCAGGCAACTTTCTATTTTGCCAAGTGTTCATGTTTAAAGTGTCTTGTAATGTTCATTTTAATAAAGGATCGTTCTCTAATTTTAATTTTAAAATTGAAATTGGAAAAATATGCTCTTAAAGGACAGCCCTCCGCGATCCTGGAGACCCGGGATTGAATCCCACATCGGGCTCCCGGTGCATGGAGCCTGCTTCTCCCTCTGACTATGTCTCTGCCTCTCTCTCTCTGTGACTATCATAAATAAATAAAAAATTTAAAAAAAAATTTTAAAAAAGGACAGCCCTCTAAATTGAGTAAATTAGTAATCTTAATAGCAACAAATTTTACAAGTTGCTTCATATATTTTAAGGGAGTTGAAGCCCTCAGTTATTTACTCTTCTGTTAGTTTCTTTACATAATGTCTCTTAATATATATGCATTTGGAAAATCAAGAAATAACTGCTATATAATATTGACCATATTTATATTTGTGAAGACTGAAATTTTGCTATTATTTAAAAATTGCCATTACTAAGTATGTCATGGGTTATTTTTGTGGCACCTTTAATATACTCTCCCATAGAAGAATGCTGAGTTATTTCAATTGATAAGATCTTTCTTTTTTTAATCAAAAGCACAATAATTATGGTTGTATGCATATCTATCTACTATCTATCCATTTATCTATTCATCCATATATTTTATTCATACATCTACTGACTCAGTAAAAACTACTTTGTTTCAACAGCAGTCTTTATGAAATATTTTTTCTTCTAACTCTGCAAATGAAGAAATGTAAGAAAATGGTTTACATTGTCATTTATACATAATCATTGATGGGTGTGGCAATGGAAATGCCACCCTCTAAATATTATGTTACAAAGAATTAAGAATTTGAAAGTCAAAACTTAAACATTCAAATCTTGGTTTGCTACTGTGCATATTTTACAACTTTGGACTCCTTCAGAGTTTCAGAACCTCTAGTGCATAATGGAGGGTGGGTATTCTGGAGGAAGACTTGGCACGACTAAGGCAGGACTGGAGAGCCCTCGGGGCAATAGAATGAACCAGAAAATATGGCAGTCATCTATATTTCAATATTTTAGCAAATCATAGCATTATACCTTATGTAGGGTTCCTTGGCAAACAGAATCTGAGACAGAAATTAGTGTGCAAGATATGCATTAGGAGTGCCCATAGGAGGAATACCTATAAGAAAGTGAGTAGAACAGGATTGGACAAAGCAGCTCCAAAAAAGGAGTTGGCAAATCCCAAAGGAAACTTTGAAGCTGGGATGGCAGTTTGAAATTGGCCACAACTGAGGCAAGGGGCCAAACTCTTATATCCCACATTGGTCATTTATTGGGTGCCAACTGCTCTGGGAAAAGAAACGTAAACATGGAAGGTGGCACTCTTCAACCAAGGGTAATTCTCAGAAACAGATTTAGGTGAAATGCAACAATTTCCAGCACTCCCAACACTCATCTGGGAGAATGAGTCCTCACTCCAAAATGAAGGATATGGACAGCAAACTATGACATTTATTGCATTGCATCTGATGCCTGTCAGATATCAGATCTAATCTATCCCGTTTTCTCCCCATTGCTCTTATATCATCTAATGTAGATATATTTTATTTATATATTTGCTTATTCTTTGTTTATACTGGATTATACCTATACTGGGTTCCCCAAAAAGAACATGAGACAAAACTTTATGTGCTTTCTTGAAGAGTGCAATGTCAAGCAACAAGAATCAGGTTAAAGGGAAATCAGACTGAGAAGTGAGAGAAAGCCAACACTGGGTGAATTAGCAAACCAGCAACCACCAGGCATCAAGCAAACCGCTCAGTCTCTGGAGACTATCTTTTAGAAGACCATGTAAACAAATGCTTCTCAGATCAGCCCCATGCAGGAAAAGGAGAGAGAAGATTTTCTCTGCTGGATTTCTTCTCCCATTAATCAAAGATGTATCTCACAGAACTGATTTCTCTGTACCACTGAGTTACAATGCATAGGTACATATGAGCCTGTGCTTGGAATGCCACTTTTAGCATTTTATTAAAAAGTATTCTCAAATGCAAGCAAAAACTAAAAGTAATGTAGGCAGAAAATTATTTACTTAAGCTTTGCTTATAATTGCAAAGATTAGAAATGACCTATTGTCCATTGGCAGAGTAGATTAAATAAAAACATTAAGGCCATAGTATGGACTACTGTGGAGCCATTAAAAAGAGTGATACTATCTTTATATACTATATAAAATAAGCTTCCTAATCTATCATTATGTGGAAATGGAAAAAAATAACAAGAAACAAAATGTGTAAATCTAAGAAAAATGTGTTTTCTTAACACCTACAAGTTAGGGTTCCAAATACAATCTGGGGCCTATCAATGAGATGTATTTATCTAGACCTCTGCTAAGAACCAGTCCACACAGAGAAAGAAACAATCCTGTGGAACATGAATGTGGCCTGAAATTTCCTAGGGAAAGTGAGAAGTAGAATGGAAGGTATTCATGCTGTAATTTGAATCCAGGCAGAGGCACTGTGGTTCTTGTATCAACCACAGATAGTGCTTAATAACTGGCTGCTAGATACTTGATGGGATGAGCACTGGATGATATGCCATATATTGGCAAATTGAACTCCAACAAAAAAAAAAATAATAAAAAAGTAAAAAACTGGCTGCTAGAACTTTCTCTTGTATTTCTGGTTCTAGATATGAAATGGCTTTCCGAGTACTCTTGGAATTTCAACCTTGAGTGTTTTCTTCAGATATCCCAATATTTCTGTGACTTATTTATACCTTTTAGTAAGGATCTTTCTCTTTAAACTACCTAGCTAGATTCTATTGCCTGTAACTAGTCATACTGACATATAGAATATGCCACCAGGTTTTCATGAAAAAATATTTTCTCAAGTATATATAATATGTTTTCTTATACATACATAAAATATCTCTTGAAGATACACAAGAACTAATAACATCAATTGAGTTTAGGGAGGGGAAATTGGAAGTTTTAGAGATAGGGATAAGAGAGAAATACTTTATAATATTTATTCTCTTTTAAATTTTGAACCATATTAAAATTATTATTTTTCAAATATTAATAATCAGTGCAAATTCTACAAATATGGATGAACATCAATATGTACATCTTATAAACCTTTGGTTGTAAAACTAATACATTCAATCAGTAGTGTTTATTGAATTCTTACTATATGAAAAAGGCCTTAGCAAGAAATAGAATGGAGAAAAAACAGGTCAGTTTCCTGATTGTATGTGGACAGATGAAATTGAAGACAAGAGAATCATAATAGTTACATGAACATCCTTAGTATCATTTGCACAGAACAAGATTATCATCATTATATTGATTAAGCTAACCATTCCTATTCATTACCAAAATCTTATATATTATATATAATAATTTTATTTATATAATAGTAAGTTAATATATATATTGTATACCTATCTAATAAGCAATATCTTAATTAATTGAAGGGGCCAATAAAGCTTCCAAATATGTTTGATTTATAGGGTTTTTTATAATCTTGGTCAATTAAATATCTTAAAAAATATTTTTGTGGATTTTTTTCTCCTATTAAATAATGTCCAAGTAGATGATTTCATGGTCACTACGAGTCAGATGACAGTCATAATTTTAAGTCTTTCAAATTTTCTCATCATCTAGGAAAAACAGTATTCTAGCCCTTTCAAAAATTATAAATGTCTTTGTTAATTATTCAGAGTGTCAAAGATAATCATGGAAAACACATTAAATCATTTGAAGATGGTACATTAAAAAATGCCCCCTGAGTAGATGTTCTCTTTAAGCTGACTCTAGTTGAGTAATCAAAACTGAAAGGCTTTTTTTTTGTTCTGCTTAGAGCCAAGAATTGGAGTAAACATCAGGTTTCTCACATATTATGTAAGTTTAGAAAATAATGACATGTTAACCTGTATCTGAAAATGAATATGTTCAAATATATGAATAATTCTCATTATTATTTTGTAGACCTTGGAATGTTTACATTCAGTAAAAGGAGATAAGATCATGTGGGTATTGAGACTGGGCTCCAAACCCTTTTGAATAAGTGGCAATGGTCCATTTGTTAGCTTTGTTGCTTTCAGCAAGTTAATCTCTCTGCATATTTTTATTTTTTTCACCTCTAACCTGAGGATGATAATAGTAGTATCATAAAAAGTTCTGTTAGGATTATAAAAAAAGTTGTGTTAGGATTATAAAAAATAATCTATATAAAGTACTTCTCCTAGTGCCTACTCATAGGCATTGATAGATTAGCTATTTCAAAAATAATTGAGAATCTCCTTTTAAAGTTGTGTCTGGCTAAACATTAGTCTCTCCCTACTTTCCAGGACACCCTCAAGAAGGGATATAAAAGTTTCAACTACTTAAAACATTTGAAAAAAGGTTTATAAGCCCAATATATATAGAAGAGTTTCCTCCTAACAATAAGATGTATAGATGTGAATTGAGAATCTCCATTTGTAGCTGATACGTGGTTGGGCTTTTTGGTTTGTTTTTTGTTTTGTTTTGTTTTGGCTTTTTTTTTTTTTTTTGGCCTTTTTTTTTTGAAAATGAAGCAAAGAAAGTAGGATAAGTCCTACTCAATGAGGTAGCAAAGTAGAAAAGAGTTGTCCTTTAACTATCCTAGATCTGTTTTGGAAGTCAATCTAAATATATTCAGTCACTCCAAAACAAATTAATGCCAAGGTAGAGTACAGGGGAAGGGGAAAGAAAAACATGTACCATCAGTGTCCTACTCAATATGGGGAGATATTGGTCAAATAACTCAAAGTAGTATTAATTAAGGAAGATTTAGGAAAATCCCTTGTGGAAATACTTACCAAGGATTGCAGATATATATATTATAATATATTATATACTATATATATATTATATGTATAGTATGGGTCAATTTAACAAATGTTACATAAATAATAAAAATGGGGCCTGGATTTAGAAGACATTAAAGATGTGTTTTCAGAATGTTATGAGTTGGGCTATCAGGGAGCCCTTTACTCTTTCTCTTGGAAAACATTCATTCTCATTTGAATAATATGACAGAGAAAACTGTTACTTCAAAAACCATTGTTCCTTTACTTCTTCTCCAGTAATTAGAACTCATATTTATCTAGACAATGAATAAAGAGTATATTTGCCTGCCCTCCATGCAGCAAGGTATGAATAAGTTTGGGTCAATAATATATACACCAAAGTATTATTTGGCTACTTCATTGAATATTTCTCATGAAATTATTGGTGTATGGGGGCACCTGGCTGGCTCAGTGGGTAGAGCATGCTATATCAGGGTTGTGAATCGAGCCCCACATTGGGTGTAGAGATTACATAAAAAAAAAAAAAACCTTAAAAATAAATAAAAATAATAAAATTACTGGTGTATGCCTTGTCCACAATTGTAAAATTCCTTATCCCTTTCTCTGTCCTACTAACTAAAACTGAAAGTGGTAACTGGAGTAGTAACCACTATCTTGTAGCAGAAGTGATGAACAAGAAGAAACAAGTGTCGGGATCCCTGGGTGGCGCAGTGGTTTGGCGCTTGCCTTTGGCCCAGGGCGCGATCCTGGAGACCCGGGATCGAATCCCACATCAGGCTCCCGGTGCATGGAGCCTGCTTCTCCCTCTGCCTATGTCTCTGCCTCTCTCTCTTTCTTTCTCTGTGACTATCATAAATAAATAAAAATTAAAAAAAAATTAAAAAAAAAAAAGAAGAAACAAGTGTCTCTTGGAAGAGAACTATTGTGCCATGCCTAGACCACTCACTCCAGACCTTAACAGGAGAGTAAAATATTATCTTATTTAGGACAATAAGACAATATCATTTTGCAACTCTGTTGTTCCCAGTCAAGATAATCTTAATTTGGAAAAGTTTTAAGTGGAACTTAAAGGAAATGGATAAATATTCTGAAAACTTAAAAAATATTCTACTACCAAAATAAAACAAAAAAACAAAAAACACCAAAAAAAAAAAAAAAAAACAACCCCAAAAAGAATTAAAAGAATACAAAATAGCATGTAAAAGGTTGTCAATCAATAAATCTAAACTAAAAACAGGACCTGAGCGGCCTGGGTGGCTCAGCGGTTTAGCGCCGCCTTTAGCCCAGGGTGTGATCTTGGAGACCCCAGATTGAGTCCTGCCTCGGGCTTCCTGCGTGGGAGCCTGTTTCTCCCTCTGCCTGTGTCTCTGCCTCTGTCTCTGTGTGTCCTCATGAATAAATAAATAAATAAATAAAATCTTTAAAAAAATAAAATGGAAAAACAGGACCTGAAAATCTAGTGGGAAAACAAGGTTGAGATGAAAATGGAATGGGAGATTTCATTTCTATCAACATGGCAGGATCATACAGGCTTATTAAAATTCTTTTTAAATGTATGAAATTATCAAGGATAGGAAATCAAAATAGAGCATGGCAAAATGGCAACCTGAAGCTATTGTAAATTGGGGGAACCTAGGACTCTGAGTTTAAATTCCACATAGAGGAATGAGATAATAAGACCTATAGCCCTGATGATGTGGAAAAGAGACATGTTCAAAATCACAAAAACTTGGGCAGCCCCGGTGGTGCAGCGGTTTAGCGCCACCTGCAGCTCGGGGTGTGATCCTGGAGACCTGGGATCGAGTCCCATGTTGGGCTCCCTGCATGGAGCCTGCTTCTCCCTCTGCCTGTGTCTCTGCCTCTCTCTCTCTCTCTGTCTCTCATGAATAAATAAATAAAATCTTTAAAAAAATCACAAAAACCTCAAAGAGCTGAAAGCTCAGTGGAAAAATATGCTAGAAAAAAATCTACTGGTGGTCCACTAGGATATAAACAGTTTTTTAAAAATTACTCCATATTTTTAATGGCATTGCATAGTAATATTAGAACTTTTTTAGAAATAATATATCTTTGAGACATCTGGGTGGCTCAGTGGTTGGGCATCTGTCTTCGCCTCACGGTCTGATCACCAGTCCTGGGATCAAGTCCTACATCAGGCTCCCCGAGGGTAGCCTGCTTCTCCCTATGCCAGTGTCTCTGCCTCTCTCAGTGATTCTCATGGATAAATAAATAAAATCTTAAAAAAAATAATATATCTTTGGTACAAAAAATACCAAATAAAAAAGTTATGAGGTACAGAACTTCCTTCAGTTTTTCTTTGGTTTTCTTTTTATATTTGAGTAAAATTTTATTATGCTTTATTTTAAAAGCATTTGCAATATGATTGAATTTTTATAAAATTATTTTTGCTGCCTATATATCACATTTTATTATCCCATTGATCTTCATTTCTGTATATATGCATACATGTGAGAATTAATATTTATTCACTATTACGTTATTATTATTATATCACTATATACATATATGAGAGGAGACCTAATGTTAAAATTGGTTATTTCTGTATGACTAATGTGAATTATGTTGATTGTTATATTGTTTTTTGTGTATTAGATTTTTATATGTCCTTCAATAAAACAAAACAAAAAAAAACGAAAAAGACACAAAAGTTCATCCTGAAAATAATTGGCAAATTCAGGAAGAAAACTAAAACAAAAAGAAGAAAGTTTAGATATATAAGTAGTTTAATTCAACAAAGAAAGAAAACAAACTTGAATTCTATCCAGCAATAACATGCATAGTACTGGGCAAAGAAATTAAGTGGAGTGTGTGTAAGCTCAGAAAACAAAAGCTGCCATAGCAACAGTCACAGGAGCAAGAGGTACAGGGATCTGTTTGTATTAAGACAATGAAGCCTGTACAATATAATAAGAGATGGAGTAAACACAGAAGGCATCTACAAGGCCTTGCAACATACTAGGAAAATGGAGTGGAGCAGAAAACTAGTTTAGCAAGAGAATTATTGCACCTCTCCAGTATGGTTGGATTAGGAATGCTGGTGAAGAAATAGGTATGTGTATGCACAATCTTTAACTTTCAGTCACCCTGATAAGCTGATTAGGGCACTAGTATTTGGTTATAGAAAGCTTCAACATTCATACCTCAAAAAGGCTCTGGCCAATAATGAATTAAAATTTGATAATGAAATTATAAATAAAATCTTCATACAGATCCTATATTAGGTTACGTTTTCATTGACTCCAATGTATACATAGATAGGGAATATTATAGTACTATATTGAATACTTTTGTACTTGTTTTAATATTAATATTATAAGAGGGGATATGAAAAAGCAAACATTAAAATGCAACACTTGGCCAAACTCTCCAGCCCCATTTTTAACTTATAACTGACTGATTAGAATGGCTATCATTTCTAAAGTAAGTAGTATATCAGATTGATAACTCAAGTAATCAAGCAGAAAGAACCTCATTTATTTATTCATAAATTTTTGTCAAACTACAAATATTTACTGGTTTTTTTCTCAAATCATCACTATAATACTGTGTGAAGACTCCATTTTGGATTTAGTTATAGAAGTACTTTACCATATAGCAATCATACATCACAAAAATAATTAACTAACAAATAACAAGTTCTCAGCATATTTAGATGAAGGAAAAAAGTATATAATTTTTCTTTTTTTTTCTTTTTACAATTTGTCTGGTTTTAACAGCTCATCTTTGGAATACAGCAAATTTGAAGTGGGAAGAAACAGACTTGTTATGTTGTCCTGGTGCCTCCATAGGCTTAGGACCATAGTGTCTGGCACTTAGTGCACTCCGCAAGTTTTAATTTATGAAGATGTTTGAACACACGCAAAAGGAATTATGGAAGCAGGAGACATAAATACATAAGTAAACAAACAAGCAAACACATACATACACACATAACATACATACATATATACATATAAGAGCCAGTCACCCAAGCCAGCCAGATAAGCATTCTTCCCCACTCTGACTACCATCTCTTTCACAGAAGAGCACATGGCCAATATCATCAGGTATAAGATGAAATTTTTTGTTCATTGAATATGATGGGGACAAAACTGATGGAATCTCTCTGGAGAAATTTATTGCTTCCACGAATGATAAGCCACTGATGCGTGATTGAGGACCTCATAAGTAGAAAGCAACTTATTCAGTTTCGGGATTTGTCTGTTTGGAAGTTGCTTTAGAGTAGAAAAGAAACATAAAACATTTTATTCATGTCTTTTTACTTTTTAAATTTATTTTTAAATTTTTAAAATTTTAGTGAGAGAGAGAGAGAGAGCATGCTATAAAGGGGGGGGGGGGGTCGGACTGGAGAAGGGGAAGGGAGAGTAGAACAGAGAATCCCAAGCAGGCTCCATATCCAGAGCTGATTCCGACACAGGGCTTGATCTCAGGATTCTGAGATGATAACCTTAGCTGAAATCAAGAGTTGGATGTATAACTGACTAAGCCACCCAGATGCCCCTACTTAAGTGTTTTTAAATCCAAGAACATAGGATATAATAATCATACATAATAAAAATGAAAAATTACAAACTATAGCTTTATTTGGGGCCATTTTCAAATGAAGCTGAAAGAGCAAGGAATTTTCCATTCATACTGCTTTAAAAAAATCCTATAAAGTTTAAAAACACAATTTCTAGGACTGAAAATTTATCAGCTTGAGATGTTCTTCCCTGACATAAAGAACACAGAAAGAGCAGATACTGCAAGGGAAAAGTATGACTGCTCTTTAATGTATTTAGCATGAATTCACTATGGTCATTTAAGTGGACTAATCCAGAGGGCTTTAGAAGGAAATCTAGTCTGGAAATAAGGGAGTATAATCAGCACAGAGAAGGCACTTTGGGCCTAAATAATTTAATTGGGTATCCTTTATACATAGTCCAGAGCTGTGTCCACTCCAAGCGAGATGCCCAAATATTTGAGGCTTTTCATTTTGCTCCCTACTGTTGCTCTCATTTCATTCTTACCACCAAATTAATTTGACCTTTTTAAAAATGAATTCAAAGGGTCACTTCAAACATGAAGAAGTAAACATTATTAATTTGCTTGAGGGAATCTGAGTATTTGGCTCAGTCGAGCATACAAAAATGACCTGCTGATTCTTCCACATGAATTTCTTTTTACCACTTCAGACCCAACATGCCCTAATCTAAGCATTCAATTTTTTCTGAACATGGGCTCTTCTTCCAGACACTCTATCTTGTTTGTGGGTTTTGTTTTTTGTTTTTGTTTTTTATATCGTATCATCCTCCATTTCACCCATACTTCTATAAAATTAGTTTTATCAATAATAGATATTGAAAAACGTCAAAGAGAGAAAACAAATTCTATTATCTAACCCTCCAAAAATGTTTTATAAAAAGTGAATGAGTGAGGCTCCTGGGTGGCTCAGTCTGTTAAGTGTCTGCCTTTGGCTCGGGTCATGATCCCAGGGTCCTATGATTGAGCCTTGCATCTGGCTCCCACTCTTCGGGGAGTCTGCTTCTCCCTCTGTCTCCCTCTACCCCTCCCTCTGCTCGTGTTTTCTCTCTTTCTCACTCTCAAATAAATAAAATCTTTTTTAAAAATGAAATAGTATTCCTAATAAAAATAATCATTGTACTCTGAAGTTAAAACCAAATTCTCACTAACGGCAAAAGTCCAGTGTCTCTATGCCACGCTAAACTGCATGGAGTAAAATGGCAGCTAATTGTTTAAGAATAATCAAAGGATAGACAAGGAGGGCTGGACCTTCATAAAAATCTGATTCTTGTGGATCAGTTTACTTCACGCATCCACTCCCATGTAAAGAAGCATTAATTATTAAACTACAAAAAGCATATCATTGTCATTTTCAATTAAAAGTATATCCATTATTTTGGACTCTGCAGTGTGTCTGTAGGACATGACTTTTTTCTTCTCTGCATATGCACAACCCAAATACATTTTGTCTGATTGAGCCTTCTTAAGTGAGATAATATTTCTTACTTACCTACTTGAAGACCATCTGAGTCTGAGACCTCATTATGATAAATTAACATAAGTGGCTCATGGCTTAGGTAAGGCAAACATAAAAGTCTATGTGTATATACATATATGTATAAATTCATACACACACAGACACAGAAACACACACACACACACTGAGTGATAAGAGGCTAAATAAAATATTCCACTTCAAACTACATCTCCTAGAAACTCTCCTGGCACCTTGTGTTTCAGTCTTCATAATGGCATCATGGTTTAGAAACTGATTATAAGGATATGATAATGCAGGAAATTAAGGAACACATGCAGACTACTCTCCCAGCAGGTATTCCTTCCAACAGAACAACTAGCACAGCTGGTCTGCTCAGCCCAAGTGCAGGCACAGCACCAGGTCCCACTTCAAAATCACTCCCCAGCATATCAGAGATTCCACATTTCAATCTTAGCAAAATAATCTTTTTTAAAAAATGTTCATTTTGAAGATATTGTTTCACCTCTATGCTGGAATACGGAAACGTCTTAAAAGGAATATGTTGCATTGTATCATTTTATGATATTAAATGCCAAGCTGAAATATTCAAGTAATTGTTTTTAATTCAAAATGATTAGTCAGTAAATCAAGGTCTGTCACATAGTCTTTTTATTTCATCAATTTTCTTTTTTGAAAAATAGACATAATAAAAATTATTTTCATGCCAATATCTGCCAAAAGATTATTAGATATTATTGACTTTCCTGGTTTTTATTAGTTTCAAAAATAATTTTATCATTTATTTTATGATTAAACTCTTGAATATTTTGACAAAAAACAACTTTACCCATTGAGAAATTAAATTAGATGACTTTTAGGGCAACATTTAACTTTGATTTTATTTTTAAATTTTTGAAATTTTAAAGTATATAAAGCTGCAGCCATTCCCATAAGTACTTCAAGACCTTAAACTCTGGGGATACATTTGTTCTCTTTTACCACTGTTCATATTTATCCCTACTGAGGTAAAGACAGTCATAGTGAAAAACAACTTAGCTGTAGAACAGGTCTACCCCTTTCTTGATTAAAGCTCTTCACAGTGTAGGGAACATACCTCAATATCATAAAAGCCATATATGAAAAGCCCACAGCGAGTATCATTCTCAATGGGGAAAAACTGAGAGCTCTTCCCCTAAGGTCAGGAACACGGCAGGGATATCCACTATTACTGCTATTCAACATAGTACTAGAAGTCCTAGCCTCAGCAATCAGACAACAAAAAGAAATAAAAGGCACCTAAATTGGCAAAGAAGTCAAACTCTCACTCTTTATAGATGACATGATACTCTATTTAGAAAACCAAAAAGACACCACCCCCAAATTGCTAGAATTCCTACAGGAATTCATCAGTGTGGCAGGATATAAGATCAACCCACAGAAATCAGTTATATTTCTATACACTAACAATGAGATAGAAGTAAGAGAAATTAAGGCATCAATCCCAATTATAATTTTACCCAAAACCATAAGAAACCTAGGAATAAAACTAACCAAAGAGACAAAGGATCTATACTCAGAAAACTATAGAACTCTCATGAAAAAAACTGAGGAAGACAAAAAGAAATAGAAAAAAAACGTTCCATGCTCATGTACTGGAAGAACAAATATTGTTAAAATATTTATGCTACCTAGAGCAATTTATACATTCAATTCAATCTGTATCAAATACCATCAACTATTTTCATAGAATTAGAACAAATAATCCTAAAATTTGTATGGAATCAGAAAAGACCCCAAATAGCCAAAGGAATGCTGAAAAAGAAAATCGAAACTGATGGCATCACAATTCCAAACTTCAAGCTCGATTACAGAGCTGTAATCATCAAGACAGTATGGTAATGGCACAAAAACAGACACATATGTTGGCAAATTGAACACCAATAAAAAATAAATTTATAAAAAAAAACAGACACATAGATCAATGGAACATAATAGAGAACTCAGAAATGGACCCTCAACTCTATGATCAACTTAATCCTCAACAAAGCAAGAAAGACTATTCAATGGAAAAAAAGACAGTTTCTTCAATAAATGGTATTAGGAAAATTGGACAGCCACATGCAGAAGAATGAAACCAGACCATTTACTCACACTATACACAAAAATAGACTCAAAATGGATGAAAGATCTAAATGTGAAACAGGAATCTATCAAAATCCTAAAGCAGAACACAGGCAACAAGCAAACTTTGTGACCTGAGCCACACCAACTTCCTAGAAACATCCCCAAGTGAAACAAAGGCAAAAATGAACTATTGGGACTTCATCAAGATAAAAAGCAAGGAAACCGTTGACAAAACCGAAAGAAAATTGACAGAATGGGAGAAGATATTTGCAAATGACATATCAGATAAAGGGCTAGTATCCAAAATCTATGAAGAACTTATCAAACTCAATACCCAAAGAACAAATAACCCAATCAAGAAATGGGCAGAAGACATGAACAGATATTTCTCCAAAGAAAACATACAAATGGCCAATAGACACATGAAGAAAGCACAACATCATTCGGCATCAGGGAAATACATATCAAAACCACAATGAGATACAACCTCACACCAGTCAGAATGGCTAAAATTAACGAGTCAGAATATAACAGATGTTGGTGAGGATACAGAGAAAGGGGAATCCTCTTACCTGCTGGTGGGAATGCAGGCTGGTGTAGCCACTCTGGAAATCAGTATAGGGCAGCCCCAGTGGCTTAGTGGTTTAGCGCCCCCTTCAGCCCGGGGCGTGATCCTGGAGACCCGGGATGGAGTCCCACATCAGGCTCCCTGCATGGAGCCTGCTTCTCCGTCTGCCTGTGTCTCTGCCTCTGTGTTTGTGTGTATGTGTGCATCTCATGAATAAATAAATTTTTTTAAAAAAACCTCCCACCCAGCAACCCTCATTAAAAAAAAAAACAGTGAAGGTTTCTTAAGAAGCTGAAAATAGAGCTACCCTATGACCCAGCAATTGCATTACTGAGTATTTATTTACTCCAAAGATTCAAATGTAGTGATCCAAAGGGGCACTTACACCCCAATGTTTATAGCAGTAATGTCCACAATAGCTGAATTGCTGAAAGACCCTAGATGTCCACTGAAAGATGAATGGATAAAGATGTGGTTTATATATACAATGAAATACTACTCAGCCATCAAAAATGAAATTCTGCCATTTTCAATGACATGGATAGAATTAGATGATATTATGCTAAGAGAAATATGTCACTCAGAGAAAGATAATCATCATATTATCTCACTCATATATGATATTTAAGAAACAAATGAGATAATCATAGGGGAAGAGAGGAAAAAATAAAAGAAGATGAAATCAGAGACGGAGAAAACCATGAGACTCTTAACCACAGGAAACAAACTGAGGGTTGCTGGAGGGAAAGGGGGTTGGAGGGACAGGTAATTGGGTGATGGGCATTATGAGCACACCATATATTTACTATAGGGATAAATGATGACACACAAGCATATTTTACATCCTCCAAGAGGGTACATGATGTAATGAGCACTGAGTGTTATGTAATACTGATGAATCACTGACCTCTACCTCTGAAACTAATAATACATTATATGTTAATCGAATTTAAATTAAAAAAAAAAAGTCTACCACTTCTTAAGTGTGACAATGTGCGTTTTCATTTTAGGTTATCTTTCAAGTTATCAGTTTCTGTGAAATGAACATAGTAACAGGTCAAAGGGTTTTAATGAGTCTAAATGAAAGAAGCATGTAAGGAACTTTAGCACAATGTCTAAAATCTGAAAATAATGACTAACATTTATGGAGTGGATAATATGTCATTTAAAATTAACAATTGCAGCAGATGCCTATGATGCCTCCTGTCATATAACTTTGGCTCCCTAATTTCAGTTTAGCTCTGGTTGACAGTTTCGTACATAATGCCAGGGCCTTCATCAAATTGCTAGTGGTGTTTTTGCTTTGAGCCTCCAGGCTCAAAGCAAAGCCTCAAGGCTTTCTCTGAAACTAGGGAAGACAGATGATCATCCATGAACTGGTACAGACCAGAAGAGAAAAAAAACTACCTCCTCCAGGCAGTTTTCAATGAGCTGGGGACAGGAGTTGGAGAGTTGATTACTGAGCCTCTTCCTTATTTGGTGGGACAGTGCTCAGGTGCTCCTCAGAAGGTTCCCTATTGTCTTGAACTCTAGTTTCCCTGAGTGGTAACCAGCCCATTATGACAACTTCCACTGGCTTTTCCCCTCCTCATTCTCTCTCTTTCATCCCTCATTTGTTTCCTGAAATCACAACTGCCCAAATCCTTGTTTTCGGCTCTGCTTTCCAAGGAACTTGACCTAAGATGAGCGCTCAGTATGTGCCATGTACTGTGCTAAATACTTTTATGATTGACTCACTTAATCCTCACAATAAACCTGTAATGTAGCTACTGTTATAAGCTTCATTTTCTTTTTTTTTTTTCTTCATTTTCTATATAAGGAAACTTAAGCTTAAGTAAATTGCCTAAGGTCTCACAGCTAGTAAATCATAGAGCTGGGACTCAAATCCAGTATATTGAATTAGCCCAAAATTTTAAACCACTACACTTCCTGCACAGAGTGCTTGATATTTATCAGAATTACGTTAGTGGCCTTTTAATAATTAAGATTTCTGAGTGCCAAACAAAACCTACTGAATCAGAAACTCTGGTAGCAAAGGCTGAGATTTTAGAGTTTTTATTATTTATTTATTGTTTTATTTTTTTGAGATTTAGAGTTTTTAACAAGTTTCCTGGATGATTCTTAAGGACAGTAAAAGTCCCCCATGAGCTCAATGTGGCACTTACCTCAGATTTACGTATCTTACCCAAGGTTAGGAAAGCTGGAACATTTATCCATGGATATCCTTGACCCACTGTGGTCTTTACTCCTCGCTTTCAGGTTGACGCTACTTGTGACTGAGTAAGCTCCTTTGATGACAGAGAAAACTCTCACCAAGAGAAGAGACATGAAGATGTCTAAAGTGGAAATTGCCTACTTTATTTGGGAAAGAACAAGATAACACATGTATTGCAGGATAAGTGGGACTGGCCCCCACATAAAATGCCAGAGATATCACCAATTCATTGTGACCTTAAGAAAGGTGCCACAATTTTTCAAAGAAAACACCTTCGGGTAAGTTAGCACCCTTTGGATAACAAGTATTTAACAAATATTACACAAGTATTTATTAAATATTTGTTAGTTAATTCATATAAATAAGGAATTATTTTTTCTCTCCAAAATATTCTTTTAAAACTATAGTATAAATGTATAAGTTTTGTAACTAAAATTAACTTATATTTTAGATAAAGTACAGTTTGGAAGAGATATTTTTAAAGCAGGTAACTGCTTCAATCTAATGTCCACAATCTTCCACAATTTTAATTTATTAAAAAATAGACCAGAAATATTCCTTGGCAATACCCATTCTTGAAAAATAGAACTATAACTTTACTTGGGTTATCCAATGAATTATTACATTATACTATCATCACTTCATATTAAACTAATCTGTTATGAAACAAAACAAAACTTTTTACTTTGTGCCAACAAGCTAATTTTAGAGGCAAAGTATGAGTGGATCTTTTTAAATAAATTAAACCCCTCTAATCTACAGCGTACATATAACCATGCACAGCTATTCATGGTGTTGGTGCATTTGAAAAGTTAGCGTACCCCCAGGCACTACTTGATGTGTTGCTCATCGATTCAACCGTCAATGCATTATAATTAACGTGACTTTCCAGACTGTTTTATTACTAGACTTTCACAGAGGGAGAAATATTTTTTTTTGACTTTCTGATAAAACATAAGATCCAAAGTTTCTCAGTTTCTGCTGTGTGGTAAGAAAAATAAAACTGGTTGAAGTCAATGAGTTTATTTTTTTTCTTTCAAACCTTAGCATGAGTCAATAGGTTCTGGTAGCACATGAGGCAACAGAGCCCTTGAGTTTAGGGCTGTGCTTTTAGATAGGTGTTGCCTCTAATACCTAAACTCGGCAGTGTCTTTAGGCTACGGTGGCTGTGGCAGATTTCCAGTTGTGACTAATCTTTACTTGCTGGAACCTTAAACAGTTACAAATGTGCCATATGTGTATATTTTAATTATGGTAATCACTGTGCCCTGACATTCACTCAAAGAAGGCATTCTATATTCACAGGCAGCACTCGACATGTCAGAACAGCATGCCCTTACTTGGCTACTTCCTTAATAGCACATTTGCTTCTGTCACAGACTCGGTGTCCTGTGCCCATGTGGTCTCACTAATATTACTGGTCCTGTAATTATTTTGTCACTGTGATGGTTGAAGTGTGATCTATGAAAGGCAGTGTTTTTGTTTTGGGGGTTGTTTTTTTTTTTCCTTTTTCATATTGATGGTTCTGTCTGGCAGAATCTAAATACCAATGGCAGATATTCTAATTTTTATGTATATTGTGCCAAATTTCAAGAGGAAAATTGCAGACGAAGCACAAGGGGAATAGAACTCGCTATAGGGAACATTGTGGATAGCAGCTACACACTTTTTTGTTATACCTACTTGCCTAAAAAAGGCGGGGGGGGGGGGAGAAAGAAAGAGAGGTAATTAGTAAATATTTTAAATGTGGTATCTAAGTAAATTAGCAACAATGCTAATAATCATCAACTGTATCCAGAAGATACCATTTGTACAAAAATATTGACTAGTCACATTAAAATGATGCAAAAAGGAATCCTTCCCCTTTTAACTTTTCCGAAAGCTACCAAGTTGGTTTGTTATACCTAAAATACATACAATTTTCCATGTCTTTAGAATAAAATCATTCATCCATGGAGTAACTTCAGAAGTAATTTTTTTTCAATACAAGAAATCAACCATCAAGGTACATAATAAAATGAATCTGGAAATATGTTAATCCCCTACTTATTCAACTGTACTAGAGATTTAATATTGATATTGCGGGGAGCTGAACAAGAGCCAAACTAATTCCACAAAAGTGCTCTATCTGCATATTAACTACTAAAAATGCACAGAGATACAATCCTATTTATGCTACTCTGCAGCATGTGATGTGATTTAGTTTTGCAATCTATTCAGCTTTTTAAAAGTGTTGCTATGCCCCCTCCCACTTACCTGAAGACAAATGCTCCATTCAGTCAAATTTTAGGACATCCTACATTATACATTCTGCAAATGTAAATATTTATAGACTTGAGAATTCATTTTATTTCACTGGCTTCTGCATTTCTTTTATTCCAATGTTTAATATGGTATGCACTCAATTAAGAATTTTCTTGAAAAAACAACTTGCCTCCTTTATCCAGCCAAGTATGGCTAGACCATCTTTATGACATAGAGACTCAGCAGTAGTCTTCTTGAGAATAAAAATACAAATTTGATATTAGAGTTTTAATTAAGGCTTCCATGAAATTAAATTTCAATCAGTAGAAAATAAAAGATAAACCATTTTTCTATTTACATAACTTCAGAGTTTCGTTATAATGTTCTATAGGAGGTAACTGATTTTTTGTAATTTCCAGAAATGACCTTAAAAATCCCAACTTCTCTTGGAAAATATTAAAACCATTTATTTTGTAAATTAAATAGCAAGTTTTTAATTTTAAAAAATGCCTTCACATAAAGATCCATAAGAAGATTAATTCAGTGATTTCAATTGAGGTTTTAGAGAAAACACGAAGGAATATACCCAGAATGTCAAATAATATACTCCATAAGAAGGAGGTCATGCTAGGGTATACCTAGCATTATGAAGTAGTAAATATAAAGAGCTATCTAGCTAGAGAGCTAGTTGCTAGATATACATAGGAGAGAGAGAGAGAGAGAGAGAGAGAGAGACAAAGATAGAGATAGTTTCCATAATACCAACTACATAAAGAAAAGTTTGGATCAGGGGATGCCATGTAAAACTTTTAGGGGACACAGCCTAAAGATACATGGTCAAAAAACTTTAAAATGGGAAAATTCATGTGATTCATACATATTGAAAAGAGGGATCCATTTTAAAAAATGTTGAAACTTTGTCTTCAATCATACATTCTACCTGTGTCTATAAAAAAATAAGTTGTTTTACGAAAATTACCTATGCATACTTTAAGTATTGCTCTTAGTTATTCACTAAATAAAGTCAACAATGTGCTGGAATCTCCTGGAATTAGGAAGTAAAAAGAAAAAAAAGACAACCCATCCATCTGGCTCCTTTATTTCCATTTTCTCAGGTTCCGGAAATTTGTTACAATCGCCCTTAGCCAAAGCTTTGCTCCTTAAAATTTTCTGTTGTTGTTGTTTTTTTTCCTTTCCCCAAAGAATAACTAAGGAAAGGAACTGCTACTAGAAACAAGGAAAAGACTAAGCAATCCCCTATTGTTATGCTTTTTTAATCAATACATTCTTGACTAGCCTCCTTCATACGTCAGGGAAAGTGCCAATCAGCACTTTCCTTTTCATCCAAGAAAGTACTGCAAACAAGAAGTTGCATCCTCAACACACATAACTCTAATTTGTGCTTCTATTTGTACATTTATACTATCACTCCTTGACAAGGGGGCTAAAAACTGACTTAGTAGTACTGAGTCTAAATTTGAGACAAATGGGAGGAAACTTATGGAAATCTGAGTGTTTCTCTCCTTCCAAATTTCTCAAAGACACTGCAGCACAAGAAATGTTGACATACACTTTGATTTGGTGTTTCTTCACGATATAGCAATGGATGTTTAGATTTTCTTCACTATTATACTCAGAAAGCGCTTCAGTTTTGAAATAATGCTCATTTCTAATATCAGGTAAAATAATAGGACTATGTTTTAAATGCAAATAATAATAATAAAGAGTGAACACAAGCAGCATTATAGTAAATCAAGACAACCTGAACATCATTGAATAATGGGTATCTGGAAACTAATCTTTAAGGTAGCTATGCAGTACTTAGAACCTCCTTATAATAAAGAATATAAGCAATTTCCTTTGTATATTGTCCTTTTTTCTCTTTTTATTTATTCATCATACAATGCATATGTATCAATGTGACTAGGTTACAGCTCTTCCAGGATGGTACATCAGTTTGCTATAATTACATTGTAATATAAATGGCTGAAAGACTTTGCATGAGTCAATCAGTGACCTTGATTTATTTTTCCAGGTCATGAAGATCCATCTTTGAACCTCATCAAAAATTCCAACTTAATAGCAGGTGTCAGCATTTAATATTCCTCTGGTTGTCACAATCAGATCTGTCAGAAAATAATCCTACAAATAATAAAGTAAATTGGGTAAAATTTTTACTTTTGCATCTTTAAAATATTTTACAACTATAAAAAAAGAAAATGAAGCTTATGTAACACAAGATAAAAAAGAAAGAGAAAATATTTAATACAACTTTATACTCTCTACATTCATTTGGAAGCAGCAGACTGAGAGAGAGAGAGATCTTTTGTGGATTTGGAAGAGAGTAAGCAAAGCCTACATATTCCTGGTTACCTTTGTGAGACTGGCATAACACTTAAAATTGCATCTGTTCAAGAATACTACAACCCCTCTTAGTTTTAGAGCAAGCCTTTCAAATGTTGTTACATTAAAAGCTGGATAGTACATTCAAGTACTGTTACATTAGAGAAATACTAGCCCGCTGGCCACCCTTTTGGTAAAAGCATGTGATCAAATTTGAGCCCAGGTTGGTAGTGTCAACATTCCATGTCAAAGCAAATTTGGACCTGATGAAAACAAGCCTAGGCTTGCTTATCAATCTGAGATAAATAAATGTTCCAGCTGGGCACACACGTTTTAAATAAGAATTTGATAGAGACCCCACTTTCCAGAACAAATTCACCCAAGCATTTTTAACTTGTAGTTATCTGGGGCAGCTCTCTGTGATGGGCTGCAGTGAGACAAAGACATGGTGTGGGGGCTGTGAGGTTGAGGGGAAGAGGAATCAGTGAACCTAAAATGGCAGCTACATCCATTGAAGCTGGGTAATTGTATTTGCCCATTCAGAAGGGACCTCCTCAGCTCCAGGCACACACCCCTCTGAGACCCCAAAGAGCCAAGCTCATAGGATTGGAATGACCTCTTTTTACCAGATGACTGTAGGGTTATGATGCCTCTTTTACATGTTTGAGAGGGATAACCAATGGGGGCATTTACTCTCAGCTACTGTTTATCTCCTATTCATTGTGTCCTCCTGCTTCTTTGGACTCTGTTCTAAGGCAGGAGACCAGTGTGTGACATTAAGCATTTCAAGGAAAGCTACACCAACTTCTCAAGATGCTTAGCCAGAGGAGGAAAGTAATAGCAAATTTGAGATTGGAAATAGCTAGTAGTGTGCTAGTAAAATGTTTAACAACAATCTCTTCAGTTGTGGGGGGGTGGGGTGAGGGAAGGGAGAAGAATGAAAATTTTCATGGTATGGCTAATTTCAAGCTACTAACATGATGATGTTTTGGGGAACTGGGAAGAAATGGAAGCAATCTGCTCTCTCAAGCCAGCTGCAACACATCATGACTACCATGACTATAGCTCCTGCAGTTCAGGAAACCATTCATTCCATTCCAGAGTTCTTTATCTTTGAAAATCAAAATCTTTTTGACTTAATTTTTTTGTATGAGAAGAATAAAAAAATTGTATGGAATATCATCAATAGAACATGCACACACACAAAAAAAACACAGCTTTATGAGAGCCCATTGGCCAGATGTAAGACCACTTTCTAATTTTAAAAAATGTTGGCATGAGTTATAAACCATTTAATAAAACAAAAAAATCCATGATTCTATATTAAAGTGAATAAATAAATGAGGAAGAAGGAAAATATTCTCCTTGTAGTAGAATGCCAACTAGTGAGTGCAAAAAGCACGATGGAATTAGAAACCCACCATACAATAACCATGGTAATTGATTTAGGCAGGGATAAAAAATTTATAGGAGAAAAGAAATATTTATATATTGTCACATATAACATATTAATTACCCACTTCTTTAGAGTGAACAGATACACCTTAAAGGAATGATCAAAACTTAACATCATCATTAATGTAGATTAAAACAAAAGAAACAAAAAAAAAACAACTACAAAAAAACCCTAGCTGTGCCTTCAGATGCAAGGCCCTGTGAAGGATACAATATGACTTCTGTGAAATTCTTGACAAAAATGCATAAATTGAATCAAATCGTGAGGAAAAATCAGACAAAACATCAGACTAAGCCATCAGTTATTCTACAATATAACTGGCATGTACTCTAAAGTATGTCAAAGTAATAGAAGTCAGAGAAAAAAAGAGTAAAGAACTATTTCAGATTAAATGAGTCTAAAAGAGAGATGACAACTAAATACAATGAGTGATCTTGCACTGAAAACAATGAGCTAAAAGGACATTATTAGAACTAGTAGCATTTGAAAATTGTGAATTGGGTAATAATACCATTATTTTTGTATTATTGTTAAATTTCTTTATTTTGATAATTGAATGTACTTACATAAGAGAATATCCTTGTTCTCAAATAATATTCTCTGAGTGTTTAAGAATAAAAGGATATGAGGAGCACCTGGGTAGCACAGTCTGTTAAGTATCTAACTCTTGCTTTCCACTTAGGTCATTTTCTCAGGTCCGGGGTCCATGTCAGGCTCTGTGCTCAGTGAGAAGTCTGCCTGAGACTGTCTCTCCCTCCCCCTCTGTCCCTCATAGCCCCCATCCCCACTCTCTCACTCTCTCTTTCTAAAATAAATAAATATTTTTAAAAAATTTTTAAAAAGGATATGACATCTGCAACTTGCCCTCTCATGATACACACACACACACACACACACATATATATACATATGTATATTCACATATCTTCACATATGGATGGATCTAGATATCATTCTGTTATATGTGTATGAGAGATATATGGAAAAATATATTTGAGAAAGAGAGAAGTAATGTAAATATATTGAATAATTTATGAATTTGAGTGGAGTAAACTTGAATTTTTGGCCTATTTTTGCACCTTTTCTGTTAGTTTGAAATTAAAGTAAAAGAAAATAACTTCTTTAAAAAATCAGTTATTGGGGGGTGTCTGGGGGTGCAGACAGTTGGGCATCTAACTCTTGGTTTTGGCTCCAGGCTGATCAAAAGGTTGTGAGATCCAGAACTGTATCAGGCTTCCCGCTCAGTGCTTGGGTTTCTCTCTCCATCTCCCTCTGTCTTTCCCCCTCCACCCATCAAATAAATAAATAAATACATAAATACATAAATACATAAATACATAAATACATAAAATAAACAAAAACAAATAAATATTTTTTAAAAATCAGTAATTAACTTCATTTATTTTTTCATTTAGTCTTTCTTATATGGTCCCAGCAAGCCCATCACTTTGCTAGACATTGGTAGTATAAGGGCACACCTTCACAATACACTATAGGAAAACTAAATATGATTTTATAAATAAAATAATGGATTGTTGCTAAATAAAAAGGCAATAAGAGTCAGTTGACTCAGTACAAGGGATGGTGAAAGTGTGGTTAGGAAGGTCTTCCAGATCTGGTGATGCCTGGGATGATTTTTGAAGAATGAGCAGAAGGAAGCCAAGTGGATGAGAGGGAAGGCAATCTGGATAGAGGGAGCACCATGGGCAGAGACATGAATGTGTGGAACACTTGGCAAAACAGTGAGAAGGTAGAGTGGTGGTTAATATCATGAGCTTTTAAATCAGATACAATTTTATTTGAGTACTATTTTTTGCATTTATTAGTTACACGGTAATGATAGTTTACCTTGATCTCTTTAGGCCTCAAGTTGTGCATGCATTTGTGAAGTGGAAATAGTATTAAGTTGCGATTGACAAAGTTGTTTTCAGGATGAAATCAAACAACATATGTAGAGTACATGATGCAAAGTAAACTTGCAGAACATTTTAGCTACTGCTATTACTGTTTTTGGATTTCAGGTAGTTAGAAATGACCAGAGACAGGGATGCATGGTGGAGAGTTCAGAAATATAGTCCTGCCTCAGTTATACAGAGCACTTCAGATTATTACAAAGAAAGCTAATCAGCACTCATAAAAAATTACCAACAGTAGCATGTGAGTCAAGTTGCACTTTTGTGATACACAATGCTAAATATTTTTAATTAACTATCATATTGTTTTTCCTATATCACCTAGTGAACTATGATGGTTATGTGGAATTGGAGTTTTTGTTTCATATGTTTTGTTCTGTTTGCCTTGAACAGGTTGATGTATTACTGGCAGAGTAATGCATTCTCTTCCTGGCTTTCACAGTGCAAACGAGAATCACTGTGACTTTGCCTTGACCAGAGATTGAACAGAGATGCAGTCATGCAGAAAAAAAGGAGAAAAGGACACAAAATCTAGGGTTGTGTGAGCAGTGATGGGAAGCAACAAATGTCTCTATAGCTCCTCTTTTTGTGAATAATTTGGTGACCCTGACTCTAAAGCAGCCCAACAAATCTTTACTCCAGACTTCAGTGCAACTATAATAAATGTTGGAGGGAGTATATCTTTGTGGTTAAGACCTATGGGCTCCAAAGTCAGACTAGATTTAGTCTCTGGCTCTGCAGCTTACCAACATATTGACCTTGGCTCATTTATTTTACTCTCTACCCACATTTCTCATTTAAAACAAAGGGAGACAGATATAAGCAACTATTCTCATTCCTGTGAAAAAATAGGAAAAAATGTGGAAGCAAAGCTCTTATGCACAGTGGTCTTAACAATGATGATGATGGTGTTAGTGATGGTGGTGAGATAAGCAATGTTGGCCATTGTTTTTAGGTCACTAATTTACTCATTACAGA
The DNA here is from genome assembly GCF_003254725.2 of Canis lupus dingo. Taxonomy (NCBI): domain Eukaryota; kingdom Metazoa; phylum Chordata; class Mammalia; order Carnivora; family Canidae; genus Canis; species Canis lupus. The sequence goes on along the minus strand of NC_064246.1, from coordinate 63,204,781 downwards.
AATATGCACATTTTTTTCAGTCAATGTGTTGGACACTAGTAATAGAGAATTTTTGCCTCATGAAGGTAAAATTGAATGGGAAAAAGCAAAGAAATAAACCAACCTCTCCAGTTTAACATAGAAAATATGTATAACTTTGTTCAAGATATGACAGAAACATACAAGAGAATTGTATAAGTAAGACTGAGCATTTAGAGAAATCTGGCTGGGAAAGGTTAAGGTGTATACAATTTTTCTAGACTCAAAAACTAAAAAGTTAACATTTTGAAGAGGAGAAGGGAACTGTAGACAGTGCAAAGATACAAACACAAAAAACAGTAAAATAAAAACAGTATTACAAAACCAGGACTCAAGAATTAATGGTTGAAAAGGAATTAATGGTTGAATGACTGATCCATGTTAGATGCAAGCCTTAACATGTAGGAAAACAGAAACCTTTCATATTAGTCTCTGAGGAAAAGATAATGGCAGATGTGTTAATCTATCCCAAGCAAAGTCTGGTTTTACTCAACATAGCAATTCCAGATTGCATTTCAAGCAGAGCAGCCCATAAAAAAAAAAAAGAAAGAAAAGAAAAAAAAGGTCACTCTTAGAATATTAGTCTGCTAGGTTGTCAGAGCTAAAAGAATGGCTAGGTCAGTTTTCTAAATGGCAGTAACTATCATAACTTCATTAAATTCACCAGGGGGCTTTTTAGAAATACACATTTCTGGGTACTACTCTCAGATATTTTGAGAATGTTGGTCTAGGACAAGGCCTCTGCTTTGAAGCACCACCCTCAATCACCCCTGCCATCATGTTGTTATGATGCATAGTAGGTTTGCAATCGTGTCCACAGTCACCTCTTTGTCTGTAAGCCCAAAGAAAAGAAACTTACCTTAAAAATCTTAAAATCCGTAAGCAACAAAATTAGAACTAGAACTCAAGTCTTCCCTGCACAGAATTTCTCCTGCTGGACTTCAGAAATAGTATAAGGTAGTACCACCTTTTCCACTGGCTTTTTCATGATACCAATCAGAGCAATTGATTCAAGAATCATCTTCTTGAATCATAGCAGAGCCTCAGATCAGGAATCACAAAATAGCAGACTGTGAGCTGTTTCTGCCCAGAAAGCTGTTTCATTTTTCCTACACATAATTTTTTTAAAAGATTTATTTATTTATTAATGAGACAGAGAGAGAAAGAGGCAGAGACACAGGCAGAGGGAGAAACAGGTTCCATGCAGAGAGCCTGATGTGGGACTCGATCCCGGGTCTCCAGGATCACACCCTGGGCTGAAGGCAGTGCTTTTAAACCGCTGAACCACCTGGGCTGCCCCCTATACATAATTTTTTAAATGGTTTGTAATGCCTTTATTCTGGACATACCCTCTCCAATTGGCCAAAAGTTCTTCCACAAACCCCCAGATGTTTTCATTTATATAATTTTCAGTCTAACCCCTTTAGAAGCATTTGAGCTCATGATCTAGGCAATAAGAGCAATTAAAAGGCAAAAAACTTACAGAGAGCAACTTACTAGCACCTTTTGAGTATATTAATAGATTATTTAATTAATTTATCTAACAATTATTAATTTAAAAAAGACAACAAAGCTACAAAGAAAAATAACGTCTCAAGTGCCTTTCGTAGCCAAGCCATCTTTCTTCACTCTCTACTCTTCAGCATTGTGTGTACCAGATAACTCTTTCTTTAGATAGAGCTAATTAACAGATGGACACGTAATCCAGGGGCTGTGTTAGGTCCATCAGATTCTGTCTCTGAGAAAATTACAACGGGTACACTTATACATTGGGTCAATCAAATTCAAATACCAGACTTGGAAAGTGAGTAGCTTCAAATATAGAGGCTACTTCTGGGGACGTCACGATGAAGCCTCCTCTGCAAATAAGCAGGTATACTCCCTGAACTTAAAGAAAAGATGCATGGATTGGAGAGATGCATACACATGCAACCCCAGAGAAAAACATATGGAGAGGGTAATTGCTTTTAAGACCTCCTAGGTCCTCTTTTCAGTTCCACATAAGTCATAGTTACAACTTCTGATCTTGACATTGGACAGATAGTCATTCTTATTTCCTCAGATTAGTTGAGGTAGGTTTCCACTTTTTAAAACCAAACACACAAAAAAATAAAATAAAATAAAAAATAAATAAAACCAAACAATCCCTGGCGAAGACAGCCGCCTGGGGATATACTTCAATCTTAGAGTAAGGATATGCAGAACAAGAGTTGACTTGGTAGGGTAGCCCAGAGAATGCATATTCACAGATAGCACTCACTCCCCTGAAAAGAAAATTTGAGGAGAAAGGGTACAGGTTAGGAAAGTGAAACCAATGACAAATTTTATCTACTTCATAATTTTAACAGATGGCTGGCCCTAAGATTATAAAATACCTTTTTTAAAAAATTCAAAAATATTGTATCATTCATTTCTGCTAAAAGAATGAAATATTTTTTCAAAGCCATCAAAAGATGCAAGACTGTTTGGGGTATTTCTACCCACTAAAGTAATCAGGAAGCACTCTAACTGAATTAGATCATTCCAAAGATCATTGTAGATATTAACTTATTTGGTTACATGTTGCTATTGCAAAAAATATAGTTGTATTTTTGATATTTTAGCTATAATGAACTTTGAAGTATAATCTGGCCTACAAACAAGCTTATTTGGAAACAGTGAAGTTCTATGTGTAATTCTGAACCATTCTGCAACCATTTTAGAACCTACACAGCAATCACTAAGTATGGTAAGATCAGACTATGTTCTTTATGATGCTTTCTAGCCAAACATTCCCTAATTGTAAATTCGTAAGCTGTGGTGTAAACTCTTACAGTAATAATGTGAAACCTGTAGCTCTGAGTCTAAGAAAATATCCAGTAATTCACGCTCTTACTACAGATCTCCCACTCTTTGCTCATATAATGATAAAGGTCCTAGTTCTTCTGAATCTTTCAAGTGCAGTACCCTTTCTTAAATGCAAATTGAGGGAACAAAGAAGAAATAAGATTCCTTCAAGCTCATGCTTGCTTTCCTTACCCCCACTACATGAAAACACTTTCTCTATCTGATTCTTATAGTGAAGAATGAAGAATCACCCCACGATCTGCTACTTGAACTATTATTTGGTTATGACCAAATAATAAAATGATCAGTAATATTAACAATCATAGATTAGGAAATATGAATTCTAGCCACAGAAAGTTCACTCATCTGTCTATTATTCTTTTAGTATTAAATTTTGCTATGATTATATCTACAAAATCATTTTTTGATGTGAAACCATAAGTTATTTTGTTGTAGAATGCAAGAAGATGGATGTAGTTCTCACAGTTTTAAAGACCTTTGAAAAACTGAACATAAAATTCAGAGGAACTCAATGTTGCCATTATAATGCTTCCTGAAAAATGAATGTTTAAATATTGTTTCCTTTTATTGAAGGTATATTTTAGTGACATAGAAGTGAAGGCAAGCTCATGTTAGTTTTTATAAACAATAGTGAATTTTATTATTTGATGGTATAATTTAAAAATAGCAAAATATCTGCCTTACTTTTGTGACAATGAATGCATCCAGTTGTATGTTGATTTTAATCTAGTGAAGTAAAAATGCTGTATAGTATTTGCACACACAAAAATTGCCATCTGAAAATATTTGTGAAAACCTATTTTAATGCCTGAATATCTAAGCTGAATGCATAATTCAGTACTTATTTTCAGAACAAATAGCCTGGAAAAATTTCATGCACAATTGATGATAATTTGAGTGTGCAATCCATGGCTTGAGCTCATTAACATATTCATTCTGTCTAAGCTCTGTGTGCAAATTTAAATTGTAGTTTTCAAAAAATCGCTCATAACAACTCTAAAACATTAAAACCAGTTGTTCTTAACACCAATGGCTGAGTCTGAAGATTTCCCCATGATAAGAGATCTTTTGGAAGATAACTCCCCACTCTGGAAAAAAGATTATAACAATACCATATATAATTTGCATCTGGAGTTTAATTAAAAAGTTTAAAAAGTGCAATATATAAACAGAAATTTCATGTGGGAGTAACAAGGGAAAAAATGTCTGTGTCTGTGTGGAAGGGTAAAATTCCTAGTGAAAATACCAAAATATGTGTTTCCGGTTTTGTTTTCTCTTTCAGGTAGTGATTTTTTTAAATTTCAAAATGGATTTTTTAAAGTTGGTTTATATATCATCATAGTGAGAAAAACATTTTAAAATAAGGGATATTAAAAAAAATAAAAATAAATAAAATAAGGGATATTTAAGGTTATTTTTCTAAGAAAAATCTCATGTATGTCTGTATTAACTAAAAATCTCAGAACCTCTTTTTTAAATTTTATTTTAATCAGCTTAAGTGTAAATGCTGTTTTTGGGAAAGCAAAAGAGCCTTAGCTCTGATTTATACACATATTTTGCATGCTATATTTCATATATTATTAATTATTTCAAGTTGATCATGTTTCAAGTTGATCGTGCGTTAGAATCCTTCATTTGTCTTAATTGGGTTGCAGTTTTATAAATTACTATTAAAAAAGGAAAAGATATTACTAGAAAGAAGTAAAATATTTTAAATAAACATGCTTTTGAAAATTTAATCAATATCTAAAGCACTGATTTACTATATATTGTACTATATAATACAATATTCTAAACTAGTCATATTTTTCATAGAAATTCTAGACATCTTCTTCATGAAAATACATAACACCACGCATTTTTCATTTCAGTATTCTCGATAATTCAAAAAAGATTCATAATTATGTTATGTTAAACATAAAAGTCAACAAATCTTAATGAATCTCCATAAACAAATAACTGATGAATCAATGGAACCTCTAGAGGAAAACACTGTCTAAAAACCAGGGTTATATATTTAATAGTATAGTTTTGCAAGACTATGCCTTTAGTGCTGATGCATTACATAAGAGAAATTGACAAGGTTACAATTTGTGTTGCTAATGGAAATTATTTTTTCAAAAATTAACCTTTAGGCTATAAAGAATGACAGATATTCAAATATTCTCAAATGAGTATTTAAATCGAAAATTTCTATTCATTCCTGCCCCCCAATAGAACTTCCATTCTGGATTCCTGCGTGTCATACACACAATTGAATTCTTAACAGCTGCCATTCAAAAGAACTGCAGAGGACCATTTGAAAGTAATATTTTGCTCTGTGTGACATCTAATTTTTTTCCCCTCAGAAATCATAATTTTTTTACACACCTCATAGTCTTCCTAACAGGAAACCAGCTCTGCCTGTCATTTTGATTGGGGAGGAACCTTGTTTTCCAGGTCACTGGCTTGAATCCTGGAGACAAGATATTCATGAGGGACCTGGATGGGGAATTTACATCTCCGTGCAGAGTTTTCCTCTCCATTTGCCAGCATGCCAGGTCAGTGAGCTGCTCTGTCAGAGGGAAGATAATGGCTGCTGTAGTGCCCCCCGCTTATTACACACTCAGTGCTTCTGACCTTCTTGGGAAACCTCCTAAAGCATTCTGATTTGAGGCATCCTCCTATTCTTTAAGACCCTCTTACATTCATAGCCTCCTGTCTAAAACATTATTCATGACTTTGGACTTTGGATGAGGCTACTCCCAAACACCAGACTTCAAACTTTTTCTCTCCACTGAAAACTTACTGAATGTGCAGAGAAAAAAAATAAAATTGTTATACAGTTTTTAAATTTAAATTTTATAAACACCCAAAACTAATGCATCCAATTCAGCCAAAATAAAATAAAATAAAATAAAATCATCAGTACAGTTGAAAAAAAAAAGCTCATAGTTTGTCAACCTTTATTTATCACTTGAGCTAGTCATCCTTAAAACAAATAAATACCCTATATTTTAGATGCCAAAATAACAAAATTTTATTTTTGAAGAAATTAAATTAAATTAAATATATTTTTAGTAGATTGTAATGCTGTTTTTGAGTCTGGTAAAATTAGAAGTAACTCCTCTTCCCATGCTCATAATGTCTTAATATTACTCTTTTCATCTTTTCATTGCAATATAATGGATCTTTGGGACACTGAGAGACAGACACTAAGCATAGGCTTAACTGTGCCTTCATTTCCTATCCCAGACATTCAAATATTATCTTAAATAATTCCTCTCTCTACCTGATTAAAAAAAGAATTGAATAATCAAGCACTCTAGCATTACTCCGTTAATTTAGATGAGGAATCAGTTAAGAGGAATTTATGGGCAAATGACACCAATGTTTCAATAATGGAGAAGAGGAACACTTCCTTTCGATCAGAGAGGAGGACCCACAGGTAGTTTCTTATCACAACTTTCTCACCTCATTTTAGTTACTCTCAATGGTGACAACAATATACAAGCACAGTCTAGTCAAGAGGAGCTCTCACAAGAATTTTTCAAACATTCCATATTCCCTCTCCTTATTTCAGTAAATAGCATCTCTGTTAGTAAAAGGAGGACACGCATTCCAATACAACTTTTAAAAACTTATAGACTATTTTTGTTCTACAAAAGGGAAAAAAAAAATCTACTGATGCTAGAGAAGCTCCTATAATATTTTCCCTAATTAGTGTCTTTTGTAGATTTTTGAATTTTAAAATTTTAAAACTGAACTTTCATGATGTACTAGAAACATGCACTATACAACACATGTACTACTATATAGGATAACAGCCAAAAGGACAGTCATTAGATTATATGAATTTGCATTTTGTTAAATGTGAAGGGGTATTAATATTAAGGACTGATGTGATGGATGTAGAGATTAAAAAGAATATATTTACTTTTTTATAAATAGAAAGTTCTGAAAGTCCAGTTATATGCCAGTTGTCTTGGGACATTTTCCATTCACATCTGGCATATGCTGTCATGCAGTGAATAACAAAACACAGCAGAACAAAGGTGTTCCTACCAATATCCAACATCCACCTCACAGAGCCAGCTGCTGGGATAAATTCAGATTTTATCAAAGGTTTACCAACATTTTGGTCTCAGTATCTCTCATTCTTAAAATTCTCTTTCTCTCATTCTTAAAAAATCCTAAAGCACTTTTGTTTATGTGGATTATACTTATTGACATTTAACTCACTGGAAATTAGAAGAAAACATTTTAATGCTTATTGATTTATTAATTTTTAAGTAACAGTAATAAACCTATTAGATGTTAATATAAATACTACTTATGAAAATAACTATATTTTCCCAAACAAAATAGTGAGAAAAATGGCATGTTCACACTTTTTGAAAATCATTTTAATGTCTGTATTAATAGAAGATAGCGAGATTCTCTTACCTGCTTTAGCATTTAACTTGATTCAACATGTTGGCTTCATTGAACTATATGAAGGAAATCTGCCTTCACACAGATATACAGTTGGAAAAGCTAGGCATATTTTAATAGACTTTTCAGATAATTGTGCATACTATTCACTGATACAGTACCAAAACTCAACCTGGTGGTAATTTCTTAATGATTATTTTCTTTTTTTTTTTTTTCTTAATGATTATTTTCAATGTGGTCTTTAAACCTATACAAACTTTTTGCACCACTTACATTAAAGTGATTAGTCTACTTTTCACTTTTTTTTTTTTTTAAGATGTTATTTATTTGACAAAGAGAGAAAGAGAGCCAGAGAGCACAATTGGGCAGAGGGTGGAGGGTTAGGGAGAAACAGACTCCCCAATGAGCCGGGAGCTTGATGAGGAGCTTGATCCCACCCTAAAATCATGACCTGGTCTGAAGGCAGATGCTTAACCGACTGAGCCACCTAAGGTGCCCCTAGTTTTCAGTATGAATGAATCTTTTACTCATGCATGATTCTGTAGCATCATGAATTAGTTTCTGGAAAATTTGGGCCACTGAGTTATGCAGTTGTTCCAAATATTGACACATTTACCTATATAATGTGTAAATACAGATAGATCAATTGATCACTATAGATCACATTAGAAAAGACTTTAAGTGTTGGGTAGGTGTCAGATTCAAGATGGGGATGCAAGTTTCAAATTCTAATTTTTGTTTGAAACCTCAAAGGTTATCATTGCCACCAAAGGCTGTCAGTTGTTTTCCTTGAAGTGACAGGCTCACATTGTTCACTTTTGAGAAAATATATTACAAATACCTACGTCTGTGGGGCACCTCTCACCTTAAAAACACCCTAAATCTGAATAACCATAGTTTTATTATTATTTTTAAGATTTTATTTATTTGAGAGAGGGAGAGCAGGAACAGGAGGAGGAGCAGAGGGAGTGGAAGAAGCAGACTCCGGCTGAATGGGGAGCCAGTCGTGGGGCTTATCAGGACCCTGAGACATGACCTGAGCCTAAGGCAGACGCTTAACCTACTGAACCACACAGGCATTTAATTAATTTTAATTCTCATTGTCCAAAGAACTAAGCATTGTTTACACCCAGAATACTGACAAACTTTTTCATGCTTTTAAAAGTATCTCTGCTTTTTAAAGAAACATATTATGATAGTTAGATTAGACATATCTAATTAGAAATATGTTTGGGTAGCTCAGAAAAGTATGCATACTTTAGTAGATGATCTTATTTTTATTAAAAGTGATCTACCACCAATTGTTTGAAAGCTAACAATAGGAACTAACATTTATTGAACCAGATACTATTCTTAGCACTTAACAGATATCATCTCATTGACTTTCTTGCTACAACCCACAGATAGGCATTTTCATTATCCTTACTTTACAGATGAAAAAATGTAAACACAAAACTGTTAAGTTGATTTTCCAAAGTCACATAGCTAATAAGTGGTGAAACCAGGTTTTGACCTTGATGTTAATGTCTATATGCCATGTTCTCAATTACCACAGTGCACTGCCACTAAAGAAATTGCTGTTTTGAAATTTGAATTCATCTATATGAAGAATTTCAACTATATTTCAAATACTAAGACATTAGAGCATTGTTAAATATGAGTCAAGTTACACGCATTTTTTTAAAAGATTTTATTTGAGAGAGAGAGATAAAGAGAGAAAGCACAGGCAGGGGTAGGGGCAAAGGGAGAGTGAGAAGCAGGCTCACCGCTGAGCAGGGATCCCAGGGTCCTGGGATCATGACCTGAGCTTGAGCCTAATACAGACGCTTAACCAACTGAGCCACCCAGGCACCTCACCTCGATTTATATGCTTTCTTTTAATTTGTGAAATGTATTCATGGCATTCCAATGTCAAAGCACTTACAAGTAGAAATTTTAGCCTTATGATCAGAAAAATCATAGTGACCACTGAGTCACCCAGATGTTCCATTCTCAGAAGTTTTAAAATGTAGTTTGTTTATGCCATTAAACCCTGCCCAAGTTTATCTTGTTACATATCATTGGTGAAGTACTAGAACTGTGTTTGAATCTCAGGAACTATTTCAAATTATTTCCACTTTTATGTATTAAAATCCACTTAGACTTCTCAAGCATCAGACATAAATTTCTATATAGATAAAAATATATGTGCACATACATACACACATCAAAATTAGCATTCTTTCATCATCTTGCAGACTTTTGAGAGTACACAACTGTTATGGACTGAATTGTGACCCACCAAAACTCATATGTTAAAGCTCTAACCTCCATTATGACTATCTGGAGATAGGACTTTAAGAAGGCAATGATGGTGAAATGAAGGTATAAGGCAAATCCAATAGCATAGCACTAGTATTCTTATTAGAAGACCAAGAGACACCAGTGCTTCCTCCTTCTCTGCACACACACAGAAAGGAAAGGCCATGTGAGGACTTACTGAAAAGGTGGCCATCTGTAAACCAGGAAGAGAAACTTCATCAGAAATCAATCCTGATGACACCCTAGTCTTGGGCTTCCAACCTCCAGAACTGTGAAAAAAATAAATTTCTGTTAAACTACCTAGTCTGGGGACCCCTGAGTGGCGCAGCGGTTTGGCGCCTGCCTTTGGCCCAGGGCGTGATCCTGGAGACCCGGGATCGAATCCCACGTCGGGCTCCCGGTGCATGGAGCCTGCTTCTCCCTCTGCCTGTGTCTCTGCCTCTCTCTCTCTCTCTCTCTGTGTGACTATCATAAATAAATAAAAATTTATAAAAAAAAAAAAAACTACCTAGTCTGTGATATTTTCTTATGGCAGCCTCACCTAACACAACACATAACAGACATTTTAAATGACATATATTAATTTTTAGATTGAATCAGTGCTAATATTATTTTAATATATGATGAAAAATATTTTTTTATTTTTATTTTTTTTTTTTGAAAAATATTTTTTTAAAAGCTATTTCTCTAATCATCAGGGAAATGTAAATCAAAATCACAATAAGGGGAGCTTGGGTAGCTTAGCCGGTTAGGCATCTGCTCAAGTCATGATACCTGGGTTCTGGGATCGAACGCCATATGGGGCTCTCTGCCTAGTGGGGAACCTGTTTCTCCCTCTCCATCTCCCTCTGCCTGCCATTCTGCTGCTTGTATTCTCTCTCTCTGTGTCAAATAAATAAAATTTTTAAAAGATTTTATTTATTTATTCATGAGAGACACTGAGAGAGAGAGAGGCAGAGACACAGGCAGAGAGAGAAGCAGGCTCCATGCAGGGAGCCCAACGTGGGACTTGATCCCGGGGCTCCAGGATCAGGCCCTGGGCTGAAGGCGGCACTAAACCGCTGAGCCACCCAGGCTGCCCTAAATAAATAAGATTTTTAAAAAGAATTAAATATTAAAAAAAAACACACAATAAGATATCACCTCACACCTGTCGGAATGGAAATAAAAAACACAAAACAAAGAAAAACAAGTGTTGAGGAAGATGTGGAGAAAAAGGAATCCTCATGCACTGTTGGTAGGAATGCAAACTGGTACAGCCACTTTGGAAAACAGTATGGAGGTTCCTCAAAAAATTAAAAATAGAATTACCATAGATCCAGTAGTTCCACTACTGGGTATTTACCCAAAGAACACAAAACAGTAATTCAGAAAGATATATTCACTCCTATGTTTATTGCAACAGCATTATTTACAATAGGCAAATTATGGAAGAAGCCCAAGTATCCATCAACAGATGAATGGATAAAGAATATGCGGCATATATGCATACAATGGTATATTATTCATCCATAAAAAGAATGAAATCTTATCATTTGCAACAACATGAATGGATCTAGAGGGTATAATGCTAAGTGAAGTAAGTCAGTCAGAGAAAGACAAATACCATATGATTTAACTTATATATGAAATTTAAGAAACAAATGAATAAAAAAAGAGGCAAACAAACAAAAAAAAACAGATTATTAAAAATATAAAACAAACTGGTGGTTACCAGAGGGGAGATGACTGGGGAGTGGGTGAAATAAGTGATGGAGATTAAGAGCACGTTTACCATGATAACCACTGAGTAATGAATAGAATTGTTCAATCACTATATTATACATTTGAAACTAATACAATACTATATATTATTATACTGAAATCAAAATTTTAAAATTTAAAAAGCTAATTCTATCTCTCTCAAACACATATAAATACACACACGCATGCATGCACACACATGTATACACATTCACTCATGCTATGGCACCTCACTTAAAAATAGGTCTTGGTCATTCAGAGTCAAGTTTTATGTTAAGCATAATTTTTTGAAAAAGTGTGGCCCAAATTTTCTGATCTATAAAGAGTTCAATTCAAGAGCAATTTAAGTGAAATGAATAGAGAATTTTTAGTTGAGGATCGTATATGGATTCAAATCTCAGACCTTGAGCAAGCACACAACTTTTTCACCCTGGGGTTTCAATATATTCAAAGGTAAGAATAATGCCTTATTCACTGAGGTATTGTGATAATTAAATGAGAAAAAGAAATATGAAAGCATACCTAGCTCTTTTGACAATCCAGAAAAGCTGTTTGAGGAAAAATTTGAAATCTAGAATGATCTCCAATGCTCCCTTTCAGCACATTCCTACTCTCCTTGGTGTCACTGAGCTGAGGTGTTCTGGTGCTCTAGGTTGTTGCTCTAAATTCTTGAGTCTAGTCACCGTAAAGTTCCTAGCATTTTATTTGCATTTAATAGATAACTGCTTTGTTACCTAATTATCCCCTCAAGCTTACATCTGGCTTTCTCTGACTTCTAAGGGGTAGAAAAACTGATCTGGTAAACACCAAAAGATGAGAAATTTTCATACTGAACCCAAACAGTTTTGATTGGGAGACATACACATGCACACATATGTGCACACATGCACATACACACACACATGCACACACACACATAGGCACATACAGTCAACTATTCTTTGTTATCTCTTACTCTTAAAAAGTAAATTCCTCTGCGTTTTCTAATTAAAGTGTTTTCTACTTTATTTTAATTTGGAATTAGCTAATTGAATACAGTAACATAGATCTGTTCTTTTTTTTAATTTCAGTACTTCAGTTTTTTACTATTAAATATCTGCATATTTTATTTCTGTAGATAAACCTATATGATTAATAATATTAAAGGTTGAGGGATCCCAAAACTATTTGCACATATTTCACAAGAGTTTCATGAGTCATAATGCTTAGTAAAAACCATGGTACTACTTCAAAAATCTCCTGGAAAGCTCCTGTCATCTATTCAAAGTCCCTAAACCTTTATGTTAAAACTGCAGGATGGCTATTCTAACAACCTTTTTCCTAGTCCCCTAAGTGAAGTCTGAATAGAAATCCTAGTGAGTTCTTCTGTACTCTCCATCATTGGATCTTTTGAGCATAAAGAGTTATTTCTTCAGTAGGTTTTCTATTAAGAAAGGAGATTATATCTTTGAGCCTCTTCAAAGTAAAATCCCCATGAGTTCAACCAAGTTTTCAACATGCTGCTGTACAAATGTGTTTCTGACCCTGACTAGAGGAGCATTCTTTGTTCCTGTGTATAATTTAGTTTCCACTTCCACTGTTCTTCTGAGGAAAGGATACCACAAAATGGTGGAAAGACAACTAGACTAGAAGTAAGAAGACAAGATCTAGGACTCTGATTAGTTCTGTGGACTTGGACAGAGAGGCCACTTAACACTCTGCTTTCTTCCTCATCCCACAGGTCAAAATAAATGCCTGCCCTGACTATCTCCCAGGTTGTGAGGTTCTAATACTCTGAACACAAGTAACGAATTCTGTGCAATATAATTTTTTTTAAAAGTCAATTACATAAATTCTGACTAATTTAAAACATATTTATGAATCAGGAACCAATATGAACTCTAATTTTAAAGGATCAAAGGACACCTGGGTGGCTCAGTGGTTAAGTGTCTGCCTTCGGCTCAGGGTGTGATCCCGGGGTCCTGGGATGGAGTCCCACATTGGGCTCTTTGGGTGGAGCCTGCTTCCCCCTCTGCCTGTGTCTCTGCCTCTCTCTCGCTCTCTGTCTGTCATGAATAAATAAATAAAATCTTTAAAAAAATAAATAAAAGATCATATACCACCCTGATGATAGCTAAAACCCTAATAGTTAAAAAAAATCAATAAAGCTACCTCTCTCTCCTGTTATGAAATAAAATGATGGGAATGAGATAAAATTGATGAAAAGAATACTTGATTTTTTATATCATATAGATGTCTCTCAAAATTTGATGTCAGCTACTAAATAAAACATATTTTTTTAATTTGAATTTACTTATGTCTTTCTAAAGTGACATCACTGACTAGGAAGAAAATCTTAAGAAATAACTGAATAAAAAAAAGCATACTTTTATTTCTTAACATTTGAAATTTACTGTCTACTTTTTTTTAATTTTTTTATTTATTTAGGATAGTCACAGAGAGAGAGAGAGAGAGAGAGAGAGAGAGAGGCAGAGACACAGGCAGAAGGAGAAGCAGGCTCCATGCACCGGGAGCCCGACATGGGATTCGATCCTGGGTCTCCAGGATCGCGCCCTGGGCCAAAGGCAGGCGCTAAACTGCTGTGCCACCCAGGGATCCCTACTGTCTACTTTTTCATAAAATTTGGACCTTTCTGAAAATTATATTGATTCTTTCATAATGATAGTATCATAACTGTTGGGAGACAATCTCTCTGGGTTTTCCTTGTTGATGCATGTCTTGGAAGTAAAGACATTAACTCCCTTTGCTCTGAACAATCTTCCAAGAATGTTAAAAATAAAGATAGTTCTTCTTTTTGGGGAAAAAGCAGATTTCTTTCAGCCTAGCATAATAAATATAATATTACCCTCTGGGGCAAGTGTCAGTTGAGCTCACTGTCCATTATAAAAGAGCTGGGTTCTCTAAGCTCAGAATTCCTCCCCTACAGAATAGTATACTGAATGTGCAGATGTTGCTTCTCCATATTATCTCATGGCAACCAAGGCTCAGAAAGCCAGTGCAAAAGCTGACATTCAGGCTACCACTATTGTTGCTGAGCAGTAAGTTCTCTGACCCGGGAGTCTTATGACTTCTACCACCATGTATGAAACTGTGGCAGACTAATATATTAGTGTTCAAGTGAAGTAGAATTTTAGATTTTTCACAATTCTTAACAATAAAAATATCTGATGAAAAGATAATATAAATTATCTTTCTTACTACTTTCTATCATTGAATACCACTGGTGAGTTTCAGAAAAAACTTACTATATCTTGAAACATCCCCATACTCAGTGAAGGTAATGCCACAGTAAACTTTCACTAGAATCTATTTACTAAAGCCTGGAATAATTTGATTTGCAACTAAAATTGCCCAAATTGAAATCAAGGGCTCATTTAGGCCAGAGAAACACCTGGTTCCTTCTTCTTTCTCACATTATAGTAAAAGAGCTGTTAATCATATTATTTCTGCCCACACTTCTTTTTAGTAAAACATGTTCACAACATCCCAGAAGGAGCAGATACGTAGCAAAAGACTCTGACCTCTAAGCCACCACCATTTAGTCTGAGGATAAACAACTAAAACATGCTCAGGCAATCCTATCCTAGTCTTGTGCCACAGAATTTGGAATAATTACACGAGAAGAGAGATTTTTATTGTGATGAGGTTGTGCTGAAAGGTCATGTTGACCAAGAGAGTGAGAATAGTATTTGAAGGTTGCCATGGTGAGATGTACACATATAAAATAGCAAGATGTCAATCTTCAAACAGAAAAAATGAAGGAAACACATAGAGTAGTGACAAGAGTTGTATAGGACCCAAAAGAGAGAGATAGACACAGAGAGATAAATGCTTGCTCTCATTCCATCTCTCATGGACACTGATTCTGCTTCCTGCACTGAAGCTCACAAGATCTTTAAGTATGCTAACAAGAAATTTTCTTTATTCAAGGAAGAAAAGAGCTCCTGATTCAGTAATGTGTGTGAATTAATTATTAATTATTTTTATATTACTTTTACTTTGGCATAAATAAATATTTTACTTAGTGATTTTCTTATAATTTAAATAAAGTGAGTCCAATTCTGAGAATCATCCAGAGCATGTCATTATATAATGGAATAGTATATAAGCTGATAGATAGAATTAATATAACTGCTTACATAATAATTCTTGTAACATAATCTAATACCAAATATAACAAACATAGTTCACAATGATGAGGAAAAGCAAAGGCAAAAGTTAGACTTGACTTAGAAAAATATTAGTTATGTTTGCTTGGATAATAATAAAAATTTTCTAAGCCAGTTTTTTCACCTATAAAATAGAATATTAATGCCTATCTTGTAGACATCAATTTCTGTAATAAGGACTAAAACCTATTGACATGGCAATAGTATCACAACTCCTGAGTCATCTCCACTTCTCCCCATCCCTACAAACTTCTCTCCTAGGCTAGACTAGTACTGAGGTTAATAGCCTGGTCATTCCTACATGTATGTGCCCTACCCTTGTGATCTAACAGTGAATCTGAATTTGTTGGACCAGATACTAAACTTGGATGATGAACACTTAGAGAATGGATAGAAATGGGCAAAATCCAGGAAGTAGACGATAGGAAAATCATGCAAAAATCAGTCATGACAGTACATGTAAGGTTGGGAGAGAAAAGAAGAGGAAGGAAAGAAAGTCAAAGCATTAAATTCTTGGGGAATTGACTTCTGGAGGTTGTGGAAGAGGTAGAAAAAATTAGAGGGGAGAATTGAAAGTGGGAAAGTATTGCTAGAAGATACCAAGTGGATCTTCCACGTGTGTCAGGAAATTGCTTTTTAAATTTGGAGAAAGTGGCAAGAGGAGGTGGCTGTTGAAATGTAGTTCTTTAAATGAAATATTACCTTAAATTTAAATCATATCGATCCATGGCATCAGTATTTATATGTAAAGTGTACAAAAACTATTATATCAAGCTCTCAGTAAAGAGAGTCATCTTTATTTTTCATGGTATTCCAAATTCAGTATGAATAAAAGGAATAGAAAATATAAAAGACTTAGATTCCACTGTCAAAGGCAATGAAAATATTTGTATTTGGTTTACACCCTGTAAGAGTGATGGGGCAGGGACACTTAGGTGGCTCAGCGGTTGAGAGTCTGCCTTTGGCTTGGGGCATGATCCCGGAGTTCCGGGATCAGTCCCACATCAGGCTTCCTGCATGGAGCCTGCTTCTCCCTCTGCCTATGTCTCTGCCTCTCTCTGTGTTTCTCATGAATAATAAATAAATTAAATCTTAAAAAAAAAAAAGAATGATGGGGCAACACCACTGAAAACTTCTGTTATCAGACTGAAATAATTCCACTGCTTTTGTATAATGCAGACCTCATATCTAGCCAACAGTTCCTTACTTTGAGTGTTGCGATGACAAAGCTGCATTAAGGCCTCACTGAGAATCATATCTGGTCATTATAGATAGAGAATAATTGTCATTATTCATTAAACAACTGCTATATGGCATGCACTACATTGTGAAAATTACATATTATCCCATCTGTTTCGCACCACACATGAGGTAGGAAGTATTCAGAGTATGATCATCTCCACTTAAGATAAAGGGGCTGAAACAATGAAGTTAAATAATATACTATATTAGACTAATATATTAGTATTACAGACTAATATACTACATTAGTATTATAGACTAAAATACTATATTAATATTATGGACTAATATATTAGTATAATTATAATTAGTATATATTATATAATTAGTATGTTAGTTGTATATAATTTGTAATTACTATAGTAATCACTATACTATATTAGTATAATAGAGGCTACTTACATATTGGGATTCAGAATAAAACTCAAAGTCATAGCAAAGACCTCTAGAATGAACAAATACCTAGGTTAGAAGCTTAAAACATCTTCAAATAGCTTGAATCCAATAGAAGTGGAGGATGAGATGGTGAGCAGGAGGTAGACTGAAGAAGCTCTGAAGTCTCCCAGGCTTACCAGATCTAATTACTCCAAATGCCTACTTGCTAGTATAAATGTGGATCCCAAGATTTGTCTAGGTCACCTCAGTTTAGTCAAGAACTAGGTTGGGATGAATCTGAAGCTTCGCAGTATCAGTAGCTTGTTAGGTACTAAACAAGCAGAGATGGGCACTAAAACTTTACTTTTCTCTGAGTGACATGTCTTTTTAAGATGTTTTAATAACAGAGTTTCTCTCTCATGACTAAACATTTTAAATATTTATATCATTATCCTTATCATTTAGGTTCTTAATTTTTTTTTTATCTCCCAAGCATTTTTGAAGATTGTATTCTTCATTCTTAGGATGAAAAAATTAAGACTAAGTACATTGTTTCAGTGTGGTTTTGTGTTTCCTGTCTTCCTGTCATAAATAAACTTGCATTGCCTGGCAGCAATGTCAGTGTCATCTCACAGACAAGCATTAAACATAGGGAAGGGACAGGACACCTGCGTGGCTCAGCAGTTAAGTGTCTAAACTTTGGCTCAGGGTATGATCCTGGAGTCTCGGAATCGAGTCCCGCATTGGGTTCCCTGCATGGAACCTGCTTCTCTCTCTGCCTATGTCTCTGCCTCTCTCTCTCTCTCTCTCTCTCTCTCTCTCTGGGTGTGTGTGTGTGTGTCTGTGTGTGTGTGTGTGTCTCATGAGTAAAATAAATAAAGTCTTTTAAAAAAATTTAAAAAAACATAGAGAAGATCATGAGCCATCATTTAGATTTAATTCCAGAGGCTTTTTCCCCCATTATAAATCTAAGCTATCTGACCTTTACAGCAGGTGCATACTACTTCAAGAGATATAAGATTTGGTGAATGGGGATCCCTGGGTGGCGCAGCGGTTTAGCGCCTGCCTTTGGCCCAGGGCGCGATCCTGGAGACCCGGGATCGAGTCCCACGTCAGGCTCCCGGTGCATGGAGCCTGCTTCTCCCTCTGCCTATGTCTCTGCCTCTCTCTCTCTCTCTCTCTCTCTGTGACTATTATAAATAAATAAAAAAAAAATTAAAAAAAAAAAAAGATTTGGTGAATGGACTTGCCCTGCATGATATGCACCATCTCTGTTTTATGACATCCCTTTATATAATAAGAGCTGACTACAAATTACTTGGTATGGCCAAAAGTAGGAGAAAACTCTCATCAAGCAGAAAGGAAAGTTTACTTGTATAAATTAAGCGACCCTTGAATAAATAAGCAGTAATTGCTATAGTAACTTCTCAAATCACAGAAACAATAGGACTACATTTTTTTAATATTTGAGAATGTCAGTTCATTACTTCCTGTTTACTTGCAATTATTTGAAAATAACCTGGATAACTTTATAATCAAGGTATTTCCTCTTGGCTCCCTGGTATACATCAGACTGCCTGAGGAGACGATTGACATCCTAAGGTGTCCAAAGCATAATCAGTCTTAAGAGCTGCTAATGTTAAAATCCTGACTAATGTTAATCAAAAATTTAAAAAAATCTTAGCTTGTTAAACACACACATTCACACACCAACACACACACACACGCACACACACAGATCACATTAGTTTTTAAAACACGGTAAATAGTGCTGCCTAATTTTTAAATTATTTTGGCCCATGTCCACTTTGCAAAACTACATTTGTGTGTATGTGTGCCTGTATCTTTGCGTATGTGTTTGTTATACCTAGTAGTCACTACAGGTTGTTTGAAATTTTGCAAGAAATGTCCAGTTTCTATAGTGTATAGACAGTAAAATTCAAAATATTAGAGGAACATGGATACCCTTAAGGTAAAGATATTTTAATTAATGAAAAAAATTTTCTAAGCTTTTATTATGTCAGCATTGATTGGGCTGATTTATTTCATGACTGCAATCTCAGAAAATATATATAGCTCTTATATTAGTTATAGAATATACTTTATGTATCTAGAATATACTTTATGTATTAGATATTAGTATGTTTAAGCACATATTCAGTTACTACAGAGATATTAAACTGGATCAAAGTAGACAGAGCTAACTTACCTAAATGATACCAGGAATTGACTGAACCCGTGTCCTGTTACTATGATCCTTTTGTTTGCTGCACACACATTCCGCTTCTGCTCTCCTCTGGCACAACCACCCTGGGTATCCTAGCTCTCCATCAATAACTATACACTTTTCCTAGGATTTTTATCTAGCCCCATGATGCAAACATTTGTATATATACCAGTGATTCCTAAATGTATTTTTCTAGGCTAGCCCTCTCACTAAATGCCTATCTAAAATATTCAGTGGCCTACTAGTATATTCAATTGACATAATGATATCTAATTGATATATTCCAATGTTTGAAATGGAGCTTTTATTTTTTATTGGTAAGAGCAGAAATTTTCATGCATTACTTTCCATCAGGGGATAAACTTCCACTGTTAACTTGGTTTTACTCCTGTGGTGGATCACAATGCTATGCTCCTTCATTGCCTCCATGGCCTCAGATATACTATCCCTTATTCTAGGACTGCCTTCCAGCTAATATAAGATTTCCTCCAGGCCAGCATACCATGGGAAAATCCCATCATATGAAGAACTTTAAGACAAAAAACAAAAAACAAAAAAACAAAAAAAACAATGCAGAGTCTGCTTTCTGATTATTCATTTTGTTGTCCCTAGTTCTCTAACCATTCTTGACTTGAAAACCAAGAAAACATGAATATGTTATAGTGAATATGGAACTAGACAAAATTAATCTGTGTATCAAAAGGCAAATGAAATAGCATACCTGAGCATTATTTACTTGTCTCTGAAGTGGAGATGATTATACAACCATGAGGCTGCTGAAGAATTAAATTAGATGAAAAATGACAGGGCTTTGCACATATTGGTTTCCTTCTTTCCCTTATCAATCCTGAGAAATTATTTTGTAAATATATCATTTGGAGAACTCTTTGGCATACCAAATTATTATTAACATAACTACTAACATAGCTTCTCACTTTTATAAAGATTCAAAGGTTTGCCAATTGTACCTTCTTCTTAAATACAGGAATATTAGAGTGGATGGAAGGAAAGCCAATTTCAAATGTTCTCTAAAGAACTAAACTTATGCTGTGAAATAACATAAAGTAAACCACTGTCTGGATTAAATAGGGAAACTAACAAAATATTATTTGAAACTCTAGATGTCTATGAATTACAACAACAAATCAACAAACAAAAGTTGTCACTGACTAAAGGATGATGTGGCTTGGTTTTATTATCAGCTTCATTATTTTCTTTCTAAGTCACTTGTATAGTACTTAAGGATGCAGCTGAAACCTGAAGCAGTAGGTTTGTTTAGTTCATAAAACTCTTTTATGCGTGTTTGGTAGAGGTCTAGAAAATAATGGCCTTGCAGCATCATCCCTAAGAGGTACCAGAAGAAGAGACAAATGTATTTATAGGCCTTAACCAGTCAGTGATCTGTGCCATAGTTTTCTGACTTGGGAATGGCTATTTGTTATTAATGTAATCCTGCTTGCCTAACTCTTAGTCTAGGGCTGTTTATCTAAAACCTCTCAGTTCAAAAGCTCTAATTGATTCAAGGTTCTGGGACTTTAAACTATACTGATCTCCAACACCATCCGTACCTTGCAAGAGCTTAAAATTTGTACAATCCTCCAACAACTTCCAATTGTCCTTATCTCCAAATGACAAAGATGATTTAATCTAGGGCATCTAGAGGAATTAGAGAAGGGACTTCCCTCCCTAGTTCTTCCTGCCACTTTAAGAAGATGAAGCCCTATTCTTATGTTGTTGGAGATATTCACACACATTTCTGCTCTTCTGCTCCATTTTCTACTGCTCTATTGGGGCAGATGCTCTAAGATCACTATCCTTCCAGTTTTTCTCCTCCAGGGCAATTGTTCAGCTTCAGATATTCATCCATTTATCCCAAAAGACCAAGGTAATCTCCAAAAACACTAACATTCAAAGATTCCCTTTGTGGTCTTTTCTTAAGCAAATTTTCTTATCTTGACCTCTGAAGAATTCAGTGTCACTCCTTTGGTATTAATGCCAGGAGACAGCTCTTGGCACAATATCTGCTGATCCCTTCACCTAGCTGCCATAGTGCTTCCCAGAAATCTCAGAATAAGTTTTGTGGTACAATTTATTCTAATATTACACCAAAATACAACTCTGATCAAGCTACTTTCTTCTGAGAGATGGATTCTGCAGTTCAGACACTCATTTATATATTCATATTCACTCATCCATTCAAACAAATATTTATTCAGTTCCTACAATTGTATACAGCATAGTATGCAGTATGCAAGGAAGAAAATGGAGTGCAGGTGTGGTTTCTTCTCCATGAAACTTATGTTCTAGCATTCCGTTTGGATAGGCGGACCTGAATCAGATAGTTGCACAACTGAATGAATAATAATGACATACTCAGATATATATTTTGAAGAACTAGAGCACTTAATGAAAGATGTTAGGTAAGATATGCCAGAGGAAGTAGTTTGAGCTAAAAGATGAATGATTAGAAGACGTTAACTAGACAAAGAATAGAAGAAAAAGTGTTCCAGGAAAAGAGTATGGAAGTACCAATTCCCCAAAGAAGAACTAAAAGAAGCCCAATGAGACTGGAACACAGACATAGGCAGAGGAAGTGTGTGTGTGTGATATACTCAGGACTGAATACCAGAGCCAGATCAGGTATCAGGCTATGTATGACTTGTAAGGTTTTGATTTTTCATCTCAAGAGCAAGAAAAAGTCATTGAAGGACTTTAGTCAGGGGGTGGAAAGATGCAGGAAAGAAAGACAGTACTATTTGAATTCCATGAGCCCCCTCTGGCACATGCTAGAGAATGGATAGAATGGAGTAGGAGTAGGTATGGGAAGTCCAGTTAGATGAAACATTGGTAAATCAGACTGAAGTAGAGGAAACAATACATGAAAAAAATAAGAGGTAAAATTAACAAAATGAGTATACTGAGCTCAAAGGTGTTATATATTTCATGAGTTTCCTTCCATTTCAAAATCAGCCAGGAAACTTAGAAATTTCTCTGGTACCACATAGATCAAGAATGATACTATATAAGTAATTTGAGTCCACAAGAAGCCACAATTATTCCCTAGAGAGAGAGTCAAAGTAGCCGCTAATAGCGTCCCCAGATTACACCTATAATTTTCACTACAGAAAAGAACAGCATCTTCCTCATAATTAACAGTCACAGTTTGATCATCTAGCATTGAACTAAAAATATAATTGATTTTTTTCCCAGTAGAATATATACCTGAACTTACTACTACAGTACTAGGAATGTGAGAGCACTTGTAAACTGTATTTCATTGTTATTTATGTCACTTTACCTCAAAGCATTAAAGTTTGTGAAAAAACATTCAAGGATTGCTGGTTAGAAACTAGAGAATTGTGTTTCATTGTGTGACCTGGGAACTACAGCTTTCACTCCTCTTTGAAATGGAACAACCCATCCATTCGAAGAGCACATAAAAAGTGCATGATGCCTCTTGCAACATGCCAGTGACTAATATTTTCCCCTCATTTCTTTGTCACAGCAAGAAAACAAGAACAACCTCTTTATACCATTCTCAAGTGGTTTTAAAAGCTCTTTAAACTACTCAGCATATTAATGATTTGCTATTTATAAATTACACCCATTGAAAGGCCAAAATGACAAATAAATAGAACATTGAAACTTGTCTCTGTCAAAAACTTGCCTCTCCCACATCCAAAAAGAACAAAGGCAAGCCACTCTCCAGTTGACATTAGTGTTGTCAGAAGCAAAGCTATGAGACCTCTAAGACCCCGAGTGATGAGCTGGCTTTTTTCAATAGAAAATCTTCTCAGAGTTCATAAGTCAAGGAAGAACTTAATTAAAGTGTAACTCTTCTAAAAAAGAATAAAAATGAGAGGGGAATGTCTTGCTTCTTTTATGCCCTTTTCTTTTATTTTAATTACCGAACATTTCAATGTATTAAGATTCAATTCACTTATCAATGTTATAAAACCACATAACCCACCTTTAAAAAAAAAGAGCAGACTGTTTCAGTTTATTTTGCCAGAAACTTAGAGAAACTAATAAAATAAAATGCACATTTATAGCACATTACTTACCCATATTTATAAATCTTCACATCATGTTAATTTGTATTTCTAAATAGCTTTAGCAAGTATATGAAATAGCTGACAGTTTTTGTTTGGCTGTTTTCCCATTAGAATATAATCACTTAAAGAATGGTCCTGCATACTGCTGTCACAGAAATGGCAGCAGAGGGGAACAAGTGGTATTTGCACAAATGAGTACATACACATCTATTTATCTTAAAAGGCAGAATAAAAGCGCATATTCTGAAGAACTCGTTGTTGACTGTTTTTTTAAATAATCTGTAAATATAGATTATGACAAGTAGGATAAATTATAAAACTCACAATTGAAAAGGTATCATTTACTACTTAAATAATAAGTACTATGGTTGACTGAAAACACTTCTACTGATAGTTGGAAAATGCCAGAGATATGGAATTAGTCATTGGCATGCTAAAGAGCAGAAATATCTACCCAGCAGCTCTCATCAGCTAGGATTTATCATGCTGATATGACTGCTGGAAAAGGGGATTGTAGATAGAGGGTGTGCCTCCCCAACAATTCTGGCCTCCAAGTAATCTCTCTTCTCTGACATTCTCTCTACAGAATATATAAACTACAATACAGTCCAAAAGTTAATAAGATTATGTATTACTATTTGACTGTTCTTTAATTCATTTACATTAACAAAACACAGGCATTTGTTAACATTTTAGCATCTATGGCTATTAGCTGTTGGGTGTTGCATAGTTTCATCGCTGCAAGGGCCTCTAAGAAACCAGGTTTGGTCACTTGCTGCTGACAAAATCCAAAGGTAGAGAGATGAGTGGTGTTCAAACAAGAAAGAAATTTATCTCAGTGAGGCCAACATGCGGAAGACTTCAGACTAAAATCTCTAAGACTGTCTCCGAAGTGCCAAAAATACTTTTAGGTTTATAAAAGGAAAACGTAGGGCAAGGGTGAGTGCATACTGTGTGATGGCAGTGAAGGCCAAATGGCTCACTTTCTTGGAGTCAGTCACCTGTGGGTGGGGTCTTGCTTGTTCAAAGCATCCTTATTGCTTGAAGGGGTAATTTCAGTTCTCATCAGGGTATGCTTTGCCCTCAGGGTCTTCCTCCTGAGCCAAGAGACAACCTGGAATGAAGACCCCCATAGAAAATTTGAGGTCAAAATGGAGGCAGCTGAAGTTCTCTTTCAATGGGACAGAGCTAGAAGAGTACAAGAGAAATCAATGATCCCAAGCAATACTAGCATGCTGAGTAGAAAGCTGTGTGAGTTGGGAATAGAAATAAATGTCAGCTATGTAAAAGGAGATTTCAAAATAGAACAAGTAAACCTCGCTAAGAAAATTTCTTTTAAAAATAAGGTTAGGTCGGGAGGCCATAAAGGAGAAAGAATTTATGCACATCATCATGGGGGAAATCATGAACATCTTTTAAAAAAAATTTTTTTCACCAGCTGCAAACCTTAAGCCTGGACTTAACTTCCCTCACCATGAAACCTGAAACATCTGTATTCTTCACTTCAAAAAGAGCCAATTCAATTTAACAGGTTTCAATCTCTCATTTGCATATTAACCCAACCAATTCCAGTTAATCCAGTTTTTTTTTTCATTTTTTTTTGTTGTTGTTCTTACTGTTGTTTGTTTGTTTAAAGATTTTATTTATTTATCCATGAAAGACAGAGAGAGGGGCAGAGACACAGGCAGAGGGCGAATCAGGCTCCACGCAGAAAGCTCGATGTGGGACTCCATCCCGGGACCAGGATCCTGCCCTGAGCCCAAGGCAGATGCTCAACCACTGAGCCACCCAGGTGCCCCCACATAGTTTCAATTTCTGTTTTGCATAGAGGACTCAAATGAGAACTACAATGGTTGCCTTTGCCATATAATTCTGACTCCTCTTTGCCTTCCTCAGAATACACTTCCTGAATCTGTGTCTCCCAAATTGCAATTCTAATTGCCTAAATGGTCTGTTTGCTTAAATGTTCAGTAAATTCTTTCTTGGTCTACAGGTTACATATTTTCCAACAACACAGGCAGGGAATCAAAGAAAAGCATTCATTTCTTAAATGTCAGTTCTCAATTGTATGTTCCAGCAGGTGTTAGAGGGATCTCTGGGTGACAGCCAAGTCCTTCCTGTCCATTGAGGTATGGAGAATTTGACAAAAAACTGATGTGCCTTCAGCCATATCAGGCAGGCTTAAGGAGTGGCCTATTAATGTCATTCCTTCCTCTGTTAAATGCTAAAAAAGAACTCAAACCTTCAAAGATCTCAGTTGCTCAAAAAACTAAAAGAGAAAACCAGTTAACTTTAAAGCTGGTGAAAAAAGAATGTTCTCATGATCATGGAAGAAGGATCACCACAGGAGGAGGAGGAAGTCCAATGCGGGCCTGTGGTGTGAGTCCAGACTGCAAAAATGACACTCTCCAGAGTTTGCAATTGGTATTAGATACTGCTTCTAGTTTATTCTCTCAGTAGCATATCCATGAAGACGGCTGTGTGGAAAACATAGACAATGAGGGAAGGTAAGAATACTCCATGTAGGAAGGCCCTATTCTACTTTACTTCTCCTTCCCCCCACCGACCCACACACACACACACCAGTACTATGACAGAAGTTAATTATTTCTGTATTTCTATTCCATTATTCCAATAGGGGTCCACTTTTCTCTGATGCTTCCATATACTTTTAGCTGTCTTATGGTTTGTCTGCCATGGTGGCAGCTCTAGGCCAAATGCTTTAAAACCTTACTAGTGTTCTCCTTGGTAAAATGAGGATGGCAACTGCACCCATCTTAGAGATTCTAGTAAGCATTCAAAGGTATCAGATAAACACTCAGTACCTGCTATGTATTGTTATGCCAACTCTTGCTATGCCTTTTACTCTTCCTTGTGAATTTAAAGTAGTCACTTAAGGATTTAGAAGCCTCATTTCAGGTCATCTAAACTCACATTTCCCTCTGTCTTTTACATATATTTAATAAAAACATATTTAACTTAAATATTTTATAGGCTTCTTACTCTAAATAAATGCAAGCAATATTATAACAATGAAAAAAAAGTTCATTATTATTTACTTCACATTAATCCAGGCCCATAATTATAATAATCAATGTGACAAAAGAAGAATATCTGTTTATTTAGTGTTTAATAACTCTACCTAAATACTTAATTTGACTAATCTGAAAAATAATTAAATAATGCTTAGATTTTTCACTAAAATTTATTTTTGTCTATATTAAAGTTTTGTATTGCATTAGCTATAATAGAGTTCCACTATGTTTTATTGCAATCTTTTTTTTTTTGCAATCTTATGTACACTTTAGACTTATGCTGTTTAACACAGTAGCCTCTGACAACTATTAATCTGTTCTTTGTGTCTATGAGCTTGGTTTTTGTTTTTGTTATTGTTTTTAGATTCTACATATAAGTGAGATCATACTTATATGTATCATACTTATACTTTCTCTATAACTTATTTCACTTAGCATAATATCCTCAAGGTCCATCTATGTTGTCACAAATGACCAGATTTCATTATTTTTTATGGCTGAATAATATTCCTAAATTTAAATGGGGAAGGGGAAAATCTATAGATTGAAAATAGTATGAACATGTTTATCAAAGGTTTTTTTTTGTTTGTTTGTTTGTTTTTACCTTACTTTGCATTTTAACTTACATTCTTTACTTATATTCTCACCACTTTCAGAACTTCTGGTAGATAGAACTAAGAAAATTGCATTTTTAGGAGGTAACATATAATATGTATACTATATATGTTATTATATATTTTAACTATACATATATATAGTTTCTTGTTTCTAAATAAATGAAACCATTTGATAAGAATTAGAAGTTTAGGGCACCTGGGTGGCTCAGCTGGGTGGCTCAAGAGCATTGTACTCTTGATTTGGCCTAGGTCATTATCTCAGGGTTGTGAGATTGAGTCCTGGGTTGGGCTCTGCACTGGGAATGGAGCCTGCTTAAGATTCTCTCTCTCCTCCTCTCTGCCTCTCTATGCCTCACCTCTCTCTCCCTCTTTAAAAAAAAGAAAAAGTAAAAAAGAATTAGTTATTAGTTATTTCAATACTAATTCAAAAAGACTAATAAATAATGAATAATCTATTATGACAGAGATAAAAGAGAATGTAATTCTTTATAGTGCCTGCAGCACATGAAAAATATTGGTTTCTAATTACATTAACAGAATCTATATTGACTTTATCCTACATTTTATCTACAATAGTTTTAAATCAACATACTAACAATAAGACTAGCTAACTGGAGTTTTAGAGAGGGTTGTTTTTGTTGTTGTCTTTGGTTTTATTGGTCCTATATCTTACTAAAGTGTGAAATTAAAAAGCTGAGTATTTAAAATAGTTTGAAGTAATTTTACCATGTGGTTCTGACAACTTGATATACAATCAGACTCACTTGCTTCCAATGGATTCCAAAGACTGTTTTTAATTTTTGTCTTTAATTATATAAAATAAAAAAACACACATATCCCTAAAAAATCCAAAGTAAAAGAAAAAAAAAAACATAATAAAGTGCATACACAAAAGTCTTCATTTTATTCTGTGTCCTCTATCCTGGATTCTTCTTTCCCTCCTGAAAAAAAAAAAAAAACTATTATTACAATTTAATTTATTCTTTCATTGTTTTATTTCAAAAAATTATCAAATACATATGTATATTAACATGCTTCCCCTTCCTTACTCATATATTTTAAACTCTGTCTTTACTTTTACTTTTTCATCTAAAGTTCATCCTCAAGATCATCTCATATCAGTATGTGGGGATATTCCTTGGTCCTCTTATAGTTGTACATATTTTTGCTGTAGATTTCAGGTGTTCAACCAGTGCCCTCCCTATGGGTATTGGATGTTTTCAGTCTTTTGCCATAAGATCACAAGATATAGTCTTAAGTATATTCTTCTGAACCTATGCATCTATAACACAAAGAGAATCATTTCATATTGCATATCTTTAAGCTCAAATAAGTATGCAGCTGGTTTAATAAAGTGCTATTGCTTCTTGCTCATAGTTTATAATTGAAAATAAACTCATCTGGAAGAATACTTTTTAGCCATCCATGAACCTAGACACTAAAGAGAAACACAAAAGACACTGGGATCAAATAAAATCAAATTAAGGAAAATTTTCAAATGGAGATTAAACAAGTCCATACTGTATGACTTTTCAATAAAGAATGGTCAACCACAAAGAGTAATATGGCATTTCTGTTGTTTGTTTGCTTTGCTTTTTCATTTGAAGGAAATAGGAAAGAATTTGAAAAGAGTTCTTTGGAAAATTTGAGGGGGAAGAATCAAATGTAATTTCCATCTTTAATAGGGAACCTAGATGAAACCAAACTATAAACTTATGCTTCAATAAGTCATTCTAATTTCCCCATGTTGTCAGCATTCTGAAGCACCGTAAAGTAGATGAGGTGGTCTATCTAGGGCTGTGCTGTAGAACACAAATGTGATGTACTGACAAAGATACCAGGGAA
This sequence comes from Canis lupus dingo, assembly GCF_003254725.2. Classification (NCBI taxonomy): domain Eukaryota; kingdom Metazoa; phylum Chordata; class Mammalia; order Carnivora; family Canidae; genus Canis; species Canis lupus. The sequence goes on along the minus strand of NC_064246.1, from coordinate 63,175,894 downwards.
TCATGGGGGTTTGAAACAGATGATTGAGGAGTTGACTGTGGAACAAAATGAGTAGGGAAGAATTGAACGATAAAAGGACCAGCGGGTAACACAAATCAGGAGATAAGTACCTCATGGAAAGAAAGGAGCAAAATAATAGTTCATGATTAAATAGAAGTTTGAAATTAAGAGGATATTTTTCTCATCAAATTAAAACCACTGTAAATGATTGATTTTACTTCTAAAGAAAGTAGTGAAAGGCCGTCCAGATTGGAAGGTGCACAGCTATAAACAGAGTCAATCAGTGTACAATATAATATTATACTTCCAATTGACCCATACAGAACACTCCTCAGTTTACAAGTCATACTTGGAAGCAGGCCCACTTCATTTCTCTATATTTAGTATTTAATAAGCATCATGACACATTTTCTTATTTTCCCTTTTCCAGCCACCACAAGAGTCTTTGGTTTTTTTGTTTTTTTTTTTTAAATTTTTTTATGGAGTTCAATTTGCCAACATATAGCATAACACCCAGTGCTCATCCCACCAAGTGCCCCCCTCAGTGCCCATCACCCAGTCACCCCAACCCCCCACCCACCTCCCCTTCCACTACCCCTTGTTCATTTCCCAGAGTTAGGTGTCTCTCATGTTTTGTCACCCTCACTGATATTTTCACTCATTTTCTCTCCTTTCCCTTTATTCCCTTTCACTAATTTTTATATTCCCCAAATGAATGAGACCATATAATGTTTGTCTTTTTCCAATTGACTTATTTCACTCAGCATAATATCCTCCAGTTCTATCCACGTCGAAGCAAATGGTGGGTATTTGTCATTTCTAATGGCTGAGTAATATTCCATTGTATACATAGACCACATCTTCTTTATCCATTCATCTTTTGATGGACATCAAGGCTCCTTCCATAGTTTGGCTATTGTGGACATTGCTGCTATAAACATCGGGGTGCAGATGTCTTGGCGTTTCACTGCATCTGTATCTTTGGGGTAAATCCCCAGCAGTACAATTGCTGGGTCATAGAGCAGATCTATTTTTAACTCTTTGAGGAACCTCCACACAGTTTTCCAGAGGAGTCTTTGATTATAATACTTCTTTTGACTAGTCAAAGCATCACATTATTACATATCACAAGGATTCAAACTATTATTATTATTTCTTAAATTATTTTTTACTATTATTTTTTAATTCATGAGAGACACAGAGAAAGAGGCAGAGACACAGGCAGACGGAGAAGCAGGCTCCTCACAGGAAGTCTGATGTGGGATTCGATCCCAGGTCTCCAGGATCACGCCCTGGGCTGAAGGGGGCGCGCTAAACTGCTGAGCCACCTGGGCTGCCCTCAAACTATTATTTTAATTAAAAATTCATAAGACAAACAAAAAGGTACATTCTTGTTTTTCCATAGATTATCTATCTTTTCCTGCTTGTCAAAATGTAAGAATTTTTGCAGTAATATTAACTCCATAAAGACAGAAATTTTCTTATTACATACTTCCTAAATTTCTATTCTAACTTGAGGCCTTAATCCAGAGCCAGATCCCTATATGTATGAATTATGTACTAATGCACATGGAAAGAATGAAATAATACACAATATACCTTACAACAAGCAGACTTTATGCATAGATTTTATTTATTTCTTCTACTATCATTTAATACTTGACAAAATTTCTGGTACTTTGCTTTATTTGGTTGCAAGTAGAAAGGATACTTTATATAACAGATTGTGGTAAAACCTTCCATGTTCCTAAATTATAATCCACAAGAAATGTAAATGTATTTAACGAAACCTGGGTGGCTCAGTTGGTTGAACCTCTGACTCTTGATTTTGGCTCAGGTCGTGATCTCAGGGTAGTAAGACCAAGCCCACTCACCCCACCCCACCCACCTCCACCGTGTCAGGCTCCATGGAGACTCCTTAAGATTCTCTCTCTCTCTCTGCCCCTCTCACCCACACTCTGGAGCACATGATGGGCTTTCTCTCTTAAAAAAAAAAAAGTGCTATTTTATGCTAGAAGGCAATTTGATAAATACTGATCTTTTAAATCAAGGTTTCAAAGCAACCAAACCTTTGAAAGACAAAAATATCCTTTAGCTATTTTATTATCAATGACAATTGCTCATGTTAAATTTAGATGTTAAATATGCAGAACAGAAGAGACATTAGGCAGGTCTTCATAATTTAACTCATCATTTTTTTTCAAGTATGATTCAGCTGTCTATTCTTGAAACAATCTTAATTGAAATATGTATTTACATTTAGAAAATTACTCATTCAGAATATTTCAACCTCAAATAGAAAGAGCTGCCACATTCAACACATATATGTTGGAAATGTGATTATCTTAAAAAGCAAGTATTTTAAACTTACTTGAAGAGCATGAAGCAATAGATTGAGTTCAACAAGAGAAAATCATATGATTTTTGTTTTTGATAAGATAGAAGCTTATCCTCTAACTGTCCAGAAGTTACCAGTCCAGAATTAGTAAGACAATTCCACAAAAATCAGGGACCCAGACTTCTTTTATATTGTTCTGCTATCTTAAATTTATAGCTTAAATCTCAAGCTCTATGATGCCTGCTTGAGGGACGCCTGGGTGGCTCAGCGGTTTAGAGCCTTGCCTTCTGCCAGGGTGTGATCCTGGAGTCCCGGGATGGAGTCCCACATTGGGCTCCTTGCATGGGGTCTGCTTTTCCCTCTGCCTATGTCTCTGCCTCTCTGCTTCTGTGTCTCTCATGAATTAAAAAAAAAAAAAAAAATCTTAAAAAAAAAAAAAAAGAAAAAAGATGGCTGCTTGAGATCCAAGTAGCATGTCCACATTTTAGCCAATGGGAAAGAAAAAAAGAAGAAAGAAGGACATGTCCTCCTTTTAAAGGTCATGTACTTTAAATCCCATTGGCCAAAATGTAGCTACACCTAACAGTAAAGAAAGTTTGAAAACAAGTCTTTTTTCCAGCTGACTATGTACCTTATCTAAAATGAAGCTTTATGGCCAATAAAACAGGGGACAATAAATACCAGGGAACAAAAGACCATTTTTGCCACCACTCTTTTGTAGAGACTCAGACAATTACCAGAGAATCCAGACTGTAAACCTTTTCTTTCAGTTCATGGATCAAGATGATTACCAGGAAGAATATAGCTTTGAAAATGAAAAATAGCTGGGTTCAAATCCACCCTTTACCCATTGAGGGAATTTACCAACTACTAATGGACTATTAGGTGATGAACATAACATGGTAAGAATTAAAATGTAAACATTATAAATAATTCCCTGAATATTTACATAGTAGCTAGTGCAGGTAACACATTTCTGACTTTTTTTTTCCTCAGAGGACCCAGAATTTAATCTTTTATCTTTAAACACCAATGAATAAACTTTTCTAAAAATTTTGGCCAGTAGACTACCTTCAGAATTTATTTTTTCAGTTGATCAGAGTCTGTATTTGTTATGACTGATTCAGACATTGATATATTAATAATTGCAATTCCTTATAGGAGAGTTTTGAACCTCTAAGCTTCTCGATTATATGTCATGCCACTAAATACCCAATTCAAAAAAAAAATGACAAGATATTCAAACACTAACCCTATTTTTTTTTTTTTTAAAGTAAGAAGTTAGAGCTGGGAGAGGTTTGCTAATTTTCTCAAATTCACACAATTTGAAATCATAGTTCAATACTTTTTAAACCACACTGAATCCAAATGTTTGGAATACTGCTTATGTAAAACCTAGTGCAAAATTAATGTAAAGAATGCATGAGTCTGTTTACTGATATTTTTCAAATGTCATGGTAATTTAAAGATTTGTCAATTCTAGAAAAATGTACATAAAATTGGGAAAAAGATACCATGTTTTGCTACTTATAATGTATATTCTATGTGATTAAAAATAAGTGTAGTTAAAAACTGCATTATGTAAGTAGAAGGGAAAATGTAAAAGTGATGAGAAATAAACTTATTGAGAAACAAGAAAAAATAACTCCGCAGATGACTAATAGTTAATGCAGCCTTTTGTTATGGATAATTAGTTCAGTATAGGAATTAAAAATGTTTGAGTCAATAATTAGTTGCATGTAGATAAGCAACCACAAAAATGTTTAGCAAATGAAACCTCCCTTAAACAGTTTTTCATTTCTCATTACATAAGATCCATATGCAAAAAGATACAAAGTCATAAACAGAATGATCATCCCATTAGCCCAAAGGTTTAAAAAACAAAAGGTTATGAGACCAAGAATAAAGAGAGCAAATAAAGAAATGCAGTATCTGTCCAGATCTTAGGGTTTCTTTCCATTACTTTCAGGCCCATTGCTCAAGTAGCTGTTTTTAAGGACATCTAGATTTCATCTATGTAATAGGCAATATTTATAATCCTAAAGTAGTTTGGTTACCAAACTGTCCTCCACTTCATTCCCCCACACAATTACCAAAAAGATCTTTCTAAAAGGAAACTGGAATAATGCGCTTTCAGATTTTAATATTCAATATGAATTCATAATTTTCATAATGAAATGCAAACATGTTGCCATTGTGTTTATTACCACTTGTGATCTGGTCCTTGCTTAGGAGTCTAGACTTACCTCTTACTCTCTCTTTCTCCTACTCCATACCCCAGTTATATTTATTTTTTAAGTGTTCGAGATTATAAGGAAACACAGATACTTGGCCTCTTGGAGCTTATATTCTCTTCTCTAACCCTGATTAAGTCACTGAAAGGTTCAGATAATTGCAAATAAGGATAATAATGGCAGTTGCCTCATCTGTGTACCACCTTATTTGCCAAGTGCTCGCTCATACACTATACATTTGATCATCACTTGAACCCTCTGCTATAGCCATACCTTTCATACTTTGGACCTTTGAATGTGCTATTTCCTATGTCTGAAATGGATTTACCTTCCCCACTTCTTACCCCACTAACTCTTCTGGCCCTTTATGACTCAGATAATCATAACCTAACTTAGTAAGGACTGCTTCACTGATTCCAACACCTGTCTTCAAGATTGGCTTGGGTATTTCTCTCCCAGGTGCTACTATGACATAAATCAAATGCTACACATTTAATAAGACCAGTTTATATATTGAGTTTATATTTTATTTGAAGAGATTAGTATGATTTGGTTTTGGTGACCTGAAAACATAATTGTTCAATGCTGTAAAAATACTCAGTAAATATAAATCTTTTCCTGCTTTTCAGATTCAAGAACACAGTTTTTCAAGAAAAGACAACTCCTTTCAATCTGAGCCAAACAAAAAGACAGGCTCTTTTGTTAATGTGCTTGTGTGTTGTTATGAAAATTGTGAAAAGATGTTTTAATTGTTTAAAATTCTTCAAAGGTACATCGGAAGTTATGTACTGTTTGACTAATGACTCAAATAATATTTAAAGGTAGGGAAGGTATATATGGATATGTTTTAAGTATAAGTATGGGCAGTGATTCTTTTGAATAACAAATTCATATGTGAACTAAATGATCATCAGACCTGATTTTATAATGGAAAATAGGAGTTTCATATATGTTTGGCACATGTAGATAAAGAGCATATTTACTAAATAATGAATCATAATCTGAGACATGGAATGAATGAGTCACCACAGCTTTTGAGGGGAAATCTCAGAGAGTTTAAGCATGACTAAATGAATTTAAATCTCAAAAGTTAACACCATTAACTGATATAAAGTAAAAATCACTCAATGGTGGGGACATTCAAAACAGAAGCAGATTTCTTATAAACTCTAGAGTAATTGTGCTATATTGATGCTATCTGCTATCTACTGAAGGTTTGTGTCCCCCAGAATTCAAATGTTGAAATCTTATCAACAATATGATCGTATTTGAAGTTGGGACCTTTGGGGAGTGATTAAATCATATGGGTGGAGTTCTCACAAATGGAATTAGTGCCTTCATAAAAGAGGCATCCAGAGAGCTCCTCCATCCCCTCCTGCCATGTTGAGGACATAGCAAAAATATGGCAGCTTATGAACAGGTTCTCTCCAGAGAGCAATCTGCCTGTTCCTTGACCTTAGACTTTCCAGCCCCCAGAACTGTGAGAAATAAATTTCACTTGTTTATAAGACCCTGGTCTATGGTATTTTGTTACAGAAGCCCAAACTCAGATAATTGACAATGAGAAAAATAAAGAATGTGGTCCCTGTGATGTTAAAATTGACAAAAGTAATTTACAAATTTAAATATTATGGTATGTTAAATGGAATTTAAATAAAAACTTGAAGAAAAAAACGTGTAGAAGCATAAAAAATGAAATATTATGGGATTATTTAATGTAATTGTATATTCATTAATGTTCCCTATTCTTGACTCCCTTTAATAGAGTTTTGAAACAGGGACACATCATAGTCTTTCAAAGAAGGTGGCTCCTCCTTCCCTTCTCCCCTATCTGTTGACTTGCTTACTTCATTGTAAGTAAGATTCCAAAAAAGAACAGGTTTAATCAGAAGATGATCTCAAATGTGAGTGACAACTGTTAGTCAAATACTAGAAATTTCTTCATGCAAGTCAAGACCATCTTTGAAAAATAAAGCTGCATGAACAATATCAACATAAGGAGCAAAATTCTTTCAGGAGGAAATTTCAAGCTTCTATTTCATGATTTGCTTTTATGGGTTTAAGAGCAAGCTTGACATTATGTGAATGCAGTTTGCTGTGTTTAATTACTATCATTATTATTATTATAGATACAGTAGTAATTATCTCTTCCTACTGTCTCATTATGTTTTGATCAATTCACATAATAAAAGTTTACTGTAAATATAAGGTTAGGTAACATTGAAGAAAACATATAATTATGGAATATATAATCATATACAATCTAAACAGTTGAACATTTCCCAACATTTCCAACAATTAAATGTTTAGAAAGTAAAGAATTAGCTGCTTTTAATAACATAGGTGCAATTCTAGAGGCAATGGCTATAGAAGGCTTTATTTGTTGACCTAAAATTACTTTACTTCTGTTATATTAATAACATCTAGGTTTCTCAAAAACCTGCTGGCAAAAAAAAAAAAATCTTTCCAGCTTTATTAATGATTCATATGGCAGTTTCTGAAGAGACAAGTCCCACAGAGAAGGAGCACTTGATTAATGACCTGGAAACACTTTTCCTTTTCAGCTGATTAAATAAAATTGACTGGATTTTTACATTTTTATAATAAAATGACCCGCAGGGCTGAGATGACACAGTGAAAGCAGCATGTTCACTCTTCAGCAGATTTTTATTTTGTCACTTGTAAAAATGAAAGGGCTAACCACCCAAGCAGAAAAATGCACTTTATCATTGTCCATGGCTGCCTTGCTGACAAACGCCGCATACAAATATAAAAACATGAAGGAAAATAGATAGTGTTTATATTCAGCATGATTTTGTCTAATGATGACTAAAGTCTTATTATTCCTGGGCCTAGAAACTGTTTTATTAAATTACTATTTAAAAATGAAAAACTTAGAATTAAAAAATTTAAAAAAAAGAATTCCAACCTGTACCTGCACTCTTTAGAGATATTCATTGTGACCATAATTAAGGTTATTGGATGTCATTACTGTAATCTTTCTTGCTTCTGGGACAAGGGGATTCTCTTTGGAGACTAAAGTTCTCCTTACTTTCACACTAATGGGCTCACAGACAGCCCCAGGTAAAACTGTGAAGTAGTTTTTCTTGCATTTCCTGTAGCCCCATCTTTCTCTCTCTGGATCCTTTCCAGAGCATTCTTCAGCCAGGATCTAACTTCCCTAACTTAATATTCCTTTGTTGTTTCTTTGCTCCCTAAATTCTTGCTTAGTTGCCTATACTTGTCTGCTCTCTGAAAGTGGTAGCTTTGTTATTTCCCACTTTCCTTCTCCAGACTATGGCTACTATATCTGTATTTCTGTATTTATTTTTTAAAGTGTACTAGTTTCAAGTCCATTGCCTCAGGGGATCTCAAAATGAACCACTCTCTAGCTGTTAGCAGGATAAAGGGAAAGGCCAAAGGAAACCATTCAGGGGTAATTATCTTTTATACCAGAAGTTATTAAATGATAGCCCTATATTTAGCCAAAGATGTGTGCTGTTTGGCCTAACATTAAATTCAAGATATTTTAACCAAAACCCATAAATTGTGGGTACTTTTGAAAACTCCAAAATTTTTCAGCACCAGATTATCTTTCTCAAATGGCAATAGTCATCTGAAGATAACTGAGATAGGATGTCTACGATGAGATGCAAGCTTACTACATCTTCTCTTTTCTCTAGTGCTACTAACACTGAGGCTGAGTGCCATTCACTTGATCTCATTATGCCCATCTACCCTTCTCATTGATATTACCTGCTTGATCTCTGTAGGCCTTTGGTTTGAGGACCCCATGATCTAGGAGTTCTTCTTAATCTCCAAAATGAAATTTTGCAATTTTATCTTCTCTCCTTCTAGGGAGAAAAAATGGATTGTTCTTGCCATTTAAAACAATGGAACAATGGTAATGGGGTAATTTCTAGTAAAAGGAGTATACAGGCTGTACCAATGAAAGTTAATGTGATGGTGGATATTTAGGGACAGAAATCAGTTTTCTGTGTGCATTGTAATACTCTGACCTGTTAGTTAGCCTGATAATCCTGAAATTCAAATCAGTCAAGAAAGTAAGTGGGTCATTTGAATTTGAAAGTTATCAAACTCAGAGAAGAATAACATTAGATAATATATTTGATTTCATATTGTATTTATTTTGTGAAGTTTCAGGATAGTAGTACAGGTGTTGGTGTATTTTCAGAAGACAGGAAAAAAATCACTGAAAGAATCAACTACCTGTTAACCTTGAGTTAGGCAAGTACTAATCAATTAGAGCCACCGCACTGTGGTACTATATCACTCTTACTATCTCTTTTGAATATTCTAATCTATGTCTTCAGTGAACACATAAGAAGCTTTGAGGTTACAATACTGGAGTTATGTGGGAAGGGTTATATTCTTATTCTTTCATCTTTATTATATAAAATGATACAGAAATAATGTGGGAAGTTTTATGTTATAAAACTTACAGTATCACTAATTCAGTACTTGTAACAATATAGTTTTATGTGGTATGCCTCTAGTACTTACTACTTTCAGGGCATGATTAATGCATGGCATTAATTCCCTAGATCAGCACTAAGAAAAAAACGCTTGATGGCAGGGATTTTGTTTTTCTTTGTAACCTCTGTATAACTAGCTCTAGAACCATACTGGCAAAATATGTCACTAATCAATGTTTGTTATTTAGCGAAGATTGTGGCTGAATTTAAGTCAAATTCTCAGACTTCCCAATCATGAAGCACTTACATATAGTTACTAGTAAATTTTAAGCAACCTGATTATTTTCTCCCTTCTGATTTGGTTTGACTCAGCCAAAATCTTAGTTACATTTGGAAGGATAACTCATTATTCTGTGTCTAGATGAGTGTTCAAGATTATGTACAATTCAAGAAATCCATTAAAATCATTGCATGAGGAACTCCCGTAAGTACTACAGGAGTACAAAGAGGTACATTAATGTGTTCATGAGTTTACCATCTCATCATATTGGTAGACTTCTTTTACTTAGAACACCACTTAAAAATTACTAAGCTCCAATACAGAAAGCAATTTATGTAATTATTCTTCATGCTATACTCTTGCTTCTCTACAATACTTTCTCTGTTTAGTCACTAATATATATGTAACTCATTTCATATTTATTAAATATATGTACACAAACACACTACAAACATATAGGTGCATGTGTGTGCACATCTGTGTGTGTGTTTGTGTGTTTGTGTAGTCTTCAAGTAAGGTTGTTGCTAAATATTCCCAGGGTAGTAGAAGACTGTTTCAATTCTATTCATTGCAATATCAGTTTGGCTGTTTTGAGTTACATAATAATTTTAGCTTTGAAGTTTAAGGTCAATCTCAGGGCAAGGAGCACTTTACTGTGAAGCTGGAAACATAAAGAAGTGTGAATAAAACTGTTCATGACCCTCTGAGTCTCTATGAGCTGGGACTTAAGCAAGAATTTGAAGGATGTCAAATGCACACTCACTTCAACAGGCCATTATAAATGCCATACAACTTTCCATAGCTTGCAATAAGGCTGGTGACACTGGACACATGGTGGGGTGCCTGTAGCAAACCATGAAATAATTGCATTTACATGGAGATCTCTGAGCAGTGCAAAGCCCTTTATGGATTTCATTCCGAATCGATTTGTACAATTACCAAATGTGTTCTGCCAAATTAGGAAGGGTAGATTATATCACAGCTTTTATAGATAGAGAAATGAGGCGAAAGAAAAGGTAGGTATCTTGCTGAAATCCCCAGAAAACACTTTTAGAACTGTCCGTTTTACATGACATTTTCATGCCGCTGCACTTTTGCTCTTTAATGGAGAGCACGCCACCACCGGACAGACACTGAGGGAGGCCTCGGAAAACAATTTCATGCAGCTTTCACTCTCAGGTTTATAGACTCTCACAAAAAGTTCAGAAGTTCAATTTGATGATATAATAAGAAGTTCAATGGTTCATAGCTTATCGGTGTAAATAATACCATGAAATTAAAACACGTAAATTATTTTTCCCTTTCACACGCTAAGAAATATTTGTTTCTACGTAGACAAAAAATTCAGGAAGAATTCTCCTTAGGAATATTCCCATTTTTATCTTGCATAAAGTTTGAAAGGGGCAATGAAAATGGAGAAATGAAAAAAACAAAATGAAGAAAATGAGAAACTCCTGGGCTACAGGGAAATGAAAATGCTAGGATCCACTGTCCTCTGGGTGTGAATCTTAAAGGACAGGACCTACACAGGGACCTCAGGTTCAGCTTTCTGAATTCCTTTTGCTGGAAAAACCCTCTCTTGTGAGAAAGCTGCTCTTTCTCCCAAATAAGGTCAATGCTGTTTCTGTTTTCACAAGTCAAAATTAAGTTTTGAACCTTTCTAGGTATGCCAGTCTTGGCTTTTTGAAATCCCTTGTGCTAGCACTAGCAAAACAGCTAAAGTCTAGGGAATGGTATGGAATGGATTTCACTTTCATACTTTCAAAACACTAAAAACATAAATAAAATGTACCTGCTAAAATTTGTAGGTTATTTTTTAAACCAAAATTAAAAGATATAAAAGACTCCTAATAACTTGGAATCTACAAAAAAGATGATGCTGTTAACTTTAAACTAGAAATATAATGTGAATGAGTACTGGAATCAATCTCAGATTTATTTACCACTACAGAATATACAAATTTCAATTTTTAGAACAAAATATTCTTATTATTGGATATTCTTTTTTAATAGAGATTTCTATTCATATAGCATCTAGATTCTTGACTTTTGAAACTCAGAATACAAGATGAAGCACAATGCACAGGTCCCAGATCTTGACAATGAGCCACCATATGGACAGTGAGATAAAACTAAATTACCTCCCTAGATGTGCACCAGGGTGGGGGCAAAGGTTGATACTTAAATGATTCTACATAGTCATAGAGCCCACTTACGCAACTAGAGAAGTTCTCTCTCCTTAAACCCTCAACTACAATTATACAATGTTTGATTTAGTTATCCAGGATAAGATTTTGTGACATTTGGATACTATTTCTCCCCTGATAATATATACAAAGCTCTGTGTGTGTTGTGTGTGTGTGTGTGTGTGTGTGTGTGTGTGTTTCTTTGAGGAAAGAGAATATATAGCTTTCCTGAAGACTTTAAAAAAAAGACTTTCAAAAAAAAAAAAAAAAGACTTTCAAGTCTTTCCTCAAGACTTTCCTACTGAAACAAAAGGAAGGCCAAGTATGTATGTTTGCCTGGAGGCAGCAGTGCGGTCCAGTGGAGCTGAGCTCCACCAAGGGGTTGGGGGATCATGCCTTAGTCTCAGTCTATCATGAAGCAATTGTTTGACTTTAGGCAAGTTACCTAATCTCTTCATGTTTCAGTGTTCTCAACCATGAAATGGGGGAAATAATACCCTGCACCTGCCTTTCTTAGCTCATAGGGCTATAGTGAGGATCAAATAAGAATCTGTAAGATAACCCTTTGCATTAACGTGTTCTATAGACGTATGGCTTATGGGGGATTAATCCATCCTGCTCTTCCCTATACGCCCTCCCTCTTACCTTTACTCCCCTCATAAATTCACAAGAATCTAGCCTTTGCTTACAGAGAATTCCCCCATCTAATACTAAGTACCATTGCCTTCGTGTGTTACATTCAATACTTTATAAAATTTCACATTTTTGAAATATGGAGACTATCATTAGGCTCTGCCCTCACTGGCTATTCCTATCTCTTCTTTATTTGAAGAATAAATCTCTTCTTTCATCCACCACTCAGGACAGCTCCAGTCATTTCCTGGATGCAGTCTTTTCTCCAATGCCACAAGGAACCTCTCTCTTTGTGCTTCCTCAGAATTCTGTTCAAGATCTGTATTACAGATCTTATTAACTTGTAATGTGTTTATTTATCTACAGGGCCATCTGCCTCACTAGACTGTCAGCACCTTCTCTGCATTCCTGTTTAAATAAACCCCCTACCATTGTACACGGCCACATACATAGCACGCACATGGTAAAGCAGTTGTTGAATAAGAAAAATTGATACTAAATGCACTTCTGTGGAAAAAATGCACATAAAATATGCTGTGATTTCCTCAGAAAATTCAAAAATTTCCTGCACTTTAGCTATGTAAGCTACAATGTATATGCTACTAAACGGCATATGATTTTCCAGTAGGGAACATCTTGTGTGCTTATTTTAACTATACTTTAGTATCTTTTGTAGCCAGTTGTGTAATGTTTTTATTTTTCAAGGCAAAAACAATTCCTTATATTTGTCACATTCATCTTATTTCAGAATGGATCTCTTGAAGATTTTACATGTATTTCCATATATGTATTATTTGTTTGAGAACATTATATGTAGCCCTAGCCAAAGCACTCATTATACCTTATACACTTATTATACCTTATACATTCAAATTTAATAAATTCAAAATTATATAAAAAAATTTTAAATGAAAACAAAAAGCAGATTGTGTTGATAATTTAACCTGCCCAGCACTGTGATATGGAGCCCAATTCTTACATTCTACTCTCTCAAAAGTCTTAGCACCATCAAGAGAAAGTAAGAATAAAATTTGCTTCAATAGCTTACTAAAATAGACTCATTCTTCTTCTCACCCCTAATCATATACTGATTAGAGCCAAATTCAAACTACTCTAGCACTAGACTCCCAAAAAAATTTTCCAGGAAAAATGAGCAGTCCCCTCTATGAGGATAAAGTGGCTAAAATTCTTCAAATGAGATTTTCATTGTCCATGGTTTAGAATTCAGGACCCTAGTAAATAAGTTCAATCATCCTACTCACACCAACTCCACTACTATTTTAGCCCTATCAGCAGGCTGATCCAGATATGCTCTCTTGAGGTCTATTCCTCCAAACCTAAGCTTCTTTTTAACAGTGCCCCACAGTCTTATTGCTAGAATGTAGAGAAGCAGTTGTTTTGAACATCTCAGTTTAAGAGTAAGTGGCAAAAAATCGTATCTGTTAGCATATTGCTAAAACATTAGATATAGAGATATAAACTATATTAGTATAAAAGGCTTAGAACTTCCAATCTGTTCCTCATTTTATTAAGCATGCTTGGTTTCTACAAAGAATCTCACTTTATAAAAAATTCATGATGCAAGCCTTTGCTTTGCAGTATGACAATACTCCCAAAGAAATAATTATACAGTTTTGAGGACTGTGACCCCTTTCATTCTTTCTGATTTTGAGGATGTTGCCACCCCAAGCAGACTAAAAAATGAAGTGAAGAATTGAAATAAATCCCAAGACTTAAAAATAAGGGGAGCAAGCAAGGGGAGGTCACTTTAGCAAACTTAACTCAAGAGCATATGACTAATTAATTGGACTATTCTGGAGTTGTGATGATAAAAATACAAATCCATCACTTAATCTCAGAGATGGCTACATTACACTTCTTTCCAATGAAATTGGCAAGAATACTTAATGTTCTACCTCAGTCTAAAGTTTTCTCTTACCCACCAGGGGAAGACATTTTCCCTCTACTCCAAATTTGTTCTAGCTCTAACTTTCCCAATACCAAATGAGTTAAATACTATGAAATTTCATGCACACAAGATGCCGCTTTTGTCTCTGCATCTGGTGTCTTTGCTCAGATTGTCTTTTGCATGTTCTCTTGTGAAATAAAAATAATTTCCTTACCCCAGGCCCAAGATAATTGCTTAGTATGAAGAAAAATCTCAATATGACAAATCTAAGTATATGTAAGAACTAAAGTTTGTGTGTATTTTAATTTGTTGCAGAAATATTAAGAACTGGTATTACCAATTCAAGAAGTGTACCTTAATACTGAGCATGCTGTAACTTTTAAGAAATTCTATTGAGGTTGATCAGAAAAACACCTTAATTTTAGTATCATTTCAGGCACTACTGTACATATATTACAGGCTCTGTGATGCTGTTTCTGTTTTTTTTGAAATTTGTAAACCTCTCCTCTGAAGATCACAGAGAACTTCAGAGCCATATGCTTTCTATCCTTGTCTTTTTACACAGTGTATTCATGCATCTTCTTCAGCTGGAAGAGATATGTTTTCAAATTTCAGTGGTAAGCAAAAGCTCTTCTGGCAATCTCTATCTCAAATGTTATTTTATGTCTAACGAGAAGTAAGATTACAAAGATAAGAGTGGTAAATTGCAGATGATCTTAAAATGTTGGCAAATATGATTAGGATATCCTTCCTAGGACAGAGACCTCACTTCTCTACATTCATTCAGAAATATGAAGCAGACATAATTCCTTCCTTTATAAATCATATAATCTAGTGAAAATAAAATAATCACACAAAAATATAAAACTATATCTATGAAAATGAAGAAGATACATAGTGATAGAAGAGTAAATAAGAGAAATTTGAGTTACATAGGAAGGTTGAGGAAAGCATCCTTAAGTAATTAACATTTGAGATGATATCTGAAGGATGGCTAATACTTAACTAAATAAAGAAGACACTAAGGAAAGTGTATAAGGTCCTAAAAGAAGACCACTATGGCTAGAGAAGATAAACTAAAGAGAGATATCATTCAAGATGAGCTTGGGAAAAAAGATTTATGCCTTGGAGGTCAAGTTCAGAATTTGGTATTTGTCTCAAGAGCTATAAGAAACCACTGAAGGACTTTAAGAAACAGAGAAAGGGGTGGAGTATGAGGAAGGGAGAAGATAACCAACCATATGATTAGAATTATATTTTTAAAAATGTTCTTCTAGTTGTATGTAAAGACAAATTTAGACATGAAAAGAATAAGTGAAGTAGACCAGTTACCTGGTTTTTGCAGTATGTAAAACAGGAATGACTGCAGAATGAATTAGCATAGTTGCAATAAAATTGGAGACAAATAAACAGATCCCAGAGAAAACAGAAGCTAAAAAGACATGAAAATAGATGGCTAGTAGATAAGTTTTAAGGAGATGTTTTAAAAAGACAGGTTTCTGACTTGAGCCATTATATTGAGTTCCATTTCCTGAGATGGAGAACACTGGAACAGGAACCAGTTTTCATGAGAAAGACCATGAGTTAAGAGTTATCAAATGTGAATTTTAAGAAGTCACTGAGAGTAGCAGCATCAAAGGAATGGTCTTTTATGAAGATTAATTAAGCATAGGTTTGCAGGGTGAATTGAGGATGGTAATAATGGAAACAATAAAAATAGAAGACTATTGTAACAATCTAAGTGCCAGATATCAAACTAGAAAGAGCAGGTTAAATAAGTAAGTAAAACTAATGAAAAAAATTTCATTATAAATTAAAATGTGAATGCATTTAGTAGATGATTTGCAAAGAGGAAGGGGGAATGGACTATTTAGACAAAGATCAATTGGAAATTAATTCTTCCTTTTCCTTTGGAATAGGATTATCTTATGGGAGAAATGGAATTCTAAAGTGCTTTACTGGATAATAGCCAATTTAAATTTTAGCAAATTAAAATGTAAAGCATATTTTAAGCATAGGGTGTGGTTTAAAGGCCAACAGAAAAATTTCAATCCATTCAGTAAAGTCTGTGTCTGCTGCCTCTGCTTTCTAGGTTATCACCTTACTCATCTCTTCTCTTTTTTTCTCCTTCCCTTCACTAACAAGTCACTTCTGGTGACTACACTGCCTTCTAACTACAGATGAACTCAGAAACAGAAGCAAACAAAATGTGTTTACCCAGTGCATCTATGAAAGATCTACTGAATATTTGTTATGGTATGAAATTATTCATATATTTTTAAATTTAAAAAAACTCTTGACTTCTAGGAAATTTATGGAAAGGTAATCTCTCTGATTTAAAAAAAAAGAACAAGATATGACAAACTTCATTTTTCTTACTTTTATGGTTCCATGTGAAACAGTGATGCCTATATCTATGACAGCCACCTTGTAGTCATAGAGGCAGGCCTTGAAGTCAAAGCCAGAATGCTGAAGATGATGGAGACGAAAGATTGAAAGAACATAGGTGCATAGTCATGGCATTAAATTTTTAAACCCTAGAATGTTTCATTTCAAATTAGTTGTTTTGTAAGATGATAAGTCTCCTTTTTAAAGTAATTTTAGTTGCTGCTTCCATAAGTACCCTAACAACTAGATTCATCTGAAAAAGTACTTTCTATTACCTCTCTACAAATCTCAACCTTCTTCTAGTGATATTTTACCACTAACTATTGAGTAATAACCCAAATTACTTATAAATTATTTAAAAACAACTATCTTTAATTCACATAAAATATTTGGTTTATGAGTATGAACATATGCAGAAGGCATATTACAAAACCATAACTTATACAGTTAAAAATAACCCAGTAAATTTATTTAACACTAAAAACTCAGTTTCTAATCTCTTATGAATTATCATTACAAAAACACATTCTGATGGCATATGTCTATATCTGCTTTAGCAATAAAAGTATGAAAGATTTGATTGAATTATATTAACAACTTATTTTTTAATATTTTATTTATTTATTCATGAGAGATAGAGAGAGAGAGAGAGACAGAGAGAGAGGCAGAAACACAGGCAGAGGGAGAAGCAGGCTCCATGCAGGGACCCTGATGTGGGACTCGATCCCGGGACTCCAGGATCATGCCCTTGGCCAAAGGCAGGCACTAAACCACTGAGCCACCCAGGGATCTCTAAGTTAACATCTTAAAGTCCAGTTATTGGTAAATATAAACCAATAACACTACCAATGAAACTGATTTACTATATTGTAGGTTTAATAAAACATCCACAAAAGGCTAAATTAAAAAATAATGGTATTTAAATTTTGTTAACTAATAATTTAAAAAATTAAACAAGAAGCTACTGAAGGCAAAGATTAACGCAAAATACATTGAAATCCACGGGGCACCTGGTGGCTTACTTGGTTAAGTATCTACCTTCATCTCAGGTCATGATTCCAGTGGGATTGAGCCCCGCATCCTATTGGGCTCCATGCTCAGCAGGGAGTCTGCTTCTCCCTGTCCCTCTGTTGCTCCTCCTGCTTGTGCTCTCTCTCAAATAAATAAAATCTTTAAAAAAATACAATAAAATCCAGAGATCTGAGCAAATAAACAGCAATCACAGATGAAACAATTCAACAAGATGAAACCACAGAAAGCTGAAGCCATACTCAAATTTATAACACACAAGTTAGTTTGCTTATCAACACTGACACATAATTTGCACAATTTGCAATTGATAATGATAATAGAAGACACTAACTTTGAACCTGGATTAAGCAAAATGTTACTACTTCCCTGTGAATAAAAAAGAAAATTATATCTATCTCATTATTATAACTATGTTAAAAATATATACATTAAAGAAGTTTATATTCATTTGCTATTTTTAAAATTTCATCAATAAACTATCTGTGAAAATGTGTTCTCTTGTCATTTAAGAACCTATATGATATTCTCTATTTTGCCTATTGGCCTACAAAACCTAAAATATTACTATGCGGCCCTTTTCACAAAACGTTTGCCACTCCTTCATTTAGTGAAAATGCCTGAAAACCCCATTCGGTAAAACTAAACAAATAAAAAAACAGAAAACCAACAGTTTAAACTCCTTAGCATCCTGCACAAAGCCTTTTTGATTTAACTGCTTTCTTTTTTTGTGGCAGGTTCTTCCCACCTTGGACTTGTACTCTAGCATATACATATGCATGAACAAATAATAAGATATGAAAAACCTAATGCTGATAGAGTCATATTATATAAAAATTACATAAAGCAAAATTTTGGATTCAAAGGGTGTAATAGTTTCCCTATTGGTATTGTAAAAAATTACCACAAATAGTGTCTTAAAACAATCTAAATTGATTTTCTCACAGCTCTAAAGGTCAGCAGTCTGAGATGACTGTCATGGAGCTAAAATCAAGGTGTCTGCAGCATCAGTTCCTTCTGGAGTCTCCAGAAGGGAACCCTTTTCTTGCCCTTTTCAGCTTTTACAGGCTGTCAGCTTCCTTAGCTTGTGGCTGCATCATTCCAATCTCTTCCACTGCCATATTGCCTTCTACTCATTCTTATCCCCATCTCCTTATTTAAAGACCCTTTTGGCCATATTGACCCAATTCAGATATTACAGGATAATCTCCCCATTTTAAGATTCTTTCCTTAATGACAGCTGCATAGTTTCTTTACTCATATATAGTAACATTCTCAGGGATTAGAACATGGACATTTTGGGAGGGCCTATTATTCAGTTTATCACATAGGACAATTGTTTTGGATAGATAAAACTATTTTCTAGATAACTAATATTTTATCCTCTTACTGACAAAATCTTGTTAGTTAAATTATGTTGAATGGGGGATCCCTGGGTGGCGCAGCGGTTTGGCGCCTGCCTTTGGCCCAGGGCGCGATCCTGGAGACCCGGGATCGAATCCCACATCGGGCTCCCGGTGCATGGAGCCTGCTTCTCCCTCTGCCTGTGTCTCTGCGCCTCTCTCTCTCTCTCTGTGACTATCATAAATAAATAAATAAAAAAAAATTTAAAAAAAAAAAAAAAAAAAAAAAAAAAAATAAATTATGTTGAATGGATATGTTTTTGAAAATAATAACTACTTCATGAGTTTTTATGTATTTGTCTTTCTTAATAAATTAGAGTTAACCCTCTATATATTATTTACTGTGTAACATATGATTGTCACCAGAGTCTGCTAGAAAATTTCGCCTAGATTAAATGGTCCCATCCTAGTTATTTATTTATTTTTTTTTTGTATAGAGCCTTCCTCTATTCACTCATGAATAAATGAAACTTTTCATAGTTTCTGTATTTCTCTTCCTATTGTCTATCCCAATGATCAGTATTGTGTCCCTGGACCAATAGCATCAACTGGAAATTGGTAAAAATATAAATTCTCAGGAACCAATTCAGACCTGCTGAATCTGAAATTCTGGGGTTGGTATCTCAAGTTTCTGATAGTCCTAGAGATACAAAGAACCTCTGGTATATCAAATATAATTATTTCCTGCAACTATATCTGTTTGTAGTAAAACTTCTGCTCTTTGTACTTTGTTGTCTGTAATCGATTGGGGGATTGAGAATTAGATAAATACTCTAGCTTTAACTATCTTCAATATGAGATCACAGAGGCTCTGAGTAAAACCTAGGAGTTTCTTGTGTGAGTAGAATCCATAAACTTTTATAAATAAATCATTAACTGTCAACTTTAGTTACTTTGAATATTTTACTGATTTCTGCCTCCTCCGTTAAGGCATTCATAGACATATTTTGTATATTTCACTAAATTCCATGAAGAATTATAAAATTGAAGAGATGAAGTTAAAGAAATTCTACAAATTTTCCAAAAAATTTCCAAGTTCATGAAATTATTTTTTTAAATAAAAATGAGTCCTCAAATAGATGTCCAAAGACATACATTCCTGTATTTATTCAAATGTTATTAAATATTTTAAACTCTCAATTATTTTATCCTAAGAGAAAAAGGCCAAACTGAAAGTATCTCATCCTAAAGTGTGTCACATTTTTGGAAAATGACGTATTACAGACAGAAAAATAGTTAAATATTTTGTAATTGCATTGTTCCATGACTGTAGCAGCAACTACAGAAAAGAAGTTATAAACTCTGAACTCTGGTTCTACTAGAATTAAAGAGAATGAATTATGTTGGTTAGACTAAATATTTTGAGAAGCACATTATTGCATTAATATAATAATTCTGTTTCCTTGCCTCTCAGAGAAAGAACTCTGGGAGCACATATTCCATACAAATCATTAATATCTACAGTAGAAGTAAGACCCAGTTACCCACAATGGAATTGATATGATCATTCACCCTTCCACTGGTTTCTGTTTCTTCCTTGTCTCTCTTCTTCTATTGTTTCCCAGCATCTTCAAATAAACTATTTGCACTCATATCCTTGTCCTCGTGTCCATTTCTGGGGAAAGCCAATCTAAAGTATCACATAATTTGGGCATAAAATAAATTGCAATTTTGAAGTTTAAAGTATGGCCTTTAAATGAATCAGTCTTTAAAACAGTGCCACTGTAAGAGATAAAATAGAAGTAAGGCTATATAGAATGAGGATTGAGGTATGACAACACTGGAGTGAAATTGAGCAAAAAATAAATTTCAGTTGAATTTAAAAGAAAAAGACTGTTTCAATGAGCAAGTCCTTTAGACAATAAAAGAAAATATTCTTGGCACAGTGGTAGTAGTCCTATTGCTTGAGGCATTTAATTCTAGATACAACAATGTGTTGTAAATAACAATGCCAAATGGCAGTAGATGGACATGATAACCTAATAGGTCTTTTCTGGCTCTAATATCTATGATTGTATGATTCAATTCAAATACAGTAGTTTACTGTATCTCAAGTGTGTAATACACTTCAATTGTGAAGTGCTACAATTTCAATACTAATATGTTTGAAGTGACAGACATGTCACCTAAGTACCTAGTAGAGTTGTTTGACATGCTACAGAAAACAAACCTTCCCCTTGAGGATATATCTATATAGACCTCCATCAGACAGATTTTATACCCATAAGCAGATATTGTTCATTAACAAGACACATATTAAATCTTTTAAAGCCCATGTGTGTGAAATTATTCCACAAAAAAAAATTATCAGGGTCTTCCTAGTTTCATGGGAAATAATATTAATCTGCGCCGAGACACTGATCAAAAAGCATGCAGATCATTGCACTTTCAAGGGAAGTCTGTCTCCATCAACATCAAAATCACTGAACTGAGAAATCTACAGTGTCTAAATGACATTGAGAGTTTTGCTGTTATGTCTCTATTTCGTGATACAACACATGTGGCTAGCTCTGAAACATGGCACGTATGCCATTCCCACTTGAAAGAAAGAAAAGAAAGTTCTTTAGTAATCTTTTTTATTTAGTCCACATATTATTGCTTTTTTCTTTTTTTATTATGATATGTAATTCTTGAATTTACAGGTGACCTCCTGACTACAAATGAAGACAAAGTGAAAAGAATAGTGGTTCAATTGCATGAGCTCCATTTTCATATGTGAAACTTCCTTTGAATGAAGTTGGACCTCCCATTTCACATTATGGGAAATGGGACCATTGACAAAGCAACTTCAGAGAAGGCAGGATATATATGGCAATGTTTCCCTATTAACGCCAACCTGTTTAATGTCAACCTATTTCACTATTAATATTCCAGAGTGTTTAGAAAGAATACAATTGAAATGTATTATGCTTGTCAGATGAATAGGTTTACTTGTTAAACTTTCACTTGAACAAGATCTTTCACAGAAATAAATGAGTTAATGAGTCTCCACTGGCTAACACAGGAATGTTACTTCAGGCTACACTGAATATATTCTCATGTCTAGTTACATGCACAGGCAGGAAGAAGAAGTTCCAAATCTCTTCAAAGAAAGGAAGTGCAACAGTTATAAAACATGATTATGATTTTGTTGACCCTTCTCTCCTAAAGAAGTGGGGTCCTTATCTCCTTTCCATGAATCTGAGTGAGCTAATGACCAATCACCTCATCCAAGAGAACTTAGAAGAAATAATGCTATGTGGCTTCTGCAGCAGTCCTAAAACTGCATTCATCTTCAGTGATGTTGCCAGAACACTCACTCTTACGTCTTGTGGCAACCTGTAAGAAGCCTATCTTAAAGTATCTATGCTGTGAGGAAGCCCAAGCCATATGGCAAGGCCACATTGTAGGTGTTTAGTCCCAGGTGTGGCCAACCTGAATCATACGAATACAGATGCAAGACAAGGGAGTTAAGAAATCTCCAGGTTATTCTAGCTTCCAGTCTTTTCAACCTTTCTAGCTAAGGCCCCAGAAACTGTGGAAATGAGACAATCCATCTTTATTATGCCTTTCCTGAATTCCTGACCTACACAATAGTGAGCATAATAAAATGGTTGCTCTTCTATATTACTAAGTCGGAGGAAGTTAGCTATGGAGGAAAAAAAAACAAACTGGAAAACAGATGAGAATCAAAAGGAAGGGAGAAAATTGGAAAGAGTAGAAGAGGAAAGAAAAAAGCAAAAAAAAAGAAGGAAGATGAAGGAAGGAAAAGAGTGAAGACAGAAGGGAAGAATAGGGAGGGAGAAAAAGGGAAGGAAGGAGGTGTGGAGGAACAGAAGGAGCAGCCTGTTTTGCAGTATTGTTAAACCAGGACTTCTTTATGTTTAGCACAAATGGTAGTCATGGAGAATTTCTATTATATGATTTAGTCTTGCCTGCCTCAGAGAGACTATTCAACTTAAATACAGATTCAATGATTAATCAAATAGGGATTCTAAAAAATGGGGGGGAAAGAGGAGAAAGAATTCCCTTTATTGGGGGGACAGCTTTAGATTGAATAATGTACATTAACTATAGAGTGATTTTAAAAAGTAGCAAAACTAAAGAGAAAAGAAAAGTATCAATGCAGGCACAGGGATCCCTGGGTGGCGCAGCGGTTTGGCGCCTGCCTTTGGCCCAGGGCGCGATCCTGGAGATCCGGGATCGAATCCCACGTCGGGCTCCCGGTGCATGGAGGCTGCTTCTCCCTCTGCCTGTGTCTCTGCCTCTCTCTCTCTCTCTCTCTGTGACTATCATAAATAAATAAAAATTTTTTTTAAAAAATGCAGGCACAGATTATTTCTTCTACATAAGCAGAGTCATGATTAGAACTTCAATTTTTAAATAGGTTCATATCATCAGAGTCAAGGAAACTCCAAGCAAGACATATTGTAACAGCACTCCAACTGACTTTTTAAAAATATTTTGTTTATTAATTTATGAGGGAAACAGAGAGAAGGCAGAGACACAGCAGCAGGAGAAGCAGGCTCTTCGCAGGGAGCCCGATGCGGGACTTGATGCAGTAGTTCTGGGATTATGCCCTGAGCCAAAGGCAGACGCTCAACTGCTGGACCACCCAGGTGTCTCAAACTGATCTTAATGGTTAACCTTTTCAAGCTTATGCACCCCTTGCTTGTTAACTTAAGTCCTTATTTTATAGCAGAACTAACTTAACTTTCCTTGAGATTAGGAGACCACCACCACTTCATTGAGGAATTAAAGACCAAGCTTTCCCAGAACACAAGGTGTGATTACATTATATTACATTCAAAACCCAAGTTGCCCCCTTCCTAAATAAAGCAACCTTTCCTTTCACACACCACTTGTCTCTCAAATATTGATTTTCAGCAGAGAGCAGCTAAATCTGAGTTTGGAACTAGTTCTCTGTCCAGTAATAATATGATAGAGGATATTTCTTGTTGACCACAAGTCCGTCAATGTAACATGATAATCAATGTAGTAGATTATCAACTATTGTATAACTCATTACTTTATAGAGATTAATTGGTGGTAATTATTCATAAACTACACTGCTTTACTTATTTCAAGAAATTTGCAATAAGTTTTCTATTATAAAAAAATTCCTTAAAAACTCTGATGAAATAAATATATTTAGTCTTTGTCCCTATTCGTAGGTAAGAGGTCTAAAAACTCTTGGATTTCCTGAGTAATAGCAATGTCTTTTGAAACACTGGTTCCAAACAAATATCTCTGAGTTTATGCTATTGAGTTTACTTAGGTTGACTTAGAGGGGTTCTTAGATCCCTCAGGATAGGGCTGGTCCCAGAAAGATGAAGTGATTAGAGGATTGGAACTTTCGGCCCCACCTCTGGGAAAGTAGGAGTAGGATGAGAAAATATGCTCTATAAAAACTGTTGAATAATGAGATTAGCTAAGCTTCAGGGTTGGTGAAAACATCAAAGAGCTTTAGAGGGTAGTGTGCCCAAAGAGAATTTGGAGGCTTTGTGCCTCTCTCATTCTCCATACCCTGTCTTATGCATCTCTTTCATCTGGCTGTTCCTGAGTTGTATCCTTCATAATAAATCACTAAATGCAAATAAACTGTTTTCCTGAGTTCTGTGAGCCATTCCAACAGAATCTGGAACCTGAGGAGGGGCTCTTGGGAACTCCCAGTTTATAACCAATTGGCCAGAAGTGTCATTGACAACCTGGAACTGGAGATTGGCATCTGGTAGAGGCAGTCTTATGGGACTACACCGTTAATATGTGGGGTCTACACTAACTCTACTAAGGAGTTAGTGTCAAAATTGAATGGACTTTGTGGAACACTAAATTGGTAGCAGAGAATCAGTTGTTGGTGTTGGAGAACACTCCAGAAAAAAAAACAAGAACAAATCACTGGCCAGCCTTTCAGTTCTATGAAAGTCTATTTTACATCTCATCATTTACGGGAACCGAATTCTCCCAGGGAACTACCAAAAACTTACCTAAAGCATGGGGTTCTATGCTTAATTTCAACCTGAAGAAAAATTTCCCAAATGTTTAAGTTTCTGTAACTTGGCGACTCCCATTAAGGTTTTCTTATCCCTTCCATAAAAATAAATGGATTTGTAATCAGGGCTTCCTCATTTCAATAATTTATTCAGCTTTAGCTCTCTCATACTTTAGAAAAACACCAGATGTTTCAAGAAACTGTATTGAAGGTGAAAGAAGTTAAAGAAAGAGAGATTACCAATGAACTGGGACACAGATTTAGCAAGAGGCAATTTTGACCACTTGGAGGATAAGTGGTGCCAGGTCTTAAAATAGTTGATTCTCTTTGTATTAGGTAGTTAAAATCTATTAACCACTTTTGGGGACCTCTTCCTCCCTAAGAGGTTAACTCTCATTCTTCCTTTTCTTTTTGTTCTAGTCTGTGCTTATGTGCTTCCTTCTTGAATGCTTATTTCTCTCCCTGTCTCCTAATCCAGTCTCACTGTTCCAGATCTAGGATGCACTTCCACTCTTTCCTATATCTCTATGTATGTCCCTCCATTAAGTTTTACCCATTCTGTTGTACATATTGATAGTATATATCTCTCATCCTTAATCACAAAATTGGCGACAGGACTTTTTACTATTAGTTTTAAATGTTTAAAAAGAAGCATTTATGTGAATTTTCACTCCTCCTTCAAAAATATTTTCATATCTCTGACATACCTTTATTTTTTCATCAAGCTATTCAGCTATTGCAGGCCATAACCATGTAACTTTTCTTATGGAAAATTCCAAACATTTCAAAGAAAAGAGAACTGAATGAACTCCCTTATATCCATCACCCAGATCTATTTGGCTAGACATCTTAGGATTTTCGAGCCTAAGAGAACCTTAATTTTAATAAGCCTATTACAGAGATTTTTGATGACTCATTATTTAAAACAAAAAATGGTAATTCTCTAAATTGTGGATTTTCAACTATGTTTAACCCATGTTCTCTTTGGAAAATCAAACAAACACATAAATAACTTATATCTGCCTTAATACCCAACTGGAATGCTATTTGACATTTTAAAATAAATTTAATTTTAATTATAATGAAATTATCAAATATGCTATTCCAAATTATATATAACTCCCCTTCTCAAATGTCCCTCACTTTATTCTTCTTCCCTGACAGGTAACTCACCTTTAATTTTACTTGAAATTCAAAATTACTATTTTGAACATTTATTTCAAATGGCTTTTTAAAAATAATATTTTAATAAGATAGTAAAAATGCTTAAATTCTGACTTTCTAAGAACTCCCAACAACTTTAAGATGGAAAAAAGCAGGCACTTTGTAGCTATTTGTAGCTAATACAAGTAGACAAGTATGTTAATGCTACCATTTGTCCAATGTCCATTGAGGGTGCTCTGAATAGGTTCCAAAGTGTATAGAGGTCATATGACAAACCAACACTAATAATTCTAGGTTTTTTAACTGTGGATCTATATTTTAAAATTAAGTGCATATTACAGACATAAGTCATTGTTCTCTCCTCAGTAGATCATTTTTCTGTTCTGACTTTATTTTAGCATGAAATAAAAGATTAACTTACAGTAGCAGCCATAGATAAAAATAAAATCCTGTAAGATGTTTCTTGACCAAAATAAATAGGGGTCAAGGGCAATTTATTCCATAAGAGTCTTCTATAATTATTGGCAGCTTAATTACTTCTTTGGTTCTCTTCAAAATTGCTGGTGTTAGAATGACCTTTCTAGTGAAAGTGAAAGGAGCTCTGACCTTCTTTTCGATTAAGCATGCCTTCTCATTGGAGACTTACCATTAAAAGAGAGTTTGCAAAGTCGGGGTTTACCACATTCCAACAGATATGCCACTCAAAGGATTTGTTGAAAGTTCCTAAACTTTTAAATATGAATAGTGACATATAAGCAAAGAACCTTTTACTTCAGGTTTCTTCTTATCAAATAACATCTATTTTTGAAGTTTTTTGCTACAGAAAACAAAACATTTGACAAATATTTAGGGTAGAAAGTGGTACCTTCCTGTGGAGTATGATGCGGAGGTCAGGGTCACAACAATTGACTTTAAATTTTCCCATAATGGTTTTTAATGATATCTTGAGATTCAGTATAATATCAAGGGCTTTGCAAAGTAGTCCTTTATAAAATGTTATTTGGATAATGTAAAATAATTTGTTCATTGTTTAAGCCTAAATTTTTGTCTTTATTCAGTAAAGTGCCTACTGCCCTGCAGTCTTCAACAACCCTAACACCTGACAATCTCCTAGGTATGATTTAGAATGAAGGTCAACATGCTGGCTACTAATAAGAGCCAGTATTTGGTTACCATTAGTCCAGGAACAATAGAAAATACAAATGGGAAATCCCTGCTATCAATAGAGTGCAGACTTATCTTAATCTTGCTATTCCAGTACCTAAACTCTCTTTTTAATCATGGAGAACGTTATCCCTCTGGTTATGGAAAGAAAAAAGGGGGGGAGGGTTAGACAAATTATTTTCCCTCAGTCGTAGAAAGCCAGGGTACCACACATGACTTAATTTTGCTAACTGGAATGATCCTTTTCGGAATCTTAAAAATAAAGGTAAAGAAACTGTTAGAATTATTCATAACAATTCATAACATTGATCCTGAAAAGCAGTCTTCAGCAAAGTGAATTATTTCTATCCAGTTCTCTCATACCCGTATGAAAACAGCTCAATTCAACTCATTTCAAAAGAATCAGTGCATTCTAGTGGGCTAAATTTCATGAATTCTCCATCTAGATTACATAATTTAATCATATACATCCAGTCTATTCCTTTTCCTCAATGTAGTTACACTTGTTACTAAATAGTTATTCTATGCCAGCAGTCTCAAAGTGTGGTTTTGTGACCCCTTGAAGATCCTATTTATTAGATCTATAATATCAGAGTTATTTTCATAATGACACTAAAATATTATTTTCCTTTTTGCTCTTATTCTCTCACAAATCTAGTCTTTTTTCCAGTAAACTAAAGAATGTATAAGTATCCAATAGTCTTCTAAATCAGACATAAAAAAAGATTTGCAGATAACTTTAAAAAATCAACTTTTTTTGAAAATATATCTTCTATAAAAATTAGGTTATTTATGTTACCATGTAATGAGTTTATATTGCCACTTAATGAATCAATAAACAATAATTCATTTAGTTTTAAGTTCTAATCCTATAAATATTAATCAGTATAACTCAAAGAATCAAAAACTCCTTAAAATCACAGTATTTGCAAACTATAACTCTAATCAGTTTGAACTATGAAGAATAATTGATTATTGGTTATATGCAGAAATTAACCATAGTTAAATTAAAACAAACAAAGCAACAGTAACTAACTAATATTGGTTTTCTCAGTAAACAAATGTGGACAGATAAATAGATGGCTCCTATGGTCTTTTTTTTTTTCTAATTTATTATTGAGAGAATAACATAATAGGCTTAAAGGATGTATTTTTCTAAACAGCAATCAATACCATTTGGGAAGGTGCCTATTTTATTCACATTTAATTTCAGATACCTCCCTCATTCTATACCTACTTAAAATATTACTTGATCTTTCCAGAAAATCATTTCACAGAAAATAGGCAAGTATACAATAAAGATGCACAGTGTAAATCATATTTACTTAAAATCTCTTTTATCAAGCAGTTCTATTAAATTGTTTAATTGGCTATGTTACTATAGAAATAAGAGAAAAAGGACACCTGTGGACATATTGGAGGAATCAGAGATACAAAGTAACCCTAATAAAAAAACATGAATACCAACATATTTTCAAGTCTGAAGTATATTGTAAAATTCCTTCATGACATATACTGAATAAGCAACAATAACAATATAACAAGACTTTCTATTGTAACAATTATTGAATAAGTCTAAAGTATAGTAACACTAAAATTTGGCATTTTTAAAATTTGTTACAGATAATAGGTTTGCCAAGTACTTGTGTGCTAGGTAGTTTCTTTTTTTTTTTTTTTTTTTTTTTTTTTGTGCTAGGTAGTTTCAACTTAAAACAAATTATTACAAGTTGTTTTCTTTCTTAACTATAATAACTTAAATTCTGAACACTATATTTAAAATAAAATTAACTAGCATAAAATCATGGAAATTTGTAAAAGTACTTTGAGGATGAAAAAATAAGATAATCTTTCACCCTATTCCTACCCATGTCTAATTGGCTGTACATACTTTAAAAACTTTATCTGCATTTATATCATAGATGCACAAATTTAGATAGGTGGTAGTTAAGAATTGAGTTTTTTGTTTGTTTGCTTATAAAAAAGTGGATCATATTTGATAAATTATAATTGAACTTCATCTTTCTTTAAAGGACATCATGAACATCTTTTCAGGTTAACAGGTAAAGCTTTCATTCTTTGTTTTAACAGCACTTAATTTCAGAGCATGGCTGCACCATGCTATACTCTTATTTCCCTATTAATGGATGATCAGATGGTTACAGTTTTTTATCACTACATACGAAGCCACAATGAATCCTATTGATACATTTTTATCAATTGATTTTATTTCCTTACAATAGATTTCCCAAGTTGAATTGGTCAAGTCTTACAAGTTTTTTTTGTATTTAATGTTGACAGATATTAGTAATTCCATTTCCACTGAGATCACAATCATTTATATTGTGACCAATGTACAAGAGCACTAGTTTACTTGTATTCTTGCCTGTGAATGGTGTTATCACTATTTTACATTTTTGCCCATCTTTTGGACAAATACCTTTTTTTATTGCTTTAATTTGCATTGGCAGTGAGGTTGAGTATCTTGCTAATTTTTCAACTGACATTTTTGTGTGTGTGAATAACCTTTTCCTTTGGACTATTATTTTCTTATCAAACTATGGGAATACATTTAAATGATAACTTATTAACCTTTATCTGCCATATACCAGAAATATCTTTTATATTCTCTTATTTTCTGTTGATGATTCTCCTTCAATATAATTTATTTATAATTTATAATTCCTGTACTGCTCAAAAATATCTTATTGCATTAACTAATTTTTCTAATGCCTTCATTATTTTATTTCAGTAAATATTTTAACTTTATTTTACATTTATGGATATACATTTAATGATGTAGAAAATGTATATAAATATATAAAATAACAATAATATTAGGACTTAACACTCCACCTGAATAGATGTGGAGAAATGCCTATTCCTGTACATGAGATGACATTATACAAATATTAATTCTTCTGAAGTTAATAATAAACATAATTCAACTCTAGTCAGAATTCCGGAAGAGTCTGTACTTTTATATTGGGGAAGGGGTTGTTTTGAAAACTGGTTAGAGTGATTTAAAAATTCATATCAAGTTTAAATATTTCATAGAACCAATTTTCATAAAAATATAAGAGCAAATTGCCATCATATGATTTTGTAAAGATTAACTTATGAGCTATGTGTAAGGGAGTTTTGCTTAGTTTTTTTCCACCATGATATATTACCAATGATGAGACCTTTGGTAAGTACTAAAAAGTGTTCAATATTTAGAATAATAATGAATTAATGTGGGTGCCTAGGTGGTTCAGTCGGTTCAGTGTCTGCCTTCCACTCAGGTTGTGATCTCAAGGTCCTGGGACTGAGCCCCACGTAGGGCTCTCTGCTCAGTGAAGAGTCTGCTTTTCCCTCTCCCTCTGTGCTCTCTCTCAAGTAAATAAATAAAAACTAAAAAAAAAAAAAAAAAAAGAATGAATGAATGAATGAATGAATGAAACAGCAGAGACGAGTCATCAAATATCCTTCCCCTTTTCCTACATGTCCTTCCTTTACTACCATTTGTTCTTTTCTCTTTTCTCAGATTAAGGACTATAATAGTTTATTCTGTAGAAATTTGCAGAGAATGGTACACTACAGGGTAAGAAAATAATTTCAAATGGGCGTTTATATATTAAATTTGTTCCTAACTATTCTCTAAATAATATGTAATTAATTATCAATTCACTAATTTTGTTCCTGTGTCTATTTCTTTGAGAGAAGTTCCTAGAATGAGGAATGAGAATGAATAATTCAACAATGAAACATACTAAAGCTTGAAAGCCATTTTTTTCATGGTTATTATCAATTTATATTGTCATCTGCAGTTTTTCCTCAAAAATTTTTCACTGAGGCCTCACCAATATTAGGATTAAAAATTAGTTTAAGAAAACTTTCCATAAGAAATTGCAAACATTCATTATTTCCTAGGATAGAATTAATCAGCTGAGAAGAGATGAGAGGGGCTCATTTTTTTCTTTTAGAGAGAGAGAGAGATTGTGAGATGGTGGAGGGAGGGACAGATGGAAAAGGGAAAGAATCTTAAGCAGGCTCCATGCCCAGCATGGAATCAGACACAGGGCTCAACCTCACCCTTAGATCATGAGAGTCAAATGCCTAACCAATTAAGCCACCCAGCACCCTAAGAAAGGTACATTTTTACCTTTGAATTTTAAATGATATCAATGTATTAACTTTTAAAAATTATATTTAAATTAAATTTTAAATGTTATGGTAACTTAGGAAGAGGAATATGTTATCTGATGGCTCTTTTAAAATGAATATTTTAATTCAGGTGGATTTTTAACATGTGTGTCTCATCTTCCTGGATTGTTTTTCTTCTAGGCTCAGTTTGGAAACTATTGTTTTATTATTCAGTTCTTCATAAACTAAAGCTATTCAATCTTGTCATATTAATTAATGTTTGTTAATGTTTGTTATCTAGCCTCTGGATTTGGTTTAAATTTTTATCATACTAATTTTTTATATATGGTTAAATCATTTTTTCCTTTATTTGTATTAATTTTATGTTTAGAATATAGTTTTCTTTACCAACATTAGGTAATAACTTCCATTTTCTTCCCATTTTGTTTGTTTGCATCCACTTTGCATGTACTTGTATAATCCACTCAGAATTCACATGCTATGACACGGGAATCTAAAAGCCTATTGTTGTGATTTTTTTATCAGCCAGCTATTTCAGCATCATTTATTAAGTAACTATTTCCACTCTGATTAACTACATACTATAAAGTCACGTATGCTAGTTCAAAATTGTTCTGTTCTAATGTATCTGCTAATTCAAATACAAGTTGTTAACTATTTTAAATATGTTGGGTTTCACAGTTTACTTCTATATCATGATAAAATCCCCTTGTTTGTTAGATATACCTAGCATAGTTTTATTATTTTAACCATTCACATAAATTTATAATTATATTCTTAATCATCACCTTCTCCTCATATAATTCTCCCCTCTTCCAAACTGGCGTTTTTTTTTTTTTTTTAGCAAAACCTCAAAATCTGAAGACAGCCAAGGTTAAAACATTTACCTCCATTTCCTTGATAAATTATTTTAGAAGTAACTGACATTGTAAATATAGTCAGTTTCCAAATATATATCTAGCATATATTTCTAGTGTATATTATTGAGGTTGAGGACTTAATATACTTTAAAAAAACTAGATATTTAAAACAGTTAAATTGTGATATGAATAATAGTAAAGATAATAGTTTACTATATTTTTGTATGTTATTTTAATCAATCTTTATAAAATCCTCAGAAATTTTTGCCTACTTTAAATGAAGAAATGAGCTCTGAGAAGTGACTTCTGGATAGAACTAATAATTTATAATTATTAGTAATTCAAACTTTATTTTCCTAGAATATAGTGTGCTAACAAGATACACAGTTACTAAGTCTGTCTCCTTACTTCAAACAAGACTCTTCAATAAACATTAACTTTCTGTTTTATCCATAGAGTTTCCATTTAATAGGACAGGAAGGATGTATATACATGAGATCTGGGTGGAACCACATTCAAGTTAATGGAAATAAACATAAAAACTTGAAAATCACATCAGCTTTTGCAGAAATGTTTGGCTTGATGGGTTAGGAATCACAGAAACAATCTTTTTTATTACAAGCTGGTATTATTTTAACATATTGATTTCAGCTGTTCCCAAACAAATAATTTGATAAAATACTCACTTAATTGCTCTTATTATTAATTTACTTTTAAGGTCCTTCTGCCATGTGGCATTGAAAAGCACAACAGATCTCTCCAATTATAAAAAAAGTTTATTGGTGCATAGCAAGTGTAAACCACTAGGGTCCCTGGCAACAGTAACATGGCAAATTAAACCAAAACCACATGCAAGTCAAAGTGAATCACTGGTCAATGAGCATTTAGGAAGGGATGCCAGGCAAATAAACAGTCAGTCCATTAGTTAGTTATTGCCAGCACTAAATGAATAAAACTCTTGAGAAAAAATCATGGCAGGGTGGTGACAATCTGTGTTAGGTTTGTTGAGTCCTGTGGAAATGGCTGAAATGTTCATATGGCTGCTGTGAAACAGAGGAATGCAGGTACAGTGGCCAGGCTTAAAGATGCCTCTTATTTGAGACCCGCTGATGAGCTCCAGTCACTTAACGGCATCCTGAAAAACAGCTGGCACCTAACCTTCAAATATTGATTTAGTGTTTACAAATCTGGTTCAGTTTCTAGGCAAACAGCTTATATAAACATAGTGTGCCATCTGGTTTTATAGCTCAAGTGTTTCAACTACACTTTTCCCCAGGCGTAGGGATTATGATTAATTTGAGCAATTTATACTATCCCTCACTTCTTATAAGGTATTTTAGGATTGGCTTATATCAGATGCAAATTTTGGGCTCTGGGAGCATGAGATTTTTCAGTTAATTGTCATTATCAAGAAATCACTGCCACTTATTTATGTGGCTCCAGTAAGAAGGTGCGAAGTCTAAACCCTCTTGAGCATAAATTTACAGGGCAAGAAGGAAGTGGATTTTACAGGCAGTGTGTACTTTTGTTATGCCACATTTACCACACATTATCAAAGGCAAATATGGGAAAAGGAGAGGTTTTGAGGAGACAAACACGTTTTGGACCTTCTGCAAACAGCCATAGTGGCTCTAAGGATGGTAGCCAAGCACAGTCTAACAGGAGGTTTTACGTGGACCTCAAAGTGTATGGAATTCAGGCAGTAAAAAGCACTGTCATTAAACCTTGCATTCCTTCCTCACTAATCTGACTTGCCTGCAACACTGTCCTCCCAAGGTGGCTTGGTGATCAAAATTAAACAAGCTGTGCCTTTGCTCTACTGTTAAACTATTAAGAGACATAATGAATAAGTAAGGTGAAGCAGGTTTTATTCTTTTTTCTCAAAAGACCCTCTACACAAAAATACATTCATACTTGGTATGGGCACAAGAGTACAACTTATTTATGCTATTGAACTTTAGGTGTACTTCTTACATAATCATCATGATTTTTCACTTTTCTCTTTATTTTTCCTACTTTAATTTTTTGTGTTCTGTTGATATTCCACCATAATTTTTTGGAACAGTGTAAATTATAAATAATTGTATGATAACATTTCAATGGTTCTCAGAAAATCACCTCACCTTTCCTCCTGATAATGCTATATTTATACTTTTGATATTTGATGGTATGTATCTACTAGTTTGTAGAAAGAGTAAAAAAGTGGAAGGGAAATTCTTCTAAATCAAGTTAATTTGTTTACTGTATTTTTTACTTTATTTATAATGTGAGACCAATTGGCTACTTAGATCAGAAAAAAAACTCTAGAAAAATCACAGTTCTCTTTGAAGAGAATAAATACAGATATTTTATCAGATAGTTATTTATCATCAGAATTACCAAATAAGCAGTAAGAAGCTCATCATTTTTTGATAAATTGTAATGCCATTACCTTTAATATTTAAGTGTTTATTTAAATTCCCATTAGCTAATGCACAGTGTAATACTAATTTCAGGTGTGCCATATAGTGATTCAACAGTTCCATACAAAACCTGATGCTCATCACAAGTGCACTCCTTAATCCCCATCACCTACCTAACACATCCCCCCAACCCACCTCCCCACTGGTTTGCTCTCTATAGTTAAGAGTGTGTTTCTTGGTTTGCCTCTTTCTCTCACTGTTTTCCTTTGTTCATTTGTTTGGTTTCTTTTTTTTTTTTAAGATTTTATTTATTTATGAAAGATACACAGAGAATGGCAGGGACGTAGGCAGAGGTGAGAAGCAGGCTCCATGCAGAAAGCCCGATGTGGGACTCGATCCCAGGACTCCAGGATCATGCCCTGAGCTGAAGGCAGACGCTTAACCGCTAAGCCACCCAGGCATCCCCATTTGTTTGGTTTCTTAAGTTCCATATAAGTGAAATGGTATTTGTCTTTTTCTGACTGAATTATTTTGCTGCAAATAGAAACAAAAACGAAAATAAATAATTAGGACTTCATCAAAATAAGAAGCTTCTGCACAACAAAGGAAACAACAAAATTAAAAGGCTACCTAGAAATGGCAGAAGCTATTTGCAAATAACATAACTGATAAAGGGTTAGTATCCAAAATATATAAAGAACTTATAAAAACTCAACAACCAAAAAGATGAATAACCCAATTAAAAAATGGGCATATCGGGATCCCTGGGTGGCGCAGCGGTTTAGCGCCTGCCTTTGGCCCAGGGCGCGATCCTGGAGACCCGGGATCCAATCCCACATCGGGTTCCCAGTGCATGGAGCCTGCTTCTCCCTCTGCCTGTGTCCCTGCCTCTCTCTCTCTCTCTCTCTGTGACTATCATAAATAAATAAAAATTAAAAAAAAATGGGCATATCAACATTTTTCCAAAGAAGACATAAAAAGGGCCAACAGACACATGAAAAAATGCTCAATATCACTCATCATCAGGGAAATGCAAATTGAAACTATCACCTCAAAAAAAATAAAAAAAGAAAGAAACTATCAGCTCAAACCTGTCAGGATGGCTAAAGTTAACAATACAAAAAATAACAGGTGTTGGTGAGGATGTGGAGAAAAGGGAACCCTCTTGCACAACTGGTGGGAATGCAAAATGGTGCAGCCACTCTGGAAAACAGTATGGAGGTTCCTCAAAAAAGTTAAAAACAGAACTACCCTATGATCCAGCAATTACACTACCAAGTATTTATGCAAAGAATACAAAAATACTATTTCAAAACAATACATACACCCTGTTTATGGCAGCATTATCTACAAAAGCCTGATTATGGAAATAGCCCAAGTTAACAGACTAAGGAAAGGATAAAGAAGATGTGGCATTATATTATATTATATTATATTATATTATATTATATTATATATTATATGTATTATATGTATTATATATATAATATATACATATATACACCACAATGGGATATTACTCAACTATAAAAAAGAATGAAATCTTGTCATTACCCTTAATAGTTCTAATGAATTACTTTTTCTTTTAAAACTAGAAAAGTTGAGACATAACTAATAGCCATACACTTGTAGGTATTCTCCTCAAACACTATGCACTTCCCAAAAAGGACTTTTATACAAGGATGCTGTCAGCCAAGATAGTTCTCCAACTGTCCATCAACACATAACAGAAATTTAATTAATAAAAATAAAATCATTCCATATAATTTGACTACTGTATGTCTTAAGACATGTTTGATTTATGAAAGTTAAATACATGACTACAAGTGCAATGATGCAGTCATTCAATCATATGTTCACGATTAATAATGTGTTCGAATT
The DNA here is from genome assembly GCF_003254725.2 of Canis lupus dingo. Taxonomy (NCBI): domain Eukaryota; kingdom Metazoa; phylum Chordata; class Mammalia; order Carnivora; family Canidae; genus Canis; species Canis lupus. The sequence continues at coordinate 63,139,473 of NC_064246.1, read as the reverse complement.
TTGGAATTGAAGTGCTGTTTAGTACCACCTCACACCAGTGAGAATGGGGAAAATTAACAAGGCAGGAAACCACAAATGTTGGAGAGGATGTGGAGAAAAGGGAACCCTCTTACACTGTTGGTGGGAATGTGAACTGGTGCAGCCACTCTGGAAAACCGTGTGGAGGTTCCTCAAAGAGTTAAAAATAGACCTTCCCTACGACCCAGCAATTGCACTGTTGGGGATTTACCCCAAAGATACAGATGCAATGAAATGCCGGGACACCTGCACCCCGATGTTTATAGCAGCAATGGCCACAATAGCCAAACTGTGGAAGGAGCCTCGGTGTCCATCGAAAGATGAGTGGATAAAGAAGATGTGGTTTATGTATACAATGGAATATTACTCAGCCGTTAGAAATGACAAATGCCCACCATTTGCTTCAATGTGGATGGAACTGGAGGGTATTATGCTGAGTGAAATAAGTCGATCGGAGAAGGACAAACATTATATGTTCTCATTCATTTGGGGAATATAAATAATAGTGAAAGGGAATAGAAGAGAAGGGAGAAGAAATGTATGGGAAATATCAGAAAGGGAGACAGAACATAAAGACTCCTAACTCTGGGAAATGAACTAGGGGTGGTGGAAGGGAAGGAGGGCGGGGGGTGAGGGTGAATGGGTGACGGGCACTGAGAGGGGCACTTGACGGGATGAGCACTGGGTGTTATTCTGTATGTTGGCAAATTGAACACCAATGAAAAATAAATTTATTATTAAAAATAATAATAATAAAAAAAATAGAATTGGGGAGAAGTCCGGGTTAGGAGGTAGTTATAAGACAGTGTGATAAGTGAGATGTCAGTGTTAAGCCAGGGGGTGGCTTCCCAACTCAGCCCTGGGGGAAGGTTCAAAAAAAGATTCCCAGAGGAAGTGATACTGATGCCAACTCACACAGGAAAAGTGAATGTTAGCCAATAGAAGAAAACTGACATGGGATTTCTAGGCAGAGAAAGTCGCACATGCAACAGTGCGGAGAACTGGGATATTCAATGAGGCTAAAGGTGAGTAAGGTCCAATACAGTGACAGATGAGATTAGAAAGAAACCCAGGGTCTGAGGAGCCACTGAAATGCTTTAAATAGGATATAATAAAATCTGTGCTTCAGAAAGCACATTTTAGAAGAGTAGAGGTAGGAAGCTTGGTAGCAGAGACCATTAGGAAAGTGATTACAGTAATCATAGTAATCTATATTGCCTAAAATTATCAGAGTCCAAGAAAATACTACAGGTATTTTCCAATGCCCTCCTAGAACTTTTGTGCTGATATCTGAGTTGGGACAAGTGATAAAAATCAGAGAAGGAAAGAGCCAGGCATAAAGAACACTGCATGTTTAAGTGCCAGACTCATTGACTCTCAGGGTCCACACTGTGGCTGATACTCAACCACTGCTTCTTCCATGTCCTAGGGTTAGTCAATTAACCTCCATCTCTATGTATTCCCCAAAACAGGTGCTATATTCTTGGACAGAGCATGGAAAATCCAAGCATGGTGGGATTTAAAAAAAGAAAACCTGAGAATAAAAAATAATAATAATGATAGTATAAAAACCTCAGCATTTAGACATTAAAGAGCTTGCCAAGTATAAAGTTGGGGCCCTATCTTTGATGTATCACCAATGATTAGTAGTGTTAGCTAGAACACTTTTACCTTGTCCCTACCTTATAATGGCAAGGCGTGTTAGTTAAAATATTTTGGTTCTGAAAAAGTCATTTCATTTGGTAAAATTTAGTTAATTGGAAATAAATTATCTTAGACTGTGCCTATAGACTATTCTTTTTGGCTTCTGCCTCCCATACCAGACTTTGCCATCCACCACTACACTATCTTGCCTTCGATACACACATACGTAAATGGTGTCCTAAGCTGCCATACATTCCATCTCTTTTTTAAGCAATCATTAGCCCCTGTGCATCCTCTGGAGTCCTGTATTCTCTGGGTGAGACTACTTTTACATTAGGTTCTGTAATATGGTATCCAAAGAGTTCAAGGAATCCTTTTTTGCCATTGTAATCACCTCCATTATCACACTCCTACTACTCTCTATGCCCACAGGGTGCTGATTCATGTTCCTGAATCTCTCTTCTTTTACTATTGCATTTTCTTGAGCAATATTTAGAAGCTTCCTCTGGTAGGGACTGTTTTTGGCCTCACCTATCCCTTTTCCTCACAGGTTCACTCATCCTCCAGCTGTTGGCAGTACTCAATACTTTACCTTCTCCACAGCATTCTCCCAGTTGAGGGAAGGATCCTTGGAAAGTTAAACCTTCCCTGCCCCTCATAGCCAAGGCCTGATGCATATAGGTTGCAAAAGGTCCTGAATCCCAGCCTGAAATTACCTGAAGGCAGGCCAACTTTGCTGTGCAATTTATGCATTAGCAAGAGGCTAGACTTTACCTGAGGCCACATCCTTACTCTATTCTTTCTCATTTCTTTCCTTTTCTCTTAAAAAACTCTCCCGCTTAAAATCATGTATCAAAGCCGTCTCACCTCATGCTTCTACAGAAACTGACCCAAGGCATCTCATATCAGAGCAGACCTTATCATTGTCATTTTCTCCTATTGTTTTAGTTAGGTTCTTCTGCAGGCACCTCTACCCATGTAGAGGCAGTGACAAAAATTTTAATGTCTCTAGAAACACCTTCATGAATAATTTTAGATGTTGAGAATCAGGCTGTGTGTTCTAAAAGTATGTCCCAATCTTTATCTGGTTACTAAATTATCAAACTTTCATTGCTGAAAGCACTGCCCTCAGTTAATTTTCCTCTAACTACTAGGCATTTTATAGAGCTCTGGTGACCAACATAACTGGAGTTCATGTACAACCTGCATTTACTGAGCCCCTGTAAGTTACTGCTCATCAATACTAGACTAATTGTTTTACTTACATGGACATGGTTAACCATACAATGATTCTATGTGATCTAAAACACCGTAACTGGCACTTAAAGATGAGAAAATAAAGAATCAGAAAAGTGATAATACTCATAAGTATATGTAGAAGTCAGGATTCTAAAGCCCAAGTTCTTAGCCCATGGGCTGACCTGTCCAAGTCTCTTCTAACCCAACTATCTGCTCCACCCACTAATCCCTAGTAAGAGAATAGTACCATGCTTTGGAGTGGGAGTACAGTGTAGCAGTTAAAGCAGGGGACTTTAACTGTAGCAGTTAAATTTAACTGAATTTAAGTTCTGGTTCTCCCACAACAAATGCTGTGTGATATTGGTTAACTAGTTATAAAAGCCTCAGTTTCCTCCTCTCTAAAAAGGGATAACAGTAATACCTACTTCAGCAGCTATCAGGAAGGTTAAATGAATTGATGTATCTGAAGTTCTTAGTTCAGTGTTTGGCACATAGCAAGTGCTCAACCCCATGTTATCATCATTATTTCTCTTTATAAAGCCCGTTTCAGATATTTTTGGTTATAATTTTATTTTGTAGATAATTTCTTTCTGTTTCTGTCCTTCATCAACAGTAATGAATTCTACTTTCACATTTGGTTTGCATTTCATTTTTGCTGTTTCTCTGTCCCAGGTATCATGGGTGTAATATTTATTCCACTTGGAATAAGACCTACCCCCCTCAACCTCAATTCTTCAATATTCTTCTTCAGATTGAGCCAGATCCATACATTTTCTTCCCTGAACTTTCCCATCTCCAGAGCAGCCAGCAGAGGCAGTCTGGGTCCCAGGTCTTCCATTATTTTGCCTGCTTAAGTTGCCATTCCAGTCTTATTCTCAACATGGAATTATCTCTATACACATTTTCTGCCCCATAACACTTATCAAAAATCCATACAGAAATTATTAAGAAGTTTCTCAAGTAAGTTTCTCAAGAAAGTTCAAATTTTTTGAGACTTCTTTTTTAAGCCACCTTTCCCACTTGACTTCAGAGCCAACTCCTCTCTATTGCCAATGCTTAGCAGGCATTGGTTGGTTGCCTTACTCGTTAGATAGGGGAGAATTAAGCTACTCGACAAGTAATGCCACAATAATCTCTATTTATTCTTTGATTTCTCAAGCCCTCTCTTCTCAGTCTAAGCCTTTTGGTTTAGCAAAGCAAAAGTAATTTTCCAGGCTTGGCCAAATCTTCTTTCTTTGTGTCTGTGCTGTGAAAAGTAAACATCTTTAACTTACAGCCAAAGAAATAACAAGTCACTTTGAATTTTTTTTCACCTTGGGACCTGTTTGATGAGGTCTGCTTGTGGAGAAAAAAATGTATAAATTTACCTGGAGAGTTCTTTGTTTTTTGGTTTTTTTTTGTTGTTGTTGTTGTTGTTTTTTTTTACCTGGAAAGTTCTTAAGGGAAGTTCAGGCATAGTGCAGACTTAGTTTTTCTTTTTGTCATGAATGTTCAATAAGTATTTGTTTCCATCTTGCAACTCCAGGAAAATACCATGCAAGAGTCATGGAGTGCTTCTGTATTTTTTCTTCAGGCTTCACATCTAAACTACACCTAAGGAAATTGCTCTTTTGGCTTTCCATGTTAGATGCTGATTCTTTTCATATAGTAAAAGCAGTAGACAATGGAATAAAGGGAAGCAGCACAATTTCAGCACCTGTGCTTTGGAATTCCCCAAGAAATTTGTGCTTGGAATTCCCTGTGGAAACCTTAGGATACTTCTAACTAGGAGTGTTTTCTAGTTGGACAACATAAGATTGTTTTCCTCTCTTCGGTGACATTTTAAAATCTCCTTTAGGAGTTTAAGTTTACATTTTATTGTCATCTGCCTGGCAGCAGGCAGTGCAGGTGGCAAATGGTGTCAAAGGGAAAATTTGACATCTGAGTTAATTAGTAGATGGCAGTTTGGAGTGTTGTCAAGCTGCCAGTAGGACGGTAGGTGCTTGGGTAGAAGTATGCAAAGATGTTCTCTAAGGATCAAAATATTTGTATTTCTCACATTACTTTGATTTTCTTTGTAAGAGCATCTATACCTTAGGGAAATGTGTTAAAATTAATTGATAATGTTACTTCTAATCATAGATGACTGGCATTTTCACAATATCCATACAATTTTTCACTGTCTTATCAACTTTTCATGTGTGAGGATTTGTTAGAACAGAATTTACATACTGCTTCAAAGATTTTCATATTATCCAATAGGTCTTTTAAGAGAGAAAAATGCCCTTTTTTTCTTGATTTGCATTGGGTTATAATTTTGAATCAGGAAATAAAATTTTCTATCTTGTCTAGAATTTTTTTTCTCTCTTTGAAGTCTCTTCCCCTTACCCCAGGCTTTCAATACAATATTCCCATTAGATACTATTGCTAAAAGAAAAAAAAAATAGTTCTAATGTATCTTCCTTTAAGTTTCCTCAGCTAGTTAAATGGATGGATGGATAGATAGTTAGATCCTTAGGTAGGTAGATAGAATATAGCTAGATATACTTCATAAATAGAATCCAAGTTTCCCAATGTTTCTTGTTTTTTGTGAATAAATGAAAACATTATGAAAGAAATTGGCCATTTTGACAAAAATTTTAAGTGACTTCGTACTATAATTGATCTTGATATTTATCTATACTAGCAATTAAGAGGTTATTTAGAATAAACTAAAAGGCAGACCATGTTATTCATTACTCCTATCAGAGATATAAAATCTGCATTAGAACTGCCATAGAGGGATGCCCGGATTGCTCAGCGGTTAGAGTCTACCTTTGGCTCAGGGAGTGATCCCAGTCCTGGAAGAGAGTCCCGCATTGGGCTCCCTGTGAGGAGCCTGCTTCTCCCTCTGCCTATGTCTCTGCCTCTCTTTGTGTCTCATGAATAAATAAATAAAGTCTTAAAAAAAACTGCTACAGATCCTCAAACTATTTAAATAGTATCTATACTCTTTCAGTAATATTTTCTGTGTAGACCATGGGTTTAAACTCTTCAGGCTATTAATCTGGCAACATGATAAGAAATCCATCCTATAATCATTCATTTCAGATATTTCACACAACAGTATATAACACATAATTAACTCTGACCAGTTATTACATATTTTAGATTGCTAAATATTTTTAAATTAATGTCAATTTGTTCAATATAGAGATAATTGAAATTAAAAATTAAAATGAAATAATATTAATACTTTTCATATTTTTATCCCATATACCAAGGTAGTAGCTAACATTATAAAATTTAAATAAAATATATTTTGGGGAAAAAGTTTTTGTATCTTAAAATTAAATTATGTATTTATATCTTAGAACTCAGCTCCCCACTAAATCATTTTATAACATCTTTGAGGCTTTCAGTTATATTGAGACTGAGATATACAGCTTGCACACATAAATGGCAATATAAAATAACCAATATTTATTGAGTTTCTATTCTAGGGTGTTACCATACTGAACCTTGGCCCTAAGAAATAAAAGGCACAGTCATCTCAAGTAGTTCAATTTATTTAAGGGGAATTGGAAAAGAAAACAGACTACTAAAATACACTGCAATAAATATTATGATAAAGATGTGCTCCAGAACCTATGGGAACTCTAATTTAGTCATCTCAAAAGAGATGATATCAGAACTGTATTTTAGACAGTGGTAAGAAAAATGCTACCAAAATATATTAAATGCTTATTAAAGCAATTTATATGTATTTTCTCATGCTATCTTTTCACACTATCATCACATAAAGAAAAATGTAATGAGATACAGGTGTTATCCTCATTTCATAAATAAAACATAATAAACAGGTCTGAACTATACAACTAGTCAGCAGCAGTGCTGGAGGAGGATCTCAGGTGTAGCTGATTGTCCTTGCAGGTGCCTTTCTGATAGTAACTCTACAAAGAAATCAATACGACTAAAGCACAGGGTGGAAAACATGGAGTATTTGGGGAAGTTCAGATCAATTAAAATGAATGGACGGACTCTTGGAAAAAAAGAGGGAATAGGGTAGGGGAATGAGGAGAGAGGGCCAGAACAGCACAAAGAAAGTCTAATCAGCCATGGTCAGGAAACTGAATTTTATTCCACAAGCTATGAAGAACGAGGGAAGATGTTAAGCCTTGGAGTATTAAGATCACAGACGTTCTTTTGATCAATAACTGTCAGCAAAAAATAGGAAATCATGGAATAGAGAATTAAGAATCTAAGTTGATCTTCAGATATTTGGATTGGGAGGGTGCTGGGAAGTAGTGATGTCGTTCAAAGACAGGAAACAGGAGTAATTTGGAGGGGAGGCGAAGAGTCTGATTTGGAAATAGAGTTTGTTACTTATTTAGGTGGAGGCGGATGTAAAGCACATTTGCTTATGTTGATATAATGTGCTGAGAGTTTATTAAGAATAAGTGTTTTAGGTGAAATAGGTGAAAGGGATTAAGAGTACACTTATGAGCAGAGTGATGAACAGAATTGTTGAATCACTATATTATGCACCTGAAACTAATACACACTGTGCATTAATTATACTGGAATTAAGATTTTAAAAATAAGTAACACCAGATAAAACCTTAAAAAGAATAAATGTTTTAAAAAGAAAATACTGGAACTATTTTAATACAAAAATAGCAAATTTTGGAAACTACATCTTCTCAAATTGAGCAGAAAACATAGTGGATGTCTAAGATTACTTCTGTTTGGGAGAAAATCCCTGTAGGAGAAGAATCTAGGGGGTAGTTTGACAAGTAAACCCTCCACTTGGAGTTCCTTTATGAACCTAATGATTTGTTGCATCAATTACTTTCTTTCTATGCTACTCAAATGTACAGACTCAAGGTATAGATTTGCAGAAATAAGTAAAGCAGGAAACCAGTTGAAACTATAAAACTTTAGTACATTTTATTTATTTTTTGTATGTTATATACATATTGTTGACATTTATTATATTGTACATTTTGCTAAATTACTGACTATAAATTATATTTAAAGGATTGATTTTAAACCCAGAAATTGGAACTGGCTATGACCATAAGCTGTTATCCAACTCAACACACGTTCAATGAGGGTATACAGTGGGCTGTTTTTAAGGAGCTGACAGTATTTTAAACCCCTTTTTGTTAAACTTCAATATGCATACAATTTACGTGGAGAGTTTGTTAAAATACAGTTTCCCTATTCAGTAGGTCTGAGTTGAGACTTGCGATTACATTTTACTCTCATAATCCTAGGTGCTGTCACAGTTGTTGATGTTACTTTGTGAACAGCAAAGTTTTAGAGAAAATCAACAGGTCTCTAACTTAACATAGTACCATTTGTTTTGTTTCTTTTTAAAGATTTTACTTATTTATTCATGAGAGAGAGAGAGAGAGAGAGAGGCAGAGACACAGGCAGAGGGAGAAGCAGGCTTCCTGCAAGGAGCCTGATGTGGGACTCAATCCCAAATCCCAGGATCATGCCCTGAGCCAAAGGCAGACGCTCAACAGCTGAGCCATCCAGGTGTCCCAACATAGTACCATTTGAATGTGGTATTAGCAGAATGAACAAAACACAATGAAAGCACCAAATTACAGATTACATTTCTTAGGTCTAGGCTCATGCTTTGAAATGGGACATTTGCACTTACGTAGAAACCAGCGAATGGCTATTGACAGACTGCTTGGTTATCCTCAGAATGTGTTTCAGATCTTAGCAAGAGAAGCACCCTGTTCTCTTTAAAAATCAGATTTGAAAAAATACACATCTAAGAAGTAGCAGTTCCATAATCTGTGGCAAGAGGAACTAATAATTATAAAATATAAACTCAAAATTATTTTGGTGCTGAATCTCTAAAATCAATGGAGCTAATTTGAGGAATAAAGGACAGCATAAGAAAGGATGAGACAGATTCCTAGAAGTTTATTTATTGAAGTAAATGTACCTTAATTCCAAATCGAAAATAAAAGGATTTGTGGACAAATCTAAGAATTGCCATGTGGCAAAGGTTTCATTCTTTTCCTTTTTTTTTTTTTTTTTTTTTTTTTAGTAATGAAATGGAAAGAAGCAAAAAGAGAGGGTATGCTGTGTTTTAAAGGCCAGGCTGCAGTGTAGAAAGAGACATGGTGAGAGAGCCTCTGGGGTCTCTGGCCTCTGTTGGCTTGCGGGGGGGCAGTGTTGCAAGAAAACGAATTAAAGGTAATTAACCCAGCAGTAGCTTTCACATAAAGGATAATTCACGCAAACTGGAAATAGCTGGAAGTGGAGCCAGCTTTGATAAACTATGTGTAGGCCTCTAGCGCTCCAGTGGAAAGAAATCATGAGGAGAACTGAATCATGATGGTAAAGCAGAAGCTATTCAATAACCCTCCAAAATAGTATCTTTGCAAATTGGCTTCTACTCTAATTCTCCATTTTTGTTCACTTAAAAATATATAGTAATCATTTTCTAATCAATCTTAGCAAAATCATACGTATGTCGTATATACACACATGTACACACACACAAACACATGCGAGCACAGGGTTTATTCTATTTTTGTTGCTTCTAAATCACTTTTTTTAAAACTGTAACATGGAGGGTCAGAAGCACAGATGCTGAGTCTGTTTAAAATGGCCTAGAAAGCAAAGCACATGCTTTAATCTGATGTCTAGGATGCATTTTAAAAAATTGGATTGAAAAGGATTAGATTAGATTAGACCTCCTGGATTTAAAAATGTTAAAGCTCCATTTATGCTTTAACATAATCTCTTTCTACTCTCTGGAGCCATCAAGCAGAATGCAGTCTTGGGTAGCTTTTTTATTATTATTAAATTTTAGACCTTTTTTTTAACATCCCACTCTCATATTTGTAATAAAAAGAAATCCTCAGAGACTGAGCTAAAAGTTCTTTTGACCTACTGCTAAAGGGAAGGGTGGGTATGTATGTCTTCTGACTTTAACAATGACTTTTATGTGTTTGTGCACACACACAGACACACATATGAATATAAATAACTAATTTTTAATTCCAAACAACAGTGAATGCTTTTAAGTACTATGCATTTTTATAAAGTTACAGTTTCTAGTATTAAAATTCATCATAAAGCTTAAATACAAAACCTTTATAAGATTTTGTATACTGTACCCCGATTTGACAGTCATTAATTCCAATCTCTGTAAATAAAAAAAGACATCTGTACACCATTTTCTTTTTTTTCCAAAGATTTTTAATTTATTTATTCATGAGAGACACAGAGAGAGAGAGAGAGAGAGGCAGAGACACAGGCAGAGGGAGAAGCAGGCTCCATGCAGGGAGCCCGACGTGGGACTCGATCCTGGGTCTCCAGGATCAGGCCCTGGGCTGAAGGTGGCACTAAACCGCTGAGCCACCTGGGGTGCCCTGTACACCATTTTCAAAGCTACTGATCTTCATGAATCATAAAATAGAAAATACAATTATATCTGAAATTACATAAAATCTTCTGAGGTGGAAAGTTGGAAAATCTTTGTATGAGCAACATAGAATTCCTTTAGAAGGCTTTTTAAATTTCTTAATATTTAATTTGTGCCTCTCATACATAAAACGGCTGAGAGTGACTTGTAAAAACTAAGTTTTGTTGCCACTGCACTTGGATCACACATCTCAAAATTACTATGATTACAAATGACCAATTATATTCACTTAGCATCAAAGATGTAAAGTTTATAGCTCATCCCACGTTAAAGGTTTTCATTGTCTCAGACATAAGCAACACTATATCTAACCAAAAAGTCCTGAGGATATTGACAAACCTTTATTTTTTAAAGATTTTTATTTATTTATTCATGGGAGACAGAGAGAGAGAGGCAGAGATACAAGTAGTGGGAGAAGCAGGCTCCATGCAGGGAGCCCGACATGGGACTTGATCCCAGGTCTCCAGGATCAGGCCCTGGGCTGAAGGCAGTGCTAAACCGCTGAGCCACCCCGGCTGCCCGACAAACTTTTTAAACTAAATGAATTATTGTTTAAGCAAATTATTTTTAACTAAATTTTTTAAGTTTAAAATTTTTAAAGTTGGAATATGAGCAATCTTAGCAAAAGAAATTAGTCTCCTTATTGTCTTCCATGTGAACTTTGATAACCATTTGGTGTAAGGTACCATAGCACTGCCTTAGATCCAGACAAAAAGCAATCATGTTCATAAAGAAGAATCATCAAGAACAGTAAAATTGAGAATGAAATGAGATTTTTTTTTTCTTTTAGGAAATTCTAAAATCCACTTGGTTTCACCTCATGAAGTCTCTTTTGGGATTTTGGTAAAAACTTTATTATTTGAAGAAAAAGGAGAATCATATTCAATATTTCCTTCTCAATTTAATTAGAATCCACTGGTGTCTTGATCAGTTAAATTTAATTTTTAGGAAATAGACAAAATCTATCACTTATCCTTCCTTTTCCACAAAATTTGTGCCGGCGGGTAATGAAATAGTTAATGACAAAGTTTCTTTTTACAGAAGTATTCCAGTTGGGACTCCTGGGTGGCTTAGCGGTTGATCATCTGCCTTTGGCTCAGGGTGTGATCCTGGAGTTCCAGGAGTGAGTCCTATATTGGGTTCCCTGCAAGGAGCCTGATTCTCCTTCTGCCTGTGTCTTTGCCCCCCGCCTCCCTCTGAGTTCTCTCATGAATAAATAAATCTAAAAAAAAAAAAAAAGTACCCCAACAAATAAGTGAAGAAGGAATAATAGAATATCTCCATTTTTCAGTTGCTAATGAAAAAAGAGGGAAGATGCATTTAATGATTCCCAATGCCTGCCAGCATCCCAAAATGAGAACTTCCAGACATTGTGGTCCTTCTGATAAAATCCACAATATAACAAATGAAGTTCTTTTGCCTTTTTAAAACCTCCAATCTGAATCTGATCTAGCAAATATCGACTCATTTACAGGAAACATATGGGCAACAGTGCATGTTAAACTGTATACTAGAGTCAGCAAGATTCTGACTCTAGGAAACTTTATGACAATACAGTTTCATCAACAAATAAATTGCAAGGAAGTGGCAAATAGAAAGAGAGCAAGAAGGCATGAAAAAGGATGAGGGAAGGAGGATGAGGAAGGAACAAAAGAGAGAGCAGAAAAGGAACACCTATGGAAGAAACTTAAGAGCTGCATCAACCCCTTACAAGATACGAACAAATCCATTGTACAAGAAAGCCAGGCATTACATTCTCAGTGAGATATGACAATTGTCGAAGTTAAGGAAGTTGAAAAAAATTATTCTGAGAAGTACTAATTCTTACAAGGCAACAATTTCACAAAGCCACAAGCTATTTTTCAGTCCTTTTGACTCTAGGGAAACAAAAATGGTAATGTGTTTAGTGAGGACCTAAGTTCAGCCAAGTTAGACAGTCTTTCCCAAGCTTCAGAAGAAAAACATGAAGCTCTTACCTATTAGTATGTGATTGTCACTTTTAGAAACCAAACCCTAACAATTCAGTAAACTTGGGCCAACAAATAATACATGTTAGGTATCAGTAATGTTTCATCTAGCAACTAAGTATGGCCATACGTAGGTTCTTTTTTGAGACAACAGCTTAGCTTTCCACATAATAAACTTCATTATTTTACTTTTATATAATGAAGACCTAATAATAAAAACTATAGCCAGGTTTTAATTCATGAAAAGAAAAAAAAATAGAAAGAAAATGAAAACACTAAAATATAAATCTAAACTGAGAAAATATGAAAGCTTTAATAGAGAAATATGTTGTAAAAGGAAAGCAAAGTATTAAGATATAATTTGAACAAGATGAAAAAATCTCAACAAAAACAAGGGAGAGAAATCCCAGAGCAATGGGAAATGAAATACTCCCACAACACATTATGCTAAAAGGTACTTATTTCATTTGCAACTTATATTTATATTTTTTAATGTGGAAAAAGACCAGCAAGCAACACATTATGTTAAAAGGTACTTATTTCTTTGTTACTTCTATTTAAAGAGGTAATAGCTTTATTTCAATTACATATAGATTGAGCGTGAATCTGTATCATTAAATTGTACTTTTTTTTTAGCTCAGCAATACACACTTACAAAAAAAAAAAAAACTAAAGTAAAAGGAACTGTAATTATTTTGTGTATTTTGAGTTTTTCTCTAAAGTGTTGAGTTCTAAGGCATTATTTAAATATCAGATTCTTAAAATCTCTGCTTCCAACAGCTTAAGAAGGTCTTTGAATATCTAATTAGATCTCTATCACAGAGACTTACTGCTTTCTCCATTTGACCACAGTGAAATAGGCTAATATTGCAAAGCTCTTAAACATCCTAGGGATAGTACATATTGTTATTTAACTGATTTGTGTAAGGATAAAATTTCCTCTTCATCAGTATTAGAATGGAGGGGGAGTTGTTAGCATGGGATTATATGGACCTATCAGCCAGTTAGAATGGAATTTGCCAATAGCAAAGTCACTCTAGAGTAACTGCAAATATCCGAATTGGAAGATAGTAATAATGTATTCTTAGGTATCCCAAACTTCTTTAAAAAATCATTTTTACACTGCAAACATCACTATATGTTGATATATATTCTACCTAATATTGTGGGCTGAAAATGCTAACAATATTTTCTCAGCTTGAACTCTTCATTTCTAGAAAGTAGACTAATAAAATTGAGTATTTCTTTTAGTAGGAGATGGAGTATCGTTTTACGCAATAACTGTTTCTTTGCAAAATTTCTAATTCTCTTTGTTTATACATTAGCACAATTTTAACTCTGTTCTTTCTGCTTCATTTCTTTTATATATTAGATGTAGATATTTTACAAAAGGAAACCCCACCACCACCACTTCATCTATTAATTTTATTCTTTATCCACATTAAGGAAACTTCCGTATATTTGTTCAGATTTTTTATTTTCTGTCAATAAACATTAGTATTTTAATATTTTGACTTTTATTATCCTTTCTTTATGTAGATTAATTATATTTCATAATGGGAAAACTTAATACATTTCTCAAACTGTATTTCTTTTTTTGCTAAAATATTATAAAGCTGTCATTAGTTATTTCTAGACAGAGGCGTCCACAGGGATTTTAATCTTGTATTTGAAGTTTCTTACAGAGAGTATATAGTTGGGTCATATTTCGTTTTCTTTTGTTTTTAATACACTCTGCCAATCCCTGGCTTTTAATTGGTATATTTAGAACAAATTATCGATTTGTTAAGGCTTAAGCCTGCCATTTTATTTTTTGTTTTCAGCTCTTTTATTTGTTTTGCTTTTACTGCCTTTCTGTGGAATACTTGAATGGTCTTTTTCATTTTAACTATGGTGTTTCTGAGTATATTCCTTCTACACTTTAGTGGTTGTCCTAGGTATTATACATACATTACACAGTCTACTGGTATCAACATTTTATAGTTTCAAATGAATTAACTGCCCTTAATTTCACTTGTTCTTTTTTATTTTTAATGTAATTATCTTAAACAGTTCTTCCTCATAAAGAACCATATCAGACAGTGTTACAGTTTTTGCTTAAGCAATCGGACATAATGTAGAAAACTCAAGAGGAGAAGTAAAGTTTATTGTATTTACTCATGTTTTTGTTCTCTCCATTGTTCTTTCTTCCTTCCCTTATTTTTCAAGATTTCTTCCTTTAGCCGTTGTTTTAGAAGAAATCTTCTGGCAACAGTTTTTGTTATTTCTCCTTCATCTAAGAATATCTTGATTTCTCCTTCATTTAAAGATTTGTGGTGTGACAGTTCTTTTACCTCAGTACTTAAAAGTGTTATGTCACTTCCTTCTTAATGTTCTGGTTTATTTTATTTTATTTTTAAGATTTATTTATTCATGAGAGACACGGAGACAGAGAGAGGGGCAGAGACATAGGCAGAGGGAGAAGCAGGCTTCTCTCAGGGAGCCCAATTTAGGACTCGATCCCAGATCCCGGGATCACAACCTTAGCAGAAGGCAGGTGCCCAACCAGAGCCACCCAGGAGTTCCAGTGTTCTGGTTTCTGATCATAAATCCATCGCCAAACTATTTTTCCTCTACTGGTAAAGTTTCATTTCTCTCTTACTGTTTTTAAATTTTTCTTTGTCTTTAGTTTTCAGAAGTTTGACAGTGATGTGTCTTGGCATGGATTTATTTGGGTTTATTTTGTTTAAGGTTCAACAAACTTCTTAAATCTGTAGGTTTATGTTATTTGCAATTTGGGGAAGTTTTCAGCCATATTTTTTTTTATTTGGTACATCTCACTTTTTTAGCACTTTTTTGAGTACTTTTAAAGGACTCCAATGATATATTAGCTCTTTGCTTAGATCCCCACAGGTCTTTGACAATCTGCTCAATTTTTTTTTCTCTTTTCTCTCTGTTGTTCATAACTAATAAGTTCTGCTATTCTATTTTCAAGTTCATTGATTCTTTTTTTCTGTCTCCTCCAGAGCTGTTGTGCCCATTATAATTTTTTTTTTGGTTATTATATTTTTTCAGTTCTAAAATTCTCAGTTTCCGGCAGCCCCGGTGGTGCAGCGGTTTGGCACCGCCTGCAGCCCAGGGCGTGATCCTGGAGACCCTGGATCGAGTCCCACATAGGGTTCTCTGTATGATGCCTGCTTCTCCCTCTGCCTGTGTCTCTGCCTCTCTCTCTATCTCTCTGTGTCTCTCATGAATGAATAAAATCTTTAAAATTAAAATAAAATAAAATTCTCAGTTTCTTCTCTGTATCTTCTATTCCCTTGCTGAAACTTTTATATTTTCATTTGTTTTAAACATGTCTGTAATGGTTTATTGAAGCATTCTTGTAATAACTGCTTTAAAATCCTTGTCAGATGATTACAATGTCGGCATCATTTCAATTTTGGCATCTGTTGTCTTTTTTCATTCAAATTGAAATTTTCCTGGTTGTTGGTACAAGTAATTTTTTTTAAAGATTTTATTTATTTATTCATGAGACAGAGAGAGAGAGAGAGAGAGAGAGAGAGAGGCAGAGACACAGGCAGAGGGAGAAGCAGGCACCATGCAGGGAGCCCGATGTAGGACTTGATCCAGGGACTCCAGGATCACGCCCTGGGCTGAAGGCAGGCACCAAACCGCTGAGCCATCCATGGATCCCCTACAAGTAATTTTCTATTGAGATCTGGACATTTTGATATATGAAATTCTGAATCTCATTTAAATTTTCTCTTCTCTCAGGACTTTCCAACAATGTTCCTGTCAAAGAAGTGGTAGTCTAACTTATTAACACCTAGTGATATGAAAGTCTAGATTTCCTACTAGTCCTCCATTAATAATACCCTGTCTGGGAGGTGCAGGAGTGTCTCATTACTGCTCTTTGAATGGCCTCTACTGTTACCACAGATGGCTGGTCTCTTTACTGCTGGATTATAATGAAAGACCTCTGACACTATCCTTCCAGGATGTGTGAGTGATGGTTCATTACCATGTGTTGAGGGAGAAGTTCAAGTTACTCACCTTGACTTCACTGACACCGGGGGATTTAAGGCCTTTCTCTCACCTATGTAGGAGAGTGAAAGTCCAGCTCTCCACTTGTACTTCACTGACAATAGCTCATGGAAGGTTTAGGGTATTTCCTTATAGACTGGCAAAGGTGGGAGTCTAGGTTCCCCATGTGGCCTTTGCCAGTGGAGCTGGGAATACAACTGCAGTGTTTCCTATGATGCTTAGCTAAAGCAAAGCAGATATTATCTATAAGTTTTCAGTCTTGCTATGCTGTCCTTTCCTGGCTCTTTTGCTAGGAGAATAGGTTTTTCTTTTCTCACTCTTGTTGGCATTTTAGATTGCCAACTTCTTTGGCACCCAAACTGAAACCTGAACACTTTGGGGAATAAGGAAAAAAGAAATCCACATAACTCATTGCTGTCTCATTGCTCAAGTTTCAAAATCCTTAGCCAGTCTACATACTTCTTTCCACCTTTCAAAATCTTATTTCTGTTTTATGTACTGTCCAGGGTTTTAGCTGTTCTTTGTGGTAGGATTAGGTAAAAGAACACCTATGCCATTTTCCTGGAAATAGAAGTGCCTGATAATAGTTGTATAGACAGTACTTTAATATCATATCAAAGTGATGACCAAACAAATCAAACTTCCTAGAACAGTAAGTTTGTTTTGATCAGTTTTTGATAAGTAAGCGGATGTTATGAAAGATACCAGAATAATAAAATGCAGTTTTGAGATAGGCATCTTTTTGTTTGGATCCTTGATCTGTACCTTAAAAGATGCATGGCAGCCTAAAATTATTCAACACTTCTAGAACTAATTCTCCACACCTACAAAATAGAAATAGTAATAGCTGCCTAATAGAGTGGTTGTACAAATTCATAAATAAGAGTTACTATAATCTTAGTATTTGTTTCTCTTTAAAGGCATCTTTTTTGTTAAATTTTTTTTAATTTTTATTTATTTATGATAGTTACAGAGAGAGAGAGAGGCAGAGACACAGGTAGAGAGAGGGAGAAGCAGGCTCCATGCACCAGGAGCCCGACGTGGGACTCGATCCCGGGTCTCCGGGATCACACCCTGGGCCAAAGGCAGGCGCCAAACCGCTGCGCCACCCAGGGATCCCTAAAGGCATCTTTTTAAAATATTTTATTTATTTATTCATGAGAGACACACAGAGAGAGGTAGAGACATAGGCAGAGGGAGAAGCAGGCTCCCTATGGGGAACCCAATGTGGACTCAAGGCCAGGACCCTGGGATCATGACCTGAGCCAAAGGCAGATGCTCAACCACTGAGCCACCCAAGTGCCCCTAAGGCATCCTTATATAAAATACAAACCTCTCCTTCCCACAGTACTAACTGGCACTGTGCTGCCTTTATATGGTGAAGAAGAATGAAGTTTCTTTAAAAAGTATTTTTTTCTTCCTCGTGCATCAAGGATCAGGTTATAGAAAGCATCTGAATTGTTTAACAAGTAGGATTTGCAACAGATGAGCACACTGTAAGCTCTGAGAACACATTTGAAAGTATCTTATATTTTGGCCCATGATTCACTCCTTGACATTAATTCCTCTCTATAAGGGATTAATGTACTCAAGAATCAATATGCTTTCAGACAGATTTTACATCAGTGAGTTTCTTTGCTGGTCAGTATTTTCATTATTAACAACTTATGTCAGCAATATTCCCTATTCGTCTAGCAGTATTTGAATTTATTCTCTCATTTTAGTCCTTACTGTTGAACATTACTCTAAAGGTCTTTTATAACTTGATTTACCAAGAAAGAAGATTAGAAATCTATATGAAGACTCAGAGGCCTAAAGAGAGGAGCAATTAAGAAGAGTATACTGTTCAGTTCTACTTTCCAAATATAGGAGGTAAATATTTTGAGTTACTCTGTATTTCTTAAGGTTTACATTTAAAATACTATATCCTCAAATACCCCCAAGTTATTCTATCCACATTTGTTTTTAGTCTTTTTTCATCATGATGGACTTCTGTTATTATTTTCTCACTTGCATCTCATGTTCCAATAAATTTGGCCTTATTATAATATGTATTTATATAATCAATATTTAACTACTTTTGCAGTAATCCTGTTTTGTATGTTGTGACACTGTTTTCATATAATGCTTAAGAATGTATGTTCTAGCCTAGGTCTGTGTTTCTAAATGCTGTTAGGCACAGAGAGAGAGGCAGAGACAGAGGCAGAGTTAGAAGCAGGCTCCTCGCAGGGAGCCTGATGTGGGACTCAATCTCCGGGCACCGGGATGACTCATGCCCTGAGCCAAAGGCAGACGCTAAAACGCTGAGCCATCCAGGCATCCGGAAATAAGGATTTCTTGAAGTGGCTGACTCTAGCGCTAGGATAAAGAAAGTATGAGATGAGTCTGAAATATATATTTGTTCCAGAAAGTAAGAAAGGGCTCAACAAATTTGAGTGTCAGATAAAAATGACACTGGAGTAGCTTGAAAGTTTTACCACAGGTCAAATTTGGAATAGTTACAGCCTAAAATGAATAGTGGTAATAATGGATTATAATGGAAAAAGAATCCATGAGTCTATTGAGAGTATATACATATGTAAGCACATATAATACATATGCATATACCTAAATGGGGGAAAATAAGGAAGCTATTTCTTACAGTAGTCTGCTATCTAATATATACAGAATAAATGATAGGTGTTATGAGCTGAGTTGTATCCTTCCAAAATTCATATACTAAATCTCTAAACCTAAGTACCCCAGAATGTAACTATACTTTGAAATAGGACCTTTAAATAAAATAAGATAAATGAGATAATTAAGTTAAAATGGTATTGTTAGGGTGAGCCCTAATCCAATATGACTGGTGTCCTTATAGAAAAGAGATTAGGGCATAAACAACACAGACAGAGGGACAATCATATGAGGACATGGCAAGGAAGTGTCATCTGCAAGCCAAGGAGAGTGAGGTCTGAGAAAAAACCAAGCCCACCTCCAGAATTGTGAAAAAATAAATTCCTATTGTTTAAGCCACCAAATCTGTGGAATTTTACTATGGCAGCCCTGGGAAACAAATGCAATCGATTTTTTAAAGTCATCATTCAATAGTCCTCATAGTAATAATCTGAGCAAAAATTATCAATGAATACATTGGATTAAAGTTTGATGGTGGACAATATTTACATGGTATTGTTGCATATTCTGCATATGACTTATTAGTTCCAAAGGAAAAAATAGTAACTTTACAGTGAAGAAAGCTGGCAGACACCTCAAGCAAATGATCAATGTTGATATCAGTAATAAAGAGACAAACTGGCTTCAGGTGTTTCCTGATGTGATTCACTGAGAAAGATACGATTATTAGGTATTCAGTACTCTTAACAAAAACATATAACTTGAATTGATCAGTAAGAAACAATCAGTTAAACCCAAATTGAGGCATATTTGTAAGCAAATGGCCTATATTCTCCAAAATGACAATGTCATAGAAGAAACAGAAAGTCGAAAATATTTTTGCAGATTAAAGGATTAGTCTACAGACTATAAATATTTTTATGGATAATAGGCAAAATAGGAATTTGAACTATACATTAGGTGACAGTATTATGTCAGTACTAAAGTTCCTGAACTGATCATCTTTATAAAGATTTATTTATTTATTTTAGAGAGAAAGTGAGCAGGGGTGGGGAAGGACCAAGGGAAAGAGAGAATCTCAAATCGACTCCCCGCTGAGTGCAGAGCCCCACATGATCTCATCTCATGACCCTGAGAGATCATGACCAGAACTGAAATTGAGTTGAATGCTTAACTGACTGAGCCACCCTGGAGTCCCAAGATTTCATTTTTAAGTAATCTCTATACCCAACGTGGGGCTCAAACTCATGACCCCAAGATCAAGAATCTCATGCTCTACCAACTCAGCCAACCAGCAGCCCTCAAAACTGTAATTATATAGTGATCATATGAAAATACCCTTCCTAGGAGATATCTGTTGAAATATTTAGGGGTAAGGGGGTGTAATGCCTATAAATTACATTCAGTTGGTTAAACAATAAACATTTTATATATATATATATATCACAATATAATATGTATGTCTATTACATGTATGTATATATACACATATAAACATCTGTTTATAAATATTATTGATAAGTGTGTGTATATATGCATCTATTCAAATATGACAACATTTTAACAACTGGAGAAGCTAAGTGAAAGATATTTTTAAGTTTCTTGCATGATGGTTACAACTTTTCTATGCATTTTATTTTTGCAAATTACAAAGTTAAAATTCATGTTCCAGATAGAGAGATTTTGAGTCTAAGTGTTGGTTTTGTCACTTGCAGTATAACATTGGGAAATTTATTTAAATTATTTAAACCTCGGTTTCTAGTTTATAAAGTAAAATAATACAGTACTATTCCTGCAGAATTGTAAGGATTAAAGGAGACAGTACCAATAAATCTCTCATCACCTGGAATCAAATAATCTCTCAAAAAATTAGTTGTTATTAATGTCATCTTGGTGTTGATCCATTGTAAAATAGTTATCCATCAACATCAACCATATAAAATAAAAACTGAAGTTTCTTAAATGTTTATAGTAATTATTATATACATATATATGCATCAAAGTGCTGTTTGCTGTTAGTTGATCAGCTTGAGCTATTATTGAGGAATGGCAGACAATATACTTAGGCATATCAAGTCAAGCTCTGTAACTCCTTAACATGAGAATCTAGTCAATATCTGGAGTTCCCCAATCTAGTACTAGAGTTTTCTATTATCAAAAAGTAACTGCACATATTCAGCATTTCAAGTAAGTATTTCCTCAAGTAGTTAATATCAAACTAGAGAAAAAAAAGTTGGTGTTTTGATCAGTTAGCTTATCACAGATTATTCTGTGATCTGCCATGCATTTTCTTAAAATCTTTAATTACAACCCGCAGATACTGCAGAACCAGTGTTCTGCAAATAAGCATGATACTCTGGACTATATTAATGAAACCAGAATAGCAATTCACCAAATGGTACAAATAGTAAGGAATAATTCTTGTACTTTATACTAGTAAAGAAACTGAATATATTTCCTTTTTCCTTTGATGATGAAGAAAATATTTTGGCAGGAAGCAATATGCACATTAGTTTGTTGAAGTATATAAAAGATTTTGTCGTAGAGAATGGGACTCTCAGTAAAACATTCTTGCTTAGAAAGGGATATGGAATGCACAGACTGGCATCTCTGGTTTAGTCCTTTAACTGGGAAAATAGACCATACCACAAACATTTTGAGCTATTTTAAGGAAAGTAACTATGAAATGAATCTATATTAATATATAAATGATTGTTTCTAAATCATCTCCAAGAATAACATGTTCCTTCCTCCTGGAAGTTAAATTTAACAGATACATATCATAGCCATATTATTATCCTTTGCAGCACTTAGTAGGATGCCTTCCACACACCAGGCACTCAACAAATACAGTAAGAATGAGTAAAAACAAATTGGAATTTTGGAATATATAACGAAGTAAGGTGAGAAGTTTACAGAAATAAGAGAAAATTTGTTTAGTGACAGAGGTCGACTGGGAAGACAAGTTCTGTCCAGGAGACTAACCAAGTTCAGCAACTATAATTTTAAATAAATTTTGTCATTTCAGGCTTTTCTCCATTCATGAATGTGAGCTTATATAATTTCAACAAAATGTACATTTATTTTGTCCCATGTAGTTCTGAGTTAGGAAGGGCTCTTTTCACTCTCCACTGATATTTCAAGTGTAGTTCACAAAAGAAGACCTAAACAAAACCACATGCGGAAATTGTACATGTCATTAGTAAGAGGAATATATTCCTGCTGTTATTGCTGGCAATATGTGAATAATGTATTTATAAATGTAGCTTTAACATACTAAAATGAGTATTCTCTCTTTATATAAAAAATATGCCATACTTATTCTAAGAACGTTCTCAAATTTAATGGTGTTTGACTCACATATATTTTAGGTATTAGAATCCTTTTTCCAATTTAGACAAGTCACTTTGTGTTTTTAAAATTTCCTTAAGTATTTTGATAAGAGCCATACTAATTTATGACTCTCATTTCTGCACTTGAAGTCTACTTCATTATTTTATACATAGTAACTTTCAAATAAATGTAGATTATTTTATTTATTGTGTGCAATTTATCTAGCTGTAATGGTTTTTAGTTTTCCATTTACACAATGTTTTAAAAGCTAAGCAGCTACTCTGTATTAATTCACATTGTCTTTGCATATATACATGCAAATGAGGAAATGATGTATATGTGTGTACATGCATATATACATGAAGTGACAGATCAATTAATATTTATGAACATATTTGTAATGATTCAATAAAATAGTCAACCCCAGAAAAAAAGTGGTTCTATTTTATACTCCCCATAAAAGGGATTTTTTGGTTATTGTTCTCATATCAGAACCTGCAGCACTAATTCCCATGGACGTTGTTTTATTAATTGTCTTGAAAAATGTTAGTTTCAAATATCTGGCCATAACCTTAAGTTTCTGCTATCAAGTAGCATATAGCACCATTAGAGTCATAAAATAAGAAGTCTTGAGTTTTCACTGGGTTGATCAAAATAAAGGAAAGCTTTCAATCACTGATGTTCTCTTTTTTGAGCTACCAGACTATCTTCCTTAAGAATCCTTTGACAAAGGGATCTCTGGGTGGCACAGTGGTTTAGCGCCTGCCTTTGGCCCAGGGTGTGATCCTGGAGACCTGGGATCAAGTCCCACGTCGGGCTCCCGGTGCATGGAGCCTGCTTCTCCCTCTACCTATGTCTCTGCCTCTCTCTTTCTCTGTGTGACTATCATAAAAAAAAAAAAAAAAGAATCCTTTGACAAAATGTTTTGCAGGTACTTTAGGTATATTTCAACATTTTCATTCCTCTGACAGTGATGTTTCAAAATGTAGTGAAGTATCATTTTCTTTTTTATCCTCTGTTTAAATGCATTCTCCTATGGCAACTGGTGATTACCATTTAGGAAGTATTCCTATGCCACATGGTAAATCATGAACTACTAACTTGTTTTCTGTTTCGTTTGTCTTCTTCCAAAATCCATTATTATTCCATTTATTATAGCTGAAAATCAACATACCTAATTGTTTCTCCTCATGCCTCTGGCATTTAATAAGCAATGGTGACACAGAGTATTGCATTTGTAAAATTCAGCTTACTGTATCACAAACATGTCAAAAATAACATGTTCTTGAATTGACGGTATGTCAGATATATGTCAAGCCTCTTCTGAATTCCCCTGACTTTGCGAAGCCTTAGTCTTGGTCTGTGTTGTTTCATGTCCTAATACTATCAGCTGTTACAGGTTCCCCATGGGCAAGGGGCACATTTTGTCAGTCTCCATATTAGCCAACACTGTGGGAGCTACACCAATTCTGGTACTCAGCAAGTTCAGCCTCAGCTGACTTTCATTGCAGCTGTAGGGTAGTGGGTTGAGTTGGATTGGGCTGGGTTGGTGTAGGTGTGGGTGGAGTGAGGGAGGGCAGGCAATACAACTCCTAAATGCAGGAGAGTTAATTTTGACCAATGAAAAACAAGACACAGGTAAAAGGACTATTCAAAGTTTTAAAGATCCCATTAGGACTTTCTAAAGACATATGTGTGATCCAGCAGCGGATCTTTCTACAGCTGTCCTCCCTTGTCCACAGTTTTGCTTTCTGGGGTTTCATTTACCTGGGGTCAACCATGGTCAGGTCCTTTTGACAAGTCATCTGAAGGTCAATAGCAGCCTAACAATATGTCAAAATGCCTATGTCATTCACCTCACTTCATTTCATCATAGAGGCAATTTACCATCTCACATCATCACAAGAAAGGTAATTATAGCACAATGAGATATATTGAGACCACATTCACATAACTTTTATTATAGTACACTATTGTACTATTTTATTATTAACTATTGTTGCTAATCTCTTTCTGTGCATAACTAATAAATTAACCCTTATCACATATATGTATGTATAAGAATAAATATAGTATGGATATGGTTTGGTACTATCCAGAGTTTCAGGCACGTACTGGGAGTCTTGGAACATATGCCTGACAGATAAGGAGTAAATACAAGTACTGGACTTGTACTATCCTGGCCAGCTTGGTAAGCAGTATCTCGTATTTGTTTTCTCTCCTTTCTTGTCTCACTTTATTTTCCATAAAGCATTGGCACATAAGCTTTCTCTCCCACTTTTATAGAAAATTTGAGCTAGTATGTATGTAGAGTATTCTAAAACAAGCAGCTCAATTGGCTAAAGTAAGATTTCTAAAATCCCTGTACATTTGTAAGATTATAGAGCACTCATACCACTTTCTGAAGATAATTTCCACAAGTACACTTTATTAAATATATGACCTGGAGGTAGTGATTTTTATCTTTCATATAACTAATAAATGGTAGTACCAGGATTTAAATAGCAGGACTTGACGCCAATTAGATGTAGATGTAGAGTCCAGAGGAGTAAAAAGTTAAAAGTAGCACTAAAATTTTCATTTGAAGGGATTACAAATTACAGTTACACAAAAATCTTTGGCCAAAAAAAATTTCTAGAACTGGGATAAAGATAATAACTTAGGAGAGTATAGCCTGGAAGCCCCATTAATTTTCATCATATTTTAATGTTTCCTGCTCTTAGGCAATTAAAAAGATAAAAATATTGAATTATGATTGTAAACTCCTCTTAATTAACCCAAATCTCTGTGCCCCTTTCTTGAAATTTAAAGCTACCAAAGGAAATCTTTGCTACCAATGGATATTATCTGTAATTTACCTATGAATTACACTGTACAATTTTTTTTCACATAATCTACCAACTTGTTTATTAATATAACCAGAAGAACAGAGAAAGACTAGCATTACCAAGGAAGTGACCAAATTGTTACCAAGTTCTCTGCAGGCTCTTCAAAGTGAACTCCTGACTGTGAACAAAATGCTTTGATCAATATTTATCCTCATAAGTAGAGAATCCAGTATGCTCAGACTTCTAAAAAAATTAATATCTGTAAGAATGCATGATAAGAAAGATAAATACAACCTCAAATATGGATGTCATTTTGAGTAGTAATTAAGCAGAAGTAAAATAAGTCTTTTTGTCTGGTCTCTATATCTCTTGGGATCCTAAAATTTCTGCTTTATTCTTTAGATATTTGTCTCTGATTTTGGCAAGTACCCATCACAGATGATCAGTTTTATTTTGGACACAGTGAATTTGAGTTACCTATTATAATCTATTCATAAGCTAACATTTTAAACATATCACATAGATACTATTATCATCAGGAAACCAATGCTTACTGACAATAACTGGCTCCAAATTATATAGACAGTATCAATATAAGAATTTAAATCTATATTCTCCCTCCTCTATATCATATTGAATCCTTAGTTTTTTGTAAAGCATCTAAACACATTAGCTATTTAAATAATTAGTATAAGGGTCATTTAATTATGATGTGCAAGCCATTAAATGTACTCTTTTAGTAATCCAGAAAAAGGGAATTATAACATAAACCAATCTTTTTAATTGCAGACTTGATATGAGTGCATTGCTTAGTTATTGTTCAAATGCACAATCTATGTGGCTTTATTCTGTATTTATTTTTAAAATACTATATATTAATGCTAATGCTACTATATAGCTGTGAAATTCACTGTCTAAATTCAGTCACCATTAAAAATGTTTGGCAGGGAATTGTTTGTCTAGCAACAGTTATCCTGTGCATAGACAGTTCCTCCCCATTCATTCAGCTCTTTTCCAATCCAACAATTGGCATAAATGTTCATGTATGGCAGTAAGGTTGAAAATTCAAATTCAACACAGAATGACAAGTTTAAAGTGAAAATATAATCAGAATTAAATCAATGTTTATACCAACACACTGACTAGGGCAATTGAACAGACTGGACAACAAAGCTGGAAAAGCATACAAATATCACTTTAGGAAGTTGAAAATGACAAGCAAAGATTTATAAATGCTAGCCTCCAGATCAGTGTGGGTCCACTGTTGTAGAAAATGAAGATTATCAGCTAAATTAGAGGTACTTTCACACTTTTTTTATTTTTCTGATGATAAACTAATTCTAAAGAAAATGTATATAACAGCAATTCAAGAGATAGAGGGATTTGGTTCATGTACACTCTAAAAATATAAAAGGTCCTCTTTAATTTTCCTATTTAGCCTATTTCTTAAACACAACTAAAATGAGAATTCAACTGCAAGTCACTCTGACATTTATAATTTACCAATCCTCCTAAGGCATTAGGTTCCTAAGATGAAACACAAAACATTTCCAAAAAAAGCAAAATAATACTCATCAACAACTGAATGCTTGTAAAATCCTACAGTAAAAGAGGCAAAGTCAGTCTATAAGTGATTGTGAACAATCAAGTTGAAATAATTCACTACCTGCAGACCAGCCTAAAAGGTATGCTAAATGAAATAAATCAAACAGAGAAAGACAAATACCATGGGATTTCACTTATATGTGGGATCTAACAAACAAAAACTGGAAACAGACTCATAAATACTAGAACAAACTAGTGTTTTCCAGAGGGGAAAGGGGCCGGGGGGTAGGAGAGGATGGTGAGTAAAATAGGGAAAGGGAGTTAAGAGGTAAAAATTCCAGTTATAAAATAAGTCATAAGAATAAAAAGTGCAGCACTGAGAATATAATTAATAATATTGTAATGATATAGTAATAATATAATAATATTGTAATAATTATAGTAATATTTTTAATATTGTAATAAAATTGTAACAATATTGTGATGATAGGTGCTAACTATACTAATCATAGTGGGCATTTTATAATGTATATAATGGCTTAATCACTACGTTGTATACCTGAAACTAATACAATGATGTATTTAAATTATACTTTAATTGGAAAACAAACAAACAAGTAAATAAACCAAAGAAGCAAAATCAGGTCTAGCTTACCATCTTCAGGAGGAAAACTTACTGTGTCAATTATGTTAGTGCAACTCCAAAGGGTACTAATGTGACCACCACCTCAGAGCCATGTATCTCAAACACAGACTCACACATTCATCTGTTATTTATTCACCTACTCATTTGTTCATTTAACATGTATTTACTGAACGTCTTCTATGTGCTGCTCTGTACTAGATATTTGATGAAATGTGGTAAAGAGATCTGGGAAGAAAGATAGATTGGTGAAAGTAAAGATAGGTAGTCAGATGAGGCAGCTAATTGAAGCAGAGAGAAACTGAACAGGAGTCAGATCTTCCAGGTAATAGGGTGTTTTATACATTCTTCAGGAACCTATTCATGAATGCAGATTTCTCAACTGCAGATTTCTTCTCTAGCAGGCCCATACTTTCTCTTCTCTGCCTCTGGTTTTCAAGGTCTAGCCTGCAAAGAAGCTCCCTGTTTGAGTACCATAACCCATCTAGTTTTCTCTTGTTTTGCAGGATTCAATTCTGGTTCACAGAAAATCTCATGCTTCTTGTGCTACAACACACTCTGGAAATGTAAGACAATTTTCAACACAGCTTTCTCTCATAACCCACAGGTCAGCCTGCATCATTTTTGGTTAAGTAGGATATTCACACTCATTGTGTCTGTTTTTCAGATTGTGTTGAACTTTACTAAAAATAATGGTAAGTAATGACCTGGACCATAAGCTGACTAAAGTCATAGTTACTGTACCAACTCAAGAATAATGATATCAAGTACCACAGATAGATTTGAAAATTTTTCTTCCTAAAATATAATCTGTCATTATCAGTATATTTTTAAATAAAGTACTACATGTTTAAGATAGCATTGTATAGGAAATACAATGACTTCTCATTGCTTGCCTGAATCCCTGTTGCAGCAAGGATGGAAAGAGACGGGCTTTGTTTCAAACTAGTGCAAACTCACTGTCTAAATAAATAAATAAATAAATAAATAAATAAAGCCTAATTTCCACTAGCAATTTTGCTTGGCTTAACCATTACACAAAAGCTGGAACAATAATGACACTGAAATCCAATATTATACCACTAAAACTAAAGGCAACCTTTTCTAATTGTAGGATAGATTCTATGCTGTCAATTCTTGTTTAATACGATGAAGGCATCAAGGTAGCTTTTTCCTTTATCTCAAATGTTAATCTAAGCTCAGCTAAACTAAAATTGATTTGATTCATGCAATAAAATTCACTGCCTTTTATAGGGATTTCATAGGGTTTTTTAATATTAGTTTTTTTTTTTTTTCAGAAATAAAAGTAGTTTGCTCTGTCTGGTACATACCCCATAAACATAGTGTCATTTTTGACTGAAAACCAGAATTTGAAAATTCATCATTGTATTGGAGGGTGCCATTTACAGAACAAAAGTAAGTATGTGAATATAGCAAAAAGTTCTAAGTCTTCCCTACAAACTAAAATCAATAGATGTAATCTCATTACACAAATACCACCCTGGGAAATGAGTATTTCGTGCTATCTCAAATTATCATAAGATGTTCTTAAAAATTATGTTCTGTCTTCTTCATAATAAAAAGGCGTTGTTTCATTCACATAAAAGAATCACAGTTAATGTATCCTAAATGCATTTCTTTTAAAGTTAACCTTTTACATAAGCCTGTGTATCTTAGATTAACCGTATGAGATATTGATTAGCAGAAACTAGCCATGAAAACCTTAGTTGTCTTCTTCTTCCCCATTAGCATTTACATTTCATACTGAACTATTATTTGTTGTATGAGACTTGATCAAGTGTAGTCTAATCCCATGTTAAGTGACTAAACATAGAAGATCTTCTAGTTTCCCTTGAAAGATGACATTCTAACTGAACAATCTGCTAGCCAATAATAACATGCATCCCAAATTACTCTGAGGTTGAATTATAGCTTAAACTGTATCTTACAAAGAGGTTATTATTCTTCAACAAATACTTACTGATCCAATTGTGTACTCTCAAAATTAATCTAAATTAGAGATCACTTTACCTCCAAAATCTGGCTGAATTAGGAACATGCCTTTCACTTTTTTCCTACAATTTTTATAAAATTATGATCACAAGACCTCTTATCGTAACAAGAAATTATAAAGACAAGAACTCTGATAGGTAATAAATGTTCCAATTCTGTGTGCAAGTAATGAAATCAACATGACCAGGTGTTTGACCTCCTGTGGAATAATCAACTTCCTAAAAGATCAGGACCTAGGCATGCTTAGTCTGGTTCATAATATCTCATCAGTTTATTTAGCAGTGTTCGAATCCATTATCTTATACCTGGAGAAAGAAGAAAAATAACAAACACAAGCAGAAAAAGATTATCCAAATAATTTTAAGTAAGTTATCTAAACAATCTTAGAATGGTTTCAATAAGAAAATGTGAAAAAGTCTATTTATTTTCCAAATTAAGGGTTTGTGTGTGTGTGTGTGTGTGTGTGTGTGTGTGTGTGTGTGATTCCTTAGAATCCTTGCTTATCCTAGATCTCAACCGTAATTAATAAAGGGTTCTAAGGAATCACAAATAGAGTGACTGCCCTCAAGATGTTCACGGTCTTTTGTTGTTGTTGTTGTTCACAGTCTTAATAGAAGATACAGATGCCTAAGAAAGCAATTTGCAACTGCACTGGAAAAGTGATAAATTCTATCAGTGAAACAGAATGTGCTGTGACACATATGAAGAAGCTAGCCCTTAAAGAGCAACTGTTTTGCTATCAAGATGGAACTGTATAAATGATTTTATAAAAATTACAGGTTTTGTAATAAGAAGGTAACTTATAAAATATTTATTCTGAGCAAGTTTCAAGTTAACTAAATAACCTAGAATTCAAATAAAGCTTTTATTATGAAAGTAAACATTACTGGAAGCCTGTTTTCAAATTTTCATTTTGTGGTTTAAGTTTTTATTTTAATTCCAGTTACTTAATCATTTTGTGACTTTTAATGCAAATTCAAAACAATAATGGAAAATGCATATTAGAAAATCAACAGTTTGAATTTGCGTTAACTCACAAATGAATCAAAAAAGAAAAATGTAAAAAAGAATCAATATCATTTTGCCTGGCTCACGCTCCAAGTCCCAGAGAACAACCTGGACGTATCTGAGATCTCCATGGTCCTCTGACAGCTGCTGCTCGAAGATAAAAGTCAGCACAAAACAGTATGTATAAAATACTCAGTAAGAGAAATATAATGTAATAAGACTGGGCTGTGCCTGCCCCCTGCGGCCTGATTTTTTGGGAAATTTAAAATCAAAGACATATCTGCTGGCATGAATTGAAGAAGAAATAAAAATATTTAACCTAACAAAACCACTACTAAGTATCATCATAAGATAGAAAAACACTTAAATTTCTATTTATGATAAAAATGAGTCAGCATAATAATCTGGAGAGAAGAATAGATATACTCTATATATTTAATAGTATATATATTTAATACTATATATTTAATACTATATATATATTTAACAAACTAGAATATGTTAAAACCTTTTACAAAAAAAAAAAAAAAAAACCTTTTACAAACTGTAAGGTACTATGCAACACTAACTTTATAATCATTAACTTTGGGCAAAATGATTTTGCTTGATATGACTTAGTACTCTTAAATAGTCTTCTCATTCAAGAACCAAGACAAATGCAGAATAGTGGACTTGAGTCTTAAGGAAAAGAGAAAAAAAAAGGGGATTTTGAGCTATAGACAAGCATCAATTTGGTGATCCTTCCTCATGGATGGGAATAACTAACTTAATCTAATAACTAACTTAAATCAAGAGCCCACTGGTCCTATGAGAAAATCTTTTCTTACTGTGGCCAATGACTGACATGTTCAATCTGAGTCAGTAAAGGCAAGGCTGAAGGGCACTGATTCTACCTACTGGGCACCCTACTAGGGGTAGAATGCCTTCTCTTCAATCACAATACAAAAATTTGACTGAAAGACAATGAAGCCTTTACTATATCAGTACCCTATTATTCACAGCAATAATCCAGAGTTAAGAAGTGAGTCCTAAAAAAAAAAAAAAAAAAAAAAAAGAAGTGAGTCCTACATGCATTATATTTTCTGTGTCACTAGTTTCCACATGAGGTGATTTCCTTTAGCAAATGACTCCCATTTGTCACCAGTTTCATATAGAACTCCCCTTTATGCTTATTAGACTTTCTTTATTAAAATATTTAAACATATTACTCACTGATAAATAATTCCTCCCTAAATTTGCATATATTAGTGCAAATTTAGCAAACGTATCACTCACATAGTCACACTGATTTTAGAATGCCATTTTGTAAAAGAAGGAATAAATTACATCTAAGTAAAGTCATCTGCAGTTATCCCCAAAGTGAGAGGACCCCTTGGAAAAAAATAGTGTAATTCTGAAAAGCCACACAATTCCAAGCACATCAATGGAGACTAATTTTGTACTTAAAGCTAAGAGGAAAAAAAAAAACTTAGTAGCATAAAACTCATTACCTTGATGTCATATAGCTAGCTTTTGCTCAAAGAAAAGGATTCACACAATTTTCCTTTTTGAAACTCTTACCAATATATATCTTGTGGAAATATAAACTTTGACTTGTAAACAAGCTTTAAAGAGGTTGAGTTGGGGATGCCTAGGTGGCTCAGCTGGTTAAGCGTCTGCCTTCACCTCAGGTCATGATCCCAGGGTCCTGGGATGGAGCCTTGCAATGGGCTCCCTGCTCATCAGAGACCCTGCTTCTCCCTCTCCCCGGTCCCTGCTCCAGTTCTCTCTATCTCTTTCTTTCTCTCAAATAAATAAATAAAATCTT
This sequence comes from Canis lupus dingo, assembly GCF_003254725.2. Classification (NCBI taxonomy): domain Eukaryota; kingdom Metazoa; phylum Chordata; class Mammalia; order Carnivora; family Canidae; genus Canis; species Canis lupus. Next base: position 63,107,369 of record NC_064246.1, on the reverse strand, counting down.
AAAAAAATAATAAAGAGGTTGAGTTGATGTTGAGTAGTAGTTTTCTAAATGTCTTTTCATCTTTTCAAATAATACAGTGTTTTTTTTTTTTCTAGCCTCTTCCTAGCCTTTCCCAACCCTTGTTTCTGGATACTGAAAAAAAAAAAAAAATACTGTTTATAGATGCTTCACCAAGCCTTGAATGAGAATTAAATACAATTCCCTTTGTCCACTGTGAAACTCAGGATCCAGAAACCTAAGAATACAATGTTAACTGCACATATTCATATTACATAGACATTCAGCATACCGCAGCATCATACTGAATTTGAATGAAAGGAAGAAATGTAACCAAATGCCAAATTGAGATTTTTTTACCTAGACAGCTCAGGATGACACCCTTTCAGTGTGTCCTCCTGAAAGATGGGGAGAGGACATAGGCATTTGGTTCTGTTGAAGCAATGCAGTAACAAATCAGTCAAATTGAGAATAAAATTATATAAAAAGTCATGATTTTAAAGACTTTGAAAATAAAAAAATAACAGAAATCATACAGTTGTATAAAAACCTAATAGGACACATTGAATTAGAAAATTATCTTTTGGGGGATCCCTGGGTGGCTCGGCGATTTAGCGCTTGCCTTCCGCCAGGGCGTGATCCTGGAGTCCCGGGATGAAGTCCCACGTCAGGCTCCCTGCATGGAGCCTGCTTCTCCCTCTGCCTGTGTTTCTGCCTCTCTCTCTCTCTCTGTCTCTCATGAATAAATAAATAAAATCTTTAATAAAAAAAAAAAGAAAGAAAACTCTCTATTGGGACGCCTGGGTGGCTCAGTGCTTTGGCACCTGCCTTCGGCCCAGGGCATGATCCTGGAGTCCTAGGACTGAGTCCCACATCAGGCTTCCTGCATGGAGCCTGCATCTCCCTCTGCCTATGTCTCTGCCGCTCTTTCTCTGTGAGTCTCTCATGAATAAATAAATGAAATCTTTTTAAGAAAATTCTCTATTGATGAATGATTATAATTATTCAGCTTGTTGTATTGCACATGAGTGAAACTGACCCTGGAGATAATCAAAACAATAGACATTCAGTTCCTATGATGGAGCACTTCTCAATATTAGTTCATAAAAGTAAAAGGAATTGTCTCTATCCTCAGGTAATCCACTTCCTTTTATGTTTTATTTGAGGCTGCAAATATTCATTTAATAATAGAAACTAGTATGCAGTCTCGAGTTTCAGTAAGCTAAGGATTTTCCTAATTCCATTTTGTTCAGATCTCAGTAGATAAAATTCTCATCAAGATATATTGTAAAGAGTAAAACAAACACATTTCCATTCCTTAAAAACAAAGAAAAAATCCAAAAACAAAAACCATATGCTTAGGAGTTTTATATAGCACAATGAAATTATTTTTCATCCTTTCCAACTCCTAAGTTCATTTAAATCCAATTATCCATCCACTTCACTCTAGATGGAGAAAACAGGCATTTAGGAGAAACACTTGTTTTAGGAGAAGCAATTTTTTTTTCTGTGTCAAAAACAGATTGAAAGCTTTTCATGCTTGATGAACATTCTGGGCTTCTTGAAGAAAGGAAGTGGCTGTACAGAACATGAGGCTGAAGTGTGCTTCTCTCACATACACCTGTTCCAGTTTTTGATGCACTGGCCCAAAAATCACCTCTTCATCTTTGTCAACCCCAAAGCCTCTATTCTTCTCCAGTGACCTGAGGTTGATGCAACAAAAGGAGGCAATTTCACAGCAATGTCAGAGGCCCTTTGCTACCGAAAATAACACCCTGCTAAAATTTGATAGCTAGAAAACTAAAAGGTAATGTTTGTATTGGTTTTTACGCAGGACATCTTAAAAATAAGACAACTGAAGCATTGTTAATTCAAATTCCGATCTGCTAATCCAAGGAATGGGGCTATAAGTATCAAGTGCTATGGATAAGGCAGAAGAGAAATATAATTATGGAGCTTAAGGCTCCAGCAGGCAGCAGCAGAATCTCAACTCCGAACACTGGCATTGCCTCACTAGCTGCCATTAACCCCTTCAGTACTCCAGCTTTCTGCTTCTTGGACAGAAGCCAGTTCACATATCCTCTCAGCGACTCAAGCCTTTCCTTGGCTAAGGCATATTTATCTCTTACTGTCTTTATAAAAGACACCAAGTTGCCTTGGTATTTTTACAGATACTATGAGTATATAGAAAATTTCAGGTAATTTCTTTTTTTTTTTTAATTTTTTTTTTTATTATTATTTATGATAGTCACAGAGAGAAAGAGAGAGGCAGAGACACAGGCAGAGGGAGAAGCAGGCTCCATGTACTGGGAGCCCAATGTGGGATTCGATCCTGGGTCTCCAGGATCGCGCCCTGGGCCAAAGGCAGGCGCTTAACCGCTGCGCCACCCAGGGATCCCAATTTCTAATTGTTTTACACCTAGTAAGCACACAAAAGATTTGGTAATCTTTAGGAAAGCACAGAGGAATTGCAACTATAAAAAAATACACATTTAATCTTAAATATGTGCCAGGAATTGTGCTAAACCCTTTCCATGCATCATTGCATTTAATCTACCCAAAGACCCCAAAGAAAAAGCTAGGATGACCATTGCAATTTTGTAAGTGAAAAAGAGGTTTAGGGAGGTTCAATAGAATAACAAATTTCTTATACCTGTAAGGAGAGGGGTCGTATTTGAAACTCCCCTTGTCTGAGAATTTTGAACACTTTATAATCCAAAACACAAAACTCTGTACCTCTTTTCCATTTCCTCCCTCACTATTTTGCCAAAATATGGCTCCAAAAAAATTTCTTTTTGCACTAATTTCTGTCAAACATTGGAAAAGATCACATAACACAGTAACAAGTATCAAAGGATAATGACAGGTCACCTGGCAATGTTTCCTTGTTATGGGAACAGCAAAGTCCTTGTCAGCAAAATTATTTCAGATGGTTGCCAAAGCAGCCTGTCTAGACACTTTAAAAATCAAGTACAGAAACAGATAAAAATTTATATTTGTTTGGGAGTAGGAAGGTAGGGGACATAAAGAGCAAAATAGCAGTAAATTTTAATAATTTATACCTACTAAGAGCACAGCCCACAGATCCCGCCAATTCCCTCTGTAATATGGATGGTCTTTCTCAACCAGAATGTGAACTGCTTGAAGGCAAGAAGGAGTTATTTATATATGGATGGCCTTTGTATCCCCACTGGTGCCCATTAATTTATTGAATTAAATTAATTTATCAGACAGGCAGATAGGTAGGATTATTTTCAAATTCTACATAGGTTTCAGATATGCATGATAGCATTTCCCTCTTTTTACCTAATAAGATATTTCACCTGAGAGAATATTCAGACACCATCCAGCTCAACTTATCCTACTTTTCCTAAATATTAAATCTCAAAATGGTCTTTTTTCAGCTAGAAGACTACTTTCTTTTGCTACTTTTTAGGAGATTTGAAAGTTGGATTAATAGGAAGCCCATCAATTAGGTATTCTTTTATACAAGGAGGTGGGATCAGTAAATTTTAATTAAGGAAATAGAAGTAGAGTTTCTACCTGGCACAGTCTGTTTAGGACTTCCCTGGCTTTAGAACTGAAAGCCTATGTCCTAAGAAACCCTTCTAGTCCTGAGCAACGTAAGCTTTGGTCACCCTAAAAAATCAAGAACAATTTCTATAATATAAAATTTCAATTGGAGGAAATGAATATATAACAATCAGATAAAAATCAGATATCAATCAATATATATCAATCAAATAGTATATATTTTATGAGCCTTTGATTGTTACTTTTTATCTTTGTGTTTCTTTGTATGAGAACTAGATAAATTTCATAATCCTACGACATCTATAGTCTGTAAGCAAACAAATCATGCCAAAATCAAATATGTATGTGTTCAGTTGAAGAGGACTTGGTGAGTTCAAGTTTGAAAGTAAGCTGGCTTCATGCACCAGTGTATTCTGGGCCACAGAAGAAACATATCTGATTAAATAAGAAAACATGATTGAAACTAAGCACAGGAAAACTCAAGAGTGCTAACGCAGTGGTTTTCGGACTGGTAAATCTGTGAAAAACTACTCATGCCTGGACCCCATCCCTTGGGATTCTGACTCCATTTTTCTGAGATACAGCCCAGGCAAGGATATTTTTGCACAGTTCTCCAGATAAATTTAATGTCTACTGTGTTATCATCCTTTGAATTATTGTATTCTTGTGGAAATAAATTTAACAAAGAGTAGAACCAGAGTCAAAATGGACCTTTGCTAATAATTAGTAATTTATCATTTCATGTTACCATGAAAAGTGGAGATATGCTTGCATATATTCAGGTCTTCTTTCTGTCTGGTTAGGACTTGAGAATTTTTAACTATCTATTGATAGAAAATTTACATGTTAGCATATTACTCAGGTGGCAATACCAACTACTGGAGACGATGCTTCTATTCCATGTGTTTTGCAAAGCATATACTATAACTTATCTATCTATACAAACATATGTGCATATGAAACAGTACATTAGAATTGATTTTTTAATCAGACAAAGAAAGGAAACAAATTATCATCAGTAAAAGTCTTTCTCTATAATGAAACCCAAGGACATTTATAAAGAGAAATGGTCATTTGGAATCAGTAATAGGATGTGAAGACAATGACCTCTTAAATGCTATTTTAAAATTTCTTCAGGTCAATAATAGCCAAATGTTCTAATATACCGATTCTCAGTGACCCATGTAAGTTGACTAGATAATGTGAGTTTTATACTAGTGAAAAAAAATCAATATTTTAGAGACAAGATTGCATGAAGAGGTACGTCTGATGAGGAATTTTAAAAATCAGATTGAGAAATACTTCTTTACATTCAGAGTTATTTCTACTCTAAGTTGAAAATACATCAGATCCAGAAACTCTAGTATGAGAATATACATTGCTAATAAGAAGTTGCTTAAATTGATTCATTCAATTCATACAAAAATGTAGAAACTTAGAAGTTTGGAGATTTAAAGAGGAGAGGTAAACTGCAAATTTGTTCAGTGTAAATAGTGATAGGAAAATGAAAATTCAAGCCAATTTGAAACGAAATTGAAAGCAAATTGGTATTCTATTATTATTTTGTAATTGGGATTCTACTATAATAAATAAATCAGGGATAGAAATTTTAAGTCTTGTTACACATTCCTTTAAGCAATTAAGTTTGCTGCCTGTGACCTAGTTTTACAGTTGAAATACTGACTTAAAAAAAACCCACAAAACTTGTATTATTATTATTATTATTATTATTATTATTATTATTTACAATGGTTCAGGCCAATCAGCTAATAAAAACTAGGTCAATTATCCTATTGACAAACCAACTTAAAATCAAGCTCAGAAGTCACAGGCTAAATTCATACTTGGAGAAGCCATTTCTCAAATATGTACTATTTATCATAATGAGGACAGCTGACAAAGCATATATTTTTCTATGGCATATCCACAGCAATACTTTCATACAAGATTATACAATAATATGGAGTATAAAATGACAAGTACCTTTCAAATACAATATCCTTTCAGAGAGACCCAATACTTGTGTTCTTACAGTTTTAAAAAAAAGAATATTTCATTGAAGATATTTCAAAATGATAACCACGTGTTTCCATCTTTGCAGCTGAAATAAATATTTGGGTTGTTATTAAAATGACCAAATCCCTTGCAAATATTTCTGACAGTTACCCTGTCATCATATAGAAATTATCCAGCTGCTTCAGCAGAGTTTTTGAGCTACAAACATGAGTGTTTTAACCCTGACTAGCAGTAGGAAAAGTATTTTTTTCTCAGATATTAATATATCATGCTGTTTCTCAACCAACTTAAAGTCTGCAAAGAATATTACTCCTTTTTCTACTCCAGGTACTAATGATATCAAATATTGCAGGAAAACACATAACTCCATGTCCCCAGTCTTGACAGGTACATCCCTCTTGGTTAGCTGTATTTTTTTTTTCTCTAGAAATAACCTCTTTCAGTTGTCACATGAAAACTTCAGACAAACTAAGTAGCAAGGGCTTCCAACTTGGTAAGATCTTTAGTGAACCATGGAATTCATACTTCAATAAGCTCATCAGGAAAAAGAAGTTCATCAGGGGAAGAAAAGGAAATGGTTGTCATCTTTTAATGATATATTTAGGTATTACATGTGTATAATATAAAGTAATAATTTATGTTGCTCTTAGCAGAAATGGGAAAGCTCAGGTAGGCTGCTAGGTCTTGAGTAAAGCAAATGAATGCTGCTCATGCAAAAATGTATCAGATGCAAAAAAAAAAAGAAAAAAAAAACAAACATCCATGGTATCATAATACTGTTTTGCCCATCATATTGTGATTGGGTGACCATGTTTTTAAGTTTTTACTAAAAGACCTGGAGGGAAATATATATGGAAAAGAATAGTAAGAGCTCAATTTTTCTAAGAGACCCATTATGTCTAATAAAATGATCTTCAATACTCTGGTTTCTCTTCAGATCGTATAAATCTTTCCCCTTAAAATGATCTTCATGACTCTGTTTTACTATTAGTGTAGTAAAATGAAAAGATAATTATTGCTCCACTGCTTAATCATAATCCACAAGATAAAGATAAACACTCTCACAAGGTACCTAGAAATTTCCAAATACTGCCAAGGGGCTAGCCAACTATACCACCCTGGAAACACTTATCTTGTGTGCTGAAAAGAAAAGAAAAGTAGCACTTACTTCAACTAGTCCATAGTGTGGTTCAGCCAGAAAACTTCATAGTGGAGTTTTAGAAAAGAGAGTTTGTCTTTTTTCGCAGCAGTTAGTTCTACTTCACCTATGTTCAAACTGCAGACTCTGGTGACTGGCTTTTGGCTTACAATTTCCTAGAGTAGGCAGCAAGATCCTTAATTTCTTCAGTATTTTAACTGTATCAAGTTAATCTAACAGACAGAAATTATTCTTGGCTTTTTTATGGAAATGAAGCATTGAGACAAAAAGATTAATTTTGCTTTAATCAACAGCATCAGTAAGAAGGCACAGAGGTACAAAGCTCTTCTAGCCTTCTGAAACTCTACCTATTCAATGTATTACAATCATAATTCCTTTATTCTTCTCTAAACTTTAACCCAAATGAAAAGGGAGGTTGTCTGGCAAAACCACTGTCTCATTATTTATATAAGTAAAAAATAACTCACATGTAGTCCTACTCAGTAACATGAAAAAATATGTGCATATATATATGTTATATGCAACATATTAATAATACATTTTTAAAAAAATAATTGCAATTTATTTTTAGATAATTGTTTAGAGCTTTTACCTTTGAAAGTACACTTACTGCCATCTCTTTTAATCTACTATATAATCTTGAATGATAACTAAGCTAGGTATTTATAAGATTAAAGAAATTTTAAAAAAGAGGCATAGGGAAATTATAATTTGCCTAATGTCTCAAAATTAGTTAGTAACAAAGGCAAGTGATCTAGAATCCAGGTGTTCTGGCCCATGGCTCTTTCTATTAAGTAAGAGATTAACAAGGTTCAGAGAAAATAGCATTTTTCAGGACTTACTCCAAAATATCAAAGATGCTGACCTAGTAAAAATATAATGTGTTTACTAAAAATAACGTTTAAAATAATTTTGAAGAGAAAATTCAGACTCCAGATAAACCCGTTAAGTGTTAGAATTTTATTTAAATTTAACTTTGTATACATCTTGATTGTATAATAATGCTATTTAAATTTTTAAAATCAAATACTGTATCACCTTCACCAGATTATAAATTCATGAAGGTCATAAAGAATCATTTTATTCATGATCTCCTCTCCCCAATAAACACACAAATTGACAAGCATGCTTCCTTGCATATAGTAGCAAACTCAATAAACATTGGTTGAATGAGTGCAAGGATTTCTCAAATAAATGACCAAATAATTCCAGTGAACATCTGAAATAACAGTTGATAACTACATACTAGTTCTGGGCTTATTTGGAATTTGCTTCATTTTTATCATTATTTTACTCACAAATTCAGATTGTTGGGGAAACTCTCATCTAATAGCTAAAATATGTAACCTGTATACTCAGATGAGCTTTGACTACAAGCATCATTTACTGAATAAATCAAGATGTGTTGGGGACCATACTGGGTAATGGTTTCTCTCTTCGAGAATATCCCATGTTTCCTTCTTCCTTTTCCTCTTACTCACCTCAGGAAGGCCAGATTTGGACCGTGATATGTTTATCTCAGATAAGCAGGGCAACTCAGACCAAACCAAAGAGCACACAATAACTAAAACAGCAACAAAGCATCATTGCATTATCAACATTACCAAAGCTGCATTGTCACCAAATCCCTTTAGTTTCATCACTGATATATCTGCCAAACCCATATACTTTGTTCTACCATCTCCACTCTCTACACTCACTTACATAACCTCTCACCTAGACAACTCAAATAATCTCATAACTTATCTCCACAGACCACCATGATGCTTCCAATACATTCATCACAATGGAGTCACAACAACCTTTCGAAAATCCAAATCAGATCCTCTAACACTATCAAGGCTTCCCTTTACAGTTTGGATCAAAACAAAAGTTCTCAACATGGCTTTAAAAGGCTTGCATTATCTAACCTCCCTTTATAGTATTATCTCCTATGGTTTCAATTATTATTGTATAACAAGGCACCCAAAACCCTAGTAGCTGAAATAACATGATCATTTATTTGTTCATAATATTGCAATGTGAGGGCAGCCCGGGTGGGGTCTTCTTCAAAGAAAACCACTAGAAATATTAAATGTCTTCTTCAAAGAACACCACTAGAAATATTTACATGCATAGTAAAATCATAATAGATAATCTCAAAAAATAGAACCAAACAAAAACCAGTGAAAATTGCAAATATTTAGAAACTAATTGATAATACTTTGATTTAGGGGTAATTAAGAAGTAACCAACTACTTCCTTTGAAGTCAGACACTAACCAAATTACGTAGGAATTAATTAGAACACTATGTTGTACTAAAAAGAGACTCTTTTTAGTACTCTTTTCGTCTTTTTACTTAAGAAGATCCATTTCAAGAGGCACCTGGGTTGTTCAGTCGATTAAGCATCTGACTCTTGGTTTTAGCTCAGGTTATGATCTCATGGATTGTGGGATCTACCCCTTCATCAGGCCTGCACACAGTGGGAAGTTTGCTTGAAAGATTCTCTCCTGCTGCCCCTTTCCCCACTCATATGCACAGTCTCTCTCTCTAATAAATAAGTAAATCTTTTAAAAAAAGAAGGATCCATTTGAATAAATAGTATAATATGAAATTTTCATTAGAAAACCATTACTTACACTTTAATCTATAAAGTCTATACTTCATATTAATCTTAAAACATAAATGATTTGCCTGGCCAGGGAGACTGAGGAGCTTAAGGTCAGTGATCCTACAGGTGATGATGAGAAAGAGAGTTTAAGATTTATGAAAATATTTCATAAAGATGTGGAAGACTTCTAAGAAAATCTTTGTCTTTGTCACCATATTTCTTTTTTTTAAGATTTTATTTATTTATTTATTTATTTATTTATTTATTTATTTATTTATGAGAGACACACAGAGAGAGATTGCCAGAAACATAGAGGAGAAGCAGGCTCCATTCAGGAAGCCTGATGTGGGACTCGATCCCGGGACTCTAGGATCACACCCTGGGCCAAAGGCTGGCGCCAAACCACTGAGCCACCCAGGGATCCCCTGTCACCATATTTTTAAGACATATCTCCGAGATAAAACCAATGAAAAATCATTTTTTAGATGCTATGAGATTAAATAATAAGTATCGGGAAAAAGGAAAACTAAATATTTAATAATAAAGTAACAATGAAATCATTAAACAATTTACTAGATGCAATATTTTGGACTTAATTAAAATTAAGATATGAAAAAATAAGCTTGAAATAAAGTTCAGTGAAAAATACATTGATAAAGTTATTGACTCCACCTATTACATGTATATTTATTACACATATATACACAGACATTTACAAAAATAGGATTATATATTTGATAACAGATGATAAGTAAGCATTTTTCTTCCCATATTTTAAATTGTTTCAAAGCTAAGTTATATTTTTATTAAAAAGATACTGTGAATATCCAAATGACCATTTTTAGAGAAAAACACTAAGAAGGACCACTTAGGGCAAAACAGAGCATGAAACTGTAAACATAGTCAGGACTTATGCTTGTTTCACTTGAAGAAAAAGTAAGCATGCTGTAAAAGGAAAGTGAAGCAAGGGGCTATACAAATTATTTGTCAAAGAAATGGTCCAGGATATAGATTTTAAAAACTGATTTTAGCCATGATTGTCTGCATCAGCTGGTTTTCTTCAGTATTTCCAAATCGACTACTGTTCAAAATATCACATGACATTTTCCATTCCACTAGCATGATACCCTGTTAGATTTCTTCTTTTCCTACCATCCCCTCCCTCCATCCCTGCCTGGATCTGAGTCTCAATTTCAATGCCAAGGTGCTGACTTAGCAGAAATGCCATGCATAGTGGCATGGTGACTTCTATCCCTAACCACTAGACACTTTTCATTTATATTCATCAAGGAAGTACTCCACAGGCATCAAACCATGTACCCAGGTTTCAGTTTGTTATTTGATTATCTCACTTAATCCCATTAGGCACTGATCTTTTAAATAGCACAAAAACTGCTGACAAAAATGTCTCTGCAAACATCAAAAATTTCCTGTATGAGGAGTATTCAATTTCACAATTAGCCTTAGTAAAAACTGGTATCTACATTTATTTAAATATTAATTGGGAGAAATTTCAAGTGAAAATGAAAAGAGTGGAGAATCTTTCATTTGTTGGTCATAAAACCTGCATTTTAGAGGGGATAAATACTGTATATAGTGGCATGCACTTTATAGTAGTATATATACTATATACTATAAGAGACATAGGCTGAAAATTAAATGTCTATTAATGTCTAGGAATTCAAAATATTTTAAGAAAAAGGGACACATACGGAAAGGCCATACATTTTTAAAAATAATGTTTTAAAAAATCATCTAAAGATACATAGGGAAAATAATAGAGTGATTATGGGATACTCAGCAAAATATTTGTTCATCTAGAGAAAGACACACACACACACAAATCTCCTTAGGTGACTGATATTAATAGAGTACCAAACCAAAGTCAGAAAAGCCACATTATGAACAAATCACATTTATTTATTCATGCCTCCATTTCCTCATCAGCTAAATGGATCTAATAAGATATCTCATTAGATCTTTCAACTCACAGGTAATTTACATAAATTACTATATTAATATTATTCTATAAGTACACTTGTGGAAAACACAGCTCTATAAATGTTGAGAACTTTCTTTTTTTAACCTTCATTATATCCTTTACCAAAATGATCAGGAAACAGAATAAAACAATAATTTAAAAAGTACACTTCTACATAAAAGGTTTCTACATACTTAACAGAATCTTTTTGTTTTTGAAAGACAAATAATACAAAGATGAAAAGTTCCTAGAATCAAGTTAGTGTATCAACAAATGGTATAAAATATTCAGAATACTGAGGAATTTTTCCATGTAAATTAGTAAATATTAAAAAGCAATCCTCCTAAAAAGATAAATACAGTTTTTAGTTCTGACCCAATGGTTTTGGTGCTTTTTCATGGGAGAAGAAAAGAAATGACAGCTGGGGCTAAATTGAAGTCATTCTATAAGTTGAATAATAAATAAGTTCCTCTCTTGCCCTTACTATCCATCTCTATTTTCTTAATTTTTGTCTTAATTGGTACTTTAACTCTTGTATATTTAATCACCTACCACATACTAAGCTCTGAGCTAGGTATTTGATAATGGGGAGAGTGAAATATAGTCCCTGACTTTGAGGGCTTACTGTTCATTAAAGAATGCTAGCATGTAAATTCTATAGAATAAAGAGGTGATGTACACTCTTGATAGAAGTGCAAACTGATACATACATTTTGGGAACAATTTGTTTTTTTCTTCTAAAATGAACAGGCATCTCTTCTATCACCCAATAATTCCAACCCTGAGTATATGCCCAGAAGTAATTCTTGCACATGTTCGCTCATGCAATACTCAAGAATGCTCACAGAAACATATTTAAAAATTTAGAACTCAAGGATTAATCTTTAAGAGAATATATAAATAAATGTAAAATTGTCTCACAATGGAATGTGAAAATAAATTACACTCAGTCCAAAGGCAATACCATGGAAGAATATTAGCAATATTGCATTGAATGAGCAAAACAAACTTCATACAGCATGATACCATTTTAATAAAATTCAAAAACAAGATATATATGCCTTACATTTTTAAAAATACATATGTATCTGGTTACATTATTATAAAATGCAAAAGAAGGATAAACCCTAAATTCAACATAGTGGTTTTATTTAATGGGAAGCAGGAAGGAGCAATGGGGAAATGTGTTCAGGTAACTTTAATGAAATTGTCATAATCTAGTCCATAAGTTGTTTAGTGGTCTCATAGTTCAATTTATTATTATGCTTCTTAATTTCTTATAATATTAACATTTGCATCAAATTTCTTAAAATAAAAATTAGATAATTAGAAAAAACTTTACATGCCATAAAATTGCACTAATTCTGCCTGAAGAAGTTCAAAAAGGAAGCTATGAAATTTAAACAAAGCTAGAAAGCTAAATTCACCTTCCAAGAGGAAAAGGACATTAGCAAGGGCCCAGAGATGTGAAAGAGCAATGGGCTAAGTGAAAGAATTGTATTGAGGCTGGAGCATAGAACACATGGGAGAAGAGAACACATGGGAGATACTGACAAAGGAACTCATCACTTATGTGGAAAGCCTTACATGCCAGAAAAGGAAGTTTATCTTGTAAGCAATGGAATGATGCTGATGTCTTACTTTAAGGCAGGTAAGTTGGGGATGCCTGGGTGGCTCAGTAGTTTAGCATCTGCCATTCGCTCAAGGTTGGGATCAAGTCCCGCATCAGGCTTCCCATGGGGAGTCTGCTCCTCCCTCTGCCAGTGTCTCTGCCTCTCTCTCTGCATCTCTTATGAATAAATGAATAAAAACCTTAAAAAATAAAATAAAGTAAATTAAAATAAAGCAGGCAAGCTACAGAAGGATAACCATAGCGGCAAAATTGTGGAAAACAATCAGTAGAGGAAAGATAGATGATAGCACTTAGAAGAGTGATGCAGTAGTCTCGGTGGCATAAGATGAAGATTTCAACACAGCTCTTAGTAGAGAAGAAAAGAGATGGGAACAAGGCATTTAAAGGTCAATTATACCTCAACAAAGCTGAATTTTAAGAAAAGACATTTAAAGAGTAGATTTGGTGATTAAACAGATGTGGAGTGTTAGGAATAATTTAGAGTCACAGACAACCATAAATTTTAATATTCCTTCATAGGTTAGTGGATGATGAGGCTTTTAAGCAGCTAACATAAGGGAAGAAATGGTTTGGCAGAGGAGATAATTTAGGTTCAGGACTTGCTGGTATTGAAAAGGTTTGAGAAATCCATTTGGATATGTTGGTAGGCTCTTGAAAATACTATAGCAAGTTAGTTAAGAAATTCAAATTTATGTACCCTAACCAGTAGCTGTGACCAACAATTAAAATTATGTCCTTTATAGAAAGAGCAGCAAGAAAGACTTGAAGGGTACCAAGGATGGATGAAACTTTGTAGAAAAGAACTAGAAAGAGAGAGAGAGATTTAAAGAAATAGAAAAAGGAGAAGGAAGAGGAAGTAGTATTAGTAGTAGTAGTAGTAGTAGCTAATAGCACTAGACTATTAATAATAGCACTAGACTATTATAATATTTCTCTACTATCCTTGGTCAAGCCACCTAACTCTGCTCTGCTTTAGTTTTCCTAACTGTAAAACAGAAATAAGACAAGAAAAGTATTTCCTCATAGGATTACTTTGTGGATTAAGTTAGTTAGTATGTATAAAATGCCTGGCATGTATTTCTCATTCATTTAACAGAATGTACTGTAGACTACACAGCCAGGCCTAGTTATGTAGGACTGCAATTATCTGTTATCTGAGAAATAATTATACATCTGTTGTGATTTGAAATTCCTGAAAGGATACCTTGCTGCTACCACCACAATCCCAAAAATGCCCAATATCTTCCAAATATTGGTTGATGTCAGAAACTCCCTTTATTAGGACACCTGGGTGGCTCAGTCAGTTAAGCATCTCCCTTTGGTTCAGGTCATGATCCCAGGGTATGATCCTAGGGTCCTGAGATAGAGCCCCATGTCAGACTCTCTACTCAGTGAGGAGTCTGCTTCTCCCTCTCTCCTGCCCCTCCCCCCACTTGTGGGGGGGAAGAAAGAAACTCCTTTTACTGATGGTAAGGCACTGAAATCCACAATACTAAGTAAGTTTTAAAACTCAAAGTATGGAAAAAGTAACATAGAAGCTTAAATCTATGCAACAAATTTGTAGTAGGAGAATAAAGGACTAAATGATGATTCTTTCCTAAGAACATAGTTGAAAGCAGCAAGAAGAAAACTAGGAGGCACCTGAAATGGAATAAGTGGACTAGGAAGGTGAAGAGCTCTAAAGAAAGGAGGCCAGAGAGAACATTCAACTCTTATTTTGCACTGAACTAATTTCTCCTGACCTAAAAGTTTTGGAGATCAGTGCTTTTCTGTCATAACAAACAGTAGCTCTACTATTGAAACTCAGTTTTCATCTGTGTGGATTTTAGTGGCAAAATTTACATAACATACTTAGCATAGTAGCTGTCATAAAATACATGTCCAATGAATGTCTCTAGTTATCTATGTTCAGGCTGCAAAACCCCTGCAAATTCACAATAACCCTACCTCACTCTCCCAGTGATGTGACACATAATTGTCAAGAAATGCTCTGCAGGATGACTTATAAAAGTGGATTTCTGTGTCAGAGAAGGAGATGACAGTTATAAAGGAATGATAACAAGAGTAAAACTGACAATAACCAGAATATTAATAAAGAAGGTGTGCTAGATACTGTGCCATCACATTCCACACAATACTTGGTGCATAAAGTATTTAGTTTATACACTGCTTTTTTATGACCAATTATTACTACTTAGTTTTGGCTAAAGACATAGTTGTTAATGAAAGATGGTTCTAAGAATTTGTGAAAATACCAAATAAAAATTCAATCAACAATAGGAGGAATTAATATGTGAGAAATTTGTCACTTCCTTAACATTACCATGGAAAACTGCACAGAATACAACTCTTAGGAAAAGAGTAAACTTTAGCACTCTCCCTTTTAAGTCGTCTTTATCTCCTTCTGGTCCTCCTAAAGGTAGTAGTCATTGACTATAAAACTCAAGTTGCTTCTCAGGAAGTCAAGGATAATTGATATTTTCAGACATTTTGCTGCTCTCCTCCTATTTCTCATTAGTTGCAATCCAAAGGTTTTTAAACTATAAATACATGCTTGATATTTTTAAGATTAACCATTCTATACTAAAATGAAAAGACAATTTTTCAAATGGCTAAACAGCAGAAATTTGAATCTAAGAAACTGTGTATAAAGAAAGAATAAGAAGGGAAAAAAACAACAGTCAACTGCTTCCTTGTTTGGTATCAGTTAAAGACTGAATTTCTAAGGAGAAATGAAGATGAATTGGCAGAAGAACACTTCAAATTGTCATTATTAGACTAGTTATTGAACACACCTAAACAATGTTTGCCTGAACCTTTCTCAGTCAAAAGGTTTTCTTCATTTTTCAGTCCCAAAATTTTGTTAAATATTATATTCATATATTCACTCTTTTAAAAATCCGTATCTTAGGGAGAGCCTGAGTGGCTCAAGTCAGTGAAGCATCAGACTCTTGGTTTCAGCTCAGGTCATGATCTCAGGGCCCTGAGATGGGGCCCTCATTGGCTTTGTGCCAGACTTGGATCCTGCTTAAGATTCTCTTACCCTCTGCCCCGCCAACTAAAAAAAAAAAAAAAAAAAAAAAAAAATCTGCATTTTATAATAGAATGTTGATGCTTTATGTACAATTATTGAATTTCTTTCAATAATTATATATTGTAATAATGGGAACATAGAATAAATGAGGGAGAAAATAATTTTATTCTGTTTTTAATTGAATTTGACAAGAGTGAGACAAAGAAAACCATGGCATTAAAGACATTTCTCTCTTTTTTTTTTTTTTTCATTTCTCTCTTTTTGACATCTTAAATTTCCTGCTTCAGGTAAGGTTATGGTTTTTATTTTCTTCTGAATATTCTTCACAATAAGCTTGCTTTTATTTGTTGTGTATTTGTTTCATATTTTGTGTAGGAGGAATCAATATCTGACTTTAAAATAAGAATGGCTTACTTAGAAATAACCACTGAGCAGAAGACATCAGCGTACAGCAGAGAACTGATATAAAACAGACTTCTGCTGCCCTCTTTTGGAATAAATAAGTGAACAATACCACTTCCGAGTCTATGTATTTTACTATTACTGTCTGTTGTCCTACTACTGACACATTACTTAGGAAACAAAGGGCCAGGACTTCAGTTATCAAAAAAACCTGTTACTTAAAAATTGGAGATTTAATTTTATGGATACAAAAAATGCCATTTAGCAAGGATTACTTAATAGCATACTGTATAAAAGTATACCTGCTTTGAATATATTAAATCCAATTAGGTCATAATCCCACAACCTAAAATAGTAATCTTATAATCAATATTTTGGATTTCAAGTAGCCTTATAAATAGTTACAATTTTCAGTGTAAAATTTAAAAAGTAATGGATTTAATTATGAAAACCATTAGGAAAGACTTTAGTCTACCCTAATTAAGAAAAAGCTCTGTGTATACTTCAGTTTCTAATGTACTTATGCCCATTTTGGCAATAATATTGAAACTTGACAGTGATACTACTATCATTCAAAGGTAGTTCTCAAATGTTTGGTAAGCCTGTAGAGATTTTTAGAATTAGGTAAATTCAGACAAAGCTTAGGTCTGATCCTACAATTTATCACCCTTCCCTTCTTCCACAAGAAAAACTACCACAAAAATGCATGATCCCTGATATTAAACCTTAGTAACAACTGTAAATTATCTCTAACACCAAGCAGAACAAAACAAAATCAACAAATTTAAATATATGCATATGTTTTTGTTGAGATGGGCAAAAAAAATAATCAAGTACAGTGTGTATCAAAAGTCACAAGAATATTGAAATCTGATAACATTCCTCAGCATTATGAGCTTCTTTGGAAAGACACACCTTGAAAATATGACAAAATAAATGACTGTATTTAATAATCCTAGGTAAGAACAACCTGGTATTTCAGGATACTAGAATACACCATCAACAAACAAAATTTAGGAGCACCTGGGTGGCTCAGTGCTTGAGCTTCTGCCTTCAGCTCAGGTCATGATCCTGGGGGCCTGGGATCCAGTCCCATATCAGGCTCCCAGCAGGGAGCTTACTTCTCCCTCTACCAATGTCTCTGCCTCTTTCTGTGTCTCTCATGAATAAATAAAATTTTAAAATCTTTAAAAAAGAAACTTAATAGCAAACAAAACAATTAAGTGGACCTGGGACAATATAAACATGTGGTCAAAATCCTCACAATAAAGAAGGACCATTTTTTCCTTGAGAAAAACTTGTTTTTGAATATATTAAAATGGAATTTTAGAGGATTTATTCATAAAATCAGATTCTTCCACTATGGCATACAAATCATTAATAGCAGCTTCATGTTTGGACAAAAGGCCTGCTCTAATCATTCCCTGCAAATAGAAAATGTAAAACTCTTGGCTACAACAGAACACATCAAGAGCTCAGATAAATAGTTTCAGATATTAGCAGAGATTAGTATATTTAAATATACAGTTTGATGAAAATAAATATCTATGTAATATATGGAATCTTATAATCATTAGTCCTCTTTCCATTTAGATATTTTTGTAATCCTATTACAAAAATGTATAAATATTTACATATTTAGATACCTAAAATCAAAATACTTATTAACTGAATTAATAGTAATAATTATAAATATGTATCATCATTCAAACTATCTTATTATAAAATTACATAAATTTGAATTACATTATTATTTTAAAGTGACAAGATATTTTAACACGGATGGCAAATAAAAATTATCAACTGATTAACAAACATTACATTACTAGAAGTAAAATCTCTGAATAAACTTTAGACTAGATCATCAGGGCAATGAGGTATAAATGAAGCTAAATTATGCTGTCTCGTTGTAGGAGTCAAATACCCAGGTGCAAGTAACCATATTGGATATTGTAGAGTAAGCCTAGATCTATAGATAAGTAATTTGTTTGATTTGGGGTAAGAAAATTAAATAGACTTTGTCTAGACAGAATGACCTCACTGCATACATTTGCTCCCCCAGAAGCCAGAATCTAATGAAAATTCTAAATTACTTTATTAAATAAATGTCTTTAGCTATGCATATATGTTGCTTTCTCTTCAGGTCCCAGCAATTCTACTGTGGCAGTAGTAAATTTCATACTGCATTAAAAATTGTAGAAAATTCAGTGACATGAACATAGCAAATTGTACAGAATTCGCTACATTCTTATTTATTATCTTTTTTGTAGTGGGGGTTTCTATTTAAATTTAGTACTATCAGTGAATAACCTTGCAGTTTTACAGAATCCTACAGGCTAAATCTGGTGATTTTAGGACGTATTATATAATTATTAAACCAGTTAGAACTGGCAAAAATGAGAACATAAAGAAAATCCCACTTTGCGTGCATTGTCTATTTCTAATCTGGGGTGTGCCTGTGTGTGTGTGAGTGTGTGAGTGCATATTGCTTTGTTTTCAATATAATTTAGTTTTTTGTTATCATTCTTTTGATTGTGGTTTACTAGTTTGGGGAAATAAAATATTTAATTAAAGGAAGATATAGGGATCCCTGGGTGGCGCAGCGGTTTGGCACCTGCCTTTGGCCCAGGGCATGATCCTGGAGACCCGGGATCAAATCCCACGTCAGGCTCCTGGTGCATGGAGCCTGCTTCTCCCTCTGCCTGTGTCTCTGCCTCTCTCTCTCTCTCTCTCTGTGTGTGTGTGACTGTCATAAATAAATAAAAAAAAAAATTTTTAAAAAAAGGAAGATATAGGGAAAGGTTATGGATGGAACTTTAGAGTTAGGAGTGAAACTCTTCTGTGATTGGCTGAAGGTGTGAACAGCACAAGTGTCAAGAGAAGTTAGGTATTCCAGTGGAGGTAGGCTGGCAACAAAATTATATTTGGACCACTCATTTTTTATATAACTAATATTTACTGATTCATGTCACTATAAGAGGATCCATCCTTAAAAAATCAAGTTCAAGTGCTGACAATTATTTGGGCTATTTTATTTTTTTTTTAAGATTTTTATTTATTCATTCATGAGAGACACAGAGAGAGAGAGAGGCAGAGACACAGGCAGAGGGAGAAGCAGGCTCCATGTACCGGGAGCCCGACGTGGGACTCGATCCCGGGTCTCCAGGATCGTGCCCTGGGCCAAAGGCAGGCACCAAACCTCTGCGCCACCCAGGGATCCCTTTGGGCTACTTTAAAATGCAAACAAGCACATGAGAAAATGCTCTGCATCACTTGCCATCAGGGAAATACAAATCAAAACCACAATAAGATACCACCTCACACCAGTGAGAATGGGGAAAATTAACAAGGCAGGAAACCACAAAAGTTGGAGAGGATGTGGAGAAAAAGGAACCCTCTTGCACTGTTGGTGGGAATGTGAAACGGTCCAGCCACTCTGGAAAACTGTGTGGAGGGTCCTCAAAGAGTTAAAAATAGATCTGCCCTACGACCCAGCAATTGCACTGTTGGGGATTTACCCCAAAGATACAGATGCAATGAAACACCGGGACACCTGCACCCCGATGTTTATAGCAGCGATGTCCACAGTAGCCAAACTGAAAGGAGCCTCGGTGTCCATCGAAAGATGAATGGATAAAGAAGCTATGGTCTATGTATACAATGGAATATTAGCCATTAGAAACGACAAATACCCACCATTTGCTTCGACGTGGATGGAACTGGAGGGTATTATGCTGAGTGAAATAAGTCAATCGGAGAAGGACAAACATTATATGGTCTCATTCATTTGGGGAATATAAATAATAGTGAAAGGGAATAAAGGGGAAAGGAGAAAAAATGAGTGGGAAATATCAGAAAGGGAGACAGTACATGAAAGACTCCTAACTCTGGGAAACGAACTAAGGGTGGTGGAAGAGGAGGTGGGCGGGGGTGAGGGTGACTGGGTGGCGGACACTGAGGTGGGCACTCGACGGGATAAGCACTGGGTGTTATTCTGTATGTTGACAAATTGAATACCAATAAAAAATAAATTTATTAAAAAAATAAAATAAAATATAAAATACAAATAAATAAATAAAATGCAAACAACAGTAAACAAATGATCATGGTGAATAATTTAAAGGAGATACAGTAATTAGTGCCACTACTGGAGTTCTGAAAAAGATACATGGTGAAGTAAATGTCTTGCAATTTTACAAGTTATATGGATTAAGTATCATGTTTATGAAGTGATTGCAGGTTCTTAGAGCAACAGTAAATCAGCGTCCACTGTTTCATAGTTTGTAAAATATGAACAAAAGCTGAAATATAGCTGGCAATATATAAGTATGTGGGCTTCTTTATTTTAAAACAAAAACTTTCTGCTGATTTTGCTACTTCCAGAAAAGCTGAAAAGCCTGTGAGTGATCATCATTTCAGCATTCCTTAATACTACAACTACTTAGTCTTTGTGGATTTTTTCCTCATTATTGGCTGCTGCCTACAATCAATTTCGATTGCCACTGGTGAGTCAAACTTGCAATGCACCATCTTTCAAGGCTTGGCATAAAGACCCAATTCCGACTTGGTATAGAGTGACTCAATCAGTTCCAATTCTTTGTCTAGCTACTTGTGTTGAGGAAGAAGTGCAAAGACAAGTACAGGGGACCCGACGCCAGCTGGGGAAGATGTGGGAAAGGTTGTCTCCTACTAGTTCATGTGCCTCGTGCTAGAGGAAATAGATTCTCATCCAAAGGTAAATAATATGAATGGCTCAAATGGGTAAGTATTATATACTGAGATTTCCACACCAATACATACGTGAGCCTGCCAAAATTTAGCTCCTTTTCTTTGGGAACTTGAGTTCCCCAACTTAGGGCATCAGATAGATTACAGGACTTTACAATGAAAAGGCAGAGTTTTAGTGGTAAACACGAGTATCTAAAATAGAGATTATAATGCACGAAGGACAGATGCTATATAAAAAGAAGGGACTAAAAGCAAAAAGGAGCTCATGGAGCTCAATGTAAAGAAGTTATAGCAACTGTCCTTTGGTCCTAGCATGGGCTGCTGGAGTCTCTGGGTCAAGAAAAGGGTAAAAAAAAAAAAAAAAAATGCCAGCCTTCTGCAGACTTCTCCTTATGCTTTGTGATACCCAGAAGGATGCACTGGCAGCCTTATTACACCAAACACATTTTGTCCAGGCAATGACTAACCACCAACAAGTGGCAGGCACTCAGCCACTATGCAAAAAGCCTTATCTCTTTCTTTCTTGCTAAGAAAACCCCAGTTCAGTTTGTATGATGATGTAATCAGCCCCATGGATAAATCATTTTTAGTAGGTCTATTCTCTTTTCCCTGAAGATTTGTGCAGGAATATATGTATAACCTAACTATACTCAGTTAAACTAATGAGAAAGTTGACTGGATATACAGGGTAATGGATGTCATGAGAATACATTCTTTTTTCTATTTTTACCTTCACTCTTGTTTTCTACCCAGGATGCTGCTATAGGAAATTATGAGGCTTAGAGCTCTGGCTACCACTGTGACCATGGGTGGACTGCTGTTATGCTGATCCACTGAATTGGAAAGAGTACAAAGACAGAAATAACCTGAGTCACTGTAACATCACTGAGCTGTTGCAACCAACTTGTATCACCAGACCTCTAATCACTTACGATAATTTAATGTCACTATTGTCTAGCCATTATTGTTAAAGCATTCTATTACCTAAAACGAAATTTAATCCTTACAGTTACATAACAGTGGTGCTGGAAGTTCAGGTAAAGTAGCATAAGTTATTGTTGTGAATGGGGGTATTCTGGTTTGGGCAAAGAATAAGGTTGTTGCAAGCCAACTCCTCAGAAAATAATTGACAGAATTGGGTGTGTTATTATTCTTAATGAGTCAGGAATACTGCCTTCTAACACCAGAATGCAATTTCAAGTCTGTTAGAGGAAACTAAGTGTTACGGCAACCTATGGACATGGACTCTGTAATAAGCAAAGTAGCAGTGATAGGACACAAGGGAGGCCCAGGTATAAGATGAAATCTGCCACTCTAATAAGTAATCCACCATTATCTACTGACAGATTCAACTGGAGATAAAGTCAACAAGTTGTTCCCCAGGCCAAACTAAATTTTAGTGAACTAAATTTTCTCAGGTCAAAGGATTTACCAAGATGAAAAAGCCTCCACAGACTTCTCATATTTCAGCCTTAGAAATAATAGGAACAAAAAGAAAAAAACAATAGCTACTGCTATTTGTTGAACAACTAGTATTTGCCAAACATTATATTAATTATCTTGATTAACCATAATAATAACCATAATAATAGTTACTACCCAGGAAAACACCAGGCAGATAATAGGTCTTTAGTAAACCTATGTTAATTGTAAAAATGAATATATGAATAAATGACATAACTCTTATTAACTCCATTTAACAGATGAGAAAATTAAGACTCAGAAAAATAAAGCAAATTACTCAGGACTACAGAGATAGCAAGTGGAAAGACTAAAATTTAAGATCACGTCTTCCTAATCCCCAAAGTCATACCCTTAAGAATCTGGTCCATAGTGTTGTTTCCAAGGTGTTTAGTGGATGACTAATTTTTACATTTAAAAGTACTCAGTGCACTTATCTTGTTGTGGGGTTTCCTGGGTTTGTGTTAGATGTCTGATCTCTGAGGGACTGAGCACTCAGTTACCTGGGTTATGGATGACTGAATATTGGACATTATTTTCTTGATATATTCTTCTTTCTTCTACCTAGATGGAAGTGGCTTCTTACATGGCATGGTCTCCAAGAGAGGTATTAAGTAGGAAGTGCCTTCTGCCAGAATGATGGACATTGGTTACCTGGATATCATAGTCAACTGAGCATGGCTTTGTCCATAGAAATTCTATAAATTAGAGTCTCAAATTGGAAGCAAGAGTCCACCAGTCCCAATTCCTTAGACAGAAAATGTCTCTCTGTTCCATACCTCTAATCATGGCCAATAGAGGTAAGATTATAGTTTTGTGGGCACTGATTTGTCCCCTAATATCCTGTAGCTTGGATGGGTTCTCACAACTAGAGTTAACATCAACTCTGGCCTGAAAGTCCGTTTCAGAGGGGTTGACGCTGTTATGTGCAAGGTCACCTGGGCTTCATTTTACTCTAAGATACTTATTGGGAGTACCTACTTATGAGTAGCTCTTATAAATGAGTGATACCTTTCACTGGGAAATAACTGAGATGTGTAACACACAAATAATAATCTATCTCCTTAATGTGAAATGCATTTAATATAATTGCTGATAACTTTGTACAATCATACAATCTTTGATATTTGAAATACATAAATTTTCTTCCCAATGGGATATCTCTAGAAATGCCTTATTGCTGTCTGAGAAAAAAAATCATATTCATCATAAAAATAACAATTTTTATTAGTTATTAATGGTTAATCGGTAATTAATTCTAATTAAAAATAAAACACTATTAATGGTGACCAATAACTCACTATTAACTATTGGTATGAAAAGTTCTAATAAATAATAATTCTTACCTACTTAATATGAAATGCATATAATTGATAACAAATGTTTTCTGGAACAATCATGTGGTCATAAATCTCTTTAAGGCATAAACTGCTTAACACATAATAGTACGTCTTCATAAAATTATTAGTTTATTTTTAAAGGAAAATTCTATCAAATAGTAAACAGTGAGTCACTTTTCACTGAGTGAAAGCTCTGTGTGTCTTGAGTTTACTTATTAGATTAGTGCTACATTTTGGTCTTTTATCTACCTAAAGACTGAAGACTCCTTTGATTCAGAATAGCTGAGAACAGAGAATTTGATAACAATTTCCAACTCTGTAAAGTTATGTAGTAGCTTGACCCATTTATTCATCACAGGTTGAAGAATTACTCTCTTTCAACTGACCTGAATTTATGTAATGATACTGATTGAACGATCAGAAATGCTTTTATTTTAAATTAAACAAATATTTATTGAGAACTTTCTATGTACCAGACACTGTACCAGATCCTAGACATATAAGGATAAATCACAGATCCTGGTATGGAGACAAAGGTGTGATGTTTAGTAGCAGATATATTTTTAAGTGTTTTTTTAAATTAAGTACAAAGTTCATACAGAAAAATGCAAAACTCATACAGATTGATGAATTTTTACAAAATGAAGAAACTAATATAAATAGCACCTGGAACACAAAATGGATCACTTCAGGACTAAATACATCTCTCATGTTTCCTTTCACTCATTGTACCGTCAAGGGTAAACACTACTCCCACTTTTCACACCTTAAATTTGTTTTACCTCATTTTAAACTTTATATAAGTAAAATCATATACTATATGTGTTTAACATTTTGCTTTTTAGACTCAACGCATCCTTGCATGTAGTTGTAATTCAGTTATTCTTACTGCTATATGGTATTTCATTAAATTAATATACCACAGGTGATTTATATATTTTACTGTAGACAGAAATTGTTTTATTTTCAAGTATAGGGTCATTATGAATGGTAAAACTTTGAAATTCTTGTTTGTGTCTTTTTATGAACATCTTATACATTTTGAGGGAATATATATATATATATATATATATATAATCAAAGTAGACTTACTGGATCATAAAGTCCACACATGCTTAGCTTTAGTAAATACTACCAAAAATTTCTCCAAAGTAAGTGTATCAATTCACAATCCACCAATAACTTACAGGAGTTCCACTAACTTCAGATCCTCAACAATACTTAACATTGATTATTTCCATGTTAGGCATTCTGGTATATAGCAGCATCTTAAGATTTAATTTGCATTTTTCTGGTAATTAATGATGTCGAGGACTTTTTAATATGTTAATGGATCATTTTCTTTCATAAGCACTTGCTCAAATTCTTTGCCCATGTATCCCTCCTTCCCCACATTATTCCTACTGACTTTTAGGAGTTCTTTATATTCTGTGGATATAAACCTTGCATCAATATATTCTTCTCATACACTCTCAATTTGGTAGCTTGCTTTTTCACTCTCTTGTGACTTATGATAATAAATTACTATGAACTTCTTAATTTTATAAATACTCCAATTTTTCAAAACTTATTTTATAATTAGTACTCTTAAGTCTTATTTAATATATATTTGTCTATTCCTAAGGTC
The DNA here is from genome assembly GCF_003254725.2 of Canis lupus dingo. Lineage (NCBI taxonomy): Eukaryota > Metazoa > Chordata > Mammalia > Carnivora > Canidae > Canis > Canis lupus. The sequence continues at coordinate 63,081,865 of NC_064246.1, read as the reverse complement.
TGGAAGACATTTTCTCTTCTAAAAGTTTTATCATTAAATTTTTTTTTATTTAGATCTGGAATGAATTTTGAATAGTTTAAGGTCAATATTTATTTATGTAGCATTGTATTCAGGGTCCAAACATTATTTCTTGAAAATATCATTTTTTTCTCTCTGCTCAGTCACCTTCAGCATAAACTAGATGCTTAATTTATGGGTGTGTTTCTACCCTCCTTACTTGTTCCATTTGTCTATTCATCTAACCTTACGTCAAGTAGTGTTAATTAACAGTTAATTCCTGTAACTTTACAATTGTTTTCTTTACTGAACTATAATTGACATACAATATTATATTAATTTCACGTGTGCAATATAGTGATTTGGTATTTGTATACATTATGAAATGATCAAAATGATAGGTCTAGTTACTATCTGTCAAATACAAAGTTATTACAATATTATTGACTATATTCCCTATGCTGAACATTATATCCCCATGACTTACTTATTTTGTAACTGAAAGGCTATACCTCCTAACCCCCTTTACGTATTTCACCTGTTCCCAAACCTCCCTCCTCTCTGGAACCTACTAGTTTCTTCTCTATGACTATGAATCTATTTCTATTTTGTTTTGTTTGTTCATTTTTTTTTAATTCTACATATAAGTGAAATTATATGGTAGTTGTCCCTCTATGACTTAGTTCATTTAGCAGAATACTCTCTAGGTCCATCTATGTTGTCACAAATGGCAAGATTTCATTCTTTTTTATGGCTACATAATATTCCATTGGATATGTAAACCACATCTTTATGCATTCCTCTATCAATGTATACTTAAGATTTTTCATGGCTTAGCTATTGTAAATGATGTTGCAATGAACACAGGGGTGCCTATATCTTTCCAAATTAGTGTTTTGCTGGATCACATGGTAGTTCTATTTACAATAATTCTTAGTCTGGTGGTGTAAGGTATAGAATTCAAACTTTGTTATTCTTCTTCAAGGTTTCCTCAGTTCTTCTTGGCATATTATATAGCAGAGATTTTTCTTTAAATACTCTGACAGCAGGGTAGAGGGATTAATTAACTGCTTTTAGGTTACATGAAGGTGACACAAAGGTGTAATTTGAGATGGGCCTTGAAGGTTGAGTAGCATTGTGATAGATGTGAATAAAAAAATATATATAAATGCATGACTGAATTTAAAGAAATTTATATTGCAGAGAGAATTTTCATTCATTTTCAAATAATATTTCCTAACAGATTTTGCCCTGTGGACCTCCTCTAATATTACCCAAACTTAAAATTAGAATCCAAATGAACATTACAAATATGTCAAATAATATATTCTGCAAATGTGAGAAAGAAATATTTCCTCTGACTTCACCATTGTTTTTTAGAATTGATAGTTATTGGACACTTATGGCTACTAATTTCCTAAAATTGAAATAATCTAGAAAATTGTGGGTGAACTAGCAGTAACTTTAGAGTAGGAGAACATATTTTATTCAACCCTGCACTCTCCTTGGTTTGCTTAGAAATGGAGGAAGTGATCATTGAGTGTGAAAGATGAAGAGCCTATAGTGGACAGTTTGTTCCTACTTACACACAAAAAAAGTTTAGCAAATACAGGTAAGATTACAAAACACCAAATCTGAGATTTCAGATTATTTCTAGATGGGATGACAAATCAGGAGAAATAAGATAATGAGAAAAACTTCTACTGGGAAATATGCAGTAAACATGATCCTATTGTTAGAACTTGTTTTATAATCTTATTTTTTTTTATTTTTTTTTTATTTATTTTTTATTTATTTATTAGTCACAGAGAGAGAGAGAGAGAGGCAGAGACATAGGCAGAGGGAGAAGCAGGCTCCATGCACCGGGAGCCCGATGTGGGATTCGATCCCAGGTCTCCAGGATCGCGCCCTGGGCCAAAGGCAGGCGCCAAACCGCTGCGCCACCCAGGGATCCCTAGAACTTGTTTTATAATCTTAACCAGTCCTCATGTATAGGTCCTAAATAGAAAGTCATTAGATTCTGATTTGGGCTTTGATTTGGGCTCTTTTAGACCATTTGTCCAAGCCCTGATTTACATGATAGTTCTTATCCAAGAGAGCTTTCTAGGAGTTGGTAGGAAGGTGATCAGTATATTATCTACCATTCATTCAATAGACATTTCAATTATCTACAGCTCGGGGATTAGAAGACTACTAAAATGCACATCAAGCCCTGCACAATTTAAAAAGCCTCAGAAGGTCTACTAAGAGCTTTGGAGAGAAAAGTTCAGACATATGTATAAATCTGAAAGTTGAAGTTTTTTGTAATACCTACACTATTCAGAATGTATTCAACTTTTGTAAATAAAAGTTCTAAAACTTTTACTAGCCTGATCATAAATTATATGATTTATTTAAAGTCATTCCATTTTAAATATACTATAAATGAGGGATTGAAGAAAGTAATTTAATATACTATATAGTTAAAAACTGGAACAAGGTTGTTATAAGCATTTTGAACAGTAAAAAAAGAAAACCTTTCCATGTTATTTATTTAAAAGAAGCCTGTGTCACTGGATAAATCACAGTTTAGATAACAGGCGTGTTCATGTACAAAACTAACATTTATAGATGATACTGACATTTTTTAGCATAGGACTAGAACCATACTTAATTATGGCAAATTTAATTATCTTTAAAGTTTGAATTCCATTTTTATGATAAAAATATTAATTAAAAAACATAAAGCAGATTCCAAGCGCAGAAAATATGCACAATAACAAAAAAAAAAACGTTCCTCAGAGTGATTTTCCACATCACAAAAATTCTGTATTTTAATGTTCTGCTATAACTCTGCTGAAATGTTCTTTAAAAGGCTGATTAGTTGGTGAAGCAGTGAAGAGATCACATATACACTGTCCAGTTAGAAACAGAACTTTCCATATTATAGATATATTTTAAAGGTAAAAGCATGTGCACGCTCACACAGCTCCACTTTGCTAGAATTATTAAATAGCTTTCTCAACATATTCATATGCTGAATAAGCTTTCAAAAGCTAAAAAGAATTTCTAGAAATCAAAGAAATTACTTATATGGGCTTTGTCTCTTTAAGGAAGAAGTTTAAATACTAGAGTTTTGGAGACTTGTCATGGATTCATTTTATAAATAATACAGTAGCATGGTATTAGGCATTGACTATTTAAAAATGAATACAGCATAGTTTCTACCTTCAAAAACTCTCAAGTAAGTAAGATAAGTAGAGATAAATTACTAGGCCAAGCGGCAAATGCTTTAACTGAACATAAACCAAATTGTGCAGCAACAGATACAGAATCACTAATTCAGCTTGAAGAATTCAAAGAACGCGTCCCAGAGAAATGTCAGTTGAGCTGTAGTCTCAAGCGTAAATAGTATTTGCAAAATAAAGAAGAGAGGTGATAATTTCTGGTTCATGATGGAGTCTTGAGGATATAAGTTTGCTTCACTTCCCTCCCAAGAGCAGTAAAATGATTTTTAAAATTCAGCAGGCCAGAAATTTTTATGTATTTGTGAATGGTGGAAAGTTATTCCACTTATATTTAGAAATAACATAGAATAAAGGAAACAATGTTAGGGGCCATTCTCAGCAGAAGACTTCTTAAGTAGGTTCTACCCTGGACTGACCTAGAAAATATCCACAAGTATGATGCAAAAAATTTGTTGTTGGGCATCAAGGATGGTAATTATTAAAGAAGTATTTAGACAAGGCCTAGGTTAGGCACCCATTCTCTTCTGCCAACAGAGAAATTGACTGCAGTATTTATTCTTTTTTTTTTTTTTTTGCAGTATTTATTCTATTGGGAAATAGGAAGTAGTGATCTCGCTGTGGGTACCTGACTGATGAGAGACAGAGCAGAGCCTAAGATAACTTCAGACTTCTGTATTGTACCCAGAGGAATAAAAGGAAAGAAACACCCAATTAGGAGTCAAAATCTATAAGGTACTTTAACCCCAGAGACAAGGTATCCTTACTGCGAACTAGCCTACCTCTTAACAGTAACCATGAGCTTCATAAAATCTACCTTCTCTTTGGGAGAATGGTATTTTAGGTACAAAGATTTCCCAACTAATACTCTGCTAATTAGCAATCTCTTCTAACATTATTTTCTTTTAAATTGAAAATAACAAAGAAAAAATGAATGGGGGATTCCTGGGTGGCGCAGTGGTTTAGCGCCAGCCTTTGGCCCAGGGCGCCATCCTGGAGACCCGGGATCGAATCCCACGTCAGGCTCCCGGTGCATGGAGCCTGCTTCTCCCTCTGCCTATGTCTCTGCCTCTCTCTCTCTCTCTCTCTGTGTGACTATCATAAAAAAATAAAAATAAAATAAAATAAAATAAAATAAAAATGAATGGAAAGAACATAAAAAGAAAAGAAAAAAGAACAACAAATTTACAAATCACATCTGAGGAGAAGTCAATAAATGAAAGAAATGAACAAACAAATTCACTCACTCCAGAGGAAATAGATTTAATATGAGGAGATAATAACTTAAGACACATTTTTAACTGCTATCCTCAAAGAGATGTGAAAGGATAATATATCCAAAAAGAACCACAGGCTGAAAAGGAAACCACCAGAGGAAAGGAAAACTTCCTAAACATTTTTTTTTAATGATATTTTTTAAAGGGGCTTTTTAGCTTGGACACATTGAAAAATACTACAGAAAATAAATCTAATTCATGCTAAATGACTCTAAAAAAGAGAGTGATGGACTTTTTTTATACATAAATTCTCAAGAGATAATAAAAGAAGACATAAACAAAAAATAGTTTAGAAGTTGGAAAAGTCCATAAATGAGTTTTGGCAGATTTAAAAGATCTGACACCTACACAAACAATATGGAGAACCCAGAAGCAACTCTTTTGCCCTACAGAGCCCCCAGAAACTCAGGAATTAACAGCAAAATCAGGTTGAAGGTGAAGCTTAAAAATGGGCATTGGACGTCAACGTAAACAGCAGGTAAAAAATCTCAGACTTTCAACCCTATGCAGCTGTGAGATTTTCCCTGCCTCTCTCGTTAGTGAAAGGGAATAAAGGGGAAAGGAAAGAAAATGAGTGGAAATATGAGAGAGGGTGACAGAACATGAGAGACTCCTAACTCTGGGAAACGAGCAAGGAGTGGTGGAAAGGGAAGTGGGCAGGGGGTTGGGGTGACTGGTTGAGGGGCACTGAGGGGGGTACTTGATGGGATGAGCACTGGGTGTTATGCTATATGTTGGCAAATTGCACTCTAATAAAAAGAAATGTAAAAAAAAAACACAAAGTTTTGAGTTTATCCACCCTACAAGGATAAAGCAGAGGAATTCTTACTGAATGAATATTTAATCTACTCAAAAAAAAAAAAAAATATTCCCAGGAAATGAGGCAATCCAGGTTGCTACCAGAGAGGTCAAATAGTGATAGTTGTCTCAGTATGTCCATTCCGTCCTTTCCAGCGACTAGGCTAAAAGCAAGGGTTCCCAATCAAACAAACAGAATGGGATACCTATTTTACTTGGTATGCAGAAGCCTCCAAAAGGCTTCAAGATTCCAAAATAGCTGCATCGAAAGATCCATTGCAAAAGGCTAACGCAAATTGAAAGACACAAGAACTATCTACAAAAAGACTTGAAGGATGACAGATTATACTTTCCCCTCTAGGCTTCTTGAGTGAGTACTCACTGATGATGAGAGAACAGAGGCTAGCTGAGGAAAAATCACAAGCAGACACCCCACAATCGACCCCTTCCCCCCACCCCGACACCCAGGTGGGATATGTGTGACATTCCTCAGGTACTCCTGGCTACCCTAAAACTAAGGGAGAAGAAAAACAAATAGTTAACTTACAGAGATTATAGTCCTATAAACACGAGTTTCCCTCAGTTTACAAAATGTCTTAGTGATTTACAAGAAAAAAAAAGCGTTCTCATCAATAACCTAACTTCCAGAAGGAAATGCCTAACAATCTTTTTTTATAATAAATTTATTTTTTATTGGTGTTCAATTTACCAACATACAGAATAACACCCAGTGCTCATCCTGTCAAGTGCCCCCCTCAGTGCCCGTCACCCATTCACCCCCATCCCCCGCCCTCCTCCCCTTCCACCACCCCTAGTTCATTTCCCAGAGTTAGGAGTCTTCATGTTCTGTCTCCCTTTCTGATATTTCCCACACATTTCTTCTCCCTTCCCTTATATTCCCTTTCACTATTATTTATTTTCCCCAAATGAATGAGAACATTTAATGTTAGTCCTTCTCCGATTGACTTACTTCACAAATACCCTCCAGTTCCATCCACATTGAAGCAAATGGTGGGTATTTGTCATTTCTAATAGCTGAGTAATATTCCATTGTATACATAGACCACATCTTCTTTATTCATTCATCTTTTGATGGACGCCGAGGCTCCTTCCACAGTTTGGCTATTGTGGACATTGCTGCTAGAAACATCGGGGTGCAGGTGTCCCGGTGTTTCATTGCATCTGTATCTTTGGGGTAAATCCCCAACAGTGCAATTGCTGGGCCGTAGGGCAGTTTGGTAGCGTGGCAGGATACAAAATCAATGCCCAGAAATCAGTGGCATTTCTATACACTAACAATGAGACTGAAGAAAGAGAAATTAAGGAGTCAATCCCATTTACAGTTGCACCCAAAAGCATAAGATACCTAGGAATAAACCTAACCAAAGAGGTAAAGGATCTATACCCTAAAAACTATAGAACACTTCTGAAAGAAACTGAGGAAGACACAAAGAGATGGAAAAATATTCCATGCTCATGGATTGGCAGAATTAATATTGTGAAAATGTCAATGTTACCCAGGGCAATATACACGTTTAATGCAATCCCTATCAAAATACCATGGACTTTCTTCAGAGAGTTAGAACAAATTATTTTAAGATTTGTGTGGAATCAGAAAAGACCCCGAATAGCCAGGGGAATTTTAAAAAAGAAAACCATAGCTGGGGGCATCACAATGCCAGATCTCAGGTTGTACTACAAAGCTGTGGTCATCAAGACCGTGTGGTTCTGGCACGCCTAACAATCTTAATGCTTTACTAGAGGGAAAAACAACCTTACCTCGACAATGGCAAGGCCTCCAAAATCTTGTAGGTCCTCTTCAGCATGCAAAAATTCTTTTGAAAACCTCCCTTTTCAGTACCTCCCCCAAGTCCAAAGTACATAATCACAACCCCAGGGCAGCAGCTCTTTTATTTATAGAACATTTGTTCTAGGATTTTTAGGGTCTCCCCCATGGATGTAGGGGTCCATTATATCAACACTTTGGCCCACAGAAATTGGTGTCTCCTTTGCAATCAACCAACACACACGCACACACAAGGCTGTCCTGTGAGGTTCTGTACAACATGCTTTTCACCAACTGGTATGGCCCCATATCTACCCTCAAAGGAGGGCCCGCCCCAGGTTGAGGAGACTCCTGGGAATTCTCCCGTCACAGCTAGGAGGCATTCCCCTCCACAGCCCAAGAGAAACTGAAATTAACAACAAAAAAATGTTGCTAGATTCTGGTAGATGCCAGGACCCCGCTCTCTAAAACACTGCTCGCTCAGGAGCCCTAAGACGAAATCTCGGGAGATGTGGCGGACGCCGGCGAAGGGGGGAGAATGGTTACCTGAGTCAGCTCTCCGGGATATCTGTAGTGCCTGACGAAGGGAAGGGAAGGGAAGGGAAGGGAAGGGAAGGGAAGGGAAGGGAAGGGAAGGGAAGGGAAGGGAAGGGAAGGGAAGGGAAGGGAAGGGAAGGAAGGGAAGGGAAGGGAAGGGAAGGGAAGGGAGGGAAGGAAGGGAAGGAAGGGAAGGGAAGGGAAGGGAAGGGAAGGGAAGGGAAGGGAAGGGAAGGGAAGGGAAGGAAGGGAAGGGAAGGGAAGGGAAGGGAAGGGAAGGGAAGGGAAGGAAGGGAAGGGAAGGGAAGGGAAGGGAAGGAAGGGAAGGGAAGGGAAGGGAAGGGAAGGGAAGGGAAGGGAAGGGAAGGAAGGGAAGGGAAGGGAAGGGAGGGAAGGAAGGGAAGGGAAGGGAAGGGAAGGGAAGGGAAGGGAAGGGAAGGGAAGGGAAGGAAGGGAAGGGAAGGGAAGGGAAGGGAAGGAAGGGAAGGGAAGGGAAGGAAGGGAGGGAAAGGAAGGGAAGGGAAGGTGTCACGGCGTTCCTGACCGGTTATCTGTCCTTTTTCTCTCCCTCAGGCATATATTGCCTCCGGTTTGTCTCACTTCGTCTCTCAGAACTTGGCTTGGCCTTCTGCGGGCATGTGCACTCAGGTTGTCGTTCCGGCTTCCGTTCAGGCCGGGAGCAACCATATGCTCGGCACCAAAGGATGGCCGGACTGAAAAGTGTGCTGCACCCCAGCTGCGGCTAGATGTGGCCGGACGGAAAAGCGGGCTGCGCTGCCTCCGTGGATGAGTCTGTTCGCGCAACTGAGTCCAAGATGGAGCCGACCTTGTCCTCGTTCTGAGAGCTCCAGCCACTCAGAGATTTGCATTTTTCTCGTGGTCATTTTTTTTATTCTTTACCCTATGACAGCTGCCTGTCTTCTGCCGCATTTTGCGGTTCTCCACAGGAGACTGCCACTTCGTGAAGTGTGAAACAGCGTCCTGTGTGTACCACCCAGATTGTCTTTTGACATCATTTGTTAACAGTTTTGGTGACTGACGGATTCTTTTTTTTTTCCCCCCAAAGATTCTAATTTATCTATTCATGAGAGACACACAGAAAGAGGCAGAGACACAGGCAGAGGGAGAAGCAGGCTCCACGCAGGGAGCCCGATGCTGGACTCGATCCCGGGACTCTGGGGTCACGCCCTGGGCCGAAGGGGGCGCTAAGCCGCTGAGCCACCCGGGCTGCCCTGACTAATGGATTCTAAAGCTGATTGCTCGGGCTGTGAGACAACTAGAGGCACAGGCGAGGCGCCTGCTGAATCACCCGCAAGCGTCAAGGCTCCTCTTGTCCGTATCTTCCCGGGGTTGTCGGTTAAGTCGTTGTCGGGTCTGGGCTCCACCCTTTTGTGCAGCTCTATGATCCAAGCAAACTAATATATTATTATATTATATTATATTATATTATATTATATTATATCATATCATATCATATCATATATATCATATCATATATTTTATGATTGCAGGTACACGTATACATAGTTCCCAGAAAGGTTCTGGGATTTCAGAAATGTTCTAGGATTTATTAAAATTCCCAAAAAAAGCTTCTGCATCCCAGAAAGATTCAGGGGCTTATTAAAATTCCCAAAAAGGGGGATCCCTGGGTGGCTCAGCCGTTTAGCGCCTGCCTTTGGCCCAGGGCGCGATCTTGGAGGCCCAGGATGGAGTCCCTGCGTCGGGCTCCCAGCATGGAGCCTGCTTCTCCCTCCTCCTGTGTCTCTGCCTCTCTCTCTCTCTCTCTCTCTCTGTCTATCATAAATAGATAAAAATAAATAAATCTTTTTTAAAAATTCCCAAAAAGGTTCTGGAGTTCGAGAAACGCTCTAGTGTGGTCATATGGGAAGTCAACAATGGGTAACAGCCACTATGGGACTCACAACGTAGAAATTTCGTGTCGCTCCTTCCTTTCCAAAGCCAGACTTTGTGAATTTAGTTCTGCGGTGCCCATTGGTTATCAATGACTTCTCTCCCAGGGATAGTTGTCGCCTTCTTGTTTGTCTTGTCTTGTGTCTGAGACCTTGGCTTTCTGCTGCCTGGGGCCTGAAGTTTGTCAGTTCTTGCCTACACAGGCAGCTTAACTATGAGGTTGGTGGTACAAAATTATTGCCAGACAGAAATGTGGGTTGCACTCCATTTGTGCCTAGGATCCTATGGACTGTTGTCAGCTCTCTGGAAAATTGGCTTTCTTTTGATTGTCTTTGAGAATGGCTCTCGATCTTGGGAAGATGCACCCTTTTTTGAGGATACTTCTTTCATCCAGGGCGTCATTCAGTACCGCCCAGTTCTCCTCCGTTTACAGTTAGTTAAAGGTCACACGACTAGGCCTGGGCAATAGGCTGTGGGTGGAAGAGACATGAATTCCAAGGTAAAGCATAGAAAAGAAGAGGCAAGACCACCTTAGCTCTTCTGATGCATCAACTAAGAAGGCCCACAGATTCGGGGTGATCCATTACAATCGTACTATGTATAGGGAGAGGCAGGTGTGGGGAGACAGAGAAAGGGAGGAGGCCTTCTCATGTGTAACTAGTTGCTCTGGATAGTTATTTTGTCTGATAACCGACTTTGCATGAATAAGAAGTCACCTGCCATGGTAAGCAACTTATTTGGAGGCTTGTCTAAGACAGCAACAGAATCTAGCCTCTTCTGATATAATAGCTAATTGTGTAAAATGATCTGCATGACCAATTTTTAAATAAATAAATTCCCCCTCAGTACTGGGTGAAGGCCAACAAGGCCATTTCCAGTTATGTGAAGTTTATTTGGCCAAGCTAAACTAATGTTAAAATACTAGTGAATTGAATCTACACAAATTCTAAAACACAATCTCAAAATAAGATTTTAGAAAGTCTCATACATTCATTATAACCCTCTACAGTATGTCAATCAAAACATTTAATACTATTTTTTGCCAACATTTAACAAAGGAGGAAATGATCAGGATTTTTAATTTTCTGAAACATTTCTTATAAAGGATGAAAATTTCCTTCATAAAGAAGAGAATACAGAATAAGGGTGACATTTGTCATATTGAATAGCATTACAGGGTTTGCTTCTGGGCAAATTCCAAGTTTGGACTAGGAGCCTATTTGGTGCTAATAGCAGAGTAAAAGCCTAGCAGAAGCCTGTAACTTTTTACACAGGGTTTCTAAATGCCTACCATTTCATCATACTGTGTAGTATATGCTAAGTTTCTCTTCAGTAATGCTCATAATAGGAAGGTAAAAGTCAAAGGCCAGGGTTGGGTGGAGAGGTGATCCCCGGCCATCAGATATCTTACTATCAATTCCAGTTTCCTTAAGGGGTTTAAAACTGACATTCTGTTCAAAGGTTTAAGCATTTATGACAGCTTTGGGCAGGAGAAAGTAGACTTTCTGCTCTAATATTATAATAGCTCTTGTGTTGTAGTGAGATGTACTCACATGAAATCTGGATCTAGTGGGATATAATTCCCAGCGTGGAGACTTTACAATGACTATGTCTAGCCTTACCAGACTTATAATACATGGTTTTCAATATTTAGAAATAATCTTTTCCCCATCTTTCACAGTGATGGCTTTATTTTTTTGTTTCTTTTGTTTTAAATGAAAGCAAGTATAGTTGCCTTTCTGAAATGTCTTAACACTGCTTAAGGAATTGGTGAATGGTGAAGGTCTGAATATGAAGATAATAAACATGTTTATATATTCTAAAATGTTATTTTTTTATTCTAAAAGAGTTATTCTGAATTTTCATTAAAATATAAGACTCTTTATAAATAGATTGAATACAATATACCTACTTAATTATTTGCATTTGCTTTCATGGAGTTTTATTATTTTAAATACAAATTATTATATACTTAGAGCTATGTTTCTGCTTTGATTTAATAATTATAAGCAAGAGACAGGCATTTAATGATGTCATATTTTATGATTAAATCTGTACTTCCCTGATAAATATCAAAGCTAGAAAGGAGAGCAGATATTTATAGAATTATAGCTAATCTTAAAACAAAGGTTTATATATATAAATATGATACCAGTTGGGAAAATTTAACTTTCTCCAGTAACTGGTGTAACCTGCAAGAATAAAGTAGTGTTAAATTATAAACCCTTGTCTGATAGTCTGTTAAATCTGTATGGTTTATAATCACAGAAATGTTTGCAAGACAGAACGAATAAACAAAAAGCATGTAAGAAATAATGTCATTATAGAAAGCTGTACCTGTAAGTTATAAGATGAATTAGTTCCGGAAATCTAATATACAGCATGGTGATTATAGTTAATAATACTATATTACCATATAATATACATAAAATTTGCTAAAGGAATAGATCTTGAGTGTTCTCAACAACAGGAAGAAAGAAAGGAAGAGAAAAAAGAGAGAAAGGCGAAAGAAAGAAAGAAAGAAAGAAAGAAAGAAAGAAGAAAGAAAGAAAGAAAGAAAGAAAGAAAGAAGAAAGAAAGAAAGAAAGAAAGAAAGAAAGAAGAAAGAAAGAAAGCTATGAAGTAATAGAAGTGTGGTTAACTTGACTGTAGTAATTATTTCACAATGTATACATATATTAAATCTTGAGATTTTACACCTATAAAAATTAATGTTGTATATGTGCTTTTGTGAATCATACATCAATAAAGCTGGAAAAATTAAACTGAAATAAAAGAAGGTATGTATATCATGAACATTTATAAGTTTCATTTGTTTTGAAAAGTAAATTCCTTTTTTTTAAAGATTTTATTCTTATAAAAGAATAAAATGAGAGATACACAGAGAGAGGCAGAGACACAGGCAGAGGGAGAAGCAGACTCCATGCAGGGAACCCCACGTGGGACTCAATCCGGGGTCTCCAGGATTACGCCCTAAATCAAAGGCAGGGATCAATTCCAGATCCCGGGATCACGCCCTGCCTTCAGCTCAGGATGTAATCCTGGAGACCCCGGATTGGGTGCCACATCAGGCTCCCTGCTGGAAGCATGGAGCCTGCTTCTCCCTCTGCCTGTGTCTCTGCCTCTCTCTCTCTCTCTCTCTGTATGTGTCTCTCAAGATTAAATAAATAAAATCTTTAAAAAAAAAGTTTTTATTTAATAAGCTTAAAAAATGGTCATCTGTTTAAATCAGGCTATTTGACAGGACAGTCAGTATAACCTTTGTAAAGGTGTTTACTAGAAGTAAATATATTTGAATAAATGCATACAGTGACTATATCAAATCAGGAAATTGAAAGCAGAACAGAAAGAAAGATGTGGCTCATAAAAAGTGCAAAAATTATTATAAGCCACTTTTTCAAGCATTTAACTAGTTCCGAGACACTAGGCAAAACTCTTTATGAAAATCATCATTTAATCCTTACCCTGTGAATAAGGTACTAGTAATCATATTTTACAGCTGATATTTATAAAGCGCAATGCATTTTTTAAAATAATATATGTTACTTGTTTCTCATCATCATACTATAAAGCAGGTGCAATCACTTCATGAGGAATCTGAGAGCCATTTAGCCAGTTCATTTACCCACAATTGCTACTCTCCAAACAGAGGACTTTGCACCAACATCTCACATTGTTATTTCCATCAAATAAAAAATAATTCAAGAGCTGAAATCCTGATGACCAAATAGGTCCCTGTGATTACTCATCATATTGAATTTAGTGGTAATTCAGCTTCTAGTCCACAGGACTTAAATTGCTTTTTTTTTTCTTGAGTCCAGTTACTATGTGATAATATAAAAAAATCATTAGTCAATAAGTGAGAAAATACAGATTTGCATCTAATAATCTCTAGCGATATACACTAATTAAGGAAGCAGTATAGGGGGATGCCTGAGTGGCTCAGCAGTTTAGTGCCTGCCTTTGGCCAGAGGCATGATCCTGGAGTCCCTGGATTGAGTCCCTGCATGGAGCCTGCCTGGTCTCTGCCTCTCTCTCAGTCTGTGTCTCTCATGAATAAATAATTAAATCTTAAAAAAAAAAAAAAAAGAAAAGAAAAGGAAGCAGTGTAGGGATCAAGAGCCTGAGCTCCAGGGTCAGAATCCCAGTCTGTGTGACCTTAGGAGTAACTTACTTGGCTGAATTTCAGTTTTAATAATACCTATATCATAGGGTTCCTACAAGGATTAAAAGGATTAATCTATTCAAAGAACTTAGAACAGTGCTTAGCCCAAGCAGTTTCTTAGTAATTCTTAAGCACCATGCAAGTAGGTGGACATATCAATACATGTGCTCAGCTTCTGCTCTCAAGGATATTAGTACGAAGGATTGAGTTATAAAACAATTTCTTGAAACTGAGTGGTTAAAAGTACTAGTGCTTCAAAGACACCATGAAGAAAATGAAAAGATAATCCACAGACTGGGAGAAAATATTTCAAATCATATACCTGATGAAAGGTTTGTATTTAGAATATGTAAAGAACTCTGGCAACTTTATAATAAGAAGACAAACAGCTCATAAAATGAGCAAAGGTTTAAAGAGATATCTTACCAAAGAATGCCTAATAAGAACATGAAAATAGGGATGCCTGAGCATCTACCTTCAGCTCAGGGCATGATCCCGGGGTGCAGGATCAACTCCCTCGTTGGGCACCTTGCAGAGAGCCTGCTTCTCCCTCTGCCAGTGTCTCTGCCTCTCTCTCTGTCTCTCTCTGTGTGCCTCTCATGAACAAATAAGTAAAATCTTTTTTAAAAACATGAAAATAATGTTCAACAACATTATCCATTAAGGAAATGAATATTTAAACCACAGTGACATACTACTTCACACCTACTAAAAGAGTTATAATTAAAAGACAGACTAAAAACTATTGTCAAGGATGCAAAAACTGAAATTGTCATGCATTTCTTGTGGAAATATAAAATTATGCAGCCATTTTGCAAAAAACAATTTGACAGTTTCTTACAAAGTTAAACATAAACTTACCATATAACCCAACAATTCAAATCCTAGGTATCTATCCAAGAGAAATGAAAACTCATATCAACTCAAAGTTTGTATGTAAATGTTCATAGCAGTATTATTCACAGTAGCGTCAAAGTGGAAATAAATGTCCATCATCTGGTGAGTTGATAAAAAAAATGTGGTATACTTATTAATGGGATACTCTACAGCAATAAAAAAGAATGAACTACTCATATACACTACAACATGAGTGAACACTAAAAAATGTTAAGTAAAAGAAGAGAGATGCAAAAAGCTTCATCTTGAATATGAAGTACAGAGGAGAGAAGTCAAATATGTAGAGACAGAAAGAGATCAGTCTAGACTGGAGGTATGTCCAGAAATTGGCAAAAAATGTAACAAAGAATTTTGGTGGGGGAGGATGGTAGAAACATTCTAAGCTGCATTGCAGTGATTATTGCACCTCTCTATAATCTACTAAAAATCATTGAATTGTATACTTACAAAGTGTGAAGGTAAGGTATGCCACATAAACACAAAAATCTGTAAGAAATGTGCAAAGTTATATGTAGGTTAGAAAAAGTAGGATATTTAGAAAAGCATTGAAGCATATCATCTCACCCTATCAGGCTTTTTGCACAGGATGGTACCAGCACTGATAGTACAAGTGACCAAGAATCAGCAGCTGGATTGGAAGAAGGAAATCTAGTCAAGGAGACAGCATGAGCAATGGCATGAGGATTGGAAATGAATGTCCTAAGACACATGGATTTTGAGGCCAGAGATAAACCAGAGACCAGAGAAATCACCAGAATATGGTGTGAAATGCTAACTATTGGGAGTTTGCATCTTGGAATGTTAGGTGAACAGAGGGATAATGAAGTTATTTTTCTTTTCTTTGTATTAAGTTTGAAAGTGGATATATTAATAATGAGACCAAAGAAAGCCAACTCTGCCTTCAAATGACCCTCATGTTGGAAAGGTTAGTGCTATACTAAGGACTCAAACACATACTGTCTGCAGCCAAGGTACTTGTATATCCTAATCACAAATTAATAAAGAGCTGAGGCCTTATCCTTAGCTTATATGACTTTATTTTTTTGTGTTGCAAGAACTACCAAATCAAAACAGCATTATTTATATACTAAAACGTGAGAAATGACTACCAATATGTTGACATTATAAGAATTTTTTATAGGTATTTGGAAAATCTTGGTGAATATAGTAATGGTCTTTCAAATAACACTTTCTTGCTGCATTTATTACCTAGAGTAATAATTCAAAATTTTTTTGAGATATGCCAAAAATAACTCCCTAAGTAGAGGCCTTTGGGACATTTTCCCTGGCCCTATTATTTCACCAAAGACCTTGTAAGAACTGACAGACCACCAAGAATCTTGGAGAATATTTGTTTTTACTATTGTTGCTGTGTTTCTAGTTCCCCAAAATATATCTGTCAAATAAATATGGTCCCCTCAGTGCAGTGGATTTTTGTTGGATACATGTTTAAATTAGAATGTATAAGAAATTTTCTGCCTTCTTCCTAATAAGATGAAAGTACTTTTGAAAAGGCATAAGGTGACTGATACATTTACTTCAGTAATACAATAAATAAGTCTTGATCATCTTCTGTGTACCACCTCTCAAGCCTCCCATGAGATCCTAGTATGATAAATAAAAACGATCCCTAAGACTTGGCCCATCAGTCTGTTTCCCTACTGGAGTTTAGCTGCAGTAAAAGGAGTCAGGAAATGGAAGGACTGACACTAAACTATGACAAAATGTGGTAAGACACTCAGTGCCATGGACCTGAATTCTAGAAGTGTGTCATAGAGTGTCAAATGCAGGAAGGACTAATTTTACTTAGAGTAGGTCAAAGAGGGCATCAAGGAATAGATGCTATTTGAGTTGGGCCTTAAGTAATTAAGACCCTGGAGATAGGGAATAAAGGCAGAACACATATGCCTGCAGTCACTGTATATTTGGCACAGAAGTCATTCTCAAGAAGCAGTAATGATATATTCTCCCTAAAACTTCTTTCAAAGACCCTCCACGTTGTAACAGTTTCTGTCACTCCCATCCTTCCCCCTTGACACTCATCTTTATGCACACATTTTCAACTTCGTTACTGTACGCACTAGACTCTGAAGACTTTCTCTGAGCTCAGGAACACATTAGGCCTACAACCACAATGAGCAGGAATGCCAACTCAGTCCCACCAATAGCCCTCAACCCTAAGCTGAATTCCACTTGAGGGATAGAAGCTCAGTCATCCGCAGAACCTATTCATTAATGGATTCTGTATATTGACTTCCTTCCTCTTCCTCTCCTCCTTCCCTATACTCCTACCAGTGCTTCCTTTGATCATCACCTGTTTGAGTTACCAATCATCATGTAACAAATTACCTCAGAATATAGTGGCTTAAAATAACAACCATTTTGTTTTGCACACAATTTTGTAGATCAGAAATTCAAGCAGGACCCCATTGGATGGTTCTTCGGTTTTGACTGAGCCCAATCAGTAGTCAGCTCATGGATTGGCTGGTCTATGGTAACTGAGATGGTTCCACTTACATGCTTGATGAATTGGCAGGGATGACTGAAAGGCTGGACTTAGCAGAGACTGTCAACTAAAATGCCAACTTTCGGTCTCTCCAACATCATGGTCTCCGGATATTCAGGCTTCTTACCTGACATTATAGGGCTCCCAGAGGGAGTGCTCCGAGATTCAGCTAGTGGAAGCTGACAATCTCTTAATATCTGGGCTCAGAAATTTACACAGAGTTACATCTGCAATATTGAGTTGACAAAGAAAACACCCTGATTCCAGAGGGCAGGACATGGACCACATCTAGAAATGATACGGCAACAAAAATTCTAGGACAGCACAACCTGAAACATGACTGTTTGAATTATGCAGTGTATTAAGTACTAGCGTTCACAATTCACCTAATAGTCATATACTATCCTGTTTGAAAGCATGTGGGCAAGCAAGCATGGAGATGGAAATTATACACCTCTCAGAGAAATCCTGCTCAGTGGGGGAGATCCTACTCCTTTATAATCCCACGCCAACCCTCTTGAGGAGAAAATCCACACCTGTTTCCTAATGCACCCATTAGCATGCCAGCACCTTGCCCCAACCATGGGCCAGGCACGTCCTCAGGTCATTTTTCTCACGAGTCAACTGGTAGCCTTAAGAAACTCAATTCTCATTTCTACCTCAACTGTGCAGCTGACCTTATCATCTCATCTTGGGGAAGCCATTTGTCTTAGCTTATGATTGCTATCAGGTGAGTTATCTAGGGTGTGGGGAAATGGATGGGAGTATAGGCAGATTTGTTCAGAGCTTGTCTAGGCAGGGCTCAGCTAAGTTAGATTGTTTCAAATATGTAATAATATTTTAACTTGATTTTTCTTTGTTTTTTTTTTTTCCTTCTTGTGTTTTTACATGAAGGAAGAGTGACTTCACACAAAGGGACTTTAAGGCTGGCAGAGGCCTCATGCTATGTCTTATTGGGGGTATTGTTAATATCACTTGAGTGAAAATTGTCAATAGCTTCACTCTAGATTCCTAAAGATCTAGGAATTCTGTGTTTTGTTTCTAAGTCATTAGCTAAGTAAGTGTCTTCTAGAAAATAAGTCTTAGACAATTAAGTTTCTTATAACACATTTCTTCTAATCCTGCTATCCATCTCACAGGGTTGTGAAAAGATTAAATGAAGTAAGATAAGAAGTGACGTGAAAACCAGAAGGCACCTTTTCTTGAGAGCAAAGATCAATGCTGTGCCTGAGTCATACTAAATATGCAGTAGCTATTTGTTGAAATGAATAAATGCATTGTCATTAGTTCTGCAAAAACAAAATAATAGTAGCTTGTGAAATTATACAGAGAAGATGCTTTGATCTCATAGAATAAAAACCAGCAAGTAATTAGAACCAGTAAGAAGTATTATCAATTGTCCTAAAATCACAAGTTCAAAGAAATTGCGACTATACCACTTAGAAAAATACAAAGAATCCTTGCATAGTACGTTTCAAAGAAGGAAAATTTTGGTTGCATTGGAAAGAGGAAGTAGTGAGGAGAGAGAATTTTTCTGTGAACCAGATGGATTATTTTTTAGCTCTTAGGAAATACTGTAGCCAGCCACCATAAAAGCCTCTGGCTGAGATGTTTAAAGGTGAGCAGTTCCAGCCTTCAACCAGGCAGTCTGGGGGAGGGGTGAGTCACTGTGCAAAAAGAACAGGGAGTCATGTGGTCCAACTGTAAAATAGAAAAATTGCATGTAATTATTTTACAAGCAGAGTGCGATGATGTGAAAGGAAGAACTAATGATGATGCACTCAGCTTGTTAGAGGCTTTTCCTTCTGGGGAGCTCAAGGTTACAAGAAGTGCTGCTCACTGGAATTTTTTTCTTCCCTTCCCCTGGATACATAATGCTACAATAAAGCCTGCACACAGGGGGTTAATGCTGCAAGGATGTTTTTAAATAATTTCTGTGACCAAAGCCGGAGATACAAGCCTAGCAATAATTCTCCCTGACTTCAAGCATCCTGTATTGATTGATTAATTATTCCACCAATGAACTAACAGGTATTGACCTTATCTGGTTGAGTAGCATTTAGCCAAAAGTCAGTAATCTACATCGATCACTTAATGGAACATCAAAGCTCAGCATTCTGACAGGTTTGTGTCATTCAGCAAAAATCTGTCTATGTTTTGCTGATACCTTGACCTTTTGTATCAAGCAGTCTTTTTACAGAAAACGAAAAGCAATGACAAAATTAAATCTTGGAAATAATGTTTTGTTATGTAAAAGGAATCTCTTCTTGGAATACTGCAAATAGCTTCTTTTAAGATCTCATTGAGGGGTTTCTTTGCAAATTGAAAAGCTGTTTTCTGCATACTTGCAATGGATGGTATTCTGCTGAAGCGTGAAATTATCAAAACAACGAACTCTGAGATAATTAACACTATAGCAAAGCTTCACAGAGATAACACTGAATAAGTCAGATTCTCTAGGGAGAGGCTCATGTGAAGAAAACTTGGGCCAGTGAATCAGAATGGGCAGGATGGGGTACTATCTGCCCTTGCCCATTCTGAGTTCCAGAATCCTGATTCAAATACTTAGACAAATGCATTGATCCAATCAAATATCTATATATCTACCCCAAAGATGAGAAGTTTGTTATAAAAACAGAAGGATCGGTTGATAATATCTAAACCCACTTTTACAGTGAGAATTATATACTTTGATATCATATCTATGAACAATGATTATGACGATAGAGTCTTAGTACAGTTCCATTTCTTCCTCTCTAAGGAATTAGTTATGAAACCAACAAGCATGGCTCAGGCAGTGGTCTCTAGGATAGCTCCTCTTGAATCTTCTGTGACTCCAGTACTAATGTTGTCCCACTAGGCCTGGCTATATAAGGATGCCCACTTTTTGCTTCAGAAGCCTTATTTTTAATTATTGCTCATGCACTTAAGTATAGTTACTGAGTACTAAGGTTTGCCATCTAGGAAGATTCTGCTACCTTCTAATATGTTAAGATGGTAGTATCTTCCCAGACAGGGCTGTATCACAGTGCAATATACTCTTTCTGCATCTCTGCTTCTAGAGGCTGCTTTCCGTCTGGAGCATTCAGCTTCTAATACTGCTATGGTCCTTGCTAAGTAGTGAGCCTACTGGGTTTAAAGCTTTTTTAAAGGAAGCAGCTATTCTGCTTGGAGTCTCACTTAAAATGCTTCTCACAATTGACAAGCGCCATTTTAATTCATCAGTTGCAGTGCTCAATATCCCTTTCTGTTTGCATTTGAAGACAAGCCATGCACAGTGGCTCCACTGCAGTTTGATAAGCTTGATTTGTGCCCATGACTTACTAATTAGCTAAACCTTAGAATTTCCCTTTACCCATAATGTTTTTCAATGAGTGTTGACTATTTTCCACAACTAAGCTAATAAGTAGTATCTATCATAAAATGGTAAACAGATTTCAGCCTGAGTTCTTATCTTTCCAGTCTTCTGTTTTCATTACTCTGCAAAAAAATAATAGTAGCTTTAAAATTATACAGAAAAGATGCTTTGATCTCATAGAATAAAAACCAGCAAGTAATTAGAACCAGTTAAGTAATTAACTTTAGCAAGAAGTATTATCAATTGCACCAGACTCATAAGTTTGAAGTTCTATTTATTATTTCTGTATCACTCAGTCATGTGTCATCTATTTATTCTATTTATCTGTTCAATTTATTATTTCTGTGACACTAAGTCCTGTGTCATCAGTGTCATTATCAACAAAATATAGGAGTTAGAATAAATTTAAGTTCCAATCTATCACAGTTTATTATGCTTTTTTGAATATTAATAACTGATTTCAGAATATGTTGATAGGAAAGTTCACCAAAAGAGAAATCTAATATACTGAAGTATATTTTCTCTAAGCTAAAATGATATCAGAAAAGCTATGAATAGGAAAAACACTGCCCTAACCTTAAATGACCACATGGAGTGATTTGATTGATTACTATATAAAGTTCAATGCCTTTTGAACTGAAAGTTGGTTTCATTGAGAATATAACCTAATGGGCACAGCTCAAGTGTCAGAATCATAAAGAAAAAGAAAAAGAGAAGGGGTAAGACATCTAGGATCTCTGAAGAAGGAAAGAGAACTCAGACTTTCATGTGGGCCTCATGTTCTTTTGTGATTCATCAACAATGACAAGGTTCAGAAAATTATTAAAAATCTTAAATGGATAGTTCTTACATTATATTTATGTCCCCTTTAAATATGAAATGATTAAATCAAGATGGCTAGAAAAAAACGTCCATCTTTTGTTATGATTTTGTAGAGTGTATGATGTATTTTGTCTAAAAATAGTTTTTTCTTTTGGCCAAGGCACACATATTAATACTGTTGACTGACTTTTTAGTCACTTGTTTGGATCTTATGTTGATTTTGTATAAACTGGGGAATTTTGTCTCCTTATGTATTTTGCTCCACAATATAAACCAGTGAATTGAATTTATATTATTGCTTATTTATCTTCACTAATATGCATAGGGCCCCTATATGCTAAATGGAAGATACATCATTCTCCCAGAGAAATAAAGATAAAATTTATTTTTTCAAAAGCACTAACCAAAAAAAAAAAAAAAAAAGTACTAACCCTTGAATTTCATAATTTGAATAAGAAAAGCATGTATCTTCTTGACAAAACAAATTGGCAGAATAAACAGCCATGAAATTGGGTTGAACTTGCTTCAGGCAGCTTGGGAAACAAGTGAATTAAACATAGTCAGCTGAACTAAATTAGATCAACTCCTACTAATTGTTAAATTTCTACGAGTTCATTCATTAAGGAAAATGAGGAAAAAGGAATCTAAATACATGAAGTTCAATGAAGAAAATACACACTTTTGCCTAACACAAGAGACATTACTTGAGTTCAGGATTTCCCAAATGTTTTGGTATCAGGACACTTTTATACTCTTAATAATTATTGAGGACTCCAAAGAGCTTTGTTTTTTGTGGGTTCTCTCAACGGATATATATATATTTTTAAAGATGTTATTTATTAATGAGAGACACAGAGAGAGAGACAGAGAGACAGAGAGAGAGAAAGAGGCAGAGGGAGAAGCAGGCTCCATGCAGGGAGCCCGACGCGGGACTCGATCCCGGGTCTCCAGGATCAGGCCCTGGGCTGAAGGCAGCACTAAACCGCTGAGGCACCTGGGCTGCCCACTGAATGGATATTTACCACATTAAAAATTAAAACTGAAACATTTAAAGAAATTATGCATTAGCTTAATTTTAAATGATAAACATTTTACATGTAATTTTTTTAAGAAACATAATTATACTTTTCAAAAAAAATAATGAAAAGAATGTTTTACCTTTTTTTCAAATTTAATGTGTCTAAACTGAAGATAGCTGGAATCTGCCTTTACATTTAATCTGCTGCAGGATGTTATTTTGGTTGAAGTAAGTGACGAAAATCAGATCTCACAAGGATTTGTAGTTGGAAAAGGGAGAAGTATTTTAATAGATTTTTCACATAATTGTCTATGTTCTTTCTTAGTACTATAGCAAAACTCAATGAGTGGTAGTTTCCTAAAGATTCATTGTTATGTGGACTCTGTAATCATATTATTGAACTTTTTTGTACCTAATTCCATTGAAATTCTTTATCATCCATATGGAATTTTTTATTATGTATGGCATTTTGTATGAAATTTTTACACATAAGTGATTTTTAATAGACCTTATCTTTTGGAACAGTTTGAGGTTCACAGGAGAATTAAGCAAAAAACTGTGTTCCCATTTACAGTTGACCCTTGAACAAGATGAGTTTGAGCTGCTCGGGTCCATTTATATGAGAGTGTTTTCAGTAAATACAGTACTATAAATATATCTTCTCTTCCTTATGATTTTCTGAATAATATTTTCTTTTCTCTAGCTTACTTTGTTGTAAGAATGCAGTATATAATATATATAACACCCAAAATATATGTCAAGTAAGTGATTATGTTATCAAGAAGGCAGTCAGTCAACAGCAGGAGTAGTTAAGTTTTGGAGGAGTCGAGAGTTATACACAGATTTTCAAATGCTCAGGGCTTCAGCACCCCTAACCCATATTTTGTTCAAATCATCTGTATGTCCTGCCCTAAACAATCATAGTGTCCCCAACTATCAACATCCTGCACCAGAGTAGTATGTGTTACAATCGATGTACTCACATTGTCACATCATTATCATGCAAAGTCCATCATTTACATTAAGGTTTATTCTTGGTGTTCTACATTTTACATTTTGACAAACAGTGACATGAATCTACCATTATAGTATCCTACAAAGTAGTTTCATTGTCCTGAAAATCCCCTTTGCTCTGCCTATTCATCCCCCTCCCCTACAACCTCTGACAACCACTGATCTTTTTACTGTCTTCATAAGTTTTGCCTTTTCCAGAATGCTATAAAATTGGAATCATATTATTTATAGCCTTTTCAGATTGATTTATTTCACGTAGTAATATGCATTTGAGTCCCTCCATGTCTTTTAATGTCCTGATAGCTCATTTCTTTTTATCGTTAGATAGTATCCCATTGCATAGATGGACCATAGCTTATTTATCCATTCACCTACTGAAGGACATCTTAGTTGCCTCCCAAGTTTTGGCAACTAGGAAAAAAGCTGCTGTAAATATCCAAATGCAGCCTTTTATGTGAACAAAAATTTTCAACTACTTTGGGTTAATACCATGAAGAGCAATTACTAAATCAAAGGGTAACTAACAGGAGCGCCTGGGTGGTGCAGTCATTTAAATGACTGATTCTTGGTTTCCACAGATCAGGTAGTGATCTCAGGGTCCTGAGAACAAGCCCTGTGTTGGGCTTTGTGCTCAGCATGGTGTCTGTTTAAGATTCTCTCTCTCATTCTGCCCCTTCAGTCTGTGTGCACCTTCTCCCTCTCTCAAAAATACATTTTTAAAAAGAACAACAAAAACAGGGGTACCTGGGTGGCTTAGTCAGGTAAGTGTCTGCCTTGGGCTCAGGTCATGATCTGAGGATCCTGGGATAGAGCTCCACATCCATCTCTCTGCTCAGCAGGGAGTCTGCTTCTCCCTTTTCCTCTGCCTCTACCCCCAACTCATGCTCGCTCACTTTCTCTCTCTCAAATGAATAAAAATCTTTTTTGAAAAAAAGGACAACAAAAACAAAACACAAAAAACAAAGCATAATTAAACATTGGTCAGTTCTGTAAGGAACTGCCATATTGTCTTCCAGAGTGGCTGCACCATTTCACATTCCCACAGTTACGAATGAGAGTTCCTGTTGCTTCACATCCTTGCCAATATTTGTGAGTGCTTTGGATTTTCATCAACATATGTGTGTAGAGGTATCTGATTACTTTAATTTGCAATTCCGTACTGGCATGTGACATAAGCATCTTTTCATATACTTACTTACCATCTCTATATACTCTTAAATGAGGTGCATACATGACTTTTTACATCATGAATTTGTAAGTTAGAGGATATTGGCTCCCTGAGCCATACAGATCTTCCAAATATTGACACATTTCATTATATCAGTTTCATCAGATAAATTTTCACATACTGTCAAGCTCATTCTGACAAATATAAGGCACTCAAAATTCTAGTTTCCTTTCAATGTTCATATTTTATCATTGGCAACATATACCATCAGTTATTTCCTCTAATAGGATCATCTAATTCACTTTCTGGAAAGTATGTGTCAGATACTTAAATCTAAATAACCATAGTCTGTCATTAATCCTTTAGACTAAAAATAGTGCTTTGGGGAGGAAATAAACCATCTAGTTGAGCTCTCTTCCCCACTAACTGTAAAAATGCTTTTCCTTGAGACAACCATCATATTTCTATATGCAGCAAAACCTGTTTTACACATACTTCCCACTTTGGCATATAGAGTATTAAAAAGACACATGGCCAATGGTCAAAATTCAATAAAATTAATTTTTACACTTCATCATTTGTAAGTTGAAATTTTTTTCTCTAATTGTGAGTGTATGGCAATGAAAACTATACTGACAATAGTATAGTTTTATGTAAATGCTTTGGTTTTGTACTAAGGAGCCATTTTACCCACTCAATTTTGTGCCATGCCACAGTGAAAGGTAAATAACATATTGGTATTATTATACAAATAGTTTTGAATTTTGGACCCACTTCCCCCCCAAAAATCTTAAGAGCCCCTAGAGTTTCATGAACAAGCCTTAAAAAACTGCAGCAGTGTGTTTTTACCTGCTGGGTTCAGGAGTCTTGAGGAATTACTAAAATTTGTTCATCCTCATTCCAGACAAATGTACCTATACAAAAAACTTTGTATATGGTTTTAGGGGCTCATGGACAACTCAGAGCCATTTATGGACAATTAGATATAATTAATGAGCCCTACTTAACACACATGTCTTATATCAGTTGCCTATGTAGAATTTTCTATCACAAAACTCTGAGAACCTTTAAAATATAAGTGCCTATTTTCAAATATGAGATTCTAGTGTTCAGGAATCATGTGCTACACACAATGTCGTAAATAATTAAAGGGAAATCATTTAAATAATAATAATGATGTTTCTATAACCAAAGTTTACAAATGCAATTTATAAAAATCCCTAGTTCTGTCTCATTAATGTCTTCACTATTAGAAGAACTAAAATTATTTATAAAGATTGTTTAAATTTCGATGTGCTTGACCTTAAATGAACTGGCTAGATGTTTATTTTTTGGTGACTTCGGGCTTTTTTGTTTTTTGTTTTTTTTTTCCCACCATACTCACAGACAAGGAGTATAAATAAGGGTTTTCTAAATATGAGCTCATTGGTGCCAATGAAATCAGAAGAGTATCCTGGTTTATACACAACTTCAACTCAGTTTCAAAGATAATCACAGAAGAATAGCCACACTGATGCTGTACCCCTGGATCCAGTGATATAGTAGACCATTATTGGTATCTGCAATTTTTAAAAACTGTCAGTTTGGTACTATTTTTCTCAGACATATAGACACACATACTCACACATTAATAGATGCATTTTCTGGGGAAAGGGAAAGTAGCCTTTTAGTACCTCATTGCACATAAACTGGGCTTTATGTACAGAAAGTTACTTTACATGGATAATAAACCTTACGTAAAACAGTTATTTCTGGCAGCTAATTTACCTTTATAGTTTATAGAGGTGCCTTCTTCATAATGGTACCTTCTGATTCTACTTTCCCTGAGTTCAGCAATCAGTGTCAATTACTGCTGTTTCCATAGAAACAAGACAACTAACGATTTTAAAATCTTCATTCATGGACTAGTTTTACAAATAATATAGAGTTTGGAATGACTGCTTACTAAAGACATATTGCTTGAAACAGATGCCAATAAATTTAACCCTTCAAATGATCTTTAATGTTTTTTGTGTAGTTTTCAATAATCGTAGACCCATATATTTAAATATAGTGATCCATAGATCAAACACTAAGAAGGGATTAAGTGAACCTCCCCTGAAGGGATGTTGAATGAATTACATAATATGGAGACAGCTGTTGAGCAGTCATGAAAACTGACTTGTTAGTGCATATTGGCTTCAGTTTGTCAGGAGCTTATTTATTTTTACCAGTGCTAAAGAAAATCCAAATTTTCCTTAAAAATTTGATATTTAGAAAAACTTTATACACTCCTCCAAAAATTAGAGAAACACCATAACGTTAAATTAATATTATTAATTACATAGCTTTAAAATGCATTCATGTTGTCAAAGATCAACAATTGGCATCACTGCTTAATAACATGAATTAATTAATTAATACTAAGTAATTGCTTAGTATGCTGTCTTAGAACTTTCTATATTTGTAATATAAATTTAATGTATGGAACTCTTTTGGTAATTATTTTCTTTATGCATGTTATACCTATACATAGATAATGTATTCACAATTCATTTGTAGTTCTTATTTATTAATTTAGTAATTAAAATACAATCACTAAGAGCAACACAAATCAGAGATCCATCAATTAGTGTGTGTCATTAAAGCTAGGATCATTTTTCAGCTCTAGAATTTCCTTCAAACTATTACCAGTTTCTAATTTTGTTTTGTTGGCATTGCTTCACATTGTTGAGATTACAGCAAAGTGTGAGGTTTTCATATCACCTTTTCCATTAATGTGATATAGCAACAGAGCACTAATTTCATGTCAAACCGTTCAAGGAACTATGTAAGGTACACTAGCAAGGAGAAAGAGTACTTGTTTCCTGATTCTTTGAACACCATATACATCTTGACTTAACTGTAAAGTTTCATATTCCTCTTCTTAAGCACATGTTACCTCTCTCCTTTCAGAACCAAATGTACTGGGGGTCCTCGGAAGTGCACCTCACACTTTGTTGCAGGATATAATTTACAGTCAAAAAGGATGCTTTATCTGTGACACTAAAGTTAATCCAAATCTCATTTACCCTTAGAGCAGATTATGCCTTTACTTGTAGTTTTGGTTTTGAGTGTTTGCATGGCCGTTATATGCCTGGGTGGGGTTACTTGTCCCACATTTGTTAATGTCAGAAGTTTGCCATAGATGGAGTTCACTTATGTAGCATTTCAAAGACAAGTTTAAAAAAAAAAAAAAAAAAAAAAAAAAAAAACAGCAGGGCCCAGCTGAAATATTTACTTTCAATACAACCAAGCTGCAGGCATAAAACACAATAGTAAAATATACAATAGAACCAAGTAAAAGGCCTTTATAACAGATCTTTGTCATAACATCAGCTACTGTTTTTCTCAATTGACATCATATAGATCTCAGTTAATGAAAAGAGACATGGAGCATATTGCATCAAATAGATGCTAGACAGGAAACAGAAAGTGGATCATGAATCTGGGCGCCCTAGCTAAAGCAGTCAAACCTCTGAATAGCAAAAGGACTAATGTGTTTTTAGCTGTCCTCCCTTCCAGCCATAAGCCCAAGAGCAACATTGAAAGCACTTTGTTTTCTAGGCTGCTCACCAACCCCCTACCCACCTCACCCACCATGAAAGCAAGTCTGTAAGGATCAAAAACATTTCCTTTTAAATGAATCATAGCAATCCAATAAAGATGCAACACACAGATTATGTTCAAATCAATGATGGAACCATAGCCAGTATCAGCAGGCCTCAAGGAACAAAAATTGCTCACAGTCAGGAGGGTGTCCGTCCAATAATGAGCTGTGAAACTAAACACAGAGCACATGCTATGGTCTGGGCAAAATCCCTCAAGCTGCTACTGTTCTGGCTTCTTTCAGCAGCTTTAGGGTGTTGTAGCATTGTTCTCTTTCTTACCATCCCCCGATGGGCCATGATGGCTTGGCTTAGTTTAGCCTTCTGAAGGGAGCCTTCAATGACAGGGTTATAACTGGGAAGCACAAGCAGACAACTACTATGTTACTATCTAGTGACAAATGTTCACATAAGTAGGGAACAGGACTGACTTAAAAGTGAATTACTATGAATGATTATTTAGAATCCTGAAAAATGAATATAAAAAAGGTTTTTAAACATTCAGTTATTAATATTGCCAATAATTACCTGTCAGTTTTTTAATTGCTGCTCATTGCAAATATTTGAGGGGGAAGAAGATATTTATCTATTTGAAAGGGTTGAACTTCTTTTTTTCTGGATATCTACCACAATCTTTCATTCTTTTAAAGTATTTTAATAGCATCAACCAATCCGCAGAGCTCTCTAGTTTCCTTATACATCTCTTCTCTGGCACTTGCTATTGTTCTTTTCATGTAACATGTAACACTGAAGGCTTATTTTAATATTGGCATGGCAAGGAGACCATGATAACACTAGGATCAGTTTGTTAAGGTAAGAATGAAGAGAAAAAGATGATCAAGGATCTGAAAAATCACAGAACATGTTTCAGAAGACCCAAGTTTTCATTCCAGAGGTACACTTACTAAACTTCAGACAAGCCATTTATCCTCCCAGAGCTTTAGTTTCTTCATCAGCCACATATTTTCAGCTTTAAATTTTTATTTTTAGATCTAAGAGTGTGCTTTCAATGAAGAGAATCACAATCCTGAGTCTTTCACATTTAATCAAAAGAAAGTTTATGGCCTTCAGACCCTTTTAAGAGCATTTCATGTCTAATATAAAGATTTGACAAAAGTTGGTCTACCATGGACTATTTTTCTTCTTTCCTATTAAGGAAATTTTTACAAATATGAGCTACATTATTTAATCCATTACCTGCTAATAGCTTCCTTTATGATTAGCTTAAAGGTCTAAATTAATAACTAATGATCAGCTGGCTCATTAGAAAACTATCTGCTTCTGAGGATACTTCTACTTTTTTTCTAATTTTCAGCTCATTGTATTGCATGTTCATATTCCCAAGGTTTACTGGTTTCTGTGAACAGTCAGGGCATATGGCCCAGTTATCTTCTCCAAGAGGATAGAACTAGTTTATTCCAAATAGGAAGAACTTATCAGATCTAGACAGATCTCTAAAACACCTGCAAGATAATTTGGATTCACAGCAGTAATAAAATAGCAAACAAATTTCCCTCTCCTAAAAATGAGAAATTATTGTATTTCATTGAGCAGATCTTTCCTTATCTGATTTGTTTTAAAAATGATAAATATGTTTCCATAAATCTGAAGGCAACCCAGGAGTCACCATCTACCTAATTGAATCAGAGCTTATATGATTCAAAGAGATAAGAACACATTAAACAAAAGAGGGTATTTTACATTGCAAAAGTGGATATAAAATTCACCTTTGAAAAATACAGGGTGAAACAAAATACTCAAAACAGATGAAGTATCAAAATTGAAGTGTAATTAGTGGAAACTGTCTCCATTTATGAATAAAACCCTGCTCAAAATCTGTTTTACTTTTGCAAATATTCTGACCAGTTTTATTATGATTTCCTTGTACATTTACCTGTTGATCACTCAGTTCTTTGCAGTTTATAATGAAGTCTTTGTCAGTAGACTTTCCTTTTTGTTCATGACCTTAGTGTTTCCATTTCCAACTATTAAACGTTTCATGGCTTTGATTTTCATCTTTTCAGGAAAAAAAAATCCTCTTTGAGCTACACACTTATTTTTCAATACTTACCATCAGAGTTTAGCCTGCTTCCTCTTTCATTTTGCTCTCTTCTTAGGTTCTGCCCTCTTCTCCCTTATGGCTGCCCTCTAACTGAGACCTGCTTCATTTCCTCTGAACTCTTTGTCATTATTTTTTATTTTCTACTTTCTCTTCAGTTCTTCTTAAAGTAAGACTCTAGCTCCTCTGACCACTTCTGGACAAATGTCTGGCTTTGGAGTTCTACTTCTGACTCTCTATTCCTGCCACATGGCAAGAGGAAATCTGAAAACTTACGGTGACTTTAAAGAAAAGAACTTGGTCTCTCTAGACAAGCAAAAAAATGAGTTTCAAATTGATTTTTATGAACAATGACACTAATACCATTTGGAATCAAGGATCTTTGACACAGTCTCTTAAGATATAAAAACAAAATCTATCTTTGGCATCAGAGTGGCAGGTAATTGTTTCATTTCATATCTGGAGACTTTTCAAAACAAAATGAAAATATTTCTTCTGAGATGGCTTGAGTGAAATCGGTGAATCTTTTTCAGTTTAAAAATATGTTCATATATCTCTTTAATTTAATGTAAATAAGGGGAAGAAAAAATAATGAGTTGAAAAAACGAAGTCTGAACAAACTAAGACATACGTGATTTATTGAAAAAGAAATTACCTCTGGATAGCCAGAAAAAGCTTTTGAAAATATAGATAATATCATAATACACCCCAGATCAAAATTCTCTAAGGACTTCCTCTCATATTTAAAATAAAATCCATGGGATCCCTGGGTGGCGCAGCGATTTGGCGTCTGCCTTTGGCCCAGGGCGCGATCCTGGAGACCCAGGATCGAATCCCACGTCGGGCTCCCGGAGCATGGAGCCTGCTTCTCCCTCTGCCTATGTCTCTGCCTCTCTCTCTCTCTCTGTGTGACTATCATAAATAAATAAAAATTTAAAAAAAATAAAAAATAAAAAAATAAAATAAAATCCAAACTTCTTGTTACCATCTACTCAGTCCTACATTATCTGGTCCTTGCTAGTATCTTCAACCTATTTCTTCACTCTTTCCACCCCATAATCCAAACCTTGCTCCCTAGTGATTCCACTGGAGATTCACATGCATCTTTTAGTTTCTTGAGCAAGCTCATTTCCACCTTAGTATGGTAGCACTTCTTGTTCCTTTTTCTGGAATGCTCTACCTCCAAATCTACTCAAGGCTTTCTTCCTCCTATTAGTATATGACCTCTTCACAACACCTTCCCCAGTCTTTCTATTTAAAAAAAAAAAAAAATCACTTTTACCTACTATTGTCCCCTTTTATGCCTCATTTTCTCCTAAAACACTATAAAAAATAGTGCTTTGGGGGCACCTGGGTGGCTCAGTGGATGAGCATCTGCCTTTAGCTCAGATCATGATTCCCAGGACCTGGGATCAAGTCCTGCATCAGGTTCCCTGGAGGGAGCATGCTTCTCCCTCTGCCTATGTCTCTGCCTTCTCTCTGTGTCTCTCATGAATAAATAAATTAAATCTTAAAAAAAAATCATTTAAAAAATAGTACCTAGCACAAAATATATTATCAAAAATTATTTGTTAAATAAATGGATGGGACTAATATGTTTGTTTTAAGAGTAAGACAAAATAGTGTACACAGAGTTCTTAGTACAGTCCCTGGCACAAAATAAATGCTCAGAAATTATCTTCTACGATTACAACTTATGAAATCTATTTTTTCCCATCAGATAACTAAATTTCTCTAGCAGTGACTATGCATTTCTGTTTGTTTGCATGTTTTTCTGTTTTGTTCTTTTGTTTTTGTTTTTGTTTTTGTTTTGTTTTGTTTTTGTTTTGTTTTTTGCTTACCACTCTATTATCAGAATCTAAGACTGTTCCCAGCTTATAAGAAGTACCCACTAAAGCTTTCTGGTCGAATGGATGGAAAGAATATTATATGCAAGGCAACACCTTAACATAGTTACTAATAAAAACAACAGTGAAGATTTGAATAATACTCCCAGCTCAAAAACCTAATGTATGAAATTAAGCAAGTATTTAAATTCCCTTTGTTCAATTATCTTTGTTGAGAACCTACTATACACAAAACTTGATGCTAAATGCAGCAGAAACAGCAAAGACAAATAGCAATAGATGCAGCCTCCACAAAGCTTGAGATAAGGCTAAGAAAACCTTACCTGGTGTATAAATGAGAAAGTGTGGTTAGACAAAAATAGCACAATTTTAAATTTGGATGCCTTGGAGAATTGCAGTATATCAATAACTAAATGGAGAAATAAAAATGAAACAAGTAAATATGGAGCTATAGTGTAAACAAGAGAGAAATGATTTAAAGTCCATTGATCATTTTTAGTTTTATGGTTTAATTAAGACACATCTATAGTTTTAACAATTTTTGGATGCAGTTATATCACATAGCAAGAAAAGTAGCCATGCCATTTTCATTAACTATTGTCTCCAAGACTGTATGTAACACCTTCACCAAAATCTTCTAAATAATCAAGTTTAATAACAAATTTCCAGATAATAAAAAATACAAAGATGAAGTATTTTAACTAAAATTCTAAAGACACAATCCACAATATGAGACAAAAATATATGAAAAATAATGATTTTAGGGCACCAAGAATAAAATCTTCATGCAGACATCATAACCTACTTAAAGCCAGAGAGAAGAATTTTAAAGCACTTTTTGTATGTTTTCTTTTTAAAAGCCTGCTACATCAGTTTATAGCACAATAATGAATCCTAGTTTTCAAAATGTATGTGCTGAATTCGTGATTTTGAAGCAAACTACATCTGCAAAATTATTCCAGAAGCATGCACCAAATCTTCCCTTCAACTACAATAAAAACAAATAATTTTGTCTTATACTTACCAGTCTTTTCTAAATGTGCAAAAGCTTGAGGAAGCTTTTTTACATTAATTATCTACTCTTAAAAACAGGAATTACCTTCTCATGAAATAAGGATAAATTAACTTTTTAAACTGCTTTTATTAAAACGAGCTTTCACATCAATTACTACAATAGTTTCTTTTAACTAGTTCTCTTTGAATTATCATATTACATTATGTTCATGCAATAAATATGACATAATTCATAAATGTATTCACAGGACCTAAATTGGAAACTTCTGTAATTAGTTTGGAATTGATGGGTTTTTTTGTAGATAAAGAGCTAACTTGGAGTGCCTCACTCTCTACAGTTTAAGTTTAGTGGTGAATTAAAGGCATTAATATAAAATAGCTCTTTTACCTTGAAAAAAGGGAATTGCACATTTCTACATACTTCATTTACAGATATCTCTTACATCTGATATTAAACTTAAATAATCAGTTCTGCTGAAAAATGCACTAGAAAAACTAAAAATATGTCCTAAATTTAACACCAACTTTGAGGTACAAAAGTCTTATTCTAATGTGAATCAACAAGGTAGTGAATGAAAGAGTGTGCAAATCATCAGTACCACTCAGATGGCCAAGGGATTTCAGGTACTGCTAGTTTCATACTCATGGGGTAGGCCACTAGTTTAAAATACTTGAATTTGAATAAACTCTACATTATCTGAACTTTGCCAAGAATTTACTGTACTAACACAGAGGAAAATATTTTGATGGGAATAACTCATTTAAAAAAAATGACAACACCTGCAGGCTCACTTAGGAACCAATGCATTAATAAAAAATAAAGATTTACAAATATACCAGCAAATGAAAATAATCGGGTTGTTCTAAATGAGAGAACCACCTCCTTGCTAGGTAGGTATGGCTGATGTTTGCAAAAGCAGAATAGTGTCTCAATAGACCAAAGAACATGGTGGACCTCCTCATTAACCTGCAATTCCTCTTTGACAATGGTTCTTCTGGTCTCATAAATAACACAGAACAGAAAGAACTTGAGTATGAATACTGAACATTTTAGTATATATTTTATGACTCATTTGGAAGTACATATTGTCAGAATACTAAAATGCTTCATGTCAAACTACATTTTTAATGGAATTACTCCATTTTTAGTTATGATCTGATTATCTCTCACAGAACTTTAATTGAATGTTGCAAGAAAATTAAAGAAAATGAATTGACAACATTGTAATTCAAATCCCAGAATTCTATTTGTAGAAAATATTTCAGTAATGAATATAACCAGCATGTTAAATAAGTATGCTGTGGAACTGTCATCAAAATGCCTTTAATTCTTTCTCTAATCATTTCTTTAAACTTTTCTCTGTGTCCCTGTAAAAATACTCATGAAGGTGTGTAAATTTTCTACTCACTCTTAGGTAATAGACAATCCTACAATTGATTTCTGTTGAAAATAGACTCAAGTCAGAAATTAGATTTTTCATCTCTCTGCAAAAATTAAAAAAAAAAAAAAAAACTAACAAACTAACCTCAATTTGAACTTCTCTTCTGAAGGTTGAAACCTGAAGTGTGAGAGGGATTCCTGGTTGCCGCCTTCTGTCATCTCCCTACTTGCTGTCTCACCCTTGCCTCCAACTACTTTTGCACTCCTTCTAGGATGAAAAGTGGGAAAATTTAGAGAGATAAGGATAGCAGAGATCTTGCTGGGCTTGATAAGTCCTTTCTTTCCAGTTTGGAAGATGTTTAGAGTTAATCCAATGGTGAGCTTTCAAGTCTTCTTGGAGGTTCTCTGTTAAAATTCTCTTACATTCCCTTTGACTAAGATTGATGCTTCCTTAGATCCTGGGCATCCAGGAAATCCAGCCTCCTTATGATGAGACTTCCATGCCTCTTGCAGACTTTATGGAGGAAAGTCCAGGTTGATTTCTTCCTAGTTGTCTATGTAGTGTGGCCCACATCTGCATGGGGAACACTCATGCATTCTTTGACTCAACAAATTCTTAGACTATTTTTTTTTTATGATACTCACAGAGAGAGAGAGAGAGAGAGGCAGAGACACAGGCAGAGGGAGAAGCAGGCTCCATGCACCAGGAGCCCAATGTGGGATTCGATCCTGGGTCTCCAGGATCGCGCCCTGGGCCAAAGGCAGGCGCCAAACCGCTGCGCCACCCAGGGATCCTCTTAGACTATTAACGCTACACTGACTGTCCTGGTTTTTTCCAACAAAGTAGCTAAGTCAGCCCTTCCCTTGCTTTTTTATTTTCCAGGAAGACATCATCCTCTGTGTCCCCAGTTTTTCAGAAGCCCCTCAAAGCCCTTCTCTTTAAGGTTGGAGTTAGTATAACTCCACCCTGTCCTTACCTAAAGATGGGTCAGAAGTCTCACAGTACCACAACTGCTCTAAACTAAAGAAAATATACTTACTAGTTTTCCTTTTCACAAAATTCTGTCTGCCTCCCTCCTTTGAAAGACTTTTGAAAAAAAAAAAAAAAAGAAAGACTTTTGATCTTGCTAAGAGACTTAAGAGTTATGAAACAGAATCTCTCTTTGTTCTTTTTGTAAACTCTGCATATGTGGGTGGAGGGTAAAAAGGGATCTTGTCTCACAACACTTAGGTATCTCGATATCTGTCACACTGTGACCTGAAATGAAACTGAAGCTACTCCATATTGTGAGTTATAGTAGTAGCTTTGTTATTCCATACATGGGCAAATGGAAAAAAATAAACAGGAGAATAATAAACTCTGGTATGTTTATTAAACAACTAGAGCTGAATGCAGCTGCCCACTTTAGACAGGGCATGGATTTCTAGTTTGCCACAGTCACCACTACTTCTTCTTGTGCCCCAAGGCTGTGGCTAAAAATCAGTTGCTGTACTTGTGCTATTTTTCCCACATTAGACCTGTTTCAGGCTTTTAAGCACAAACCTGTCCCCTAAAAGTTTGAAATTTGCAACCTGTGGTATAACATATTCCTAGATGAAGATATGTCTGTACTGGTTGTCAGA
This sequence comes from Canis lupus dingo, assembly GCF_003254725.2. NCBI lineage: Eukaryota > Metazoa > Chordata > Mammalia > Carnivora > Canidae > Canis > Canis lupus. Next base: position 63,045,837 of record NC_064246.1, on the reverse strand, counting down.
CATTTTTCTGTGGAAGGATTCTTTAAAACCTAGACTTCTAGTGTGATGAGAGACTTTGACTGTGAGCCTCTTCTCACTGATCTAGCTACTAAATTGTGTAATTTCTGTCAGCAAACACCAGGCCCGTGTATGAATTACTTTCTGTGTGCTCCAAACTGTGTAACTCTAGACTATCTGTGTCAACAAAATTCTATCCATGAAGACTTTGATAGTGGTCTAAAAATGACAGTGTGGGCCTGGGTAACAATAAGAATTTAGCCTTTCCTTCCTCATACAGTTTTCCTAGCAACCTGAGCCTCTCCCCATCTTTTGCTGAATATTGCCACTAGAATAGAAAGGTCTCTAAAGAACTTTGGAAATACACCTTGCAGTATATACTTTTGTAATTTGAGATTGGATCACTTCTATATTGTAGAAGACAAAATCCATGTCCTTGGGCAGACTCTATACAAAGGTCCATTTCAGCATTTGCAGACTTTGAAAGATTAGGCTGGATTGATCTGTTTGCAGTGCAATACCTCAAGCTCACCAGGGATAAAATTTCATAGATGAAAACCAAATCAAATCAATTTTTAGCTGTTCCTTAGCTAATCTTGCAAATAGCAAGTTTTTCATACTCTTTCAGTTCCCTCAGTGACTTTTGAGATTTTTGTATGCGAAGGTAGAAGAAAAGTAAAACGATTCCATAATCATGATTCAAAATGAAGCCCATTTCCTTCCCAACATGAGAAAAGAGGTTGGGGGAGATAGAAAGAGGGCAGTAAAGATGCAACAATGTTTCCCCTCCTTTTGTGTGAGCATTAGATGGTATTTAAAATGGTGTACACATGGTATAAGTTACAGAGTTTTCCAAGTGATAGCAATAGTTAGAACCAAAAGACTTAGCACAAAGTTTACGATAAAGTAAGATGATTGTCTAACTGTACTATTTTAATGATTAGTATAGCCTGTTCCTCAACTGGTGGAGAAAATATTAGTCTCATAACCTGATACAGCATAGGTCAAAAAACTGAGAGTTTTAAAACCACTGAAAGGGTTTCTGACTTCATCAATATTCCTTTAACCTTTGCTGGGAAAGCAACATGATTCATCACAATCTAGAGAGTTTCCATTACAATCAGCCTTTACCCTGAGACTTCAGACTCCTGGAATTTCTCTCCTATTAATTTGAAATAAACTTTGCTGATGAGAGAGATAATAAAGAGAATCTGTATTTGCTATCGTAATCACAAATTCATCTTGGTCTATAAATTCCTGACTCAAATATCAACTGTTTGCAGTAGCCTTCCATTGGTCAAACTACATTGTGTTAATATAGTTTGTCAGTGTGTCTACAAATACAAAATGTATGTTCAGCCCCATTTTACTTAAAAACAGTAAATAAATTTAAGCTCTAATTAATGGTGTATGTGTGGAAGTGCTTAAGGGTAAAGTCTGAAACTTACTTTTAAGAATATAAAAAAAAAACAAGGTGGATTGATGGATAACTGGAGGGATTTTGAATATGAATATATATATGATAAAGCAAATATAGCATAGTGTTAATTACAGAATCTAATTAGTGGGTATCTAGATGTACAATGTATTATTATTTAAACATTCTGTATATTTAAAAATTATAATAAAAATGTTAAAGGTTCCCTTAAGATATGATTAAAATATTTAACAACTGGAGTAGTATGGGGACTGACCAATCTGAACAAATGCTGGCATTTTAAACTGGCAGGGATAGGCCAGTTATCTGCATCAAATCACTCCTAGTATTAGTTCTGAAAACTAGGAACATGAGGGATACAAGAGATAGAAGATACTAGGCCCTGACCTCTGAGAGCTGACACTTTTATTGAGCTGAAGGTTTATACAGTAGTGTGGTCAAAAATAAAATTACCACAACATGAATATATTAGGGTTCTTCAGAGAGGCAGAACCAGTAGGATATATTTAGATATATTTACATGAGGCGATTTATTATAGATATTAACTCATGAGATGATGGATACCAAGATTTCCCAAAGTCTGTTGTCCACAAGCTAAAGAACTAGGAAAGCCAGTGGTGTAATTCGATCCAAGTCCAAAGGCCTAAGAATGAAGGGGTTAATGATGTTAAGTCTGACTTGAATCCAAAAGCTGAGAACCAGGAGCGCTAATGTCCAAGAACAGGAAGAGACGGACGCCCTAGCTCAGAGAGCAAATTCTCCCTTCCTCCACCTTTTTGATCTACTCAGGTTCTCAACAGATTGGATAATGCCACCTGCAGGTTGAAGACAATCTTCTTTGCTCAGTCTACTGATTCAAATGCTCATCTCTTACAGAGACATTCTCATGGACATACCCAGAAACAAATTTACTACCTACTGGGCATCCTTTAAATCATTCAAGTTAACAAATAAAATTAATCATCATAATGAGAAAATAAATTTTTAATTGATTTATCTTTCCTCTTGAGCCCCTAATTATTGGTAGCAGAATAGAAACAACTTTTGTCAGGTTCTTGACTTTATTATGGTCTGATTATTTAAATAGTTCCTTTAGGATGGTAAAGATTTAAAAAATACAAACAAACAAAATTTCTCAGTGTTCTATCTAGCTACTCTACAAAATTATTATATCTGAATGTATATGCCAAAGAGAGGGAGGTATGTGTTTCCTACCACCTCACAGCAGAGAGAACAAGAGAGTCTGTGTCTGTGCACTGCCCTCTGGTCTCCAGTGCTGCCTGCTTTATTTGCATTTACATCTGAATTCCACAACTATGATAGCTCATAGTCTCTGCTCTGCTTGTTCAGGGTTCCAGAAAGTTTCCTGTGCCAATGAGCTCCACCTTGGCTTTCAGCTGCCCCTCAAACCCTGCAGTAGAGCTTGTAATCCTTGGTTTCACCTATACACATGGGAACCAACCACTGCCCAGCAAAATCCAACTTCAGGGCCTCCTCTTTCCTAAGCAAATGACACTGCTGAGTTTCCTTTCGTGAGAGGTAATGCACTGACACCTTCATTGGTAGAATACTCTGTGCAGAGACCTCCCTTCAGTGGCCCTCCCTCTCCCAGCACATATCCCCTTCTGTGGTCTTTAGCCAGCCTCTGAGGACTTGGGAGGGTGAGGAGGACAGGTATTAGAGCCATGTGCTTTATTACTTCCTTCAGTATTTTTTTTTCCAAGCAAGCAAATTATACAAATTTCCTATCACTGCTTTAACAGATTATCACAAACCTATCGGCTCAAAACAATACCCATTAATTATCTCACAGTTACATAGATCAGAAGTCAGGGCACAGTGTGGCTCAGTGGTGGGGTCTGCTTAGAGTCTTAGAAGGACTTGATCAAAGTTTCTTTCTGGAGGCTCTAGAGAAAAATTTACTTCTAGACTCTTTCAGGTTATTGCATAAATTCAGTTCCTTGTCATGGTAAAACTGAGGTCCCAATTTCCTTGCTGGCTGTCAGCAAGAACAGGTCTTTGCTTCCATAGGCTGCCTGTGTTCCTGCTCATGTGTTGTCCCTTCAGCAACAACAGTGACTTTTCTCTCATGCTGCACATCTCTTCCCCTTCTGCTGCATTTTTCCACCTTCCTCTTTTTCTAGTCAGGGAAAGTTCTCTGCCTTTAAAGGTTCATGTGATGAAATTGAACCCGCTTATATAATCCAGGATAATCTCCTTATTTTCAGGTGGGCATATATTCATATTTCCAGGGATTAGTGTTTGGATGGCTTTGTCAGCTATTCTACCTACTATAGAGGGTTGTTAATGAGTTTCCTCTTCCTATATGGACCTTTCTTAGGTAAAACACTCTGATCTTATTAAATAAATCTACAATTTATATATTACATGAAAGCCAAACAAATTGGTATAACAGGTTTGACCTATTGTACAGAGGAGAAAATTGAGGCTCACAGAATTTGATTGCTCTGCTTTCACACTCTGAATATTTACAGTGTACAGTGATAAGTCACATAAACAAAATGCGGGCTCCCCCCCACCCCCACCCTGTAGCACCACATTCTCCTTGTTTCAATTTGTGGAATATCTCTCTTTTTTTTTTTTTTTTTTAAGTTCTGATGACATTCCAGAGAAAGTCCCTAGGAACCAGGATATCTATTTTTAACACCTAGATCAATTTAGTTAAGCAACATGTGCTTATAGCAGTCACTAACTTTTTAGGCTAACCATTTACCTGTGGTCTTAAGGTATTTAGGGACCCAGACATATACCCTGTCTATGATAGGCATAAAGATCAAAAAGTAAAGAGAAGTGAAGAGTCTTTGTAGTGAAAGCAGGAAAGTTTGTCACAAATCCAACTATTTGCTTCCTGAGTTTCCTCTTTCTTTAAGAGAGAGGTGTGCTAACAACCAAGAGGCTGAATTCTGGAGCATAAGTTCTAGTTTATATAATTCATCTTCTAACCTATTTTACAATATTAGAGGAGTCAGGCAATATGTAGAAAAATGTGATCGATTTAGACAGTATAGCAAAACATGCCATTTGGTCGCATTTATCATAATAGGGATTTAAAAGGATACTCATGAGCTATTTAGAACCTATGAGTTAGTTGAGCAGAAAAAGTGGTTTTGCATAAAATCTACCCTTAAATCGTTTAGTGCCTTGATGCATCATCAAAAGCATTTTTTTTTATCTGCAAGAGTCATAACAATTAACTTCTCAGAAGAACAATTTCACCACTTCTTAAACAGCTTGTAGGGGTCAACAGGAACACCTTTATTCTAAATCCCAATCCCTTTGAAACATCTCTGCATTTTTCTCCTGTGTGACAGGAAAATGGAACCTGCTTGGGCACCTCCCACTTCCTTTATAACAGTCTCCAGCTATAGTGTATTAACAGACTCTCTAGTACTCTCTCCAGCAGAAGAGAAAAGCCTACAGCCAATTTTGAGAAAAGAACACTGAACACAGAGCAAGAACAAAGGGGTCAGCTTTGTGCAGTGGGGCTGGTCCACACATTTGGACCTACTGGAACCAGATCTGGCCTCGTGCTCACAAGGGATCTGTCCTTTCATGGAAGTATACAGTGGAAAGTGATTCACATCTCCTACACACTGCCCGCTTGACATCAGAACAACAGACTGAGATATCTTAATGGGTCATGAAACAGTGTTCTTCTGTGAGCATAGGAGATTGATACCCACAATGAACAGACTTCTGAACACCAAGCAGTCAGCCAGACCTCTCCTAAAATGCAGAGACCCTTCTAATGGAACTTCTCAAACCAATAAAGACTATGTCAACATCCTGCTTCAGAATCCGTGTGTCATATTATGAACCAGGGCTACAGAAGATACTGATGGCACATGAGAATTTTCACTGGAGTACCTCATCACAGCTACCATAACATAATCTTTGCTGACTGCTTTATAGCTCTTGTCACAATATATTAAAATTACTTTAAATAATAGCTGTAATAAGTTAATCTTTACATGTCTTATCTCAATTAATCCATACAGTAACCTGAAGAAAGAAGCATCATGATTGTCCTATGTTATAGATGAGGAAACTGAGCAGAGGTGAGATTAGGTCATTCCCCCTAGATCACACAGCAGCTGCTACTCCAGGTCTGACTCCAGAGCTTAGCCTTTAAATCCTATACCAATACTACCTGCAATGGCCTGCCTTTCCTGCTGGACATCAAGCTCCCTGAAGGCATAGGCTGCTTATTATACATCCCTGTATTTCCTTTTTTTAAATTTTTTTAAATTTATTTTATTTATGATAGTCACAGAGAGAGAGAGAGAGAGAGAGGCAGAGACATAGGCAGAGGGAGAAGCAGGCTCCATGCACCGGGACCCTTCTAATGGAACGTGGGACTCGATCCCGGGTCTCCAGGATCACGCCCTGGGCCAAAGGCAGGTGCCAAACTGCTGTGCCACCCAGGGATCCCTACATCCCTGTACTTCCTGATGACTAACATACATCAGCTGCTTAGACAATGATAAATAAAAGTGACATTAATTGTCTACATCTTGTCCAGTACACTCCACTGATACTACTAGCTAATACATACTTTATTTCGTGTCATGGACAAAGATTCATTCCTAGGAAAACAGATTAAGGAGCAGGAAGGGGGAATCTCTTCAAGTGGCCTGTAGCACTCCTTGAATTGGCTATAGTACTGATTACTTGTCCTTACTAAGCTATTGGAGACTATACTGACAAAGTTCCTTTGACTCAGTATTATTCTATTATATATATCATAAAAGTTATTAAACTATAATTTATTCACTTTTATACCAAAATAGTTAAGACCTACATAATCATTATCTAATAAATATTACAGTACTCTTTTTTTTTACCCAACTTAGAGATGAATTTTGAAAAAATAATCAAATTTAGAAGTATATACAGGAAAAGATCAAATCCCTCATATAGTCTCTCAGTTGGGTTTTCCTCTCAGAAGTAATAACTGTAAACAATTGAGTATGTATCTTGCTTTGCATTTGTCTACAACTTTTCTCCCAAATAAATGATTTTGGGTAAGCTGTTCCTAGATCTGGTACACTGGAACTAGATTAAGCCCTGCAACAAAATAAGAAAGAGGATGGAGGCTCAGCAAAGGTTGCTTGTAAAATAAGTAACTAGGTAGATGTTTGGGACTTATGCTCCCACCCACCACCCTCATCATTTATTTTCTATCCTATGAGATTCCCAGTTTCCCACAAATGTTGGTCATCTCCAGGGTTTGTGTAAGCTTCTATTAGGAAATTAGGAGCAGATTTATTCACTTATATATTCAATCTCTGGTGCATCCTCCCTTCTCAGTTGTTGTGTGGGAAGTAACAGTGAGATTAATTTTATGTGAATGAATCCATAGTTTCAGAATTCAAACCAATCCTAAGAACTGTTCTACCTTGGGGGATCACATGGTACTTGTTTTCTAAACCTATGCTAATCTTGAACATATTTTTTCTACCTCTTTAAAAGTTTTTATTTTAATTCCAGTTAGTTAACATACAGTGTCATATTAGTTTCAGGTGTACGATATAGTGATTTAACCACTCCATACGTAGTCTTGGACATCTTAACAATAGACTAGTATTTTCTGAGAAGACTATTCCATACTACAATTAGCTATTTCCCTTTTAGTAAAGGAAATTTAGGCTTTCCCTATTCTTTTGCTATTAGAAACACTACTATAATACATTTTCTATAAAGGTAGCTGGACTTACTACAGAAAAAAAGTGTGAGGTGTGTACAAAAATACCCACAAAATGTAACTCCAATGGGTTGCCTAGTTGCATTCCCACCAGAATTCATATGCTGAAACCAAATAAGATGGTGTTAGGAGATGGGGCCTTTGGGAGCTAAATAAGTTTAGATGAGGTCATGAAGGTAGAGCCCCCCAATGATGGGATTGGTGTCCTTATAAGAAAGAAGGAAACTAGAGTTCTCTCTCTCCCTCTCCCTCTCTCTCTCTCTCTCTCTCTCTCTTTGACACATGAGGATACAGCAAGAAAACATCCTTCTGCAAACCAGGAAGAGAGCTTTTGCCAGGAACCAACTGGACTGACACCTTGATCTTGGCTTTTCCAGACTCTAGAACTGTGAGGAATGAATTTCTGTTAAGTCACTTAGTGTAAAGTATTTTAGTTTTAGCAGCCTGATCTAAGAAGTTAATCTCTCCTTAAAAAGATAATCTCTGAAGCTATTCTGAAATGTCTACTTATTTTGAATAATTTTCCAAGTGTATAAAATATTATATATGTTTGTCTAATGCTATGTACTTCATTGTGTTTCTTGCTTTGTATTACCACTTAATCTTATGACATCTCAATCCATTATCTTTTAAAAAATTATTTTAAAGGTTGTCTATAGCATCACATGTATGCACCAAAATTTGTTACACATTACTCTATTTGGCCATTTGCATGGTTTCAAATTTTCAGTTATAAATGGTCAAATGATTATTATATAAAACACATTAATGAAGCAGGTAATGTTATAATGAAGATTTTATAGAGACCCTGAGCCACAGGAAGGCTAAGAAGCTTGCTAAATTGAAGTATATAGAATAAAGAAAAAGAGTAAAGAACAGTAATTGTTTTTTCACACGTTATTTACCCTTTCTGCCTCAATTATATTACTACCTTACCTCCTTATTACTACAAGTTATTAGGATCAAATTTTAAAAAGTTGAAATTACTTTGAAAAAATATTATCATGCAAATAAAAATAGTACTTATAATGTCCAGATATTAAGACAGAAATGCAGGTGAAACTCTACTCTGGGAAGAGGATCAAATATAATGTAACTGTTACTTAACCAATTTCTGTTTTGTGGCAGTTTGCCTAAAGATGAGAAAAATGTGTCTATCATATGAAAAAAGAAAAAAACAAACAAACACAAAAACTTGTATTGGGTTGTCAGAAAATTGACTATTCTTACTCTAATTTCATACTCCCTAGTAATTCTTTTTTGCATGTGAGTTGATTCCCTGGAAAAAATTGTGTTCTAGAGCTCTTATCTAATTAATTAACAGTTAATTGTGAATGAATATAAATTCATGTTTATATCAATGTCAGTGAGCTCTATGATTTTTAAATCTATTTGAGTCATTTATGAAAGGTAAATCTCAGGCCTTATTTATATAGAATTTTTTTTAAATTTTATTTATGTATTCAAGAGAGACACAGAGAGAGAGAGGCAGAGACATAGGCAGAGGGAGAAGAGGGCTCCATGCAGGACGCCCGATGTGGGATTCGATCCCAGGTCTCCAGGATAATGTGCTGAGCCAAAGGCAGACACTTAACCGCTGACCCACCCAGGCATCCCTCATATGGAACTTAAATATGAGAACACAAACTACCAAAAACATGTTTCTTGAAATAAAAAAGAATTACTGTGGAATTAACATACAGTGAAATTTCTTGCCTAATACTAGTAGTAATACTAGGTCATACCTATGGTTGCCAACCATGGACACTATTGTCTGGTAAATTAAAATAAACAGAATAAAAAGAAAAGGGAAGGAGAAATATATAAGTATAAAAAAATGAGCAGCAAGGATTACTAAGGAGGTAGATACATGAATGAGATGTTGTAAAAAAAAAAGCAGCAAGTAACATTTAATGTAACAAGGATTATATGTTTACCTGTTTTTCAGTAAAGATTTCAAGAAAAATGTCATTTTGGATTCAAAATTATAAAGCCTCATAATAAACTTCATAATATCTCTATAACAAGTAAGTCATGATCAGTAGTAGATCTTACACTTTATAATCAATTTCTTAACCCCATCTACCATAGCCATGATAGATCTTTCCTCAATTCTAAGGGTCCTTAGTAGGAAAACAAGTTGGCTTAAAAGTTGTTAACTCCTACCCATTCCCCAAAATGATGGTGTAGTTAGTTCTCCCTCTGAGGCCAAACATCCCACCTCCCTAAGGTGATTCTAACTCCTTATCCCAATTTCCACCCCATCTCAATCATCATTTTCCAAATCAGAAAATTATAAGAAATCAAAGCATTTCTTATATATGAAATCTCTACATGTAATTTTTTTTTTAGTTCCAAGGTATAGAAATTTTCAAACTAGCTTAGAAGTAAAATAGGTAAATAATTGGCTCATGTACTGAAATTCCAAAGGTTATTCTTAAACAAGAGACTGGAACCAGCAGTTCCAAGATCACAAAAACTGTTACTCTCTTTTTCTTTGCTCTCCTATCAGTGGTATTCACTTCATCCTCAGACTCCAAAGAGTCCTGGCAGTAGTTTGAGGCTCTGCTCTGATAATAGCCAGGTCACACCAATTCCAAACCATGCATGCTCATACCATATCAATCATGGAAAGAGGGAAAACATTTATGTTCCAGAATATCAGTAAATATTTCCTTGTGTCTCATGAACTCTGATTGGGTTGTTGCCAGCCTTTGAACTGGCCAGAAGAATGGGATTTGCTGATTAAGTTCAGTCATTTAGACCCAAAGCTGTAAGTAGGAGCAGAATGAGTGCTACTCAAAACAGGTGGCTATTATTAGGAGACATTCAGTGTCCCAAACCAAAATTGGCTCTTATTACATAAGACGGGGGTTGGAGGCCAGGCAACAATAGTAGCAACAATACCACAAATGCCTATTATATCTGCTGTGCATGACGTTTTAGAATAGGGAAGACAGGCAGGAGATAAAAGGTAATAATAACATGATGGCACATAAGATCCAGACGTGGTTGTAAGGTTGGTAAAATAAAAAAAGGATCCAGGAAGAATTCAGTCATACTACCTCACACATCAACAAATATAACTCAGGAAAAGTATTCTAACTTTCACTTTCTGGGTTGCATGTACCTATGAGAAATGTGTAATGCCATTTTCCTCATCATTACTGAAGTTAATTTTGAAAGAACACTTATTAAAAGTTACAAAAATTGGAAGAAAGATATGATCTTCAGAAAACATTTCAAACCTACATTAATATAGCAGCAAACCTTGTAAAAAGCAGATAGTAATACATAATGTAGACATTCTTAGTCTTTGAAGCATGAGGGGAAAAAACATTCAGACCCACTCTAAATGGAATATGAATTTATTGTAGGAGGCAGATTTTAACGCTACTTTGAGTGAGCTGTTATAGTCTATTATGTCAGCTCTCGCACCTCCCATGGCACAGCTTTGTCACTGCACAGCCGTTCAAAATATGAAAAATCACAGACCTCAAAATGTTTAGATATCTGTGGTTTGTTGGCAGTGCATTAGAAGAAAACATATTTAATAAGACCAGAAAATCCAACAAAAGTCAGTAATTCTCTGAATCAGAGAACAGCAATGCTTTCCCCGCAGGGGAGCAGGTAGAGAGAGAGAGAGGTTGGCATCTCACCAATCAACCCTTAGGCTCAGGTGCCCCCAGGAATTGACTTAACAACAGTTTCTATCTATTACACTGCTCAGCTCTTTTCCTTCCTTGCAAACTGGCAATCTAACCTAAGGGCCAGAAAGGTTCATGATACAAGCATATAGGACTCAGCCTGCTGCCTCAGGGAAGGCTGACACAAGGGATTATGGGCTAAAAAATATGTGACACTGACTGCAAAAGATATCTCAACTAATTCAATTATCTAATTGACAATCATGAAATATATTTTTGTACAACATATGGTGATACATAATGGGAATATAAGCCACAGATAATAAAGTTTAGTGAAAGATGGTGGCAAAACCACTATGCGATGCAATCTAGATTTGTCATTGAGAATTGAAACATGGGCTCAGTCTATGGGATCACAAAGAAAGAAGCCAGTCCAGAATGGCCAGGTCTAGGATCAAAGAGAGGAAGTGGTACAAAAAATGAGGGACTTTGGAAAATACATCATGATGAGCATAAATTCAAGTTGAATACTTAAAGCATGCATATTCAAGACTCTGTAATTAGTTAATGTAAATAGGTAATTCCTAAAAGTGCATTTTCAAATCTCTATTCAAATAACCAAAACCTCTTAGGTATTTTATCTGGAGCAATCATTTGTCCCAGTTGGCCCGAAACAGCACTGATACATACTGGCTATTATATAGCAGATTTATTAATGGTGTCCCTTTCCATCCTCAAAATGGTATTCTATATAGCAACTTATTTTAAGAAAATATCAGTGTGATCTTGTTACTAGATTAAAGTAATTAAAGTAAAATTTGACTAGAGATTAAAGTAAATTTGACTAGAAGCCTCTCCCTTCTCTCACAGAATCATGGACTTTGGAAGCCCAAATTGCTCCCTGAGATTTTGACAAATTCCAAGGTCTTACATTAATCCAAATTTCTGGGCTTCCATAACCAAGCATTCTCTCTCTGGGATATCCTCATGACTCTGGGCAGAAAACTTATCCCTTCCAATTCCACAAAAAATACACTCCCACAATTAACATTGATATCCTTTATTAGTCACTTCAAGTGGAATACAGAATGGAATGTGTAACACTCATTGCCCAGAAAACTAATTTTATCTGTGAAGTGTGTATCTATCTTCTAATGAAAATGTTTCAGGAGATTTCTTCTTACCTGTCCAGTCTCACATTTTTCCAAATCATCCCCCCTCCCCATTTCCCCCTTTCTTTTTTTTTTTTTTTTCTTTCTTTTCTTCCAAGGAGTCAACTTAACCATTTTTCTCTTTGTTTTATTATTTTTTAAGATTTTTAAAGTTTATTCATGAGAGACAGAGAGAGAGAGAGAGAGAGAGAGAGAGAGAGGCAGAGACACAGGCAGAGGGAGAACAAGCTCTATGCAGGGAGCCTGACGCAGGACTCAATCCTGGGCCTCCAGGATCAGCCCCTGGGCTGAAGGCAGCACTAAACCGCTGAGCCACCCAGGCTGCCCTCTCTTTGTTTTAAATACTTTCAACATGATGTCTTAAAATCTGCTAATATCTATTCTCTCCTACCACAAGAGGACAGAGGCATTTCTCTCTAAATGCAGGTCTAGTGCCCATGGAAGTTGAGGCAGAAGAATGGCAGAAATGAACAGGAAATTAGAGGTAATATGTCTTGGCAATGACTGGGACAAGACATAGCATAGAAACCCAGAGAAACATGGAGCTCCTATTCTTATAGAGTCTTTTAAAAATAATTATCATAAATACCTACCTAAGATTCTTCTGCTCTTGATTTTTCTTTCCAAATAGATTTCCCTGCTGGAAAATTTTCTATTTTCTTTTCATTGCTGATTATTAAATTGTTTTCTTTTACATAAAATATTATTCCATATGTTTGAGTATGATACAGTCTTTCTTAAGATCTAATTATTTTATGTGCTTTTACTTACTTGTATCTATTGTTCTGAAAAAGAATTCATGACAGCTTCTCAATAAACAAACAATAAGATACTATATGCAGAAGGGAACTATAGAGGAAGGAAAAAAGTTTGATTAGTACATTTATTTAAAAATGCATTTAATGAACACATCTATATGCACTTGCTGGGCTGCACATTTGATTCAGTGCTTCCTAGAAATAAAAGCAAAAAATGATATAAAACTGAAAAACTTCGTGATATCCAGAAGAATTAAAACAACAACAGATGACTTCCTTCTTACTAAATCATAAAAAGAACTTTCTGGTGAATTTTCATTAGAAGGATACTCAGAGATGTAAGGAACCACTTCCTTGTTAATGTCCCTTTAAGAACTTTAAGTAAGTTTCCTTTCTTCCTAGCAAGTTAAAGGCCATATGCCCAATGTTTTTGATTGAAAACATTTTTAGAATAGGGTAACATTACAAAGTAAAAATATGTAACATTCTGATAGCTTGATACAAATTTTTTTATAAATGTATTTTTTATTGGTGTTCAATTTGTCAAGAGTGCCCCATCAAGTGCCCCCCTCAGTGACCGTCACCCAGGACCCCACCCCCCCGCCCACCTCCCCTTCCAGCACCCCTAGTTCGTTTCCCAGAGTTAGGAGTCTTTCATGTTCTGTCTCCCTTTCTGATATTTCCCACTTATTTTTTCTCCTTTCTCCTTTATTCCCTTTCACTATTTTTTATATTCTTCAAATGAATGAGACCATATAATACCCACCATTTGCTTCGACGTGGATGGAACTGGAGGGTATTTTATTTTGATGAGTGAAACAAAATTTTTTTAAAGGATTTCATTTATTTATTCATGAGAGACACACAGAGAAAGAGGCAGAGACACAGGCAGAGAGAGAAGCAGGCTCCATGCAGGGAGCCTGGTGTGGGACTCGATCCCGAGACTCCAGGATCAGGCCCTGGGCTGCAGGCGGCACTAAACCGCTGAACCACCCGGGTGCCCTCCTTGATACAAATTTTGTAAAGCATCTACAACATTTGGTGGTTTGCATAGCTTTCAGTCAATTCTCCTTGTGATTATAATTTCTCAAAACCAAGATTTCGATAGGAATTGAACAGCAAAGAATTCAAAATTATATTCTTTAGATAAAACTTATAGTGTGAATATGATATAGTGCTGATTAAGGGCAAATCTATGTTTTTTGACAATCAGCTGAGCAGGTTCCTATGGCATTGAAATAGCCCAATCAAGACTTGTTGCTGAATAGATGGCTACCCTATGTACACATACAGGTGGATCAAGAAACTCCTATTGGCAGAGCAAAGAATTCCTCAAAACACAGTTCTGGGTCTGTTCCAACAAACTGAAAATAAGCAATCAAGACCCAAGAATTCTGTGCCATAGAGCATGGAATAATATAGCACCAATAGAAGTCCTACTTGAGCAATATATTTCCCCACTGTATTCTAGTTCTAGTTTGCAAAATGGGCTGTATGGTATTTGATCTGCTGAATAGAATTTGGTGGTCACAGGCTATTAAATATTAGGTGACATTTGCTGAAAACGGCAATTTAGGTTTTGAAACAGATTATCTTGAACCATTCACTATAACAATAGCTAACAGAACCTTCTTGAAGCTATTCATTACTCAGTATAGAAGATTTAGTTTCTATTTTCTCAGAATGCCATGAGAGAAAAAATAAGATTTTTTTTTGAAAAGCTGAACAATCCCTTAAAGAAGTGGAAGATCTATGCTTGAAATACAGAGGGGTATCAGTTCTATTCCACTGGCGACACGCACAGTAGGAGAGGCACAAAGCCACAACCTAGAGGCAAGGATCTGGGTTTTGGCTGGAGTTCTGGTTGCAGTTCTACTTTTTACAGTATGTGATCCCAGTCCATCTCTCAACCTCTTTGAATCTTTGTTCTTCTTCTATAAAATACAGAGAAGGAAAGATACAGATTAGCAGTTCTCAAGTATTTTAGAAACAGAATTTCTTCAAATAAAACTTATCGGGAGGAGGGGCAAGATGTCTGAAGAGTAGGGTCCCCAAATCACCTGTCCCCACCAAATTACCTAAAAAACCTTCAAATTATTCTGAAAATCTACGAATTTGGCCTGAGGTTTAAAGAGAGAACACCTGGAATGCTACAGTGAGAAGAGTTCACGCTTCTATCAAGGTAGGAAGACGGGGAAAAAGAAATAAAGAAACAAAGACCTCCAAGGGGAGGGGCCCCGCGAGGAGCCGGGCTGAGGCCGGGGCGAGTGTCCCCAGGACAGGAGAGCCCCGTCCCGGAGGAGCAGGAGCTGCACCGACCTTCCCGGGCGGAAAGGGGCTCCAGGGAGTTGGAGCAGGACCCAGGAGGGCGGGGATGCCCTCGGGCTCCCCGGGACAGTAACAGACACCTGCGCCCCGGGAGAGTGCGCCGAGCTCCCTAAGGGCTGCACGGCGGGACCCGGAGCAGCTCGGGGGGGCTCGGGCAGAGGAAGAGGCTCCGTGCGGAGGGGGCTGCGCGGTTCCAGGAGCAGCTCGGCGGGGCTCGGGCGGCAGCTCCGCGGAGGGGGCTGCGGGGCCGGGAGCGCGAATCCACCAGCGCAGGCCCCGGAGCACAGGGCGCCGGGACACAGCCCAGGATCCCGCCTCCCCCGGGACAGGCAGAGGCCGGGAGGGCCCAGGACAGCGAGGACGCTCCTGCCCCAGCTGAGCAGATCAGCGGCCCCGCCCCGAGCCTCCAGGCCCTGCAGACCGAGAGCTCCATAGTTCCTGCGGGGGCTGAATCCAGGTTTCCAGAGCTGCCCCGCCACTGGGGCTGTTCCTCCTGCGGCCTCACGGGGTAAACAACCCCCACTGAGCCCTGCACCAGGCAGGGGCACAGCAGCTCCCCCAACTGCTAACACCTGAAAATCAGCACAACAGGCCCCTCCCCCAGAACACCAGCTAGACGGACAAGTTCCAGGGGAAGCCAAGGGACTTAAAGTACACAGAAGCAGAAGATACTCCCCCGTGTTTGTTTTTTTTTTTTTGGTTGTTTGTTTATTTTATTTTGTTTTGTTTTTGCTTTTTGATTTATTTCCTTCCCCCACCCTTTTTGTTCCTTTCTTTCTTTTTATTTCTTTTTCTTCTCTTTTTTTTCTTTTTTTCTTCCTTTTTTTCTTTTTCTCTTTTCTTTCCTTCTTTCTCTCCTCTCTTTTTCTCCTTTTCCCAATACAACTTGCTTTTGGCCACTCTGCACTGAGCAAAATGACTAGAAGGAAAACTTCACCTCAAAAGAAAGAATCAGAAACAGTCCTCTCTCCCACAGAGTTACAAAATCTGGATTACAATTCAATGTCAGAAAGCCAATTCAGAAGCACTATTATACAGCTACTGGTGGCTCTAGAAAAAAGTATAAAGGACTCAAGAGACTTCATGACTGCAAAATTTAGATCCAATCAGGCAGAAATTAAAAATCAATTGAATGAGATGCAATCCAAATAGAAGTCCTAACGACAAGGGTTAACGAGGTGGAAGAACGAGTGAGTGACATAGAAAACAAGTTGATGGCAAAGACAGAAACTGAGGAAAAAAGAGACAGACAATTGAAAGACCATTAAGACAGATTAAGGGAAATAAACGACAGCCTGAGGAAGAAAAACCTACGTTTAATTGGGGTTCCCGAGGGCGCCGAAAGGGCCAGAGGGCCAGAATACGTATTTGAACAAATCATAGCTGAAAACTTTCCTAATCTGGGAAGGGAAACAGGCATTCAGATCCAGGAAATAGAGAGATCCCCCCTCCCCCCAAATCAATAAAAACCGTCCAACACCTCGACATTTACTAGTGAAGCTTGCAAATTCCAAAGATAAAGACCTTAAAGCAGCAAGAGACAAGAAATCCCTGACTTCTATGGGGAGGAATATTAGGGTAACAGCAGACCTCTCCACAGAGACCTGGCAGGCCAGAAAGGGCTGGCAGGATATATTCAGGGTCCTAAATGAGAAGAACATGCAACCAAGAATCCTTTATCCAGCAAGGCTCTCATTCAAAATGGAAGGAGAGATAAAGAGCTTCCAAGACAGGCAGGAACTGAAAGAATATGTGACCTCCAAACCAGCTCTGCAAGATATTTTAAGGGGGACTCTTTAAAATTCCCCTTTAAGAAGAAGTTCAGTGGAACAATCCACAAAAACAAGGACTGAATAGATATCATGATGACACTAAACTCGTATCTCTCAATAGTAACTCTGAACGTGAACGGGCTTAATGACCGCATCAAAAGGCACAGGGTTTCAGACTGGATAAAAAAGCAGGACCCATCTATTTGCTGTCTACAAGAGACTCATTTTAGACAGAAGGACACCTACAGCCTGAAAATAAAAGGTTGGAGAACCATTTACCATTCGAATGGTCCTCAAAAGAAAGCAGGGGTAGCCATCCTTATATCAGATAAACTAAAATTTACCCCAAAGACTGTAGTGAGAGATGAAGAGGGACACTATATCATACTTAAAGGATCTGTCCAACAAGAGGACTTAACAATCCTCAATATATATGCCCCGAATGTGGGAGCTGCCAAATATATAAATCAATTATTAACCAAAGTGAAGAAATACTTAGATAATGATACACTTATACTTGGTGACTTCAATCTAGCTCTTTCTATACTCAATAGGTCTTCTAAGCACAACATCTCCAAAGAAACGAGAGCTTTAAATGATACACTGGGCCAGATGGATTTCACAGATATCTACAGAACTTTACATCCAAACTCAACTGAATACACATTCTTCTCAAGTGCACATGGAACTTTATCCAGAATAGACCACATATTTGGTCACAAATTGGGTCTGAACCAATACCAAAAGATTGGGATCGTCCCCTGCATATTCTCAGACCATAATGCCTTGAAATTAGAACTAAATCACAACAAGAAGTTTGGAAGGACCTCAAACATGTGGAAGTTAAGGACCATCCTGCTAAAAGATGAAAGGGTCAACCAGGAAATTAAGGAAGAATTAAAAAGATTCATGGAAACTAATGAGAATGAAGATACAACCATTCAAAATCTTTGGGATGCAGCAAAAGCAGTCTTAAGGGGGAAATACATCGCAATACAAGCATCCATTCAAAAACTGGAAAGAACTCAAATACAAAAGCTAACCTTACACATAAAGGAGCTAGATAAAAGACAGCAAATAGATCCTACACCCAGGAGAAGAAGGGAGTTAATAAAGATTCGAGCAGAACTCAACGAAATCGAGACCAGAAGAACTGTGGAACAGATCAACAGAACCAGGAGTTGGTTCTTTGAAAGAATTAATAAGATAGATAAACCATTAGCCAGCCTTATTAAAAAGAAGAGAGAGAAGACTCAAATTAATAAAATCATGAATGAGAAAGGAGAGATCACTACCAACACCAAGGAAATACAAACGATTTTAAAAACATATTATGAACAGCTATACACCAATAAATTAGGCAATCTAGAAGAAATGGACGCATTCCTGGAAAGCCACAAACTACCAAAACTGGAACAGGAAGAAATAGAAAACCTTAACAGGCCAATAACCAGGGAGGAAATTGAAGCAGTCATCAAAAACCTCCCAAGACACAGGAGTCCAGGGCCAGATGGCTTCCCAGGGGAATTTTATCAAACGTTTAAAGAAGAAACCATACCTATTCTCCTAAAGCTGTTTGGAAAGATAGAAAGAGATGGAGTACTTCCAAATTCGTTCTATGAGGCCAGCATCACCTTAATTCCAAAACCAGACAAAGACCCCACCAAAAAGGAGAATTACAGACCAATATCCCTGATGAACATGGATGCAAAAATTCTCAACAAGATACTGGCCAATAGGATCCAACAATACATTAAGAAAATTATTCACCATGACCAAGTAGGATTTATCCCCGGGACACAAGGCTGGTTCAACACCCATAAAACAATCAATGTGATTCATCATCTCAGCAAGAGAAAAACCAAGAACCATATGATCCTCTCATTAGATGCAGAGAAAGCATTTGACAAAGTACAGCATCCATTCCTGATCAAAACTCTTCAGAGTGTAGGGATAGAGGGAACATTCCTCAACATCTTAAAAGCCATCTATGAAAAGCCCACAGCAAATATCATTCTCAATGGGGAAGCACTGGGAGCCTTTCCCCTAAGATCAGGAACAAGACAGGGATGTCCACTCTCACCACTGCTATTCAACATAGTACTGGAAGTCCTAGCCTCAGCAATCAGACAACAAAAAGACATTAAAGGCATTCAAATTGGCAAAGAAGAAGTCAAACTCTCCCTCTTCACCGATGACATGATACTCTACATAGAAAACCCAAAAGCCTCCACCCCAAGATTGCTAGAACTCATACAGCAATTCGGTAGCGTGGCAGGATACAAATCAATGCCCAGAAATCAATGGCATTTCTATACACTAACAATGAGACTGAAAAAAGAGAAACTAAGGAGTCAATCCCATTTACAATTGCACCCAAAACCATAAGATACCTAGGAATAAACCTAACCAAAGAGGTAAAGGATCTATACCCTAAAAACTATAGAACACTTCTGAAAGAAATTGAGGAAGACACAAAGAGATGGAAAAATATTCCATGCTCATAGATTGGCAGAATTAATATTGTGAAAATGTCAGTGTTACCCAGGGCAATATACATGTTTAATGCAATCCCTATCAAAATACCATGGACTTTCTTCAGAGAGTTAGAACAAATTATTTTAAGATTTGCGTGGAATCAGAAAAGACCCCGAAGAGCCAGGGGAATTTTAAAAAAGAAAACCATATCTGGGGGCATCACAATGCCAGATCTCAGGTTGTACTACAAAGCTGTGATCATCAAGACAGTGTGGTACTGGCACAAAAACAGACACATAGATCAATGGAACAGAATAGAGAACCCAGAAGTGGACCCTGAACTTTATGGTCAACTAATATTCGATAAAGGAGGAAAGACTATCCATTGGAAGAAAGACAGTCTCTTCAATAAATGGTGCTGGGAAAATTGGACATCCACATGCAGAACAATGAAACTAGACCACTCTCTTTCACCATACACAAAGATAAACTCAAAATGGATGAAAGATCTAAATGTGAGACAAGATTCCATCAAAATCCTAGAGGAGAACACAGGCAACACCCTTTTTGAACTCGGCCACAGTAACTTCTTGCAAGATACATCCACGAAGGCAAAAGAAACAAAAGCAAAAATGAACTATTGGGACTTCATCAAGATAAGAAGCTTTTGCACAGCAAAGGATACAGTCAACAAAACTCAAAGACAACCTACAGAATGGGAGAAGATAGTTGCAAATGACATATCAGACAAAGGGCTAGTTTCCAAGATCTATAAAGAACTTCTTAAACTCAACACCAAAGAAACAAACAATCCAATCATGAAATGGGCAAAAGACATGAAGAGAAATCTCACAGAGGAAGACATAGACATGGCCAACACGCACATGAGAAAATGCTCCGCATCACTTGCCATCAGGGAAATACAAATCAAAACCACAATGAGATACCACCTCACACCAGTGAGAATGGGGAAAATTAACAAGGCAGGAAACCACAAATGTTGGAGAGGATGCGGAGAAAAGGGAACCCTCATACACTGTTGGTGGGAATGTGAAATGGTGCAGCCACTCTGGAAAACTGTGTGGAGGTTCCTCAAAGAGTTAAAAATAGACCTGCCCTACGACCCAGCAATTGCACTGTTGGGGATTTGCCCCAAAGATACAGATGCAATGAAACGCCGGGACACCTGCACCCCGATGTTTCTAGCAGCAATGTCCACAATAGCCAAACTGGAAGGAGCCTCGGTGTCCATCGAAAGATGAATGAATAAAGAAGATGTGGTTTATGTATACAATGGAATATTACTCAGCCATTAGAAACGACAAATACCCACCATTTGCTTCGACGTGGATGGAACTGGAGGGTATTATGCTGACTGAAATAAGTCAATCGGAGAAGGACAAACATTATATGTTCTCATTCATTTGGGGAATATAAATAATAGTGAAAGGGAATATAAGGGAAGGGAGAAGAAATGTGTGGGAAATATCAGAAAGGGAGACAGAACATAAAGACTCCTAACTCTGGGAAACGAACTAGGGGTGGTGGAAGGGGAGGAGGGCGGGGGGTGGGGGTGAATGGATGATGGGCACTGGGGAGGGCACTTGACAGGATGAGCACTGGGTGTTATTCTGTATGTTGGTAAATTGAACACCAATAAAAATAAATTTATTAGAAAAAAACAAATAAAACTTATTACTCTATTATGTAATATAGGTAATTGCATCAATATACCTTAATCAGAATTTTTATCAGAATTTTGAAGCAGTTTTTCTTTTTCAAAATTAATCTGTTTTCAATCAATTTAGAGTAATTAATATGTATAATATACATTCATCAAAGGAGAGCAGTGTGAACTGTATATAAGATGTATCATATTCTCACCCATATACAGAATATACCAACAAAGTATATATTTTTCATTAATTAGTTGTATATACAATCTGTGGAATTTTATGGAGGTGAGGAAAGCTACCAAATTGGAGTTTCTAAGTTCTCAACGGGGGAATTGTTAATCCAGAGTTCCTTCATTTGTATATTTTTATTTTAATGAAAACCATTTTCTTCAGTATTATTTTTGAATAAACTTAATTGTAAAACACTTGCATTATTTTAGTGCCATACAGATCAATATATATACATAAAGCCGTTCTCAGGACACAAAAATTGAGCTTATCTTTCATTAACATTGACATATGCTAGACAATGAAGCTATGTATGCATGTGATTCCCACATATTTCACTGGCAAATGTTTCCCTCTGAACCAAAGTAGATCTTTCAAATGCAATGGAAGCTGCCATAGGCAAGGAGTCTATTTTTTTGTTGTTGTTCTAATAAAACTTTATAAAGAAAAAAAATAAAAACAGATGGTAGACTGCATTTGGTCTATGAGCCCTAGGACTCTATTTAAATAACTCAGCAATTTCAATTCTTTAGTTAGAAAGAGCTGACATTCCCATGTTAATGCTGTTTGAATCAAGTATTTCCACCCTGCACAATCATAAGAAAGCACACTTCCCCATTCAGTGCACATTTATAGATTTCAAATAAAGCTTTGAAGTAGAATTCCTCTTTCACATCTCTTTTAAGATTATATTTTCTAGGGGATCCCTGGGTCACTCAGCGGTTTAGCGCCTGCCATTGGTTCAGGGTGTGATTCTGGGGTCCTGGGATGGAGTCCCGCACCGGGATCCCTGCATGGAGCTGCTTCTCCCTCTGCCTATGTCTCTGCCTCTCTCTCTCTGTGTCTCTCATGAATGAATGAATGAATGAATGAATAAATAAAATCGTTAAAAAAAACTATTTTTTAAAAAATTATATTTTCTAGCTAGTTAGCTTTCATTTCATAAAAAAAATAAAATTCTTACTTGAAAAATCAACCCAAGTTTTAGACTGTGTAATATACTATTCAGTCTATGCTTATCCAAAGAGCAAATTTTAAAATTTCATTTCTCACTTTTATTCTCATAAATATGAAGGGTGAAGGCAAATTTATTACCTAGAGAAGCAGCAGGTCCACATAGAATGGAATCAAAATGGAATAAAAATTTTTCAGAAAAAAACATATAGTTAAGTGATAAACTTACCGAGATATGTGACCTTTACCAGCATTATAACTGGTATATGTAAAACAGATATGTGGCAAAACTGCTCATTTTATATGGAAAAATCACTTCTTCATTTGTTCTGCAGGGAAGTAGCTAAAGCAAAACAATTCCTTCAGCAATATAATTAGGAAAGAAAAAAAAAAAAAAAAGAGAGAAAAAACAACTATAAAGGTAAATACTCCCATCTTGTGGCTGCTGTTGAAATAACATGTTTTAAATGAGGATTGGCTACTGTAGAGCATTTAATTTAAGAAATCAAAATCATCACTGCTTTATTGATCCTTCCTAAGTGTCAGGTACCATATTAGGTACTGTATGTAAACTATTTTATTTCATATTCACAACATAAAATTGAATGTTCCGTTTACATCTTGCAATAAATCCTGTAATTTTATAATATGAAAGTTACTCCTCCAATTCTACTTTTTTATTTCACTGATAAGAACAATTCATAGGCATTGATTAGTCATTTATCCTAACAGAACTTGGACCTCTTGCTTCACAGTGCTATGCTAAAATACTCTACCCATTCCCTCTTGTATTACGTTATTCTCAGGCAAATGTGAATGGAAAATACAAACAGACTTCAAGCTTAAAACCATAATCATCATGATCTTCAATTTATTTTTTATCAAAATAAAGAGTATGAATTTCATTTTTTTTCTCATAATTGGATAGTTAAAATGGATCTCTTATGAGGAAAAAAGATGTTACTTTTAATGACCTAATCCTGGATCAGGTCAAAATACTACTTGCAATTGGTCAAAGGCCACTGAAGAACTTCCAGAAGAAAAAACAAGTACAGCTGTTCTTCAGACAAATGACAGAAGAGAAAGCATAACATGAAATTCTATGACTAGAAATATAGTTTATTAACAAACTAATTTTATAGAAGGAATTATGAAACCTCCATGACATGGAGCCCATTTCACTGTATCATCTAATTCTAGCAAAACCAATGAGGGACACAAAGAGACAGAGACAAACAGTCAGAGAGACAAAGAAAAAGAGAGACAGAGACAGAGACACTCATTATATCCATATGTCTTTGAAAAAAAAGTAACATTATCTTGAACTGTTCCATAATGAGTATTTGTTAGTTTTAATCCACAGGCTTCCCAGTTGATGCAGTTGAACTGAAAACAAAGTTAGGAGTTATCCATTTTAGAGACCCTGCTTATTGGTTACTGGTTTGGAGGCCTCTACCTTAATTTATGGCAATGAGCAAGCTTAATAAGGATTTTCATTTTTAAAAGCTTTCTTAAGCTTGGAAAAGATAAGATTGGTCAGATAAAGCCATCTATCATAATCACTGTTGTGTGGTTATTTTCAGCCTATTGACAATGTACAGATTTTATTTTATGCAAGGAGTGGGGAACAGTTGCTCTCCCACACCCTTTGCCCCATCCCACAGTCATCTAATACAAACGATCAGATCTATGAAAACTAAGGGGAACTTTCTTCCATAAACTGACACAAGATGGAAGGATGGAGCTCTCTGATATATTTCCATATTAGTAGGAATGCATACCTTTTCTTATTTTAACTAATTTGAATAAGGTAAAATAAATATTTAAGTTAATTATGAAACTGATAGGACCTCTGTTCTTACTTTTAAAAAAAGGGCAAGAATGATACTAATGTCACATACTAAATCTTATGTGATGATTTGGTTTTTAAGTTAATTTAGTGTTAAAAAATATACCTTAAATCTATCTAAGTAGTTTAATCTTTTTATATTAAAAACACTATAGAGTGGTGGAGTAAAAATAAAAAACACTTTAAACATTAGGGCAGGGCACCTGGGTGGCTCAATGGTTGAGCATCTGCCTTTGGCTCAGGTCATGATCCCAGGGTCTTTAGATCCAGTCCTGCATCAGGAGCCCCATGGGGAGCCTGCTTCTCCCTCTGCCTATGTCTCTCCCTCTCTCTCTGTGTCTCTCATGAAAAAATAAATAAAATATTTAAAAAATAAATAAACCTCAGGGCAGAGTTTCTAGCCCAGCAAAATATGGGTTTGTTCTTCAAATGTATGCAATATTGTATCCCATACCAAAACAAATAATTGATTCATCTTCATATTTTTAAAATAAGCCCAAATGTTTAAAATGATCTTTTATTCTTCCATATTTTAAATGTGTAACAATCAACTATTCAGACTATCTATATATACTATATCTGTTAATATATAAGACTATAGTATTATACATACGTAGTTTTCTGTGTTCTAGCCCTCCAAAATTACCATTTATGACTTCTGAAATAAGTTATATCTAGAGACTAGCACTGCAAGTTGAGCATACCTTAGAAATTGTATTTTGCCACTCTTAGCCAATAAGCAGAAGATCATGTGTTCTGTATAAATTAGCTGCTCACTGGAGGGAGGAATGTCTCAGTAACAAAGTACACTAGGTATAATAGTCTTCACAGCCTGAAGGAGCCCCTGAGGTCATATCTTCAACATCTGTATGCATGATTTAGCACTTGAGCTACTGTTAAAATTGAGATACCAAGCTGGGATATGTACAATGACCAAATTAGCGCACCACTGCTTCTTGCTACTGTCAAATTCCACAAGGCTTTCTTTCTCCTGAATTATGTCATTAACTCCTTCCACTAAGAATAGCAATCGAATAAAATGGAAACATAAGCAGATAGTATCAAATCTGCAAGTACAGTCTAGATAAAGTTCTCTAAAATAATAGGATACCTATAGAACAGTTTGAAAACAGTGTGTAGAGAGTGGCCAAGATTAGACTTATAGAGGATTTATCCATTAATGAAACCTGTGGATTCTTGCTCACCCTCAGGGGAGAAAGAGAATGCTCCTTAATTCCCAATTTTTCATACACGTTGGAAGAAGACTGAGAGGCAGAAAATATGTAATAATTCTCTTAAGGCATCCCTCAGGGTCATTCCTCTAGAGAAGAACATTCCTTTTTCTAGTTTAAATTTTTTTTTTAATTTTTTATTTATTTATGATAGGCACACAGTGAGAGAGAGAGAGGCAGAGACACAGGCAGAGGGAGAAGCAGGCTCCATGCACCGGGAGCCCGACGTGGGACTCGATCCCGGGTCTCCAGGATCGCGCCCTGGGCCAAAGGCAGGCGCCAAACCGCTGTGCCACCCAGGGATCCCCCTTTTTCTAGTTTAATATAAACTCTACACACCCAGGCCCTGTAATCCTGACAGTGCTTCAGGCTGCAAGCAAAGGAGGAAGAGACATCACAGCACATTTAGGACAAGAATAGCCAGGATGGAATATGTGGCTGCATGTATTTGCAGAATACCAGTGTCCTCAGAAATACCATGCTTTCTCTTTGAAAGCACGGAGTTGCCAGCATTCTGGATTCATTCCTTTAATTGAAAAGCCAGTACTTCTTGACTTTCAGGAATCCTTATTAAAAGGCCCTTGTGCAGGGTAAAACCCCTCCACAGTTAACACTTAAATAAGGATAGTTGACCCTTTGGTGAAAAGTAGTTGAAGGAGAGGATAGTTAGTTGATGATTACCTAGCAGGAGAAAGACAGCAAATGGAGAAAGCATGAGTTTTGTAAAAACGTATTTTGTCTAGAATCTAATCTAATTTTTCCTAGGGTTGATAGGCACCCTGCTTTAATTCAAAATATCTGCTTTTGATGGCTTATTCAGGAGTAAATAGCTAGGATTTGTGCCTCTCAAAATAAACACAAAGGCTGTGGGAAATATCTCACATCCTTCCTAATTCACAGGCACAGGATCTGTTTTGCATTTGGAAAAACCTATATTCTGATCTCTATCACTAAAACTTCTACTAACCTGGTTCTCAGGAATAGCACATAATGCGGATATTTTATTACAAAAGAGAAGTGTATCAAAAAGCAAGGGAGAAGTTACTGACAGATCTGATCTCTTGATTCCTACTATACAACTCTTTGCCTCCATTTTATTAAGAGAGTTCTTAAGTATATTTTCATTCATTGGTAAACCTTTGTTCTCTAAGATTAATATATCACAAAACATAGCCTAGTTGCCTGTGTTCTGGTCAACTTTTCTGTCTTCTGTAAATGTGGGAAGAGATTATTTGAAGGAATAGAAATACCAGTCTGGAAAGATGCACTCAAAAGGAGAAGCTAAGACATCACTCTAGATTCCCTGTCTCTAAGGCTCAGCTTCTAGCTTTGCCTTAGCTCCCAGTGACAACATAGTTACACCATCCTTAAAGTTGTACCCTCTAGGAAAAACTTGACTTCAGCCAATTTCAAGGAGATAATCTATCAGTCCTAATCAGGACCATAATTCTCTCTTTGAGCCTCAAATTGAGACCAACCATTGGTGAAGTCAATGTCTTTAATATGAGGAAGAAAAAGTGCTTTCGTTGATTGAAGTATAAACTTCTTTCGCTGTTAGCATCTTTGCTGTTCTACTGTTGGAAGTCCTGTCTCACTCTTCTAGTAAAACCACTAAACTGATTTTAACATATCAACTTCCTTCATCTGATGCAAATATATTTATACACATATATATTAAAATTCAAGTATTTTTTCTTTTCCACTTTAGATTAAAATAATTCTCTATTTTTAACAGACTGAAGTAGTTCCTTTCTGTCCCTTTTGGTTAATCATGGACTATATTTTTTAGGTTAAGAATGAAGGCCGTAGATATGCATAGTGCATTGTATACAGTGTTAAATTTCTGAAACATTTTTAATAAGCTGTTCATATTAGGGAAGAAGTGCTGCACACTTCATAGTTCAAAGTGTTTTGTAGATTCTTACCAAAAGATAAACCAGAAAATAAGAAACAGATACTGAGCATTAGAGTGAGTTGATAAATATCTCTTCAATTAATATAAAAAGTATGTATCATATTCTTTTCATCCTAGCTGTGTGATGCTAAATTTGCTACATTTGAAGTTGTGGGTTCCTCCTTACAAAAGCAACCCTCTAGGCTTTGGTGCTCATTTTTGTTTACATTTGGCAAATAGTGTCTTCCTGCTTTTAGGAAAGGAAGGCTTAAGGAGGCTTATGACCACCTACACATCAAATAGTTGCTACAGACATCTTCCTTCTTAAATACAAGTTAGATATGTATGTAATAATTAGAAAGTTGAACTAAAATGGTCAGAACAAAATACAGGAGACCAGACCAATCGACTCTTACCTATTTGAAAGCTCTCTTGAAGTGTTTGTGAAATCAAAACTACAGCTGAATTACCACTTCCTTCCCATAAAACTATGTTGGCTATAAAAGCTTGGCTTACCTCCAACAGAGGATGTTTAGTGGACCAGTCCCAGAAAAACATAGTGAGCAAGCTCTGAACTTCATTCTCAAAGAATCCTGAAAGCCAGAGAGCAACCAAATGAGACCTCTTAAAGCTTAAAATGATTTTAAATGTGTATAGATTTATATAAACATTTAATTTGCAATCATACATATAAGCATTATATAGGAGTAATTTCTTATAAAGTTTGATAACTCTATGCTGAAAATATGTTAAAACTTTTAATTAATTCTTTGATCTTCTGCTCTTAAGTTCAATTCACCCTTTAAATATCTCACAGCTAGTAGGTACTTTCTAAGCCAAGACCTAAAATTTATCTATGTAGGTCTCTTGGGTCTCCATGGACAAATGTTCTAGAAGAAGGAAAACAAATGAAATCAGACATTGTTGCAGACCAGTGAGCCAACTAAGTCTAAGAAAGAAGGCTGCTACCAGACTTTTACTTTTCCTTTAAACAATAAGATTGCCATCATTCAAACTTTGCACATTTAATTTTAATTTAAAAATTAAACCAGGAAAGTATGCCTGTGGTAGTTGCAGGCATTTCTATTAGTCCTGACAGAAAAAAGAGGTCTAAGAAAATCTGAATAAATGAAAAAACTCAGTCAAACATGAATCTAAGAAGCTCTGAGCCTAGTGGCAGAAGAATTCCAGAAAGATCAGTAGCAACATCTAAAATCTTTTTATTCTCAATCAACAAGTTCATCCTACACCAATTTAATGAATTCTAAAACCTACAGTTATTTGGATTCAGTCCTAAGATGAAAAACTATCATGCAAACAAAGTGTTTTTCTCATTAATCTCATAGAAGAATATCAAACATAGCAGTCTAAAATGGACTACTTCCAATCCATCTGGAGTGATCAGACCATGGGAAGGATTTCAGTAATACAGTGAAGACCAGAAATTAAAGCTGTATCAAAAAACATAGTCATATCAGAGGAGGAAGGAAGCCTCCTTCCTCCATACCTTTCCTGTCCACCCACTTCCTTACCCCATGACCTCAAATAATCCCCAAATCTGGGAAACATTAGTAGAGCTTCTCCAGCTGACCTCATCCCCATCCCAACTGTCCCCAGTAGGTGAAGAAAGTGTCTGAGATAGCAAATGCCAAGGTTTGGTAAGAAGGGTAATATTCATTTTCATCACAGAGATATTCTATATGAAATAAAGAGACCATTGATGGAGTCCTGTATAAATGTCTTAAAAGCATAGAACAATATCCTGGGTGAGGAAGTGATAAATAATAAGGCATTCTGACCACACCTGTTACTCGTTAAGAGACAGAAGCCTCTTGGACACCATTAATACTTTCAGCATCTGCCAGAGGAAATAGAGGGCTTTGTAAAAGACAAGATGTTTTTGGAAGGTGGCAGTAGGACTGAGCAGATGTGTGTCTATTCATTGATTATACTACAGTGAAATTTAATGAATAGAGGTTTAATAATTAAAACTCAGGCATAAACAACATACATCAAATACAACTTATCTAAGAAACTGAAGAGATTCAATTCAACTCAGAGAGACTTGGTTCCAGTACCCACTCTGCAATTAACACTGTAATTAAAAGTTCTTTCCTAACCATTGGGACAGCCTTCAGAGTTTCTATAAAAATGAGAATTCTTATAGATAGTTTTCAGAATTTTGGATTAAGGGGAAAAATTAACACTATAAACAGAAGTCAGTCCTTCCTTCACGAGATGATAGAGAAGTAAGTTACTTGAAGGATCTATAGTAGTGACATGGATGGCCTTGGGCACTTTTGCAAGGCTCACAGTCTAAGGGGCAAAAGCAGCAGCTCAAGGACAAGCCCCCACATTTCCTCAGACCTAACAAGCTGCTCCAGGAATGGTCTCACAGTGCTTAGAAATGGGTGGAAAGGAATCAGCAAAACTATAGACCACTGGAAACACAGAAAATTGTATTTTTTTCTATTCTTACCTCTCTCTATCAGCAATGACTGCTATTTCCAAAATAAAGCACTGCACTGGGTAAAAAACCCACAAAACTGGGGTTCTTCCATCATCATAAATCTGCACCTACAGAATCCAGCTCTAACCCTGGTTTGAGTGTGAAAAAAAGGAAAATCAGTATTGAAGTGAATTAATTTCTTCATTAGAAAATCATTTGGTTTGAGTCTTCAGAGTCCAAGTTTCTGGGAGAAAATTAGGAGGAGCTTTATTCTTTAGAACTACTAAGAAATAATTTAAACCAATACTACTCAGCTACTATCTTGCTCTGGATACATCTCTAGTGGCTTTGCAGTGTGACTGACTTATTTCCAGAATCTGGCTGGACACTGAGGGGAAATGATTTGATAACTACTGAACTTTTTTTATTAAGATCAAGTGTTCTCTCATGGTACTTACCCCTCTCTTGGTGATCTGATTTTTTTTTCCCTATCTCAAAAGCTAAGCTTGAAGTATAACTCTTGAATACAGCTTTGCTATTTCAAATAGCAACCACAAGATAGCAGAATAACTTAATTTGAGCTCCATCTGGTTAGGTAATAGATTCTAAAACTGATTAAAGCAAATCAGGAAACATGTGAGGAATATGATTATGATGCAGTCCTGGGCAATATAAATTATATAAAATAAACTATTTTAAAAATAATTCTAGGAATTGAATGTATAAATATATTATTTCTAATAATCAAAAAGGAATATTATATAAAACTTTATAAATTACACAAAGTGAATACTTATTAATATAATCATGGTCATTAATATTAGAACCTCACTTTCAAGTCATTACAGATGAAAATGATACATATGTACATATGTAAATCTGTGTGTTTCTAAATGATTCCCAGCCCTTATTATTTTGAATATGTCTTTAAAATTTGTAGTTTAATTATAGAATGAACATTTTATAAAGGAAGAGAATATTGTGTTAAGGTTTTTTTTTTATTAACTACTTCAGCAATAAAATATTCTCTAAGAATATTTAAATAGAATAAAATATCTCATCTTAATAGTCATGGATGATTCTTCACAAAACTGTACTATAAACATGTCTCAAGAATCCTAGCCAGTCCCTGGAGATTCACAGAGCTTCCTTCACATCTCTCCAAGAGCAGAGCCTGAGAAAACAGATGGGTCTTCCTCTGTGCCCCTGAGGCCAGCAGTCCCAGCCTCTGGGAATAGTCAAGGGAAGAGTTTCAGGGCCAAGGGCCCCTCTCAAAAAATCTCCTCTTCCTTTTACCCAGATTCAAAGTGAGACTATAATTCATGATCGCTGGATATGTTGCCTCTCAATAAGTTACTTAATATCCCACCAGGATCAGTATAAAAGAAGAAAATGAAAAGATATATGTGGGGAAGGAGGCAAACCACTTATGGGACACATTTGTTAGCAGAAATCAAATACTTTATAAGATATATTGGTGCTCTATGCTATAATTAGGGAATGAAGTAAAATAAGTATCAAATCAAACAGTTTAGCCTTGGTTGATGCTAATAAAGGAGAGACACTAAACTGTAAGTATGCCTGTAAAAATGAATGCTTAATAACCACAGTTGGAGATAAAAGTATAAAAAAGGCACATTCTGGTGGGAAATAATGCAAAATATTTCTTAGTCTAAAGATTTTTGAAAATGATTTTTGAGAATCAGTAAATCTCAACACATTTATTAGGAACAAAGTAATAATTCAATAAATAAACGTAGGAATGACTATACTCATCTTCATTTCTATTTCTGTCTCCAAAAAGAGCTGATTTCCCCAAAATTAAACAAGAAGAGTTACAGAATCACAGTTGGGAGTGAGGCACCAAAAGATCTCATTCTGTTTTTAGTATTACATTTTATGAATACGTTATTCCTCAGATATACACTGACACAAATTGTCTTCAATTTTCAACTCATAATTATGAAAATTGATAAATATCATGATTATTCAAATATTTATAACAACTGTCTTCCTTCATAACTCTCCTTTCCTTTCCTACACAAATCGAGCATGAGAGATGAAATTAGTTTCTCTTAAGCATATATCTTTTCTTCACAACATAGAAAAAGATGAAAAATCGCTGAAAAAAATGTTGGGCCTCTTTGTCCTTGATTCCTCTCCTAAAGCCATATTATATTTTCAGCTAAAATCTGATGAACCTCAAATTTTATCTCCATGTCAGACTGTTCTACTGACACCTATATTTCTATGTTTACCTGCCTCATGCACACCTCAGCCTAGATGGTCTAGATACTCCAGAACACTAAGGAGCAAATGAATTTATGTTCTTACCAAAGCATTTCCTTTTCTTCATTAATTCCTTTACCATTTACTGACATGCATTGGGTTCTTTATTCTCATACTCTCTGCCATTGCTTTAATTTAGGACTTAATCTCTCTTGCTTAGGATACTGCAACAACTTTTCAAATTACCTTGCTGCTTCCAATATTGAATCTTTTTAATTTTCTACCAAAGAACTTTCTGAAAAATAAATCCAAAGAAGTTCTCCATCTACTTAAAACTCTTAATGGTTCCCCTCTAGGAGAAAGCCAAAACTTCTTAGGATTGCATACAAAGCCTTGAAGTTAAGGCTTCACATCTAACCCCTTCCCTTTCCACTCCTTACCTTTTTAATGTATTAATCACCTTGTGTTTTAGGAATTCAGAAATACATGTAGTTTTCCAGTAAGTTCCAATAAGCCTCTAGGTCACTGCCCAAACTCTACATGCTCTTTAGGTATAAATACCATCTTAAGACTTCTGGGTAAACTCTTCCTTCAGGTACTTTAACATCTAGATCTCTAAAGATTTCTTGCTCTGTAATATTTTTCTAAAGTTACCCACTCAGATTTAATTGCTCTGTCCTTTGTGTAGATTGTATCTAGAAAAGAATTCTAATATGTATGTATAACATTTTATTTTAAAATAAAATAAAATGAGAATGTCTTAGAATGTCTTTAGAATGTCTTCTCTACTAGACTTTGAAATCTTTATAACAGAGAAACATGTTCTTTTTTACCCTTGTATTCACAAAGCTATAGAGAATGTCTGGTGTGAAAGAAGCATTACAAATTAAATTTAAAAGTAGTTAAGAATGGAATTAAAATTATATAAATGTTAAAGTTATTTAAGTATTATATTGAAGTTATATAAATGAATATAAATTATATAAATGCTTTATAAATTTCAATAAAAAACATGAACACCTGAGTGGATAAAGTAGTCCTTGGCAGGTTTTAGGCCAGAAAGTGAAAAAGGTCTTAGATTTTCAAGGGAACTCTAAGTACTCTTCCCTTAACTTTATAGGAGCAAGACCAAACTGCTTTTAAGTTTTGAAGGGCTAGATGTATTTCCTATGATGGGAACTGTGTCTTCATTTTCTTACTGGGTTGTTGATATTTTTAACAATTTGTAGGAGGTAATCTTTATGTTTGGGGACAATTACTTCTTTGTTCATAATATTAAATGTAAATATTTTTCCCAGTTTCTCTTGTAACTTTGCCTTCTGGTGGTTTTTTGGTTTTTTGTTTTTTGGGTTTTTTTTGTTTTGTTTTTGTTTTGTTTTTGTTTTTTGTTTTTTGTTTTTTTGAAATCTTCATTGTAAAATAAAACACACACATTACTCAATCAAATTGAATTTTTAAAATTATATAATTTTATATAAATTTATAAATGTTATAAAATTATATATATTTTTAAGTCATCATTCTAGATACAAATATCTAAGGGTTACAAATACAAATACATGATGTTCAATACTTAAGGATCTAAGGGAAGTCCCAAGATGTGTATGTAAATAAAAATATAGCAAGATAGGAAGCAATATTGCTGCAGGAAATTGGGAACAGAAGTTTTTTTTTTTTCTAAGAAAACAGGACTAGAAAAATCTCATAGGGAAGAGAAAATGAATATGAGAATTAAGAGAATCATGAAGCCAAAATCTAGACTGAAGTGCACAGGCTTTAATTAGAATAAATCAGGATCCTCAAAGCTTTGTAAGCATGAAAGTGAATGTTCAGACCAAGGCTTCAAAATGATTAATTTGATAGAAGTAAGAGAATTTGAATCAATGCAAGCTGGATACAGAGAGGCCATTTAGAGAATTATAGTAATATTCCAGACAAACTCTTCTGAAGGACTTGGTATTTGAATCTCAGAAATGGAGTTGCAGGTGGAAAAGCAAAGAAGTGGTAATATACTTAGGATGTTTGCAAGATAGAATCAATGAAACATAGCAAATGATTTCATTCAGGGCCTAAGAGATACCCAAGAATGATTACAAGTCTTAAGTCAAAAAAAATAAAAGCATAGTGGTACCATTAATAGAAGGGGAATACATGAAGAAGAACTTTGAAAGGGAAGATTACTTCTGTTTCTGTCACATACTTGGAGACAGTGGTTCACCAAGAAGGGGATGTTCAGTAAGCAACTGAAAAGCTATCTAAAAATTCAGAGAAAGATTGTTCCTGAAAGTAAATATTTGTTCCTTCATCTAAGGAAGATATTTAAAGACACAAGAATGAGTAATAAATAAATAAATAAATAAATAAATAAATAAAATTAAAATTAAAAAATTAAAAAAAAAAGAATGAGTACTAATAAGAAGGGATAAAATGTAGGAAAAGAAGAGGTTGAGAAGGAAGGTTGGGGACAACTTACATACAGAAAACTAGAGGAAGAAAAGAACCCAAAAAATCAGAAAACAAGAAAACAATCATGACATCAGGATCATTGAAATGGAGGAAAAGCAAAGTATAAATATAAAGAAACTATTGACAAGACTTAATGACATTGAGGTTGAGGTATTAAAGTTGTGCTATCCACTAGGATAGCCTTTAGCAAACTAGACCTATTTACATTTAGATTAAATTAAATTTAAATGTAGTTTCTCAGTTACATTAGTCACATTTCAAGTGTTTGACACCCTATGTGGCAAGTGGCTTCCATAAGAAAAAAAATTAGTGTAAATATAGAACAAACCTATCATGGCAGAAAGTTCTTTTAGACACTCCTAGGTTGAGGAATAGAAAGACTGGAAAAAAAGTCTAAATGGAAGTGGTCTTTGAAGGCATTTAAGGGCATTGGCTTTATAGTTAGATCAGTTAATTCCTCCCTGTTCCATTTACTATCTATGTATCCTTCCATAAATCACTTAATCTCTTTATACCCAGTTTCTAGCACATACCCCCAGAGTTTTTTTCTAAGGGACCATATAGTACTATGCATGTATTTTACCACAATTCCTGGACCACAGTAAGTCCTCAATAAGGCAGAAATAATAACAGCAGCATCAATAGTAGAATGAAGAAGGGATGGAAGCCTGACTGCTAAAGATTACAAAAAATATAGGTGGTCTAATATATGGCTGCAGCAGACCTAGACCAGACCTTAATAAGACAGAAGGTAGTAGGAAGAAAGATTATGCAAGTAACAGTTTAGGAGGAGTTCTTTAAAAATAAGTGCCCTAGAGGATGCATGAGCATAAGGGATGGTATAGAGAAAACATGAAGAGGAAACAGGAAGAAAGCTGAAAGGATGTGTTAGCATTGATCTATACTTTCTAATTGTCGAAGGAGTCATTGTCAGAGATAATCTCACATAGCAGTGTAGAGATTAACTAAAGGAACTTTTATTGGGGAAGGGGAAGAGGAAATCAAAATAGAAGCAGAAGGGGATCCCTGGGTGGCGCAGCGGTTTAGCGCCTTGCCTTTGGCCCAGGGTGCGATCCTGGAGACCCGGGATCGAATCCCACGTCAGGCTCCCGGTGCATGGAGCCTGCTTCTCCCTCTGCCTGTGTCTCTGCGCCTCTCTCTCTCTCTCTGTGTGTGTAACTATCATAAATAAATAAAAATTTAAAAAAAAATAGAAGCAGAAGGTGTTTCCCTTCCTGTTATTGGAGCAAGGGTTGGTTTTATTTCTAAAATCCAAGTTCATTGATAGTTGCTGCGTGAGGTCCTATTTTGAAAAAGATTATGAAGCTGTATCTAAAACTCATTGGGGAAGAGTGCATGAATAAAGAGCACTTTTGCATGGACACAGAAATGTCACCTGAAAGTTAACACTGCATGTGAACTGGGTATAATTGGTTTCAGGAGGCTAAATTGTCATAACCAGAAAGAACGGTCCTTGACTTTTCTACCCCTGAAGGTCTCCTGCTTCTGGGACACATGGAGTAGAAGAGCTTAGATTCTGCCCCTGGAGAACTGTACTCTAGAGTCTCATGTCCATGTAACCAACAGGCCATGCCCTATTCCTTCCTTCACCAAACACAAAGTTTCCCAAGTGCTCATTCCCCACCCTTTTAGATGAGACCTTCCCAATGGTCACAATGCAAAATTAATCCCCATTTGCTCTCCAAGTCTCCCTGAGACACCTCTAGCCTCCACCTTGGTGAATGTTAACATTCTTTCCACATACCATTCACAGCCACTTGAACCTTGAAAGACAGAGAGTTACAGGCCCTATATGCTAATTCATTTTTATATGAACTTTGAGTATCTACCAATCATCAGCCAATGTATTTGGCATTGGTGATAAAATGAATAAGATTTCAATCTTATTGACTTTAGTCAATTAAGGTCTTGCACATAGTAGGCACACAATGATTTCTTTAGTGTGTACATAGATTAAGAAAAATAATGAAGGTTTTAACTATATAAAAGGGATATTAATTTCAGTCAGTATGCACTCTTTCACATATGTTATACTTAAAAACTTCCTAGAATGACAGTGACTATGCTCATTATTAAATATGTCAGAATAACTTAGTTATAAGATAGATGTATTTGATTAGATAAAAATGTATGAATTTTGCAGATTCCCTTAATATTTTTAGTCATAGTCCAGTAGCCTCCATACTTGAAAAAAAAAAAAAAAGAATATTGCTCATGCCTTATTTCCCAATCAATTAAAATCCCAGTATAGTTGTTCATGTCCTATCCCCTTCTTGACATCCCAAACAAAAATACTGAATTTTGGAAGAGATGCAAATTCCTGGATTAGGTCAAGTTTTGCCAAAAATATAGTGGCCAGACATTACCACATGTTTAGCTGTTCACCTTTAATATTTTTCTGCCTTAAATTGAATCATTTATGACAAGTTTACAGAGAATTCAGAGAAATATGGGAGAATCTGTTTAAATGATCCTGTTCAGTAGAAAAAAGAACTGGAATGAGACCTTTTCTCCTTTTACCCGAAGTATGGCTAATCCTTAAGGTTTTATTCTCCATGATCAAATGACTTTGAAAAATTAAAGAGTTTGGGAAGTGAAACAAGGAGTGTTTAAGCTAAAACAGAGACCTCTCAGAAGTTCACTGAGCCATTCCAAAAAAACAGGGCAATGTGAAGTTGAAAGAAGTCTTACTCTTTAAATCTCAGTGTGTTGTACAGGAGCTATGAGGCTATTGGAGCCCAATAGAGTCTTTCATTTCTTACTGAAGCAAAATGTTTCTATGTAGATATAAGAGGTCTATAAATCAACCCAGCCTTCCAAATCAGTGCCTCAACTCTCTCTCTCTCTCTCTGTTTATATACACTAAGCATATACTTCCTGTGACCACTTCAAAAGAAATATAACTTTCTTAAATATTATTTAAGTGCAGCTCCATGGCTGTGAAAGAGAGAAAGTATAACTGACTTTGAATCTTTTACTACACGGGTGGAGAAAGAAGGAAGGAGTGATTGAAATGTTACGCTGACCAGTCTAGGAAATGGGTAATAACTTGTGATTAAATGCAGATGTTAACCTGAAAAATTCAGTCAATCACAGATATTAAACATGCCTGGAAGCTATAAAAAAGCAGAGAGTAAGCCAATGAATAACCTTTCATTGAAGTACTGTAGTGACACACAATTCACACTGGAAAAAAAAAGGTCTAAATTTAAATTACTTCAACTTTTCCATCTTGTATGAATGTTTATGTACAAATGAACAGACCATTACATGGACTAGTAACTAGGGAACACTGGCAAATTGAATAAATCAAAATCAGAATAGAAAGAACCATGAATGGCAGGTGTATAAGTAACACTTGGAAAGGAACAAGCTAAAAAAAAAAAAAAAAAAAAAAAGGAAAGGAACAAGCTGAAAAATATTCCATTTGAATAAACGTAAACCACACTAGAAACATTATAGATAGGTTTAAAATTCAGAATACCTATTATAGCTAAAGATAGTACAATAGTATAAAAAGCATATTATAATTTGCAATAAGTGACATTTCATACCTAATGAACTAGGCATTTCGTAGCTAATGCTCCCCAGCCTAGCACTGGACTTGGCACATAATTGACACTCAATAAATGTTAGTTCTGATTTATTGTTAGTAGTGTTCCTCAAAATAAAAATCCACATGTTATAATAATAAGAGAATTTCAAATAGAAGTCAAATAAGTAAGCATAATTGTAATTATTTTATACACACACACACACACATACATATTACCAGCAGCCACCACTGTTTGCCATGTCTAGTACCAACCTAATATTGTTGAAAAGCACCTATATTTCAATTGGAGCTCCAATGAGTCTCTCATTCATCATTTCCAGCTGCTGATTTATCACTTTTAGCAGCAAGTTCTTCAAAGCTTAATTTTAAATGCAGTCAGGAGTTTGGTGATAGAATAGAATAATCTCAGGTTATCAAGTGGCTTTTTTGAAAACATAACTAAACTTTCCTACCGTATTTGCTTTCCAAAGCAGCTTTAAAGATGCACTCTATAGCAAAATGTAGGAATGTCCTATATCCATACAACAACAACAAAAAATATGTCCTGAGAGTCACAATGATGGTCAAATTCCATTAGGAATATTGGGAGAGATTGCATAGTTTTGAATAGTAAACAAGCAAAATTAAAGATTTGGATGTTAAAGAAACCACAACCACGGAGACTGAAAACTAAATTTTGGTGCCACTCATCCAATTGTTCATGTTTTTCTCCACCAGATTAAAGGATTGACACAGTGTTGTTGGTCTATAGGGAGAGTTTTGTTGAAAGACAAAGGGAAAGGATTAGGGTTAAGGTCAGGGTTAGGATGGAATTCGTGAAAAAACAAACAACTGACTGACCACGTAACCCAATATAGAAAATAGCCAGGAGGAGGTTTGTAAATGGAATAAAATGGAGTGAAAGGGTAAGAGTCTTGAGGAACAAGAGCAGTGGCTGTGTATGAGTATGTAGAGTATGTCAGGTCAGATTCTCTTACCATGAACCATGTGAAGCATGAACCACTAATCTACAGAGTCTTTCTGTGGTAGAAAGGGAGAGATAGAGAATATGAAAGTTGAAAAATCACCTCAAGTTTCATAGATACAGTCCTTAATAGTAATCAAAGAGGAAAATTCCAATGAATGTTGCAAATACAGATTCCATCAAATGTCATTTCTTGCCCATATTAGTTTTCATAGAATCCCACATTTTAATAGAAGAGTATATCACAAGACAACTGCTCTACAAAGCAGAGGTGAAAAACAGCTGGAAAACTAATCCCACAGGAAATGCCCTGTGTTGAACTGGGAAAATATGAATACCAGAGAGCAAAGATAGCCATCATCACAACTGGAGCCATTGTACAAATGTTGAAGTTTTATTTTTTTTTAAAGACTTTATTTATTTATTCATGAGAGACACAGAGAGAGAGAGGCAGAGACACAGTCAGAGGAAGAAGCAGGGAGCCTGACATGGGACTCGATCCCAAGTCTCCAGGATCACGCCCTGGGCCAAAGGCAGGTGCTCAACTGCTGAGCCACCCAGGAGTCCCTCAAATGTTGAAGTTTTATTTTCTCACTTGGGGATATATATCCATAAACATGGAAATATAAGTAAATATGTTCAATTAGAGAGAGACTATTTTCATATTTTTCTTCCTTTTTATTCCCCTCACGAATGCTCCAAAATGAAAATAGAATTAAACTTATCTTCTGTAATCCAATTTAAGTTTAAAATATGATTGGATATATCCAAGAATGAAATAATGAGCATATTTTAGGCTAAAAACAGTCTGTAATCTCTTAAGAATTTAGTGAAATGCATCTCTCATCAATTGTGGTTTACCCAAGCATCTTTGCCTGAAGATCTTTCTGATGAGGTGAGTCATTTTGTTTATTACCAACAGGCATTTTCAAAAGAACCACTTTTCTTGATTCATTAGTATTCTGTCTTGGTCACAAGATATATCTCTATGTTCCTTCAATTTACAAAATTTTGTGGAGCTTATTTTTAATCTTGAGATTTCTTTACCTGAAAGCAATGATTTGAAGGAATGCACTTGGATGCACCATAGCATAATTAAGATAATACCAATGAAATAGTCTGTAAATATGTGCAAACTAGACTACAAACTCAGCAGATACTTGTACACCACAAATGCTTTTCATTCAGGAAAATAAACATCATTAAAGCCAGGAAAAATTAATCACTTATAATTCTAGTCTCTACAAGGGCGCCTGATTCATAAAGGAGGTCAATAAAGATTCATTGACCAACAGAGTGAATAGGTGAATGACTGAAAAATAACTTAGGATTTAAAAGTGGATTCAGTTGAAGGATTAAAATGCATACATCATTTAATTTGATTTACTCGAGAACAGGGGGTGGGGTACAGTGAAGGTGCTAGATGATGATTTGTGGTCTTGTCCAAGACTACTAACTCAGGAGAAGATACAAAGTAAAACTCAAAACATTCAATTATGTTTCTACATGTCTTTTTAAAAACTTTTTATTTTGAAATAATTGTAGACTCACAAGCAGGTATAAGATAATACACAGGGATTCTGTGGACCCTTTACCTAGTGTCCTCCAGTGGTTACATCTTGTATAACTATAATACAAAACTTATGACCAAGAAAGTAACACTAATACTACTCATCAACCTTATAAATCTATGCACTTATAAAATTACGTACTGATTTGTATGTGTATGTGTATCTAGTTCCATGCAGTTTTATCACATATGTAGATTTATGTGATCTACTTAGATGTCTTTTATTATTTTAAATTCAGTTTTGTTTTATTTCAAAGAAATTTCTGCCAGAGAGTAGGTGAAGTGGGCCTTAAATGGAAATCAGGGAATCTACTACAGGACCTAGAAATATGAGTAAACCTAAAAGAAAAAATTAGGCTAGACTGTATGCAGCAGTATAAATTGAGGGAAATTCACACAGGAAGAAAATTTTGTGCCTAGAATTACATACATACATAAGAAGCTAGTAAGGGTCACATGAAGGAATCAAGTAAACGGCAGAGTACAAAAGAGAATAGGCACAAAAATCTACTATGAAAAAGGTGAAAGAGATAGGAACATATTCAGATGTTAATCAACATGGGAAGATATTCACGGAAAGATTGTAGGACAATGAAAAATATATATACATATATATGTGTGTTTTATTTATGTTTTCCAAGCTCATCATCTTCCTTATCCTTTTTTTTTTTTTATTATTTATGATAGTCACACACAGAGAGAGGCAGAGACACAGGCAGAGGGAGAAGCTGGCTCTACGCACCAGGAGCCCAACGCACCAGGAGCCCAACGCACCAGGAGCCCAACGCGGGACTTGATCCCAGGTCTCCAGGATCACGCGCTGGGTCAAAGGCAGGCGCCAAACCGCTGCGCCACCCAGAGATCACCTCATCTTCCTTATCCTAATAGTCCCTACTAATTTCACACCACGTTCATTATTATTAAAGACTTAGCAAAACCAGTGAGCATATTAAAATAATTAAGCATGGCATTTCATAACTATTCAAGGTATGAGTTCTATCTTTTTAAAGTTATTCGGGGATCCCTGGGTGGCGCAGCGGTTTAGTGCCTGCCTTTGGCCCAGGGTGCGATCCTGGAGATCCAGGATCAAGTCCCACGTCAGGCTCCCTGCATGGAGCCTGCTTCTCTCTCTGCCTGTGTCTCTGCCTCTCTCTCTCTCTCTCTATGTCTATCATGAATAAATAAATAAAATCTTGAAAAAATAAAGTTATTCTTTCACACACATGCCCACACATACATACACACAAATTTGGAACTGACATCTACTTCTATAGGTAGAACAATAAACATATCATGTGTCAATGTCCTAAAATTACTGATGTCTTTTTTTAAGTTTTTATTTTAATTCCAGCTAATTAACATAGTATTACATTGATTTCGGGTATACAATATAGTGATTCAGTACTTCCCTAGATCATCTTGTGCTCATCATGGCAAGTGTACTCCTTAATCCCCATCACCTGTTTAACCAAATCACCAACCCCCTCCCCTCTGGTAACTAAACATCAGTTTGTTCTCTATAATTAAAAATATCTCCTCTCTCTCTCTCTCTCTCTCATTATTTTCCTTTTGCTTGTTTTGTTTCTTAAACACCACCTTTGAGTAAAATCATATGGTATGTCTTTATCTAACTTTACTTAAAATTATAATCTCTAGCTCCATCCATATCATTGCAAATGGCAAGAGTTTATTCTTTTTATGACTGAATAATAATAATAATAAATAATTTATGACTAATAATACATATTATGTATAATAATATACATAATATATTGTGTATATATAGCACATCTTTATCCATTCATCAGTTGATGGACATTTGAGCTGCTTGCATAGCTTGACTACTGTAAATCATGCTGCCATAAACATAGGAGTACATGTATCCCTTTGAATTAGTGTTTTTGTAGTTTTGAGTAATACCCAGTAGAGCAATTGCTGGATAATAAGGTAGTTCTATTTTAACTTTTTGAGGAAATGTTTTACTGTTTTCCACAGTGGCTGCACCAGTTTGCATTCCCAAGAGTGCATGAATGTTTCTTTTTCTCCACATCCTTGCCAACCCTTGTTATTTCTTGTGTTGTTGATTTTAGCCGTTCTGAAAGATATCTTATTGTAGTTTTGATTTGCATTTCCTTGATGATAAGTGATGATGAGCATCTTTTCATGTGTCTGTTGACTATCTATAGATCTTCTTTGGAGAAATGTTTGTTCATGTCCTCCACCCATTTTTAATTGGATTATTTGTTTTTTGGGGTGTTGAGTTTTGTAACTTCTTTATATATTTTATAACATATTTCTTTATCAAATATGTTATTTGCAAATATTTTCC
Source organism: Canis lupus dingo (assembly GCF_003254725.2). NCBI lineage: Eukaryota > Metazoa > Chordata > Mammalia > Carnivora > Canidae > Canis > Canis lupus. The sequence goes on along the minus strand of NC_064246.1, from coordinate 63,003,104 downwards.
CCCATTCCTTAGTTTTCCTTTTAGTTTTGTTGTTTCCTTCTCTCTGAAGAAGCTTTTTTAAATTTTTTTTTTTTTTTTTTTTTTTTTTTTTTTTTTTTTTTTTTTATGATAGTCACAGAGAGAGAGAGAGGCACAGAGACACAGGCAGAGGGAGAAGCAGGCTCCATGCACCGGGAGCCCGATGTGGGATTCGATCCCGGGTCTCCAGGATCGCGCCCTGGGCCAAAGGCAGGCGCCAAACCGCTGCGCCACCCAGGGATCCCTGAAGAAGCTTTTTATTTTGATGTAGTCCTAATAGCTTATTTTTGCTTTTATTTCCCCGGCCTCAGAAGACACATCCAGAAAGATGTTAGTATGGACAATGTCAAGAAGTTACTGTCTTGAATTCTAAAATTTTTATGCTTTCAGGTCTTTGATCCATTTTGAATTTGTTCTTGTATATGGTATAATAAATTTGTCCAGTTTCATTCTTCTGCATGTTGCTGTCCAGTTTTTCCAGCACCATTTGCTGAAGAGACTGTCTTTTTCCCATTGGCTATTCTTTCCTGCTTTGTCAAAGATTAACTGACCATGTAATTGTGGGTTCATTTCTGGATTTTCTATTCTATTCTATTCTATTCTATTCTATTCTATTCTATTCTATTCTAATCTATACATCTGTTTTTGTGCCAGTACTATACTATTTTACTAAGTCTTATTAGTCTCTCTTTATTTTCACATGCTCCAGAGGTAATAACGACCCCCCCACACCCCACCAGAATAGGCTACAAGAATTGGAAAAAGGGTATGTGATAGAAAAACACTCCAAAATACACTTGTTCCTTATACTATCATTGAATGTAAATATTAGTGATATCTCCTTATATTTTGGGCGCTTGAAGCCATGCCATTCCCTAGAATTTTTGTAATGTTTAGATATTCTGACTTCCTCTTCAATCTTGCATACTTGCTGTATAAGAACTTTGATATTCCTTCCTGGAAATTCTGTTCACTTTCTGCCCTTACCCAATCTTTCATGGCAACCGATATAAAGCATTTATTAACATTTTATCAATTTCTGCATTTTTTCTTTAAATTTCTTTCCCCTTTTTAAAATAGCTCTATCAACTCATACTTCTGATCTCCAACCATATTTATAATTAACTATTCACATTCTTGAGGGATTAAGCATACAAATTCTTTGGAAGCTAGTACATAGTGCTCTCTTTATATTCCTAATTGAGCTATGAATAAAGAATTCTTATAAAAACAAGATTTGGCCCTGAGTTTAAAAGAAACCAAGATAGACAAAATGGTATTCAAAGAGTGAGTCACTAATTATAGTAATAATAATAATATATTGATATTCTGTTAATAATTTTGGCTCTCCTGATCCTACACACAAAGGAATTACACCTATGTATGTATAGCATTAAACTTTGAACAGATAAGAAAAAGGGAGGGAAATTGACACTAAAAGAAGATGCCATTCAGATAATATAGGAGAAATCAAAGCAAATCATAAAAATTGATTTAAAAAGTATACTGGAAAAAAAAAGTATACTGGACTCCTGATGTGTTTTTATGGTTTAAGACAGGTGAATCTAGAATAAAATGGTTTGTAGCAAAGTTTAATTAAACACTAAAACAGTCTGGTGGTTAAGTAAGCATGGAAGAAGGTGAAAAGATCTTACATGCTCTTGCCCAAATTTCATTAAACCTATGAAGCAAAGATTAGAAAAGGCTTTAAATGACATCCATTAGCCTGATAAAGTAGTCAGAATGTCTGCTGAAACCCAGAGCAATAAAGAGGGGAAAATTTTTAATTAAAAAATGTCAGAATAACAAAAAAAATGTCAGAACTCCAATCCTATTTTCTACATGGACTTAAAATTTAATTCACATCAGGCAGAAATTTTGTTAAATAAACTGGCCCATAATCAGAAAAAGTTCCCGGGGATCTAATATAGATAAATTTAAATCTACCTTTAAAAATGTTTGTACAGCCCTCGGTGCCAGCACTATGGAATCAGTTGGGGTTGAAGATGTAGCTGACTGCTAATGACTGCATTCCAGGCAAACATGGGGAGGGATAGGGGATCTGTTGGCTCAATAACAAAATTTTGCAGTCAAAGGACAAAAAGTAATTTAAAAAATCAGAAGCTTCAAATAAGTAATTTTAAAATGTTCTAAGAAATGAAAAGTAGAAGCAATTTTTTTTCATAGTAATAAGAGAATGCGAGAAAAAGACTAGTTAGAAAATAGACTATATAGAGTGGAATGGGTAGAAAAAAGGAAATATATTTTGTATCGGGAGTCCCCAACCCTGCTTTCAGGCTTAGTAACTCACCTGAAGGATCCACAGGACTTGGAAAAACTGTTATACTCACGGTTATAATTTGTTATAGCAAAAAGTTACAGATTAAAATGAGCAAAAGAAAAGGCACATGGGATGAAGTCCAGGAGAAACCAGATTCAAGTTTCCTGGTGTCCCCTCTCAGTGCACACAGATGCATTTAGTTATGCCAAGAGCAATGTGTAATAACACATGTGAAGTATCACTCAGGGAAGTTCACCTGAGCCTTCTTTCTAGGGGTTTTACTGAAGGTCAATCACATAGGCATGCAACACCTGTAGACTCATCTCAGCTCTTAGACCTCAGCCCATCAGAGCCAAAACAGAAGTTCACCATTCCTTATGACACTAATAAAGTTGCTTTTTTCAGACTAGAATGTTGTGATGCCCTGATCGTAACATGCTTCTTCCCTTTCCTCAGCTTCAAATGTAAATTCATCACTGGGCTCACTTCTAATAATCTCAGTGTTTCCTGCCTCGGGCTTCGCAACACCAGCCTTACAAAATAGTGTTTGCTTAGGCGGTAACTTAGACTTTACCTGATTTTTGATTACGACAGCGATGGCTATAGCTATAAGGTATAATTTTACTGTCTTATTTAAATTTTATGAATTTGAATGTTTTTTACACTAACTTTCCCCAATAAAGTCCACTATGAAACCAAAAAAAAAAAAATCACATTTGTTAGTATAAACTCTCTGATCAAATTGGTACTGTATGGCCTAACACTCCAAGCATACAAAAAATGCTCTTATCAGGAAGAATAGGACTCAGAGCTCCACTTTTAGGAACTCTTCAAGGGCCATTTTTGAAAACTGGCCATTCGTGGAAATATGAAGGGTTTGAGCAACTCATACCTGAAGAGTTAACCCTTTCCTGCAAAGATAAAATTTAAAAATATCAGTGATTTAGAATGGACACAAAGCAAATATAAATGAATACATTGAAAAACCGATTCAAGGAAATCACCCCAATTTAGTACAAAGTGACAAAGATAAATGTAAAGGCATGAAAGATAGAATAGGAAGGTCCAGTGGCCCACTAGGAAGGGTTGCATTAGGAAGAAATAGAATGAAAGGCTTTTATTCAAAAATATGTGGAATCTCAGGGCACCTGGGTGGCTTAGTTGGTTAAGTCACTGCCTTCAGCTCAGGTCATGATCCCAGGGTCCTGGGATGGAGCCCTGTGTCATAGGGCTCCCTGCTCAGCAGGGAATCTGTTTCTCCCTCTCCCTCTAACCCTCTGCCCACCTGTACACACTCACACTTTTTCTCTCTCTCAAATAAATAATAAATAATTTTCTAAAAAATGTGGAATCTTGAAGGAACACACCAAATCATCAGCTGGATTAGAAAATCAAGTCCATATCCAGACCCACCTAAATGCACCTGCAGACTATCAAATAAAAACCTTTAAACTCATCCCAAAAAATGAGATTCATTATCCTAGAAAGCAAGATAAAAAAATAATTATAAGACATATTTTTCAGCAGTGAATATCAGCTAAGGATAGAATTTTAGAGAAGCAGTAATTTTATCTTAAAAGCTACCTGTTGGTAGCTTTCACTATTGGTAGCTTTTAAGAATTTCCCAGTCTGAGAATTTATTTATCCATTCAGTGACTCAGGTTACTCACTTATAAGATGAAAGTAAAAAACAATAATGCTTACTTTATAAAATAAAATCTGGACATTTTCAAATATACATAGGTAAAGAGCTTATGTTTGGTAGGCCTTTGTTAAAATAAACACTAAAATAGGTGATTTAACAAGAAGGAAATTGAAACCAGAAGGAAAAAAAATGCAAGGAATTAAGGCTTTTTTGTTTGTTGGTAAATATGAAACTATTGGCTATAAAATATGTTAATAATGAAATGTGAGGCAATGTTAAAACATCTTGGAATTAAAATATCAGATAACTATAGTATAAGATAAATCAGAATAAATAGTTCTGAGATACTTGTATTATACAGATAGTATATAAAAGGGAGGAGGGGTAAAGATTCAGTTAAATATACAAATTAAAATTTATGATAAGCCACTATTTCAAATATTAAATGAAATGGATAAGCTACAAACCAGTAGATGACAGGAAAAGAAAGAAATTCTATCAATCAAAATTAAAACAAAAAAGGAACAAACTAAGGGGAAAAGAGGAGGGGAAGAAGTGTTCTACAATTACACAGTTGAATTAATTGTATTGAAAATATCCAAATAAATAAGTATCCATACAAATATTCAAAAAGGCAGTAATTTCAGACTATGAATTATATCCTCTAAAAATAGAATATCAAATGATTACAAATAAAATCTAGTTATATGCTGCTACTGAGTAAGTTTACATGACCCAGTTTGCACAAGACCATTATGAATTTCACCTATCATGCTGCCATATTAGGCCATCTCCTTTAGTCTCAAAAGTCCTGGTTCAGATGATAAATTGCACACTAAAAACATTATACAGTGTAAGTTGAAAATAAGTAGACAAAATAATAAACTGGACAAATATTTACCAAAATAATGCTGATATAAAAATACTGATAACAAAATGAAATTGAAGATAAAAATCACTAATAACCATGGAGGAACAGCTCATAAAACTAAAAGGAACAATTCACCAAGTATATTAACAATCATATAGTTGTAAGCCTTCTACAACATTGTTCTAATATAATAGATATTATATTATATCTATAATTTATAGATAATTATAAATTATAAATTATAGATAATTATATAGATATATAGATATATAGGTAATTATATAGATATATATCTATATATAGATAATTATAAATTATAATATATATAATTTATAATTATAATTATATTATAATAGATAAAACAAAAACTGACAGAAGTACAACCAAAATGGACAGGGTCGTAATAATGGTGGGAGTTTGTAATACCCTTCTGAAAAACTAGTGGATAAATCAGAGGAAATACCAAGAGAATTTGGACAAGAAAATTAACAATCTTGATTTTTACATAAAATAAACATTATTTTTTTCTTTTTTTTTAAATAAACATTATTAAGTGTACTTGGAATGTTTACAGAAATCACCCTTGTATTACCATAAATGTCCTTCCCAATTTTGCTCTCTTGAGGCTGCTTGTGCCTCCAGTTCTGTCCATCCCAAACCCCACCTGGCTGTGCCAAAAGCTGAAGAAGGAAACACTTTGATATATCTGTAGTCTATTTGTGGTTGGAAAGCTCTATTTGATAAATCCCAAAGAATCAATTCTACATCATTTGTGTTCTCTGCCCAATATGCAACTAAGTCAGAAAGCACCAATGCAATGTATATGTATATAAAGTCACGTGAACAAAATGCATCAAAAAGAAAACTGCAGTGGAAATTGTGAAATGTTTAAACTGAATAATGATAGAAATCTGTTTTGAAATTCATATGATGGGATTAATATATCAAGAAATAACTATTGTCTTAATGTGTTTTTTAAAATATAAAATTTTAAATAAATGAATTACACATAAAAGAGCTAGAAAAAGAAGTAAATGAGGAAGACAGTGATAAAGATGAGAGCAGAAATTAATAATATAAAAAGCAGCTGAACAAAAGAATAGTAATGATTATAAAACAAAAGCAGATCTCTGAAAAGACTAATAAACTACAAAAACATGTAAAAGAGCAACCAGAAATGGGACACACACACACACATATACACACATTCTTATGTGTGTATGGATTAAGGTTCTTCTTTATCCTTTGAAAGGAGAAGGTTCGATAAATTGTGGTACATTAATAGGATGGAATAATATGCAGAAAACTAAATAAATGGATTAGACCTGTAAATATCATGAGTAGATCGTCATAACATAACATAATGAAAAGAAAAAATTGCAGTGTTATCTATGATATGGTATTAAGTAAATATAAAAAAACATAAAACTATTGTTTATCAATATATATATATGCAGTAAAAGTATAATCACACAGATTGATTAGATTGACTAGATTGACATCTAATTCATGATAATATTTTCCCTGGAGACAGGAGAGACAGAGAGAAGAAAGGGGATTTCAGAGTAGGAAAATGGAGCTTCCACTTATTTATAGTGTTCTGTTTCTTTTGTTTTAAAAACCTGAGGCAATTAGGACAAATCTCTTTTTTTGTTGTTGCTTTTCTTTTACATTATGTATGGGAGCTCAGTTTGTAAGGTATTAGGTTTCCTGTCTAGGATTCAAATACTTCTCCATTAACTATTCTGGTAAGGAAATATTACTAGAAACATGGGAACCAGATATATTTCTGAGATAAATATGGTGATCTTGAGTATCTCCAATATTCCCTACACTGAATTTGCAGGTTCTCATCAATCTCCTACAGCAGTGGTTCTCAATTCTATTAGACCCAATGTTCCACTGTCTTTTAAACAGACAATTGTGTAATGTGACTCTAAAATAAAATTGTTAAAAAACATAGCCTACCTTTGTGCAGTTTTTGTAAATCAATGTAAAACTTAACTGTAAACTGAGGAATAAATAAAAAATAATTTAAAATGAAACGATATATTTAAATACGTAAATGCTCAGGCACTATTATACCTAAAGAGATAAGGAAGTATTCAGTTACTTAAATCAATTAAGTTATAAAATAGATTGATGTACATGCACACAATATAATTGCAAATGTTATGCAATACCATCTAATAACATAAGCGGTGTTATTTTTTTAAGATTTATTTATTTATTTATTTATTTATTTATTTATTTATTTATTCATGAGAGACACAGAGAGAGACAGAGAGAGGCAGAGACACAGGCAGAGGAAGGAGCAGGCTCCATGCAGGGAGCCCGACATGGGACTCGATACCAGGTCTCCAGGATCACGTCTTGGGCTGAAGTGGGCGCTAAACCACTGAGCCACCGGGGCTGCCTAGTAGTGTTATTTTCTAAAATGAATAATATTTCTTGGTAAAGTCCTGAACAAAATATTAGACAATCTTCTCTCAATGTATACAGCATTGACATTCTTGGGAAATTGGGTGTATACTGTAAACTCCGAGTTCTAAGCATAGATCAGCAGTTCTCACATGTTAATATGCAACAGAAGTCTTGATAAAACACAGATTTCTTGTTTCCATCCCTGAAAGTTTTATTCGTTAGGTCTAGAGTGGGGCCCAAAAATATGCATTAAATCAAGTTATCAGATAATACTGGTGCTGTTGGTCTGGAGGCCAGACTTCCAGAACTGCAACTTAGAAAATTTTTAATGTGCTTTTTCACATACATGGAATGCTTTATAGAACATTTGAAAGACATGTGTAATCATTTTCTCTTTGGTATGACTGCCCCACTAGTATCACTGGCATCCAGTCACTAAATGCCAGGGTAGTTAGCCTTCTCACATAATAGTTCAGGGTTCCAAGCACAAGTCTTTAAAGAGAGAGCACACAGAAGCTATCAATCTCCTTTTTGAAACTCATTAATTCCACATTAGTGCCCTAGTCAGTATATTTTAAACTATCTCAAACCTTTGTAGCCTCTCTGTGATTCTGATTTAGAGAATTGAGACACATGGCATTAACCTAAAGTATGAATATTTTGTATCCCTTTGTATCAGAGCTGCTTCTTTCTTTTTCTTTTCTTTTCTTTTCTTTTTTTTTCATCTAGAAGAATTCAGCTGAATCACGCATGTGGTTCACAAAAACAAACATAGGAAAAACAATTGGCAATTTTAAATCAGTTAGATGTTCAGAGAATTGTCTGTTCTTTGAACAAAGAAAAATCTTTGGTTTTTTACTGTTTATCTTTAATCATGTTCTACGCAATCCCAAGTATGAGCTCATCACTCGTGAATACAAAACTATGATGTAAATCTTCTTAGTTTCGGGGGAATCTTGTGAACTAACCAATATATTAATAATTTTATGAAAAATGGAATGTTAAAACATATCTACTTTTTTTGGTGAAACAGCAGATAAATTTTTAAGCCAAACCCAAATGAGGCACTTTCCAGAAAGTCACAAACTGTAATTATAATTTTATAATGGAATTTTATCTGTGCCAATTGGAGCTTGGAAGGAAATGGTGTCAAGTTACTTGTCTCTTTGTGCAGATCATGTTACAATGCTTCTAAAAAACTAATCCAATATTCAGTGTGTGTTGTACAGTAACATCTATAGTGAGAAACAGGGAAGAAAGGCTGAGCTGGTAAAATGTAATGTCCTGTTTCATGAGGTCAGCCAACAGGAATTGTAACAGCTAATATACTAGACAGTGGGAATGCAGTAAAGGGTTTTTTCTCTTCTTTCCCAGGAGAAAAAATAAATACAAAGGCAGTCGTTTTGAAATCTAGAAAAATCACAGCTGGTAACCCAAAATAAACCATCCTTAATCCTCAGATTCTGTCATTTGATCTATGATCTCCTTGAAAGTACAGCTAAAGTAGTACATTAACTTTATAAGGGGTGGCATTCTGATCTGCACCAGGGGATCCCAATTAGAAGTAACTTGCTATTTGGATTAAGATTACTGTACATCTTTAAAGTTTAATATCACTTATAACTATTTAATATAAATGATTCCTATCCATATACATCCTCTTTCAACAACTTGAATTTTATCATTATCTTCACCTTATCAAATAAACCTTTGTAAAGCATAACCTGGATGCTTCCCTGAATTATAGATTTCACTCCTTTACATGCCCAGCACATATGTGGCAGTTCACTTTTTTCGCCCTACTTAAAAAGGTTCCACTTCAACTCATCGTCTTGCCTGATGAAGTGGGAACGAGATGTATGTAGACTTTTTCAAAATCATTGCACAATCAACCAACTTTTCTTCAAAGCTATGTCAACTGCTCTTGTTGCCTTATTCCTATTTGGAAGCAAAAGGATAACAAAGAAAATGAGGGACCAAAAGACACGTATGTCCAGGCTTTCGTATTACTAACAGCCTCGTAATAACTGATCAGGCATTTTATTCATAGGAATGTCGGCCATATAGTGAATAAGTGTGTCCAGTGATTGTGGCCTCAATCAAGTGAAATTGACAAGGTAAAGAGCAAATAGTAGAACTAAACCATCTTCACTGCCATCCTGTACCTGTTCTGAGCAACATCTGAAAATTCTTTTTAGCATTCCTATATATTTTACCAGTTAAATGAACATCATTAAAAGTCTGCCTCTTCTAAAGTATTGATGGAAGCTTACAGACAACATTATAAACTTGTTTTAATAAAATATTCTTTTTGTAATAGTAGTATAAAATTATTTGGCACTTTCTGCATACCAGGCACTGTTCTAAGTATTTCACATACCCAAATGCATTTGAGCCTTACCACATCCTGTGAGGTAAACACAGTTACACACTCATGTTCATGTTATGGTACAGATGAAAGAACTGAAGTACATAGAGGCCAAGTAACTTACCCACGCTTACAAAAGCAGTAAACAGCAGGGTTCGAACTCAGGAAGTATTGATTCCAGGTTTATGCTCCCAACTACTAAGGTATGCTGCCTATCTGGCCACCAGAGGTCAGCTTCCCTGAAGGAATCAATATCAACTAAGGTGTGGTACTTCCGCAAGGGAAAGCAGAGGAGGGTTTCTGGGGAGTACCATGTGTTTTTAGCATCATAGTTCTATACATAAGGAGAACACTGGTAACAAATGAAAGAACACAAATATCCCGTGATTGAGAGATTTCTTATGCGTAGCTTTTCTGGGGTTTGTTTGTACTAGAAAGAAGCATAAAAGATTCCCCAGCCTGGGTGGCTCAGCAGTTTAGCGCCGCCTTCGGCCCAGGGCGTGATCCTGAAGACTGAGGATCGAGTCCCATGTTGGGCTTCCTGCATGGAGCCTGCTTTGCTTCTCCCTCTGCCTGTGTCTCTGTCTCTCTCTCTGTCTCTCATGAATAAATAAATAAAATCTTAAAAAAAAAAAAAAGATTCCCCCAGAGTATTAAAGACTTAAAGGCATTATGGGGTGCCCATGTATAAGAGGACTAGAGCTATACATATCATTATTCTGCTGCTCATGAAGTTAATTCTCCAAACTGCATTAAACATCTGTTATGTATAAGACTAGACTAACAGAGGGGTACAAAGATGAGTGCTGTTTGGAGGCTGGAATGAATGAGCCTTGTTATCAAACCCACCTTGTAGAGCAATGGTTCTTAAACTTTGCCACATATTATAACTCCCTAGGAAGTTCCAATGAAAAATTTCAATGACCCAAACCAGTAAATTAAGAATCTCTAAGGTAGGATCCAGACATGGAGATTTTTTAATACTCCCCGATGATTCCAGTGTGAAACCAAGGTTGAGAATACTGAGAACTACTGCTGTAGGGAATCTACTGTGTCAGGACCTAAATGCCTTTAGTAACAGAGTCTCTCTTGCCTTTACATTTTCTTTTTTCTTTTCCTTTCCTCAACAGATAGATAATAGGCTGTAGTTTCCTTCTTGTATTTTATTTAACCCATTTAGAGTGCCTTTATCTGGAGCACTTCTTTGCTTCTAACTCAAAATAGGCAGCAGGGGGAATGGTATGGGAGTGGGGGTGGTCATTGCTATGTGCTTTATAGTTCAGAAGCTGAGAAATTCAATGGGAAGCAGTGTAGTATTGTGAAAATCCCTAGGCTCTAAAGAGATACATCTCATCTTACATCTCAGTTCTTCTGCTACATATTATGACCTCAGAGAAGTCGCTTTTAACTCTTGTGGTCTTGCTTTCCCTTTTTGTAAAAAGGGATGATGCCTGTTTGTGAGAGCTGAGCTACATATTTATGTAAAGTGCCTGGTCTAGAGTAGGTACTCAATGAATATCATCTTCTACTCTAACATTATTATCTTGCTAATTAGAATAAATTCTGACCCTTGTTGAGGCCTTCTTTGCTAGGTTCTTCTTCCAACAGTCATGTTGTGTGATGAAGCCCAAGGGCTATTTTCCTCCATTTAGACAGAAATCTTTGAAGCTCTCTATTTCCTTTAACAGCAATTTCCCACACTTGCCGGCTGAAGTCACATCTTGGCTTCATACTAACAGTTTTCAATTCTTCAGATTCTTTTGTCTCTTTTTTTTCCTCTCATCCTCAGACTTCCACTTTAAAAGTGGTCTTTGCTCTGAAGATCTTTCCATATACTTCCTTCCTGTTAGTTTTCTCTTCCCTGTGCTGAATCTCACTTTATCCTCTTACCATGCTTTCAAATACATAAAATGGACACTAAACCTCTTTATTCCACCTTTTTTACTTCAGCTTTTACTTTTAAGATTAAGGCTATAAACCCAATGAATATTTCATGTAGAACACTTCTCATCCTTTATTTGCCAAGGTAGATGTAATAACCAGCAAAAAAGCCGTAATAAAATAAACTCAATAAAGATAAATTATAACATATTAAGAGACCCAAATTTATGACTGCTTGGTGAGTCAGAATGTTCTAGAAGATTTGTAAGCTCCCTTTTAATCTGACATTTCTTAATCTCTTTTCTCAGTGCTGGTTAGTATCATTCTTTGCACCTAACCTTTGCTGGCTTCCTTTTTTAAAAAATAAATGAGCATTTCTTATTCTTTATTCTAAGGACTATCCTTTCACTTTTATAGATTGTAGAATAGACTGAGAGTGGTGATTCACTGTGTCTTTCTTAGAGTTTTCTAAATATCATAGCCTTGGCCCCAGAGCTGCTTCATTTCATTTCCTATTTTGCCCACAAGTCTAGACTAAGAATAGCTGAAAAAATCCCTATTACACATGGCTTCCTTTCAATTCATAGAGCAGAGTCCCATTTGGGAAGTTTGACTTAAACCTGTTGCCTTCCTCTTTTCACCAACCCAGTCATTCACTAAGGAGATGCCAAATGGGATTTGTGAGTGTTGTGGGTGCCAGACAGAAAGCAATGAGCTCATATTCTCTCTTTTAAAGAAAGCCACATCAAACTACCTAATGCTATCTGGGTCATCCTTCTTCTACTTTCTAATTTAACCATCTTTTCCTGTTTTCTCTATGTTTTAATGTAGTTTGCAACCTTTCTCTGACTATTTATATCTCTGCTTCTTATCCATTGGTGTTTCTGCTAAGTTAGCTTTTCATCATAGGCTGTGAGTTAACATCTTGTAGATGATTATTTTCAAGTAATCTTTCTGTGTTATCCATCCTATAACCTAAAAATTCAAAAATCTTCTGAATTTTACTCCATGCTTTTTGGTCTTTTTCTCTTCCACTGGAAGACTGAAACATGTACATCACATCTTACTTTCCATGTATCTCCCTATCTATCTCCATATAATACACAGACACATATATATGAGGGAGAAGGGACTGAGGGAGCCTAAAAGCAGACTATCTTTGATGGAATGCCTGTTGCCATTGATAGTTGTGAACCTTTCAATACGTGGTAGTTCTGTCAGTGTTCCTTAAACTCTTAAAAACTGTATTTCTTCACTAGTGGGTAATTTAAATTACTCTTAGTAAAGTCTGGGTAATATTGGTAAGGTATAATTTCTAAGACCCAGAGATTAATTTCCCAAGATTACCAGTCCTCCCCAGAGATTTTATAAGAAACACTACCCCTAAGACACACCTTTTGCTAAATGTATTTTTTATATCCTTGTACCACCACATTTTAAAGTAATAAAGATACATACAATTTAAATATTCTATAATTCAGGCTTTTCACTAAATGCACTATATTTGTAAGTATAAATTTGGATTAACTTCACATTAAAGAAATGAATGGGAAATGTTATATGACTATGATGATTACTATTGAAATATAATCATATAAATATTCCTCCATCCCATTGGAATTAGCCGAAGTACTATTTTTAATGTATGTACTTCCTGTTCTCATAGACTCTACATGTTTAAATAATTTAAACTAAATAAAAACAAATGTTTTTTGTATAGTCACAAAAATTTGACTCAGCATTCTCATGACAATAATGCCATTTTATACATTTTTAATCTTTCATTTCTACTAACCTGACTCATGATTTTACTAACAAGTTTTAAAGTTATTTTGATAGATTTTTATTACTATTGGTGAAACTAAGCCATAAATTTTATTTTGCATATACAATATTTATTTCTTAAGTAACATTCAAGTATATATTAAAATATGATAATGCCTGTGAACCCTATGGAGTTGGAGACCATTTATTCTCTTTCAAAGTTCAGTATGTACAATTCCAAGAGGACGCAAATTAAAGTAACTATTGGCCACTAATATTAATGAAGAGATTAGTTCTAGATACTATAACTAATAGTAGTGTCTCTGCCTCTCTCTCTCTGTGTGTCTCTATGAATAAATAAATAAAAACCTTAAAAAAAAAAAGAATTACACTAGTGTTTCACTGAGATGTTACTCTTGTTGAGATGTTACTCTTGTTACTCACTGAGATGTTACTTTGGCCTTATTTTTCACTCTGCAAACTCAAACCTGGTAGGTCAAAGTATCTACATTCCAGGAAGATGACAAAGTAAGCTGTTACATAAATTCGTGGACCATGATTTAATAATAAAATAGTTCTTTTAGATTCTTTCATTGTCACAATCACTGGCAGAACCAATGTGGTATAGAAATTTTTAAACTTAGAGTCAAATGTTTTATTTCAAAGAAATTTGGGAGTAAGTGTCAAGTAACTAAACTATTCATATCCTTTGACTTAGTGTTTTTCTCTTAAGGCCCTATTTTTAAGTATTAAAATATTAGGTAATATTAAAACTAAGCTCTTTGCACAAGGATAGCCATTGGCATACTATTTATATTATAAACATCTGCAAAAATTCAACTGGTATGGCAAAATATTATGTCGTCCTAAAATGTGATATAAGGCCTAAAATCAAGGTCCAATATTATGTACTTCCTTGACATCTGGTGAAACCAGGAGGACCTCAAATGGTCACACAGCAAGTTTCCCTTCCCACTCTGCTCCCACAGATAAGGTGTCCTCCCTGAGCAACCCTCTTCATTAAGGAAACCAAGGCCAGTTCTTGCTTAGCCCTGAGCAGTGAGTTTCAGTTCCTTGCCAGCCAATAGAATTATTCAAACAAGCCAGCCACTCCTGCAGAAACCAGAAGGCAACCTACCCTCTTAATACTACAATGCCTGTTTCGCATAGCTCCTGGTTGTTCATTCCGTTCTTGAGTGAAACCCTCATATGGCCTTGTGAGATGCAGTGTCCTCTTCCATCAGGCTGTGAGTTTAAATGACTAATAAACATTGTCAGTCTCATCTCTCCAGTGTTGTCTTTGTTCAGCCATCCCCATAACCCTAGCTTGGAAATCTCTCCTTTACCAGGGGATGAATAGGAGGGGATCAAAACAAAATTTACATGCATGAAGAATTTTTAGTTACGGGGAAAAGAACAAGTTATAATAATATCTGGGAATGCAACACCAAAAATGTGCACAAAATACAAACCCAACTTCATTATTTAAAAAAATCTTTTTAAAGGACTAGAAGGAAACAACTAACATGTTAATAGTATTTTCCTTTCTATAGTGAAATTCTGTTTTTTTCTACTAGTTTTATTTATCAATTATCTAACATTCAACATATAAAACATTTTAAATTAAGTAGTCCTATTTTTCCTTAACTACAAAAACTTGAACAAATGGTTAAACTTTCTTTATTCCCATTTTGTCCTCCAAGAAGGGGTATAATAGCACCTTCCAGAGTCATTACTAGACTCACTTCAAAATATTTTGAGATATTTTGACTCAGCTTTCATTTTGTAAATTCTAATGTATAATAGATAAAGATTTCTACCTAGATTATGTTAGATAACAAAAGGTATTTTTGTTGTTAATTATCATAGTAATAAGCCAAGTTCTTTCCTTTAGAAACAAATTTGAGTTGTTAAGTACACAGAGACAATTTCTGGTCTTTAGGCTCTGCTAGCTCTACAAAATATCCCATAGTTAAGTGAGTTGAATTCAGCTTTCCTCTCCTCTCCCACCTATTAAATTTTATCCTCTAGATGTCCAAGGCCTCCAGATCTCTCTCAGACAAACCACAAAGAGCCTCTCTCAATGATGTGGTTATTTTTTCTCCCTCTTCGTTCCCATTCCTTAACAAAATGTAAATTTTTTTCAAGTCTCAGTATATTCTCCTTTCTGCTTTTTAGGTAACAGTCAGAAAACTGTCTAAACCATCTTCATAGTGGGTTAAAATCTGTCAGTGGTTTATCTATCTCTGCAGGATATATGTATTTCAATAATGCCTTCTTACAACCTTAACCCAAAGAACAGACTCAAATGGGAGTAACTTATTTTATTCTAAAATGTCAGTCTATTATGTTCCTGATTACCTAATGTGAGGGATATATGGCACCAAAGTGATCAATGCAGCAAATAATTAAAGGTATCACAAAACTCCTATCCTGTTCATGGCCAAGGAATTACAAAGCCTCTCCAGGAGAAAAATCAGGATAAAAGTCTGAAAGAAAGGGTGTGTCCAGGATTGGCCCACAACCTGCCTGAGGCTGACTGTAGTAAGAGGCCAAAGTGGTCAGACTTTTTAAATTATTACTATAAGTTATGTTTGCTGAGTAAATTTAGGAAAACAGACTGGGGAGGAGAGCCAAAAACAAAAACCTTCTGTGTGAATTTAGTCCTATACAAAACTATACCCTTATAAATAAATGTAATTTATATTCTCATTTTCATTTTTACTTGTTATGATGCCTTCATCTTGATGGTTGTTTGAAAGCCACATTTTTCAGGGAAGTTGCAATTGCTTCAGAACTCGAGCATCCACTGTGATTACACACTGCAGGGTCGAAAGCTGAAGCACTGAAAGCCCTTTTGAATGTTATGGGCAATGCTATTTCTCCCTTTTGTGACCAGAATTCAGGTGCTTGTATTCTGCCATAATTATTACTTGACATTTAGAATGGGCTGGGTTTATTTTTTTAAACTACTGATCATCAAAAGACTGCGTCAATGATAATTTTGAACATCTTAGGAGGCCTGTTTCCATCTAAACTGTTTGATCTTCTGTAATTATAGGTTAATACTCTATTTTGAAAGGCCTTGGCAACTATCATTCAAGGCATTCACAGATGTACGTGATGCATCATACAGGACAGCTCAGTTCTGGAAGAGCAAGGCTAATAATGATAGATAGTAAGTCAGAATATGGCTTGATTGATAATAAGATGTAGAGTAAAATTAAGTGAGTCAGGAGAAACAAACAACTTCTGGAAACTGTTCTGAAGTAAGCTACCACTAAACCACTAAGCTGTTTCTTTGACTTAAAAATAAAAATAAATGAATAAATAAACTTAAAAAATAAAAAGACGTCTCAGATCTGAGGGAAGTACCTGCTATCAGATATCAATTCTTTTCTGATTTTCTCTCCTGAATGGATGTTTGCTTTCATCCAGAGCTTAGAAATTATTTCCTTTCTATCTGGCATTATTGCTGTGGGCTGGGAACAGAGTCTCTTTCCCACCTAGACATCACCTACTATAACTTATGTAGGCAAAGAATCCAGTGGTATTTTTTTAAATTTTTTTTATTTATTTATGATAGTCACAGAGAGAGAGAGAGAAAGAGAGAGAGGCAGAGACATAGGCAGAGGGAGAAGCAGGCTCCATGCACCGGGAGCCCGACGTGGGATTCGATCCCGGGTCTCCAGGATCGCGCCCTGGGCCAAAGGCAGGCGCCAAACCGCTGCACCACCCAGGGATCCCTCCAGTGGTATTTTAAAGAATATTTTGTCTGTGGACACCTGGGTGGCTCAGCGGTTAGGCATCTGCCTTCAGCCCAGGACATGATCCTGGGGTCCCGGATTGGGTCCCGCATCAGGATCCCTGCAAGGAGTCTGCTCCCTCTGCCTGTATCTCTCTCTGTGCTTCTCATGAATAAATAAATAAAATCTTTAAAAAAAAGAATATTTTGTCTGATTTTCTTTTGTAAAATATTAAGGAAAATATCTAAAAATCCACAGAAACAATTTTGAAGGCATGCAAATATTTAATTCTATGACTTAAAAACAGCTCCAAGGAACAAGGCCAACCTCAAGATAACCTATATAATCTGATTAAGAGGGACCAGTCGTTCTCCTGACCCTTCATTTTCTTGTTCAAAACCCCAAACTCACCACTTTGCTCTCCACAAAAAGGCTTTCTACAGTTGTGTCCCAAATATTAGTGACATACGTTTTATCAGCAGGTGTTTTGAGGATAATTTCATAGTAGGTACCACTGAGTTGGACTTTCAACTTAAAATAGAAGCTTAGAAAGAAGGAGAGAGTCCTGGATAAGGAAAATTATTGGGTCCCTATGGGTAAAAGAGATTTACTTTATTATTAACTTTGAAAAAATATCAATATCTTTTGTACAAGTTCAGAAATACACATTAAACCACACACAGAGGCAAACATTCTTGACATTAATTCAAGAGATATTTCTTCTTCACCAAGATCATTTCTATTGGATCATATCAGCCTCTAATTATGAACTCACATTAGAATCTAGCTCTAAGCACAACACGTATTAAGGCACAAATACCTGTTACTTTTTCTCAGTCTCAGAAACTGGGACTAAATGTTAAAATTTTATCAGAGCCAGAAATAAGTCAACTTAGACTCATGCATTAACAAACCTTAACCAATTAATTTGAATATTTTTCCTTTTCTTTTCCCCCTTCATTTTCTTAGATCTGCAATGGCTTTAGAATTTGGTTTTGCTTCATCCGGTATATGCAGGTGCATCTATCTGAGTATTTCCTGAGGAAGCAACTGATAACGTCCTTTTGCTACAACATCAGTTGTTAAATATTCTTATAAAGATTATCAGTACTGCCATATATTTTTGAGGCATACAAGCCCTAGAGACACTTTAAGTCTCTATACACATGAATTTATTAGTTTCTCTTAAATTACTTAAATTCTAATTTATTCAGATGACAGAGCAACTAACTAAATCTAGAGGAAATGCCATCAATAGAACCACATGTAAAATTTGAGTATTAATTGCAAGTCTAAACTTTACACAAATCTCAAAAAATAACTCTAGCTCATGCTCATTATGGAAATCCTACATTTTTCTCACACCTCTGCACTTTGAGTTATCTTTAAGACTGAACATGGAAGTACTCAAATACCAGAGGCATGACTCTTTCATGTTATTTATGGCCTGACCGGGGCAGGAAGTATCAAAAACCTCATGAGGATTCCCTTTCTTGTGTTATTTTCAGCATCATGTTTCATGTTTTTAGAAGCCAACATAGTTTGAAGGTTGTTCTCAATGAACCTGAATCTTTTTTAAAAGCAAATCCTAACAGTCTTCATGGTTGTATTCTTTAAATTTTGTAAAAGCTAGGAGGAATATATCCCAGAAAGCTATTCCCTGACCTGCAATCTAGAGTCAATAAAAAGCAAGAGGTTCCCATATATTTAAAAGGTTTAATCTAAATCTTACTCAAAATAATCACAGTTATCTTATGTATGAATAATCCCAAGGACCCAAGTTGGATACCTAGCATACAACTCAATATCCTAATCACTGTTCCTGTCTGGCTAATAGCATGTTTCCTTGATTTCATTAAAAATAGCAAGTCATAAAGTTTCTAGTGAATAGAAGCTATGAAAGAGTAGAACCAAGTTTTACTATCCAAAATCATAAAGGCACAACAATAACTTAGCAAAAGAATAAGATAGAGTAATTCTAACCAAGACCACCACTAACATATATCTCCCCCTCCGGAGGGTTGTAATGAAAAAGGCATGTCTACCAGGAAAGACACATTGGTAAAAAGATGCCCTGCCTATAAGAAAGGCATTTTCATCCTAAGAAACATGATGTGGTGGGTATAATACAGTATTCTGTAGAATTCTACCCCAACCACCATCTTTAATACTACCTTCATACCCAACTACATAACCATAAAGCAGGATTTGCCTTTTATATGGAGCCCCGACTATTGTCATGGTTCACATACCCAGAATCTAAAACAAGTCAGCAAGTGCTGGATTTAAAAATTTGAGTCATTTTAAGTCTTCCATTTTATGTTTATTAGGAGGTAGAAACTCTAAAGTTGCTTTCTATTGGTCAGATCAGCATACTCTTATTCTTCTAAAGTAGGAAGCAATAGAAAGGCAAAAAGTAGGAAAGAAATAGAATAGCTCTTGTGTATGTAGGATTAGTGGAGGCTAAATGAATTTTAAGTGCCAAATACCACTTTTTAAAGCATATTAAATTTCATAAACTGTATACAAGTTTGATAAACAAAAAAAAATCTGCTGTGGGCTTTTCGTAGATGGCTTTTAAGATGTCGAGAAATGTTCCCTCTATCCCTACACTCTGAAGAGTTTTGATCAGGAATGGATGCTGTATTCTGTCAAATGCTTTCTCTGCATCTAATGAGAGGATCATATGGTTCTTGGTTTTTCTCTTGCTGATATGATGAATCACATTGATTGTTTTACGAGTGTTGAACCAGCCTTGTGTCCCGGGGATAAATCCTACTTGGTCATGGTGAATATTTTTCTTAATATACTGTTGGATCCTATTGGCTAGTATCTTGTTGAGAATTTTTGCATCCATGTTCATCAGGGATATTGGTCTGTAATTCTCCTTTTTGGTGGGGTCTTTGTCTGGTTTTGGAATAAGATGATGCTGGCCTCATAGAATGAATTTGGAAGTACTCCATCTCTTTCTATCTTTCCAAACAGCTTTAGGAGAATAGGTATGGTTTCTTCTTTAAACGTTTGATAGAATTCCCCAGGGAAGCCATCTGGCCCTGGACTTTTGTGTTGGGAGGTTTTTGATGACTGCTTCAATTTCCTCCCTGGTTATCGGCCTGTTCAGGTTTTCTATTTCTTCCTGTTCCAGTTTTGGTAGTTTGTGGCTTTCCAGGAATGCGTCCATTTCTTCTAGATTGCCTAATTTATTGGCATATAGCTGTTCATAATATGTTTTTAAAATGGTTTGTATTTCCTTGGTGTTGGTAGTGATCTCTCCTTTCTCATTCATGATTTTATTAATTTGAGTCTTCTCTCTCTTCTTTTTAATAAGGTTGGCTAATGGTTTATCTATCTTACTAATTCTTTCAAAGAACCAACTCCTGGTTCTGTTGATCTGTTCTACAGTTCTTCTGGTCTCGATTTCATTGAGTTCTGCTCGAATCTTTATTAACTCTCTTCTTCTGCTGGGTGTAGGATCTATCTGCTGTTTTTTCTCTAGCTCCTTTAGGTGTAAGGTTAGCTTTTGTATTTGAGTTCTTTCCAGTTTTTGAATGGATGCTTGTATTGCGATGTATTTCCCCCTTAGGACTGCTTTTGCTGCATCCCAAAGATTTTGAACGGTTGTATCTTCATTCTCATTAGTTTGCATGAATCTTTTTAATTCTTCCTTAATTTCCTGGTTGACCCTTTCATCTTTTAGCAGGATGGTCCTTAACCTCCACGTGTTTGAGGTCCTTCCAATATCGTTCTCAATGGGGAAGCACTGGGAGCCTTTCCCCTAAGATCAGGAACAAGACAGGGATGTCCACTCTCACCACTGCTATTTAACATAGTACTGGCCTCAGCAATCAGACAACAAAAAGACATTAAAGGCATTCAAATTGGCAAAGAAGAAGTCAAACTCTCCCTCTTTGCCAATGACATGATACCCTACATAGAAAACCCAAAAGCCTCCACCACAAGATTGCTAGAACTCATACAGCAATTTGGTAGCATGGCAGGATACAAAATCAATGCCCAGAAATCAATGGCATTTCTATACACTAACAATGAGACTGAAGAAAGAGAAATTAAGGAGTCAATCCCATTTACAAATGCACTCAAAAGCATAAGATACCTAGGAATAAACCTAACCAAACAGGTAAAGGATCTATACCCTAAAAACTATAGAACACTTCTGAAAGAAATTGAGGAAGACACAAAGAGATGGAAAAATATTCCATGCTCATGGATTGGCAGAATTAATATTGTGAAAATGTCAATGTTACCCAGGGCAATTTACACGTTTAATGCAATCCCTATCAAAATACCATGGACTTTCTTCAGAGAGTTAGAACAAATTATTTTAAGATTTGCGTGGAATCAGAAAAGACCCCGAATAGCCAGCGGAATTTTAAAAAGAAAACCATATCTGGGGGCATCACAATGCCAGATCTAAGGTTGTACTACAAAGCTGTGGTCATCAAGACAGTGTGGTACTGGCACAAAAACAGACACATAGATCAATGGAACAGAATAGAGAACCCAGAAGTGGACCCTGAACTTTATGGTCAACTAATATTCGATAAAGGAGGAAAGACTATCCATTGGAAGAAAGACAGTCTCTTCAATAAATGGTGCTGGGAAAATTGGACATCCACATGCAGAACAATGAAACTAGACCACTCTCTTTCACCATACACAAAGATAAACTCAAAATGGATGAAAGATCTAAATGTGAGACAAGATTCCATCAAAATCCTAGAGGAGAACACAGGCAACACCCTTTTTGAACTCAGCCACAGTAACTTCTTGCAAGATATATCCACAAAGGCAAAAGAAACAAAAGCAAAAATGAACTATTGGGACTTCATCAAGATAAGAAGCTTTTGCACAGCAAAGGATACAGTCAACAAAACTCAAAGACAGCCTACAGAATGGGAGAAGATAGTTGCAAATGACATATCAGACAAAGGGCTAGTTTCCAAGATCTATAAAGAACTTCTTAAACTCAACACCAAAGAAACAAACAATCCAATCATGAAATGGGCAAAAGACATGAAGAGAAATCTCACAGAGGAAGACATAGACATGGCCAACACGCACATGAGAAAATGCTCCGCATCACTTGCCATCAGGGAAATACAAATCAAAACCACAATGAGATACCACCTCACACCAGTGAGAATGGGGAAAATTAACAAGGCAGGAAACCACAAATGTTGGAGAGGATGCGGAGAAAAGGGAACCCTCTTACACTGTTGGTGGGAATGTGAACTGGTGCAGCCACTCTGGAAAACTGTGTGGAGGTTCCTCAAAGAGTTAAAAATAGACCTGCCCTACGACCCAGCAATTGCACTGTTGGGGATTTGCCCCAAAGATACAGATGCAGTGAAACCCCGGGACACCTGCACCCTAATGTTTATAGCAGCAATGGCCACAATAGCCAAACTGGAAGGAGCCTCGGTGTCCATCGAAAGATGAGTGGATAAAGAAGATGTGGTCTATGTATACAATGGAATATTACTCAGCCATTAGAAATGACAAATACCCACCATTTGCTTCAACGTGGATGGAACTGGAGGGTATTATGCTGAGTGAAATAAGTCGATCGGAGAAGGACAAACATTAAATGTTCTCATTCATTTGGGGAAAATAAATAATAGTGAAAGGGAATATAAGGGAAGGGAGAAGAAATGTGTGGGAAATATCACAGAAAGGGAGACAGAACATAAAGACTCCTAACTCTGGGAAACAAACTAGGGGTGGTGGAAGGGAAGGAAGGCGGGGGTGGGGGTGAATGGGTGACGGGCACTGAGGGGGGCACTTGACAGGATGAGCACTGGGTGTTATTCTGTATGTTGGTAAATTGAACACCAATAAAAAATTAATTTATTAAAAAAATAAAAATAATAATAAAAAAACAAAGAAAATCTCTTACAAAGTGACCTGATGTTTGTCAAAATTTAGGATGTATGGCTTTCTTAAAAAATGGAGACAAATATCTTTGCCACATACATTACTGATTACAGAATCTCACTGAGTTATGTAAGAATTCCATACAGCTGTAATCCAGCAAGAGTTATCATTCTCTTTGCTCTGTTCTCTGTTCTAACTTAGGTCATTGACTGGGTAGTTAGACTACAATTAAATGTTGAAAGGCATGTAAGCAGTTGTGTCAGATCTCTCCAAAAATAGGTTGACAGATGCAATGGTTCACTGCATTAGAGAATACATTATTTTATGACCAGAATGCACGTGGAAAAGATTTAAAACAACTCCTAGCATGCTGTGCTCTTAGCTTGCTTGTGAGTTGGTCTATTGTTTATGATTAGAGGGAAAATAATGCCTAACACACACAAGCGACCAAGATCATTTTGTTTCAAGAGCATCTCTCCCATATATTATATGGGATATTATATCCTAGCAATACTGAAGTTGACAACAATGCTGCAGAAAAACTTGAAGACATTTTTTCATATATTTCATCTTTAATATCAGTATAGCATAAGAGGGAATAAACCTCAATTCTAGACCTAGGTTTAGCAAATGATAGCCCACAGGCCAAATTAAGCCCATAGCCTATTTATACTAATAAAGCTTTATTAGAACACATACATAATCTATATGCCATTTTCACACTGCAACAGTCAATCTGGATTCAGAGACAATATGGCCCACAAATGCCAAAATATTTACCATCTGGTTTTTTACCAAAAAATGTTGGTGGATCCCTGTTTTAGATGCAGTTTGTTATTTATTATATCTGTGTGATATTTAGCAAGCTACCTGACCTACCTAATTCCTCCAGAAAATTAAAGCTACTGTCTTCGTTCAGCTTTTGTATGGGTCACATGAGATAAAGCCAATGAAGCACTTACCCCAGGACTGGATGTGTAGTGAACTAGTATTACAAAGATGATGAAGAATCAATCTTGATTCTTTCAACATGTTGAACTCCATCAAAGAAGCTTTAGATAATATTTTGCATAGCAGCTACTGGCAATTAAATAAAGGTGAGGAGGAATCTTTAAAATCTTTGGTGTGTTTAGCCAGGAGGCAAAAGACAGGAGCAGATGGGACATGTGGGAACAGAGGTATGTGTAATAGTGCTAGACTGAGATTTTTGTTGTTGTTGTTCTTCCTGAGTCACAAAATCATCCCTGTGACTTTTGTTTGTTACAATGTATCCTGAACAACACAGTACCAAGAAAGAGTACCCCAAACTGCCCATTTAAGAGTGTTTGTAAAGCTTTAGTGGTACAGATAGTGTTCATTACTAATGCCACTATAAAGTAGGAGAGAGTGGACAAATACTAGAAAGACACAGTTGTTTTATGATGGAAAGGGCATACAGGTATTTTTTTATCTTAAAACAAAAACTAAAACTATCATCCTAAACCAAAAACCACCTTTAATACAAATAGGAATTGCTCAACACATCCTCCTACACAAACAAATATCTCTGTGGTTCTCAAATAGGTTTTTCCCCACCCCTACCCCTGGCCCCCAGGGGCCATTTGGCTAAATCTGTAGATAATTTTGGCTGTCACAGCTGGGAGGATGGGAGACGTTACTGACATGTAGGCTGCTAAACATCCTACAGCACCCCCATCCCTCCCTCATACATACACATATATATACACACACACAAAGAATTATCCAGTCATAAGTGTCTTTAGTGCCAAGGTTGAGAAAACTTGATCTAACTGAAGTCATATAAAAAGAAACAGAAGCAGAAAGCTCATAGCAAAATAACCAGTCTATAACACCTGGGAAGTCCTCTAAAATGGACTCAAAATGGCTTGATTAAATTTAAAGTAGCTATTCTTACTCCTTATCTTAATCTCTAATACAAGAATGGTCAGTTCACACATTAAATCTCTCTTTACTGACTCACTTCTATGTGTTAAGCAGTGTGATAAACACCAAGGATAAATTAGGCATAGGGTTTATACTATATAGCAGGGGGCATTATTTATAAAATCAGTGTCTAGAATTATATTTACACTTCTTGTTTTTATTCTTTATTCAGTGTGTCATTATTTTGGACTTACCATATCCTAGATAGTGGACTGAATGCTGCTAAGGAAAATATAGAAGGTACATTCTCTATGAAGCTTATTAATAACTTATATGATGTGAAAAGTGTTACAGGGTGCTTTGGTGGCACAGGAAATTAGTCTTTGGGAATCGAGGGAGGTTGCCCAGAAGATGTGACATCTAAGTAAGAACTAAAAAATGCATATAAATTGGACAGGCTAGAAAAGTGGAGAATTAGGCAAGGGTGGGAGTGTGTGAGATAAGACAGTGTACCTGAAACATTAAGAGGTGAGCCTGACAGGTGAGCAGGGTCATGTTATAATGAAATTTATATCAGGTTTATATTTGAACTTTAAGGACATTTAGAGATATTGACAGGTGTTAGAGTGACATGATTTGGTGTGAACTCTGGCAAAGTCATTCTAAAAAAGAATAAAAGAGGGGGGCACTTGATGGAATGAGCACTGGGTATTGTGCTGTACGTTGGCAAATCGAACTCCAATAAAAAATATACAAAAAAAGAAAAAATAAAAGACAATAAAAAGAAAAACATTGGACACTGTAGATGAAAGGAAACTGTGTAATCCTAAATACAAGCAGTTGCATTAATTCAGTTAAACGAAGATTGTGACCTCGAGTAAGGTGATGAGAGAGGAAGGTGGAGATCACTAGACTTCAGGGGTGCTTAGGAGGTAAAATGGATAAGAATTGATTATTGCTTTAGATATAGTGAGTGAGGGCAGAATTTAAAGATAATGTCAGGGATCCCTGGGTGGTGCAGCGGTTTGGCACCTGCCTTTGGCCCAGGGCGCGATCCTGGAGACCCGGGATCAAATCCCACGTCGGGCTCCCGGTGCATGGAGCCTGCTTCTCCCTCTGCCTGTGTCTCTGCCTCTCTCTCTCTCACTGTGTGCCTATCATAAATAAAAAAAAAATACAGATAATGTCATTTTTCTTGCATAGGCAAATGAGTAAATGGTTGCACAAGATCCCAAGTATAATGGGGGGACATATTCTGAAGTCACTGTAAGACAGATGTTTGAGAGGAGTTTGAATAAATATATGTGTCCTGTCCCCTTGTTTCTCTCCCCTCTCAGTCCAAGTTCAAATCTATACCTGTCCATTAGTATTTAACTATTTGACATAGATGAGAAGTGGAAAAAGAGAACAAGCTAACTTACACAACTACAAATGCATTGTATTCAATCTTTGCCTTAGGCCTAGCCCAGAAGTAGGATCAAGCTACATAGAACCAAGGGAAGTGAGAAGGAGCTATGAAACTGGCTCAAGAAAAACATCTGATCTGTTGTAACAGGAGTTCTTCTATTATTCAAGAAGAAAAAATTATGCAAAAAGGTGTTTTATTGTTTACATTTATATATGATATTTAATTATACATAGCATACCATATGGCATTCCAGTGGCTGGTTGCAGAATGGCATTTTAGCTCATAATTTTAGAAAGTTCCCAGGGTTATGTTTCAAGACGTTTCATCTAAGATAGAGGTAAATTCTGAGATTTACAGCTCACTACTTCAGAACTTCCTCTAGACAGATTCATATTGATCCACTAATGACTTTTTTAAAGAAAGGTGGAATGGGAAAACCTTAAAAAAAAAAAAAAAAAACAAAAAAAAACAGACGCCTGGGTTGCTCAGTGATTGAGTGTCTGCCTTTGGCTCGGGCGTGATCCTGGATTCCTGGGATCGAGTCCCGCATTGAGCTCCTTGCATGTAGCCTGCTTCTCCTCCCTCTGCCTGTGTCTCTGCCTCTCTTTCTGTGCCTCCCATGAATGAATAAATAAAATCTTTATTAAAGAAAAGGTGATGGCATGTCTGAGTGGCTCAATCAGTTAAATGCTGGTCTTTTGATTTGGGCTCAGGTTGTGATCTCAGGGTCGTGAGATGGAGCCCCACTGGTTCTGCACTCAGCGTGGAGTCTGCTTAAGATTCTCTCCCTCTCCCTCCACCTCTCCCTCCTATGCATGCCTTTTATCTCAAAGAAAGGAAGGAAGAAAGGAAGGGAGGAAACCCAATTATGTATTCCCTTAAAATAATAATAGCTCATAGTTGGGCACAGGGATAGCATGACATATTCTTAAAATCCTTCCTCCAAAACAAGAGATATAATGGCAATACCATCCTCTTAATATCCAGTTATAGAACCCTATCAAATAAAGGACATGAGGTTTAGTCCTCAGGTTTAGCATCGTTTAGTTTCTGGTGAAACTATGAGGCTTATGATAATTAACATTTTGATTTTGGAGTATGTCTAAAGCCTTTAGTTTATCTATCTAGGGTTTTGTCTTGGACTATCTTATTTTCTCACATCTAGCAAACTGTTTTTTTTTCCTAGTGGCAGATTATCTGCTAGTAACTCAGCATTTTCTCCCTTGTATAGTCTCAATTTTTTTGAAATTTAAATTCAATTAATTATAGTGTATTATTAGTGTCAGAGGTAGAGTTTAGTGATTCATCAATTGCACATAACACCCAGTGCCCATTACCTCAAGTGCTCTCCTTAATGTCCATTACCCAGTTACCTTATCCCCCTACCCACCATCCCTCCAGCAGCCCTCAGTTTGTTTCCTATAGTTAAGAGTTTCTTACGGTTTATCTCCCTCTGATTTCTTTTTTTTTTTTTTAATTTTTATTTATTTATGATAGTCACACTCAGAGAGAGAGAGAGAGAGAGAGAGAGGCAGAGACACAGGCAGAGGGAGAAGCAGGCTCCATGCACCGGGAGCCCGATGTGGGATTCGATCACGGGTCTCCAGGATCGCGCCCTGGGCCAAAGGCAGGCTCTTAAACCGCAGCGCCACCCAGGGATCCCTCCCTCTGATTTCATCTTATTTTCCCTCCCTTCCCCTATGATTCTGTTTTGTTTCTTAAAATTCACATGAGTGCAATCATATAATCGTCTTTCTCTGAGTGACTTATTTTGCTTAGTATAATACCTTAATCAGAAGTCCCAGAAACCTGGGAACTATATTTCCAAGACTCCCTGCCAGCAGTTTCCAACTTAGACATTTAGGAGGAGAAAAAAAGTTAGGAGGGGGAAAAAAAGGAAGCAGAAACCATGTTTTTGGTCCTCTGGAGGCTGGAGTATAAGGCCCATGGACTTCAACAGACATGAGATTATAGCAAGCCTCTATTTCCCTGAAAACCACCCTTTTTGGTGCTAGAGACAGCTGTGATCATTGTCAGCAAGTTCTTGCAATTTCTTCAATTTCCTGACTTCCTAAAAGCAGCAAACCTGAGGTAACTTCTCCTCCTGCCTTTATAAGCACCTGATTTCTATTTTGAATGCCTTCATGCTTGAAATTCACAATGACTTCTGTTTTCCTGACTAATAAATTTCCTATTTAAAACAATGGGAGAGAGAGTATAACATGGTGATTAACAGCATGGGCAGGCTGTCTGGCTTGCTTGTTTCCTTCTTTCCTTCCCTCCCTCCCTCCCTCCCTTCCTTCCTTCCTTCCTTCCTTCCTTCCTTCCTTCCTTCCTTCCTTCCTTCCTTCCTTCCTTCCTTCCTTCCTTCCTTCCTTCTTCCTGAGTTTTTCCATCAGAAACTTTATTTTGCAGTGAATCAAAAGACATTTGGGATTGGTTAAGAGTAAGTAACTATTTATATAAGGGGAGAAATGTCACAAACAACTTTATTAGCAGTAATGGTGAAGATATTCAGTCTTTCACAGGCAAAAGGAAACATGACATTTTTTAAAAGTCACTTTTTCTTACAACATGGACATTTTGACAAAGATATAGGTGAATTACTGCCAGATTCTACTTAAAATGCCAACACCCGAGAATTGTTTGCTGCGTATTTCAGTGTGACTTCTATGCAAGTAACATTCTTCTTTGGAATGTCAGACTTAAGTCTTCATTCAGTGCTTGGAAAAACAAAAAAAATTACAGGAAGTTTCAAGGGAATCGGGGCAGAAAACATGATGATTCTCTGCCATTTAATTTTACTTTCCACTCTCAAATTCCCATTCTAAAAAGCAAAACATAAGTGAGATTTTGTGTTTTCCCATCAACATTTATCATCTTTGCACATCAAGAAAAACTGCAAAATGTGAAGGCAAATGGCTTACAAAGAGAGCTGAACAAAATCACTTATTTAAAAAGACCATGGTACATTTTGTGGTTTGGGTTTGCTAGTGTTCATTTCCTCCCTAAACATCATTTTCAACTAATCTTCTTGCATATTCTGTAAAGGGATTTTTTTTTCAAAGAAGAAAAAAGGTATTAAGAATCAAAACACCAAGAAGTAATCGTTTTTTTAAAAATCAAATTATAACTGACATACAATATCCTGTTAGTTTCAGGTGTATATCATAATGATTTGATATTTTTATGTGTTACAAAATAATCTCCACAATAAGTCTAGTTACCATCTGTTACTATACAAAGTTATTATAATATTATTGCCTATATTTCTTGTGCTGTACAGTATATCATCATGACTTATTATTCTTATAACTGAAAGTTTATGTCTTTTAATCTCCTTTACCTCTTTCACTCTCCCACCCCCCTCATCTCTCTGCACTCTGGTAACCAATAGTTTACTTCCTATACCTATGAGCCTTTTTCTGAAGAAGCAAACTGTATTTCTTGCTATTTGGTTATTTATTTTTATTCTTCTTTCAAAATAAATGAAAGATAATCTAACATATTAGATTTGCCTGCCTTTTTTTCTTTTTTTGCTCTGTTTTTTCTTTTTCTTTTTTTTTTTTAACTGGACTCTATGCCCAGCATGAGGTTTGAACTCACATCCCTGAGATGATCAAGAATCACACACTCTAAAATATTTTTTTAATTTTTTATTTATTTATGATAGTCAGAGAGAGAGAGAGAGAGAGAGGGAGGCAGAGACACAGGCGGAGGGAGAAGCAGGCTCCATGCACCGGGAGCCCGACGTGGGATTCGATCCCGAGTCTCCAGGATCGCGCCCTGGGCCAAAGGCAGGCGCTAAACCGCTGCGCCACCCAGGGATCCCAGAATCACACACTCTAGTGGCTGAGCCAGCCAGATGCCCCTGCCCGCTTGTTTTTATTTATTTATTTATTTTTATTTATTTATTTTTTGCCTGCTTGTTTTTAAATAAAAGTTGTAGTTGTTGAATTTTATACTTGTTTGGACTAAGAGGCTTGATATATTTTTTGTGTCTATTGTTTCTAAAATAGCTTATTCAACTTGAAACAGATCATACTTATTAACTTGGAACAGATATTCATTACTCACAAGATTCAAGAAATGGTTATAATTACAGCTCTGGGTTAGATACAAATATGAATAAGTCATAATGCTTGAGCTACAAAAGCAGAGTTTGTCAATCTGAGCATGTCCCATGTTTCCTATGCCTTTTCTTCAGCAGTCTGGAGGAAAAGATACACCTAAGGATGAGAAATAAATTTCCTGGCCTAAAGTTGCATATATGTAAAGAAAGGGAACAAAAAAAGCATTGGACCCTTCAAAGCTTTAGAAGGTTCCCACAAAATTCATACTGTTTGATGCAGCAGCAAGAATGACTTATTAGAGGTAGTTAGCAAAACACTGGACATCCTGTCAGATCTTTCTTGTTGGCAGAGTTCACTACAAACCTCACAAGAATGCATACTATTTACTCAGGAGATGTCTGGTGTTTCCCTAGGAGTCACTGCCTGACTGGTCTGAAATGTTCATTTCCTCCTGCTACACAAGCCAGAAGCAGATGGCTTATTCTTCCATACAGTTCACCTGGGAGGATGCAGCAGCCAAGGACCTTGGCCTTCATTACTGATGAACAATTCCAGGACTGAACACTGCCCTTGTTATTTTTATCTTCACATTTTACTTAATCCATTACCTTCAGGACCATTGAAGTACATACTATGGGTTAAAATAGCAATGTGTGCTATTCTGGGAGTTTCTCCAAGGTTCCCCAGACATTTTCATGCAAAGCTGGTGGAGAATTTTAATTCACCTGGATCAGAGGAAGGCCTGCCACCTTCCAAATATTACCTTTCAATGGGGCTTTTCCTGCATCCCAACCTAAAACTGCTAACTCAGCATTTCCTATCCTTTCTTGCTCTATTTTATTTTCCTTTATAATACTTATTGCTTTCTAGCAGGTTATATGTCTTTTTTGTTATTGACTATTTTTGTCCACTAGAATGTAAGTGGTACATGGATGTTCTGTGTCTGTATCCTCAGCACCTAGACAAGTAAGTGCCTGCCTATAAGATTCTCCATAACATATCTGTTCAAGGACTCTTATAAATAATCTTATACTGAAAACCACTGTGGATGTATAATATATTGTTCATGAAAAAGAATAAATAACACCGTGAACCTTTTTCACGAACATATTTGGTTGAGGCAGTGGTATGGTGTAATTGTCAACTACATTGCCTATGAACTCAGATTGTTGAGTTCAAATTCCAGTTGTATGACTACGTGCTATTTACCTTATCTAAACTTGTGTTTTCTTTCTGTGAAATGATGGTGAGGATGCTATTAGGGCTTTCCCTGCAAGGTTGTTGTAAAGATTAAATGAAATACAGTTGACTTTTGAACAACATGGGTGTTGGGGGTGCAAACCCCCATGCAGCTGAAAATCCATATAAAATTTTGACTCCCTCAAAACTTAATCACTAATAGCCTACTATTGCCTGGAAGCCTTAGGATAATATACACAGTCAATTAACACCTATTTTGTATGATATATATATATTGTATACTGTATTATTACAATAAAGGAAATGAGAAAAGATGTTATTAAGAAAATCATAAGAAAAAGAAAATACATTTATGATACTGTACTTACTGAAAAAACATCCGCATATAGACAGGGAGTGTAGCCTAGGGATAGCCACTGGGCAGGCCCCCAGGTGATACCAGTGGCTTGGAGGCACAATGCAGCTGGAGGTGTACCACCAAACAGTGGCAGTCCACAGCTGCAGCTAAACATGAATGCAGCCTAGGGGCTAGGGCATAGCCACAGGGAGGGGCCTGACCTGGTGCAGGCTCCAGGCCTGCAGATGACTGGAGGTGGGGTACAATGTCAGAGTGCAGGGGCACAGGGCTCCTTGCACAGCACCATCCTTGCCCTTAGGGCACACTGTTCCACTTCAGCTCAGTCTCCTGCACACCAGTCCTAGATGCTGGATCCAAGGGGCACAAGGGATGGCTGCAGCTCTGACCTATTCCAGGGCCCCCAGGGGCTGCTGATAGCCTTGGTGGACCACCCCCAAGTACCCAGACAGCAGCAGCATGACCTCTGTGCCAGTCACCTTCAATTCGGTCCAGTGGAGACTGGGGTGAGCAGCTGTAAATAAATGCTTTGTGGCTTTTGCTGTCAACTCTTAAACAAAAATTGTATATAATTGGACCCGCACAGTTCAAACTGATATTGTTCAAGAGTCAACTGTACACATTGTGTGTATGATAGTATTTCTACCACATCTGCTTATTTCCACTTAATGCAATCTTAGTATGTGGCCAGGATGTATTTACAATAGCTTCTTCATTTCTGTAGGTCAAGTATTTTACTAGGTAATCTGTGAATCGTTACAGTGAGTGACGGCCTCCTATTCCTCATGTTTATCTCAATTGCCAGACTAACCTGTACATTCTGGGATCAATGATCAAACAGGCAGCCTCTCTCATGGTGTCCTTTATAGATTCAGAAAAGAGTATACTTTCTTTCTAGTAACCACCTCTCCCAAGCCACCCGAACCCTGAAAAAAAAAAAAAAAAGAACTAGAGTTATAGAATCTCATAAACAAAAGAAATTGCTTTTAGGTTTCATTGAGGTGAGGCCTCTCTCTCACCAACTACTGTTCTTCCTCCTTCTACCCTCAAGCTGGATCCCTTCCAAAATCTCTCTGAAAAGGTGGTCATGCAACTTCTGCTTCATTTCTTGCAGCTCCCCTCTAGCCCTTTACAAAAGAGTGCATCTCATATATGCCCAGAAACTGTTCTTCTAAGTCCTTTGCCCACACTGAATTAAATCTAGCCACTGGCTTAGTTCTGACCTCCAGAATTACCCAGAGTAAGATGGCTCTACTTACCATATTGTGCTCATATTTGACGACAACCTGGATTTCTCTTCCCTGGTTAAACATCCCTCGTCCTTATGACTATTCTTCATATAGCCAGGTTTCCAGGTCCTTCTTCCTGTTGTCCACTTCCTTTAATTTTTTTTCACTCCAATTATGATCCCCATGACATGCCTCCCACAGGACTAAGTGTGGCATGACCTGTACTGTGCCCTGGAATTTGATCATCGAGGATATGAAAAATCAACTTCTTTAAAAGATATATGGGCTTATACACACAGTTTTAGAAATTACATCACACTCTTATCTCAGAGCAAGTTTGCGGTTGAGTAAAATCTCAAAGTCTATTTTATGAGCCACTATTAAGTCAGGTTTGTGGCTTCTTTATAAAGTCAGCCAAACTGACTTGGGTCAGTACTCTGTTTCCTTCTGGTGGTCCAGAGATGTGCTGGACTCACACATGATTATCTTCTGACAAGCTTTGTACTAAGCTCCAGCCACAAGATTGCTTATTAGGAGCCCAAGGTATAGGTTTGGTGTCAGGAAGAGACAAACCTGAAATACATCTGAAGGAACTAAAAGGAAAGGTCTAAGTTAGCACAAAGAACTTATTAAGAATTATTCATAATCCTATGGTAATTTAAAACATTTTATCATTTAGAAATATAAAGTTCAAAACCTATTATGTCTGGTTGTTCTTACCCTCAAGCCCGTGATGTGTATGTACTTCAGGAAGCCAATGACCTTTTTCAAAAGCATACAAAATTTAGTGCAAATATGTGTTATTGATGTTTTCTGGGGAGAGTATCCATAGATTTCATCACACTCATAAAGGGGCCCAAAGCCAAAAAGAGATTAAGAAGCACTATCAACCCCCTATTTTAGAAAGGGCATATTTGAGCCCTGGGATGTTAAGAAAATTGTCCAGGGTCACATAACTAATAGATAGTAGAGTCTGAACTATAATTAAGGTCCTTAAAATCCCATCTCAAGCTCTCTTCATTGCCACATGCAATTGCAGGAAAGCATTACTAAGAAGAAAAAAATATGTATGTGTATTTGTATGTATGTATGTATGTAAGTAAATGAATGTGTATTTAATATATGTGTTTTAAATGTCTTAAAACATGCTGCTATATTATATTATTTCATATTTATATTCAAATATCAGTGAAAGGATCTTAGGCATTGCTAATTGACCACAGACATAGCTAAAAACATGGCAACTGACACAGGGTAGGAAATAATGTCTTCTCATAGATGCCATGTAATAGCCTTCTTTGTGCTTTGCAACTGATGGTTTGGACATTGTAAACTTCAAAGTAAAATCTGTGCTTCAAAAGATCAAAGGAATTCATACCAAAAGAGTATAAAAATAATCAGCTTTGTTTCACTTATATATATGGCAGACAGGACTGGGAACTATGAAAATAGATGTCACATTGTTCTAAGTTAAGGGCGGGTGCCTTTTCTACTGTGGAGGAGTGAATAACAATCCTGTTGTATTTGCAATTTACTAATTTAACAAATGCTATTCAAACAAGAGGGTAAATTTTGTATTTCTTAGTTTTATTTTTATTCTAGTTTCAGTTGTTTTTTTTTTTTTAGTTTTTTTTTAGTTTCAGTTTTTAAATCATGTATCAAGTTCCATTGTAAACCTCATGTTTCTGTTACCTACTTTGAAAAGCTTAAGCACCAGTAATAGTCTCTAATGGCAACTTAAGACATGTTGGACTTCAAAATACTAAGTTGCAATATCATGTTAGGAAAAAAAAAAAAAAACTTCAGAAATGAATCAGAGAAATAAATAATCTTTTATTTGGGAAGGAGTGGGTAGATATTTGTAGCCTCATTTCATTAATGGAGAGACTGATACCTAAGAAAATAATATCACTTAATTTACAAAGATTTCAATGAAAATTAATATCAATAACAATATGGAAATTCAACCAGGTTGAAGCCCAGAAGTATGATAATTCTAACAATGCTAGCCCTTGGTCTTTCAGGATTTACCTGAAAAAAGGTATAAATAGAAATAATAATATCATTAGCACATATCTTATCTTAGTCTATTATTATTTTTGTGAGGTCAAAATTATCCAAGTCCTCAAAATGGGCTTCATTTTCAAAGGTATGTTCACCACAAATAGTTATTTTTTAAATCCTATTGATGTTGACTTGCACATATGTTCAAAGTTTCTGAAACATGAATGATCTTAGATCATATGGAGAATCACAGATTATCAGCATTGGAAAGAATGTAAGAGATTGATCATCCAAACCAAGGACTTCCATTTTTACAGATGTGGCAGTTGAAATGCCAAGCAATTTCCATCACAGGAGAAGTAACTTAAAGTCACTTTAGGAGTGACCTCTCTATCACTCCCAGTAATTTGTTTGGTGAATTTGTGCTTCTTGTCCCCTTAACCTAAGATCTATAGAAAAAGCTTCATCAGAATTTAAACTACAGCTGCCCCTGGTCACTCACCCTCCAGGTTTCAGGACACAGCAGGCAAGGAAATAAGTCATCATCCTGCAGGGGTATCTTATCCAAATCAACAAGAGCTGCTGTTACACAACGAGGGCGGGAAAGAATGTGTTTGTCACCCAGTCATCCTGGTCATCTCTTAGTATTCTCTTGTGCAATTGTGATGATAAATAGACAAGTGTATCAGCAATAGCCTGAAAGGAGCATGGTGATCTGGGTTCAGACCTTTCAGGAAGGAGAGTCTGGGTTACCAGTTAATCCACCAAGACCAGCAGAGATGAGAGCCAGGGATAAGGGGAATCTAGAATGAATAGTAGAAAGGGAAAAGGTTTCAGTTGGATCACTGCAATGGTGGAGATATCAATCAGAATCTCAAAGGAGGTATTCCCAAAATTCATATGAACCAGATGTATCTGAGGAGTTCAAGGGGTAGACTACAATGAAATATCTAGATCGTTCTTCAGGACTGAAACACTTGTTTCTCCAATTTCTGACACTGCAAGCCAAGTCTGCTCCAGATACTGCCCTGAAAGGAAGAGACCCAACTTGCTCAATGTAATTCCTCCTTCTCAAAAGCAGCACACATTCAATAAGTGGTTTGCAGAGGAGTATAAAGACCTCATTGCCTCTAACCCAAGTCAGAACTGTCCTGCAGAGTCATCCCAGTTCAGGTGCCACAGTGGATTGACTGAGGCCTTTGCTGAGACTTCATTGCAGTCCAATTTCTTCCTCTTCCCTCACCACTTCTTTATTTCTGCTGATTCTGACTCCACATGCCCTAAATTTCCTTTCTAGGGAAACTAACTTTCAAAAGTCACTGACCCACTACTAAGTCTAGTAGTTAGTATTAGAGAAGACGAAATACAAGTTTTATGATGCCCAGGCAAACCAATTTCTCTTTATATTGTCTCTATTGAATTTGAAATCTGGACTTTTGCACTCATGCATACAAAACTATACATAGTATAATTTTATCAGAAGTCTGTGTAACCTGAATATCTCAGACATATATGTATGCTTAACACATTGCTGACCACTTCTTTTTTTTATAAATTTATTTTTTATTGGTGTTCAATTTGCCAACATATAGAATAACACCTAGTGCTCATCCCATCAAGTGCCCCCTCAGTGCCCATCATCCAGTCACCCTCACCCCCCGCCCACCTCCCCTTCCACCACCCCTAGTTTGTTTCCCAGAGTTAGGAGTCTCTCATGTTCTGTCTCCCTTTCTGATATTTCCCACTCACTTTTTCTCCTTTCCCCTTTATTCCCTTTCACTATTTTTTATATTCCCCAAATGAATGAGACCATATAATGTTTGTCCTTCTCCAATTGACTTATTTCACTCAGCATAATACCCTCCAGTTCCATCCACGTCAAAGCAAATGGTGGGTATTTGTTGTTTCTAATGGCTGAGTAATATTCCATTGTATACATAGACCACATTTTCTTTATCCATTCATCTTTCGATGGACACCGAGGCTCCTTCCACAGTTTGGCTATGGTGGACATTGCTGCTATAAACATCGGGGTGCAGGTGTCCCAGCGTTTCACTGCATCTGTATCTTTGGGGTAAATCCCCAGCAGTGCAATTGCTGGGTCATATGGCAGATCTATTTTTAACTCTTTGAGGAGGGTATTATGCTGAGTGAAATAAGTCAATCGGAGAAGGACAAACATTATATGGTCTCATTCATTTGGGGAATATAAAAATAGTGAAAGGGATAAAGGGGAAAGGAGAAAAAATGAGTGGGAAATATCAGAAAGGGAGACAGAACATGAGAGACTTCTAACTCTGCTGACCACTTCTAATGGAATAGTGCAATAGAGGATCCTATGCATTGAGATGAGATGTTGTTGGGAGAGAAGCAGCAAGTAGTTAGGGACATCTGCATGGAAAAAATGACCATATGTAGATTTAAATAACACCCATTCGAATGATGGAAATTTGATTGAAATTAACATAGTCAAAGGATCTGCTTTTGAGTAAATTTATCTAGAAACATTCAGGTAGACTGCTTAATTTCCTAAGGAATGTGTTTATGCCTATGTTCAGTTAAAATATATATGTACATGCACACACAAATACACACTACACAGCAAAATATCTCAAGCATTTGTTTCACTTACTCTAAACAACAAAAATGTGTCTTAATCTAACATAGGAATCAAGGTATCTGAGATGTTAGAGGTTTACTTTTTTAAGCATTTCCTGTCATAAAGTTCCTCTACCTAATATTTTAAAACATTTACATTTGATACTTAGTTGAGCAGTGTTCTTCAAGAGTTTTGATAATATGGTAACCACTGAAAATAACAATTGATCTTGTTTTACTTGTTTTAATGAGATATAAGAACAAAGTGGGATATTTTTTAGTAAACAATAATAATTCCAACCCCTCTGGTTAAAAACTTTCCGCTTCTTCATCCTACATTTTTTTTATACTCAATGGTAAGACCTTGGTCACATTGGACAATTAATAAGTGTTTGAGAACTTATTTAGAAATGATTGATATTTTTCTTTTCCCACATCTTCTCTTGCAAAAAGATCTGTTAAATTTAGACAGATGAACTGGGTGAAATTTAGAGATGAATGCAAAGAAAAATTAAGCTATTAGTTCTTTTTAAGATAGGAAATTAAAACAATTGAAATATTTTCTCTTTCATTCACAGAATAAGTCAGGATTCTGAGGGTCCCAGACACGGCAGCACATGGATGGAGACAAGATATAGCAGACTGAGAAATCCAAACAGTTTAATCCTGTATATTAGTCCATACAGACACATGCTTCTTCTCCTGCATGGGTAAGCCTCTTGCCCCTGACCAAAATCACTATAAGATAACAAGTTAAACTAGAATAGAGCCTGGTAATATATAGAAATGAGAGGAAAAGGGATAGAATGATAGAATGCAGTCTCTTATAATCATAAACATGCAGCCTGTAATACTTTTAAATTTTAACGTAAGTCAATGGAGCTCACCATCAACTGCATAATATGAATACCTGAATAAGAATATTACAAAAAGATAGATATAAGTTTTCCACTTAGTGCTTCTTTAGGGTACAAGTGTGAGCAAAGTATCTGTCATATACATACATATATATATATATATATATTTGGGGTAATTTATCAACAGGAAATGGAATGGGAAGGCTGAAGAAAAAAGTACAAGTATAGACAACAAAGCCCTTAAAGAATTGACTGAGTGCAATGGTTAATCTTCTTTTTTTTTTTTTAAGATTTGATTTATTTATTCATGAGAGACCCAGAGAGAGAGAAAGAGAGAGAGAGAGAGAGAGGCAGAGACACAGGCAGAGGCAGAAGCAGGCTCCATGCAGGGAGCCTGACATGGAACTCGATCCCGGGTCTCCAGAATCACACCCTGGGCCTAAGGCGGCGCTAAACCGCTGAGCCACCCGGGCTACCCTGCAATGGTTAATTTTATTTGTCAATTTGACTGGTCCATGCTGTACCACATATTTGATTAAACATTATTCTAAGTGTGGTATAATTATAAAGTGTATTAAATACTTAATTATATATATCCTATTGGTTCTGTCTCTATGGAGAACCCTGACTAATACACTAAAGGAACAGGAAGGACTACATTGTACCCCATTATTCCCTCTCTCTTCAGAAAAGTTTAGTTGTGCACCTGAATAGTATGAGCTGGAACACAATGTACCATGTCAGACAAGGGACACTTTCCCAGAAATGAAGTAGAAGAAAAACCCAAAGCCAGAAGTTTGCTCTGAATATATACATATCCAGTTTCTACAACACTGTGGTAGAAACAACATCGGTGCTTAGTATTATAACATTTCTAGACCACTCACTGCTTGCTGTTTAACCCCAGCCATCAACAGCTTCCAGCAAAACTTCCTGTTGTTTCATTTGTCAGATGCAGTCTGATAAGAGCAAGGTGAGGAGTCAGGGTGGGCCACACTCTGCTTCTCATTTCTCATAAATAGGAATCCATCTGCGTACAGCATGCAGTGGTATATAAAACAAACCACAATGAAGGAGTTGTAGCAATCTTTTAACCTTCTGTATTTTGCAGAGTTCTCTCACCATATTTTGGAGTCAAGACAATAAATATTCGTTTCTTCTTTGTCTGCTCCTCTGTTCCAACTAGCCTGTAGGTCCTGGACCTTTAAGATAACATGGGCCTGTATGTAAGAGGTAACACACCTGGGTTCTTGATCAGATTTAACAACATCTGTAATTGTAGAAATAGAACATTAAATAAAAGGAAGTTCATAAACAATGGGACCCTGGAAGGCAGCCAGGCCCTCAGTCTTGAAAAAAGTGCTTACCACAGCTTAATACTAATAGCTGGACACAGGTGGAGGACAAAGCTACCCAGCCATTCTGAAAGTTCAACTTGAGGGATGTATTCAGATTTTTCAGAAATTTCTGTGTCTTCCTGGGGAAAAAAAAACACGCATATTCTTTTCAAAAAGTGTAATAGACTACAGCTTAACAAATGAGTTCCAGCTGTTTAAAATTAGATTACTAAAATAATTCCATATAAGAATATTTCCCCCCCCCCAAAAAAAAAAAAAGAATATTCCCTAGGAATATATCATTTTCATTAAGTTGGGATCTGGATGACTCATTCATTTAAGGTGCTAGTCTCCAAATTGAAGCCTAAGATAGTTAATAAGTATTAATAAGCATGCTGTTTGTAACAATCCTGTCTCCATTACTTAAATTGCCCATACTAAAAAAAAAAAAAAAATGCCATTTTTAAAAACAAAGTGCTTGAATCACCACCCAGAAGACACTAATCACACTAAAACTGTTTGACCCAGGGGAAAGCAACAGAATATAAACTTGAAGAATTCTGCACTGGGATGCAGAAAACATGAGTGATGATCTCTGTTTTACCACTTGTCAGTCACATGAATTTGGGCAACTTTCTTTTTTTTTAATATTTTTTTCTTTATTTATTTATGATAGTCACAGAGAGAGAGAGAGAGGCAGAGACATAGGCAGAGGGAGAAGCAGGCTCCATGCACCGGGAGCCCGACGTGGGATTCGATCCGGAGTCTCCAGGATCGCGCCCTGAGCCAAAGGCAGGCGCCAAACCGCTGCGCCACCCAGGGATCACTGGGCAACTTTCTTTACCTTAGTTGTCCAACTATGATATGGAGATAGTGTTTATAATGATAAACTTGCTTGAAGTCCACTGTAGCTGAATAATTCCATGACTTTTCTGCTATAAATTGTGTTTTTAATACATGTCTAAAAATTGTATTTTTTAAGGTTTTTATTTATTTATTCATGGGAGACACAGAGAGAGAGAGAGAGAGAGGCAGAGACACACGCAGAGGGAGAAGCAGGCTCCATGCAGGGAGCCCGACGTGGGACTCGATTCCAGGTCTCTAGGATCACGCCCTGGGCTGAAGGCGGCACTAAACCGCTAAGCCACCAGGGCTGCCCTAAAAATTGTATTTTTAATATATGCCTAAAAATCAAACATAGGCACGTGTAACTTGGCCCCTTAAATTGGTGGAAGTTTCCTCCATGATGTGCCTTATATTTCTTCCTAGGCTTTCTTAATCCTCCTTAATGTGAAAAAGTGACAAGGTCTTTTTTGGATTTTCTTTTCCTGGTCTTATGGAGATGTTGCCCCTTTAATTACTAAACCCACCACTCTTGTTTCTTTCACCTATCAGTTCATATTATGATAATTCATATGAATTTAGAAGATTATTCAAACATTGAATATTCTGTAAGTTCTACTTATTTGTCAGAAAGTTTACAAAATGATGCAAATGTTACATATTAAATACTAGTAGTTAGACATTCTGTACATAAAAACATCATAATATATTTACAATGCATATAGCCCCTCCTGAGCAGAGTGACTAAAAGCAATTTCTTCTTTAAAAATAAAATGCCATTGTCAAATAACTTAGGACCCTACAACCTAAAGACTCTAGACTCTAGAACAATTCCATATATACTCCTCCATATAGTCCTTTGTGCGAGTTTTTTTGTCCCTGTTTATCCTAGAAAGCAAACAAACAAAAAACCCTCCATCATCTAAGACCATGCTTTTGAAACAGCAACAAGTAAATGCACATAGATACATGTTGACAAATAAAGGGTGATTCAAGCCAAATAATAAGCCTGATGCATTTTCCTGGAATATCTTTTGAAGATCAAAATGAAAGTTTGTCTGATTTTCTAAAATAATAGGATACAAAACAATTCTCAAATTTCCTATATGCTTCTTGAGAAGATACTCCCCAAACCAGCTTCCCTACACTCTGAAGATATTTATTCTTACTCCTCTCCCATTTAGGAACACTTCAATGGAAGCATTTGAGGTAATTAGACCTAAGGAAATCTAAAAGTATCTCTTCTTTGAAATACAAAATGAACAATGTAGTAGAAAATACACATACCATTTTCTACAACAATATAGATAACTTGCATTCTAAGTTGGTATCTAAGTATATATTCTGAAATCCTTGGAAGTCTTTTTAGCATCAACAGTGTCACTGCCTGCAAGTAGAAATAGTTTTCAGAGGGAAGGGAATAAGAAAAATATAACAAGGAATTTACTCCCTGCCCCATCCTCACTCTCTGTCTTCTCATACAAGAACTAGCTTTCTCTAAAAACTATTTTGTTCACAGAATGTCATAGAAGGTCTGGTTTCCCTTTCACTCATCTCTTTCATATCAGTAAAGCTTAGGTCACAGACTTAACATGTCCTGTTCTTTGTTTGGAAAACAGTTCTGGAACACTAGGTATAGAGAGCAGAGAGGATTCCAGAGACCAGAGCCAGCTTCACTCTGAGTCAGAGACTACGGAAAAGACTGTGGGAAAAAGAGCTGGCCTCCAGGGACTTCCTGATCTGACTGCTCTTCGAAGTCACTCCTTTATCCCTGCAAGAAGGAGGGGGCTGAACCCTGTTCCCACCAGAGAATATCAACCACAAACCTCTTGGACAAGGAC
Source organism: Canis lupus dingo (assembly GCF_003254725.2). NCBI lineage: Eukaryota > Metazoa > Chordata > Mammalia > Carnivora > Canidae > Canis > Canis lupus. Next base: position 62,960,582 of record NC_064246.1, on the reverse strand, counting down.
ATGCACATACTCCACCCTGCCAAAGACAAAGGACAGTTTTCAAAGGGACAGATATAGCAGGTCACCAACAAATCAATCTACATGTTGTTTTTTACAGGGACAATAGCTTATGTTTTGTTAAATTAAAAAACTATCACATGCTTATTATACAAAATTCAGACAGCATATAAAAGCACAAGGAACAAAGTATAAGAAAATCATGTGAAATAGATATATGATTCTCTGATAATCTACTATGTGCCTGGCATTTTATAAAATGTATTAGTACTAATAAAGACACAGAGGCTGCTCTCAAGGAATTTATAACCTTATGGAAACTTTGCACTTGAGGCAGTCTCAAATAGGATGGCAAAAGGGATCACTGGATGTACAGATTTAAGCACTCAAGGTGATTGTTGGGTCCACAGAGTGTTGGCTGAATGCCAATGAAGAGGGGGCACTCTGGGCAGTTTCTCTTATTCCTCTCCAGGAGGACAAAGACTTATAGAAGGCCATGCTGAGAACAGAGGGCACACCAGGGCCTGTCGTATCTTTTTTTTTTTTTTTTAATGACATTGAAGAAGCACTGACTCTGAGTTCAAAAAATAGCCCTGCCACACATAGTAATGTGGCCAACCCCTCTTAAAATGTCTTAGCTCGTTTTTTAAAACAAGCTTAGTAATGTCCACCTCAACACTGTGGTAGTATGTTAAGCCATTTATCTTCATAACAGCTCTATGAAGTAGCTACTTGATTGACACCATTCTGTGTAGGAAACCGAGACACAGAAAATCTGTGTAACTGGCCCAAGATCACCTACATAGTAAGTGGTAGAGCCTGGATTTGAACGCAGGCAGCCAAGCTCCCGAGTACATGCTCTAGGCTCTGTAGTGGTTAGTCACTACTGCCTTTTTCATCTCCCCTGAATTAAGTGAAAGCCTAATAGCTGCCATTTAAATAATAATCTGGTGAAGAAGGAGGGAGTGATTTTTTAGAGCCTGGGGAACTGACACCAAAGACTATGCTTTATAAAGTCTTAGATATTATAAAAATAATAATAGTTGATTGTCTTATCAGCTGAAAAGCATTATAGCAAGTAGTAGAATGGAGGGTATTATGCTGAGTGAAGTAAGTCAGTCGGAGAAGGACAAACATTATATGTTCCCCTACAGTGTGAAATAGTGGCTAAGAGAGACACCAGGATGCCCGGGTGCTGATCCTAAATCAGTCACTACTGAATGAACTCCACTACAATAAGCAAATCACTCAGTGTCTGGGCTTTGGCTTCTCCATTGATCAGGTGAGCAGGGTGTAATAGGTTACTAGTTCGTAATCTCTTGGTGATCATAAACCACTTTCATGCGTTCAGTGAGCTCTCCCTCCCGAAAAATGCATATAGATACATAAGACAGAAAGCTTTGCATAAAATTCAGCTATGAAATTGTATTATGTTTAAGTGTCAAACTGAAATGTAATATCCATGAGGGCAAGGGACTGGTCCTTTTCATGTCTATATCCCCAGTTACTATAACAGTATTTGGCTCCCTCAAACTATCAATTGAATGTATAAATAGATGAGGACTCCTAGTCTCCTTGAAATCAACCCATATTAACCCCAGACTAAGAACCTTGGATTGAATTATTTTTAAGGCCTTTATTTTGGTTCTGAAAGATCTAAAGTTGAATCACATGAAATTCTCAATACTCTGTTGCTTCTGACCAATAAAAATGGCAATTTCATGTCCTTCAACCTAACATATTAATTTAAAATTTTATTCACTCACCTAGTGACTATCTGTATGTTTTTGATATCTAGTGCTGTTTTAGTTCTAATCCTGTTGATCTGTGACAGCTGTTAGTCACCTTGCATCTACCACACAATGAAACCCAGGCAAGCAGATAAATATGTTACATTTCCTGCTTCTTGTGAACTGACTGTGAATGCCCATCTCTCTTTTAGGTACAATTCTTTTATACCTTAACTTTCAGTTTCTCCTTATATTACATTATTTGAAATTTATCAATACTTCTATAAATGCTTCCTTTAAGAGGTAGCAGCTACCTCTTACTCTTATAAGTCAGACTTCTGGAATAATTGTTAAAACAGAAGAAGTGTGTTCAACCAGAAGCAAAGCTTTTAAAAATGCTTGCCAAGTATAAACCTTGGGTTAAAAAAAAAAAAAAAAAAAAAAAAAAAACCTTGGGTTAATTAGAGTGTAAAATAGCTATTTCATTGTGCAGCTTCTGTGTTTGATCATAAAACATCCCAGCTAGCATTTATTCAGCATTATAGGTATCCTTTAACATCTAGTGTCCATTATTCAAGCATTGTGCATTGTGAATTTGAAAAGCCTCTGGAAATACTCTACTTTTGAATACTCTTAGTATTAAATTTTTTAAATGCCTGAAACAAGTAGAATACACTTTTATGAGTTAACTTGATGCAGCTTAACTACTGTGGCAATATTTCTGAAATATGCTATGCATATGTTGCCTAACTCAGTCTTAACTATTACATACAATGGCAATGATAATTTATTTGCATTTGTGAGGAAAGCAAAATGACAGTATATGGAAGTTCTATTGTGTGGTAAGGCCACTCCTTCCTCTTCTTAACCATAAAGATTTAATGAGTGGTATTTCAATGAGATTTCTACCAGCCTTCAGCTAAGCTGCCTCTTTTTCTTCTCTAAAAGAATGTTTCCATTAAGATGGGTTGAGGTCAGTTCAGGTAGAATTAAGATTAAAAAATAAACTAGAAAAACTTCCTGTGGAAAGGGTAAAAACTAAGAGAAGCCCAGTGCATAGCAATGTCAGCCAAATAAAGGGAACAGAAATAATGATATAGATATAGTTATAGTTATTATAACATTCAGTGTGTATTTCCCTAAACCATTCCTGCTGTCTGCTATATTTGTTATGAAGTCCAAAGTGGGGAAAAATTAGTAGAAGGTTTTTTTTTTTCTTACTTTACTAGTTGCATTTTTTAAATATTTGGCTTGCTCATTGCTAGTTGGAGTTGTCCAAAAAATGATAGAATTGGATGAAAGAAATGAACATCTGAATCCTAAAGCAACTCAAATTCTTGAATGGGGCGTGTGTGTGTGTGTGTGTGTGTGTGTGTAAGAGAGGGGGCATAAAACAAAATCAAAAAGGTAGGCAAAAAAAATTAAAATTAAATACATTGATTCCTCAGTTGAACTAATAATACTGAAATTATCACTTTTGAAAAGGTACTTAATAAAAAGGAAAAGGAAACCAAAGAGATTGACTCTTCCAACCCAGAATTACCAAACTTTGTAGTCCTTTAATTCTCTATAGACACTCCCCTCTCATTCAGTCATGGAAAAGCAAACCTGAATATATTTTCTAGAAAGTGGATTTTTATAAACAGCCCATATAACTCTTCACATGAACTCTTACTGAAAATAATATTATAACCATATAGACTCAAGCATCCATACTCAGGGAACTTTTAGAGAGAATGAGATGATTGGGGGTGGGGGGGGAATGAGAATCAGATCTACTTGTGAAGTATACTTGTAAGAAAAACAATAGGGAGAAACTTGAAACTCCTGATGATGATAAAAGTTTGAGAATTCTTTATTAATTTTAGTTATTCTATCTTTATTCAGATGAAGTAAGTATCTATATCCAGCAAAAGTAAATCCAAATATTCTATTCAGAATTTAATGCTATATTTCCCCAATGAAATGTCTTTCATAGTAAATAAGAGGGTTCAGATTGTCAAATTATTTACAACTTTTACAGGTTTTGTGTTATCAAGTATCTAGTAAACAAGTAGCCCAGAATTCCTTTCTAACCTGTACTACTTCTCTCTGATCTCCTTTGAAAATTCCGGAGAAACATAATGAAATCAATTATTTTCTCTTTGAGCATATTAACTTTGAAAAAATAAAGAGAAGAGGGAAGAGAAAAATGGTAGATAGATTTTTTTTCTCCTCTTGGAGAAAGCCACAAGTACCATGAAGTTCTGCTTTTCTGAAGTTTTGTGTGAGAAGGGAGAGAGGGGAGAGAGTTTGCAAAAATCCAACAATTGCAGAATCAGAAGCCAGAGCCAGAACCCAATCTGGGACAGTAATGTCCCTCCTCATTATCTTATCTCCAATGTGAAAGGAAGCAGAAGCAAAGGCCAGGGTCCTTTCCTAATCAGTAGCCAGAAAACCAGTTATAAAGGAAAAAAAAAAAACACAATTACCCTGAAGGAAGATTTTTTTTTAAAGATAATGCATTGAGAGAAAGGTTACTGATCAGTATTCTTTACTTACAGTTTACATTTAAAAATAAAAGTAGCAAAAGTATCAAAGAAAGGAAAAGGAAAGGATACTAAAACCTAAGAAACAATCACATGGGCAAAAAATGTATTTATTCCTCAACTGAACTAATAAAAAAGTGAAATTTCAAGGAGATACTAAATAAAAGGTAAAAGAAAACACAGAAATACAAAGATATAAAGAAAAAACCACTATTGAATCTTTTTCTCACAGTCAGATGGGAAAAAAAAAACTATAAAGAGGAAAACTATAAAGTCTCACAACAATGAAACAGCAACATAATCCTCAACTTGAAACTGCAAAACTCCATCAGAGAGAGCATGTCAGATAATACGAGAATGAGGTCTTCACTGGTTGACTGCAGTTGCTCCAGGTTCACCATTCCTTAGGGACTTACAGGAAAAACTTACTTCTTTCCCTCAGATCCATGATAATCAAGGTAAGCAAAGTATTTGCCAAAATAGTGAGCAAAAGAGCCACTAACAGAAGTTTTCTGATTTAGAGCGCCTTAGAATCACCTGGGACCTGGTTGAGAATTCTGATTCCCATAATCCTTCACTAGGAATGCGATTTCATTATCTGAGAATGAGGCCCAAGGATCCACATTTTTATTTAGCATCTAGAGTAACTCTAAAGCACCTTGCGAAGCACTGCATTGAAATTGCGGTATCAGATAAAGGGCTAGTTTCCAAGATCTATAAAGAACTTATTAAACTCAACAGCAAAGAAGCAAACAATCCAATCGTGAAATGGGCAAAAGACATGAACAGAAATCTCACAGAGGAAGACATAGACGTGGCCAACATGCACATGAGGAAATGCTCCGCATCACTTGCCATCAGGGAAATATAAATCAACACCACAATGAGATACCACCTCACACCAATGAGAATGGGGAAAATTAACAAAGCAGGAAGCCACAAATGTTGGAGAGGATGTGGAGAAAAGGGAACCCTCCTGCCCTGCAGGTGGGAATGTGACCTGGTGCAGCCACTCTGGAAAACTGTGTGGAGGTTCCTCCAAGAGTTAAAAATAGATCTGCCCTACGACCCAGCAATTGCACTGCTGGGGATTTACCCCAAAGATACAGATGCAATGAAACGCCGGGACACCTGCACCCCGATGTTTATAGCAGCAATGTCCACCATAGCCAAACTGTGGAAGGAGCCTCGGTGTCCATCGAAAGATGAATGGATAAAGAAGATATGGTCTATGTATACAATGGAATATTACTCAGCCATTAGAAACGACAAATACCCACCATTTGCTTCGACGTGGATGGAACTGGAGGGTATTATCCTGAGTGAAATAAGTCAATCGGAGAAGGACAAACATTATATGGTCTCATTCATTTGGGGAATATAAAAAATAGTGAAAGGGCATAAAGGGGAAAGGAGAAAAAGTGAGTGGGAAATATCAGAAAGGGAGACAGAACATGAGAGACTCCTAACTCTGGGAAACGAACTAGGGGTGGTGGAAGGGGAGGTGGGCAGGGGGTTGGGGGTGACTGGGTGAAGGGCACTGAGGGGGGCACTTGACGGGATGAACACTGGGTGTTATTCTATATGTTGGCAAATTGAACACCAATAAAGCTAGGCATGCCTATGTGTTCAGTCAAAAAAAAAAAAAAAGAATTCCTCTGCTCATTTGCTGTCTATGTAGGTTGCCTTGGTGAATGTGAAACATCTTGGTTACCCCCTCCTCTAAAAAAGGGGCAGGCACAAGTTTTGTTGCTTGTGTTTGGGAAAAGGATAAAATTCAAGGTGTTTCCAGCAACCTTTGCAACTATCAGCAAGCCCTTTCCTTGTTAAAGCCAGAAATTTTGCTAAATTCATCAGACTCTTGTCTTCAAAGATCCAAAGAAATACTATATTTGAAAACCATTTTCAGATTATTTCTTAAGATCCTAAAAAAAAGGCAATCTATGTAAATATACATTTTTAGTAAGTACATGTTTTAGAAGGGAAGTATATGCTACTTGTCCAAATCACCAGATTGGATTTTAAATACATTTATTGACTTAATTTGAATGGAAATTGTTAGAAATAGGATTTTAAAAGTTATCTACAAAAAATAAGATCATACAGATACAAAAAAAAAATTGGAAATCCTATATGTCATTTCTGAGAGCTCTCATCTTTCTAAATTTTCTTACTGTTCTATAACCTCAGAGTTGGCTAGTAAAACTCCCCTGAAGTACAATGGGGTGCTTACAGGCACTTATATGTGTGAGAATCTTGGTACATTACTGACTGCAAATCAAACCTCCTAGAAAACTGTCTTGCTTTACTGCTTGGAATAGATTGTCCCTTTCAAAATGGGTTTCATGAGTTACTTTGCTCCTCCAACAGAGTTGAGATGTATTAATTCCTCAGGCAAATCTACATTTTTAATGATCAAAAGTGATTTTATTATAATCACTCTTCCCATGTATGTTCAATTGTGAATCAGTTTTTTTATTTTACTATTCTATGATCCATTGAGTACTCAGAGATAGATATTTTCTATAAAATAAAATGTAAAGTATTATTAGACTAATAAAGTCTATTTTTATGGCCACAATAGCCTACCCACGATTTCAATCTTGGTCTAATATAAGATGTGTTACATTTTTTTATGTTGTTGTTGGAGCCTGAGTCACATTAATCACTTTTGTGGGAAACTGAAGCTTATATTTATAGTTCTTTATGCTATGTAAAATTTCTCTTCTCTCTCTCTCTCTTTTTTTTTTTTTTTTTTTTTTCCAATTCATAGTAACTATAGCAACTGTTTGGCCTGGATATTCTGAGAGTCCTAAATTAAATTCTTCTGTTGTCAGACTCTATTTCATAATGCCAAGCCACCAATGACCAATTATTCTTTGGAAAATATAATTACAAAGTCAATATATGCTTTAAAAATGACTGATTTAATTTGAACATCTCAGAGGGACCATCTGCCCCACCTACCCCTCTCCCACTCTTGGGATCTGTTAGGATGCTGACTTGTTGAGGATGGCATTGATGTTAGCTCTCAAGGCCTTGGGATGCTTTTACTCTGTAAATTATATCATCTGTTTCCTGCTTCAGCAAGAAAGAGGAGATTTCCTGCTGAATAGACTATACCTTTGTTTTAAAGCTTTCTTATCTCTTGGGCATGTGTCTGCTGCTGTTCTCCCAGTAATTTTTCTAACTGTGACCTGATCTTGACCTCTGGTTTTCACCTATTCTCTTGTTCTCTTAAAAAAATATATATTTATTTATTTATTCACGAGAGACACAGAGAGAGGCAGTGACATAGGCATAGAGAGAAGAAGGCTCCTTGCAGGGAGCCTGATGAGGGACTCAATCCCAAGGATCCTGGGACGATAACCTGAGCCAAGACAGACACTCAACCACTGAGCCATCCAGGCACCCCTCTCTTGTTCCTCTTATTCAGCTAGTCTCCTGTTTTTGATCATCAGTTGTGTTTGACCCCATTATTCTGGTTCTACTAATCCAAGCTTATAGCATCCCTACCTGTGACTCAGCCCCATCACTTGCTTTCAAATTTGCCTCCACCCTAGCCCCCACCCATTCCTTTCTTTATAGGCCCTACTCTAACTTGGGTTTCTCTCCCCTGCCACTTCCCCAATATTCTCCTGATAAGTTGGTTCCCTGACCATTAAAACTACTAGTAACAGAAGCAGAGATCCACTATAAGTCTTCTAAGAGAAATATATGTAAACCTGGCAGGAACGTTGACAGCAAACTTTGAGAAAAATCAGAGTTCAGCTTTAAAAACCAGGACACCTGGTTGGCTAAGCAGTTGAGCGTCTGTCTTTGGCCCAGGGAGTGATCTTGGAGTCCTGGGATCGAGTCCCACATTGGGCTTCCTGCATGGAGCCTGCTTCTCCCTCTGCCTTTGTCTCTCCCTCTCTCTCTCTGTGTCACTCATGAAAAAATAAATAAAATCTTTTAAAAATAAAATAAATAAAATAAAAACCAGGACTACACGCATGAACAAATTGAGGGGTTTTTTTGTTTGTTTGTTTTTTGTTTTGTTTGTTTTTTTACCAGTTTAATTGTTTGATTTATTCTTTAGGAAAAAGAAATATCAAGTTAGTAAAAGGATGGTAAAATTAATTAGTTAGCTGACTTATGGATTTGTTTTAAATCAATTTCGTGCAGGCATTTTGATTGAAATAGTCAAATTTGTTTGTACATATGTTTCTGTCTCAAAAATACATATAGCATAACTGAGAGTCTGATATAAAAGGTTTTTTTAAACTATTAAGTGTTAGATAAAATTATCAGCCAGCAGTAATCCAGGTATTTTCCAACTTTTCTAATTATAAATACATTCCTATGTTCAGTTATACTTATTTTATTGCTGTTTCATTTCCTAACAATATCTAGCGTAACCTGCATTTCTTGCAAAAAAAAAAAAAAAAAAAAAAGACTACTTCCACCCCCCATTACTTTGCATACTCCCATAGTTTTCTACCAGCTGTCTGCCAAAACAAAAAGTGACTATAGAGGAGAAGATGCCATTTCCAATGAAATAAACCACTCATAACAATGAGGAAGCAAATTACACTGAGAATAGATGAAGGAAAAAAATCAATCACCTTGCCTTGCTAATAGTCTGCTGAATACACTGGTTTCCTTTGAAATATGTGTTTTTGGATTGGGCTTTCTCTGGAGGGCTAGAAATATTGTTTGAGGAATTACTAATATATAGGTGGGGATTGAAGTCATGAGGTTTGAGGTATTTCTAAGAGACACTCTATAAGACATTTAAAAAATCCATATTGAATGAGTGAGAGAGAAATTTGGAATAAGCAGAGCCTTTCACGATCTCTCTAAAGTCAAGGCCAACACTTGAAGTCAAAAGGTCTGTCTCTAGCACACGCATGCACACACATACACACACACACACACGTGAATTATCAACCATTTGAATTACTTACACACATAAAAAATGGCAGATTTATGCAAGACTATTAAGGAAAAAGGAAAAGTCAAGCCATCATAAACATGGGTGGAGTTAGGAGTAAGAATTTATTAAAATCCCTGTGGTAATTGTGATTGAAATTTTTGGACAACATAAAGAACCAAAAATAAATATTCTTGAATTTTATGGATTTTTTTATATGCTCTGTGGATACCACCCTCCCCCCTGCACACACAACACTGTACAACTATGTTCTTAGCTATACACAGATGTTTAATGGCCTTAGCCCTTAGTAAAATTATAATATGGTTAAAACATACCCTGGCACTTTAGAAATATAGAATTGAAACTACTTAGAAGTCATTTAGTCTAAAATATTAATTTTACAGATGAGCAAACAATATGAAACAATATCTCAAATCCCACACTGACCATTCCTTCCTCAAATCCTGTGACATTTTCTTGTTGATGACAATAAGCAACTTGTCTTTTGGGATTTTCCTCAGGGTAAAGGCTACATCTGCATGTGATTTGTATATGTTCCTCTAAGCTGAAGTGTTAGCTAATTTTAAAGTCCTGATTTGGTTTTCATAATGGCAAATGCCAAAGGTTCTCATTTTCCTCATGAATTTACTGGCATTAATTATACTAGGTATTGGACTAGGTACTTGATTTCTATCATCTCATTTCGTCCTTAGAACAATCTTATATATTGGGTATTCTTTTATAAGAAGAAAATGAAGTTGAGAAAATAATATTGGGTATTCTTTTATAAGAAGAAAATGAAGTTGAGAAAATAGATATTATGGCCCTGGTAATATACTCAGTACATAATAAAAATCAAGATTTAAACCCAGGTCCATCTAATTACAAGCTTTTTCTGTGGTTCTTCCATCACTGGATTCTATTACCAGGTTCCAGGAATAATAGAGGGGGAAGCAGAGAAACAAAGTAAGTCAGAGTCAATACACAGAGTGCTCAAGGAGGAAACACCATAGGAGCCAACCTGGCACTGCTGCATGGTGAGTTTTCACCGTTAGGAGAATGATAGGTGATGTTGTGCCAGCACTAATGAACACATGTTTGATAGGAAGAATGGAAAAACACTACGATAAACTTTCATGATGTAATCACCAGGTTCAGTTTTACCAAAGAGTTCGGTGGCCTACTTCATCAACGTGATGGATAGAACAAAATATCCTGCCACATAGTTCCTCTAGTGATCCTGAAAAATAATAAATATTAATTTGGGATATTGCCTTATTGGAATAATATATCCTAATTTGAGTATTAAATCCAGCATGGATTTTTGTAACAAATTTCAAACCCCATAAGATTAGGAAATGTTGTCTACAAGTTGTTGGGGACAGCTGGAAAGAAATGACATTTTGGGCTTGAGCAACTTCTTTGATACTCCCTTACTTCCAGGAGTCTTGAGAATGGATTCCACCTTAACAAATACCAGTTGTCAACTTTACACAGAATCTGGAAAGTAATTAAGAATAGCCAGGATCAGATCCAATGAGTTATTTTAGTTTTGGTAGGAGTTATGAATTTCAGTTTGCCAACATTCAAAAATATACCTTGGAATATGACCAAGAAAAGGAATGATGTTTGCCCCTTAGCCTTTCCACTGAACTCAAGAATCCAAATCTCTGTGAGAACATCATGCCAGCTGACATGCTAAATTCTGTCACTCCCTGGCTTAGAACCCTTCAATAGTTGCCCATGGCATTTAGATAAATTCAGAACTCTTAAACACAAACGTTATGCCTCTTCCTTATTGCCTCCTCTCCTTTATTTTTAGTCACTCCATTCATTCTACTGTCCAGTCATAGTCAGTTTCTTTCTAAATTCTGTCTCTTCTCCAAGCCTTAGCTCCTGCTATTCCCTCTTGCTAGAACAGTCCCTGCTTAAATGTTCCCCTTCCCCCATGTTCTCTCTATTACACATATAGCCACCACTGGCTGGCTATGTACCACTTCATCTCAGTTCTCACTGTGACATCACTTTCTTAAGAGCTCCTCACTAAAAAAAAAAAAAAAAAAAAAAAAAAAGCTCCTCATTAATTCTCCAAATCTGGGTTAAATGCCACCCATAAAGCCCCCATTTACCTCTGTATTTATAATATTTTATTATAATTTCTTATGATATGCTTTCTTTTGTCAACTTGGCTGTAAATTCTATGATGGCAAAGATGCATTACCAAAAATCAGATATTTGTTGGGTGTCCATTCTATGCTAGACATTGGGATACTGTGGCAAACTAGATGTGTAAGCTTGTATGTCTGCCTTGCCCAACATTGCATCCTAACATAAGAACATGCTTTTTCTCTCAGGAAAGATGTATTTACAACACAAATTGCTCATGAAATACCATGAATATTTTCATTCCTTGCATATATAGGATGCAGGACAATTTCTAGGTAATGAAATCTTGCTCTTTCAAGGTGGAATCAAAGTGGTCCAGAAGGCAACTATTAGAGACTGTGCCCTGCCTCAGCTAGATTAGGTAGTGCCAATGGTGGAATACTTTTGGGGGGTCTTTGGAATACTATCTCTCAAGCCCTGTGCTAGAAATATGAAAGATATTGCCCTTTCCTCCTAAAGCCAAGATGTATCAAAATACTCAGAGCATGAATTCTAGTGGTATTGATGACATTTCTTTTTTGATTAATAATGAAATTATTTACCAACACTATGTCATCATGAGGTTATTTTCCTGTATGTTAACAAGAACACTGGTATGGGATATACATGCCAAACAATCAGTAAAATTACAAACGAAGCAGTCTAGGAATATCAACTACAGAAGGCTGCCATTTCTACCAATAAGTTTAAATTGTGCTGAAGATTCCCAGTTTAGACTCCATCTCTAGCCTTATAGCACCTGGACTAACATAGGCATCTCACTAATTATTCAAATACAGTGATATGTAATTCAGGTCATTAGTGAGAATGAAGTGAGGTGATAAATTAGTCCCTCAATATTCTGAACTTTGAAAGCCCTTTCTCTCCCTGGTATAATTTCTGTTGCCTTATCAATTAAGAAAATATTTTATTTGTCATAGACATATTGAAGTAAGAAAAGTTATTACCATGTAGATGATTGACTCCCTAATTTTTTGTTAAAGTAACTGCAATTCATATATGTAAGAGTATTTACCCATTGAGCACATTATACTATTTGACATTTTCCCCTCAATCTAAGGACCACTGGTAAAGTGGAAGAGGTTGGGAAAGAGGGAGAGTTACAGAGAAGGTCAAGAAAGAAAATAGTGAATGTTTTATATCAGATGCTTGAGATGAGAATGAATGAGACTACCTTAGAGATAGCTTGGAGAAAGATGCCTGTTAGTCTCAAGTCCATAAGAAAGAAATATGTAATTTACTAAGAGAAGAATTTTGGACTTTTAAATATGCATGTTAAGTTTCTTTTCTTTCCTAAGTCTTTAAAAATTATTATGTAGGGGGTGCCTGGTTGGTTCAGTCCATTAAGCGTCAGACTCAGTTTCAACTCAGATCCTGATCTCATGGGTTGTGAGATTGAGCCAGTGCATCCGAGGTCTACTTGGATATCCTCTCCCTCTGCCCTTCCCCACACTCACTGTCTTCCTCTCTAAAATGGATAAATAAATCTTAAGAAAAACTAAAATATAGAAGAAGAAGTATTGATGCTACCAGGTAGGTATAAGCCTGGTTACTGACTGAATAGAACATAGGACATGACAGACTAAGTATCTGCAGGGATGAAGCCTTAACGAAAGTTAGTCAGGTCACTCTGCAGAACCTTTGAGGGTTCAGGGGTAGGGCCACTGGGCATCAGGTTAGGCAAGGCCATTGGAGAGACACCAGGCTGAAAGCAAGGGGATTATTCAAAGTCTGTACCCTAAACAGAGGGATCTGTCAAATAAGCAATTATTAATTATTAATTATTATAGAAAAGCCAAAAGTTGTCTGAGAAAGGAACTTAGAATAGCAATGTTTCTTATTTACATAATCACAACACTGCTAAAACATGGCTGTTTACTATAAAGCATGTGATAAAACTATTAGGAAGCTGAAGAGAATGAAGCTGATGTGCGGTGATGACAGGCAGTGCTAGGAAGGATGAAATTCTTAAGCACTACAACAGGAAGTCAATAAACCATACATAAAACTGATATGTCAGTTAGGAATATAAATATAGAAGAAGTAGCAGGGGCAAAAAGTTAAAAGTTGTTGCTTCTGGAGCATGGAATAGTGAGTGGCGTAAGAGAAAGGATCCAGCTTTTCATTTAGAAGCTTTTATTTTTTTATAATAAATTTATTTTTTATTGGTGTTCAATTTGCCAACTTACAGAATAACACCCAGTGCTCATCCTGTCAAGTACCCCCCTCAATGCCCATCACCCATTCACCCCCACCCCCCACCCTCCTCCCCTTCCATCACCCCTAGTTCGTTTCCCAGAGTTAGGAGTCTTTATGTTCTGTCTCCCTTTCTGATATTTCCCACACACTTCTTCTCTCTTCCCTTATATTCCCTTTCACTATTATTTATATTGAGAACATACACTGTTTGTCCTTCTCCGATTGACTTACTTCACTCAGCATAATACCCTCCAGTTCCATCCACGTTGAAGCAAATGATGGGTATTTGTCATTTCTAATAGCTGAGTAATATTCCATTGTATACATAAACCACATCTTCTTTATCCATTCATCTTTCGTTGGACACCGAGGCTCCTTCCACAGTTTGGCTATTGTGGACATTGCTGCTAGAAACATCGGGGTGCAGGTGTCCCGGCGTTTCACTGCATCTGTATCTTTGGGGTAAATCCCCAACAGTGCAATTGCTGGGTCGTAGGACAGGTCTACTTTTAACTCTTTGAGGAACCTCCACACAGTTTTCCAGAGTGGCTACACCAGTTCACATTCCCACCAACAGTGTAAGAAGGTTCCCCTTTCTCCACATCCTCTCCAACATTTGTGGTTTCCTGCCTTGTTAATTTTCCCCATTCTCACTGGTGTGAGGTGGTATCTCATTGTGGTTTTGATTTGTATTTCCCTGATGGCAGGTGATGCAGAGCATTTCCTCATGTGCATGTTGGCCATGTCTGTCTTCCTCTGTGAGATTTCTCTTCATGTCTTTTGCCCATTTCATGATTGGATTGTTTGTTTCTTTGTTGTTGAGTTTAAGAAGTTCTTTATAGATCTTGGAAACTAGCCCTTTATCTGATATGTCATTTGCAAATATCTTCTCCCATTCTGTAGGTTGTCTTTTGGTTTTGTTGACTTGTATCCTTCGCTGTGCAAAAGCTTCTTATCTTGATGAAGTCCCAATAGTTCATTAGCTTCACATGATTTCTTAAACTATGTGCATTTATTACTTGGAAAAAAACATAAAAATTTAACTAAAACAAAAAGAAATGAAATGAAAAAGAAAAAAGCAAGAAGTGCCTTGGATTGCCAAGATATTAGAGATATTCACCTGGAAGAAACATTGATTCCACATCTTTGTGTACCCAGGATGTCAGAATCCATTGGTGTGCATATAGAAGATATGTAATCATGTCTGTGTCAGGATATAATTAGAGTCACCATGAAAGTTTTACAGCTCAAGAAGATAGTACAAAAATTTAGGATACAAAGTGTTATACTTTAACTCTTCTCAACCTCCACACAATGCTAAAGGGTTCTTTACAAGTCCTGTTCCTGTCTTGTTGACTGTTCTATTTCCAGTGCCCAGCATGGTGCCTGGTTAACATGGGTTCCTGAGGAGTAGTTGAAAGTATACAGGAAAATGTACTGAGACTGCAGAAATAGTAGTTAATAAGCTACAGCTGAATTAATTGGAAGGCATAGGGAGGAAGAGAGGAAGGAAGTTACAAGAAAGACTCAAGTTGTAAAAGGCCGAATATAACTGGTAGCCATGCCAAATTTTCTTCCTTTTAAGGAACCCAGACCAGGGTAAAGTTAAGGTCAAACCTAACTTCCCCTTCCCTAAAGGGGATTGAGAATAAGGTTAATTCAAGGTGATATTTCTGTTAATTTAACTTGCTTGGTAAATAAACACTTTGCATATGATGGGTTTGCAGCTTATGAACTATGAGGGCAATTCCATATCCCACATATGTCATTCTGGTTGCTCTTTTAAAATACAGAAAAGTAGTAAAGTATTTATCATTCAAATTGGATAGTTGAAAAAAATGTATAAAAATCTATGTTGCATAAGACACAGCCAATCAGGGGTGCCTGCGTGGCTCAGTGGTTGAGCATCTGCCTTTGGCACAGGTCGTGATCCCAGGGTCCTGGAACCCAGTTCCCTATCAGGCTCCATGCAGGAAGCCTGCTTCTCCCTCTGCCTATGTCTCTGTCTCTCTCTGTGTGTCTCTCATGAATAGATGATTAAAATCTTAAAAAAAGAGAAAGACACAGCCAATCAAATTCAAAATATAATTTTGAAAAAGAGCAGTGGTCTTTTAAGTAAGAATACAGATTTCATGTTTAAGAACATATATTAGTTTGCTGGGTCTGCCATTACAAACCTCCACAAAAAGGGGGGGGAGGCTTAAACAACAGAAATTTATCGTTCCATATCCCAGAAGATGTATGGGACCTTACGTACCAAGACTAGTAAACCAAGTATCTTTTATCTTGATGAAAGTATTAAAAGCCAGGAAAAGTGTAAAATTTTGAATCAAGTGCATTAAGAAAGGAAAAGAGTCCAACAGCAGAGAATTCAGTTCATACATACAAATAACACAAAAATCAAAGAGGAGGTCCAAAAACTAATACATTGGACAAAATTAAAAAGCTAAATCACTGAAGATCCAGTGGGAAGAGAACAGAACAGGATGAGCAAGCAAGTCAGAGAGCCTAGGAAGAAATACTTTAGTGTCAAGCTATTGCCTGCTATTGTCCTATATGTGCTATGGCATGAGGTATGGGCAGATTACGTAGAATTATAAGGAATTATAAGCCTTATAATTCTAAGACTAAGGGGCATAACAGTAATAACTTTATAATTTAACTATAAGATTTTTTATTTTCATATCAGTGTAATGTTTGAAATGTTTACTATAAAGCTGTATCTGAAGTTAACTTATGCCTTGTGATAAAAACAAGAAAGCAAGAATCACAATTTGCATGTTCTGTGTCCCAGGAAAACTTTGTGTGTTTCCATATAGGAGGAAAGTCAGACCTAAGGCATCACGACCCTTATTCACCAACATCTCTCAAATTTCACTACACTTTGAACTACATATAATCCTGTCCCCACATGAACATCAGGTTATTACAGATTTATGATGCACCAATTAGAAGTCATATCCAAATGAAGATTGCACTTCAAAGCCATCTTCCGAAGGAGCTGTTCTTTTTCACAATAGTTCAGTATAGTTGAGCAGATCCTACTTTGTTATTTATATCAAAAATAGTATTCCAGGGGTAAATCTTATTCTATGAAGTACTCAGGTATCCCAGAAATGTCTCATGACTTTATTTTCTTTAAATTTAATTAATTCAAACTTGAATACCTTCCTGTAAGGGTTGATATGAATATCAGTATTAGTTATTATTGGAGGTTTCTTCTCATACCATTCCTTACTGCCTTCCACAATCATATGTGAACTTAGAAATCCTACATACAATCCTATTTCTAGGCTTTCTCAAGTCTTTGGGACATCCTGATCACCATATTATTCTTATCGAAACACTCATGGTCTCTTAATATCCAATATCTCTTTGTTTTCACTAGGCAGAAGAATTTTCTAGAATCACCAATACCCATCACCCAGTCTCCATATGCACACTGTGAAACTGCCCCTTCTTCTGATGTCAGGAAGAACCTGGTCAATAATTTGTGCCACTTTTAATGAAATAGATCATAGGTCCCAACTCCCAGAAAAATCTGAACTTTTCATCCATTCACCAGTCTGGGGTTACTTTTTACTTTGAGTCCTTCTAGTTCCTTCTCCTACCTCTTTATCACCAGTACCCTTTAATATCATTAAGTAGTACATGCTTTTAAAACACAAATATACCAAAGCTAGAAAGAGTTCGTGTACAGAATACCTTGTTCAGTGAAGAAACAAAAAGTACCCTTAGAACAAAAGAACAAAAAGAACCTGTCCACTTTCTGGGAACTGGGAAGGAAAAAATATACCTAGAAGTAAGCACAAATTCATCTCTCAAGAAATCGTCACTACAATTTCCAATGTCCATTAAGAAAGTAACATTATTACATTATAGTTATATTTCATTTATTTTAATAAAGTAGTGATAATATTACTACACAACCACCATGGAGTGTTCCTAGGACCATATTAGGGTCCCCAAATGCAATTCTGAAACAAGAAGTTGAATAAAGTATCTGAACAATGCTAGTGCTATCATTGAATTTAATTCTCAAGAGCTATTGTACAAAAGGGAAAATTGTTGATTCAAGAACAAGTTACTTTCAAGTAGTTGAAGTTGTCATGAATTACTTATTCGTGAACTACTTAAGTTGTTTCAGTCATAAATAGAATTCCTTTTCCTATCTCTTAGTTTTTACCTGAAATTTCATTTTCTCTCTTCAGCCTCTCAATGCCTGCACTTCTTCTACCACTACTCTTAGCCCTCAAAACTGATTATACAATCGATGAATGATTTTTACATTCCCAGGACAGGTAGCAGCATGGCCTGAAGTTGGGCGTATGGGCTATGGTATAGAAGAATTAGAGAAAAGGAAACTACAAAACATTGTTGAAAGTAATTAAAGAAGATATTTTAAAAATGGAAACACATCCTGTGTTGATGAATTGTAAGGCTTTATATTAAGATGTTAAGACCAGTATTTCCCAGTTGATCTACAAATGCAATACCAATCCTATGAAAATTCTAACTGCTTTTTTTTTGAAGGAATGAACAAAATGATCCTAAAATTAATATGGAAAGGCAAGGGATCCAGAATAGCCAAACCAATCTGAAAAATAACACAAATGGAGGAGTTTTGAGAAATTTCCTGATTTCTAAACATAGTACAAAGCTACATTAATCAAGATAGTATGATAAAAACAAAAAAATAGACCAGTGGAACAGAATTAAATGTTCAGAAATAAACCTTGCCCGTATGGTCAATTAATTTTCAATAAGAATGCCAAGACCATTCACTGGGGGAGAAATAGTCTTTTCAACAAATAGTACTGAGAGAATTGGATATCCACATTTAAAAGAATGAAGTTGGACCTCACACCACATATAAAAATTAGCTCAAATGAATCATAGGCCTAAACAAAAGAGTTAAAACTATAAAACTCTTAGAATAAAACATGTAAATCTGCATGATCTTGGATTAGCAATTTCTTAGATGTAACACTAAAAACCCAACAACCAAAAGAAAAATAAATAAATTTGGGATGCTTGGGTGGCTCAGCGTCTTGGGTGGTTGAGCATCTGCCTTTGGCTCAGGGCATGATCCATGTTTCTGAAATGAAGTCCCAAATCAGGCTACTCAAAAGGAGCCTGCTTCTCCCTCTGATGATGTCTCTGCCTCTCTTCTGCTTCTCATGGATAAGTAAATAAAAACTTAAAAAAAGGAAAAGAAAAATAGATAAATTTGTCTTCATCAAAATCACAAACTTTTGTGCTTCAAAAGACTTATCAAGATAGTGAAAAGTCAACTCATCAAATGGGAGAAAATAATTGTAAATCATATACATGATATGAGACTAGTATCCAAAATATATGAAGAATTCTTACAACTCAACAGTAAAAAGACAACTCAATTTTAAAATGAGCCAAAGACTTAATAGATATTTCTCCAGAGAAAATAGACAAATGACCAATAAGCACATGATAAGGTGTTCACCATCATTAGTCATTAGGAAATTATAAATCAAAACCATAATGAGATACTATGCTATACACACTAGGATGGCTATAATCAAAAAGGTAATGATAATGATCTTTTGAGGAGTTTATTGAGACCTTTAGGTGCAGATAAAAACAGATTCAGAAGATAATAAAGAGGGATCCCTGGGTGGCGCAGCGGTTTAGCGCCTGCCTTTGGCCCAGGGCACGATCCTGGAGACCCGGGATTGAATCCCACGTCGGGCTCCAGGTGCATGGAGCCTGCTTCTCCCTCTGCCTGTGTCTCTGCCTCTCTCTCTGTGACTATTCTAAATAAATAAAAATTTTAAAAAAAGAAGATAATAAAGAATCAAAGGATCTCTGGATCATCATTAGTCTTACAAAGAATCTTTAGGACATTCCAGGACCAGGACTTTGTACCCAGACATAAAAGTGTGAACTATGCATTCTATTAGCCTGTCTGTGGCTTTGATAGTTCCCAGCTCTGGGTTGTGCAGCCAGTGAAGCAGCTGCCTAGAGAAGCACTTGACAGACGGTCACTAGGAAAGGATTATGAGCCAAAATCCAAAGTACAACTTCTATCTTTAACTTCATTTTAGAAAAGGGAAGAGGGTGGAGTTGGAATGTATGGAAATAATCTTGCCTCTGTATGGACTGCACTCAGCATACTTAATTTCAATGTAAAGAAATGTACTAATATCTACTTAGAGTCCATTCTCTGATCATTTTTATGTTAAATATTTTAAAATATACAAGATCAGGAAATCATAGAAAACATTTAACATTGCTTTATCATTCTCTTATTTATTCAAAAATGTTTGTTATAGTTGTTTGGCTATTTTTGCTCTCCTCATTACAATATTTATTTCATCAAATAGATGTTCATTACTTTCCATTCCTGAAAGGCACTAGTGTAGTTTGTGCTCTTGTGCTCTGACCTTTGAAATAATTCATAATTGAACTAGTGAATGCTGTTCCCTCATTTTCCAACCTCAAAGCTAGCAAATAAGTGCTAGAATAGTCCATGACCTATAAGAAAGAATGCTAAAAAGCGTATAATTATTAGAGGATGGTACTGTTTTCTGCAAAGCAACTAGACACTGAATGTCTTGTTTTAGAGAAAATAAATAATAGGAATAAAAAATGATCCTTTATAAATTTTCCTATAATCCATTACTAAAATTATACTTTAACTGAATCAGAAAACAGCTCATAATTTTTCAATTTGAGTACATTCCTACTATTTGCTTGATAATCTGCTCAATATAGAGATTCAGAAATTACTAAGCATCTCACAGCTTAGTGGTGAAAATAGATGTATAAATAAATACATTTAAATTCCTTTTAATCACTGTAACAATGGAACCATACACACAATATGGAGAAGGAGTGTTTAATTCTGTAGAAATGTCAAGGAAATCTCCACAATGTCAGATTTCTTAGTGACAGGCTCAGATAGTACCATGACTCTACCTTTGATAGCAGTTATAGCACAGATGCAACTCTCCATTTATTCAGTGATTATTTGATTAATGCCTATCTCCTCCATTAATATGTAAGTTCCACTTGGGCAGAGTATATCTGTTCTTGTCCACTATTAAATTCTCAACATCCAGGATACTTTGTACAAAAGGCTATTTTTTAGTACCTCTTAAATATTGATGAGTATACGCAGGAAAAATATTCCTAAGGGAATACATTAGGATACCTCACTTGGCCATTGGAAACAGATTAGGAGTTTTACAAGCATAAAGAGGACATTGGAGGCAAAAGTACAGCAGTATGGGCAAAGAGATGAAGGCATGTGTGCTTGATGCTGAGATGTAAAATCTGAGACGGGATTTGGAGGAACATGTGAGAGAGGGCAAAAAAAAAAAATGTGTACCCACATACTCACACATATATATGGTAAACTCACATAACCCAGTCACACGTAGTTACACTCATATATACCCTTACACCCACTTATAAACATACTTATATAATATACAGTTTTTATTTGAGATATGTTTTAGCTGGCAATGAGTGAATCTAGAAGAAGGGCAAGAAATAGCAAAAGCTGATCAAATATGTTAGATTAATTAGCTACTGGGTGACGAGCATTAAAAACTTTTTTTCAAAAAAGGCACAAAATTAAAATTCCAAATAACAATAATGAGGTGATGGAGGTGGAGGGATATTTAATGAATAATTAAGGACCCCTTATGATAGAAAGGATAGAAATATTGCAGAGTCACAAACTTTTAAAGATTGTCTTGTAATTGAATATGCATCCTCAAATTAGAAGTGCAAAGTAATTCAATATAAATTCAGTCATGAGCCAGAAGAGATTTGGCTAAGTTGGACCACTATCACAGAACAGCAAGTTTTCTCTAGATATGAAATTTCTCAAGGACAAAGTAGTGGTTGGATCATCCTTAATGAAACACTGGACTACCCATAGACTGACAATTTTTTTTTTTTTGTCAGAAGATAAGAAGCTTCAAGGGAGTGAATTTCTGTCTTTACCAATGAATATGAAGTTGGCCCTGGATTGCTGTAATTGACATTGTATTCTTTGCAAGGACTGTCACTGTAGATGCTACTATGGAATCTGTCATAGAGATTTCTTCAGGAAATGGGAATTCCCCTCTAGACCCAAAGTTCACAGCTCTTGGATCCTCTTTCAAAGCCATCTATCAAGGCATAGTTCAGCCCTTGGAATCGTAGATCGGGAGTGAACCATCTGCCACTGCACTAAGGGTCCCTCCCATTATCCTGAAATTTCCTCAGTAAAGTCAGCCCAAAATAGGTCTATCAGAGCTGTCCTACCCCCTGACCCATATCAACTGACCTAATATTTCTCTTATTGAAGCCTAACCTCAATGGTGCCAGGATGGCATCTATCCCTGCCTATGCTGTGCCACAGAGGGAAGAAAAGCACAAACTGGTTTCTGTGCAGGCTCAGGGAGACTCTCCCTGATGGCACTGCTGGCCTCATCTCATCCGAGGCAATAAGGGGGAAACTTTGAACATTTTGAAGGAAGCATTCTAAAGCATGGACTCTCTGTGGCCCAGGGTTCCTTCTTTCCCAAGTCTTAGGACAGTAGTGTGCAATGGAGACAGTGCTACAAGAATAATATTTAGCAATGAATTAAATCCAAGTTCCAAATTCTGATTGGGCTGAATGCCCCCAAGGCCCAAGTCTCAGATTTACAAGGACACTAGTCAGTATGTTCCTCCTTGAGGCCCAGTGGATATGAGATGGCATACAAGGCCAAAGTTTGGCTATAAAAAGAAAAAGAAGAGACTTCATCAAATTCACTGTTCCTATTTTTCATTATCATAGAATGTTGATTATTTCATTATTCATGTCCAAGATTCTACTGAATATAAGATAATTATTACCACATCAATAGCTACTTTTTACTTACTTTGCCTTTAAGAAATTTACAGGAAGATTTAATTAAGAAGACTTGACAAGGCAATATATTTCTAAGAAGCTGTTGCATGCTACAAATGGCAACATGAGGTCAAATACCAATGATTTTATCCTCAAATGAACTATAATAACTTCCCTGAAATGTACTCCTTGGAATTTTCAATTGTTATAAAATGGAATTTATCATTAGGGAAAGAAACTAACACAGTGTTTTGGACTAGAATAAAAATCAGAAAACTCTAAATTATTTTTTTTCTAAATTATTTTTAAATGCAAATAAATACAAACAAGGTAAGAGAAGAGAGCTAACATCCTACACTCACAACCAGGCATTAAGATGACTAAAACTCGTCCAGCTACCTTGTCAGCTTGATGTGGCAGGTTCTGTTTGCTCTCCAATTATGATGACTCATACATACCTTGTTTCTGTTTCTATGTCTCCTTTGCTATTATCCAAATAACACTTTCTATAGGTTTTAAATTTAAACTCAAAGAAGGAGGGAATAGTATACTCTATTAAAAAGAGATCTGACATTGGAGTGAGAAAATTCTAAATGATCCTGCTTTTAGACATTATTTCCAGTAAACTGAACTTCAATTTACTCAACTAAAAATGGGTATATGGTATATTAATCTTTATCATGAAGAGTTGTTGTGCACCTTAAGCATAACTATGTTAAACTTTTGTCATAGTACTTCGCATAAGTCAAGATCACAGTGTATAGTATCACTTATTTTTATCACTATTTTTTGGGTCTGGTATTCTTGGCTAAATATCATCTATACAAGAGGTGAGTACCTTATGCCTGGATATCTCACAGATTATTAGCAACTTTTGGGCCAATTTAGGCCTGTCAACTGTGGCCAGAGTGATAGGGTAATAAGATGCACTGTGCTAGCAATGACTAACTGGGCTACTTAACAGAGTTCTGGAGAGTTTCAGATGTTATCCTAAAGTGGGTTGGCACTGCCTTGCAGTTTTGCTAGTTCAGTACAGCATCTCCCAAAAGACAACTGGTAGCAGGTTTGCCAAGTTCCACTTACTCCTTTGTAAAGGGTCTCAACAGAGTGTATGGTTTCCAGTTTACATTATTTCAAATTAAATGTTTTTAATGTAAATCATCCAACCTTGCCCTTTATCTTTTGAAAAAAAAATTCATTAATGGACTAAATCCCATGAATGACAGAGCATCTCTTGCCAAGTCTGGCTCTAAACTGATAAATCTGAGCTCTGGAGGAAAACTAAAACATTTGAGGTTTTGTGGTCATTTACCCATGACCAAACTTAACTTCCTATTTTGGAGAGAAAAAATTAATATTAATCCTCATTTGAAAATCCCCAAAGATTTTTCAGATACAAGTCTTCAAACCAGAAGCTGGGGGAAAAAAAAAAGCATAAATAAGTGAAAACATGTGAGAATCGTTTCCTTTAAAATGTACATTAACTTTTTAAGTTCAAGTAAAGGTCATTTGACCAAGTCAAAAGCTTTGTACCTCATGTACAAATACCTCTAAGGGCTGTGATTAGAAGTTCTTGATTTCCAGCTTATGCATACAATATTGTAACGGTATTCATTGCCTGTAAAAGATGTATCAAACAACAAAGGTAATCTGAAAGCCCTTAGAATCCCAGGGCATAGTCATTAGTAAAAACAACCCCCAAATATTTCCAAGTAGGTTAGGAAGGACAGTTCACCTATGGTGAAACTCATCTGAATGGTATGTATAGTGATGTCCTCTCACTTCCTCTCCTCTGTAATAGTAGTAAGACAGGAACCATTCTCTCGAACTGTACTCACCAATAGAGCTGTCTACAATAATGTAAATTATTAGCACCACCTTCCGCCCAGGGTGTGATCTTGGAGACTCGAGATCAAGTCCCACGTCAGGCTCCTGTCATGGAGCCTGCTTCTCCCTCTGCCTGTGTCTTTGCCTCTCTCTCTTTCTCTCTCTCTCTCTCTCTCTCTCTCTTTCTCTGTGTCTCTCATGAATAAATAAAAAAAAAATCTTAAAAAAATATAATGTAAATTTCCCCATTCTGCAGTGTCCAATACCATAGCCACCAGCTACACAGGAGTAATTTAAATATGGCTGGGACTGAGGAACTGAATTTTTAATTTTATTTATTTTTAATTGACTTTAAATTTAGATAGCTACATGTAAATTAACAGTGGCTACCACAATTATCAGTGCAGGTCTACATAATAGGAATATACTACTCCTTGAACAAATATCTATAATAATAATAGCAAGTAGTAACAATAATAATAAATACCTAATATCGTTAAGCACTTAGGGCTTTACACGTTTATTCCTCACAGAGCCACCGCCTTATCACCCATGCCCTGGGTGTTGATAGACTTGCTCTTGATAAGATGCTATCCTAATAACTAGAAGCAATGACTCTGTGCTAAATATAATGACAAGCATTGGACCCAGGAGAATAAAGCATACCATTTGGTAGAAGTACTGATGGATGAGCTCAGTGGAATATCATGATCCAATAGATTATAGATGATGTTGATGTGGGTCCCAGTCCTGGCTTTAATGATCTTGGCATCCTCTGAAAGGAGGAAAGAAAATGAGCAATTGACAATAAACTTTAAGGAATGCACTGTATTCTAATCATAAGCTGTTGGGGTTCAGATAGGAATATTTGCAAGTAGAGAAGAGTTTGTCTGTGGTGACTTTGGAGTCATACTTGACTCCTCTCTTTCTTTCACACCACACATCTGATCTCTTCAACAAATACTATTATCTCTATCTTTAAAACATATCCAGAATCTAACCACCTTTCATCACCTCCATATAGGTCTGAGCCACCATCCTTTCACACCTAGATTATTGCAGTTGCCTTGTCACCACTCATTTCCCTTCCATACATGCCCCATTTTACTCTCATCTCAGAAAAGCATAGATTTTTTAAAAAAATAATCAAAATCTTCCACTGGCTTTCATCTCTGAATAAAAGACAAATTTTCTAAATGGCCTGTAAATCCCTACATTACTTGATCTCTTCTTTTACTGCACTCAGCTTCAGTCAATCCACTCCAAACAGACTGGATTTTTGAACATCACAGGGATGCTCCTTGCTCAGGGTCCTTGTACTCTAACTTTCTTACCCTGGATTCCCACACAGACTTTCTTCCCATCTTTGCTCTTTAGTCATCTTCACAGTGAAGCCTTTTCTGATTACCTTATCTTAAATTTTTGCTCTCCACCACGGCCACTACTATGCACTTTTTTCTCTATTTATGCTTCACTTTTCTTCATAAATCTTATCACTATCTAATATACTATTTTTAGTATTTTATGTATTTCATATTTCTTTCTGTTAATGTAGCTTCTTTAAGGTGGAAATTTTCAGGGCCCCTAGGTGGCTCAGTGATTGAACATCTGCCTTTGGCTCAGGTTTTGATGCTGGAGTCCTGGGATCAGTCCCCCCATCAGACTCCCTGCAGGTAGCCTGCTTCTCTCTCTGCCTATGTCTCTGCCTCTCTTCTTGTGTCCCTTATGAATAAATAAATAAAATCTTTTTTTAAAAAAAGGTGGAAATTTTCTCCAGTTTTGTTCACTGCTATATTCTCAGCACATAGAAAATGTCCTAGTAGGCAGTAGCCACTGAAATAAATTAGTAAAATGAATTAATGGAGATTTCTGGATGAAGACTTGATTATAGATAAATTTGACAAATCCCTAAAAGTTTATTGTTGGAACACAGTTTGCATGCATTGAAACTATTTCACTTGTCTTCAAATGTCTGTTTTCTTAGTTTCAATTAACAGAAAGTAGCCCACAGCTATATTTTATTTTAAAAAAAAATTCTCTCCAGCTAAGACCTTACTTGGCCACATTTGAAAAATGTAGATGCATGGAATGTTACAGCTCAGAGGGGCCCTAGAGAACTTACTCTAGTGTCCTAAAGTATGTTCCCACAATGGCTAGATCAACATTTCCCACTATAAAATTGAATAATGCAATTTTTTTCCCAATTTGTAGAAACAAAGTCAATAGAGAAAATATTCTCAATTAAATTTGTTTCTTACAATTTCTCTTAAGATATTGGTGCCAAAGTCACTTAACTAACAAGTACCAACAGATGTTAAAAGTCAATAAGCAAGAAGCAAACAGATAAAAATATAAAAACCCAGAAACAGTCATTGCAAAAGCTTGATTTATCATGGCTATGTGCAAATGGTTGTGATTATATTTTTCTCCTGTCATAATTTCTACTAGTACAATTTCTCCTCTTTTGATAAATTAAAAATCAACTAGAATTTTAATTGCAGTTTCTCTAATATCAAACAAATTTGAGAACTTGTGATCTAGTCTAGCAGATCCACAGATTCAGCGATTTACACACAAGAGAAATGACTTGCCTGAAGTCACACAGTGACAAAAATAGGTACTTGATAAACCTTTTCTGATTGCCTCTTTCTTCTTTATTCCAACTGTCAAGGATTCAAGCTACTTTTTTTTTGAGTTTTCAAAATACACTTTATTATGTAGGGAACATCTACTCAAAAATCTGTCTGTTGAGTAGGGCAGAGGTTCCCTGGCACGCAACTCCCTTTCTATCCCCAAACAAGCCCATTTTTCTCATCACTATTAAAAAAAAAAAAAAAAGAAAGAAAAGAAAAGAAAAAAGAAAAAGAAAGTTATTAAACTACTTGAAAATTTAAAAAGAAAAGGAAATTTTTACCTCATCTTCTTCCAGACATGGTAACAAGCTAGAGACCTATGGACAGCCCCCAAATAGGTATTTCCTTGAATAATTTCCACTGAAGAATTGGAAGGGGGGGGCAGCCAACATACAAAAAATGAGATTATTTTTAATCTTTAAATATTCTGAATTCCTGACTTCTTTTAAAACACTGGAGAATATTGCTACACTAAGCCCATATTCTTGAATAACAATTATGAAATCTACATAGCACTAGTCCCTTTATACAAACTGGAGTTTCCTGTTCACCCCAGTTCTCTCCACCCTCTCACCAACACAGGTCAGCTTTCATTTATCATCTAATTCAATCTGAGTTTTTCATTTATTACAGCAAAATATTTCTATCTCCATGTCACCACCAAAAATTAGGAAAAAACTGAGACATAATGAATTCAAGGAAAGAAATTAGAAGAATCACATTTATTTTGAGGAAGAATATTCCTATATGTTTTAATAGGCACATGATGTGTATCTGTGTGAAAACAACTTGATAAATTTCTTTCATACTCTAGTACATGGCCTTGTTTGAGTTTGTGATATCTGTTTTATAGTCATGATTACTAACTCACTTCATAGATAGTAACTGAAACCCACTAGCTTCCTGTTTGCTTTTTCTTCTGAAGAGTATTTATTACTAAGACTTCTAACCCATAGTAGACATATGTGTCATACCTAATGTCTCGGAAACTTCCTTGGTCACCACTACGCTCCTTGTAAACACACACAAACATCCATAAACTACATGTTCAATAAAATAGCTCTAAGCTGTCCTTTGCAGAGAACTAGTCATTCTTGGGGACATTCCTGGGCACTTAACCTGAGGGTACTAGAACTTGGATTAGCCTTCGAGCCATGAATTAGTCTTAGTTTTCACTAAGACAACCAGACATACTCTCTTTCAAATGTTTGGTTTTTAAAAGATTTTTATTTTTATATTTGTAAAATCTCAATATTTTAGTTTTATGAGATTGGCTGGATAATAATAGAATAGAAGAAACAGCCAGAGAGAAACAGAGAAGTAAGATGAGACCATGTAGGCCTTTAAGAAAAGGTATTAGTATTCCCTAAAAATTTTTCTCTGGCCAAGTGATTGTTTTCTTTCTGAGTATATATATTAGCCCAAATTAGATTATGTTTTGTAATCAAAAGAGCCTCATTTACTTGTTCTACATCTTAGGGAACTGTCTTATGCAAGCAACTACTCCTGACTTAATGGCCTCTTGTTCCACATAGTGTTCTATAGCAGGTCTTATGACCAGAAATCCACAACGGTAGGCTTCATGAGTCCTTGAATGATAAGAGTTAGAATATAGCCCAATAAATGAGCAAAAGAAGCCAAAGTAATAAAAAAATGGTTTAATTAGTTTCTCAAATACAAAAGGTTTTTTCTTAATTGACCCAGTGCTACTAACTGATCAATTTTGACCAAATAGTGAGAACTCAGTGTTGGCATTTAAAGAATGGTTAATGACATTTTTTTTCAGGGCTCATATCAAATTCTGAATTTTTAGGTTAACATCATCCATGGTGATTTTTCAGATACATTTTTGTAGTTTATGTTGTGTTTGCCCAGTTGGGTCACAGAGTTAAATATTTTATTCATTTTAAGATTTATATACACATCTCCAAAATTCTAGGGTTTGTGTGTCACCTTGTTGAGAGAAGGTCACTACAGTGTCTTTAGTTACTGTGGATATTGAGGCATGTAGGTACACCAGATTTGTGATTATCTAGAAAGATCCTGAAGTTTATCTTCCAAGGATTTCTGCCATAACTTAAAGTGTGTTTCATATTATTGTAACTTAAGAACTTCCTCTGGAATTGAACCTTCATTTACACTAACATATCTGCAAATCTGGGCAATAAATGACTCTAGAAAATTTAGAGCATATTAAAAAAAAAAAAAGACATTGATCTCCATTTACTCAACTCAAAACCCTGCTTTGAATCTTACTTTTTACTTTTTTACTTCCTTAGAGAAAAGTAGATTTGTCTTTATCTCATTTGGAATTTCCTTACAAATTAAGTTCAATTTGTCTTGTTATCTTCTACTATCACTTAAGAAACCACCGTACCATTATTGCTGAGAGTCTGACAAGTTGGTTCTCATAAATCTCCTTAACTGCAAAAATTCCGTGATATCGACATATAGTTTAAATTCTCTTCAAAAATGTTTTCACCTCTTATCCAGCTGACTGCACAAAAAATAAACACATTGAAAAAATAAACAAATTGTGCATATTTTGCTTGTAATTCCTGCAAACACTGGAAAGGTATTGTCATGAGTATAAAAACTATAACATGGGTCATTTCCTTTGTAATTGTATGAAATGAACCCAACTCGGAAAACTCACAGCAACACTTGCCTAATGAATGTGGACATTAGGCATACTAATATCCTTTTGGAACATGAATAAACCTATGAAAGCTTCTTTGATCTGTTTCACCACATCTCTTTATCACCTCTTTTAATCATCATCTCTTTGTTCAAACCTGTCAGCTTTTTGCTGGCAAATATTTATTTCATTATCCTATTCTTAAATTATTGCTAAAAATTTCAGACAGTCTGCACAGGGAGTCAGGTGGCCACAGTTGATCTGCCTTAGAATATTTCCTTCCAACCTCTAGCTCCTCTTATTTCCCACAAGCTTTTGTGGGCCAGTTTCTTGCATGCTGAAATTCTTACTCACCACAGTATAATGTCACCAACCTCACCTCACCCAAAATAGAAGTGACAGACAAAAGTGATACCTCATATGCCAGCATGGCTGGTATGTTGCTATGTGTGATCTAGGAATTCTGATTTCTCTATATTTTTTCTGGCTCATGACATGGCCCTCACCAAAACTATGTTATAATGTAGAAATTTATCTTATATGTTGGATCCTTACTTAATTTTTACTATTTTTCCTGTCTCTAGTGTAAATCATGTTTAATTTTCATCTTGTGAATTTCTTTACTATTTTATCTTTTGTTCTTTACTATTCCTTGAGTTCCCCTAACTACTGGCCCCAGCTCAAGAGGCATAGTTTGTAATTCCTATAATCCACTTTTGGAGGCTCTATGGAGAAGACCTGGAATGGACTTTAAGATTCTAAAGAGCAAAGATAAAGCAAATGTCAATTGACTTTTCTGTTTCCAAGATACCCCAAATCAGCAGTGTTTCTGGATTAACAGGAAATGATCTCATTTATCACCTTTAAGGCTTACTTTGTCAGCCAAAGAACAGAGATCTGACCAATTTCCTGGTATGGCTTTATAGGCATTGATTCCACAACTGAAATATAATCCTTATTCATTAATGATGAACTTGCTATGCCTTAGTAAACAAAATTATTCTCAAATATGGTACTCCAGAAAATGCAAGCAATTTGGTTCTATAATCAGTTTGTTCAAATATATCCTAAGAAAAGAAAGACAAATTTTATTGTACTTATACAAATACTGCATTATTATTAATATGGTAGAGAGAGGGAGAAAGAGAGAAAAAATGTAAAAAAAAAAACCTTATTTCTGAATTCTGAAGGTCAGGGAGAAGAAAAAACTATTTGAAGAATGTTCTACTAAATTAATGGTTAAAAAGTATTAAGAATAAAGAGAAAGGACGTTCAACCTAGGTTATGTCTTTCTTCATCATATACAGATGGGTTTCTCAGGTCTCAGCTTGTATGCATCAGCCTAGAGGTTTAAGCTTCTAAGAAGTTTTAACTGACCTTCTGGACTGGGTTAAGTGTCCATCATGTGTGCTTTTATTGCACTGTTTTCTCCTGATTATATCCATTAGAACATTATTTTTAAAAACAAAAGTTGAAAATGTCTTAAGTCATTTCTAATGACTAATGGACTAATCGAAGAGGATGTGTACTTGATTTTGTGCAATAAAATGTAGTAATTCTTAAAAGATTTTATTTATTTATTTATTTATTTATTTATTTATTTAAAGAGAGAAAGCAGAGGGAGGGGCAGAGAGGGAGAGAGAGAATATCAAGCAGATTCCACGCTGAGCGCAGAGCCTGATGTTAGATTCAATCTCAGGACCTTGAGATCATTACCTGAGCAAAAACCAAGAATTGGATACTTATTACACTGAATCACCCAAGTGCCCCTAAAAGGTAGTAATTAAAAATGATGATGTCAGTATTTATTCAATGACATGAAAATATGTTCATAAAAAAGAAATCACATAGTGAAATTACATAAGGAAAAATAGATTATATGAACATGGTATTCATAGCATGATCCCAGTTTTATAAATATCCATGTACACACATAGGCATCAAAATCAGTCTTAAAGGCTCTAAACATTGCTAACCAGTTATCACTTAGTGGCAAGACTATGTACTATTTTATTTTTATTTACTGTCTAATTTATATACTTTATTGTCTAATTTTTTAATATTTATTTATTGTCTAATTTACACAGATTTCTTTTTTCATAAGGAGCACAATAAATGTGATTAAATTAAACATTTCCTGAAAAAAATTGGTAATTTAAACAACAAAGCATGATGACATTCAATAAAAGCACATAAAGATGCTTTACTACCTATCACTCTAGGTGTAGCACAGCTTTAAAATGGAATACCACAAGATTTGTTTCTTCTGCTCATAATAATGCAATGTCTTTCCCTTCCCCCTTACTTCTTGAGAAAGCTAGATTAAAGGTAATCCTCATAAACAGACATTTTAAATTGAACCCACACATTCTCAAAATATGAATTTCATCCTCCATTTCTAAAGATCAGACATGGTTTTTATCGTGTGAACACTTCACATTAGTGTTTTGAATTCTGTCTGGCACGATGCTGAACTCTGAGCACCACTCAGTTTTACCTGGCTAATTGTTCCACAGTTTCAGTTTATGTATCACAAACAAGAAATTGGAAACAAATTGGTTCATGGATTTTCTTAATTAAATCTTAGGCATTCCATGTAACGATCAAATTCATTTATACAATTTTATTTTGTCAAGTTATAAAAAGCCATTTAGGTACAAATCTGAGCACTTATGGGGGCAGTTGAGGGAATGAGCACTGGGTGTTATGCTATATGTTGGCAAATCGAACTCCAATAAAAAAATAAACAAAAAAATAGATATAAATCTGAGATTTAAAAAAATGTATCCTAACGAAGCTTGGGGCTCCATATTTAGATAAATACAAAAGATAGAGAAGCCACAGTTTGAAAGAGAAACTAGTATTTTCATATAAGTACTAATACTGCCCCCCCAAAAATCTATTATGAAGGGAGAGAGATTATATAACTATATTCTTGCTATTCTTGTGGTTTAAAGATCGTTTAAGTCTTAGATACATGTAATTATGACTTTAAAGTTACTTTTTATAATGTAGAATATAGTGTCAGATTCTGAACAAAATGATGCTACTAATCATGGATGTAAATGACTTGAATCTCTTAGCAGTCCCCTCCTCTCCCTACACAAATAGCTCATGGTACTCAGGGCATCCTTTTGCTAATCCTTGGCATCTCTAGACCCATTTGGTAGAAATGAAGGAAATAAAAGGAAATTGCCCTTTAATTTTCTTATCCCAACATTCTCCTTTATACATCCTCCATGTATTCATGCCATGGTTCATTCTTACTTTATATCCACCTCTGCAAATAACTTACCTTTAATGCAACTTACTCCTGGATATATTTTTTCCGATACCACTTTTGTTCCATATCCACACACGTTCAGCAGTCTTCTTGACCAAAAGTGTGTATATTTGTGCAGGAGTGGGTAAGGAAAAATTTGTGGCACAAAAAGATTTTATTTGATTTAAGTTTTCTTTTAACTTTGCTTTTCATATTAACTTAGGTGATTACCTATGTGAACTTTGCAAGGCTGTCTTTATTCAAAAGCCACACTAAATCTCATTTTCTCAGACAGATCTTTTCTGACTATCCAAATGAAAGCAGCCACTCCATTATAATTATCTGTGTAATATTTATTACTATGTGATGTTTTCTTGTTTATTAATGTATTGTTTATTGTTTATCTCCTTCTAACAAATGCTAAGCTTCATGATGGCAGAGACTGTGTCTATCTTATTTACTATCTAAAAATGACTTGGTGTTCAATTTACTAACATACAGAATAACAACCAATAAAAAATAAATTTAAAAAATCTTTAAAATAATAATAAATAAATAAAGCTATTATGCAAATGGAATAAAAAAATAAAAATGACTTGGGATGTAGTAGGTGCTCAATAAATTCTGAAGATTAAATGAATGAATAGATGGATGGATGGATGGATTTGTATACAAACCTTCCTACCTGATAGCAGCAGTCACTTAGCTAATAGAATAATTTTCAGCGAATATAGCACATAAAGTTAAATAATCTTAAATCTGTACCCAAACTTGCCCTACAATTGTGGACTCAGTCAAAAACAAGAGGAGAATATATATGATTAATAATTTTTAGTAACTTCTGGTCCAAAAACCAAAACTACATCATAACATTAATATGTTACAGTAGATATTACATCTATAGAAGACAGTAGATATATTCACCAACAGCATGTAAAGTCTTGGTTCAAATATAAAATTCAATAAAATAACAACAAAATGTGACTTGAGTAAGCTGTTCGGTTAAAATGTGTTGTTGTTCTCTCACTAAGAAGGTCCACTGTTAAATGACAGCTCATTCTAGTAGAACTTATGTTAGAAGGCAATGATTAAATGAAATAGGATGATGGGTCTTAATTCTGATTCATAGAAAGTGATTAACTCTGCATCTAGACTATGAATACAGAACTTTTAAAAAATAAAGCCATTCTTGGCATGTATGAAATACTAGTCTCTGTGCCTGAATAGTTAATTAAAAACTCTTAATTTATTTATTTGATATCAATATAGCATATATATTAAAAGATATTTGATTTCGTATAAATCTAGCTCTATAGAATGATCCAAATAATAAGCAACACATTCAGTAACTGCCAGTTATTTAGTGTCACACTGCATTTTAACAAAAGCTATTATATCCTGTGTGACAGGAAAATGGGCGGAGGACCTGATAAATCAAACTTCCAGAAATCCTTGTTTACAAGGCTGACTTTTTTGTGTTACTGTGTGGCTGTCCAAAAGTTTTTCAGCAGGTCATGGCTTTTTTCTAGAAAAATTATCTTTACAAAACACGTTGATAAGTCTTTCCATTTTTATATAACAAAACATCTGAAATATACACACACACGTACCACTCTTACAGGTTCTGGAGTAGAGAAAAAACTTATAGTAAGTGACAAATATTTTTATAATGTTTTATAATGCTTGGCATATAGTAGGTGCTTTATAAATATTTATTAAGCCACTGAATCAAGAAATTAAAGCACAGGCTTCTCATATATTCTCTGCTAAATTCTGAAGACCTCTTATAAGCTCCTGAATAATAAATATCTTTTTAAACATATGTGGTAGGTCCTACTGATAAACAGATTTAAAGGCTTTATTGAGATACATAATCAGTTTTAAATTTGCAAACTAAATTTAAATAAGGAAACCATTCTACCACCATCCTCTCTCTGTCACCAGCAGATTTTTGCCCTGATCCACTGACTTGCTCTGTGTTCTTCTATGTAATTTAGCTTCTTATCAGCCTTTTCAAGATAAAACAAAAGCATAGATTTTTATTCTCCTTGCCCATCCCCAGATTTTTCACAATTGAAACTGTAGCTCCAGATTCCTATTCCTGCATGTGAACATTTCATGACCCCACTTGTTCAGCTACTTAGAAAACACACTCATTGTTTTCTCCAGTATTTTGTGCTATGAGATAGCAGGTAGTGGGGCCATTAGGTAGCATGTGTTCTTTCTCACTTCCCTTGATTTGTCCAGACCTCCCTCCAACATGTCCCCACCCTTACTCTCTATGTCCCTAACCTTTTTCCTACTCCAGCACTTAAAAGAAGACCTCACAGTTTGTGTTGATACATGAGCTAATAAAAAATCTGAATTTAAAGACAAGAGGGTTGGGGCATCTGGGTGGCTCAGTAGTTGAGCCTCTGCCTTTGCCTCAGGTCGTGATTGAGTCCTGCTTTACACTCCCTGCTAGGAACCTGCTTTTCCCTCTGTTTGTGTCTCTGCCTCTCTCTGTGTGTCTCACATGAATAAATAAATAAAATCTTTTAAAAAATAAATAAAATAAAGACAAGAGGGTTTCAGCTGAGATTTTGTGATCCTTCCCTATGTAAATCTTGATAGACAAGATGATTTTTGATACATCAAGCCATCAAGCAGCAGAATCTCAAGGGTGGCTAATTCAATAGCAGTACAATCTAGTATCCTTATTTCCTTATTTGTATGTTTCAAAATTTCTCTTAAAGCATTTTCTTCTTGTAGTTCCCTCTTCAACTTCATCACTATATTTCTGACATAAGGGAAAGACTACAGAAGGACATTTTTTCAGTAATAACAATGATAGTATTGGTTATAATTGTCTTCATATTTGTGTGTGTTTTTTTATAAATTTATTTTTTATTGGTGTTCAATTTGCCAACATATAGAATAACACCCAGTGAATTGTCTTCATATTTTGAAAATATTTAATTCTTCAAGGGTCTCATTGGATTAATAGTGTCATTCAGTAGAATGTATCAGTTAATTCCATGTGTTGGTTATAATTTTCTCCCTGACTTGAAGTTAACTTGAAGTTAAACAACCTTTAAAACATGGGAAAATAAGATTCTTTAATAATATTTAATTATTTTCATATTAGTTCATGTTTACATGATACCTAACAGATGCATTTTTAAGGGTGATTCGAGTGTCTTTTGGCAAGAAGTTTTCTTTCCTAAAATGAGAATCAGAGCTGCACACAAATGTAACACAGGAAAGTTTATTTCAAATATATTTTTTACCACATTGAGGAGTGTATATGGTCTGAACCTCCAGTGTTAAACAAGACTGAATATTGAATTTGGTTTCAAAACATTTTTATTTTATAGAAACAATATTTCAGAGTTTTTGGACAAGGGCCCTTCTAGTCTATGTAGTTTCATCTAACTGGAATATGCCTGCTGGTGCTTTGAGCACAGCCAGAATCCCTGGGAGCCTCTGAGGAATGCTATCAGTCTCAAGATATGGGACAATATGGCAATCAATGTCCTAATCTGATTAAAGTTAGCTGAGAGGGCTGTAGCCCATCAGAGCAAATCAACTCTGTACAAGGACCCCCAGGATCTCTGCTTCAAGATTATGGCCCTGACTTCAATTCTCATGAATTAACTCTGAGACATGGAAAGCCTAAAATTATAGGGACCTATTAGAAAATTCATCACCCCAAAACCCCACCACCAATAATTCGGATCCTAGGGCTTGAGAGCAGGGGCAGAAGGAGGCCTTGCATGCTCTAGTCAGGTGGCCCTACAGATAATCCATTGTCCCAGCCTTTGAGGAAGAAGTGCTCACTTAAGTAAGAGCACAACGCTGTAAGAGGTCAATTCACCTAGAAAGCTAGGCAGCCAGACTAAGAAAATGAAACATTGGAGATGGTGGTTGGTTATTCTCCATTTGCTACCCACCCCAGTTCTACTCTTCGTGCTTTTCCACTCTTCTATGTGTCCCAGGGGAGACTGACCCCTATGGATGGCACTATCCGTGTCCCTTGGCCCATTAGAGGGTTAGGCTTAAAGGAGCCTCTGGCAGGAGAGAGCATGAGAAGGGAGAAAGTAGGTGTTTCTTGGTGTCCTTTCTAGCTACCTCTCACCTAGGCTCTGTCTTCACCCCTACTCCACACCACTGGCTGCCTCCTTCTATAAGGGCAGCTTCTGTTGGATACTCTCTCCCTTCTAAGACTTTTGGTAATGTCATCTCCTTCCTTTGGACCTAGAGGCCTAAAAGCGGAAATAGTTCACGACCCCACATGCCTTGTTGGTTCCCCCAGCCCTAACTACATCTCTGTAAACAGTTATCTGTATTTGAACTCCCTGCTGGCTGTAAGTTCTATTATCTGCTGGGTCATGGCTGACAGAGTGGGAGATAAATACATGCATACATACACATATGTATATACATATATAGACATATATATACTTACATATGTGACAGAAAGGCCTTATTCCTAGTGAGGAACCCTTGATTTCTACAGAAAATAACCAGACTACAGAAACCTTCCTTTGAAGGAGGTAAGAAATGGAAGTAAGGGAAAGGAAAGGAGAGAGGCAATCTCTTCTTTGCCTTAGTACAATTTTTTTTTTTTTTAGTTCTTGATGTCTGATGTGTGTTTAAATAATAGATTCTATTTCAAATAAGGTAAAGTTAGATATGTTTTCTCATCAAAGAAATTCTAATTCTTAAATCACTTATATTTTTAAAGGCTAAACTAGGATTTATTAATTTAGCAAATTAAGAACAAAGGCAAACTATAATAAATTATGTTCCAAATCAAAAGTTAGTAACTTACCCAAAATATGAGTATTTAAAAGCTGTGTAACTATTTAGGTAAAAATATGTTCTGGTGCTTCAACCACCCGTGTTACCTAAAAGATCGAATAATGTGCATTGCACTCAGGCATCAACGTGGGGCAGCTCACAGAATTAACAAAACAACCTGAGCAAGTATTTAAGAAATGTTGGCATGTTGGTACACCTTTTTTTGTTTTTAAACATGGTTAGCAAATTTAATCTAGTTGATGTGCAAATGGTTAATATTTGATAATAAAGTGGGATTTATTTATGGAAAACCATTCCTTATGATTTATCATATTAATCAAATAAAGGACAAAACCAAAAGAGCTAGAAAAATTATTTTCTAAAATTCAATACCATTTCATTATTAAAATTATATTCTCATTAAATTAGACATAGTAAATAACTTTAAAACTACAACTTAAGAGAATCTACAAAAAATATTATTGCAAATATTACACTGAAAGATAAAATGTTGCCTGCTTTCTCACTAATTATATATACTTTTAAAATTTAGAACAAAATTAGATAAAAATTAGAAACACTGCAACACTACTATTGAAATTTTACAGAAAGTTTTAGCTTTTACAATCAGAGAGGAAAAAAACAAAACAATAATAATGGTTGGAAAAAAGAAACTAATTTAGTTTTACTGATTTAGGAAGGTTCCCTAGCATAAGGTCAACATGTGAAAAATCCTAAGATAAACATACATACATATATATAAAAAAGACATATATATTCACACACACCTACATAAGAAGAAAAACTGAAATGAAAATATCAGTTACACTCATATACAAAAACATCAATATCAAATATCTGGAAATTATGTAATAAAAATAAGAAAGACCTTGAAATTGGAAAATCAGAAAATTACTGAGAGAAACTCAATAACTAATCAGTCTGCCTTTGGTTCAGGGCATGATCCTGGAGTTTCAGAATCGAGTCCCACATCAGGCTCCCTTCGTGGAGCATGCTTCTCCCTCTGCCTATGTCCCTGCCTCTCCCTGTGTGTCTCTCATGAAAAATAAAAAAATAAAAATCTTAAAAAAAAAAAAGAAATATTGGCATGTTTAAAAATCACTAAGTTCTTTGTTGAAACTCTTCTTTATCACTCTTGGTTTCAAGGTTTATCATCTCAAGTTTTATTTTATAGCTGAATATGTTCCAAAGTTTGCTTTATTTTATAAAAAGCTTTTGAGATAATCAGTTCCCACATTATCAGTAAGAGCCGAAAAACATCATCACTGCTACTATTGTCATTTCTTGAGGTTTTTAAATGCCACTTTTCATTCCAAAAACTTATAACATGATGTGCACAATGAACAGGAAACAGATGTGTCCCAGAGATTTATTTGAATATTTTTTGTGTATTTACTACAAACAGACAAGAATTAAAATACCAGCTTAACATAAAGTAAATTCTCTAAAAATTCTTTTAAAAATGTTCCCAGATTGAGGGTAACAGAATTTAAAAAAAAAAAAAAAACCTCCAGAGTTAGGTATCAATTTTGGCAATTCCATCTATTGTATGGCTCTGGACTCCTGAAAACTAAAGTAAATTACAGATACCTACCCGACCTTCCTAATTGGGAAATTATGAAAACCAAATATAATAAATAAATGAAATAATTCTCAGTAATTATAAAATGTCATATAAATGACACTTAAGATCTTTTTTAATGAATATTTATAATAGGTAATAACTCCTTAGACTCATTTTTTATTTTTATTTTTTTAAAGATTTATTTATTTGGGGAGTAGCAGAGGGAGAGAGAGAAAATCTCAAGCAGACTTCCTGTTGGGCGTCCTGTGATCATGACCTGAGACTAAAGCTTTGCAAAGATAGAAGATAATATTGCTTAGATGCCTATGAATCTATATAATGTAAAGTCAATTTAAAAAGCAAAAGATTAAAATATTGCAAAGAGCCACATATAACTAGATAGATGAGCATTCTTAACCTCAATGTGTGCTTCTGCATAGACCTGTGTCATATTGTGAATGATTTGCATGTGTATATGTATGTTTGTGTGTATTTATGTGTGTCCGCTTACTTGTGCATTCACAGTTGTACATGTGTTTTAAACATTAGGATACAACTAGACCTGCTTAATTTACTGACTTGATTAGTCTTTGAGTGAAGAACAATCAAGACTTCCCTTTTTTTTAACCATTGTAAGAAAATCCCTTAAAACTCCTATAGAATACAGAGTTAGTTCAAGTCTCTATTTCATTCTGTCAACTTTGATTCCATCTAATGTTTTTTAAATAAGAGTCGGAATAATTCTTAAAATATGCAACAGGGGTTAATGAGAGATCACTAGAAGTTGCTTCTTCGTTGAGATTTTATTGCCAGTATTTCTTCCTATGTTCAATTTTAGGACATCAAACCTTATTAAAATAGTTAAAAGCACAGATTCAATGACAGGAGTGGGAGCAAATGGAAGAACATTTCTCTGTAATGCTCATCTTGCCCATGGTCATATGTTGATTTCTAGAGATCTTTCCCACTGAATATACTCTGTGCTATTTGTTTTTCTCATCTACTTTATACAAGTGCCTTAAAGTTTTGTGATCAACAGAGATAATCTGGGTCAATTTTATATTGTTTAATACATTGTCCTAATTAATAGATATTATTGAATCAGCACTTCAACAAATAGTAAACCAATTACTAACATTTAAACAAACTATTTTGAAGAAGGCTGGTAGTTTTTCTGTTTGTTATCACTGTCAACATAATACTCCATGTTGCTCTCTAGAACTTTTACACGCAACAAATTGAGAAGAAAGAATGTATTAATTTTCATTTGTCTTGCATCTCTATGCATTGCAGCCAAATTACTGCAAAATATTTAATTTTTTTCTGCAAAATATTTTAGACTACAATTTGTAATCAAGATATTTTGCTCTCAAATCTCTACACATTACCAGAAAGTATAGCAAGCAGTGATTGTGAATCACTGATTATTCCTCATACTCCAGTGTAGATACGTAGCCTAAATGGTTTTACCAAAAGTTAAAGACGATACTACTCTTCAGACAAATACCCACCATTTGCTTCAATTTGGATGGAACTGGAGGGTATTATGCTGAGTGAAGTAAGTCCATCGGAGAAGGACAAATATTATATGTTCTCATTCATTTGGGGAATATAAATAATAGTGAAAGGGAATATAAGGGAAGGGAGAAGAAGGTGTGGGAAATATCAGAAAGGGAGACAGAACATAAAGACTCCTAACTCTGGGAAATGAACTAGAGGTGGTGGAAGGGGAGGAGGGCGGGGGGTGAGGGTGAATGGGTGACGGGCACTGAGGGGGGCACTTGAAGGGATGAGCACTGGGTGTTATTCTGTATGTTGGCAAATTGAACACCAATAAAAAATAAATTTATTATAAAAAAAACAGTATCTTTCATGGAATAAAATTTTTTAATTTTAATGAAACTCAAAAAAAAAGAAACTACTCTTCATTAATTCTACTACTGTACATGTAGACTAGACTTCTTAATCTCTTATTAGCACAGTATTATTTTTTAATATTATTTTCATTATTACATAAAATTCACTCTTTTAAAGTATACAGTTCCACTGGTTTCTGATATATTCACAGAGTTGAGAAACTACCACTACCATCTAATTTTAGAACATATTCATCATCCTAAAAAAAAAATCTCGTTCATATTAGCCGTCATTTTTGGTTCTCCTCTTCCTCCAGGCCCTGGAAACTACTAATCTACTTTTCTTTCTTTACGTGTTTGCCTCTTCGAGACATCTCAATATAAATGAAATCACACAATATGTGCAGTATGCAGCCTTTTGTGTCTATATTCTCTTAATTTGAGTGTTCTTGAAATTCACTTAGGCTGAATCATGTGTTAGTAGTTTATTCCTTTTTATGGCTGAGTAATATTCCCATGTATGGATATAGCACATTTTATTTATCCATTTAGCAATCAGTGAACATTTGAGTTGTTTCCATTGTTTTATTATTCTGAATACTGCTACTATGAGCATTTGTGTACAAGTTTTTGTGTGGAAATATGTTTTCAGATCTCTTGGGTACACACACACACACACACACACACACACCAAGGAGTGGCATTGCTGAGTCATAAGGTAACTTTGTGTTTAATGTTTTTTGAAGAAATACATATTTTCTAACCTGGCTTCACCATTTTACAACCTATGAGAGTGTTACTTTTTCCACATCCTTGCTAACACTTGTTACTGTCATAGTCATCCTAATGAGAGTGAAGTAATTACGGGTTTGGTTTACATTTTTCAGTAACTGAGGTTTAGCATCTTTTCATGTGTTTATTGGCTATGTTTCTCTCTTCTTAATATAAATGTGTATATAGGGGATCCCTGGGTGGCTCAGCGGTTTGGCGCCTGCCTTTGGCCCAGGGCCCGATCCTGGAGTCCCAGATCGAGTCCTCCGTCCAGCTTCCGGCATGGAGCCTGCTTCTCCCTCTGCCTGTGTCTCTGCCTCTCTCTCTCTATTTCTATCATTAAAATATATATATATATATATATATATATATATATATATATATATATATAAAACTTTGTTTTTAGGTGAATTGATTCTTGCCTTTTTTTTATTGTTGAGTTCTTTATGTATTCTGGGTACTAGATCTCTATCAGATTTATGATTGGCAAATATTTTCTCCCATCATGTAGGTTGTCTTTTTACATTCTTGATAATGTCATTTGAAGTTTTAAAAAAAGTTTTAAAATGCAATAAGATCTAATCTATTTATCTTTTTTTTGTCTTTTATTACTTGTGCTATTGATGTCCATTTTTTTCTGTGGATATACGTTTTCAGTTCTCTTGGGTACATACACATACACACATACACATACCAAGGAGTGGCACAGCTGAGTCATATGGTAACTTTATGTTTAAGTTTTTTGAAGAAATACCTATTTCTAAGAAACCATTGCCTAAAAAAAAAAAAAAAAAAAAAAAAAAAAAGAAACCATTGCCTAAATCAAGGTCATAAAAATTTACTACTATATTTCTACTGTGTGATTTATATTTTTAGCTCTTACATTTAAGTTTCTGATCTCTTTTCAGTTAATTTCAGAAAACTTCCTTAATTCCTCCATTACTGCCTTTGTTGTTGTTAAAGATATTTTATAGCATACCATGATAATTCCTTTGTGTTTTCTTTTACTTTTTTTAAGTTAATATCTTCATGGTTTCCTGGTGATTACAATTAGCATCTTAACTTAACAATCTAGTTAAAGTTAATTTCAACAGTATACAAAAACTTTGCTCCAGTATAGTCCCCCTCCCCTTCTTTTGTTATACAAATTCCACCTTACTAACTATAAGCCCATCAACATAATAATTATTGCTCTCACATAGTTATCTTTAAAATATGATAAAAGAAAAGAAACAGAATGTATATGTATTTTCTTCCACAGTTACATATTTAATTATCTTTACTGGTGTTCTTTGTTTTTTCAAGTAAATTTGAGTTACAGTCTAGTATCTTTTCACTTCAGAATGAAGGACTCCTTTAGTGTATCTTGTAGGGTAGTTCTGCTAGCAATGACTTATCTCAGTATTTCTAAATTTGAGTATATCTAAATTTCTTTTTTGAAGGATAGTCTTGCTGGATATGGTTAATATCCTTTTCTTTCAACAATTAGAATATATCCTCCTACTCTATTCTGATCTTCATGATTTCTGAAGAAAAGTCATCAGTAAATATTATTGAGAGTCCCTTGTATATGATGAGTCCTTTTCTCTTACTTTCATTATTCTTTTTTTCTCTTTGGCTTCTGAAAGTTTACTATGATGAGTCAAGGTGTGAAACTCTTTGGATTTATCTTAGAGTTACTAAGCTTTTTGGATATGAATATTAATAGTTTTCACCAAATTTGGAAAGGTTTCAGACATTATTTCTGCAAATATGCTTTTTGGTCCTTTTGTTGTCTCTTCTCTGGAACTTCCATCATGCATATATTGGTGCACTTGATGGTGTCCCACAGGTCTCTGAACTTCTGTTTATTTTTCTCAAAGAATTAGGTAGTTTTTTTTTAATTCAGCTTTCTTGATTTAAAAAAAAATTGCAACTCTTTGTTTAATTTCAGAGTTTTAAAAAGTTCATTTTGACAGTTTTTACCAATGTTGCCATGACTTTTATGGAGGAATGGATATTTGGAGGTGCAGTACTTAATTCATAATTCCAGAAATGTTTTTCCTATTGACAGGTATGTTGTACTCATGGGTAGTCATATGTGGGTTGACTCAAACCACCCCTAAGCCAACGCAATAACTGGCTATGGTTAATGATCCTGATACGGATGATATATTCTGCTTACTCAACAACTTGTAGGTCGATGAACGATAGGGAGGCACCGACTAGGCTCCTGTGCAACTACTATGTGCTAGCAAATGAAGTACTGCTCTAAGTGATTGGGCTTGTCAGAATGCTTTCCATCCTTGTCTTTGTAGTAGCTCTGGGTCCAGTTTGTCCACCTCAAGCTGCTTCTCTCTATTCTTACATCCTTTATGACTCTTTTTCACCTAAGGAATTCAACAACTTTCTATAGCTTCTGTGAAAATGAAAACTCATTCTTCTGGTCATATATTCTTACATTTTTCTTTTCTTCTCAGCAGGAATTAAATTAAAAAACAAACAACAACAACAACAACAAAAAGTCGTTTCCAGGGGGAAAAAAAGAGGAGAGGGAAACACTGAATCATCTCTTTGTATATTGAGACTCAAAAGAAATGTAATACCATAAAAAGTTTCCTTTTTTATGTTTCTTATTTTTTGTGACTGGAATTCCCCCTGAGATATATAGTTGCTTAATTAATATTATCATTTTTATTAGCCTTGCTAATACACTAATATTAGAATTACTAGTCCTATTTACTTTTTATGGATCAGATTAATAGCTCCATAGTAGATATTTTAAACATTTCTCTTGTTCCCTGGTAGCACATTTGAGCCCACATGAAATAAAAATTCAGGCAGATCCTGGTATCTATGGCCTTAGTTTTCAATTTTCCCAGCCTCTGGTTCAAATCTTGCTGCAGAGTGCTTCCATCTTCATTGCCAAATCACACCTCACTTTTCATTCTCACTTTACCTGGCAGTTTTAGTGGGCTTTTGACTCCCAATGACTGGCTCTATCTTCTTAGTTGCCCAGTACTTTCCTTTTCTGGAGACAGATCACT
Organism: Canis lupus dingo; assembly: GCF_003254725.2. NCBI lineage: Eukaryota > Metazoa > Chordata > Mammalia > Carnivora > Canidae > Canis > Canis lupus. The sequence goes on along the minus strand of NC_064246.1, from coordinate 62,915,798 downwards.
TAATTACGGGTCTTTCATGAAAAGCCCCAGGATCTCCTCCTTGAGTGCAGGGCCTTTCAAATCAGTCCTTACCCTATAGAACAAAAACTTGAATAATTGACTGTCTTGGTATAGATTATGTTCTAGTAGAGCAGATGAAAAATAGCCACATAATTTGTACAACAAGCTATTTAAGTGTTATTTCAGAGCCAAATAATACACTTCCTTTCTCTTGACTTATTTATTTTTTATTAACTAAAAAGAGTATTTCCCCACATATATATTTAGTGACCCAGTACTACTACTATAAGCAATCTTCTTGGTTTAGTTACTAATAATTATTTATATAATATTTTTTTAAGTCTTGAGATTTTATAGCCCACCTACTTGCTTTAACTCTTTACAAGCAGGTTAAAGGAAAATAATTAAATCAACCTGCTAAAATAATCCTAGAATTGCCTAATAGCTTAAAAAATAATTAACTCACATTGCAAATTAAGGAATCAAGCAATGCATCTAAAATGTTACTGCTCATCTGTGATGGTTATTGTGAGTCAGAGTGCCATGACTTAAATATTCTTGCCAGGGCACCACCCTGGTACTCCATCCCACCCTGCAGCCCTAGTGTGTCACTCATGTTGAAGTCTGCCAGTAAGTTTTAGGAGTTTCCTACAGTATTAAGAACTGTCCTTCACCAGGATTCTAAATTCATTTTTTTTCCCTAAGTACCAATTGCCCAAATGTCTTTGGACCGGGTTTCTGGCATAGACCTAGTTCAGGAAATAGGGTGGGAGGAACACCTATTTTATATTTTAAGTGAAAAAACATTCACACAAGAACATTATGTAATAACAACAACAAAAAATGTTTGTTTGGTGGTGAAGTTTAAGCTCTACATTATTGACTTTGTTTTGGTCATAGAAAAAGCAATCACGGGTTCTCAAGTTGAAGTAACAACACTAATATGGTAATTCCACTAGACTGCTTAATTTAAGAGGCTTGAAATGAAACGTGTCAATGTTATAATTGGGAACAAACCTGCTTATTTTCTCTTCCTAGTACCAAATGAAAGAAATTAATGTGCAGCAGATTTTCAGTAGAAAAACAAATGTTTTGCCCATTTTTGCCTCTGCAGAACATAGCCCTGGAGTCCAGTACACAGCAGGAACTTAAGAATTATTCAACTGTGTTGCCTGGATGGCTCAGTTGCTTAAGCTTCTGACTCTTGATTTTTGTTCAGATCATGATCTCAGGGTCCTGAGATTGAGGCCATGTAGGGGCTCCAGGCTCAGCAGGAAGTTGGCTTGATACTCTCCCTCTCCCTCTGTCCATCCCCCCACTCATGCTCTCTCATACTCTCTCTCTCAAACAAATAAATAAGTTCTTTAAAACAAATAAAAATAATAAATAAATAAAAATTATTCAGCTAAGTTTATAACTGCCCATTTGAGTTACCTCTGTGAATTAGCCTCACTGTCTTGGAGAGCAACTGTCTGACTATATACAAAGTAAAATTCAAAAATCTGAATCTTAATGAAATCTTAACAAAAGCAGCTCTAGACATTACTACCTAGCCTTAACACCTCAGAGTGCAGGAGAGGGGAAGAAAGCACAATTTAATGCTATACTAAAATGTATTTTAAACCTCATATTTAACTTTTTTAAAACACTGTTTTACATTTTTCTTATAAGACTCTCTTATTTTAACATGAAACAATTTTAAACATACTTATTATTGAATAAAACCGACACTGCCCTTCTACTCAGGTGAAAGTGCCTTATTTATCCTGTGTCTTTGAGAACCCATGATCTAACTACCAAAGAACCCTGGCCTTCACCAGAAGCAGAACTCTAGACATTTTCCTATTCCCAACTTCTTCTTGAAATGTTCTTTTCTTGTTAAAAAAAAAATCCCGTTGACATCTAGCTAATTTGAAAAGTGAATCCTTGTTGATGTCATAATGGGTTCTGATGTCTTAATGTACCCATTTTGTTGGAATATCTTCAAGATAATTCCCAAATACAAAGTTAGGATTCCAGGAGAGGATTCCAGAAATAATAACAAGAGTTGATAGAGATGATTTTGGCCAAACACCAGAATTTTCTTTTGATGCCCATCAAATGACATCACTTCCTTTTTCTTTCTTTTTTTTTTTTTTTACCACAACAAATGGAAATTTATTTCTTGAATGCAAGGAGAGTTCAACATGAGAAAAAAAAAATAATCAGTGAACAGAATGAAAGACAAAAACTGTATGTTCACTGATGGATTTTGTGTGTGTGTGTGTGTGTGTGTGTGTGTGTTTTATTTTTTTTTTATTATTTATTGGAGTTCAATTTGCCAACATATAGCATATCACCCAGTGCTCATCCCGTCAAGTGCCCCACACTTCCTATGGCCCACCACACACCTGCCTTATATTCTCACTGTCTAATTCTAATTCTTCTACAACTGGGAAGAAGAATGATTCATTTCTATTTAATCTAGTCACTTTGCTAAATGCTTCATAGGCTTGTCTCATTTATTTTTTTTAAAGATTTTATTTATTTATTCATGAGAGACACAAAGAGAGAGAGAGAGAGAGAGAGAGAGAGGCAGAGACACAAGAGAAGCAGGCTCCAAGCGGGGAGCCCGATGTGGGACTGGATCCCGGGACTACAGGATCACACCCCCTGCTGAAGGCAGGCGCTAAACCATTGAGCCACCCAGGGATCCCGGCTTATCTCATTTAATTCTCACAATAGTCTTCAAAGAGAGGCAGTATTTTTATGCCTATTTTATGTTTGAAAAAAGGAAGGCTCACTGAAACTGTATAGCTTTTCCTAGATCACACAGCTGCCACAGGGTGGTTCCTGGGCATGAATCCAAGGAATTTAACCCAAGAACCTATTTACTCCATTAATTATACTCTTAATATATTAGATTACCTTTCAGGAAAACACTTTGTGCGAAATGTATGTTTTTATTTTTGAGATATTAACCAGTAATCTGAATTACTTTTGCCTCATTTTATAGACTCTATATTCTAAATTCTTCATCAGTTTAGTCTCTAACCTCTCAAGGTACTTCTGCTTTTCATTGAATGTTCCCAAACTGTTGAAGAGATCTGATCAGATTAGATCTCCTGTAAAATAGAAGAGGACAGCATACAATGTCTAGAGCTTAGCATTTTCTGTCCAGTGACCCCATGTAATGACTAGTTTGTGACCCTAGTTTTTATCTTCTCTAAGCCTCAGTTTACTCAATAATATGACTTCCTTTCAGGATAATATTGATTAAGAGAATAGTTTGCATGACATTAATTTATGTTTAGATTTGTTGAATGAAGTTCAGAAAATGAGCACTGATTTTAAATTTAATTCTCCAACAATAGCTATTTTCTATCTCTATATTTGCATTTATGTGAAATGAGGAAGATTAATAAATATTGCCATAATATTCATAAAACATATAGAAGTTAACTTTAACCACAACACCGGTAGTGCTGGTTATCACTATTAGTTTGCAAATCCTAAAGAAGATTTTCAAAACTTTAAATTCAAAATATTTATTTATTAATCCTCAAAAAGAAAGCTAAAGTTTTCAGTAATTATAACCTTGGTCATATTATAAGTATGTTTTAATCCTACTTTATTTCAATAAGATATAATTTTACAATTCCTTATTTCATTTATAATTAATATTATAATTTTCTAGAGCCACATATAGGATATGTATATAGGTATATACACATACATATATACACATATGTTTGCATATATATTTCATAATATATATGTATACATATATATGTACACATACATATAATACAGTATTGTATTACACTGAGCAATTTGAAGAGATACTTTAAGAAAAGTATCATGATTTTTAAATGAGTAAGCATTAATCAGTTAATCAGTATTTGACTATTGTGCAAAGGCCCATGGGCCATACCAAGACGCATAAGACATAACTGAGACTGTAGACAGGGAGATGAGATGTACAGATTACCTGTCAGATCTTTCCCAGGAAAAGGAATAGCAGGAGGCAGGACGATGATACAGGTTAATGAAGATGGGATGCAAAGCCAAATTGGGATATGAAATCACTGAATGCAGGCAAAGGAGCCTAAATCATGTCTGATGGGTTTGAACTGTGATCCAATATGAGATTTTTCTAGAGATTTATTTGTGCAATTTTTAAAGTACGATTAAGGGGGATCCCTGGGTGGCGCAGCGGTTTGGCGCCTGCCTTTGGCCCAGGGCGCGATCCTGGAGACCCGGGATCGAATCCCACATCGGGCTCCCGGTACATGGAGCCTGCTTCTCCCTCTGTCTAGGTCTCTGCCTCTCTCTCTCTCTCTCTGTGACTATCATAAATAAATAAAAATTAAAAAAATTAAAGTACGACTAAGAAATGAAAATATGAAAGCTAGAAATAGGGAATAACAGTGTTTTCAATATATTTATTAGGTAATCATTTCATACACATAAATTAGAAGAGGAATTCCTTAGCCAACGGGTCATTGTTACTGAGATTTGATGGTCTTTCTTCAACCTCCCAGAGCTGCCCATCCTATTTTTGATCTTCATTACATTTCTTTAGCTTTTGTCTTTTCCAGCTTTTAGGCCTTGCAATAATCATCTGTTTAGTAGCAATCTATTCAATCATCCCCATCGGCTTCTTCCTTCCCTTCTCCTGGGTTACCTATACTATGTCACCTGTATTGTGTTCCAGGCAGAGTCCTCCTTTGGGTGGCAGTCTTGTCCTGCCTAGCCCTAGTCCTGCTAGATAGAGATAATTAGTTGTTGCTTTGAATTGAACTGAATTGAATAGATTGGATTCCCCCCACCACCCATAAACACAAATCCACTCATCCACTTCTTCCCTTTCTTTGAAATTCTCAAAATCATTAAGACGCAGCTGCTTTAAACAAACAAACAATGAAGCTAACATGTGAATGTGGTTCTTGACTCAGAGAGGTTGTTACATCTCACCCAAAAAGAAACAGAAGCAGTGCAAATTCTTAAACGCCTTTTCTGGCCTGGGTCTCCCAGGATGGGGTAACTAACCATCTCCAGAATCTTGACCCATCCACTTAACTTCTCAAGTTTTAGTTCCTTAGAGAGTGGGAGTGGGGGAGGAAGGAGTAACATGAACATGATTTAATGGATTCTTATAAAAGTCTGTAACAAGAAGAAATAAAACAATGTCCCGAGTTCTTTATTAGCTTCAATTCCCAGCGTACAAACATCCTAATTCAACTTAAACAAAATAGCCCACACACATACCATTTCTAAGGAGACTGGCTTCCAACCTTCCTTAACCTCTCTTCCCTCTTGCATTTATCTTTCTCCTTCTTTTTCTTTCTTCCCATTCTTGTTTCTTTCTCCTTTTCTCTCACAGTCTTCCCAAAGAAAAGTTTAGCTGCAACCACCGTTTAACCCCAATCACCTTACAGGAAGCAAAGGCTCCATAAGTGAAAGCAAAATCTGTAGGGGCCTGTCAGAGTGGATGCCCCTCTACACACACACACACACACACACACACACACACACACACACGGTGCCAGACAACAGCGGCACAGCGAAGTTCAAGTGTCTGCAGGAGAGGGAGGTGGGAATACCAGATGTGTTCGCTTTCAGACACAATCTTAATTTCTCCTGCGCAATCGGACCCAGCCTGCCCTTAAGGGCAAGGGCCCGGCACTTTCCAAGTGCCCTCCCTGCCCAGACCCACGGATAAGTAAGTAGGGTGAAGGCGGGGCCGCTGGGCCGGCGACACCCTCCAGAAGGTCCAGCCCTGGCCCGCGTCCCTCCCACCTTAGGACGCCGACACGGAGAGCGGGATCACCCTCTCAATGAAAGGCAGATGTCCCTTTAAGGTCTGCTTTGCAGCCCAGCCCGTGGACTTTAGCCTAAACACGAACCCGCGAAGCTGGCTTTATTTGTCCATGTCTCGGACAGAGCCTGGGAGGCTGCCAGTGGGATTTCAGAGACCGAGCGCGGGAAGGGGCGGGCGATGGGGCAGTGAGTCGGGGATATGAAAAGCGTGGAGAGAACCTAGAGGCATTTGTCGAAAACACAGGAAATTCGCTCTCGGGCTGCTGGACGCCGTGACCGCCCGGGCCGAGACGGAGACCTCCCGCGGCAGAGGGGCCCGGAGCGCGCGGCCCCCGAGCGCCGTCCCGCCGCGTCCCGCCCCCGAGCCCGCGCCCCCCGCTGCCCGGCTCCGCGGCTCCCCGGCCATGGCCCCCCGACGCCGCGCCGGCCCAGGGGTCGCTGTCGCCTGCTGCTGGCTCCTCACCGGTGAGCGACCCTGCGTTTCTCCGAGCATCTGGGGGCGGGGGCGGGGGCGGGGGCGGGGGCTGCTCGTGGGGAGGGAGACGCGGGAGCTGCGGCCCCGGAGGTGGACCGAGCGCTGGTCCGCTCGGGACGCTCCGGGTAGTCCGGGCAGCTCTGAGCGCGGACCCGCGTTTCTGCGTTTTTTTTTGGTTACGAGTTTTGGTGTGTTACAAAACCTTCCCCCGCAATGGTAGGAGGGACACAGCGCTGGAAACTTTACAGAGTAGAAATGCTTTTACAATTAAAGTTGTTTTTGCAGTGTACATCGTATTTTAGGACTTTGCTGAAAGACATTTCCCCACTTTTCTTTTCTTTTTTTTTTAGAGGGAGGTAACTAGAGGGCCCGGATTTATATGCCAAGTTCCTACCTTCAGATTACTCAACAGTGGACATTATTGCATTTTCTTGCTGTCAAGTATTCAAAGATCTTTTCTGCTGTAGAACGAGGAAAGAAAGGAATGCAAGGCAAAATTGCTTTTCTTGTCTTGAAATGATGTTTCTATATAAGGAGGAGGGACATTTTGAAATTGAGAAAGGGGTAGTCACAGAGCATACTATTTTTTTAGATGCAAAATACAGTATTGTTACTTGTGGATGAAAATTACTTAAAAATACACACTGGAAATGCAAAGTTATATCCAGTTTAGGAAAAGGTTGAATCATAGCATTTTCAAGATTTTCCAGATAATTAACCCATGGTCATATTTTGAAATGGTGAAAGAAAAAGGCAGATTGGCGAAGCTTTGTGCAAAAGAAAGTGACCTGACTAATGGTTAGGCTAATGGCTGGGTGTAGCATATCATCAATATTCCAGTGTTCAGTGTCCTTACTCCTGGCATGCTTATTGGTACTAGTTAATTTAGCATTTTGGCGTTTAAAACGGGTGATCCAGGCAGTTTACTCTGATTTAGATGCCCAAGCATAGTTACCTCTTATGAAGATTACTGAGAAATGAATTATTAGCAAGCAAAACATTTTTTCACAGTATGAAGAGAGTTAATTATGAGCTATTGACTTTTCATCCAGACATTTTCCACTACTTAGGAAGTGTCCAGTAATCCAAACAGTAGTAACTTCTGAACAGCTTTACAGCCAGCGGATGGTTTAACTTACCAGCAACCGTCACCGCCCTTTACACTTATTTGACCTATAATGGATGCCTCTTCAGTTCAGACGTTTTGAAGGTTGTTTGTGTTTTGTTGTTGTTGTACAAAATCTGAAGTTTTACAACTATTCAAGTTGTACCTTTTTCATTTTAGCAAATAAGCAGTCAGTAGTACAGAAAGGATCAAATGCAGTTTGCATATCCTCTAAATAGACAAGAATGAAACTCAAAAAAATAGAGGTTAAGAGTTACAATTATATATATTTTTAGGTTTAACTACTTTATATACCCATAACAGTCACACTTGCATACTGTGAGTTTTCTGCAATTGTTGGCATAATATGTCTTGCTAAATGCAAAAGGGGGCTTAAAAATAATGCATAGATATTTCTAAACTATAACATTTAATTCCCTTTTGTGTGATGTGTGTGTGTGTTATTCAGTCATACTGAAATTTAGAATTTACTGTGTCACAACCGATATGTTCCTCATATTCGCTACATTTCTGCCCCTTTCACGACATAAGGATTTGAAATTTGACTTCTTCCTCTCCTTTGTTGGTTTTCAATTCAGTCATCATATTGTCAGATTTCCTGGAAACTTCTCAATTCATAGAATCCACACCTAACTTGGGGTCTTATCACCATACTCACTCTTTACCGTAGAGAGCTCTTCTTCCTGCCAGTCTTAACCCAACCCCTAATCTATCTTCTTAATAACTAATTTTCATTATATCCTAGTCTTTTTAGTAAAACAAACAAAAACAGTGTCTTCAGATGAAACCCAAAATTCTCTATTGAGGGCTCTGGGTTTGCCCTAGTCCAGCACTCTCTTTCTCCTCCTGCACCTATGTCAGTTTCCTATTTCTGTTGTATCAAATTGCAGATTTATTGGCTTAAACAAGACAAGTATATTATGTTACAATTTTGTAAGTTAGAAGTATCACTGGGCTAAAATCAAGGTGTGGACAGAGCTGTGTGTCTTCTGAAGGCTATGGGGAGGATCCATTTCCTTGCCTTTTCCAGCCTCTAGAGGCTGCTTTCCTTAGCTTGTGGCTCCATCCATTTTCAAAGCCAGCAGAATAGCATCTTCAAATCCTCCCATCTGACTCTGCATCATCCATTTCCTTCTCTGACTCTGACCCTATTGCCTCTTTCTAATAAGGATCCTTCTAATTACATTGGACCTACTTGGATAATACAGGATAATCTCCTCATCTTGAGATCCTTAATTTAACCACATGTGCCAAGTCCCTTTTGCCATATAAGGTAACATATTCACAGGTTCTAGGGATCAGGACATGACATCTTTGGAAGACCATTATTCTGCCTACCAAAACCCTGAAATGAAAACTCCCCCATGATATCCAGTCACATTTCTTTACTTTCTACATAGTCCTCATGCTCATTTTGCTTCTGTGAATATACTCTTGTTTTATATATCTAGAAAAGAACTCCACCCTTCCTTTCCACCACCCCCTACCATCTCTCTGGCCTTCAAAGCTGGGTTTGTATCACAACAAATCACACCCTCTCAATAAGCTTCCCACTGGATTAAGAATTGTGTTGTATTCACTTTTAACAATATTTTTAAATGATTGGTCAACAAAGATTATTTTATGTATGTCAAAGTCCCAGAAAAAAAAAAAAAAAAACTAGTGACACAAAGGATTTAACTGAAGAAAGTTTAGTAAAGAGACTGTTTACAGAGGTGTTTGAAGAACTGACAAAAGATGGTGGCGCACCTAAGGACAAACAATAGTGAGAAGAAACATCTGAATCAACAGTAGGAAGAGAAGCCATTACCACTCTTAGGCCTGAGGAGGTAGCAATGTCAGGTTGACTGGGAACTCTAGCTATGGGAGAGGGGCTGTTGGGTAGGAGCTGGGACATAGGAAGAGGAATGCAGCTAGAGCCAAAATTGAAACCCAGACAGGAGGAAGCAGGAAAAATAAATACCCCTTCTTTTCCTCCCACCCTCTAATGTCTTAACCCAGCCCACTCATTGGCCAAGTCCAAATGGCAGAATTAAATCTCCTGGGAAATAGGGTTAAGACATACAATAACAGGAAAAAAAAAAAAAAACACAACGTAATCCTGAAAGGCACATATTTATTGGGAACATATTATGTGTGAGATCTTGTGCCAAAACTTTGCATGCATTATTTCACTTTAATCTAAAAAAAAAAAAAGGACAATTTTAGAATGGTTATCCATATATTAGAGGTGAAGAAACCAAAATGATAAGAGATTAATTTGTCTAAAGTGTGATGACTAGTAAATGGCAAAGCCTGTGCTCAGCTTAGATCTCTGATCTCAAATATCATTCTGTGAAATAATATGCCATATAGTCTATCAAAATGCTAGTCCATTTCTTTCTTGCTCAACTCTCTGAATGTTAGAGCCACATATAATTGTCTAAAAGACTTTGATAAGGACCTAATTAATTATGTGTCTGATATTTTCATGACTTTTTGGTATATAATGAAATTAGTTGATGTCCCACCCTACATTAATCATAACTCAAAATAAGACTGTTTCTCTGGATATTAAGAATATACAGAATTGAATTATATGTCTCTCTTCCCTAGAAACATTTTAGTTAGCCTAAAAGCAAGGTGTCTTCCTTTGTGACTTTTTTCAGTTAGGATTTCCTATTCAAAATGAAGTCTAGGAGCACCTGTGTGGCTCAGTAGGTTAAGCATCTTCCTTTGGCTCAGGTCATGATCCCAGCACCCAAAAACACCACAAAACAAAATGAAGTCCAGTGAGGTGATGGCTGAATATGGAAATCAGACACTTACCGATGACAAAAAAATGACTTCCAGGGGCATACAATGGACTGTCAGAATTACTGAAGATGGTGAAACTCTTTAGTCATTATGATATTTGTAAAGGTAGCAGTAAATTTATAGGATGTTTGTTTAATAAATAGGCACTGAGAGTAGCAATGAAATATGTATGTTTAACTAGTGCCTGTTTTTCTTCCCTGCTGTTGTGATGCTGTTTTGATGTGTAAACTCTTGTGCCACAGCTTATAACTGTTGAGTTTACTTCCTTAGAAGGATGCTCCTCTGCCCATGCTCTTCCACCTCCAACCCAACAAACTTCCTATTAGATTTAGAACTTGCTTAATTTTCATATGCCCCTTAAAATATCTTATAAAGTAGCTCATGTTTAAAACATATCCAGAAAATTGGGGATCAAAATGCTTTTATTTACCTACACAATCCTTCTGTTGTATGAAACACAAAATAGTGTATTTGAATTCATTTTTAAAAATTGAGATGAAAGATATTTGGAATTGTTGCCACAATACTAAAATCAGAATACATTGCCTATACAGAGTGGTCTGTGACTGGAGAATTGTATTCATTCTCAAAGCAAGTACAGAAGAGTATCAAGAGATGTAAATGAGCTGAATATATTCCTGTCAAGATTACTGAGTTTCTTTTAGCTCTTCTGTTGTACCAGCTCTGCTGAAGTCTCCAGGCCTTTGCATAAGCAGTTACTCACACTTCTTGCTTACCCTCAAGTCCCCACAAGAGCATCATTTCCAAGAAACCCACTGGGATAAATTGGTCCTCCTCCCCCAGAAATATGTAAGTCCCTACCATGTTTGCTTTTATACCACATGATATGGTAATTAAATATCTAACTTCTGTCTTTCCAGCTTGCTATATGCTCTGTGAGGGTAGAGTTTATTATCCTTAGTATCTAAGCATAATAGGCACTTGAAAATTTGTTATTGAATGAATCCCAAAAGATATAGACAAACTCATAAAATACTTAAGAAATCAGATTGTCTCTTCTAACTGTATCCTCACCTAGAAAATATAAATATATATATATTAGATATGCATATGCATATCTAATTGAATGAAAGACACCATCAATTGAATAATGCATCATTATTTTATTCACCCCTAAGGAAAAAAAGTGCTGCCAATCCAATTATAACTGTTAGATTGTTAGATACCTCCTAGTTTCAGAGATATTAAAAAGTGGGAAAATGTGTATCTGAAAGTTACAAACATAGCATACTACTATAAATCTACCTGCTAATTTTCTATCATATTTCTTTGTATTTTAAAAACCTGCATCATAAAATTTCAAACATACTTCTAGATACAAATGACACTCTTTTGGATACAACGATATGAATGAACATTGTCCCTCTCCTTGGTTTTTTTTCTGTCTCATGCAGGGGATAATTGCTCCTCTGTCATCAGCAGCCTCACTAGATCCCAAGAATGAGATACTCTGAATACTCTGCCTCAGAAGAAATGTGACAATAAAGTAATCAAAATGTTCCAGTTGCACAGGATCAATGACTAGTTTTGGCAAACCCTAAATTTATGTCGTAAATGGTGATTAGTGCTAGAGTTATACAGATATAAACGGACCTAGTTTTTACCCAAAGTCTTCAATTTAAAAGGAAACAATTTAAAAGGAAAATGAAAAAGTCAACTAAGTTTCTTTTTTTTAAGATTTTATTTATTCATGAGAAACACAGAGAGAGGCAGAGACATAGGCAGAGGGAGAAGCAGGCTCCCCGTGGGGAGCATGATGCAGGACTTGATCCCATGACCCTAGAATCATGACCTGAGCCAAAGGCAGATGCTCAACCACTGAGCCATCCAGGCACCCCAAAAGTCAATTAAGTCTTAAAAGGAAATTAAATATAGCACTGGTTGGTACTAAGAATTCACTTGATGTGCAAAAACATTAATATTGTTTTATCTGAATAGATTTCTATAAAAAACAAATGAGAAAGCTAATTTTTAAAATCACTATAATTAAAATAAATAAATAAATAATAAAATAAAATCACTATAATTCAAATAACTCAGATAAAAATAATAACTCATATTAAAAGTGACATATAAACTCATATAAAAGTGATTTTTATATAAATTATATGAGATCTGCTGAAATAAATACAAATTCTTAAATTTGAGTAGGATACCTAGATCACATTAGAATGTCCAATGATTACAATAAATGGATTGCATATTTTATTATAAATCCTATAGTCTTAATATGAATTAAAAATTACAATATACTTTCAAAATTATTTTGCTGGCTATAACCTTACTTTGCCTTATACTAAAATTCGAAAACACATGGGTATTAATCAGTCCTTCAAATTACACATTTTATTGTAATATTATTGGTAAAATGATCCTGTATAGGGATACACACAAACAGAAACACACCCAATGCATGCACACTTTTTTTTTTCATTTCCTTAAACATCGTTTACGTTAGCAGTAACTTACTTAACTTCTAAAATATCCGTTCTTTTCCATTTTTATTCATTATGATGATAGGCTACTCTTGGCTAATTGCACATTTCTATCCTTCATTGCCAGATCATGCTGCCTGAATCTTGACATGATTCAAAGGGGTAAAAGAAATCTACAAAAGCCCTTCCAGCTCCATGATTTTGGGTTTGTGAATTCCATATTGAAAGATTCTAAAAACAGGAAGCTTTTAGTTTTCCCTCATTTACTATCAAAACAGCTAACCTGCATAGCTTAATCATTGTATTTATATCCTTAGTTATTGCAGGGAATGAAAAGGTCTTCTCCTAATCAAGAAGCACCTTTCATTGTTTTTTTTTTAATTTATTTTATTTAATTAATTTATTTATTTATTCTTTTCATACACTTATTTTTTATTGGTGTTAATTTGCCAACATATAGAATAACACCCAGTGCTCATCCCATCAAGTGCCCCCCTCAGTGCCCGTCACCCAGTCACCCCCACCCCCGCCCACCTCCCCTTCCACCACCCCTAATTCATTTCCCAGATTTAGGAGTCTCTCATGTTCTGTCTCCCTTCCTGACACTTTTGTTGATAAGATTTTGTTTATTTGATAGGAGGTTTTTTATTGTTTTGCGACAATTGCAAGTAAGTATTTTTAATCACAGGAACCTTAGATAGTAACAGTACAAGTTCCTTCAAAACAAAAACAACTTTCCCTTTTCCCTTCACCCCTTTTCCCTGAATTAGCTGCATAGTTCTTCCAGTTGTCCACTTAGCTTTACTTATGGAGGTCACATGGGCATCTTTGTACAATGTGAGGTTAGCACATTCTCTTTACATAAATGATTGCATCTGTATTAGATATTCATAATCACAGCTCTGGCTTATTTTGCAAAGTTCATTTTATAAACAGGCATAATAAAACTGTCATTATACATTATTTACAACATTTTAAGATCTTTTCCTTAGTAAGATGTGTTTAAAATAATTATTTTTCTCATCCAAGCATGGGTATCTCAAAAATTGAAATAGGTTTTTAGAAACTCACTGTAAAAGTAATCTGCTCTTTAAAATTTCAGTAATTTTATAAAACAGTGTTTTCCTAATTCTAAGATGCCTGTGATAGACAAGTTAAAAACTTTGCATTAAAGGAGAACTAACAATTATGCATTCTTTCATATAATAACTATGCTTATATATCCAACAGTTGCTGTACTGGGTTTCAGGAATACAGACAAATAAAATGTAGTCTCTGGCCTTAAGAGGCTCACGGTCTGAAAAAGACAACAGACAAGCAAAGAAAAAATGATGGGAGGAGCTTCCAACATGCTCTAAGCAGAGGAAAAAAAATATTAGTATGTGTTGCAAGAAATTTAACTCTTGCAAAAAAAAAATACTAGAGAAAGAATATTTATACATCCCCTACTGTGTGCTAAGCCAGGGTATTCAAACAAGATTTCCATTTTTCTGGAGCCCGTACCCCTACTGCTGTCATACAAACCATTTCTATATAATAGGAAGAATTGTATTCCAGTTCACCAATGAGGTACATGAATTCATGCACTAGGGCTGACCTAAGGTTTCCCTGGAGAAGAGATGCCAGTATAAATAATGGTACCAAACAGATTATCCATCAGTCAACTTTATTGAATCAGTTATTTTTCTAAGGCTGAATAATTATGTTCATGTTAAAGTGAGTCCTTTCCCCTTGCTTTGTCTGATCCAGATTTCTAGCTTCAGGTCAGGCATTCTTAGAGATACACCACAGTATCTCACATGTTTATAGAACTCTACAGTTTACAAAGTATCATAATCTCATTAGAACCTTATAAGGGTTCTACAGTTTACAAAGTATCATAATCTCATTAGAACCTTATAAGGGTTATCAAATGAGAGTGGAAGGGCAAATAATCTAATTTACAACGTAGAATGAAAAGTTCAGGTTTGTAGATGTTAGGGGGCTTATCTAAAGTTGCTATAATCTAGCTAGAAAGATCAAGACTCATGACTGCTGACTCTTGGTGTGCAATTATTAAACTTGGTATTGATCTTTTACCACTGCAGTGGGCCTAAGGAACAATCAAATTCAAAAGGTACTATGAAAAATTGAAAGTAAATGTGATAGGCTCATATTATGAGTAGTGTTTTACTTTTTTAAAAATATTTTTACATCATAATGAGACAATTTTAATTATTGAATTCAATATTCTTAAGTAAAAGGAACAGCATTTCTAAGAGACTAAGGGCTGCCAAAAGTTAGAGTAAAAACAATTGACAGGGTAAGAATTACAATCCAGGATGTTTGACTTCTAGCCCAGTTCTCTTTTTGAGACACTGAAATTATATCAAATAAATATTCTTAATTCTAGAGAGATTAATATAAATAAAATAGAAAAATATAAAGCTACTGATATAAATTCTATTTTCAGAGAGCCAGTAAGTAAATATAAAATTATAATTTAAAGTAACAGCTAAATCATGTTTTTTTTTCCTCATGATTTTGTGTATTTTGGTAAAGAATGAAAATGCTGCATACTGCTATTACATAACTGCTATAACTACAGCAGTTTTAAAATAGGATTACTTCTTACATACCATTATTAAGTGAACCATAGCTGATTACAAAATCATGACTTAAGAACTCTGTGATGATGTTCATATAGCTGCCACACTTTACACCTGATTCACTAAGCTTATCGTTGATACGTAAGTGCCTACTATGTGCAAAGGACTTTTCAAGATTCAGTGGAAGAATGAGGGTGAATCCACCAAGAGCTGAATACGAAAGAAAAAACTAATATTCCAATTAATATAATGCATGATTTCAAATGTGAGATAATATTTAAGCTAGTGCTTAAAAAGAAGTAGGATTTATGTCCTACTCTCACAAGAGTGAGAGGCAGTGACATTTTAAGCAGAGAGAATGGCAGAGTTAAGGGCAACAAGTAGACAGTTCCCAGGATATACGGGGAACAAAGATTACTCCTGTGGAATATAGGATGCTGGAGGGCCCAAGTGGAAAATAATGTTTGTAAGGCAAAATCATGGAGGCCTTGAATGCTAGAGAATTGAATTTTAATTAGTAGGGAATGAGAACTCCAAATAACTCCAAATAAAAATGTAATTAGTCTGGAAACAGTAAGTTACCACACAAAATCTGGGAGAAAACATCTGATTGTTCAACAGTAAGTTACAATTACTAAAAAATAGTTCCATTTCAGATCAAATAGTAATTCTATGAAAAATTTTGTAGTATGTTCAATCACTGAAGCCCATTTATGTTTAAAAAGACAGCTTAGGGGGATCCCTGGGTGGCTCAGCAGTTTAGCGCCTGCCGTAGGCCCAGGGCGTGATCCTGGAGACCCAGGATCAAGTGCCACATCAGGCTCCCTGCATGAAGCCTGCTTCTCTCTCTGCCTCTCTCTCTCTGTCATGAATAAATAAATAAAGTCTTAAAAAAA
Source organism: Canis lupus dingo (assembly GCF_003254725.2). Taxonomy (NCBI): domain Eukaryota; kingdom Metazoa; phylum Chordata; class Mammalia; order Carnivora; family Canidae; genus Canis; species Canis lupus. The sequence goes on along the minus strand of NC_064246.1, from coordinate 62,899,659 downwards.
AAAAAAAAAGACAGCTCAAAGTAGTTTACCCTATGATTTAAATAAACTTTTTAAAAGAACCACAGAATTAACAGTTAATGGGGGTTTCCCACAGGTTTTAAAGTGTAGAAATATGTGCATAGTTTTCTAAAGTAGAATACTGGATTCTTCTCAAGGATTGTAATGGTGACCTAGACTGGACGGAAGGAAAACTATGTTGAATGGAGGAATATAAAGATTTTTTTAAAAGTAATGAAAGCAAGAAAGGGACTGTGCTTTTCAGATCCTGTTAGTTCCTAAGCTGTGTGTCTTTAACTAGTAAAAGTGACAAGAAGTGGCAGTGAATGACAGCACATAATTTGTGATTGCAGAGATGATTTTGAGCATCCGTAATATAGTTTGCAGCACTGGATAGAGGAGAGGGTGTGGAGTTAAGCAGGTCTGAATTTAAAAGCTGGTTATGTGCTCTTGAATTCATTTATTTCCCCATTTCATTTTCTAATCCACAAAATGAGGATAACAAATATTTACAGAAGAGGATTAGAAGAGTATAGGAAAGTACCTGGTGAATATTCAATAAATGATAGCTCTTCAATAAAAACTTAACCCTTGTTAAGATCCTACTGTATGCCTGCCATTCTGAATCTGTGGTTTTTAATCTTTGTCAGGCTTTGCAGAGAGGTAAATTCTACTTTAAAAAAAAGTGATAAAAAAAACATATAAAAAAAAAAGTGATCAAGGAGCAACTCAAAGTATTTCTCTTCCCTAGTTATTAGTAAATGTCCTTTGGAGAAGCAACCCATCTTTACGCTTTAGTGCAATCAGTTCCTTACTCAAAAGTTACTGGGTTTTCTTGGAAGTGGAAGAAGGGGGCTTTTTCTATTCAGTGATCTTGTTAAGAGGCAATCCTCACTTTTCAACCTCTCGCCACCATAAAACGCCAAGAGATTTACAGATTTTCTTTAAATCCTGTTGGTCCTAGTAAATCAGACGTTCCCCACTTCCAGTACCCTCAGCTCTCAGCTAGACGTTAGCAGTGAGGGTCAGGCCCTAAGCTTTTGCGACCCAACCCCCAACCTAAGTATTTCACAGGCTACTGAGCTGCGTGAAGCGGAGACTGCCAATTTTGGATTCTGGGATTCCCAGGACACCAGGGCAAGCAACTGAGCGGTCCACCCAGGGGTAAATTCCCCAGACGGTTTCTTGTGTCTCTGGGGCCAGCGCTTTAACGTCTGGGGAAGTCGGTCGGTGCAGACACGGTGACTAAGCGCGGCAAACAGCTGGGCAGATTGCTCGGAGCCCAGACCCATCGAGACCCGTCGTTCTTAGAAACCGGTTCTGGAAATAGCAACTCCAGCAGGTGGGCAGCGTTGGGGTGCGGATAAGGCGAAAGCACGTTTTAGAACTTTGGGAGCAAGTGTGCACTTCGGAGAATTCCTTTTACTTCTAGTTAAGGTTTGAAACCGGATTTAGCCCAAGGGGAGAGAAGGTAAACAGCGGCAACTTCACGCATCTGGAAAAAAACAACAACAAAAAAAAACCAGTTTGCATTCACATAGTCCCCAGAGTCTGCACAAACAGGTTCGGTATTAACATAAAAGACCCGCCGCCGCCGCCTCCGCCTCCGAGCGCTTCCCCCCGCGGGTTTCCTCCGAACGCGCCTAGCGACGGCGACGACTACGCCTGCGCCCCGGGGGCCTGCGACCCCGCGACCCCGCCTACCCCGTGGGGACGTAAGACGTGCGCCGAGGGGCGGGCTGCGCGCTGCGCATGCGCTCTGCTGGCGGCCGCCCTGGGTCCGCGCTGGCGGCTGGAGCCTCGGAGAAGCCGGCTGCTCTGTCTCTCGCGGGGTCCGGCGCGGCGCGCGCGGAGACCAGGAAAAGAAGGGCCGGCGTAAGTGTTCCCGTCGGCCGCTTGAGTCAGAACTAGAGCATTTCCTTCCCGCCGGGCTAGTGCCTGCGGGGACGCGGGCCCCGCCCCCTCCCCGGCCCAGACCCGCTTTCCCCTCCCTGCCCCCCTCCCACTGGGGACCTCCTCGTGGCCTCGCGTTCTGCCTGTGAACACCGCCCCCCCACCCCCACCCCCACCCCCACCCGCCGCCGGCGTCATGAAGCTCGTGAGGAAGGACATTGAGAAAGACAATGCGGGCCAGGTGACCCTCGTCCCCGAGGAACCTGAGGATATGTGGCACACCTACAATCTAGTGCAGGTGGGCGACAGCTTGCGTGCCTCCACCATCCGCAAGGTGCAGACCGAGTCCTCCACGGGCAGCGTAGGGAGCAACCGGGTGCGCACTACGCTCACTCTCTGCGTGGAGGCCATCGATTTTGACTCTCAAGCCTGCCAGCTGCGGGTTAAGGGGACCAACATCCAAGAAAATGAGTATGTCAAGATGGGGGCTTACCACACCATCGAGCTGGAGCCCAACCGCCAGTTCACCCTGGCCAAGAAACAGTGGGACAGTGTGGTTCTGGAGCGCATTGAGCAGGCCTGTGACCCGGCCTGGAGTGCAGATGTGGCGGCTGTGGTCATGCAGGAAGGCCTCGCCCATATCTGCTTAGTCACTCCCAGCATGACCCTCACTCGGGCCAAGGTGGAGGTGAACATCCCTAGAAAACGGAAAGGCAACTGTTCGCAGCATGACCGGGCCCTGGAGCGATTCTATGAACAGGTGGTCCAGGCTATCCAGCGCCACATAAACTTCGATGTAGTGAAGTGCATCCTGGTGGCCAGCCCAGGATTTGTGAGGGAGCAGTTCTGCGACTACATGTTTCAACAAGCAGTGAAGACCGACAACAAACTGCTCCTGGAAAACCGGTCCAAGTTCCTTCAGGTAAAAAGTCTTCTCCAAGGATAATTAAGAGTGGGCAGAGGGATTTGTATAAAACTCCTCTTTAAGTTTTAGAACCGGGAAAAGTACAAGAGGACAAGGGGTTCACCGGACTGTGATTGTAAATGAGACAATGAAATGCAAAGAGAGTTGTTAAAAGGCCTTGTGTATCTAGTAAACTTTGCTTAAGTCCTCAAACCTATAAAGCCTCAGTTGTGCTTTTGGCTCTAGGTCATCGCAGGCTGATTAATGGGTACTCTCAGAGATTCTTTTGTCTAACTTTCATAATTATGATTCTAGGTACATGCCTCCTCTGGACACAAGTACTCCCTGAAAGAGGCCCTTTGTGACCCTTCTGTAGCTAGCCGCCTTTCAGACACTAAAGCTGCTGGGGAAGTAAAAGCCTTGGATGACTTCTATAAAATGTTACAACATGAACCTGACCGAGCTTTTTATGGACTCAAGCAGGTGGAGAAAGCCAATGAGGCTATGGCAATTGATACATTGCTCATCAGCGATGAGCTTTTCAGGCACCAGGATGTTGCTACCCGGAGCCGGTATGTGAAGTTGGTGGACAGTGTGAAAGAGAATGCAGGCACGGTTAGGATATTCTCTAGTCTTCATGTATCGGGAGAACAGCTCAGTCAGTTGACTGGAGTAGCTGCCATTCTCCGCTTCCCCGTCCCTGAACTCTCTGATCAAGAGGATGATTCTAGTTCTGAAGAAGATTAATGATTGGACCTTATAATTGAGACAAGCTGTGTCTCTGTTGTTACATTTTCTTAGCATCCTGACAAAAAGCTGCAAGGCACTTTGTGGTTCTTACAGTGATTTCTCATGTATTTGGGCACACTAGGTATCTTGTGATTGGCAGGATATGTGTTAAAACTAAACAATAAATTAAAATGAAATAATCTCCATCTACTACCATCTGTATTAATTAGAATAATTTTTGAAGAAATTATGAGTTATTTGCAGAGCTTGAAAACATATCTTGTATTTAATTAAAAAAAAATGGCTGTATATTCTTTGGGATAGATCATAAAATCCCAAATGTCATACTTTGAATAAGTTTTCCTTAGAAAAAGCTGTTTAATACTTCATTATCCTAATAAGTTTACATTATTTTAATTCTACATAGTGTTCTTGCACTGTTTAAGATCCCTTTACTCCATTTCTTCACTTTTTTTTTTTAATTTGCTATTTTAAAGGATGGCCAAATGATAGACTTTTCTAGAAGACAAATTTAAAATGTCCAAAGAGACTTGTTAAATCAGTCATGTTACAAGTAAACTCTTGGTAGGTTTTTTTTTTTTTTTTTCCTACTATTAATCTTACTTGCTTTAGAGGACCCCTTAATCAGTTATTTTTAGATATAGACTTTTGATCTAGAGATTCTCAAGATAAGCTATTTGAGGTATCTTTATTTTTAAAATGCAGTTAAGATACATGATTTGCTTGTTGTGTGACTAGTGCTAAAGCTGAAAATATTCATTTCTGGGCTCCATTTATTTGCACTGCCACACTATGTATTATTTGGCTTATCCTAGATATATGTAGTGCTATCTTATATTTCTATGTGGCATTAGTTTGTGCTTGCACATTCTTATTGGACTCTCTACACCTTATTTTAAGATGTGAGAAGGTCTACTGAGAAAGTTTGATTAAGTTACATCATTAGTAGCATGTGGTAGTTGACTTGTACTCCAGTACTCTTTACTGTAATGAGGGAGTTTCTGCTAATACCTGAGTTTAAAATATTTTCATTCGGTATTTTGGATGTGCATTTTAAGGGGTAGGGAGGGATCCTTAGAATGGAATTGCATCCTTACTTTTTACAGACCTCAGTTTAGCAAAAGAATTAGGAAAGGCGTTATGAAGAAAGAGTGATAATCAGTTTGTAACACATTGGTACCTACTTCGAGTATAAATACTAAGTAAACTTTTGCTAATCCTTTCTGTTTCTGGGCATTTCTCCTGGGATAAGTGCCAGGTCTGGGGATTATTTTTTATAAATTTAACTAATCTGAGTTTATTTTAATCTGTAATTAGAAATAGACACTTCCATATACTTTAAAATCACATTTTTACATATCTACCTCTTAATCTAAAAATAGATTGTCATTTTATTATAAGTCCATGAATATTTAACTTTAAAATACTATGAAAAACATGTTATTAAATTATTTGGTAGGAGTATAGAAATGAAACTGAGATTCTTGACATTAGAACCTGATTGATAATGATTTGTATTCTCAGTAAGAATTTGGAGAGTTGGGGCATATATTACTCTCATAACTTATGCAGTACTGGTTATTCCTAGATCTGTTATCTACTGTGATAGAAACAAGGAGAAATAAAACCTATGCATAAATCTGACCAATACATTTTAGGTCATAGGTTCTCAAATTTAGCTGCTTGTTAGCCTGACCTTGCGAGCTTTGGAAATTCATTACCCAGACTAGATCCCAGACTCAGTAACCTTTCACCCTAGAGATGGTTTTTTATAGCTCCTCAGGTGATTCCATTAGGTATCAAGACAGAACTACTGATTCAGGTCTCACTATTCAAAAGTATGGTCCATGGACCACCAGCAAGACTATGGATTGAGACCTTGAGAGTTTGACAGAAACTAGAATCCAGGACCTATCATGGACCTTCTTGAATGTCAGTCTGTATCCTAACATCTCCAGTTGATTACTGTGCATAATAAAATCTGATAAACATAGATGATAGTTATTCTCCCTGTACTAGTAAAAGTCTCTGGCTGGGGTTGCCAGTCATAGAGAAAAACATTTGAGTTTCAAGGTCTTTCAAGAGAGTTCATTGACCAAAATTCAGCTTAACTATAAAACTTCTTGAAATAAAAGTGTATTTTTTTGGCTATAAGGTAGTCAAAATATCTTCAAGAATTCCTGGTTTTAAAAAGTTGCATTATGGGGGTGTCAGGGTAGCTCAGTTGGTTAAGCATTGTGATTTTGGCTCAGTCACAATCTCAGGGTCATGAGATTGAGACCCAAGTCCAACTCCCTGGACCCTGCTTAAATTCTTTCTCGCCCTCTGCGCTTCCCTGCCCTACCACCACTCTCAAAAAAAAAAAAAAAAAAAGAGGATGCCTGCAGGACATCCGAAATAGTCTTCTACCTGTTTCTGTATGCTCGCTTCCTTACTCTCAAGGTTTTTGCTAAAAATTCATCTCAGTGAGATCTTCCAAGCCAGTCTTTTTTTTTTTTTAAATAACTTCTGCAAGATTTCCTTCTGAGCCCTTCGTTGTCTCAATTTTTTTTATATGTATTTCATTTCAGTGTTTTACTTATCTGTCTAGAATGTAAAGTCAATAAGGGCAGAGACTATTGTCTGTTAGGTTCATTACTATATCCTTAATGTTAAAAAAAAAAAAAAAACACTGGCAAACAGTAGATGCTCAAAATATTGGGGGGCGGGGGAGTTAAATGAATGACTGAATGAATTCTTTCAGTCCTTAATAAGGTTCCCTAGTTAATTGTTCACACAGGCCTGAAGTTCAGGAAAAAGCAGTTGGCTGAGGTTAATGATAAAGAGTTGTCAACATGTAAGTAAACCTGAAATCAGAGAAAAAATGGCCTAGCAAGAATTAGTAAAGCTATGAAAAAAGGCCAGGCACAGAAGCACGGGGAAACCTATTTAATCTCTTTAAATGTTCCTTGACTCTATTATCTACTAAAATCATTTAAAGTAGAGATGCTCCTATATTAAAGTAATTAATATGGTCAGATAACTTTTTCCCCTACAGAGCTCTACAGTGTTCTAGAGATATACAAGTAGAAGAGCCAAAGTGTTGATTGCATAGAAGTTGAGTTTTAAAAGTTCCTAAGATGGGGACACCTGGGTGGCTCAGAGGTTGAGTGTCTGTCTGCCTTTGGCTCCAGGCATAATCCCAGGTCTGGGGATCAAGTTCCACATTCCGCTCCCTGCAAGGAGCCTGCTTTTTCTTCTTCCTACATCTGTGTCTGCCTCTCACCTTGTGGCTTTCATGAATGAATAAATAATATGTTTTTTTTTTTTTTAAAAAAAAGTTCCTAAGATAAAAAATTTCTAACTTTAAGGACAAAAACCAAATTACTTTTGAATATGGTTTAAGTGAGTCTCAGTATACATAAATATTTACAAATTTAGTATATCAAAGTTTCAGTTAAAAAAAGGATATATTCGGGGGGTGATGATTCAGTTTGCTAGGACACTTTTTCAGGATTTCCATAGCACAGAAATTATTAGCAAGTTCTGTCTCATTCAAGTCAGGTTTATAGCCATGTTACTGCTATTGGACCCTTAGTTCTTGGGCTCCCTGTCCTAATGTGACATCTTTGATTTCCCTAAGCACATTTCCTCTTTTACTCCCTAAAGAACCACAAGTACCACAATTATGCATGAATTTTGCAATGTTTTATTTATATTTATTTTAAAAATTGATTTTGGTCAGCCCATAATTTTATTGATACTGAAAGTGAATGAGTTTCCAAGTAGTAACCTTAGTGAGGACTTGAAGAGCAACTAGAAAAAGAATCACAGGTTCAGATAAAGTTTTTAACACCCTAAATAAAATAGTTGTCTTCATACTGATGTCAGCATCTTTAAGGTTTGTGTGGAGGTTCAATTTATGTATTCTAGAAGATGTAGTATTTTAGACAAGTGCTATTCAAGATAATCTTGTGTTATATGCACTGCTAATCAACTTAAAAGTTTAATGCAAAAGTGTCACTGAAAAGTCCTAATGATTTCTAAAGGAGTTTGAGACCTGAGTATAATACTTGTGTGTATTATGGATGCCTTATTTAGAAAAGATTCAAAAGTCAACAATGCAGATGGTTAAGATGTTGTGCTGTTAGATTCATAGTAATGGTCTTGGAACTTAGCAAGCACAGTCTGAGTCACTTAATATAGTCATCAAGTAGCAGGTAAACTTCACTAAAAAGAAAAATAAATTGGCCAAATTCTTTTTTTTTTTTTTTTTTAAGATTTTATTTATTTACTCATGAGAGACAGAGAGAGGCAGAGACATAGGCAGAGGGAGAAGCAGGCTCCCTGCGGGGAGCCCAGTGCAGGACTTGATCCTAGGACCCCGGGATCACTACCTGAGCCAAAGGCAGACACTCAACCACTGAGCCATCCAGGTGCCCCAAAGTGGCCGAATTCAATAAGGAACTAGTTAGATTAGGAAAATTATAAAACACATTAACAAAAGATACTTGTTAAGCTGAAGTAGAGATGATAACATTTTTAGAGAGTATTTGATAGTAACACCATCTGTATTCTCATCCATATTTTAGAGTGTTATTTATAGATTTCTGAGTGTAATAATTTATAAGATAACCCATTTATTTTGCAGTATTTCTCTATTTTAAGAAACATTTCAGTATATTCTGTTGTGATAAATAACACTGAGAAAGAGATTGGGATGTTGTGAACTTATTCATTTAAATTGAGGTAAAAGTAATGCATTTACTCAAGGAAAATCCACTCTTGCGTGCAATACTTTAGTTGCAAACAAATTTGAGCCTGTCGTTTTTGCTCCTAACAGTGAATATTTTAATTCTATAAGAAGCAGCATCAATATAGGCAAGGTATTATATTTCTAGTGCCAGTCACTAAAGATTGTGACATTTATGATAAATTGTGGGAACTTGAAGTACTGCCTTCTTTTAAGTTGCCTTTCTTTAGTGGTTAACATTACCCGCCTTAAAATCCCATCATTTAGAATACTAGTATGATGGAAATGTGCCTATTTTCTATACTGAAGGACAGTTAAGGGTGCCACATTTGGTTCAGAACAGCCAAGACTGAGGCGGCGCAGTATCTGGCAGGCTGCAAACATGAGAGAAAAATGCCTTTGCAGACACATTGCCAGGCCACGCACAGGGCTGCCTCTACTGTCCCAAATCCAGGAACAGACAACATATGACAATAAAAGTAACTACATACTTACTGAGGGCCAGATCTATGGTAAAGTATGTTAGAATGAATTATTTAATTCTTTGAAGATTCCTGCAAGAAAGGTTTTTGTCATTACTATTTTCAAATTAGAAAACAAATTTAGAAGAGGTTAAATCATTTGTCCCAAATTATGTAGCTAGTGGGTGTGATGAGGTGCCTACTCAAGCTATACCCTAAAAAATGTAGGAATGCCAGTTCATTCCTCAGTTTTCTGTTTGGAGTAGGTCACATGTGCCTAGAAATAGAAGAATTATTTGATAACACTGAATTTATATAATCAAGCCAAAGTTTAAGCAATTCATTTTATATGTTTTTATTTACCTACCTACCACTATTATTTTTCATCTGTTTGTGAGTCTCAGGAGCTCATACCTCTGGCACTCTATCTAGAATATGAGAAGTCAAAAGTGTATGGAAAATGTCCCAAGGCTATGTAATTTAACCAAGCCCCTCAAGCCTTAGTTAACCTCTATTATTATTTCACACCCAGTTTTAGCAAGCATGTTTAAAAAAAATTTTTTTAACCTACTATGTTAATTCATCCATTATTTCAACAAACATTTATGTATTTACTAAGCATCTTCAGTAGCAGAAACTAGGCTACTCTTGTGTATACAAAAATGAATTGAGAATTTTTTCCCTGCCTTGATCAGCAAATTAAATATCAGGGAGAGATGATCACAAGTGTCCAAGCTGATGGCAGTCACAGTAGTCAGAAATGAGAGCCGACAGCTCAGGTGAATTCTGAAGCACCATCAAAAGAAGAAAGTCTAGGATGTAGAGTGCTTCACTGGGGTCTGAGGACATTACTGTGTTATAGTAACTGATGTTAACACTGAGGAAAAGATTGAATTACACTCAGTGTATTCTGTTTTTAAAAAATCAAGGAAATACAATGTCTTTCAAGACTATTTTCCTCCAAAACTATTAAAAGATAGTGGTACTTAAAGAAATCTATGGCTGTGTCATACCTAGAATGACAGTTCCAGATAGCAAGTGTTTTACTAAACCGTAATAGTCTCAACAATAAAACTCAACTGTTGAAAGATGAATTCTTGTTAAGGAAAAAACCCCAGTAGATTTTAGTTGTTAAATTTATCAGACAAAGATGGGAGGTCCTGTGAGTTCAAGTCTAAGTTCCAGAAGTTTTATGTCTGGAATTTTTCATCAAGTTCTAGTGTAAACATTGACTAGAACTTTTTGTTTGACACTCTTGTGAAAAATTGCTCTATGAATATAAAGCATGTTTTAATCTTGTGTTTCACCTCATTGATCCTGTGACCATAATTTATAGTTTTTTCCTCTTCTCCAAATGTACTGTTGACAATGATAGGAGTCCCTTTTTTTAGAGGGATAGGTTCGAGATGGAGGAGAGGAAGATTGAAAATACATTGCAGTACAAACCTCTGAATCATTTAGAATCATGAAAGTTTGGTATTGTAAGGAACCTTTTGTGTCATCTGACCTACTCACTTCATAATATAGATGTAAGCTTGAGGCCTAGAGAGGGTTGGTGACTTGTTCAAAGTCAATGAACAGGAGCTTTTCATAGGGTCCACATTCCTGTTTGATCTATCCTGTTCCAATTTCTTCCCCATTTTCTCGTCACCAATGCATATTGGGAGGTGGTTATGGTTGAGAAGCAAAGAGCAAAGTAGGATCTTAGAATGCTTTAAACTCTCATTATTAAATAATTCATCTTGGGGCAAAGCAACTTCTTTCTCAGCAGCATCACTGAGACCCAAATTTAGCTTTGAAGTTCAGTTGTTCATTCCTTTGAGGAGTATTCACCTTCTGCTAGAAAAAGACTCTGCCTCCTACCTTTTTTCTTCTGAGAAGCATTTCATTCTTCTGACAACCATTTACCAAGTGCCTACTATATGCCAGGCACTCTGCCAGCCCCTAGCAATATAAGGTGAGTAGAAAAGATTGCAGTCCCTTCCTCATAGAGAAAGCCAGTCTAGGATGGGGAACAGACAGTAAACAAAGTAAACAAGCTATGATGGCACTGCAATTGGTGCAGGAATAAGAAATGTAATAGAATAAGGACTCAGAGGGTGCTCTTCACTCAGCCTGAGGAGGTGCTATCGGAACTTAAACTGATAAATTCCAGAAGCCCACACTGATCTGCCATTATTTTCCAGAGAGATGAAGCAAAGGGAACTGAGCCCCTTGAATTTATTTGGCGCCTTTTTCTTCTCTGTAGTGGTCCCTGCAATCCCTAAGCTTTCTAGATGTTAAATATTTACAGGAAAAAGTCAACAAACCTAAGAAGAAACATCATGGAGAAAGGAGATCGCCTTCTACCCTCAAAACTGAGTAGAAAAGGCACAAGTGGAATGGGAAATACGGAGCTGGGACCGTGACTGAAATGACTTTGTGATCCTGGAGCCTTTATAGTTTCCACATTTTTGTTATCTCCTGCATCTCTGTCATGACTAACAGCAAAACAGTCCAGAAAAGACAGTGTTGCTTTTTTCAGGACAGCAAAGAAGGGGATGGTGAGAGGGGGAGCATGGGACATTATGTCCTACTCTATAGCCATTCTTGGAAGAGAGAATGTCTAAGAGAAGATTATGGCAGCTACCCCAGGGAAAGGAAAGCCAACTGCTGGGTCAGCTGTCAAAAAAGAAGTGACAGGGAGCTCTCTTGGGCCTGGGGGAGGTAGGGGGAAGGCCCAGTGGGTGGACAGTAGGAAGACCTGCTAGAGTCTTTCCTCTCTATTCATCATTTTATCCTCTGTAAAATTCAAGGAAACACCCTTGATAAATAATAACTTCTCTCTTAAGTAGCCTGCTTCACTAAATGGCAACATGGCTGGGATGTGGTGGAAGGAAAGGAAATTTTCTGCAGAAGAGAGAAAACAATATAAGAGGAGGAATGTCTCTGGGAACAGTGCTCTGACCCTTTGTGTCTCAGTGGTATTCTTAACTGAGTGAAAGGAAATGGAATAACATGTGGAATGTGGAGAAGTAGGAAGAGCTGAGGCAAAATTAGCTGCCTCATTAAGTGTCATATTTTTTTTTTTTAAATTTGTATCATTGAAATTCAGATACTAAATTTCTCACTCTGGGCCTATCTCCTTGCCTAGAAGTTCAGAAAGCATAATAAATCTTAGATTTTTTTCTTGTCCTTCCCGAAATCATCTTCACCTTTATCTGGGACTCTTATATTTGCCCTACGTCACAGTAAAATATAGTGGGAAATGGGGTGAGTAGATAAGAAATACAGAAAAAGACAAGACCTCTTTGCTTTAAAAAAAATTTTTTTTAATTTATTTATCCATGAGAGACACACAGAGAGAGGCAGAGACAGAAGGAGAGGGAGAAGCAGGCTCCCTGCGGGGAGCCCAATATAGGACTGGATCCCAGGACTCCCGGGATCTCGCCCTGCAGCTGAAGGCAGAGGCTCAACCACTGGGCCACCCAGGCGTCCCAAGACAAGACCTTTTGATGATGATTTGTTATGGATTTAAAGCTCCTAGATTTGCATTTGATGCATGTGTTGACATATATCCTTCTGGATGAATTAGAAACTTTAATTGTCAGAATCACAAGTGCAGTACAACCAGATTTTATACTTGAGACTGTGGAAAGGATGTTACATACCAAAAATTACAATGTGATTTGCATGCTATTTGCTACAGTTACTGAAGATCATGTATAAGCATTTGCAAAAACATTGCATTTGTGAATAACCAAAATGAATCACAGCAGAAGAAATCATTTGGCCATTTTCAGATGACTCTGTGGCAATGGCAGGGCAAACATGAGAATTGGCCTGTGAGTCAGGAGATCAGGATGTACCCAGGCCCTACCACTAGGATATGTGACTTGAGGAAATCATTTTATTCTTTTGAGTCTCTGCTTTTTCATCAATAGAATGAGAAAAGACAGGCGGCCCTTGATTTCTTAGTTGCTCAGATCTCTGATTCTAAGTGGTACAGTAGCAACAACTACTTGTTATTTTTAAAAGATGTATCTTTCCAGCAAAATAAATCTTCAGTGATTTTCAGGTTTAAAAAGAATCTATTTTGCACCATATCCCAAAAGCTGCCAAATTTTGGGTTTGGCTGACTGCTAAAGAGAGCAGCCCGCTAGGAGCAAATTCCAGAGCTCAGGGTCATTTATTTGGAATGCTTTGCCAAATACTCCCATATTTTCAAAGTTGTTGGGGCCTTTAAACTTGAGCATCAGGGGAGAAACAGTTTCAATAGGTGCACAAAAATTTTGAAGTTAAATATTTTTGAATCGTCTGCAATGTTCTAATGGCATACCAAGTTTCATAGTCCTGCCACTTTTCTCCTTGTTATTTTCCTTCCCTATCAACTGTTTGCTGTCCCAAAGAATTGGACAATGAGAAAACACAGGTCTTATTTCTTCTGGAATGTTCTTTCAGTTTGGCCAGTGAGTCTCAAACCAGACTGCACATTAAAATCAATGAGGGAGTTTTAAAATTACACTGCTAACTGGGTTCCCACCACAAGACAATTAAGTCAGAACACTTGGGAGAGGAGCCCAGGCATGTTTATGTTTAGAAAGCTCCCCAGGGGTTTCTTATCTGCACCCAGGTTAAACTATGACATGTCATCACCAAGCCAGTTGGCTTTAATATATGTTCTCTGGCCACAATGCCAGTCAGCTGTCTGGACGAGAAAAAGAGATGGAGCATAGAAAAAAAAAAATGTGAAATTGCAGATTAACTATCTCTGCTACTGAAAAAGCCACTTCAAGGATGCCTGTGTGGCTCAGTGGTTGAGCACCTGCCTTTGGCCCAGGGCATGATCCTAGAGTCCCAGGATCAAGTCTCACACAGGGCTCCCTGCAAGGAGCCTGTTTCTCCCTTTGCCTATATCTCGGCCTCTCTCTCTCTCTCTCTCTCTCTCTGTATCTCTCATGAATAAATAAATAAAATATTTTTAAAAAGTAAAAAAGCCACTTCAAAAAGTTGATGAGGGGAATTTATGTCTTTAGCTTTAGTGGCTTGGTATGGGATTTTTCTGTATCTTTATGTATTGACTTGCTATATTAAATCCACAGGACTAATACTGACCAATTTGTGAATATTTATTGATGCCTTTTACATGTGTATATGTTGCTAGAACAGTAGGAGAGGGTACAAAAAAGTTGAGAACTTGATTCCCAGTTCTTGAAGGATGGAGTGTCTAAATCTTGGGATGCAAGAATTGTGTCAGACAGAACCAAGAAGGAAAAATCATATATTGTACAGAGAGTAAAGCTAAAACTGTTGATAACAGGAAGATAGCACAATTGGCTAGACTCACTTGGGAAGATGGCTTTTAAGTATGGGCCACCTTTTTTTGTTTCTGATTGATTGATTTTTTTTTTTTTTTTTTTTTTTGAGAGAGAGGGAGAGCGCAGTGGGAGAGGCAGAGAGAGAGAGATTGGTGATCAGATGCACTATTGAGTGAGGAGCCCAATGAGGGACTCAATCCCAGGATCTTGAGATCATGACTTGAGCTGAAATCAAGAGTCAGCTGCCTAACTGAACCAGGGTATGGGCCACCTTCTGAATATCTTCTTTCACTCAGATGGCAGGCAGCAGTGGTAAGAACATTGACCCTGAACTTGAAAATTTTTACTACCATAAATGAGCTCCCACATGAGGCTCAGACAGGAAGAGAAAGAGGAAGCCACTGTCAAATCCCTGCTACAGAAATGATCTGTGTAGGACAACACAGCTGAGGAAATTGCCATCCCCAGATGGCTACCACCAATTCACTGGACTTAAAACTCAACCAGAGCTTCTGAGAACAATCTCTAGTGGACAGGAATCACATATGGGTGGTCCCAAGGTCGCATTCCACAATCTGTGAATCAGAAGGCAGGAAAAAGGACCATTGTATATTTCTATCCCTATCTCCTATGTACTCTGGAATTGTACCCCTTCCCTCAACTAGGAAGAGTGTGGAGAGTCAAAACAACAATAACAAAATAACCACTAATCATTGCAGAACAGTGAAAGTAGGAGAACAAACATTTACTAAAACCCTTACCAAGGTAGCTACAATACTGGTGGTACGGATACAGGCCCTCAGCCAGACTGGCATCGTTCACATCCTAACTTACCCACTTGCTGGTGCTGAGCCCATGCTGCATCCCATGTCAGTCTGACATCAGGGCCTGAGGCCCCATCACTAGTTCACTTAGTCCATTTGGGAAATGTTTAACTCCTGTTCTTCCGCAGAACAAAGATGCCAATTTGATTGGAAAATCTTAGCATCTTTTTAGGCTTCCTATCTGCTTGGGAAAAAAATCACCTAATCATATAACTTAGTAGTATAATTGACACATTTTTTTCCCTTTTTCTTACCTTCTCTTCTTAAAAAATAACCCTGAATCTTGACTTCAGTTTTCTCCTGGGCTCCTGATATTGGAATGGAAGTCTGATTTACCAGCAAACATTTAAGAACCAGACTTACTGGTAGATTTAAAAATGTGAATCATTTAAATACTCAAAATCAATCTCTCTAAATTTTCAGCCTGAGGAATTCTCAACAAGAGATTCAGTATCAGTCCTGAAGTATGATGGAAATGCAAGAGACTTAGAGGATGCTTGGCTTCTCTAGTCTCCCGTCTTCTTGAGGTTGCCTCAGGACACTTACACCTCTTTGTTTTTCCCTGGTTAATATTTCAGTTCTGGAAGGAAATGAAATCCAGGAAAGAAAAAGGTGATACTTCACCTCCCCACTCCCAGCACACATGTGTCCTTAGCCTAAACATTGTTTTTCAACGCATCTGTCAAAATTCCAGCATGAAAGAGGAGGAGTTAGCAAGTACATCCAGATTTCACATTGGGCACCAAATGCTAAGGAGAGTAGGCCACAGAAATTTAAAAGAACAAGGTCCATCAGGTTTTTTACTCTCCTACAGTTAAATCTAAATGTGGAGCTGAGCTAAAAATTAAAAATATAAAGCATGCAACAGGTGTTCCTCTTACACCTGTCTAAGGTTTGTAGATTTAGAAAATAGAACAGTGAATAGGTACATACTTTTTCTAAAAAGTTATTCTTTGTTTATCTGAAATTGAAACTTAACTGGGTATCCAACAACCTTGCGCTCTGTTTAGCACTTCTGGTCATAAGTGGCTTGAGTAGGAGAGATCTGTGTT
The DNA here is from genome assembly GCF_003254725.2 of Canis lupus dingo. NCBI lineage: Eukaryota > Metazoa > Chordata > Mammalia > Carnivora > Canidae > Canis > Canis lupus. Next base: position 62,883,749 of record NC_064246.1, on the reverse strand, counting down.
TGGGTGGATGTTGGGAGAAGCACCGGTGAGCGTATTCCTGTCCTGGACTGGTTTTTGCCCTAGTTTTAGAGCTTTGTTGGAAGGATGGGGAAGGCCTGGTCTCTTCTCCTGTGTTTGGTAAACACCTATCTAAGACTTTCAACAACAGCTTTGAATGTAAATACCTGTCTACTTAGTAGTCATCTTTTCCAGATGATTCTTATTTCCTAAAATAACAAGATCATCACTTTTCTCAATTAAGGCACCTGAGACTGTTACTCCAAGGAGGTACATCAGTGTAAGACATCTTTACAGCAGTAATATTAATGATGCAATCTGATAATATGAGATTCTCCTACAAAGTAAATTGCTGATTACAAGTGGGCTTATACTCTTAACAAATTAAGGAGGATTCATTGAAAATTTATCGCTAGACAGAAACTGAGTCACAAAATCTTTGTAAAAGCAGGAACAGCATATTATAGGGAGACAATGGCAATGGGTAAAAGATCCAAGGTTTATTATCTCTAATACTGACTACTTCAGTGACCAAGTCCAGTTTCCTCACTGGCAAACTAAGTGACAACCTAATAGGGTTTTTTGAAAATTAAGTGAGATTACTGACACTTTTTTTATAATGCTTGGTCCATAGCAAATGCTCAAGACATTTTACCTGCTTTATATGGGGCATCTAAAATTTATCTCCTTGGGATTCAATAAATATCAATGAACACTATACACGATTTCAGTTCCAGAAAGAAATCAATCTGCCAGCAGAATCAAAAACAGATACCCTTTTTTTCAATAAAGACAATTTATATGAAAAATGAAAATTAATGATGTCTTACAGACAGTTGAACATATCAGCCATGCATAGATGGGAACTTACATCATGAAGTTAGTGTTTATTTCTATTAATCTTAAAGAATTCTTCCTGAACCATGGCATAAAGTTTTGATGTTGCCTTCCACCCGACTTAAACAGACTAGAAACTGTCATTCATAGGGAAGGATAGAGAATGGGGGAGGGGTAGCTATAGAATGAACTGTTCTATGAATTAGGTAAGCAATTAAGAACTGAAAGAGAGTTGAGTAGTTCCATCCTCAGCCACCCTGCCATTCTTCTCTTAGGGACCAGGGTCCTGGCTGTGAGCAAGAAAGGACCATGTGGCCATGTTCCATGTGGAGGGACAAGTCTCAGGACCTATTGCCTTTAATACCATTAGCTAGAGTCTTAAAGGTGTAACACTCCTAGAGAGATAGCAAAGCTCTTTTCTAATGCTCCATATTTCTGAAAAGTGTTTACTCACTTGCAGGTGTTTTCACTTTTATTCTGAATCACAGGAAAAAATAATAAATATCTGTATTATCACTGGCTATAGCAGATGGGGGTTTTCTTCAAAGTAACATTTTCAAGTAGTATCACCTAGCATTCAGATTCTCTGGATGGAATTGGCACCCTTAAGCAAAAAGATTAGAAGTACTTGAGGTGAGGGGCACCCAGGTAGGTCCGTTGGTTAAGCGTCCAGCTCTTAATTTTGGCGCAAGTTGTAATCTCAAACATATCCCTGCATGAGGCTTCATGCTCAATGCAGAGTCGGGTTGATTCCCTTTCTCCTTCTGCTCCTCCACTCAGCTCTCACACATACATACATACATACATACATACATACATACATAAATAAATAAATAAAATATTTTAAAGAAATAAGTACTTGGCCTGATAATCTTGTGTCAGTTTGGAATCAGTTTAGAACAGTTTAAAATCTCTCAAACCTAACACATTCTAGAGCTTTAAATACTACTCACTAACAATCCACATCTGTGGAATTTTTTCCATTAAACCCTTAGTCTGATTCAAACCTAATAAGATGCTAATCTTTGCGAAACTTGTTTTCCCTTACTTGGCTCTCTTATTTTTATAAAAGTCAGTCATAGTTTAACACACCAGAATTGCTTCATGTGGAAGAAGGTTAGAATTGCTGTGGGCTTGGTTTCAGGAGAACTAGGTCCAAACCTGGATTCCGCAACTAAGTGATTTTGTGACCTTGGACATCACTAAGCTATCAGGAGCCTCATCTATAAAGTGAGGATAATACCATTTGGAAATGTGGGGACAAATAAATTATGGAAACTTCATGTAAGCACTCAGCTCACATAGGAGGTGTTTGATAAATGTTGAATATGTGGCCTATTATAAGGGATTGAATAGCAAGCTTTGTTAGAGCTGTTTCTTTAATTAAATACAAAATGAATGTTAAAGTTTTTATGTCCTGACCAAATAGAGATTATCGTCCTCTCAAAGAAACTAAAAGTTTCTTAAGTTTCTGGTTTGAGAAAGCAGATATCATTCTAGGTTAATAATAGAAATCTGCAGAAATATGAAATTGTGCAATTGTGCAAAGATTAAAAGCAGTGCAAAGTCAGAATAACATTTTACCTTATTTCTTGCTTTTGATTTGTTTAACTATAGGAGATTAAACTGGTACAAACATGAATATCTAAAATATTTATAAATATGTATTTTCACATGCAGATTATAATATACATATTATAAAAAGCTGTTTCAGCTTTATTTGTAGCAGAGATCAGCAACCTTTTTTTCTGTAAGGGGTCAAGATTGTAAATTTTTTCAGCATTGCAGGAAACAAAGTCTCTTTAGTGATTAGTTAATTCTGCCACTGTAGTGCAAAAGCAGCCATAGATAACAGTAAGCTAAAGGACATGGCTGTGTTCCAGTAAAACTTTATTTTCAAAAATCGGTGATGTGTGGCATTTGGCTCAGAGGACAGTTTGCTGACCCCTGGCCTAGAGCATAATATAGAGTGTATTTTCTAATTAAACATAATTAAGGTAACTTATTGATGGGAAAAATTTTATGAATTTACATTCATAAGTTAATAATCAGCAATTGTATAAAAATAAGCTAAGTAAATGCAAGTGCATTCCTTTAACATCATAACTTGCTAAGTTTAAAAAATAATGTAGTTTTCCAAGTATTAGGTAAATTACATGGTAAATCAGCTTACATTTCACTAGTACTTCTTGAAGTTCTAACATAGAACCATGTGTATATGCACAATAGGCTTTATTATTTTTCTGTGTTAGACAAGTTTCAAAATTGGACTCAAACCCATTATTACGTGAATGTCCAGGACAGGATTTCCTTCTGCTGCACAAGAATATTTTGTGAATTTCCTGGGAAGTGCATTCAACAGTGGCTTACCTGAGAGCATCACAGCCATTGTGTTCTAAGGAATTTCCTGCAGGGATTAAATCTGTTTGGCTTTGGCCTTGGTGTTTTCTAACTATCTCCAAAAATCACCTTAAACAATGTCTTTCGGGAATGTTTTTGTGTGATTCCTTCCTCCAGGAAGAAATTGAAAGTAATGAAATGCCTAGATTGTTGGAGAATTTTGAGAATTAGAGAAGGCCACTGCATCTCTTTTTGCAATAATATAAGAAACCAGCTCAATCCTCAGTGTCTTAACAAAGCGTCCAGCATTTACATGTACATTAGAAGGGCATCTAATCACTCACCATTTAGAGATTCCAATTCTAATTTTATAAATTCGAATTCTCTTGTATATTGAGAATTTCTAGGAATCAGAACTTCTATTACACCAGAGTAATAACAGGATAAATACAATTAGCTGTCAAAAAAACCCAAAATATAAATGGCTCACCACTGACTTTATTTCTTCCTTCTATCTCAATCCAGTGTGGGTTTGAATGGTCCCACTCCACGTTGTACAATGCCATCAGGAACACATACCTCTAAGAACACAGTGGAAGGGAAGAGAGAGGTTTAGGTAGGGAACAGCACCATTTTGGCTGGTGGAGACACACTATTCCTGTTGCTCAGCACTCATTGACCAGAAATGGCCCACATGGCTCCCACCTAAGTGCAGGGAAGGCTAGCAGAGATGGAGGATAATAGGGACGTTTGGTGGTAATTGGTGAGCCCTGCCACAGAAAAAAACAATTAGAGCATTGGGTTTTGAGCTGAGTCCAAAAATCAAAAAGATAAGAAATTTATAATATTATTTCAGCTTCATTCACTTGGTTGTGACAAGAACATACGCTGATAAGATATTTGCTACAGTCTTATGGTTTCCCTTGTTTAAAGTAGTTGTGTTTCAAATTCTCTGTCGTTTAACTTAATGAACAGAGGAAACTCTTGTCTAACTATACAATCCTTAACATCTATATCATGAAATATATCCCTTTGCATTGATAGCCTACTTACTAAGTGTATGTGTGTATGTGTGTGTGTGTGGCTTGTTCCAATTACACTCACTGCAGAAAAAAAATTCTATATCAGTATGTACTGAATAAATAAGTGTTGGTTGATAAATAGATAAACTCTATTTGTCTACACTGGTATACACTGGTGAATTTGAAGACTTGTGTTCAGTAAACTTTGGTAGCATTCAGTAACATGAAGACGACAAGTGACTGACTTTATTGTGCATTTCTAGACTGCCTAGGATTTTAGTTTGGATCAGTGTTCTTCAAAGTATGTTCAATGGACTAAACTGGAAAGTCTGTTGTGGTGTCCAGGAGCCTACATTCACAAACTTATGTGTTTATGCTGCTTTTCTCCCTCCCCCATTCTAAGTGAAAATGGCCCTATTGAAACTTTCAAAAGAAAAATTAAGTTATTCTGTTTAGGTATGTGTAGCTGTAATCAAATTAGCTCATACATAGTTGATAAATAGGACAATGGTATCACTACAACACATGTCACTATAGTGCAGTTTCCCCACCACCTCAAATGTTTATGCCACCAAGTACTGGCACCTGAATGCCAAGAACACTAGAAGTCGGACATAGCAAGCATGGACTAATACAATCTGTGCATAGTCTGTTCTCCTTCCATTCTTCTTCTTGGCTTACTTTTGCCATATGTGTGATTTCTTGGAAGGACCTATTAATGGTCGGCCCCACACTCAGTTCATTTTCCCCTTGTTCCCATAACTTTACAAACTTAACATTTTCTTACTCCCCTCCATTGAAGCCCTTATATTTATCATAGCATTTATTTGTTAGAAATATAACACGCCTTTAAAATCATGCTAGGGGATCCCTGGGTGGCGCAGCGGTTTAGCGCCTGCCTTTGGCCCAGGGCGCGATCCTGGAGACCCGGGATCGAATCCCACGTCGGGCTCCCGGTGCATGGAGCCTGCTTCTCCCTCTGCCTGTGTCTCTGCCTCTCTCTCTCTCTCTGTATGTGACTATCATAAATAAATAAAAATTTAAAAAAAATAAAATAAAAAAAAATAAAATAAAATCATGCTAGTATTTTTATCTGGGTTGTTACTGGTTTTGTTTGTACTTTGGTTAAAAAGTCGTGAGGATTTTGAGTAGGCTGCTCCAGATACATTTTTACCACAATCTCTATTATTTTATCATGAGACTTTGTAGAAAACATGGGGTTGTTTTTAGGAATGGCTATGTCACATTATAATAGACATGCCTGTATTCTTTTTTTTTTTTTTTTTTTTTTTTTTTTTTTTTTTTTTTTTTTGCCATGCCTGTATTCTTACAACTTCGATTGCATACATCTTGTGGAATAGAAGAATGTTAACAAAATTTGCTCTGGGCCTATTTGAGAAGTTTCCATATGGAGGCAGTTTTCCAGTCTTTTATCCTTTATATTTTAGAGTGATTTAGAGTTTCCAAATGGTGTTCACATAGAAAATTTCATTTCAATCCCAGAACAATAACACAGGGATCATTATTAGCATTCTACTTGACAGACTTGGAAATTGAGGCTCAGAAGAGAGAAATGTTTTGCCTAAAGTAGAATGGTCACAAAATTTTGGCTCTAATTAGTTGTTATATTCAAAGAAACATATTTTGAGCACCTGTTTTATGCAAGGCACTGGAGATACAGGTATAAATAAGATGAAACCTAGCCCTCCTCTAGTGGCTTTCTCCCCTCTTCCTCCCTTTGACGTACGGACTGTTTTTAGCTTGGGCTAAGTGGGACCAAGCAATTTACTCCATCCCAGAGAGGCAACAACCTTGTTCGTTTCTCGTTGGCAGCTCTAGATGTACAACATAGTATTTATATATTTGTATTTAACCATTTTAAACAATCATACATTTTTAAAAAACATTTTAAAAACTATTGTAGAAAGTACAGAGTTGTTTAAAATACAGAGATATTAATAAAGAGGATAAATATTTTTAAGACCAGTTCAGGGACGCCTGGGTGGCTCAGAGGTAAGCACCTGCCTTTGACTCAGGGCATGATCCTGGAATCCCGGGATCGAGTCCCACGTTGGGGTCCTTGCATGGAGCCTGCTTTTCTCTCTGTGTGTGTCTCTCATGAATAAATAAATAAATTTTTTTTTAAAAAAAGAAAGACCAGTTCAAACTATTTTTGATAAATAAAGTATTAGAGAAGACAATTATTTTCAAAATTAATAAAAGGCCTATATGTAATAATACAATACTACCAGTTTCATTACTTGATTAATGATATTTAGTCACAAATAAGCATTTAACTGTATGCATTTATAGTGAGTGACACATGGCTATTTAATTCTCTCTGACACCCCAGTCTTTTCTTGTTGTAAGAAAACAGAGCTCACATATCTCCAGAGATCTCTTCTACTTGTAGTTTTGATCCCATGACCCTGCTTAGGCATAACCCACAACCGGTTAAATGTTTATTTACTTGGTCAATGTTTAGCCTGTGGTTGGGCATTTATATCCCAATGGGAACTGAGAAAGCGATACAGAATGGTGAAATAAGGCAAAGGAAGAAAAATAATTGGAAACCAGGAGAAAACATGGGAAAAGGAAGGGGAAATGATGAATAGTGCCTTTCTTATTTCTTTTTCATTTCTCTTGCATGCTTAGAAAATAGAATACACTTTTGTATGTCTGTAGTAGCTTTACAAAGAAATTAAACAGATCGTCAGGACTTGCCAATTTATTTCAGAAATATACAAAATATCATTAACATGTTCTACACTTCCCAGATAGATGGTTTGTCAGATGTTTGAAGAAAATGTACCTGACCTTGAGTGCTGTATTTGCTTTATATTTTCATGCTTAATGGTCTGTGACCTAATTTCTTTTAGCCTTGACCATGCTTTGTTCTATGGGTTAAAAAAAATATATACATATATACACATACACACAACTATAAATCATGTATCAAAATACATTTGAATATGTACCTGAATCATCCAAATTTTAACACCTTAGCCTTATTTTTGTTCCTTTTGTCTCCCATTAAAGGTAAAATAGCTGAGAAAATTGTTCTCTCTTAATGGGCTGATAAGTAACCAAGTAAAACATACTGTACTTTTACCTAATGCAATGGCAGGAATCCCAATTTACAGAATGTCCAATTACACGATCCTATATCGGTCACCAAGAAAAAAGTATGAATATTTTATTACCTTACATAGGAAAAATAAGGATGGAAGATTACTTAGGAAACTGAATAAAAGGTACATAGGAACTTTATGTATTGTTACAATGGCATGTGAATCTACAAGTACTTCAAAATAAAAGGTTTAATTTAAAGTATATTGTATGTTTAGGGTGAGTAATTGAGATGCTTTGTATTTCGTTTCTTATGGTAAAGTGTATATAAAATTAAATTTACAATTTAATCATTTTATTTTTTTAAGATTTTATTTTTTTTATTAGAGAGAACAAGCAAGGGGTAGGGCAAAAGGAGAGGGAGAGAGTAGACTCCCCTCTGACTGCAGAGCCCCACACAGGCTGGATTCCAGGACCGTGAGATCATGACCTGAACCAAAGTCAGACATTTAACTGACTGAGCCATACAGGTACCTCTACCATTTAACCATTTTGAAGTTAGAATTCACTGGCATTAAGTACATCCACAATGTTGTGCAACTGTTACCACTATCTATCCAGTTTGAGAACTTTCTCACCACCCCAAATAGAAATCCCATATACATGAAGCAATAACTCCCTATTCTTCCCTCCCCTCAGGCCTTGGAAACCACAAATCTTGTTGATTCATGTAGTAATGTATGTTGGTAGTTCATTCCTTTTTATGGCTGAATAATATTTTATTTTATGGATATATCATATTTTGTGTATCCATTCATCAGTTGGTAGACATTTGGATTATTTCCACTTTTTGGCTGTCATGAATAGTACTGCTATGAACAATCGTGTAGAAGTTTTTGTGTAAACCTACCCTTGGAGTATTATACTTGGAGGTGGAATTGTTGGGCCATATGGTAGATCTATGGTTAATTTTTCAAGGAACTGCCAAACTCTTTTCCATAGCAGCTATTCCATGTTATGTTTCCATCAGCAATATATGAGGGTTCTGATTACTATAAATCCCTGCCAAAACTTATTTTCTATTTTGTATTTTCGTATTATAACCATTCTGCTGGGTGTAAGTGGTATCCCATTGTGTTTTTGGTTTGCTTTTCCCTAATAATTAATGATGTTGAGCATATTTTTACGTGTATATTGGCCACTTGCATAAATTATTTAGAGAAATGTCTATTAAAGTCTTTTGCCCATTTTTAATTGGGTTGTTTGTCTCTTTGTTGTTGAATTGCTCCTTATTTTTAAAGGAAATGGACCCAAAGGGGCATCAGTTGTGCTGAAAATGTTCCTTTTCCGAATTTGGATGACAGTTACATGAGTGTGTTGCTTTGTGCCCTTTACATTTGTAAAAAATGAGGATGTGTGCCCTTTTCTGAATGTATTTGTTTCCTAGGACTACTGTAACAAATTACCATAAACATACTGGCTTAAATAAAAACAGACATTTTGGCTAGTATCAAAAGGACAAGAGATAATAAAGTTTGGTGAGAAAAAAAAATAAAGTTTGGTGAGAAGTGGAAGAAGTGGAGAAAAGAGAACTTGTGCAGTGTTGGTGGGAATGTAAATTGGTACAGTCAGTATAAAAAACAGTATGGAGTTTCCTCCAGAAATTAAAAATAGAACTACCATATGATCCAGCAATTCTACCTCTGGGAATATAGCCAGAGAAAATGAAAACACGATGTCAGATATCTGTACCCCCATGTTCAGATTACTGTAGCAGCATTATCTATAATAGCCAAGAAATGGAAGCAACCTGTGTCCATTGACAAAGGAATGGGTAAAGATGTCACACACACACACTCTGAAGTATTTTTCAGCTATAGAAAAAGAAAGAAATTCTGCCATTTGTGACAACATGTATGAACCCAAAGGGCATACTAAGTCAGTGAAATAAGTCAGATTAAGGAAGACAAATACTGTAGGCTCTCACATGTGGAATATTAAATAAAACAAAATCTAACTCATAGAAAAGAGTTGAGATTTGTGGTTACTAGGGGTAGGGAGTGGGGGAGAAAGGATTAGATGAAGATGGTCAAAAGGTGCAAACTTCCACTTATAAGTACTGGAGATGTAATGTACAACATAATGATTATACCTAACACTGCTGTAGGGTGTATATGAAAATTGTTAAGAGAGTAAATCAAATCCTATGAATTCTCATCACAATAAAAACATTTTTTTCTTTTCTCTCTCCCTCTGTTTCATTCTCTCTGTGTCCATATATTTATATAACGAATGTTAACTAAATCTGTACCCGTTTCAAAGTCAAATCATTATGCTATGCAGCTTAAATGTATACAGTGCTATATGTCAATCCTATGTCAATAAAACTGGAAAGGAAAAAAAAATAAGAACAAAAACCCAGAAATTTATTCTCTCACAGTTCTGGAAGCCAGAAGTCCAAAATAAGTTATTCTCCCTCTGAAGGATTTAGGGAAGAATCTTTCCTTGCCTTTTCTAGTTTCTGGTAGCTCCTAGAATTTCTTGGCATTTTATAACTTGTAAACACATTTCTTTAGTCTCTACTTGTCTTCACATAGTCTTCTACTCTGTGTTTCTGGTTCTAGGTGTCCCAAATTTCTCTCTCCTTTCTTTTATGAGGATACCAATCAGTGAATTTTATGCCCACTGTAAATACAAGATGATCTCATCTCAAGATCTTAACCTAATTACATCTGCCCAGAATCCTCCTTCCAAATAAGGTCACATTCACAGACACCAGGGATTGGGACTACAGACATGTTTTTGAGGAGACACAATTCATCCCTCTATACTGAATGTATGTCATACTTAAAAAAAAAAAATTTAAGTCTTTATTTGACAGAGCACAAGCAGGGGGAGCAGCAGGCAGAGGATGACTGACTGACTGACTGACTGACTGAATGAATGAATGAATGAATGAATAAATAAGTGCCTAGGGGGCTCAGTTGGTTAAGCATCTGCCTTTGGGTCAGATCATGATCCCAGGGTCCTGGGATGAAGCCCCATATCAAACTCCATGCTCAGGAGGGAACATGCTTCTCCCTCTGTTTGCTGCTCCCCCTGCTTGTGCTCTCTCTCTATTAAATAAATAAATAAATACAGAAATACAGAATTTTAAAAATGTCTTTAAGAAAAGAAGTGATAAAAAAAAGAAAAGAAGTGGTAAATAAATTTTTTTAATGTGGTAATCTGAGTTTTGTGACAAAAGATCTATAGGTTAGGGAGAGAAAGATTCATACAAACTTGCCACCCTATAAAGGAGAATTTTTTTAAAGATTATTTATTTATTTATTCATGAGAGACACAGAAAGAGAGGCAGAGACACAGGCAGAGGGAGGAGAAGTAGGCTTCATGCAAGGAGCCCGATGCGGGACTCAATCCCAGGACTCTGGGATCAGGCCCTGAGCCAAGGACAGACACTCAATCCCTAAGCCACTCAGGCGTCCCTAAAGGAGAAATTCTTAATCAGTTTTTGGAAACTGTCTTTACAAATTATGATTCTGAAAAGAACTTTTCAAATAAGGTTTTCAAACATTTATGTGTTTTTTTTTTCTTTTTTTGAGAGAAAGCTAATGAGAACAGTACCATATTCATATATGGAGAGAATACCTTTTAAGATACTAAAGAATTTTGTTTTTTTCAGTATTGCCAAATACAGGACTCTATTAAAATGTCCAGAAGACATACTGTTACACAAGATGATACACTCTTGGGGGTTTTGTTATTTTTTGTTTGTTTTTGCTTTTGTCAATTATGAATAATTAAATGATTGCCTTTGTTAAAATTTCGGCCTTGGATCATTGTGATCCTCAACTTTGGTCTGGTTTGCAATTGGCTGAGGATTCTGGTCATAAAAGGCATATTATCCTAACACAGCCCCAGCACCTTTGTATTTTAGTATGACATGTAGCTTATGACCAACTTTGTTGGGGTCTCACTTCATGCATCAGTTAAATAAGTATGTAAATGAAGTAATACTTTCTTCTTAAGAATGACATTTGACCCAATATAGTAAAAGTTATTTGAGTTTCAAAAAAAAAAAAAAACTGATATAAGTGGTAGTAGTTCTGTGAAAAGGCTGTTTTAGTATAGAACATAAAAATTTAAGAATTCAGACAATAGGGATCCCTGGGTGGTGCAGCGGTTTGGCGCCTGCCTTTGGCCCAGGGCGCGATCCTGGAGACCTGGTATCGAATCCCACGTCGGGCTCCCGGTGCATGGAGCCTGCTTCTCCCTCTGCCTGTGTCTCTGCCTCTCTCTCTCTGTGTGTGACTATCATAAATAAATAAAAATTAAAAAAAAAAAAGAATTCAGACAATAGCTTATTCAGAAGACTAAAAGCTTCTTAGAAGCCTATTTTCTGGACCCTCATGCTATTCTGCAATTTTTCTTTTTTCCCCTCTTTTTGGATAGTACTATCTGTTAAGAAATAGATGACAAAGCTTTGATTCATCACCTTCTCAAATTATCTCCACCATATAAAACATGTCTTCAAAGGTAAATATTGGTAGCTTTTATGTGCCTAGTTGTATGAACTTTTTGAATAAGTCCTAATTATTCACCAGGAGTCTATCTTTTAAAAAAAACAAAATCCATTTTTTTTCTGCGCTTTCTTTGATGTGTATTAAAAAAATAATAACAGTCATTTTTAGGTTGATTGGAGTTCATCAAGAAAATCATTACTTGGTACAAAGTTAAAAATTAAGGAAATCCAATTTTTAAATTTTTTCACAAAGTTCTTTTTATATATTTAAAGTAGTAAAAGGCCACGTATTTTATAAAGTGTCCACATAAATTATATTACTGGTCTTTCATCATAGTATAGAATAGTAGTTGCACTCAAGATTTGAAGGAAAAATATGCTTCAGGGTTTGGCTGGGAAATAACTGACATACAACAGAATCACTCACCCTCATAGTTTTTCCCTGTAGGCGCCAGTCAGAGTGTCAGTCTGTGGAGGGGCAAGCTGGTGCCTCATTCAGCTCTGCCTTCCTAGTAAGATCAGCCTGACACAAAGCTGCAATTATTCTGTAGTGACATCACCACCATCCTGCCCTTTTGCCTGTATTTAAATGAATTATTCTTACGTTGCATAATGGAAGATTTCAACTTTGACTCTGAACGGGCAACAAAATTCAGTGTGAGTTCTGTGTCATGTTTTCATCTGTCTTTATTTTTAACTTCTGGTGGAGCCTCAAGCACAGACCTAAAGTACTGAAAGCATTTTTCTAATGTGAAATGTAGAGTCTTCCCAGGGATTACCCAAATTAAGTCCCAAGATATCTATTCCCTATTCTCTTTTTTTTAGATAGCACAGACCTGGGACTCCTGGGTGGCTCATTTGGTTAAACGTCCCTTGACTTTGGCTCAGGTCATGATCTCAGGGTTGTGAGATTGAATCTGGCATCAGGCACTGCGCTCAGCACTAGGGTCTCCTTGTCCCTTCTCCCTCTGTTCTTCTCCCTCCCCACTGTTCTTGCTCTCTCTCTCTCACTCTCTCAAATAAATAAATAAATAAATAAATAAATAAATAAATAAATAAATAAATAAAATCTTGGCACAGACTTTCTCAATGATTAAATAAGAAAGAAAGAAAAAACAAAACTAGGATTGTAGGATTTATAAAATTGGCATACAAAGGAGTCATATTATAATAAATAATTATGGTCCCTGAGATTTTTTTTTCTTTTTTAACCTCATAAGGTTAATTATTTTATTATGCTTTACATCTCACAAGTAACTAAAGCTCTTTGAAGGCATGGCTAATGTTTATTTTGCATTTTAATCACTCATAGCTCTTCCACACTACCTTGCACATGATAGGTGTGTGCTGAGTGAATGTCACACATGCAGAATGTTGTCACATATAGACATTTATATACATATTTGTAACCTACATACAAAACGGACCAGTCACTTTGTCTCTCTTACTCTTTTTGAAGTTTTTAATGGCTTTTTGGGGGAAAATAAGAAGGAAGCATTGAGTCAGGTCATGGAAGCCATCTGTTTCTCTTAGCTACTCTGCTTCATGCTTCTTTCCCAGCCTTCCCCCAGCCACATTGGAGCAATGAAGCTTAAGGGGGACCACTAACTGGACTAGACAGTATCTCATTTCCCTTCTGTATGTTAGAATTCTCTCTTTCCTCCTTCTGGATTTCATTCTCACACTATAAACTACCTTCTTGGCAAGAATGAAGGCTGTGTCTGTTACGGAGTGTCCTGTTCCATGAACTTCACCACCTGGATAGGGGCCTGTGAAAGGTATGAACCTGATATCAGAGAGTTGATTACTTGGATTGGTCCCCTTCGAGTTAATCAGCTGTGGCCAGGAGAGTGAGACACTAGGTAGTTCATTTTAAATCTGATGCTCATTCTCAAACCAGTCAGCTGTAGTCTGGATGTCAGTGTCACTTAAAAACATGGCAGCACCTTGAAACCCTTAGTTAGAGTAAGATAGTTGCCAAAAGAAGGTAGTTACTGGCTCCTGATCAAATGGAAGGGCCAATTTAGATAATAGATAAGGTGTCTCATACTTAGTATAATATTTTATGATTTATCACTATAGCAGTCGAATATTAGGAAGTCATAATTCATTTTGTGTAGTTTGACCAAGGATCAAATAGATTTTTCTTGCAGGAAATACAATAAATAAACACCACCTACAGTATGTTAGAATAGAGAATGAACACTATCACTAGAAACCTGGAAGCACAATTAAATACAAATATTATAGATATTGAAAAGACCTTTTTTGTTCTAACAGAAATACCTAAAACTAGACAGAGATATATAGATAGAGAGAGAGAGAGAGAGAGAGAGAGAGATAGATAGATTAGAGATAGAGATAGAGATAGAGATAGAGATAGATAGAGATAGGGAGATCCCTGGGTGGCTCAGGGGTTTAGCTCCTACCTTTGGCCCAGGGCGTGGTCCTGGAGTCCCAGGATCCAGTCCCACATCAGGCTCTCTGAATGGGGCCTGCTTCTCCCTCTGCCTGTGTCTCTGCCACACTCTCTCTCTCTCTATGGGTCTCTCATGAATAAATAAATAAAATCTTTTTTTAAAAAGAGATAGAGATATCTCCCCCCTCTCACAAATCCCATTGCTCAAAGAGTTTAGTTTTGATTGGTTTGGGTTGTTCTTCCTAAACTTTTTGTTTTGGTAAACCATCAAAACTTTAAAATTGCAGTGTTAACTATGTTCAGTATCACTAGATGGAAAAGACTATCTTTGAAAAGACAGTAAAATGGCCTTTCATTAGGATGAGCTACTACATAGAACCCTCTAGATCCTATTTCCTTATAAAAAAAGTGTATCCAGTCTAATGCCAATTATCTTTACATTTTTATAAGGCATAAATTTTCTTTAACTCTAAGGTCTTAAAAATCTCCATGTAACATTCTGTAATGTATCATGGGCTCCCTTCTGAGGAAATGTGGTATTAGATTCCATTGATCTCAATGGGTGTGGCCTTTATTGTTGCTATTGATTTGGTTGTGTTAATTTCTGCCTCTTTAATGCTCCAAATAATAATTTAAGATTAGAGAGTTGCAAGAATACACAGAATGATGAGAAATGATGAAGTCAGCAAGCTTTCCAAAGTTGCAGTACTTGAGAAAAATAGTCAAATACGCATTCTCATTCATCTGCCATAGTCCTGCTCTATCCTGTTTAACCCTGCTGATAGGTGAACAACTCCTTGGAATTTTTCCTTCTATCTTTATATGTTTACATTTTCAGAAGTAATGTTCAATACACCTCTGGCATGCTGGACAGTTCTAAATTGAATGATGACCTTTTTCTTTTACATCTTCCTTGAGTGCCTAGTGTTTGTGAAATAAAGATGGCCAGTGGAAAGTCAGTGTTACTTGACTTACTTCCATATTTCTTAGTTAAACCTATCCCAGAGTAAGGAATTATGAGTTCCTGGAGCAGCACCTGTGTCTCTTTCTTAATATAACTCTCAATTCCATGATTTGGTTCGTCTGCAGTTGTCTCAAGAGGCAGACAAAGCCATATACATAGCATAGTCCTAGAAACTAGACTGTGGACAAGTACTGGAAAGGAAATAATGACAATTCTAGCAGTCAGTTCCTTTTCAGACAAATGTATTTGTTAAGCAAATTGTGAACTGTGGCAAATCATAGTATTAATCTCATTTCTAAAATCTTTTATTTCTTTTGCCCTTCAAGTTGACCCCCAGTGATGTCCACCAGAGTATGAGTGTAAGATGCAGCTGCCATAGCAAACCGTCCTGGTCAGATCTCCACCATGCCCTTTTTTACCTTGCCTGCCTCTGAAATTATTGTATCTCCCCTAATCCTGATCATGCATCTTTATATCTTCTTTTACTGACCCGCACCTCTTACTCTCATGTCATTGATAGTGAAGGGATTGTAGAAAATAGGAAATGGGTAAAGATAATTAAGATGATATATTCAAATTATTTTATTTTGTGTCTCCTTGCAGCTCCTAGAAACAAGAATAGCATTGTGTTTGTTCTAATTTTGTGTTTAGATATGAAATTTTAAAAATTAAAATGTAAAAGAATTAGAAAAGATATATCATGTCAACACATCTTCAACCATAATGATAATTATACAAAAAATGTATATGTTCTTTTTCCTCATGAAATACTTTAAACTTATAAGAAAATTAAAGGAATAACAACAAACATAGATGTGCCTAGTATCCAGATTTGCAAAATCTAAACATTGTCCCATAATTGTTTATTTTTCATAAGAAATAAAACATTATTAAGATTTTCTAGGAAGCCAAATAATGAACAAATCTCTTCCTCATTGAGCTAGAACTAATTGATGACCAAGAATCAGAATGGAGCAGGGCAGATGAATGAAATTCCCACTATTCTCCCTTAGATAATGCTGACTTATCTTCCACCTCCAACTCAGAGTCTGACACTAGAGAAATAGAGCAAAGCATTGTGTTTTTTGTTTTGTTTTTTTTCTGTAAGCAGGCTCACTTCTGAGAGAAAATGAATAAGGGAAGACTGGGCTACCCATATAAGCTTCTCTTTCCAAACTCACCAATCACTTAAGTGTGAATGGAGACAGGCATAGATACAGACAAGGAGGATTATAGCTTACAGAGCTCTCTCCCATCAGGAATGGGAAGTAAGCATTTTCCTCTAGAAACATATAAAGTTAAAACCACGTTTTTATTTCCTTTTGGATCCTATTCTCTTCCTTCTTATCCACTCCCCCGCCCCCACTCCGTCCACAGGTAATCTCTACCTGAATTTCAAGATCCTTGTAAATAACGAATACTTGGTCACCAGAATTGTGATTCTAAGTACCAGCATGCTTCCATTTAAGGAAAATATTGGCTGCCAATTCTTGGGGATCTTGATTATAACATCTGTATTTACTTCAATTACCAGAGACTCTAGAAGACTAATGGAAAGAATGTAAAAGATGATACTGCTAGATAGGAATAGAGTTTGAATCCAAGGATGTTACTGCTCAACTAATGTTCTAAGTGCTGAAAGATCATCATGGTCTCAGCAACAACAATTATAGCTAAGAAAACAAAATTTAGAGCTATCTTAAAACAGAAAAGAAAGCATCATTAAGTTATCTCTTTTCCCTGAAAAGAAAACAAGCATTCTACTGACCCTTGCCTTCTGAAATATTTCAACATTCCAGGCTACTGAGATTTTTCTTCATCTCTTATAAACAAACCCCAGTGTCCTTTAAAATACTTTCTGGTTTACTTTACGATTTTTTCAGATGAATAAGTTATTTGCACTTGACTTCCATTATTTTTCTCTTGATAAACTGAACAAGTTTTAAATTGAGGTGAGGTACAAGAAGCCTTTTGAATAAAGAGAATGTGTGCTAGTGAATGATAAAATGAAAACTCACTATAATAATTAGGTAAGAAGGGAAATAAATATTATGAAAAATCATTTTAGTCTAAGTGATAGTATATTATTAGGGACATCTAGAAAAATTAGCCTATTACATGGTATACTAGAATCACTAAGACATCTCTTAGTCTATGCAATTTGAAATTGCCAATTAAAACTACTGGATAACTCTAGGACAAGCAATTGTTTTCTTTTTTTAATATTTTTATTTATTTATTCATGAGAGACACACAAAGAGAGAGGTAGAGACATAGCAGAGAGAGAAGCAGGTTCCATGCAGGGAGCCTGATGTGAGACTTAATCCCGGGACTCCAGGATGTCGCCATGGGCCGAAGGCAGGCACTTAACCACTGAGCCACCCAGGGGTCCCAAGCAATTGTTTTCTTATAGACTTTTTTTTTTTGATTGGGATATACTGTTGGGGTTTTGCATTGTATTTTATTTTGTTACTTAGCTTTATGAAGCCCTTAATTTATTAATGTTAATGATTGACCACTTGTGTATTAAATCAGAAAATATTTAGATAGCCTTATTCCATCAAAAGAGAAATGTTATAAATCTGTATACTTTGCCTCCTGCTTCAGAGCAATATGGCAAATAAAAAATATGATACCTTAAGGCAAGTTAAAGCTAATACCCCTTTGTAGTCCATGGCAAAACAAAATATAGGTAGACTTCATTTTATATGTTGATTGTGTTCTGAAAACCATGCATAAAAATCAAGACGTAAAAAAACAAAAAAAAATCAAGACGTTTTTAAAAGTCCAGGCATACTTAGTCCTTGAAAAAATATAGTTGATTCAAAATGCCAGTAATTACTTTCCAATCAAAATAATCACAATTTAACTGATTTTTTTTTCACATGTTGGAATTTTTCCATTCATTTCTATTTTATTTTTCATTACACGTAAGTGTGTTTTCATTTAAACAATTTTAGCTTCAAACTACGAATTGTACAATTAAGAGAGAATGACTTTTGGCTCTATTTTTTATATTTATGTATTTATTTTAGGGAAAGGGGGGGCATAGGGGTAGGGAGGGAGAGACTTAAGCAGACTTCTCAAGGAATCTGATGCGGGGCTCCATTTCAGGACCCTGAGATCATGATCTGAGCCAAAACCAGGAGTTGATGTTTAACTGACGACACCACCCAGGTGCCCCACTTTTGGCTCTTTTTATACCATTTGTACATTAGGTAACTGGATAATCTTTTGCATGTATTCGAGACTCTATTGTTTTAATCTCAGAGTCATATCTTACCCAGGTACCAAATGCATTGTATTCATAGATGCCTGAGAAGAAAAACCTGAATAAGAAGTTCTACCTGTATTTATAAATTTTTTCCAATGAATTGTATTACTTTACGTATAACTTCTTCTCTGTGATATACCTGAGCCAGTAACACATTGCCTGTCCTAAGGTTATTTTTGCTAATGTGCACAAGAGGTAGTTTCATGGATCAGGAAAACAAAGAGGTAGTATACACAGTGATACGAATTATTTTAAATTTCCTAATTTCCTTTGGAGTTATTAAATATACAAACAAAAAATAAATATAATTCACAGTCCCCAGTGAAGCAATAGAAGTATCTGAAGTAGTAATCATATCTCACACCCTCCTCTGACATGTTTATGGATTTCAAAATCCAATACCCAAGCTATCCAGAAAAATTGTCCTATTGAATCTGTAGGAGAATCAGTAACAGAACCTGTTAGTGCCTGGAATTGGAAATTGCCAGTTAAAGCCATTAGGTAAATTGAAAACCATTTATTTTACAGTGCGTACTACCTCTTTGCTTTCCTGGCCCTCAAAAGTTCCTGTTATGCATACTAACAAAAATAACCTAAAACTGACAATGTCTTACTATCTCAACAAGAAGAAATTATATGTAAATTAATAAAATCTACTGAAAAGTTTTTGTTGACAAAAGTACAACTTTTATTTACTCTTTTACACATCCAAAGACTTTGTATCTCACATTTCTGTGTAAATACTTGAATAGGATGCAACCCTGATCTGTTCTGAAGTGTAATATGCCTTTCCCCATGCAGTACTCCATGCTGTGTAGTCACAGAAATTAATGAGTTCAGCTCCCAGGATGCCAGGGCAGCTGGAGAACAGAGTTCTGTGCTCACGTTGCTTGCACAAACACATGAGTTGTGTTTCCCACAATGGGGTCCAGGGCCCCCTGAGGTTCTACAGCTTTTTTATCCTGTAAAACACAGAGCCAGAAGATGATGCTGATAGGGTGGAGGCGTTGGGAGACCGAGACTGTTTAAGAATTTCAAGAGAAGGGACAGCCTGAGAGGAGCTTGGCAGAGCAGGCAATTATTTGTGGTGGGAGGATATGGGAAAAGAGCAGATGTCTGTAGATACTACAAAGGAAAATAAACACTGTGGAAGAACAAACTTATGTAGAAAAATTTTAAAGGGGGATTTTTAACAAAGGATGTTTGGGAAACACTCCATTGGAGTTTAATATTCTGGGCAGCACTTACAAAAGGGTATAAGTTCTTACAGCCAGAATGACCTTTATATGAGAAATCTCAATTTCTCAGTTTATTCCATCCTGTTTCATTTAACAAACTTGTATTAAACACCTACTATGTGCCAAGAAATAGACCTCCTTGCCCCCTTCCCACTAGTCATATACAGATATACACGTAAACACACACTCACTTTGAAGTTCAAATACCGTGTGTATTAACTGGAGGCCCACAGGGCGTTAGCACTAAAGTCAAAACAATTCACTTACTACAGCATGCTGCAGTTAAAAAGCAACCTCCCAGGATGAAACTTGGAAAATGCTTGAACATGGAGGTGTTTATTTGGATTGGCTGTTCTGGACTTGCTGATAGAGGTAGATATCATGCTGACATATTACATCATTTCTGATGAAAGAACTCTGAATGGTGGGATTGATGGAGCAGACTTTCCTCTTACATAACTGTATAGGGAAGTTTCAATTGCTTGGAGACAATGAGTTGGATATGGTATTTTTTCCCAGAAAATATAGATTCCTATATTTGAGATTATGATACCATTTCCAAACACTATTGTTTATTCTACATCAAGGCTCAAAGCTCTAATGTTTGTTTTATTGTTTTTTTTTTTCTGTTGTCTTCACCATGGGAATTCTTTGTCTCATCCTTTTCAAGATTGCAGTGCTATAAAAATAATCATTTCAGACTTCAAATCAACTAGAATTATATAGTGTGATATTTTTGGATAGATCTAGTTACACTATTAATCAAATTTTATCTTTTTTAAAAAATATTTTTATTTATTTATTAGAGAGAGAGCACAAAAAAATGGGGAGAGGGCAGGGGAAAAGGAAGAGGGAGAGAAACAGACTCCCTGCTGATGTGCTTAAGCCCAAGACCCTGAGATCATGACCTGAGCTGAAACCAACAGTCAGATGTTCAACCGACTGAGCCACCAGGGTACCCCTCAATTTTTATCTTTTAAGGTAATTATGTCCACCAAAATTGATATCCAACTCACTTAGCCATCAAGAGTAATTGAACTAATTAAAATTTCACATTTATAGCATTGATATTATAAAGATACTTCATTATACATTAAAAGTGAGCAAAAGGGCTTTCACTTCCACCAAATCTTATCATTAAAATGTTTTTCTTCTAACTCCCTGAAGTCTCTCAAAGTTGAATATATTTTATTTGAATTTAAGGAGAAGGTAAAGAAAATTTGAAGTGACATAAAATACCTAATGTATCACAGCATTAGTTATAGTGAGCATTTACAACTTGAGGAGTTTATATTCATTTGAACAGGAGTGGATGAACTCTTTCCATCAAGAGGCTTCTGCACAACAAGAAATATGAGGCACCAGGATGTACCAGCATTCAGGTTGGGGGAGCATGGGGGCTCTGCAGCTTTGTATTACAGAGGCTGCACTGCCTAGATATTTTCTCTGATTCTCAGGTGGGCTTAAGACTGTGACTCAGTTAGTATGACCTGAGTATAGAAGAAGAGTCACTTCAGGCTTAACCTGTCCTTGCAATAGACTTGTAATCTTTGAAGTAGGTTAGAGGAGAGTAGATTGTCATTGAAGTAAGAGAAGCCCTGACTTGCTATTGACTGAGAACCTGGATGGTACCATAAATATTCACCACCTGTTGAGGGACTGAAATGAGAATCCAAGATATTTAAGTGGAAGGACATGAGTCACCTGCACTTCTTTTCCTTGGCCAGTTCTTTCACCTGGAAGGCCTGGTTCCCTCATCTTAGATTTTCTTTACACATGTCATTGCAGCCAGGTTTAGAAACAGGAAATTTTCTATGGAAATGAGTCCATTAACCCACTGTCCTGTCCCACTGATATAACATCTGTATCATTTTTTGAGATACAAATGGTCATTAGGATGGGGGTGGGGGATCCTCTTCCAAAAGAAATCTCTACTGCCAGATGGTAAACTGATTCTTTGGATTCTACTTATGAGCACAGCTAACTCATTTATTGATTATTCTTTATTGCTACCTGCATAAGTTGTATTTCTCACAGCAATTAATACCTATGAAGCATTTGTAAGCTCATTTTAAATATGATAATCTGAGGCCCATAGAAGTTAAATCACTACTATATTTTTTCCCAGCTAGGCTATTAGATCTTGAAAACAGACTTTTTAAATGATTTTTTATGCCTATAGCTCTAAGACCTAGCATATATTCAACCCAAAGTAAAGCTTCAATTAATATTTGTGGAGTAGTTGAATAAATGTGAATGATTACATATATGATATAAGTAAAAGGGCTCTACTTAAGCCTAAGTTCATATATCTCTAAAGATTACCATCTTTCCATACAATCAAAGAATTTGCTTTAAAAACCATTAACTATAGGGGTGCCTGGGTGGTCAGTTGGTGGGGCATCTGACTCTTGGTTTCGGCTCAGGTCATGATTTCAGGATCCTGGGTTTGAGTCTCCCATTGAGCTCTGAGTCGGGCTTCACACTCTATGCAGAGTCTGCCTCAGATTCTTTTTCCCTCCCTGCTCACATTCACACTCTCTCTCTCTCTCAAATAAATAAATCTTTAAAAATAAATAAAAATAAAAATCATTAACTATAATAACAGTTACTATTTCCTATCTTAATATTATGCCATTTCACTCTTTATAAATAATGAATATATTAATTCTGTGATTTCTCCTATGTCCAGATTGGATAAATGTGTAGGAAGTTGTTGAAAGAAAACAATAGCATTTTAATATCTATCCCAAGTTACCATTTATTTGATATCCTTTTTACTTGGGCTTAGACTTTTAAATATTCAAAATTCCACTGGCTATTAAGTGCTTCAATCTGGATATTACTAAATCAGAATTTCTGGGCCACCCTGTGAAAGACAGACTTTCTTCATTAAAAAGCAAAAAAATCAAACAGGCTGCAGTGACTTTTCTTGGAACTCAGAGGATGTGTGGAGGAAGGAAGGTTTTCTTTGACAGGAGAATCAGTGCTCACAGGAGATGCCGAGACTTTGCCCCCTTCATTCAGCTTTTCCTGCCATCCTACCCTCAGCTACTCCGAAGCTACAAGATGATTAAGAGCTCTCATAGGCCATTTGAGGGTTCCATTGACCTGGATTATTATTTTTATTTTTATTAGTCAGACCACCTCAATGGCACTGTTGTCACGGAAGTCTATGATTTGACCTCGGAAGCCCAGTGCTGAATTCCCTCTCTGCCACTCACATAGCCTAACATTAGGCCAATCACTTAACCCCTCTAAGCTCTAGTTTCCTAACATACAAGAAGAGAATAGTGGCTGCCCAACCACCACAGTTTGTTGCCTAGTTCAACACCCTTTTTATATGAATATGTTTATAAGTGGCAAATGATTTTTAAAGATTTATTGATTTATTTATTTGAGAGAAAGAGAGCGAGGGGAGGGACAGAAGGAGAGGGAGAGAGAGAAAATCTTGAAGCCAACTCTCTGCTGTACCTTGGAGTTGACAGCCACAGTGGGGCTCAATCCTAGAAATCCAAGATCATCACCTGAGCTGAAATCAAGAGTCAGCTGCTTAACTGATGGAGCCAGTCAGGTGCCCCATGGCAAAATGTTTATGAGCAGAAAATACTATACAATTTTAGGTTATTTCTCCCTCTCTTTATCTCTCTCTCTCATTTAGTTGTCTTACAAGTCAAATTCCATACTGAGGCAAATAAATCATCAAAATTATCTCTTTCTATAAGAAATACCCTTCAGTACCAACAATCCCATCTTCCTCCTCAGTTTTTAGCCCTTAAATATATAACACATATAGTCATATTTGAAAGAGAGCAAGCCTTTCCATTTCTTTTCTACCTGAACATGAATGTTTTGGCTGAAACCTCTCATGATGCATGATGCTTTATCTAGAGCTCTGGAGCCATGACTTCTCTCCTTACTCCACTCATCTCCCCCTTTCGCATTTCCCTAGCCCTGGCCACCCTAGAAGGGCCTCCTCCCCAATTTTGCTTCTCAGATTTAATTACATAGACTAATAGTAGTGTCACGTTCTACTAGCACTTTTCAGATTTAGGGTAAGATGTAGAAATCAAATGTTTGGGAATCCTGGGGAAATGTGGGAAAATTTCTCTGCTTTCCTGAGCTTCTTTCTCTTCATTTGCACAGTGATGATAATGACACTATTTGATTGTAGTGTTGGGCAAATTATATGGGAAAGAGCATGTGAAGAGTAACACATAGTTAAGTGTGCTGTTATTTCTTTTTTTTTATTTTTTTAAGATCTTTATTTATGATAGTCAGAGAGAGAGAGAGAGAGGGATAGAGAGAGAGAGAGAGAGAGAGAGAGAGAGAGAGATTGAGAGACAGACATAGGCAGGGGGAGAAGCAGGCTCCATGCACCGGGAGCCCGACGTGGGATTCGATCCCAGGTCTCCAGGATCGCGCCCTGGGCCAAAGGCAGGCGCCAAACCGCTGCGCCACCCAGGGATCCCTGTGCTGTTATTTCTAAGGAAAAAATCCCTCTTTTGCTGGTACATGTGAAATCACAACTTTACTTTGACATCTGACTATTGTCTATGGTTTATTTCCCTTCATTTTCATCCTGTATGTCCCTTTAAGCCACCTTAGCTTTGTTTTTATTTTTGTTTTTTTACTTTGATGGAGAATAAGTATTATTTTTGCTTTACCTCTGGTACATAAAGTTCCAAGATAACTTAGTATAACAAAATGAACATCAAACTCAAAGTTACAAGAAGCTGCTTTCACTGTTTGTGCACTCCTTTAAATCAAAAGAACAAGATGTAAACTATTTTTTTTTATGTCATCTCCTGTGCTCCAGGCTCCTTGGTGCTTTAGCAAACATGAAAGAGACTGATTTACAATCACTTTGGGCAAATTGCCTGTAGAATTCTGAGGACAGGAAATGAAAAAAAAAAGTGCAGCACACCCCCCGGACATTCCACATAACATGTGGAATAAACAAGCCTAAAAAGGAAACCAAAAGCTCTTGGTCTTATATTGAGGAGTATCATGAATGGTCTTTGAGAGAACATATACTAAAGACAATAAAGGGCTGGAAAAATAATTCAAGAGCAGTGAACTTGAATCTGATTAGTGGTAATCCCTTTCCCCTTTAGTCTAAAAGATGGTGAGTACTTTTAATTTAGGTAAATTATGTTATCTGCATCAACATTATGAAAGAGGGCTACCATATTACAGACTTACACCTCTCAAATCTTAACAGTAATTGGACTTCCTGGGGATTTTCGTGGGATGGAGATACTGATTCAGGAAATCTGAGTGGAACCTGAGATTCTGGATTCCTCATAGGCTCTGGGTGATGCAGATGCTAGTGGTCTGCAGACCAATTGTTTTCATGTATCTTCTTCAACAAAATCATTGGTGATGGTATTCTGGTCCTTATCTATCGAATAGTCATTTTCAACTTGGACAATTTTGGTCCCAAGGGAAATTGTCAGTATCTGGAGACATTTTTGATCTTTATAATTCAGGGAGTACTACTGGCATCATGTGGACAGACCAGAGATGCTGTATAATACACAGTACAGACTTTCATAACAAATAATTTTCTGGCTCAAAGTGTCAATAACACTAGAGTTGAGAAATCCTGTTGTAGACATAATACTTTGTGTATATCTCATATTAAAAATAATCTGTTGAAAGTTTTCAAAAAAATAAATAAAGAAGCTGTGAGAGAAGGGTAGGAGCATGTAGTATTTAGTTTAGAGGAGAGAGAACAGTGTTTAAAACTGTCTTCAAATATATGAAAGGCAATTATGCAAAAGATGGTAACCAGCTGTTCTCCATCCCACTTGAAGTAGGAGCAGGAAATATACATAAATGGACCTATGCTAACCATTCTTTTTCTGCATCTTCCACACCAGCCAGGAAAATCTCTCTATGATTTTGCAACCATATTTGTCCCATCCTGTGTCTTATTACTTGTAGAGACTCTCCCAAATCCTTGGGACATGCTATCTTCTTACTGCCAAGTTGAATCTCTCCCTCCCTTTAAAAACCTAACTTGAAAATTTCCATCTTCATTGTCTTTCTTAACTAAAATGAAATAATTGGCAGTTCATCTGTAACTTCAATTGGTACACTTTCTCCTTCATTATATTTGTTCTACAAATATGTTATTGCCCATCTGTGTACAAGGAGCTTTGCTAGCTTTTGAGAAGGGATAAGAAAGATGAGTAAGAGAGTCCCTGCTTTTAAGAATTTTCCAAACTGGGGGAAAAAGTCACACACAGATAATTATAATGTAAATAAAAGTCTTAAAAATTATTTCTATGAGAGATATTCAAAAAACAAAAGAGGAGAGTTTAGTAGTTTAAAAATTATTTTCAGTTGGAAAGATCAAGGAAGACTTTATAAATAGGTATACATAGTATCTTTTTTCATAAATAAATATACATAAATATCTTTTTTTAAGAACAAAATTTTTCTCTGAATTAGGTACAATCCTGTGCAACAAAGAAACAAAAATGTTAAAATTGAAGATAATGAATTAGAGCATAGAATGAATTTCAGTCTGGATTTAGACTATATTTATGGAAGAGTTTATAATGAGTAAGGAAAGAGATTTTTTTCAGGATATGTATAGCTGTATCATGGTTTTAACAAAGGACAGTGAATTTACTCACCTCTGAAGGTACCTTATGATGCTTGTAATTTTACAGGGGGAATGCTCTTTGGGAAGAATTCTTAGTTACATCTAGGAGAGGAATGCTTTGTAACTTCACAAGTATACTTTAAAAACTAGTACCAAACGTGGAATTTAGCGCCATCCATTTGACAGAATTTGGCACCCTTCTGAACCCTTTTAGGAGAGAGTCTCACTTGTACAAGGTTTTCATTACCTAAAGAAAGGTAATTGAAGAAAATTGAAGAGAATTAATCCTCATTGAATATCTAGTATATGTCAAGCGCTGAGTAAACTCTTTAGATGTGTCATCTGATTGTCAACAGCAACCGTGAGGTTATCACCACCAACAGTATAAGGAAGTTCTAGTGTATTAGTATAAGTTTCTGTCCACTGCATGATTGAGAGGGAAGCCGACCAAATCTCAGGCCTGATTAGGAAGCCATTTCTGGGTAGAGGCAATCAGCTTGCATTCCCTTTGGAAGTAGCAAGGAGAAAGCTTCCTCTCCTGAAGATTTAAATGGTGATTCTTGCATGCTTCATAGTCAAAACAGGAAACTGAAGTTGTTTACATTTCATTAGTGCCATGATTTGCTGTAGGGCTCACTATTGGAAAGCTATCTGTAACCATAGTAGGCATATACAGCGTGTTTCTGCTACCTTGCTCTCTCTCACCTTCTGAAGTCATAAGCTCTAGGAATGATACAGCTACTAAATCATTATAGGATTTTGTTTGAATATTAATATTTGTATTCTTCAGTCATTATATTGATTTTCAGTCAGTAATACAATTAATATCATAGACCTTTCTTGCAGTTCTCGTTTTTTGAGCATCATTACTCTTTTTAACAAGAGCAGTTTTAAATCATGCCTTCCATAATTCTAAACATGATGGAATCTTAGTTAACTCTGTGTAACTGGACCTTGTTTTCCTTCTTAAAGTTGTTCTAGGCTTCTGCGTATCATTCAATGTTGATGTGAAAAATTCAATGACTTTCAGTGGCCCCGTGGAAGACATGTTTGGATACACTGTTCAACAATATGAAAATGAAGAAGGAAAATGGTAAGCCAGTCGATTGTGTTGCGTCGTTGTTTAGTCTTCTTACAAGATGATGCAAAATATTATTTGGTTACAGTTTGTTTTATGAATGAGACTTCAATGGAATGAATCATGTGTGGTAGAAAATGCAGTCTAATCATTTGGAAATGGAAAATGACAGAGTAAAAAAAGGAAAATTCTTTGGCAGTACTAAAGGAAGTGGTTAGTGATTTCTGTTGAAGCCTGTGTTGACCTCAGGGAAGGTCCATGTCCAAAATAGTCATTGTTCTGTGATTATGTTATTCTGGCAAAAGTTCTTTAATTGTTCTTATTTTAGAATAGCTGAAATTCAGCTGAAAGACTGGAGACAGATGAGATACTGTGTTGCTAATATCACTTCCATAAGATATTATTAGGCTTACGTTATTGGTAATTTACTGATCTAAGTTTGCTTTACTGTTTATAATGAACCTTACTGAATTCCCTTTATACACTTTTAAACCCTTTAATAATGATTCTGTTTACTGCAGGTATTATTTTTAAAGCATATTTAATGTGTTGAAACTTACACAAAATTAATATTAAAGCTCTTTATATTTAACATAATTTTTAGTACTTCTTTTTTATTGAAAAAAAAGAACAAGAATTTGTTAAACTTTGCTTCAGTTTAATAACTTAAATAAAACTAAACTATTCTAGTAATTAAAATAAACAAAAAAGGGATTTATGCCTCCTAGGAAAACCGTAATTTATCACTCTACTATGTTTCACAAATGAGAAGAATTGGACTTTCTGATGTTTCACTTTGCCCTTTTTTTAAAACTTTTTTTAAAGATTTTATTTATTTATTCATGAGAGACACATTGAGAGAGAGAAAGAGAAGCAGAGACACAGGCAGAGGGAGAAGCACGCTCCATGCAGGAAGCCTGACATGGGACTCAATCCTGGGTCTCCAGGATCAGGCCTTGGGCTGAAGGCGGCGCTAAACCGCTGAGCCACCTAGGCTGCCCTCACTTTACCTTTTAGACTTAATTTGATCATAATCCAAAATAATTAAATTTAAGAATTTCAGTTCTTGGGGTACCTGGGTGGCTCAGTGGTTGAGTGTCTGCCTTAGGCTCGGGACCCTGGGTTCGAGTCCCACATCAGGCTCCCTACAGGGAGCCTGCTTCTCCCTCTGCCTATGTCTCTGCCTCTGTGTGTGTGTGTGTCTCTCATGAATAAAAAAAAATAAAAATCTTTAAAAAATAAAAAATAATTTTTTGCGTACAAATTTTATCCAAGGTACAAACTAGAATTTGTGGAGGTATTTCACTCTCTACTCTCCTTACAAATATCTTAGATGAGAATTCTAATAATAGAGTATGAGTGTTATATATTTTGTCCTTCAAACCTATGTTCTCACTTACCACCCCACCCCCACCCCATTTAAGGCTAAACAGGTGAAGTTATCCCTCTAGATACCAGTTTTATTCTTTTAGGCATTATGCCTGTAATTCAAGAAACTCTGCCTCTCAGAGAATAATGTGTGCCCCAAGCATAAACTATAATAAACTGAAACTCAATGGAGTTTCTAGAAGTCTCAGTCGACTAAGCATCCAACTCTTGATTTAGGCTTAGGTCATGATCTCAGGGTTGTGGGATTGAGCCCTGCGTGGAAACCTGAGTTGGGCTCTGCAATGGATACGGAGCCAGCTAGGAATTCACTCTCCCTCTACTCCTCCCCGCTCCCTCTCTTTAAAAAAGAAAAATTGCTTAAACTGAAACTCACTATGTATTTTTCCTGAAAAGCTAAATTTCTAAGTAAAAAATATATATATATGAAAGTTTTCAGTAATTACTATTAGTCACATAGTTTTAAAGAAAAATATAATAAATAACAACCCTTAAAGACTTAACCTATTTAGAATGAACTTAAGAGAATCAGATGTTTTTAACCTATTTTATGAAAGTCTGATTTTCATTTTCTAATGTGGACAAACCCTTCAAGCTTCCTCTCTCATCCAGTCCAGTCTCTCTGATTTTAGACAAATCTGGTATCAGCAGTCCTTAATTATCTAAATGAATCTTAGTTGAGTAATAAAGAGTTTTTCTTTCCCCTCAGGAGCCATAGTACACATATGTGATCTCTTCAGTTTCTTTCTGTCCCTTATTATAAGCCCATCCTATTGTGAGTTTCCTGCCCTCTAAATTCTCTAATTAATATCTTTCAAGATACATTAAGGTGAAGAAATGAGAAAATGAGAAATCAAGTCTTTTTCTTTTAAAGATTTTATGTATTCATGAGAGGCACACACACACACACACACACACACAGAGAGAGAGAGAGAGAGAGAGAGAGAGAGAGAGAGGCAGAGACACAGGCAGAGGGAGAAGCAGGCTCCATGCAGGGATCACAACGTGGGCTGAAGGCTGCGCTAAACTGCTGAGCCACCCGGGCTGCCCAAGAGAAATCAAGTCTTAATGAAGTGCTAATGTCATGATGAATTTCCTTCCCAAAGTCACTTTATCTTTGAAGAAGGTGAATGTGTAGGTGAGAAAATAAAGATAGCCAGACCAACATTTGGAAAGAAACAAAAGTACACAGAGTAGATAGGAAGAATATGGTTGAAAAAAAAAAAAGTTGCTAATGGTCTGTCTGAATGACCCTACACTGAATTGAACTTTAAGCAGACCATTCAGGATTCTTTTTTTTTTTTTTTTTTAATTTTTATTTTTTTTATTGGTGTTCAATTTACTAACATACAGAATAACACCCAGTGCCCGTCACCCATTCACTCCCACCGCCCGCCCTCCTCCCCTTCTACCACCCCTAGTTCGTTTCCCAGAGTTAGCAGTCTTTACGTTCTGTCTCCCTTTCTGATATTTCCCACACATTTCCATTCAGGATTCTGTACACTTGTGTGAGATAACGTTAATAATAAGATATTAAACTTTTTATGTTAGAGATTGTGCCTTATACATTTTGCTTCACTTACAAAATATAGCCTAGTTGTCCGTGTACAAATGTTTATTGGTGAGTTATTTAGAATTTTTCCTTAACCGTAACATAAATGTGGGCCAATTGAGTAGATATTTGTTGTGTCTAGCATTATTATGCTAAACTCTATGGGAGATATAAGACAAATACAAAACCTTATAATCTAGTAGAAGGTATTTATGAAATAATTGAAGATAATGCAAACTGGTGCAGCCACTCTGGGAAAAAGTATGGAGGTCCCTCAAAAAGCTAAAAATAGAACTACCCTCCAACCTGGGAATTTCTCTACTAGGTATTCGCCCAAAGGATACAAAAATACTGATTCAAAGGGGCACATGCTCTCCATCTGATGTTTGTAATAGCAACAGTCAATGAGAGCCAAATTATGGAAAGAGCCCGAATGTCCATCTATATATAGAGAGAGAGCCCAAATGTCCATATATATAATGGAATATTACTCAGCCATCAAAAGGAATGAAATCTTGCCATTTGCAACAACATGGATGGATCTAGAATATATTATGCTAAATGAAATTAGAGAAAGACAAATACCATATGATTTCACTAATATGTGGAATTTAAGAAATGAAACAGATGAACATAAGTGAAATTAAAAAAAAAAGAGAGAGAGAGAGAGAGGCAAACCATAAGAGCCTCTTAGAAACTATACCAAACAATCTGAAGGTTGCTGGAGGGGAGGTGGACAGGGAATGGGTTAAATGGGTGATGGTATTGAAGAAGGCACTTGTGATGAGTGCAACATTATATGTCAGTGATGAATCATTGAATTCTACTCCTGAAAATAGTGTTACACTATACATCAACTAAGATTTAAATAAAAACTTGAAATATTAAAAAAAAGAATAGTGCTAATCAGTATAATATAGACTATAGATTCAGTGAGAGTTAACAGAAAAAGGAATTTATTTTTGGCTCTTGAGCTGAATCTTGAAAGATATTCAATTGGGCAGCCCAGGTGGCTCAGCAGTTTAGTGCCGCCTTCAGCCCAGGGTGTGATCCTGAAGACCCGGGATTGTGTCCCACATCGGGCTCCCTGCATGGAGCCTGCTTCTCCCTCTGCCTGTGTCTCTGCCTCTCTCTCTCTCTCTCTCTCTCTCTCTCTCCCTCTCATGAATAAATAAATAAAATCTTTAAAAAAATAAAAAAATAAAAAGAATGAAAGGTATTTATTAAGAAGAAAAGAAGAATGCCATTCCAGCCTGGAAAGCCACATAAGCAAGGGCATAGATTTGAGAAGTGAGTGTGCTAGTAAGCAAATAGGACTGACACAGGAATGGTATAGGAGAAAACATAATGTCAGACCTTAGAACCAGACAAAGGAGCTCGGACCTAAGTCGAGGGCATTTAGAACCATTATAGGTCGTTTTTATGAACCTTAGTTTAGGAAATTACATAAAGATTGGATTAGAGAGAAAAAAGTACCTGAAAACTGGGGAATCGATAGGTAAACAAGAACAGCCATCTGATACTTAAGAAATGAGGTCCCAGGCTCGATTAGAGAGAACTTGAATGAAAGAAAAGTGTATCCATGATAAATTTATTTTTTTTGAGGTTCTTTTTAAAATTTTATATATTTTTTTATTGGAGATCAATTTGCCAACATATAGCATAACACCCAGTGCTCATCCTGCCAAGTGCCCCCCTCAGTGCCCATCACCCAGTCACCCCAATCCCCCACCCACCTCCCCTTCCACTACCCTTGTTCATTTCCCAGAGTTAGGTGTCTCTCATGTTTTGTCATCCTCACTGATATTTTTACTCATTTTCTTTCCTTTCTCTTTATTCCCTTTCACTAATTTTTATATTCCCTAAATGAATGAGACCATATAATGTTTGTCTTTCTCTGATTGAGTTATTTCACTAAGCATAATACCCTCCAATTCCACCCACGTCTAAGCATATGGTGGGTATTTGTCGTTTCTAATGGCTGAGTCATATTCCATTGTATACATAGACCACATCTTCTTTATCAATTCATCTTTCGATGGACACCGAGGCTCCTTCCACAGTTTGGCTATTGTGGACATTGCTGCTAGATACATCGGGGTGCAGGTGTTCCGGCATTTCACTGCATCTGTATATTTGGGGTAAATCCCCAGCAGTGCAATTGCTGGGTCGTAGGGCAGATTTTTTTTTTTTTAATTTATGATAGTCACACAGAGAGAGAGAGAGAGAGAGAGAGAGGCAGAGACACAGGCAGAGGGAGAAGCAGGCTCCATGCACCGGGAGCCCGTCGTGGGATTCGATCCCGGGTCTCCAGGATCACGCCCTGGGCCAAAGGCAGGCGCTAAACCACTGCGCCACCCAGGGATCCTGGCAGATCTATTTTTAACTCCAGGATAAATTTAGGTGAATCATTAAGGTTTAGTGGAAGTTTGGAAAGGCCAAATGGAGGTGTAGGAGGAGTCAAATACATTTTAAATTTTCTTTTTTTTTTTTTTTTCCATTTCAAAATTTCTACATTGGATTTTTGGAAAATGGGTAGCCATTCAGAGACAAATTTACAGGAAAGGAAAATAAGTTTTACCAGGAAGTTTTTAAGTATGGTTTTAGACAGCTTGAGTAATGTCTGGATAGTTGGAAACCTGAAATGGAATACAGATAAAAGGGAGAAGTTAATACATTAGTGGAAATGTTTAGAGAGTGAGAACTGGTTTTGGTTTCCACTTGTAACCCTGTGCATTGCCCAGAAATTCGCACTAGGCCTTAAACATAAATAATATACATTCAAAGATTATTTGTTGGCTGAACAAATAATCTAGTTTAACTCCCTGTTATCATTAATGAAAAACATTTGTTCACTGTTGGTGGGAATGAAAATTGATGCAGCCACTTTGGAAAGGGGCAAGTATAGAGGTTCCTCAGAAAATTAAAACTAGAACCACCATATGATCTAGCATCCCATGTCTGGGTAAATATCCAAAGTAGTGGGAATCAGAATCTTGAAGAGATAGCTGCACTCCCATGTTCACTGCAACATTATTCACAATAAGCAAGACTTGAAAGCAATCTAAATGTCCACTGATGGATGAACAGATTTTAAAAATGGGTCACACACATACAATCAAATATTATCCAGCCTTAAAAAAAGAAGATCTTGCCATTTGAGACAACATGGATGAACCTGGAGGCCATTTTGCTGCATGAGATAAGCCAGATACAGAACCAATTCTACATGATCTCACTCATATAAGAAATCTAAAATAATCAAAGTCATAGAATGTAGAAAGTAGAGTGATGACTACCATGGGCTGGGGGAAGGGAAAACAAGGAAGTATTAATCAAAGGCTATAAAGCTTTAGTTATGCAAGTTGAATGAGTACTGGAGATTTACCATACAGCATAGTGCCTGTAGTTAACAATACTGTATTGTATATTTAAAAATTTACTAAGAAAGTAGATCTTATGTTAAGTGTTCTTATCATGAAGTAATAATAATGATAATAACTAAAGAGGTTTGGAGGAAACTTTTAGAGGCAACAGATAGGTTTATGGCATAGACTGTGGTGATGGTTTTACAGGTGCATGCTTGTCTCCAAACTCATCAAGTTGTATACATTGTGTACAACTTTTAATATCAATCATAATTCAATAAAGTATTTTTTGCTTTTTGTAAGTGACTTCCAAAGAGAAATGTTAACTACGCAGGACCAGAGCTGAAAATAGAAGTCATGTCTCTCCACTCTGTTACTTTTTTTCTTAATTAGAACTATGTTAAAAAATAAATGCTGATAACTGTCTTTGCAGCTTTCAACTTTACATATTAGTGTACATGTGAAAATTTGTGAGCATTTGAATGCATAAGGATATCAGATAATTTAATTCCATTTTGACATTCCATATTTATAATGATTTTATATAAAAGGTGTGAAAAGTCAGAACAGCAGAAGCAATGTGGCCAACTGAATTTAAAAGTAAGCAAACTGGGAAGCCTGGGTGGCTCAGCAGTTTAGCGCTGCCTTCAGCGCCTGGAGACCTGGGATCAAGTCCCACGTCAGGTTCCCTGTGTGGAACCTGCTTCTTCCTCTGCTATGTCTCTGCCTTTCTCTCTCTCTCTCTTTCTCTCTCTCTCTGTCTCTCATGAATAAATAAATAAAATCTTTAAAATAAATAAATAAATAAATAAATAAATGTAAGCAAACTACAAAAATCTAAACGTCCAAACCTTTAAAGATGGCATCATAGCAGCATATTGTTCTAAAGAGGTCCAGGCACTTGTAATGTAAAATAAATTTTATAAACATGTTTGGATATTCTGTGTTTATAAAATCAAATAGGATACAGACTTACTTTAAGAAATGGACTACGGAGTAATTGACATATCCGGGAGAACATGGATTTTGTTACTCAGTTTTTCTCCAGAGTTGGGCACCTTTATAAATCATATTTGCTACTCAGCTTTTGGAAACCCATCAACCTCAGATTTTTAAAAAATCACCCTGACCATACTACATCTTGGCTAAAGACTGCCTAAAGAAGTACTTGTTGGTCCACTACAAGTGCAATCTGTGCATTTGAAAAGGATTACTTTCATTCTTTGGGAAGAATTAGAAGTTAACAGAAAAGGTGGCCTTATGCCCCCCTTTACTTTTCAGAAGTTTACGGTGAAGTGCAACTTACTTTATATCTCTGGCTCAGAAACCACATGTTTTCTCAGGAGTACAACACATTATACCTCTGATTAAGATCAGCCGTTGTTCATTATGGCTAGCATGAGCTGAAATATCCAAGTAATTGCACTGTGGTTTGGAAAAATTCACAAAGAACACAATTAGTTTAGTAATTTTTCTTTGAAGAGAAGAAACTTAAATGTGCTCAGCATTACACAAGCTTTCCAGATTTAGTGGTAATCACCAGTATGGCAAAGTTTCTGCCAAATGGGAAAATATGAGATTCTCAAGGCTTTCCATTCTGCGGCTCCTTTGCCTCATTCTTTTTAATATGTGCATCAACCCTTTAAAAAAAAATATTTTTATTTACTTGTTCATGGGAGACACAGAGAGAGAGGCAGAGACACAGGCAGAGGGAGAAGCAGGCTTCCCGCAGGGAGCCTGATGTGAGACTCAATCCCAGGACCCTGGGATCACGATCTGAGCCAAAGGCAGACACTCAGCCACTGAGCCACCCAGGCGTCCCAGTGCATCAACCCTTTTAACTGCTGTTTCCCAAGCCAATCTTGGGGGCTTCAGTGACTTCAGTGGGCCTGCCTTTTGTAGGTTTCATGATGCAGATGCCTCCCTAGTCAATCCTCCACCTAATATATATATCAAAATATGTTGGCTTCACACCTTTTCCCTAGAGGATCCTGCTTTATGCCAAGTAAGGTTTACTAGCAAACTCATGTGATTGATGCTCTGTTTCCAATGATGTATGTTTTAAGTAAAGGCTATTCAAGCTTGGGGTAAAAAGACTTTTCAAAGGTTCTATCATATATTCTCTTACAACCTTAATATAATATTTATTTTCCATTGTGTATAATATCTTTTGAAGTTGAAATTTCCTCCTTACTAAACTTGTCATTTCTTTGGCTCACCTCATTTCCACCCCTATACCTTGCATGACTGAAAGCACTGAAGCTAATGGAGCCACTATAAAACTTCATTCTCCAAGACGACCAAACACTCCATTCATTAAAAAAAAAAAAAAAAAAAAAAAGGCTGGCGGGTGTACTTGGCATCTGATAATGACTTTGGCTTGGACATCAAAAAGAGTTAGGTGAAAAGAGTGTTCATGAAGTGATATAAATATGAGAAAACAATCTCTAGAAAAATATCTTTTATAGAGGAAAAAACATAAATACGAAGCAGAGAAGTAACAGACCAGCTACTCTTCAAATAAGTAAAATAATGGTCATAGTGACAAGAATGACTATTATGAATAGCAAACATTTCTCAGGTTACTAAATTTTATTATGACTGGAGCTTTTTTCCATGGAAAAGAACAGTATAGAATTAACTTTTAGAATGAGTGAATGAGAATCAGAATTAGTCATTTTAGAATGAATGTAGAGAGAATCATAATTAGCCATTATAGAATGAATGTAGAAAAAAATATTTCTTTCACCGTGATGATCTTGGAGTTCATCGGGTATTTCTCTAGAGATCAGTAATGAGATCTAGAAGATTCTTTAATCCTCTTAATCTGCACACAAATCATTGCAATAATGCCATCGAAAAAGCCAAAATCTAATAGAAATAAAATGTAATGAGGTAAAGGAAACTTGCATTACAATTTGAAACAACAATAACCCATAGTTCGTGACATAATGTGCCTTGGCTCTTCATAGTGACCCTGTGGGTTTAGGTAGATATGATTGTTACCATCCTCATTTTCTAGACAGGAAACTGGGACTCAGAGAATGAACTGCCAAAGGTTTAATACAGCAAGTATGCGTCAGGGCCAGGAAGTGGAACAACAGCCTTCTGACTTTCAGCCAATTCTGTCCTGTAACAACAAGGATTCTCTGGAACCTTGACCTGTGGAAATGCCTCCTGTGTCACTCAAAGGCATATATAGCATTTGGTTTATGCAAAATATTCAGCCTCTAAGATGGGAAAAAAGACTTCACGATTAGGACCTTTTTAGCTGGTCACATGAGTCATGAATTCCCAGGACTGTCTTATTCAGATTCTTAGAGTATTAGATGCAATCATTAATTCATTCACTTAGTAAATACAGAATACCTATTTTGTTTCTGCCTATTTTGTTATAGGCATTAAGGGTATATGAGTGAAACAAAATAGATGAAAACTCCTGCTAATGTGAAGGTTGTATTTTACTGGGAAAGGAGAGAACAAAAAATAAATAAACGTAATAAACAGGTAGGTTATATCAAATGTCAGGATGTGATAAGTTTCTGAGAAAAAATAGAGCAAGATAATGGGGATTGAGAATGCTGGAGATTCCTGAAATTCCATAAACACTATGCTGATACTTTTCTAGGATCTTGTTATTTTTATGCAACTTGGGAAAAGTGAGACCTACTCAGATTAAGTGGTAAATATATGTACTTTCAGAGCTGCAAGCTTGATGTCAAAACAAATAGCTCCTAGGAAAATACACAAAATCATCTTAGATCATATTCCTGCTAACTGATTCTTTACCACTCATCACAACTCTCATGCTCCCTGTCTTGACCCTGGCCTGCTAAACTACCACTTTCTGAGCTCTCACACCTCAGGGCTTACTTATCCAGAATACACATTAGGCCATGGTTCCAGTTGCTATTTCAGGTTATTTCCAGTGATCACCATACAGTAGGGGTTTCTATTGCCCTAGAAATCAAATATAAACTACGGAGCCTTTCCTTTAAAGTCTGCTGTGTGCCACTCAACCTTCCTGCTCCAATTTACAGAAGCTCTACACTGTGTTCCCAACACCTGTACCGCCTCATCATCCTCATTTTCAGCACTTGCTCTTCTGTTTCCACTTTTTTCCTAGGATATCCACTATCTCTCTTCTCTCCTGTTTTAGAATTCACAATAACTTTACTATTAACATGCCATTCAGAACTTACTTTTCATCAATTATCCTAAATTCTCCCCAGTTAGTGGTACATGTTTTCTAAACTAATGAGTATTCTTCTACACACTTACAATTGGTCTATTTGGATGATGGAATCTTAAAATTGGAAGGATCTTTGGAGGCCTAGCTCACATCTACAGCAGTAACAACCTCCAAAACATCCCTGACCTCATTTTGGACTGAGGGCTGCCTCACTGGACTATGTATGCCCTGTCGGATTAAATCTTCATTAAATCTCCACAAGCCCACCACTCAACTGCCTCTCTACCTAAATCTCATGAGATGACTATTGATACTATTTTCAAAGAAGGAAGGAAGGAAGTTGAGAAAGGAAAGAGGGGAGGAACAGGGGCAGGCAGAGGGAGGGGCCCTAGATGAAAACTTTATCCTCCCTTCTTGTTTCAGTTAGCTCTTGATATATAGCAAATCATCTCAAAATCTAGTGAGTCAAAACAGTATTTTTTATTATTTCTCAAGATTTTGAGGGTTGGATTGGTGTTCCCCTGCTACATGGGGAACTGCACGAATACTCATCTGGTACCTCACTTGAGGCTGGAGGGTCTAAGATAGTTTAACTCACATGCCTGGCAGTTCATGCAGTTGGCTCAGCATTGCTTCTCCTCCACGTGGCCTGTCGTCTTCCATCAGGCTAGATTGGGCTACATCACAGCATGTGATCTCAGATTTCCAAAAAGGATGAAATGGAATCTGTAATGCTTTTTTTTTTTTAATTTTTGAAGCATAGTTGACATACAATGTTACATTAGCTCCAGGTGTACAGTGTATTGATTTGACAATTCTACACATTACTCAAGCCTCAGGAGTCACAGTGCCATTTCTGCTGCCTTCTATTTATCAATTAAGTCCCAGTTTCAACAGGAGGAAAAACAGATTTTGCCTTGGTGAAGGACATTGAAGGACAAGTTCACATTACAAAGAATGCAAAAAATTCCAAAGCATCTACTACAGTTTCTAACCTCTGTAAACTGGGTCATCCAGATTAAGGAATCAGCCTAGGGAATCAGTGGCCTTTCCTCGTGTCTAAGGCAAATTTGTCCTTCTCGATCCATCCCGTCGATCAGCTCATGGGTTCTACTCTCTCTTCTGTATAATATTTACCTTTCTCTTGTTACTAGTTCTTTCTTAACATCATTTATCCAATACAGATGCTTTCCATAATAAATTTAAACTTACCTCAAACCGTTAATGGTTTGCCTGAAAAAAACAAAAGGCCCACACACAATGCCATGGCCCATCTCCTTCATTCTTAGCCAAACTTATATATATACATATATATATATATATATATATATATATATTTTACTACCTTTCTGTAAACTATCTTAACTATAATATCTATAAGTATTTACTTATTTATTTATTTATTGAAGTTCGATTTGCAAACATACAGTATGCAGTGCTCATCCTGTCAAGTGCCCTCCTCAGTGCCTGTCACCCAATTACCCCATCCCCCTGCCTGCCTCCCAAACTTCTTGAAGTCTGCTCATGGCTCCCATTTTTTTATATTCTTCCCTCTTTGGCTTTTGAGATACTACTGTTTCCTGATTCTCTCTCCTTCTTTGGACACTCCTACCAGTTTTCTTCCTTTGCTCATTAAAATCTTAAGTGTTACTTTTTCCTTCAGCTCTCTTCTTACTTTGTACCTTCTTCAGGCAGTAGTATTTACTCTTAGGGCCTTAGCCATGCTTGAAGCATGCTCATATATGTTCCACATGGTTTCTGAGATGATCAGCAGCAAGGCTGAGCCCAGAGGCCTACCGAAGTAACCCATTATCAGTGCACTCTATTGGCCTTTCTTCCATCCCTCTATCACTTTTCCCACCTCCACATTTGTGCGTGCTTGAAATTGCCTCCCCTAAATCTACCTGCAACCAAAGTTCTTGTCTAGGGTCTGCTTTTGGGGAAACCCAAACTAAGACAGCTTATATTCTATTTGTAGAATTGGTTCTCCCTTCCTCTCCACTTCTTAAATTCAGATCCTCCTCTCTCATCTAGGTCTAGAAACTGTTACCTTCACTCTCTGAGTCTAATTTGCCCCTTTCCCCAATTTATTCGTGACACTGCAAGAAAATAAGTTTCATAAAGCATTTGATCATATCATATCCCTCTTTAAAAGCATTGGTGGTTCTCGACTCTCCCCTCCCTAAAAATCTGAAATTCTTATATTGGACTATAGGAAAATTCATAATCTGGACCCTGTTTAGCTTGACAGGCTCGATTTCTACTCCAGCTACCCTGAGCTACTTGAACTTATTAAAAGAGTTGTTTCTTCTTGCTTCTTAGACCTTGGTGAAGTTGCACCAAGTTCTGACCTGTTTGGTATTATAATAGTCCTTTTATAGTTCTGCTTCCCCCCTAAGTTTTAAGCCACCTAAAAAAATTGTGGTTTATTCATTTCATATTCCCAGGGCCTGCTGTACATGCTGGGCTTGTAGAATGTTCTTACTAAACATTAATCAATCTATCCAGCCTCCACTTAAATACTTTCCATAATAGTAGGCTCACTACCTTTCTGTAAACTATCTTAACTATAGAACCAATTTAATCAATCACAGTACAAAATTCTTCGAAAACGTTGAGGAAAGAATAATAACCATAAATTCCTTAATATAATTTGTTTTTTGATGAACTCTCATTTAATCTAAGTTTTGCATAGATATACTGGTTCTGTTTTACAAATGAAGAAACTAAGGCAGAGGGTAAGTAACTTGTCCTAAATCATACAACTAAGTAAGTGACAAAACCGTGATTTGAATGCATGAAGTCTGGCTCCAAAGTTCATGTTATATTTGATGGAAAGAATTAAATTACTTAGTATAAAAAGCACTTAGGACAGTATATGGCATAAGGTATAGATTTAATAAGTGCCAGCTATTATTGTCATTGCCATTATGATGAGTACATTCAATATAATTTGGTATCGTTCACTTTGAATTGTCATAGGTTTTCACTAAATGAGGGAGATTTTTGTTTGAATTAGATCATAAATAATTTTTAATACCACCATCCAATCGTATTAACTATTGTTTTTTATGACTGCAATATTCTTTTTTTTTGACTGCAATATTCTATAGAATGGCCCTGCAATAATTAGTTCTTGCTGTTGACTATATTTCTTTTAATTTTTCATATTATATATAACACTATGGGCATTATTTTTATGCATTAAGCTTTTTCTCTTAAATTAGGCCTTTTTTTTTAGGATGGATTTCCAGAAATAAGAGTTATGTATTAAAAAGTCTAAACATTTTTATGGTTATTTATGCATATCAAAAATGGCTTTACAAGGGCATTATGTCATAGCTATGTTTTAGGGAGTCTGTTCAACAATTCAATACTTGTAATTGTTATAAAACCTTCACATTAATACTAGCTTTACCCAAAGAATTTACACAAAATAAATCCCATCCCTTTTCAATAAGACAGATTTTCAGACAGATTTTTGACAGATTTTCAAATATTTAGATTTTTAAAATTTTCTTTCTTTTTTAAATATTTTACTTAAATACAATTTTATATATATATTTTTTAATATATGCCTTCAACACCTTCATTCCAATGGAACCTCTCAGCGTCATTCAGATTTTTTTCTTTTTCTAAACATCCCCAACTTTCCCTCAAGCATCTCTGGTCTGACAAAAGTATCAGGTGCTTAACCATCTGAGTCATAATTCCTAAATACATTCCGTTGTGCCTATGTCCCTCTTAATTTGGAGATTACAGACATGGCCTGTAGTGCAGAGCACACAGGGTCACTTTCCTTGACCAGGGCATCTCTTTCCAGCAGTGCAGCCTAAGGACACATTAGCATTTTATGTACTAAAAAACACTGTTGGCTCATGTTTACTTGCTATCAGCAAATCCCCCATGTCTTTTTTTACATGAACTCCTATTAAGTCAGGTTGCCCACATCCTGATGTCAGTAATAGTATTCAAATAGAAGTTTTTTTTTTTACATAGGTCCATATTAAATTTTAACTGGTTTATTAAGTTTCTTGTTCCAGAATGTTGAGATACTTCTGATTTCCCAAATATATTGATTAATTTGATACATTCCTTTATGCTTTCTGCGTCTTCACAAAAGTCATAAACAAAGATATAGGCTAAGACAATCCCAATAAGTACAGTCTTATGGTACAAAATTCAAGTCCTTTGGTTGACAGTAATCAGCATCTTTGTATATAAGTTTTCAGCCAGCAGTAAATCAGTAGCTGTGAATCCACCCAAATGCCTTAACACTCAACCACATTCATCCACCTTATTCCCAAAGATATCACAGGGGACCTTGTTAAATGGCTTCCTAGGACTAAAATAAGTCATGACTATATTTTTCATTAATTATTATTAAACTCATTCTATAATTCTGTCTAAAAAGACATTAAGTGATTTTAACCTGGGTCTCATGAATATCCCTATTTTCTAAGTGCTTACAAACTAGTCTATACTAAGATTAAATCTTATGATAATAAAATGTTTATGTTTGCTAACTTTTCTATGCAATTATCAGTTCCTCATAGGAAAAAATCATTTATACTTCCATGTGTTTTGTAAACTAACACAGCAGGCTTAACCAATAATTATTATTTCAGCCCCCAAGTAAAAAATATAATAAAGAAATGTTTAATACAATAAATAAAATATTCTGAAATCCTCTATATATTTTATGGCTCTTTAATGCAAATCAATCTGCAATTTGAAGATACTCAGCTTATTTTGAATAACATTCCATTACTAACAGAGAGGGACTGTCTGATGATGTCTACTGTTATTGCCTTAGAACTAGTCATAAAATAACTAAAATAAAATGTTTCCTTTTCTTCAAAAGTGTTAATTGAGTTATTTAACTTCCAGGGTGCTAATTGGTTCCCCTTTAGTTGGTCAACCCAAGAACAAAACTGGAGATGTCTATAAGTGTCCAGTTGGGAGAGGCAAACCATTACCTTGCATAAAGTTGGATCTACCAGGTATGTAAAATCAAAATGTTAAAGTCTAATCCTAAATTATACCCAGTATTCTCATTAAAAATAAATCTTAACTCAAAAAAATATTACAAGAATCTATAAACATTCTTCAGTTCTTACCATCCATGTTCACATAAAATAACATTTTGATTCTGTCTGCCCTTTATTTGCTTCAGAATTCAGGATAAAATATCCATAGATTTAGAAATAAAAAACCTTTCCAAATAACCCCACCCATTACATTGCCTCCACAAAATTTAACTGTTTATTTTTTTTTAAAGAATTTACCACAGGAGGGATCCCTGGGTGGCGCAGCGGTTTGGTGCCTGCCTTTGGCCCAGGGCGCGATCCTGGAGACCCGGGATCGAATCCCATATCAGGCTCCCGGTGCATGGAGCCTGCTTCTCCCTCGGCCTATGTCTCTGCCTCTCTCTCTCTCTCTCTCTCTCTCTCTCTGCGACTATCATAAATAAATAAAAATTTAAAAAAAAAGAATTTACCACAGGAATTGTAATACAAGAATTCTTTTAAAGAGAATAGCACAAGGTAAACTTTGATAGAAATGAATCTGTTTGATAGAAATATCACTAATATTAGAATATGACTAGAAAATTCCTACTAGAACTATCCAATAATTAGAATCCTATTGGTCTTCTATACAGTATTAAATACCATTAAATTAACATATACTTTATAGGTTTATTTCAAATGTATTTTTCAGTTCTCTGTTTTTCAATTTCCTATTTGTTTATTATGAACATTTTTCCTTTATGTTTATGGGCATAGTTACAATAGCTGCTTTAATATCCTTGCCTGATAATTACAACATCTGGAGTATCTCAGCATCACTTTCCATTTATTACCTTTCTCTTGAGGTTGAGTCACATTTTCCTGTTTTATCTTGTGTTTAGTAATTTTGGATTGTATCCTGGATTATACTTTTGAGTTACAAGCATGAAGATTCTAGATCTTTTATGTGTCTTTGAATAGTCTTAACTTTTTGTTTTAGGAGACAGTTTACTTGGCTGAACTCAATTTCCAAACTTCAGTAGGAAGCAGTTAAAATCTCTATTCACTTCTTCTGGTTGTAGCTGAGCTGTTTGAAGTTTACTCTGCACATATACAGTTCAAGTCCTTCAGATATTTGGACAGAATATACATGTATATGTTAGAACTCTCTTTTTGTGGCTCTACTTTCCAAGATATACCCCCTCACTTTGTAGATGCTATCATTACCCCAATTTCTATCCTTTGTTTCTTTAGAACAGTTAAGACTTTGAGTTTTATTTCAAATTTAGCCACTGATGAAGGCCCTCCCTTGGGAGAAAACAAACATGTAGACAGGAAATTCACC
This sequence comes from Canis lupus dingo, assembly GCF_003254725.2. Taxonomy (NCBI): domain Eukaryota; kingdom Metazoa; phylum Chordata; class Mammalia; order Carnivora; family Canidae; genus Canis; species Canis lupus. The sequence goes on along the minus strand of NC_064246.1, from coordinate 62,839,521 downwards.
CAATACTAATCTCCTCTTACAAGTACAGACTTTCCCCGTGCCCCCAGTTTCTGTTTTTGGTTGCTTTCTAGGGTCTTCAGATGGTTGTTTCATTTTTTTCTCCTTTCCCTAGAGTTATGGTTGTTATTTGCAAAAGACTTGCTCTGATAGGAGCTACTCTTTCATTATTGGAAACTTTAATAGCATTTTAACATTAGCAAGGAGATTTTTAACTATACCAACAACAGTGAAGTTTCTTCTGCTATAGTCCCTAGTGTCCCAAGAATGCTCATTCTGGATCAACCCTAGTACAAAAAATCTAATCCAGATTATTCAAGACCAGTGTAGATAATAGCCCAGTTCCAGGTGCTTTCAAGGAAAACCAGACTAAATCTGGGACCAAGACCATTGCTCAAACTAGGAAGGCAGCATGACCATTCAGGAATCTCTGCTTCCATTCCCCACTTTAAGCTATAGATGGTCTTAAGGTAGGAAAAACTTCTGGGCATGAACAGTGAGATAAATCTTTGAACCTGAGATTTGCCACTTTCAAATATTTTATCACTCTGCTAAGCAGAGTTTAGAAGATTTGGATTTTTCCTGTCCAATCTTTTTTTGCTCTTTCCAATATAAATAACTAGAACTTCTTGCCAATTTTGCCAGGTTGGCATGCTTCAAGACCCAGTGTTCCTACCTGGAATATCAAGTGGCGTCCCTTCATTGTATTTCTTATATCCAAACTTCCTGACCACTGCTCAGTCTTCCTCCAGTTTTCTTTGCTAGCCTCATGATGTCCCCATGATGGTGAAAATAATGGTCAAAAACGTATATTTGAGAAGGTTTTTTTTTTTTTTCCTGCTCTACTGCTCATTTTCCCTCCTATCAGAAATCATCTTTTATCATTGGCCACTTATAACATATAGATATAACATGCAAGGTATGTGTGTAAGTTTACATTATACCTATAATATTATGAGAGTAAATGTTTTGTTTTAGTTAGAAAAAATGTGTGAAAGGCTATCCCACATTCTCTCATTGCCCCAATAGTTCTGCATTCTTTTACAGTTCAGCAAAACTATTTGAGACAGTTATCCAGACAAAGTTTCTGGGACATAAGCCAAGTTTTCAGCCTTAGCTTATTCATTATATCCTTTAATAATACTTTGAAGACTATTTAGTTGAATCATAGGAAGAATGTGCTATGATATGAGCAAAGCAAATAGAATGTCTTAATGAGAAGACACTTAATTTTACTTCATTTTCCACCCTTATAAAGTTTTGTTCTATTTTTAGTTAATACATCAATTCCCAATGTCACGGAAGTAAAGGAGAACATGACATTTGGATCAACTTTAGTCACCAACCCAAATGGAGGGTTTCTGGTAAGAAAGCAAAGAGTTGATTAATGAACCAGGAATGCTATCATTATGTCTTTATAAAATCTGTTCTATAATTTTTAATCTTATGGTTTTTAATTTTTTAAAAGGCATGTGGCCCCTTATATGCATATAGATGTGGACATTTGCATTACACAACTGGAATCTGTTCTGATGTCAGCCCCACATTTCAAGTCGTGAACTCCATTGCTCCTGTACGAGGTACACATTTTATGCAATGTTCTTACATGTTTGAAAAGTGTAAGCAATGAATGAGACATATGTATACACAGGAGCATACCAAAAAGCTTGAAGTATTGTGTCAGCTACCAGCATTACCAATTTAGGTAAATGTTTGCTTTGCCAATATATAACCAAACCGTACTGCTATTTTTGGAGTTGATATTAGTGTAAATAACCTTTAACAGAGTCTTGTTTAAACATCATCACTAAAGCTGTCACATTGTTTTTATTTAAAGAGTGAGTCTCTTTGAAGAGAGTAATCTCATTTGAAGTACACATAGAATGAGAATAGTTACATAAAATTCATATTGAGAAAATTTCCAAAGATAACTCATACAATGTCGATTAAAATTAAGTAGAGATGAGTTTTACTTGATAAGAATTTCAAACCAATTGCTATGGAATGCAACAGTATTTATCACCTTTATTTTTCTAAAACTGTTTTCTGATTATAAAAGCAATGTGTCCACTATGTGGACTATCAGCTTATCTTTTAAAACGAGCTTATTTCAGCCATGAAGACACTTCATACACCTTCGTACTGTCTAAAAAGATAAATTCAAATGTGCGCAATTGACTCCTTTTATTATAGAATGCAGTACCCAGCTGGACATAGTCATAGTGCTGGATGGCTCCAACAGTATTTACCCTTGGGAAAGTGTTACAGCTTTTTTAAATGACCTTCTTGAAAGAATGGATATTGGTCCCAAACAGACACAGGTATGTGACTAAGCATTTTGATTTCTGTTGTTCTAAAGATAAAAATGCATAGATTTTTAATAATAAAAATATTCTGAAAATAAACTAACCAATAAAGCTAATATTCAGGATGAATGTTATATTCTATATCCCTGCTTTTCTCCTGATGAAAAAGACATTACTGGAAGATCCTGTTATTTTCTAAATAGAAAATATTATGAAAGCTGCCATTTCTAATGCTCTTGGAAAATATCCCCTACAAATCTCTGTAAAATCATAATTGATTCTTACTTATAAGGTAACTGTAGCCACCTCTGATAATATCAGAGAAGGGTTTCAGAATCTGTGGAAACTAATCTCACAACCCAAAGAACACCTAACATTACAATCTCCTTTCTCATATTATACAGAGTAAATTTGTGAGTGACCACAAAATAGCACTTAAAATCCATTTTTTTCTCATATTTAAGAATTTCTTTTTCTTAATGAGGTTTCACTTCATTTAATGGCAATAAAGGCCGATGTGTTTAGAAATAGGTACTCATGGGGAGAAATTTCTAAAAAAACAACTATTCGACTTAACTGTAGCTAAAACATGGGGCATGTGCTCAACTTGTTCTGCTGCAATTTTGATGTTTCTATCCACTAGAACTGTAATTAATTTTCTATTTCTATAGTGAAAGTCCTAATAGAGGAGCTATTCTCCCAGCCACCAGCAGAACTCTAGCCTGCGGGGTGAGATATATGGAGTCCTAGGTCTTTCTTAAAAGGAACAATTACTCTATTCAGAGGAATGGGCTCAACCCTTAGGGTGCAGATGCTACTAGCAAATGCGAGGGAAATGAACATGCTCTGAGGCAGAAGAGTCAGGTCACATTTACTCAGTTCCAGGACCCCATTCCACAGAGGAGAAAATTTCAGAATGCAACCCTGCACACAGTCATTTGTGATATCTGCTGATTTCACCGGAGACAATCTTCTTCGTAGGGAGAAGCTCCCTAAATGGGTGAATTTTTCTGTCACATTTTGCCTGTATAATTCATTGTGGAATCTAGTCATACTTCTTAATTCATTTACTCAAATATTTTTCCTGAGGGTTTACAGTGTACCAGGCTCTGTGCTAGGGCTGGGATAATTGTAGACAATATGACAGACACCGCCACTGCCCTCATAGGGCTTCTGATAATGAGATGTTTCTCCAAAAGTAGCTCACAGAATTTCTTTTTCCAAATCCCTGAGGTGCTTGTGCGATGCCCCAGATTTTCAGAATCAGAGTTTCTCAAGGTAGAGCTATAGAGCCTACATTTTAAGTAAGCAAGCTACACGATTCTTAAACATGGTAAAGTTTCAGAAACACAGGACTAATGCATTATTATATAATGATGTGTATGTGTGTCTGCTGCATCTCTAGATACAGACTTTGTATCACCTTTTTAATCCTTTTTAGTAGCCAGCCAGTGCTTTGACATGACATAGTGGGCCCTTAATAAGACTCTGTGGAATAAATGTGTATGTCATAATTGATGCTTTTTAAAATCTTTCTCTGATAGGTGGACACTTAATGAGACACTATTTCTACAACTGGCATTTTAATATTCTTTTAAGTATATTACTTTATACTCTGGGCTTTAGTGTTTAGTATTTTCTAATCTTTTTCTATTTTGGCTTAAGTTGTATTCATGACTATTTTGTAAGTAATTCTCTAAATGAAATGGATCAGAAAGGACATATTTACTAAACCATCAATTTTGCTAAACTGTATTTAACAGGGTTTTAAATGTTTACATGCGTAACATGTAACATTTAAACAAGTTAAATGTAACGCATTTAAACTCCCTTTAAAATTTGACCTTCTTTGGATTCAGAAAGGAAATTTATTCATAGAAATTTTGGAAAAATACTTCCTCTTCAAAGAAAATGTGTATGGTTGTCTTTCATGTGGTATTACAGTAATTCTCTCCAAAAACATAAACAATTTATTTTAACAACCATTTTTTTCCCTGACTGGTTGTAACATAATTTAAATAAGTTTGGTATTTTTGTCTTTTTCTTTTTGCTTGTTTTCAATTAGAGCACCCAGTTCTGCCCTAAGATTGGCAGAATTTCCTTCTGGAATTTTTCCTCCCAAGTATTTATCCTTGCTGCCTTCATTCCTGAAAGGGGGATATATAAACATAAATTGTGAGAGAGACTACAGATAGGAAGCTAAGAGCTGGATGGGGAACTCTTAGAGTCCTCAACCACATCAAGGGCATAAAGGTATTAAGAATGGAGTTAAGAGGATTTATGAAGATTTCTCTGTAAAAAGAGCCTAGTGAGAAAGGCTTCAGTGGGATCATACAGTGAGCTTGGTGTGTCCACTGAAGTTGGGACACACAGTTGACTAGAGTCTGACTCCTGCCCGAAATACCTAACTGGCCAGATAACAGCTAACCAGCTCCTGACAGGCAATCAGATGAGAGGAAGCCACAGTAGAATTGGCCTGCAGGCCCAGGGTCAGTCGTCAGTACAAAGAATGTGTATGTTTATGAATTATCACAGAATCATGCTAGGTCCTGTCCATGGACTTCCCTTAAGGTGAGCAGAGGCTTCTGCACAGAAAGTCAGAAGACATCCCTGATATCCAGGGACAGCAATAGTGAAATGTATTCACCCAGACAAGGTTGCAGGTAAAGGGACATCTGCAGAGAATCCACAAGAAGGCTGTTAGCACTGGATCCATCTCAAGATAGCACCAGTCAAGTAAGAATTCCTGTATCCTTTATTCATCTTCCCTCCCCCTGTCCCTGTGGAGGTCAGAAACTACAGTTAACAAGCAAGGGAAGATAAGAAGATAAGTAAAGAAACAAAGAAAGAAACAACTAGTTGTTCCCCTTTCTCAACTGCATGCTTCTCACCCACTGTAAGCCTTACTTAGTAAGGGAAGGAGAGAAGATTTAACTGTAAATCAACTTTGATATTTTGTCTTCTTGATTTTGTTTTAATTTAAGTTGAACCCCATGAAATTGTTGCTATATGATAATTTTGTTGACCTACAAATACAGCAGTTTCTGTGGTACAACCTAAATTCAAATACATTTGACCCTAGGACAATGTGAAGGTTAGAGACAATGACTTTCTGAAGAGTTAAAAATCTGCATATAACTTTTGATTCCCTGAGAACTTAACTACTCATAGCCTGCTGTTGACTGGAAGCCCTTCCAATAACATAAGCAGTGGATTATCATATATTGTATATGTTATACATGTTATATACCGTATTCTTACAATAAAGTAATCTAGAAAAAAGAAAAGGTTATTAGTAAAATCATAAGCAAGAGAAAACACATCTGTATACTACATTGTATTTACCAAGAAAAAAAAAAAAAGTCATGTTATCAGTGGACTGACCCACACAGTTCAAATTTGTGTTGCCTAAAGGTCAATTTTATTGGTCTCTCTTTTTTTTAACAGATCTTTCAAAACAAAGAATAAGACCTTTATCTTTCTATCCAAGGGGAATGGAAAAACTTCACCCTAAATAAGTTTTGAAGAGATCATTGGGCCCCCAAAAATTTACATTATGACTATACCTTATGAGTTCTTGTTTACTATATTAATTACAGTTATACACCTAGTAACAACAAGTAAAAATCGAATATGATGGCCTATTCTCTGCAGTCGTAGATTTGTCATTCAGTAACTGCACGTATTGGAAGATAGTTGCAAAGATGTGAGAGTAACTATCAACACAACAAAGAAAAAACCTTCGAAAGGAAGGAAGGGGGGAAGGAAGGAAAACAAAAAAGCTTGCATTAAGAATGAACTTGTGATGAGCACAGAATGATGTATAGAAATGTTGAATCACACCATATTATACATCTGAAACTACTATAACACTGTATGTTAATTAAGTGGAACTAAAATTTAAAAAACTTTAAAAAAATAAGTTTTCTGTATGACAATTAGTATACATTAAGAGAATGCAACACAATTACAAAAAGATCAACTCCAAATAGTTATTCAAAATTTCTTCCATGTTCCTGTGTGGTCCCATTAAGACTTTTGAAAACATAGTGAAAAAATTTTTGTAAACCATTTTTTTTACCCAAGACAGAGTAAAGGCTGTAAAATTGCCTTTTAAAAAAACCACCTATAAAAAAAAACCTGAAACACTCTGAGCTTGCCATAAAAGATATGATGGTATAAACATTATGGAGGTCTTATTGATCCTCAATACCTAAACATAACATTGCTTTTAATAATAAATGAGAATGATATAAATATGCCAAATACAAGTGCATTACCCTAAATAAAACCAGTAAATTGTGAGGCTTGATATAAAAGTGAAATATACTAATGGAACAATGTCTAGATTGTTGCTATCAAGAGTGTAGAATAACATTAAACCAGCCAAAATGAAAGAGAGAAATTAATTAAATTTTAGGAATATTATTTATCTTTCTTTTTACTGCACATTTTATGGTTATTTCCCTAGAAGCCTTAAATATTAGGCCCGATTCATTGTTTTGAAGTCTGAAAAGAAGCCTGACTGCACCTTGCAGCCATATCCTTGTTAATCAGGCTATAGTTTCTGACAGTGGTGTTGTGAATGAGGTGAATCTTCTCTATCAATAGCTACCCGTTCTCCATTTTCCCCCCTTCCTCCATCCATAACTCACCTGAGTTATCCTTCCAAGGTAAAGTTCAGACCATAACATTTCCCTGGATAAGAGAAATCTCCTATCTTTGCCTGCTGAATAAGATCCAAGCTCTCCAGGGGACTATGTGGCATTTGTCACCTGGCACCAGTCATTCCCACTGCCCCCTGCCTCCCTGGTGCCCTAGCCTCCCCTGGCCTTCCCTGAACACATCATCTGTGTCTGCATGAGCCCCCCTGCCCAGAGTGCCCTTCTCTACCCCAGGCCCTAGGTGCTAGGTATACTTCATAGACTTAACCTCCAATGTCAGTTGTTCTGGCACTTTCCATGATCTTTCCACCCCTGCTTCCCATGAACAGTTCTTTCCCTTCCCATGTTTCCATACCTTTTGCTCACCCTTCACTTATTGCTCTCATCATTGGTAGCACTACTTTTTGTATCACATATCTGCCTCTCCTAGCAGACTATGAACTCTACTTTGACAGCATTGTACCTTAATCCTTTTATTTATGGGATACAATTTAGAGTTTTATGTCTTTCCAACCACAGAGGAGATGAATTATTTGGTTTGGAAAAATGTCATTACTGGGATTTTTCTCCTTGTGTTAAAAATCATTGTTGTGGGGCACCTGGGTGGCTCAGTGGTTGAGTGTCTGCTTTTGGCTCAGGTTGTGATCCCGGAGTCCTGGGATCGAATCCTGCATTGGGTTCTCTGCAGCAGGCCTGCTTCTCCTTCTGCCTATTGTCTCTGTCTCTCTCTGTGTGTCTCTCATGAATAAATTTAAAAAAATAAAATCTTTAAAAAAATCATTGTTGTAATAACCTCCTTCTTTCACTCTACTTCATGAAATCATTGAGTTAGAAGTATGTGTTTGTGGGACTCCCCCGAGACATCCCCTTCACATTAGGTTTCAGGCTTTGCAGGTGTTCCCTCCCTGGCTCCATTCACCTCTCTTCCTGATTTTTCCCATAGTCTTCTCTTTCCTCAGAACTTTACTTTCACTCTCCTATCCTTGCATTTTTGAATTTGGATCAGCTTCATTGCAGCAGTATCTAAGAGGGCAGTTAAATATATCCCTTTCCCGGGACCTATATTTATCATCATTTAACTTTATATTTCTGAGGACTCATTTCATCTGAAAGCCAGGCTCATCTATGTCCCTCTCCATAGTGACAAAAGGTTAAGCCTGGTTTCAGCTAACATTGCATCAGAATGACCCATGCTGACAGTTCAATTGGACTGCAATCTATATTATTACCACATTCATACTCTGACTTCTAATTACATTAGAAGCACATTATAGGGTAGGGCTTTTGTACCACAGTTTGGTAAAAGGAAATATAAAACTGGCCAGACACAAAGCCTGAGCTCTTTTCACGTTAAGCAATTGTGCATCTTACACAGAAAACTTCATTATTTTATAATAGCTATTTTGCATATTTCTCTTTCTTAAACTTCTTTGTCATGCTGTTGCGACTTGAAGTTTCATGAGAGAAAAATCAGAATGCCTTCCTTTCGGTGATTTCTTTTCTATTTCTCACATTCACTTTCCTTCTCTTTCTTCTCTATTCCCCAGAAGAAATGAAACCACTTAGATAACTAATTCATTGTAATTTGGCAGATACATATGAAATATCTTACTGATCAAGTATTATGCTAGATGTCATGGGCAATTTAAAAATTACAAAAACTAAAACTTTGTCCCTGAACCTAAAAGACTTCCAACTTAGAAATGAAGTAAAATCTTATATTTGGATGACTGCAGTACATGATATTGTATCATGAATATATCAAAGGTGAATGAGGCAAAAACAATTAATTGATATTTACAAGTAGGTAAGTCAGTATTATAAGGCAATTTTGTCCAAACTGTGTTGCTTGAGATGTTGAATATGTTTCTCCCAAAAAATATTCCCTTAAATAAGAATAAAATATACCAGGTCTTCCAATTCATGATTCACAATGCATGCTGTCATATTAGAGATTCTGAGAGCACTTTCATTTTTTAAAAAAGATGTATTTATTATTTTAGAGAGGAGGGGATGGGCCTGAGGGAAAGAGAGAATCTCAAGCAGACTCCCAGCTGAGTGTAGAGCGCAAAGCAGGGCTCAATCTCACAGCCCCCAAATCAGGACCCAGCTGAAATCAAGAGTCCATCACCCAACTGACTGAGCCACCCAGGTGCCCCTCTGAGAGCACTTTCAAGAGAATTTGCTTATGAGAAGAAGTAGAGCAAATAAGGACAAGAGTAACAAAAAAACCTTGGTCTTTTGCATTTGAAATTTGTAGCTTTTTTCTTTTATCTTTTTCTTTTTTAGTTAATATAAATAGCAGTGGGAGAAAAAAAGGCAGACAGAAGAGATAAAGGCAGAAAGACAGAGAGGATGTGGAAGGGGGTCCCGCTGTAAAGATAAATGTTAACTTTGTGTTATTCATCATTTTCCAAGATTACTTGACCATGGAACTCTTTAAAAATCATACCTAGTAAGACACAAAAGGATGATAGTACTCCCTAGGAAAGGAGTAAGGGAATATTAGTTTGTGGCTTAGCTGAAGAAGGATTATAAATCTCATGTTTAAATGGCGGGTTTGAATAAGTGTTACAAACCTCTGGCTCATGTAAAAGAATCCTCAGGCATTTGTGTTCCTGATTTATGCCATAGCCTGAATCTTAGTTCTCTTTGGCCTTAGAATATAATTACATACCTATATCTTTTGTTCTACTTACTCAGGAAGTACAAACTGTATCTTTCTAGAAAGTAAAGGCTTCCTTTCCAGTTGCCTCTGAAAAGTGACTGAAGTTCTACTTGTGATTCATCTATCCCTTGTGAGTGTTGTTACTATCTTCCTGTACTGTGTTACGGATGCCATAAGCTACTCTTTTTTCATTTTCTTTTAAAGAGAACCTACATCTAACCTGTTGCTTCTTTTAGCTGTCATCCCTGTCTGTTTATTTCCATTCAGCAAACATGCCGAGAACTTATCCATCTCTATTACTCCTCAACAGTGTTCTACTTAATTTCTACCCTCTGGATCTTGTATCATTCCAACAATGGAAGCAACTGGCTGCTTCAAGTCACATATGATGATTATTGGCTGTTTTTATTTTTCTCAGTTCCTAGAATGATTTCAATTCCTCCTCATTTTTGACATATTTTCCAAGTTCCAGACAGCATTGCTTTTTCCCATTCTACATTTGTAACTGATTGTTCTTTACCTGAGTATCTCACTCAGAAGGCTGCATCTTCCTCCCTCCATGAGGCCTTTCAACATAAGACAATAAATATATTTGTGCTTCTTTTCTCCAGCCTCCTTACAATTTGTATTTATCACTTGGCTCACTTTTTATCTTGTTATTTAATCATCACCCTTACTTGGTTCTGTTGCATTTGCATATACACACAGTGTGCTAGAATGAATCTGTTTTACTTGCCTTAAATTATACACTAAGCTAGGACTGACTCTGTTTTTATTCACTAGGTCTTATCAATAGTCAGCAAAGCATTACTTATGTTTGTTTTGGGATTTGACCATTTTCCTGTGATGAAAATCAATAAATGGCACCCCTTTCTGGAGAAGACACAGCAAGCCTTATTCTGTCTGGTTCCTAAGGAAATATGCAGCCCAGTATCAGCCAGGGGCCTACACTGAGTGTCACTTCCCTGAGATCTAAGTTTCTACTGCCCAGTCTTCTCATTTCCCACACTACTTTATGTCTTTTTCTGCTTATCATTATTTCTCTGCTATCTCCATATTCTACTTGCTTATGTGAAATGTTACAGTCATTTAGTAAGAATGTATGAGGGTCAACTCTAAGCAAAGCAAAACAGTGGCATGGGATAAGAGAATACCAAAAGCTATGACATAGTCCATGCTCTTTACCCCTCCTTGGCCCTCTAGAACATATAATTTAGTTGGAGAGATAAAGCATGCATACAAAGCAGTTGAGAAGAGTGCAGTACTCACAGGAGCAAAATAGACAAGTTTGCCTCAAAACTTAGAGAAGGGGAAGATCAGTATGCGCTACATTGGCTAGGTGGGGAAATTTTTGCAGAGAAAGTGAAACTTATCTCCTGGAATGGGTAGAATGTATCTTTGTTGGAGGGATGAGAAAGGGTAGGGGCAACATTTGAACTGGGGAATCCTAAAGATGAAGGAGAACAAATAAGATACAGTCAGGCTTTGAGTAACTGCAAGTCAGGGGAAGAAAACTGAATTTTATCCTATAGGTCTAGTATTTCCAGGAGCACCTTGAAGATCTATCTGTTTTCTATCTTAATTAGAATAAAAATTATCTTCTAAAGTGTACTGTGTATTTCAAAGTCATTGATATACTAAGCAGTGGAGAGCCATTAGAGATTTTTGAACAAGTTATATGATGAAAGAATTTCAAGATAGTAAATCTTTCATTAATATGTAGAAGAAGCTGAGGAGAATGGAAATAGGAGGGAGAGCAAGAGCAGAGAGACCAACTATTGCCACAGTCCAGGTTCAAGGCAGTGAAATCTGGCCTGAGCCAATGAAGAAATGCAGAAAGAGGGATAATAGCTCACATGAAAAGAAGTAGAATATATGCCAGTTAAACAAGGCTGCTTTGTGCCATCATATTTGACATTTGTGATGTACTTTACATACCTTATAAAACCTTCTATGAAAATATTGGGTTACTTGGACACTAGGAATAGCAGAAAAATTGTATCCTCTTGCAAAGTCCAAAATCAGTGCTTTGAAGCTTCTCTTTCTCTCCCTTAGGTCTGGTTTCCCAGATACAAACCCTGAGAAAATGAGCCAAGTGATAGTGATTTACTAAGGGAGTGCTTTTAGAGAAAATAGTAAGATATTTGGAGAAGCAAAACAGTAGCAACTGAGGACAAGCAAGGGTGTGATTTCAGGGTAAATCAAGACTCAGGCTGATCTGGAAGGGGAGCTCCCAGTTGAGTCAATGTGCTGGTCTTTCACTGCCTGCACTGAAGCGTCGCCTATGGAACATGGTAATAGGCAAGGAGGGAGAAAACTCCTGGGCACTCCTGGCTTTTTGAGCCCCTGGGGCAAAACACTTCTAGCAGTCCAAGGACAGTCAGTCATCTGAAGAGATGCTCAGGTGGAGTTAGAAGCAAAGTATAAAGAAAGCAACTGGCATTTGTAAATTCTCTAGAGAATAAACTTAAGAAAGCGATATATATGTTAAGTCGATAGAGAAAGAGAGAAAGATATAAAGCACTGATTTTTTTACTTACCAAGGGCTAAAATTTTTCTATCCCTAGTGTTCAGATAATCCATGGTTTATAGAAGGTTTTATAAGATATGTAAAGCATGTTGCAAATATCAAATGTTATGGCACAAAGCAGCCTTGTTTAATTGGGATAAATTCTACCTCTTTTCCTGTGAACTCCTCCCCATGTATCAGTGTGATACTCTCTTTTTCCTGAGCAGTTAATGGCTTATGACAGTTAATGGCTTATGACCATTTGCTCTCAAGTGGGAGCAAAGTGCACTTGTTGGTAAAAAGGAGTAGGACTGTTGGGCTGTGTTATGTGCAACCACATTAGAGATTCATGGCCATAACTTTAAAGTGAGACCAGTCTACAAGTTGTGTGATTTCTGTCTAGAAACATTTAGTGTCACAGAAGCACACAAAGAAAAGGGAGATATTTGGATTTAACCAGATTTGGAAGTTAGCCAAGCGAGTTAATGGAGGGGAAAAATGGTTAAAGGAGTTAAAGTTTGCAAGTAAATGATTATGGTGATGGACCATGGGATCTAGGCTAGGTTAAAAAAAAAAAAAAAAAGTAGGATCTCTGAATTAATAGGAAGTCTTGATATGGTGAAGGAATTGATGAATTAAATATACTAGGTAAATGAGCTGAAGTTAATGGGCATACAGAAGAACACTTGAATGGAGTTGGAGGTGCTGCAGTTTTTCCAGTTGACAAGGTCAAGGATAAGACCTTGAGAGTGAATAACAGGTGAGCTATAGGAAAAGATTATGAAGGGCAGCCCCGGTGGCCCAGCAGTTTATCACCGCCTTCGGCCCAGGGTGTGATCTTGGAGATCTGGGATCAAGTCCCACATCGGGCTCCCTGCATGGAGCCTGCTTCTCCCTCTGCCTGTGTCTCTGCCTCTCTCTCTCTCTCTGTCTCTCGTGAATAGATAAAATCTTAAAAAAAAAAAGAGGAAAAGATTATGAAGATGAGGAAGTCAAAGAAACAAGAGACTAGACCGTTCAATAGATTATCCAAATAAGAGACTAGGGTGTTCAGTAGATTCACCCAAGTAGTAAAATGTAAATGTCCAAGAATAATGACAGGAATGACAGTTCTCAGAATTCTTTGGTCTCCTGCTTAGTCAAATAAAAACAAAGGGAAATAAAAACAAACAACTCCATAAGATGTCCTAAATGGATGAGCAATTAACTTTCACAACAATATTTATTCATCTTGATACCTAAAAATAGGCATAATGTTTAAGTGCCAACATCATTTTACCTTTATTTACAGTGAATATTTATATAAACAAAGACAGTATCAAACCTTCATGGTTTCCCTTAATAATTATTTAGTGTCTCCCTGGATTATTAATTAAAAGCTATAAAGGTCATTGGGAAAATAATTTTAAATCTATGTAGAGAGTAATAGATAACTATCCATTTCATTATAATTCAAGGAAATAACTTGAACTGGAGTTATTGGTATGTCCCCATTCATTTATTATTTTTTGCATAATTAGTTCATTGTAGTCTACTTTATTTCCAAAGGGACTTCTGGTCATCTTTATTCCAATTATAACAGTGCATAGTCTTGGTACTTATGGTGACAAATATTCAGTGAAAGATATATTCTTAGAAGAACAGGGCACAAATTGAGCAGATTGCATGTTCACTCAGCTTATTATGTACTTTATCTTACACTTGTATATGATCTCTAGTTGTTTCTTATTTATCCTATACCTAACTAAGCAACTCTAAGGAAGAATTAATATGTTCTATTTCTATTTTTAAAATATAATTTTTTTGCTTTGCTTTATTATATTCTCCAGTCCCTGAAGATTAGGTAGCTAACTCATTAAATTCATCAAGTAGCAATGAAATGGTAGCAGCATTTAGCAGAAACTAGCAGGATGAGGTGACAGAGAATGCAGGGACTTTAGGAAGTTGTATTTTTGTAGGGAAGAAATAGAGTGATGGAAAGAGCTGTGGGATAAGGGATTCACATTTTAGACTAGACCCTCATCTGCCCCTTCACTATGAGGAGTAAACTTAAATTACTCATTTATAAAATGTGATACTATAATCTGAATAAATTAGGAAAAAAAGTTTTTATAAAGCATTAAAAATATAGGATACAGGATGCTTGGTGGCTCAGTGGTTGAGTACCTACCTGTCTTTAGCTCAGGTCGTGATCCTGGGGTCCTGTGATCGAGTTCCACATCAGGTTCACTGCAGAGAGCCTGCTTCTTCCTCTGCCTATGTCTTTGCCTCTCTCTGTGCATCTCTCATGAATAAATACAATCTTTTAAAAATACATATTTATATAGGGCACTATTCTTATTTAAGTATGGTGGCATAATTGCTCCAAGATGTCTAATGTCCTCTATTTTTAAAAAAGATTTTAATTATTTAACATTATCCTGTCTGTGCTAAAGACAGAGTGAAAGGAGGGAGGCAAAAAAGGGAAGACGGAGAACATGAAAAGGAGGGGTGGGGAGAAGGGCTGGCATAAGAGAAATGAAGCTATGCCTGAGCTAGATACAGCCTGAAGCAAAAGTGTGCTCCCCCAGAAACATGCCCCACTTATTACTCATCCAGCCTCATCTTGTTTCACTTCCCCTCACAGCCTGGTCCAGGCTCACTGACTTCTTTTTGGTTCTCAGGACATCCCTGCTTTTTGCTCATCTCAGCTTCTTTACACACAGATTCCCCTTGTGTGGATTATGTCCTCCCACTCAATCTTTATCCAGGACAGATCTCCACCCTCCTTGTACCTTTCAGCCTCAACTTGAATATCACTCTTAAGAGGCTTTCTCTGAGCCCCCATTTTGAAGTAGAGCCTTAAGTCCTACTTGCTAAACAGCTTTTCCATTACAGCCCTCTCCACAGTTGAACATGCATTGGAAGGATCATGTGTTCAATCTCTCTCTCTCTCTCTCTCTCTCTCTCTACTAGTTAGAAGCTCCATGAAGGCAGAGAGCATGTCAGTGTGTTGCACTTTCTACCCTCCAAGGCCTGCCAGAGTCATTAAGTAGAAACTGGTGAAGAGATAAACCAATCACTTGAGAAATTTAATAAGAGTATTGTCATTCTTATTCTTTGGGCTACAAATATCCACAAGTGGAAATGGTTATTGCTGTCAGAATAGAAAGATTTGTGTGCTGATGAATTTTTTAACTCATCTGAAAGACAAAAACGTATATCTGATCCACACGTTTAAGAAAACTGAAAACCAAACATTGCTAGATGGTTAACTCACAGTGGCTTGGTATTTCAGGTTGGAATTGTACAGTATGGAGAAAATGTAACCCATGAGTTCAACCTTAATAAGTACTCATCAACAGAAGAAGTACTTGTTGCAGCAAATCAAATAATTCAGAGAGGTGGCCGCCAGACTATGACAGCCCTTGGAATAGACACAGCCAGGTATGTGGATTAAAAAAATAAACCAAAGTAAAAGACTATGAAAAAATAACTGCTCACAATCAAGCCTTCTGGAGTGTTGATTGAACATTTACCTTGACAATATTTAACTGTCTTTTTAAAAAATCTTTTTTAAAACTAGGTCCCACTGGCTAACTAATAGTTATAGGATCAAGTTTTTCTACAATATGGTCTCCCCTCACTTCTTATCTTTCCTCTTATTCCAAAGGTTGAAATGATGGAAATGATGGAAAGTCAGTCACAAAAATTACTGTAGTCTTCTCTATCATATTCCTTATTACTAAGACATAATATTAGTGAATATTTTTCCCTTTGTTCTTTGTTTACAGCTTCTAGGAATCTCATTTTTTAAAAAAGGATTAATATTCATTTATTTCTACTCAATATATATTTATATCTTAGTATGTTCATAACTTTACAGTACCTGATATAGGGTTATTGAAGCTCTCAAGATTTTTTAAGAGGCTAAATTCAATACTGCTGTATTTGAAATCATTTGAAAGCCTAATCAATTGCAAAGATTAAAAGAAGTTGTAAGAACATCATCATTTTTTCGCTTTTTCTTCCTTTTTCCAAATTCCCTCTTAATTATATCCCTTCCTTATTCTTACACTTCCATGGAGAACACATAATCCACTCTGGTTGAATTTGATTCTACGAGAAACTAAGAACTATTCTTTGATTACAGTGTGGAACAATTTTTTTTTCTGTTTTTTTTCCCCAACTGCACTCAACCCTTATCTCCTGCTATTTTCTTCCTGAGTTGCCTTTAAAGCTAGTAAGGTTCTGAACAAAAACTAAACAATACCAAAATCTTGAGAAATCTAGTAAGTAGTTGGATTAAGGATCCTTCTGTTAAGTGTCTTCAACTTCTCAACTGACTTTATTTTACTTTATTTTTATTTATTTATTTATGAATGATAGTCACACACACACAGAGAGAGAGAGACAGAGACACAGGCAGAGGGAGAAGCAGGCTCCATGCACCGGGAGCCCGACGTGGGATTCGATTCCATCCCGGGTCTCCAGGATCGCGCCCTGGGCCAAAGGCAGGCGCCAAACTGCTGCGCCACCCAGGGATCCCTCAACTGACTTTAAAGAGCTAACTATCCATGCTCTCATCTTACCTGCCTGCTAAGATCAGTATTTTATGGGGGTTAAAATAATTAATATGGATATTAAAGAATGAGTTGGATATTTAAAAATTTAAAATTTCATGTGCAGCATTAGATTCATAAGTGTTAGAGAAGCATGTGGTTCTAGTTATATGGGGCTCAAGAGAAAATAACCACAAACAGATGGGGTAATTTTACATTTACCTGCCTGTAGGATCACCAATTTGCATGCACAAAGAGTGCACATATTGAGGTGTAGTGAATGTACCCTCTTAAATAATTGCTAAGTGTGATTGCACAAAGTAAATCAAAGTGTTCTTTGAAAGCTCTGAGGCTGTAGGGAGCTGTGTATTTTCCACAGGCAACCACTTAAGAATGAATATTCGTCTTTGAAAACCAACTGAAGAAATATTCTGGCTGCTTTGCTCTTGCATAAATACACTCTAAATACCATGACCCTATATGGTTTTTGCCTACATGTTTCACAAAGGGCCTAGCTGTAGAACGCACAGTTTATTGAGTTTTGTATATAAATACAACTCCGTAATGGTATTACTAAGTATCCTCCTTGTACATTAGTTTTTCACATTAAAGCATATTTTTAATTGCTCTTTATTCCTTTTAGGCAGGGACAGTTACAAACAATATTTTTAATTTGTTAGAATCCTTGACTTCTATTTTCATTGGATGATAGTATTTGGGGTAAAGGGCAATTTGCTGAAGATATTTGAAACAGAAAAAGTGTGCTCGGAAGTTCTGCCAGTGGCTACTCTTACATTATATAAAACCAACCCTTGTTTAGATCTACCAGATTTTCTTTAAGAAATGTCTTTCAGGATGCCTGGGTGGCTCAGTGGTTAAGCGTCTGCCTTCGGCTCAGTGTATGATCCCAGAGTCCCGGCATTGAGCCCCACATCAGTTCCCTGCATGGAGCCTGCCTCTCCCTCTGCCTGTGTCTTTGCCTCTGTGTGTGTGTGTGTCTCTCATGAATAAATAAATAAATAAAATCTTAAAAAAAATAAATGTCTTTTAATCATCTCCATCAGTTGAGGTTCATTCAATAAGGGATTTAGGAAGTTTTGGTGATCCTGTAAGGATCAAGTCTTATATAATATCCATGTCTAAACTTCATTTAAAGACTAGCCTTTAACATCTGTTTTCACCTTTGTTTGTGCATATAAAGAAGTCAGAAAATCTATCTGTATAGTGTAGAAGGCAGAGATACACAGCTCCCTAGTGATCATTTTTTAATAGCTTCTTTATTTTGAAAATTTTAAGAAAAATCAAAAAAATAGTACAACAAAATCCTGTGTACTCAACCAAACAAATCAACAATTGTTAACATCTTGTCATACTGGATTCAGTCCTTTTAAAGGAAAATAATCACAGATGAAATCTCTTTGTCCATATCACTAGGATCTTCTCTCCCGTTCACAAGATGCCTACTATTGTGCACTTACTGTGTATCTACAGTAAAACTAGTATGTATTGTGAAAATCCTTTGAAAGTTTAGCTTAAGAAAAAAAATTTTTAACATATCCCAAACTAGGGCTATCTGTCCTCTTAACCAAATAAAACTATTGAAATGGACCATTCACTATAATGAATGCTACATTTTATGCCAAAATCTAAAAAATATTATATGAAATCCTTTCAATGTTTCATTCCTAAGTAAAATTTACTTGACTCCAGAGGGGAAAGTGAATTGAGTGAAAGAAAATAATAGAGGAGAAATGTGCCTCTGTGTGTGTGTGTGTGTGTGTGTAGAAGCACAAAACAAATAAAAATTGTTAATTTCCCCTCTCTTCCATCTCTTTCCATAAATGCTTTTTGAATTAAATAAAAAATTCCTTTCTTTGCAGTTAGGTTATAGAATTTTCCCTTTCTCTCCATGCCACTTTCTTCCACTCCAGCCCCAGGAGCCTATGTCCTAAAACCTCATTCAGACCAAATGTTTCATACCTACTCCATCTGCTCTTAATCCCCAAAGCCCTGCTCTGTCACTGACTCAGATCACAGTGATCTGCAGTCTTTTATTACTATGTCTGATTTTCCCCCATACCCAAGAACACTCTCAAATACTATCAGCCATACAAAATTCTCCTCAGCTTAGAAGATTTCCATACTCTTCTATAAATGTCAGACTAGATGTGGTGGAAGTGATTATAAAGTAAAAGCTTCTGCCAAAAGCAGATAAAAGGAGTGTTTATAGAGAAAGGAGTGGCAGAGAGAGTATTTAAGATATGACCTTTTCTAGGTCTGATGTGTGTGCTCCAGTCACACCTTCCCTGAGAAGTTTTTAAAGAATGAAATACTGCTGCCCTTTGTAGATGGGAGATGTGATGATTAGCAAAATGGTGACCTCTTCATCATCTGGGAGAAATCTAAAACTATTACAAATAGCGATCATTATGCCTCCCAGCTTGAATGATGGTTGTCAATGTTGATCTTGGAAGGACAACACTGGTCTAACTAAGTTGACAGTGTTTTTCTTTTGTTTATTGCTTTGCCTAACCTTGGGGTGGTGTTTTATTTGCTTTTTTTTCCTTGTGATCACTTCAGGAAGGAAGCTTTCACTGAAGCCCGGGGTGCCCGAAGGGGAGTTAAAAAAGTCATGGTAATTGTGACTGATGGGGAGTCCCATGACAACCATCTACTGAATAAAGTCATCCAAGACTGTGAGGATGAAAACATTCAGCGGTTTTCCATAGCTGTAAGTACATGGTTAACATGGTTTTCAAACTCTGGTCTAGAGACAAGAGATGTGTACATATCATGGTTATTTTATTAAATTTACACAAACAATGTTGAAAAGGAAAAACTTCTCCATTTGAAGGTAAACTCTGTGGGGGTAGGATTGGGTCGTGCTCCCTTTGTATCCTAGGGAAGAAAGGACAATAAAAGAGACAGAAGTAGGAGAGGAAAAGGAAGAAAAGAAAAGGAGGAGAAGAGGATGCCCCAGCAAGGGGAAGAATGCTGGAGGGATATAGGGAGGAATAGAGGAAGGGAAGAAAAGAGTGAGAGAAGGAAGGAGAAAGTAGAAGGTAGGAATAAAAAGGAAGGGAGGGAAGAAAGGAGAAAACTGAAGATATGCTAGAAATAAATTCATTGCCTGGAGAATAGTCCAAGCTGATAGAGGGGTAGAAGACCTTAATTTTGTCTTGTCCCAGGAATTCAGCTAGATAGCTATCAAAGCATTCTGAATACCTGCAAACTCAACCAAAGATGTAAGAAAAGTATAGCTGCAACTCTCAAATAGAAGAGCGACCACTTTCTGCAAGAATAACAAGATGGAAAAACTCACCTCAAAAAAGAGAACAAGAGGCAGTACTGACTGCCAGGGACTTATTCAGTATGGGTATAAGTAAGACATTGGACCTAGAGTTCAGAATAATAATTATAAAGATACTAGCTGGGCTTGAAAAAAGCATAGAAGACACTAGAGAATCCCTTTCTGGAGAAATAAAGGACTAAAATCTAATCAAGTTGAAATAAAAAAAGGCTATTAGTGAGACGCAATAAAAATGGAGGCTCTTACTGCTAGGATAAATGAGGCAGAAGAGAGAATTAGTGATATAGAGGACAAAATGACAGAGAATAAAGAAGCTGAGAAAAAGAGAAATAAACAACTACTGAATCACAAATGGAGAATTTGAGAGGTAAATGATACCATAAAAAGAAACAATATTAGAGTTGGGATCCCAGAAGAAGAGGAAAGTGGGTGAGGGAGGGGCAGAGGGTATATTGGACCAAATTATAGCAGAGAATTCCCTAATCTGAGGAAAGAAACGTATAATTCTAGAAAGCACATAGAAACCCCTCTCAAAATCAATAAAAAAAATAGATCAACACCTCAACATATAATAGTGAAGCTTACAAATCTCAGAGACAAAGAGAAAATCCTGAA